>NC_091939.1:37538007-38887388 GCF_041260155.1 Ptychodera flava | reverse complement strand
ATATAAGACATTGTAGTGATAATTTTTTTAATCACTATGACACTTCTTTAATACTATTAAATGTAACTCTGTATGTTGTCTCTGATTTCAAGTGTTACATTTTCTTTTATCTAGTCAACCTCCGTGAAAAGAGTTGTTACACCTATGGAGTTATCCAGTTTAAATAAAGATAAATAATTATAATAACAATAATGTTTAAGCTCAACAGCAAATGGACTTGTTACATGTGAACTGTGATACTGCAATTGGTGTGAAGCCTAGCACACACACTATCATGGTTTAATCAGCTACGCTAGCCTTTATATCATACACGCCTTCTCCGTTCAGACTCTCCCATTCAAAACAATTCAGTGTTACTCATGTCATCATTGCTACTTTATTCACACAACATCTCAGAAAGCACACAAAGTTGACTACTAAATCATCATTTTGCATGGTTGTTGTAGGACACATTTAAAGTTGATTACTAAAGCTTATTACATATTGTACAAATCATCAGTTTGTTCCTTGTCTACCTGAAATACTGTTCTGCCTGAAGGAGAAGTCACTTTAGTCACTCCATTATGATCCAAGATGTCCAGTGCTGGTTGTAGCGTCCCTTGAAAAACAAAATGTAACCTGAAAATACCATGATACATACATAGTCTTTGAATTTGGTGTTTGAATATACACTGTAATATTTGAATCTAACAATTAACATTTGTGAAAGGGCTGTGAAATTGTTCATCTCATGACAACACTATCCATATAAATGGAGTTGAAAACATTGTGTTGCGTATCAGAATGTTTTTTTCATTTTCTTAATGATGACACTGGATCTAGTTTATATGAAGTATTGAAATGGCAAGGAAATACATTATGTTGGTCCTTATACTTTTTTATGTGCACAGAAAAATGAAACATTTTATTAAAAGGAAAGCACAAATCAAATAATTTCCATGCACAGCATGATGAGAGTAAAGTACTGGTTCTCTGAACTATTTAAAAGTTTACATTTTGTGTGCTTTACTTTTTATATGGTACAAAAGACCAAAAAGAGCTATTTTTGATGTAATTTATACTTACGCTGACATCAAGTCATCAGGTACTGTAAAGGAAAAAGAAATTAAAATATGATTTTACCACATATAAGTTTGCTAAAAACCAAATGTAACATACTGTCCTGTTTTTCCTATGAACTCCCTTAACATCAAAGTTCAATGACATTTCTGTGAACTGAATACTTTCAAACCTGAGCTACCGGTCAGTATATAACAATTCCGTCAGGTCATAAGATGGTATGGATGGTTAGGCCAAAAACGAAATTGTTTCTGATCCTTGACATTCAGCAAAAGTGATGCGGCAACACGATTTTCTTTTCTTTTTTTTCTTTTCTTTGTTTTTTATTCCTAACAATGCTGGTTTGGCACTATTGACGCAACAGCTATTGTTTTTTTATCGCTGGCTGCATAATACTTCAGTTTCTCACCCCCCCCCCAAAAAAAAAAAAAAAACACAAAAAAAACCCAGCCATGACGTGCAGGTTCTGAAATGACATGCGCAAGGACCAGAAACAATCTTTTTTTAGGCCTTATAGCCAAATTATTAAAACTCAAATTAGAAAACAAAGCAATAAGATTACAAATTTTTGACAGCACAGTAACTCAGTTATCTACAAGTAGATAATTGATCTTTTGGATATCACTGGAATACATAATTTCTGTGCAAAGATTCCCATGACAATAAACCTACTGACTTCAACTTCAAACATAGAAGTAGTAGATAATGGATGAGCTTAGTAACAATCTACAGAGCACCGACAATAGTCTTCAAAGTTCATGTATCAGCTTCCATTATATTTGTATAAACAAACTAAAAGCATGGTGGGCTAGTCTATGGTCTATTCAATTCAAACTACAATTTACTGACACCAGTGATATGCTTAAGTTAAATCAAATGATTTCATACTTAACCTGTTACAGTTTATTCATCACACTGAGAACAACACTTCTACATATATTCATTTCCTACTCACAATCTTTAGATGCCTGCCCGTCAGATGAACACACTTCCTTTACTTGTAAAAGAAGCTGACTCTGCACATCAGAAATGTTTAGCTCTGTCATTGTCAAATTCTGCAAGCAATGTTCATCTTTTACAACTTCAGCATCAGCTTGTAGCTCAGCCAAACACGCATGAGGTATCTCTATTAAGCACAAGAAAAAGTGATCACATGATATATTGGTGCTAAAATATCAGAAAGAGCCATCCTTGGTACCGAGGTAGTATGTGAAATTGTGAGAATACTGCCCTTTACTGGTACAAATTACACCTTTCATTGTTTGAATTCTTTCAATGTAACATTTATTAAAAAATCTATGTAACATCCATGAACTAAAAAACTGAAATAAACTAAATATTCTGTAGAAGTCCATTTACACCAGAGAAATCTTTTGGAATTTTTATTATTATACGTGTCTCTAATGACTTTACTTGAATCTGATGTACCTCTTACGGTAGCTAACAACATTATGAAATGAAACTCATCACCTATATTAACATTTTATTAGCCTGGTATTTATTATTCCAGAAATTCTATTTCAGTTGATTTCTCGTAGGCAGTAAAATAGGGTGGTTTTGACATTAGTTTTAATAAAGTCCGCGCCATGGTCACCTTAGTCTGCACGTCTATTTGTTGTTACCGTCTTTGCATCATGCAGGCTACTTGCTGCGGATCCGTAGCCTTTATACCACTGCCTAGTGCCTTTGCTGGTTGTGTTGGGGGAGTTACTCCCCCAACACAACCAGCAAAGGCAGTGGTAGGGCTACGGATCCGCAGCAAGCAGGCTACGTGCAACCGTGCAACCGCACAGGCGGAACTTGTACAAAATTCAGATGCGTGCATGACTAACTACAGTCACTCTTGGTACAATTCTAAGCCCTGCCACTCCATTTGTTGTGTGTGTTGTGTTGGGGACAACAAAATATGAACAAACCAGTGACCGGGCTACAGATTGTGTGATGGTTAAAACTCCAAACACGGCCCTTCCGTGCCCAAACCACAGATTTTGGAAAGGCAAAAATGATGTGAAAAAAATGAACAATTATGCAATTTCACGTAACACCGTCAACCGGGCTTATTTGGCAAGAATCGAACTAAGGTAATGAATTGTTTTTACTTACCAAAGTGTGTTGGGTGAGTGGCAACTTTACAGATGATAAATCGCCAGCAGCAGTCGCATCAGGTTAAATTAGGTCGTGGCATGACGGGAAGTTCACGATGTCAAAGGTCATATTCAGAGTTAGTGCGCCAGCCTGTGTCGCGTCGTATTGCTCGACAAGTTGCGATTATGGCAGACCAGTTGCACAGTCTGGACTCAGTTCTCTCCGAACACATTCCCGCCGATAAGCTGCAACATGTACAGCGAATTTTATACGGCAATATGCCAGGGTAAGTCGGAAACGATGACAAGTCGAACAAATTCAACCACGAAGGCAACATTGTAGAGTTTTCATCAGTGACACTCCAGTGGAAGCTGGCTTGGCCGTCCGTCCCATCAATCATTGTTCAGTACCACGTATCAGATAAACCGTGCCAGAGATTGCTTAGAGATGAAACGGTTGAATCTTTTGATCCCTCGAATTCAACGCAATGCAATGGTAAACGTCTCTCCCTTTTCATACTTCCTGGCAAGAATATTTTTATGTTGTACCTCTTCGTTCCACCTGTCCTTGGTCCCTCCTCCATCACTTACTGAACCGCAAAGAATTCACGGTAGAGTAACTGTAGTACTAGCAACCAAGTGTAGAAATGAGAATGCGAGGGCTCTGCTTGCTGCGAATCCGTAGCCTCTGCCACTCGGGTAGCTTGGTCATTGGAGTGGCCCCACTCCCAGCAGAACACGTCAAGGAGTGGCAGGGCTCGTTTTCGCAGCAAGGGCTCTGCGTGCATGCAATCAGTGATCACCAGCATGTCTTTGACTCTTAAGTGTGATGTGAGCGCGTACTGCCGTGTGTATGTGCAGTGTAACCTAGTCATGTTGTCAACGTGTCCCTGCCACACTAGCAAACTGTGTTTATCATGTCCATTGCAAATATTAAATTATTCAGTGGCATTTCTGTGAACTGGATACTTTAAAATACGGACAACTGGCACATTCAGTCAGGCCATAAGATGCTATGGACGGTTATAGCCAAATTAATGAAATTCAAATTAGAAAACAAAGTGATAAGATGGAAATTTGTTGACAGCACATTAACTCTGTAATCTACAAGTAGATAACTGACCTCTTAGGTATCACTGGAATACATAATTTGAAAGATTGTAAATTATCCAATCACGAACTGTAGTATAGAGACTGCAACCTAGCTGCAAAATTGTAGCTCTACGGTTAGGCGGTCTGTGAGTTTTGGTTTTTGCGACCTCGCTCACCAGTAGAGCTACAATGCTGAAGGCCCTGAAGCATACAAAATAAGCACGCTGCATATGGCACGGCATTTTGATGTAAAATCCCATATATTTACTGCATTTGGTCATACTGATTTATCACTACTGAAGATTAAACACTATAATACACTAACCTTGTCGTGTATGGGGTTTGGTATTTGTTCAAGTACGTCGATCGCGTTCCAAAAACATTTCTTGGAGCCGCCATTACCAACTTCCGGTAATGGCGGCTCCAACACGCTCAATGTTTATGGAACGTGATCGACGTGTCTGTGCTAATACCAAACCCCATAAATGACAAGGTTAGTGTATTATAGTGTTTAGTCTTCAGTAGTGATAAATCGGTACGACCAAATGCAGTAAATATGTGGGATTTTACATGAAAATGCCGCGCCATGTGTGGCGCGCTTATTTTGTAAGCTACAGGGCCTTCAGCATTGTAGCTCTACTGGTGAGCGAGGTCGCAAAAACCAGAACTCACCGACCCGCCTCACCGTAGAGCTACAATTTTGCAGCTAGACTGCAGTCTTGCTTCAAACATGGAGGGAGCAAATATGCTAAACTATACTGTACACACCGTTTCTATCACAGCCACCCAGTCTTTGTAGCAAGAAAAACACTGAGCATGTATGGCTTCAGTCTAAAAGTAATGATATTTGTTGGTTTAAAGTTAACATCTGTATACTTTACTGTTATGTTTGATGAGAACTTACCATTTCTGGTCTTTTGTGATATGAAATCACATGTAGGGTAATGAGCAAAACAATTTACCAAAATGGCATAGAACTCTTTTTTTCTATAATTACACACCAATTTCATGTATGTAGAACTTTCCAATAATTTGAACAGAACAGTCAATCATATACAATTTAAATAAAAAATAGACCAACAAATTTGTTTCAAGACTGTCTTAAGTTTTGTGAAAGGTATGTCAGTTTTATTCCTGTGATTGAGTACCTTAGGGAGCCGTCATTATTTATGGCCTGGGGGGGGGGGTCTGAGGAATCTGAGGGGGGGGGTCACTCAAAAAATCGAAAGCTACAAGGGGGGTTGCTCAAAAGTGGAGAACAAGAAAGGGGGCTACTCAATTTTGTTGATATGTACTGAAGCATTTAGTGGAGTTACGAATTAATACAACAATAATAGTAAAGATATGTATATTCATACCCGGTATTTGTGTACCCACACACACACACACACATATATTATAATTATATATATATATATATATATATATATATATATATATATATATATATAAAAGAAACTTGGTTGAAACACACTACCACACCTGGTTGTTAGGTTCCAAACGTATTTATTAATAAATACGTTTGGAACCTAACAACCAGGTGTGGTAGTGTGTTTCAACCCAAGTTTCTTCTATCTTCACCCCATTCCACGCTCCACTGGGGATCACCTGAATTCCTACAGTTTCTTATATATATATATATATATATATATAGTATATATATAAATCATAATACAGGTGGTTTCAAGTAGAAACTAAAACCTCATTACACTATGTGTTTCATGTTATTGTGATCTTCAGACGAGAATGATCAGCTATTCGACGTGGCAAGCCTTATGTTAGAGGCTAGTACTGAGTACATTTTTCAGTATTTCCTGATTAAAGATTGATATACTTGCCTGATCATTAATGAGAAATGTCTGCTTTCTATATTGTACATTGTATAGGTTACTGATAGGGAAAATGTGAAAAGCAAGCTAATTCTGATTCTATAAAGTTTAAAACCAGTGGAATGCCTTGACAACAAACCCATCTTCTATTGCAGGAAAATGTATGACTGTCGCTATTTTTTCGTTTTCAAAAAATGTAATTGAAATCAGTGAACTGGAATATAAGTTTTGGAATACTGTCTCAGATTTCTGTTCCTTTGAGTTTTTATACGAAAAAAATCTGAAAAAAATACTCCCCAAGTGCCACCAAATAACACCATTTTAATCTCTATTTTTCAAAAGCTCCAATGGCAGGAGGGGGACACCCCCTCCTGACCTCCCCCTGTGACCGCTTATGCAGTCGCTTGTGGTGCTTTCGCACCACATCTTCCCCCTCTTGTAAAAAAATCCTACGGAGAACACTGCATGTCATCAGAGCACTGGATACAGACCTGTACATCAGCCCCTGTCACAGCAATGGAACCTCTTTCTGACACAGACCTGTACCACAGGGTTTAATCAGGGTCTGTCGCAGCAGCAATCCATTTTACTGTGTAGATATTTAACTTTCCCAATTTTTTGGGGGGAGGGGGGGAGGGGGTGTCACTCAAAATTTCTATAGCAGAGAGGGGGGGGTTACTCAAACATGTCATGGTTGGCAGGGGGGGTTACTCGAAATTTTGGAGTTTCGAAAGCAATTCCTCCGACCCCCCTCCCCAAGGCCGTAAATAATGACGGCTCCCTTATTGTGTTCCCCAAAATCTGTCAAATTACATTGTCAACAATTTTCACAAATCCAGATTAAAAAGTTTTCTAAAATTTCAGTAATCGTTCATTCAACAAATTTCGTTTGTTGTATTTGAAAGTTGGATCATTTTGTTTTCCCATCATCTATTATAGTACACTCAGTGTGACAGTTTTCGGACAGGGTAGTGAATTTGCCCAAAGTCGTTTCGTAAAATGACCAGCAATACGAAATCTTATTACCATGCCTTTCGAAACTTTATTGTGGTTATCCTCAAACTCAGTTGACACGACGGGAGTGGTATTTCGGGGTCAAAGTTGCCAAACTTTTGACCCCATGTTGAAGGCGTAATAATCGGACTGCATTCCCAGAAATCGGACGTCGTGTTTGGAATGTGATTAGGAGCTAAGTATTGATAATTTGAAACTTCAAACCACAGATTTTAATTTTGATGTGTTTAGAAAACTGTATATAAGTATATTTCATGATAATTAGTTATGTTTAATCCATGGACGACTCAACTATATTTCGACGTGTATAGCGCTTAGATATCGGACACGGGCTATCTCTGTGTGTGTTGCTTTCGGCACCTTGTATCGTACGGTGTACACTTCGCTAAGTTTGTTCAGTGAGTATTACTTATAATTGTTTCCATTGCATATTTTGTTTGTATTAGAATCGCACAGGCATTATTTAATAAAAATAGCAAGTATATTTCATCGTATGGAATTATTTACCTGTCAAGTTTTTACACGGTAAGTCACTTACTACGTTTACACATGCTAAATATTGTCTGTCCGAAAACTTGTACACTTCTTACGTTCATTAAATGTACTTTTTTCTCGAAACAACTGCGCAGTTTTCGTTAAAACTACATGCAATCGTAGCGAACAATGGAAAGAATATTTTCAAAATCATTATTCTCCCCCACATTCAAAATTCAATGCTAAATCAGGACTTTAGTCAAAATTTCAGTTACTTTGACCTGACGGCAGTATGTTAACAGTATCACTGACGTGGTATCAGACGACAATTTGTGACCGCCGCTCGTAGCGAACTCATAGCATCTACAAAAAAAACCTATCGAAAACGGGACAACAGTGTCACCTGACTTAATATTGGGGTCACATGACCTGTAAAACGCCATCGATACGGAGCGAAGTGAGTTTAACTAACAGCATGTCACTAAATGTCCGAAAACTGAGGTCGTCCGAAAACTGTCACACTGAGTGTAGTGAACAGACAAATTATGAGTGTACATGTAGGGTACACATATAACATTTTTGCAGCTTGAACATGAACTTATAGTAGTTGACAACTTGGTCCAAATTCTTAAACTACCACAGTTGGAAAGCCATATGTTTAATCATATCAAAATAAATTACAATGAATCAGTTGATGACAGATTGTTGATATATACAACTATTATTCTAGTTTTTAAATGAGCACATCTTCTGTTGTGAACAGTGTCACAGTTTATCTATTTTGTTACCACCAATAAGATGATGGAGTCAGGAGTTCTTATCATTTGCCATTTTGCACAAATTGTTATTGTTCAGCCAGTTTTGAAATGTGTATGAAAAATTGATTTGATCATAATACATACAGTATGATTTAATAGATGTGTATATATGAATATGTGTTTGCAAGAAAGATATGTTTTGTGTAATTCTATACATTTTGGGAGTACTGTAGCTGGCTTATAGCCAACCTGCTGAGAAGACAATACTACCAGCAAGTTGTTATGATGGTTTTCTTTCACTGTAAAGAGTTCAATAGTGGCTGTCATTGTAAACAAGAAGGAAAATTATATTGCATCGGGAATGTATTTATGGCAATCGTTTTACGTAACATCTGAGACAGAAAACCAGTAATATATTTGATCAGCATCTTGATTACAACAAACAAACAAACAAACATTTCAATATTTCTATTCCATTACTTTCTCCAAATAGAAAGCTGGATCTACCTGCTGAGGCTATAGAAATGGCCAAAGAGAAGAAGTTTGAAATTCAGGGATACAGGATAACAGCTGCTGCGGAACAGCTTAGAAAACCAAGAATAGTTAGAGTTGGATTAATTCAAAATAAAATTGTGTTACCAACAACAGCACCAGTAGCAGATCAGGTGAGAAATCACGATTCAGCCCACGCGGATTATAAAAATTGTTCCTCAGAATTGCTGGTGTTTCTTGCCCTTATTTGATGTTTTAAATATTTCCAAAGTCAGATACTGCTATATTGTAATTCTTCTTGGTGCTTTATCAGTGCTCTTGCTCTTTCTTTTAATAGCAAATGGATTTTTGGAAACGATATGTACACCTTGCATCCATCAGATGATGTGTTATGGTTGTAACTGAGAATTATTTGTTTTAATTTACTGGAGAAATTTACTGGTTTGTGAATAACGTAAAAACTTGTACTAGCCACCTGCTATCTAGCCAAGAAAATCTGAGGAATAAGTGTTTTGCGTCTTGCCAAAGTTTCTATTCTTATCAAATAGATTTGATTTTAAGAATGAGCAATGTTTTCAAGTCAGCTTTTAGAATAGCAGTATACAAATTTTCCAATTTATGATTGACTATTGAGCAATTGGATAGTCAAACTTTGGCCTTAAAGATCTGTAGTTATCAAAGATCTGTAGTCATTTGAACAGATCTTGTGTGTGATGACGAAAATACTGGTAGTTTGGTTATATGTAGTGTCTATTTATTTTATTGTACATGTATTACACATATTGTAATTTTCATAATTTTACAGAGAGATGCCTTGCATCAGCGTATTGGTGAAATTGTAGAAACTGCCGCCCTCTGCAATGTCAACATTGTCTGCTTTCAGGAAGCATGGAGTAAGTGATACGTGCTACTACTTTAAGATAAAACAATTCCATGTTGGATTTTGATAACTTTAGAATTTAAGCTTATCTTCACTCATTAGGTTGATGAAAAAATGAATTGTAGGATACATAGGTTCATGAAATAGAAGGAAAAAACTAAACCAAATTGGGGTCACAGTATAGTATATTGCTCACCAAACTGTTGTCAGAAATGAGAATTACAAGGAATTTTTCTAGCTAGCTATCCATTTTATATCATACTAACTAGAATATATAGCTCGATTGAGTGTAAAGTTTGCACCATCAGAAGTGACACATATCTCAATGTTTATCTTGCCAGCCATGCCATTTGCTTTCTGTACACGTGAGAAACAACCATGGTGTGAATTTGCGGAGTCTGCTGAAACTGGACCAACAACAAAATACTGTCAAGAGGTAAATATCCATGACTGCTTTGTGAAAGTTTTTTGAATGTCACATAACTATTAGAAGTAGATGTCTGTCTTCTTCATTTGTAATGATAGCATTATGTAAACTCATTAAAGTTGACACATTATCAGGATGGTGGGGATTATTCTTTCAAGAAAGCAGCAAACTATTTGCCATTCACCTGTTGTCCCACACCAATTTGTTAAAAGGCCAGTATAGCTGTAATTTTTGATTTTTTTTGTCAATTGCAAGTTCTGCTCAGCAGAACTCCCCACAGCATGTTGAAACAACAAATATTTGGTTGTTATTTATGTTGTTTACATTGAAATTTTCATCAGGACAAGAATTCTCTTTTCCACAATAACAACACAATTTTATACACATGTACCGACTGAGTTGACAAGTTGAATACTGTGAAATTCAACATGCTTTAGGGAGTAGAACAAGTAACTGCAACTGACATCAAAAACAAAAACTGTGAAAAAATCATCAGCAATTACAACTACAGGCTTTTAATTAATAAAAGTTGAAGAAGTTGTAACTCACTAGCCTTGTAGTATTTTTCAATATATTTTGGATATCAGATTCCAAGAATATTATCCATTGAGTCAATGTGCATGAGCAAATCAAATAGATGGATTAAGCTTATAGAAGTGACTGTGAAAACCAAGAAATGACTGATAGAGTTTATATGATGTAATTATTATTGGTTGACACAACAATGAAGATTTTGTCATGTTTTAATGTTTTCCTTCAGCTTGCCAAGAGATTTAACATGGTAATTGTGTCACCAATACTGGAGAGAGATGCTGAACATGGAGACATTCTAGCAAATACTGCAGGTATGAAGATTATGCTAGATTTGATTTGGAAAGGCAACTTTGCTGCATGAAAAAACCTCTAATATCTTTTCAAATATTAAAAAATTAACAATAAATGCAACATCTCTAGGGGTTTTGGAAGAACCAGTGGAGCTTCATCTTATAGCTTCAAGAGATAGTTTTTGTTTTAAAGTTCGTAAGCACTCTGTACATTACAATTGTAACAAAACTGGGCAGCCAATGATCGTCCAACACTGATATTGTAATCATGTGTAAGTTGGTGAAGTAAAAAATTTTATTGATAAATGTTGTGGTAGTTCTGGTCTGTGTGGATATGGTAGTGAAAGGGTTCCAAACAAAAGTGATCTTGAATCCTACTAGCCTTTAATGTAATATCATTCCCTAGCTTGTACATGTACATTACAAACATTAGTGTGCTGTATTTTGGACTGTGGGCAAACAGATGATGGTGTCTGGTTTTTGGACTGTGTAAAGCTGATGTCTGGTTTTACAGTTGTTATTTCCAACAGTGGTGCAGTCATTGGGAAAAGCAGGAAGAACCACATTCCAAGAGTTGGTGACTTCAATGAGGTGAGAGACATCCATTCTCTGTCATTCTTTCTTTGGGTCTGTTTATGTTCTTATCATGAAAAAAAGTAAAATTTGGACCACTGAAGTATAGATAAAGATGTAACATGTAACAAATTTGATTTTGTAATTTAAAAGTTGAGATTTTTTCACAATAGAGACCAATGCCAAACACTGTTACATCTCTAATGTGACATTTTTGCCGCTGAATGATGCTGTAAATTCAAACTTTTGTCATTGCAGTCAACGTACTACATGGAGGGCAACACTGGACACAGGGTTTTTGAAACTCAGTTTGGTAAGTATTGAATAGACTGTGATTTCTGGTTAAGCAGTAGTTTCTAGTCTTTGGTTCTTACTTGGTTACTCCACTAAAGGGTGAAAAGATGCAGCCACTTTCTTTTCATTATAATCCAAGTGTGGCATCTTTATTATGTTTATCCTTTTGATTAGGCTAATCCCAGATACTCACCCTTATCCCTGATATATGCCCTATGACAGAAATTTTGACAAAATGACGGACTTCTACATTGAATACTATTTAACTTATTTTGGTTTCAAAGCTTTCTTTATATTTTCTGTTCATTTATCATCAAAAGTTGCAACAATTCATGTTTATATTGATTTGCAACATAGCAAATCAATGGCTGTAAGATGTGACTGAACAAAGCAATGAACAGATGTAAAATGAACATATTTCCACTCATAAACTCATCCGTGTCTCTTTCCTTGTGATTATTCACAGGTAAAATAGCCATCAATATCTGCTATGGTCGTCACCATCCTTTAAACTGGATGATGTATGCATTAAATGGAGCAGAAATTATCTTGAATCCATCAGCTACAGTTGGTGCTCTGAGGTTTGTGTCAGTTCCAGTGTTCTACAACATACTATCAGAATAAATTTCAGAATGTTCTACAATACACCGTCATGATAAATATAAGAGGGAACAATAATTAATACATGATACAACATGACCTGTCCATGTTATTTATTTCACCTTAATCTCTGCCAAGGGCCTTTGTAAGCAAACTGAGAAGATTGAACTGCCTGGACAAACATCTGAAAAGATTGACTTTGGCTGTTCCTTCATAAATCCTGAGCTATGAATGCTGCCAATCATCCACAATACTTAAAATAAATTTGCCCAATCTTACTTTACGCTGTAGACTTGCTCCAAGTCTGTGGGCATATAAGTATCAAAACATATAAAAAATTGAAGGACTAAACATCATCAGACTGTTGCGCCAATGGTAGGTTGTTGCGGAGACTGTTGGGTGGACGTTCTTGCCCACAGACGCTTGGCCAGCTGATGAGAAAAGCCAGGCGACTGGGGCAAGTCTATTTGGTTCCCAGACACTTCACACCAAAACCACTTTGCACCATACATCTCGTCCCATACAATTTTGCACCAAAACCACTTCGCACCAAAACAATCTTGTACCAAAACCTCTTCGCCCCAAAAGTCACATCGCCAAAAAACCATTTTGCCCCTAAAACAACACCAATTCGCCCTAAACTTATCGCCAACCGGTAAAGCTATAACCAACCACTGCTATCGAAGTTTTCATCACCTCTCTATCATCACAGGACTGAAATCTTGAAAGTGTATACATTTCGAGAAAATGACATCGTGCATTTCCACGCACCGCACCTGAGTTGTAACATCTAGTAGTTTGCGTTTTTTTTTCTTATTCTACCGTTTATGGTTTCATGCAACAATAAATGGTTCGTGGTAGCCAAAATGTCCTGACACATTACTGTAATGCTTCCAAGTTGCAGGTAAAAACAACGTTATTATACATCGTGATATCGTTGTTTTAGGATGAGTTGGTAGTATTACGATGGTATTATAGCGGGGCGAAGTGGTTTCAATACAAGGTGGTACCTAGAGCGAAGTGGCGTGGGACGAGGTAGTACTTGGGATGAGGTGGTTTTGGTACAAAATGGTTTTGGGATGAAGTTGTGTTGGGTGAACTGGTTTTGGTGCGAAGTGTCTTGACCTCGTCTATTTACGCTGTGAAATATGTTTGCAAACTGTATCACTGACACCATACTACAAGACACATACATGTAGCAGCAAGATCAACATCACAAAATATTATGCAATATTTGATGTTCCGGTCATTAATTTTTGTGTACTTTAAACTTTATCATATTATATGAAAAACTTGTGAGGAATAATATTTGTGTTTGAAATGTTAAAATTGTCTGTTTTTTATTTGGTATGTTGATAATTCATCACATAATATTATTGACTTTGTTTTCAGTGAACCCATGTGGGCTATAGAAGCTCGTAACGCTGCCATTGCTAATCACTGCTTCACTGCTGCTATCAATAGAGTTGGAACAGTAAGTACCCTGCTACTGCTAGCTGCACAAACACTTATTTCAGAATAAATAGAAAACAGAAGAATACAATAATGTTTGTAAGATAAAGATATTTTCCTCACATTCACTATAATATCTTTGATGTTCTGTAAGGGACTTTACCTTCCATTGGATATAAATTTTGTGTGGTGATATCACTCTTGCAAAATATAATTTTAATGTCATGTTCAATTGTTCTATAGGAACACAAAAGCTGTGGTAGTCCAGCTTCGTAATTTGCAAAAAAAATGTGAAAAAAAAATATGTTGACAGCATTAACTTGAGTCTCCATAGTATTGTTATGTTTGATAAATTCCTTCCCAAACCAAAATAGAAAACAACTGAAGATTGATGTTATGGTTATTCGTTAAGAAAAATAATTCCCAAGATTTTGATGTTTGTTTGAAAGTTTGTCGTTGTCTATTATCAGTGAAGAGTTGTATCATCCCTCTGACTTGCAATATTTCCCCTGAAGGAATATCAAATTACCTCAACCTGATTTTTAAAGGGTTGTGTTGGGTGAACAAGAAATGTAGAATCATCAAAAGAACACACAAGGACATTTTTTCCCATTCCCTATGCTCAAACTGTCTTCAATAGTAGCTCAGTCTGTCCATTTCCAGAAATTTCTATATTTCCCTTTGCATTGTAGGAAATATTTGAAAATGAATTCACTTCAGCAGATGGCAAGAAAGGTAAGAAAAGTGCAAATTTAAGAATAAGATGTTATTTGAAAGTGATATAAAGTTGTCTCTGTATGTAGTTTGAGATTTGTGTATGTTGGCATCGGTGTGGCACAAGCCCATTTCATGGTGTAATTGCACTGAGATCCACTTTTCTGACATCATATCTCAAACATATCTAAAGTGATCATCTTGTATCAACTGTACACAGTATTCTAGATAATGGTGTTCTTCTCTCATAGAATGTATATAACATACCGGTACAGATGTCTGACATTCTGCAAATTTTGTCAGCTTGATGTGTATCATTCTGATTAACATCCATCACCTCACTTCAAATGAGATTTTCCCATGGTTACCATTCTGATGCTCAAGAGATGTTTGTGCGTCAATAAAATATTACCTTTACTTGTTTCCCATGCATTTTGGAATGCAACAGTAGCCTTCAATCAATAGTAATGATTAAAATTTACCCAAACAGTAGAGAGGATGTTTATGTCACATGTTCCAAACTTTCCTCAATAAACTGATTCAAACTGAAATTCCTGGCAGGGATATGTGAATATGAAAATCTAATTCCTGGATGGTAATGCAGTGAAACTGCCTGCCAGTTAAGGCTTTTGAAGCCTTATATGAGTGTTACAAACTCTGTAAACAAACTCTATTTGAAAATGATTTCTCGGATCCAAAATAAAATATTACTGGTATGTAGATTAATTTGTAAACTTTCTTGTATATATTTACAGTATTTGAATAGGTGCCACAAACGATGATAAAGATTCATTAACTATGTTTATTGATATCAATAATTATATGACATTTTTTTTTCTGTCTTTTTATAGCACACAATGACTTTGGAGAGTTTTACGGTAAGTAACAGTCAATATATGATTATAGAAGGACTTAATGGGTGGTAAAGATTGGTTTTCACTGGAATAAAGTTCAGAAAAACTCAAGTCAATTGATTGATCATACATTTTGATGCAGTTTTTGGTTCAGATTCAGTGGACATGTGCTTGGCTTGGATTCAAATTCTCCTTTAGATATGCATGGCAGTTTCTGAATCTGAAAATGAACACATGTTTGTTTCAGGTCATGTTTTGCATACCCAGTGTTGCCAAAAGCATAATGACGTAGCTTAAATCATGACATCATCAATAGAGTGAAAAACATTGTGTCAATTGCTTTTCTCATTTTAATTTCATGATGATTATGTCAATAGTTTTGTTTTACTATCAAATTCACAAAATATTTGGGAAGTGCTTGTTTCAGTGAGTCTGCTAGTACCATTAGATTCTGTCTCTGTTTTACACCATTAAATTGAAAGATAATTACGCATAATCTTGTGTATTAGTTTTAGCAGAGCTTGTTTCACAGATGGATGTGAGCAAGTTTGAGCAAAAATTGGTCTCTCTACTTGAAGGTGCATAAAACGTCAAGCTTTCATCAAAAGATAGATTGAGGCAATTAATATTTTTGGCAAATATAACTTGTTCCTTACGGTGTTTTCTGTTTTTCATCCACAGGGTCAAGTTATATTGCAGCACCTGATGGCAGTAGAACACCAGTAAGTTGCCGGTGTGTTTTAGAGAGTGGAAGTAGAGATAACAGTGGTGTGATTTTTGAACTGCTGAACCTGGTACCGTACCTTTGCTTGCACATACAGCTGAGAAAACAAAGAAGCTTGTCGCTATAAATTCTTTTGACATCTCCATATAGGAAATTCTTCCATTTCCCTTGTCTCTTATCTTTTCTTGTAAGACAAAGACAAATAACATGATCAATTTGAACTGTAGAGGGCACACTACACCATTGTAAGGACAGACAAATTTTAGTGGCTGATCCATGATGTTTACAGAATGCAGTGCATCAGGCAGGTAGGACTTATTCATGGTTTGTTAACCTGGTTTAGCTTTGCTTGTGCTCACAGGGAAGGTTTTTAAATTGTCAAATGCAGAATTCTCTTCAAATATTGTTATTTTAATTTGTATACATATTTAGGGTTTAAGCCGAACTCAAGATGGTCTGCTTGTGACGGAAATGGATTTGAATCTAATTCGTCAGATTAAAGACAAGTGGACCTTTACGGTAAGGAGTTGTAAGGTTATCGATTCTGACAAAGATTATGAAAGGACAAGTCAGTTTAATATGTCACAACAAGCTTTCAGCATTTTCCTTGTCATGTCAAAGGTCATCTACATTGGAGTGTCAAGGGTCAAAAGTCATAAAATATTCTAACCTTATCTGTTCCTAACACATGTATTTATTAATGTTGTTGCAAAAATCATTGTATCAGTTCAGTTTGTTTGATGAAATTTCCAATATTATTAAAGTCATAACTTCAAGTTTTCTGTTGTGTTTGTTTTCCAGATGACCGGTCGTCATGACATGTATGCCAATTCATTGGCTGAAGTTGTAAAGGATGACTACAAACCTCCCGTCATCAAAGAATAGATGTATTGTACTAAGATGTGAACACTACACAAGACTGTTCTTGTTAACAAATGATGTATATCCAAGAATAGAGTGAAGTGTGTACAGTAGTTTTCATTCATGGACATTGTATATCTAGGATGCTCTATCATTCTCAGTATAAAGTAGTTCTTATGGTAAGTAGTGTGAAAAGGGGTAACCTCAGTTTTATGACAAATCTACTATATCATGAAATTTTTACACAGAAGAATTGTTCTTTCTTTTTGAATTCTTTTTCCCCAGACAATTTTGTCATAATGCTTTTGTTGATAGTGGCGTACTTTGACCTATAATCAGCAAATTTATGGTGAAGATATTCACATGATGATATGCTTTGACCTGATGACAACTAACTGAAAATAAAAATTGTGATGAACATTTTTCATAACCAATGTGCCAGTACCTGTGTGATCATGTTGGCAAGACATTACAAAGTGACCCTTTGCCAGTTTAAGAATATTGAAATTCTGTGTGTTAACTTTGGCAACAATTTTGATATGAAGTTCTATTGAAGATGAGACACCTTGACTCCAAGTTGCCTTCAATTGGTGAAATTCCAATGTAGAATTTATGAATATTTAACATTCTTCTGCAATCAGAAAGTTTTGATATTTATTGTGATTTTATTTCCTGTCCACACATATTTTATTATGTCCAAGCATACTGTGTTATACAGTACATTTCATTCACTGTGAAGATTAAAGACGTTAAAGACAATAATCTCAGGCAATTTTTCAAAAAATGTCGAGAAGTTTAGGGTACTTTCCTCTTGTGATCCAAGAGCCTTCAACTGATGATATTGTAGTGAATCATTGGAATTATTTGATTGATGGATTGTAAGACTTCTTACTAATTCTGTCAACATTGCATGCTGGTAACATTACCTCTGTACCTTTTAGGTCAGATTTTTTAGGAACATGACTGCATGTACTAATCCACAGAAATTTTTGATAATTCAACACCTTGAGGTGTTTAGATGTATGCATTGGGATCAAGTGCCTATTGGTAATGCATTGTTGATTTTCCACACACTGAGTCTTAGATTATCATGGCTACAGTTTACCTTGCTCTACAGTATGATGACAGTCCAACAGAAACCTGGCCCTCTAGAGTTGAGTACTGTAGTGCCTCAATGAAACAACAGGTTTTCAAGGTTTTGCCATTTTCCTTCAATTCTTTGAGTAACTTTCCAAAGGAATGACTTTCTTCAAATGAAAAACACTGACAGTGCTATTTTCAGCTTAATACTTGAAATAAGTTGACTTTACACCACAGAGAAGAAATGGCAACCAATGTGATATTTTTGTCACCTTATCACCAAGGTGACATTGTTCAGGTGATGTGTGGTCAACGTCATATGAAATGGATTATAAAGCCGTAAACAGGGTGTGAAGTGACTTTTTACTCAAAGTTATTCATCAAAACTTCAGAGGGTATTGCAGATTTTTGTACCAGATGAAAAATACCCGAAATAAATGTACAAAGGAGAGATCTTATACACTTTTTGAACCTTTTGAAGCACAGCTGCTGTGTGTGGAGGAACTGTGTTTGAAGTAATAGTCTGATAGCAATGATTATGGCAAATGATTTGATTACTTGAAAATGATCTTGATTAGCATATACCTGTATGGTAAATTTTCAAGGTTTCATTTCAGGTGTGTTGGTACTTTTGACTTTATTATCCATGTGTAACTGAACATGCAGGAAGAATCACAATAAAATGGCAGTGTTTTATCAACTATGGAACTTGTAAGTGTTTGCAGATTTCATCGTCATGGTGTGAGTGACAGCAGTGTGGGTGTAGGGAATGTGTGTCAGTGAATGGAAAAATGGAAGGGGCGTTTCCATGACATCATAACCTGAGACAAGGATCACCAGTGACCATCGGTGTTTAATTTTATTGCCAGAAGTACTATTTGGGGATCAGCTAGAAGATATGCTCAGCACAATACTTGAAGCTTGTCAAGGTTGTATCTTTGTGTCTGTGCAACTATCAAGGGAAAATTAAGATGGTATGGTGACATTTGAGAAACTTGAGGTGAGACAGTGTAGGATAACCATAAAGTGCACTTAAAGGAGAAACTATTTCCAAAGATTTTATCAGAATTTAGTTGTCCGGTGGATTACTCTTCTTCTCTTTGGTCTGACTATCATTGTTTTGTGTGTGTCCTTGAGTTCTGCCAAGGATTATATTATCCCTTGACTATCATTGTTTTGTGTGTGTCCTTGAGTTCTGCCAAGGATAATATTATCCCTTGACTATCATTGTTTTGTGTGTGTCCTTGAGTTCAGCCAAGGATTATATTATCCCTTGACTATCATTGTTTTGTGTGTGTCCTTGAGTTCAGCCAAGGATTATATTATCCCTTGACTATCATTGTTTTGTGTGTGTCCTTGAGTTCAGCCAAGGATAATATCATCCCTTGACTATCATTGTTTTGTGTGTGTCCTTGAGTTCTGCCAAGGATTATATTATCCCTTGACTATCATTGTTTTGTGTGTGTCCTTGAGTTCTGCAAGGATTATATTATCCCTTGACTATCATTGTTTTGTGTGTGTCCTTGAGTTCAGCCAAGGATAATATTATCCCTTGACTATCATTGTTTTGTGTGTGTCCTTGAGTTCAGCCAAGGATTATATTATCCCTTGACTATCATTGTTTTGTGTGTGTCCTTGAGTTCTGCCAAGGATTATATTATCCCTTGACTATCATTGTTTTGTGTGTGTCCTTGAGTTCAGCCAAGGATAATATTATCCCTTGACTATCATGTTTTGTGTGTGTCCTTGAGTTCAGCCAAGGATAATATTATCCCTTATATTATCCCTTGACTATCATTGTTTTGTGTGTGTCCTTGAGTTCTGCCAAGGATAATATTATCCTTGACTATCATTGTTTTGTGTGTGTCCTTGAGTTCTGTCAAGGATAATATCATCCCTTGACTATCATTGTTTTGTGTGTGTCCTTGAGTTCAGCCAAGGATAATATTATCCCTTGACTATCATTGTTTTGTGTGTGTCCTTGAGTTCTGTCAAGGATAATATTATCCCTTGACTATCATTGTTTTTGTGTGTGTCCTTGAGTTCTGCCAAGGATTATATTATCCCTTGACTATCATTGTTTTGTGTGTGTCCTTGAGTTCTGTCAAGGATAATATCATCCCTTGACTATCATTGTTTTGTGTGTGTCCTTGAGTTCTGTCAAGGATAATATCATCCCTTGACTATCATTGTTTTGTGTGTGTCCTTGAGTTCTGCCAAGGATAATATCATCCCTTGACTATCATTGTTTTGTGTGTGTCCTTGAGTTCTGTCAAGGATAATATCATCCCTTGACTATCATTGTTTTGTGTGTGTCCTTGAGTTCTGCCAAGGATAATATTATCCCTTGACTATCATTGTTTTGTGTGTGTCCTTGAGTTCTGCCAAGGACAATATTATCCCTTGACTATCATTGTTTTGTGTGTGTCCTTGAGTTCTGCCAAGGACAATATTATCCCTTGACTATCATTGTTTTGTGTGTGTCCTTGAGTTCTGCCAAGGACAATATTATCCCTTGACTATCATTGTTTTGTGTGTGTCCTTGAGTTCTGCCAAGGCTAATATTATCCCTTGACTATCATTGTTTTGTGTGTGTCCTTGAGTTCTGCCAAGGCTAATATTATCCCTTGACTATCATTGTTTTGTGTGTGTCCTTGAGTTCTGCCAAGGATTATATTATCCCTTGACTATCATTGTTTTGTGTGTGTCCTTGAGTTCTGCCAAGGATAATATTATCCCTTGACTATCATTGTTTTGTGTGTGTCCTTGAGTTCTGCCAAGGCTAATATTATCCCTTGACTATCATTGTTTTGTGTGTGTCCTTGAGTTCTGCCAAGGATAATATTATCCCTTGACTATCATTGTTTTGTGTGTGTCCTTGAGTTCTGCCAAGATAATATTATCCCTTGATAAGCAAACATTAAGTCACAAAAAATGCTGTTGACACAGTTCATTACTCCTTGGTTGGTGTTCGGCCAAATATTGAAGTACAGTGTAACCTAGCAGTGACATAGCAGCTGATGTGTACATGTTTCTGTGATACTTCCACAAAAATAATCATATTTGAAAACGGTCAAGCAAGTGACTTTTGACCAAACAGCTGGAAAACTGCTTACGAAATATAAAAGGTGAATTTAATTTTAATTTAAAAAATCTGAATTAAGTCATCATTTGGAATCTGCACACTTTGATTTTAATGATGGTGAAGATCAACCAGATACTCCAATTACGGTACAATGACTGTAGCTGACTTCACTGTAGATTGTCAGAGGTAGAACTCAAGCAAGGCTACTTCAGAATTTAATCTCATGGAATATATAACTAATCTAAGTCTTACATTGTTTGGAAATTTACTATAATGTGAAGTGTGTGTTTTGTGAGAGCATTTGTTGGTATAGGAGTTGGCTGGAAGATGTGTTGCATCTAGATAGTTCTCTATAATTCTGTCTGTTGCCCTATGGAATTACTGATAAGTAGTACGGTATCAGCTAATTCTATAGGTTTACAAGTACAAATGCAAGAAAACATCCTTGCTATATTATCATTTCTTGAAATTTAACAAAGGACTCAGACTGAGAAGTAATTGTGAAGTAGTGTCACTGTGATTGATTTCAAGATAAAATTGATATTTTTTCTTCAGGCCAAAAAAAAAAAAAAAGCTGTTCAACGGGCGGGATGACTTCAAAGTTGGGTAGGTAGGTCGGATTTTTTTTTTTTTTTTTTTTTTTTTTTTTTTTTTTTTTGGTTTTTCTTAAACAGAACATATAATATAAACACTTTTTGTGTGTTTCATGCTTTTCTTAGTCTCATAACATATACTGGATATGTTGTTTAGTACATTCATGATTTTTTCAATTTTTTGTTGACATGGGTTGGTTGTCTCAGAACAGCTTCTTTGCCTTCACTTCTACAGGTCAATCTACAGGTGCCGCCAACTGGTAAATTTCATGAATTTCTCAAAATCATCACAAAACCTGTTTTGAAGGCTGATATACCGATTTTTCTTATTTTTGACCCTGACCTAAAACTTGGAGGGGAAAGTGAGAGCTGTTCGTAACTGCCCTCCCACTGGTATACTGTGAAAATGTGCCTTCCCACTGAATTCTGATGCCCACTGCCCTCCGGTATCTACAGTCTGCCCGCTCCCCACTCCCCACAACAATTCAAGCTCCCCGCTGCCCTCTCCCTACTACTGAAATTCCCCATTGCCAACTAGATGCCCACCATGCAACCTAGATCAACACAAAACCATGCAAGCAGTTAGCAGTATACCTTGGAACATTGCTCCCCTCTAAGTTAGGTTCTATTAAGCACGCCGCTTTCTCCTCCCTCTACGTATTTTCCGGTGCCCACTGTCAAAAATTTTCTCCCCGCCCGCTGAAATTAAGTAATGAAATTTCTTCCCCGCCCACAGTAAATATCGATATTTTCTCCCCGCCCGCTGATTAGTTTTGAAATCTGCCTGCCCGCTGAAAAACTTAGCACGAACACCTTTTTGCTTCATTGGCGGCACCTGAATCTAACGGAGCTAATTTCTGTGTTGGTGTCACCAGCCATATGAGCACGGTGCATTCCAACCAAAACTCGCGACTCAGAAACTGACGGGTCAGCCCCGGGGATGTCCGGGTTGATGTCGTCGAGCGAGGGAGCGAAATTTAGACCATTCGTCATGTGTCCAAGTCAAACAAATGTCACAAGGTTGACTCCTTGTGCATTCTCGACAACGGAAACACAAATCATGTCCGTCCTGCAGTGAGAACTGCTGCTTAAAACCACACATTCGATAGGAGAAAGCCATGACGAAAATCAGAACGAGTGATGACTCAAAAAACAATAAAGAATTTTCAAGGAACACTGAAAATAGGAACACTAGAAAATATAGACTGTACAACCACTCGGACGTGAAATAAACGCCGATGAAACAATACAGTACAGAGTGTCTAAGCTATACGGAACACGTTGCGTAATGGTTTATTTTCCACGGCGTATTAACCCTGCTCTTCACCTTGACCAAATGTTTGTGATGCGCTTCCACCTTTACTCTTCAAATCATAGCCTGTATCAATCTCACTCAAGTCAATGTCATCGAAAATGTGAAGGTCATTCATCTTACAGACAGATGTTCACTGAATAACATCTCCGCGTTTCTTCAGATTCGTAGAGATTTTGGAAAAAAAAAGAAAATGTGGAGTGGTCCAATATGGGTCGGTCGGGCCCGTTGAACAGATATTTTTTTTTCCTCGCCTCACAAGGCCTTTTAGGGACCTGAAAAAATGCCGACTCAGTGTTTCTTAATGCTTTTTATAAATAGATCATTATATAAATTCATTGCTTGGTCAGCATCACACTTTTTTCAAACCATCTAAAAGTCATTTGTAAAGGAAATTTTTAAAACTGGGCTGCATGAAATGGCAATGCATCAGTCTTAATCAGCTTGCTGTACATTTCAGGGTTGAAATTTGTCATAGAGCAGTGTGACAATCAAAGGGTAAGGTCTGTTTCTGTACCACCTATCTCAAAATGTAAGATTGGGAAAACAAGTTCTCATAATATTTCTTATCTATTCACTGTTACCTACAACATACTGAAAATAACAATATTTTACCTTTGTATCATTGCACACCTAACTGCATGTAGAGAAATGAAATATAAGACAAGAGACAACATGGTTTTCCACTCGCCCGACAATATATTACCATTCACATAGAGATATTGCAATGGGTCATATACAATATATTTACAAGTCAAAATAATATTAGAGAGAAAAAATAGTAAGCTATTTTAAAAGCTTTCTTGGCAATTCAAAACAAAGAACACAATTTGTAAAGGAATCAAAGAACCCGGGTTTCAGTAGACAAAACTGCTGAACATTTAAAAAGAACTAAAAACATTAAGACTTTAAAACTCTCCCTATATTATCATACAAGATGTAATGTCAGAATTCTGTGAATATTTAAAAGCATAGTTTACCTTTTTATACAAATCCCTGTAGGACTTACGTGAGAGCTCAGTCAATCACCACAACAATTGTTTGAAATCATAGCTGATAATTTGTGAGTGCTTGCATCAGTCTCAAGCAGACTGAGTCAAATATTAAAAAAATCCTTTCTATGAAGAAAATATGCTCTTCAGAAGAGGAATTTTTGGAAGCATGATTCTCTTATTTTTTCTTCATAATTAAGTAGCTTTTAAAAAAACAGATTTCAGAATATACAGACAATATTTATAGCATGGTTTTTATGCAACATATAATATACAAATTTATCTATGCAATCCTTTGCATGTTTCTCACTCTCGTAAATAAAAAAATATCAATTTGTAGATGTTGGCTAATGACGTTGCCCAAGAGGTTATGGGGTAACCTACTGACATTATCATAACTTAAAAAGGATTAATGTCACAGATCAAGTAAAATAGCATTGTATCAAATATTGAAATTGAAAAGACGGTTTGTTCCTAAATGCTTGTGACCTAACATGACAAGAGATATTTGTGTTTCATTTCAAATAAATTGAAAACGGACACAGACATATTTCTTGTTGTATTTCTTAAGTACATCCTACAGTCTGCAAAATGCTGGTGTCAAAGTCGTAAGATGTTGGCATTGCTAATTTTTACATCCTAGAATCCTAAAGAGGGCGCTCTTCAGCTTTCTGGCTTGGATCACAGATCATAAATCTTTCGTACAATAAATACAGAGGAGGAAAGGAACGTGTGTGAAAAGATACTGCTCGCTATTTGCCGTTGAATGAACTTGAGGACTTGTTGTCTACTATTTAACTTAACAGATTTTACATATGACAGCCCCATACCTACTTTCATTACAGAGTTTCTTATCTTTATAAATGTAAATTAATATAAATATTAATGTCTTTTTGCTATTATTTATACTAATTTACATTTACTACACTCAGTGTAAATAGTAATGTTATTTATAAATACTTTTTAAAAGCTTGCAACATTTGCTGACTCAATCATTTCTAGCACTTTCCAATTTGATAATGGATGACATTTACAATATAAAAGTTTCTTCAAAAGTCTGCCATTTTCCTCTGACATCAGGAGTAGGCAATTCAAGATCTGAGAAACCAGGATGTAAAACATCAAACCACATCAAACACAGCTATCTTCATTGCCAGCAACGGTACAAGTTTACTAAGGTTAAAAACTAACATTGCTACATTCTGAACTTGGCTGAAAATTTAGATTCATTCAAGAGTATGTCTACTTGTGTATGTAGAAAGTGGGGCATAGAAAGGAAAAGAAAACACATTGAAGAAGAACGGAAAATGGACCCAAGCATGAAGCACACATGACATAACACACAATGTGAAATAGTTGAGATATTGGAAGAATATGAACCTTAGTCTGCATTCCAATCTGTTGCTACAGCAACTTGTCAATAAATACAAAGAGTGCAATATCATGATACTAACTAATAAAATAAAAATTTGTAAAAAGTATCACTCCCCAGGGAAAAAAGTAAAGTAAAGGTTTGACATGGCAGATATAACAATAAATTAACAAATGGTTAAGTTATTAAGTAAATTGTACACAGTTTTTGCATGACTATATCATATGGTAGTTTCTGAATCTTGACATGTACTAGGGTTGGATGTCATTCTGGTGTAAACATTTCATGTTTATGTACTTCTAGTGTGGTAATAAACTCAAATTTCTCAGTAAATCTTGTGCATATACAAGTGACACTTGTGCAGCAATTTTTAATCTACACTGCGTAGGAGTGGTTGTAATGTGAAGGCTGAATTCACTCATAAAGCGGGAAATCCTCAGTCATCTGGAATCAGAAATGTCAATTTTTGGTGAGAAATGGCAGTGTAACAATTGCTAAAAAGTAACTGTTTACAGATGAACTTGTCTGACAGATGAATGTCTGTGTTGTAAAATGATGTGAAAAGCAATTTCTAAGAAGGAAATGTAATTACAATGGCAAAATGGTTGTACAAAAGTTTGAAAATTTTTGGTACAGAAAGCAACTTATGTACAATTGTCTTTGTTATGCAATGCAAGTTGCAGATGAATCAGCCATATTGCAAAAATGCATGCAGTACAAGTAGCTTTGTGACCAAGGATAATTAAAACACGTGCAAAACAAACAAAATAATTGCATTTGACATCAAATCTCTCCCCTAAAAATTGTGGATGAGTCAAAATTCAATGACAAAATCATGAATGGAACTCATTGCAATCTGTTCAATATGTGATACAGTCACTTGACATAGAACCCTGCCTGATTACAAATCAAATTTTAACATGAACGTGCAGATGTTGATCCAAATAAAGTTTAAGCCCCTCCCCTAAACACTGAGTTACATTTTCCATGCATGTCTTTTAACCCTTTCACCACCATGGTTTGGCCCAAACCCATTGTTATCAATGGTGATTGTGGACCTGTTTACAGGGAATTGGGGTGAACAGGTTAATTATACAAGACCCCTCAGAGACACTGAGAGTAATTTTGCAGCTTCTTTGGCAGATGTTGATATAGCACATTCAACATTAGATGGTCTTACTCTGCAACTTAATCCTGTAAGGCAATTAAAACACTCTTCTGTTACTTTTTGTAGTAGTCAAACTGAACTGTGAATTTGAAAGTATAAACAATCATGTGTATATATAAATTACAATGACTGTGACATATTGCCTGATACCTACATGTTGTATGTCAGCTTGCCAGTAAAAATGACACAATGAGAAACAATAAAAGGCAACATTGACAACATTGTAGGGCTGGTGATGAGTAGAGCAGCAAATTCTTGAAAGATTTTCCACAATGCAGTGATTTAGCAAATTTGACAAATGTCTGAAGATTTCCAAAGGATACGGTAATGCATGATATAATAAAGTCAATTAGGGTAATGTTTATTTTCACTTTCACATTAGAGTCATACGTGACAATGCAGTGGTTTATGATTCATTGTGTAATGCTATGCAATCTGTGTACTGCAACAAAATCTTGTGAAATGAAAATAAACAACAGGCACTTTCTCAGTACAATGTTATATACCACCCAATGGGCAAAAAAAATGACAGCTTTTGAAGTTTATAAGCATAATTGTAGGAGATGAGAGGACCCAAATCAAGCAGTAATATTTGATATACTGTTCTGAAAATCTGCCAAATCCTAGGATCTACCAACACTACGCAGTGTAAATGTAAAAAAAAGTTGTAAGACTTTTGTCTCTGATGGAGTCTTTTGCCCCCACATCTCACATCTTTAGTCCATTTCCCAATGCCAGAAATACAGCTACCATCATAACACATGGACAGCACAGGTACTGCAGCACAATCACTGTTGCTTTGAGAAAGCCAAGTCCCTTCAATTGTTTGACCTCATACAATGAGTGAGTCACAATTTCTTCACTTTAAAACTACTGAAATTTTAGATGGATAGGTCCATAGCAACATTCCATCTTCATTTCAGAATCATGATACAAACTTCCATGGGTAGCATCAAATTTCTTTTTTTTTTAAATTCATATTGGGGTAAAATCAACATTGAAAATTCAAAACATGATGTAATGTTGGGTTTTACAAAACACTGCAATACTTAAAGAAAAAATTAAGGTCATCTCCTTTTCATGATATAAAAATGATAACCTGATGCTTTTAAAAACAATCAAAAAGTATCAAATTTTTGGTCATTCACAATTTCTGATTCAGTCATCATCATAGCTGAATGACAGACCATGACATGAAATTTTGTTTGGTACTGGACCTACCAGGCTGCTTGTCAATTTTGGACACAGACTTGATGTTCAGTTTGAAGCCATTTCAAGTTGCATAAAAGTAAAAGTATGATTAATGCAAAATGAAGTAATTTTCTCAAATGAAACTTAAAAGTTACAGCAGGCTGCTTTAATTTACATATGTGTATTCAACCAAAAGTGAATCCACTCTAATGTGAAGTGACTAAAGAGGGCGCCCTTTGTGAAAGTCTATTTGATGCTTCATTAATTCCACATCATAGTATCTTTGACTTTGGCTTGTATTGTAACAATGACCAAAGATTCATGTTTATCCTACACAACTTTTATATTCTCAAGATGTTTGGCATGTGGCGAAGTCAACACAGATTGTGCTCAACTATTTTCTATTTTTGAAGTGTATTTCCAGCATGGATGGGAAATGGCCTAGTGTCATTGTTACACCAAATGCATCATCAGTTACTATCATAAAACAGATTCTGCTGATCTTGACAGATGCAACGGATGCGAGGGACTCCTTGTAAGCCGTTTCTTTGGTAACCGATCTAGGGTCTTCATCAGTTCACTAAACGTTGGTCTGGATTCTGGTTTGTAACTCCAACACATCATCAGAATATCCTGACAAAGGATATAAGGTCAACATTTAGTCAGACATACAAACATTCAATGTAGTACAAGCTTTCACACATCATGACAAAGTTTTAGTGGAATAGTCTTAAGGTAGTTCACGGAAAGATTACAGATTGATCATTGTATATTTAGAAGTTTGATCTCCCTTTTCAATCTCAAACTTCAAATTCCAGAACTCCCCTGATTTGCTGCATATCATGATAATGAATATATTTGATTTAATTTTATCACATCCAAGTAAATACCACAGGAAACTGCCAGGCATTGTCTTTGGTGAGATTGGAGTATTATAACTGTGTTATTTTCCACTAAGGATCCTATCAAAGTAGATACGAAACGTTTCCATGGGTACATACCTTAACGTCTCTTGATGCTTGAAGATGACCAAGTGATTGCTTGATACCCTTTCCTACCTTCCAAATAATAGACTCTACCGGTTGGTTATTGAAAGTCCACTCTCCAGCTAGAAGTTCATACCATATTGTGCTAAAATTTGATGAAAGCAAACAGAAAGAGCCTTTTTGTTATTAAAATAGTGGTGCTGATTAGATGCAAGATTCCACTCCTTATCACTTTGTACTGTATCTTCTACAGAGTAAAACTGAACTTACATACAAATTGATGTCAAAATAATTATCTGATAAATATTTAAGATTGCGAATCAATGTTTAGTATTTTAAGTGAAAATTAATTGTATTGAACATGACACCACTGAATATGGAGCAATCTTCAGTTTGTTTGTAACATGTCTCCCTGCTACAATTAAAGTTTAGTACACAGTGCAGAATCTTGACAGTAGCATAACTGTTTCATAAAGGGTAATCTACAACAATAAAGAGAATGACCTTTGACCTGACACTTACCCATAGGCATAAACGTCTGATGCCTTGGAGAAGGGGAGTTGGTTATCTAGCCCAAGCTCAGTTATTTTTAATGAGGTAATTAACTCTGGTGCTAGGTAACATAGCCAACCTTCTGGAATTCGTATAGAATCACCACCCCTGCAAACATCACACAAATTATCAATTTTTTTTGGTCAAAACATTGAATAAAGCAAAATCATTGACGTGAATGTCTTGAATTCTACTGAGAAAACTCTTTGAAAGTTTAACTGATGGACAAGTCTGACACACATACACAGGGATGTCCAAAGAAATGAGTTTGGAAGTAAACTTCGTTTTTGCAATTTTACAGATAAAACAATTAATATTGATTGCTTTACATAGTCAAAATTTTGAGAATGTTTTAGTATGTAAGTTTATTTAGAAAACAAGAAAGGTGATGACAGCCAAGATTGGACAAGCCTGGACACACATTATTCCTACACAATAATACACTCCAGACTGTATTCAAGTTAGTAAACAATTAAACAAGAAATGTTGGGCTACAAAACGTAAATGACATTTCTAGGAGAGTATCACCAAATGCTATCGGTATTTGTGACTTGGAAGTTATGCATGGGTAAAGACTGCTACTGAACTGAATCATGGAATTTGTAAAATTTATTACAGTATTGTCATGAGGACAATCATGAAGTATTTCTTTTATGTAACTCAGATTAAAGTATGGCAACTATGTGGCATTATTGATTTTGTTTGATGGGAATATCACTCTGCCAAGAATGCCATAGTTGATGTAACACCTTGGTGCCTTATTCTACAGTAGTCTGGGTTGCTGGATTTCAGTGTACTGCAAGCACACTGAAAACACAAATATTTAAGTTTATACTTTTGTCTATCTGGTATTTTTCCTTTGTTTGCACTTGCCCAAATATTTTTATTGCATACCATGATCATGGCTTCCACTGAAAAGTGTCGTAACTGTAGTGATGTTATGTTACAAACATAGTAAATGCATGATAGTATTCCCCCAAATCAGGAGTCAGACTGTGTATGGTTCACATTTTGTAATTTTAGACATTCACAAACTTAAGATCCAAGTATTTTAAACTCAAAATGGAAATTTGTTGAATTTGGTGTTCAATGACTTTAGCGTTTAGGAAGGAATAAAGTCTATATCCTAACTCTCAAAACAGAGATTTGACTTTTTGAACAAAACATTTGCCATTGTTGGAAGACTTCTGAAACTTAAATGTAGTAGAGCAATGATTTTGCTGTTTCATATGATTTTACTTTCTCAATATTATGCCTGGAAAAGGAATTGTTTTGAAAGTAGAACCTTACCTGTCATTTTCAGATGACTTTGTAACACTAAATAAACCAAAATCTGTAATGACTGCTTTATCTCTTGTTTCCAAGAAAATATTCTTGGATTTTAAATCTTTATGTACAATGCCCCTTGCATGGAGATACCCCATACCCTGTGAAGCAAGCAAAGCATATGGTGGAAACTATGAAACAGAGATATCAGTACTTTGTCTACTCATGGGCAAACTTGATAACTACAAATATTCGCACACACACGGCAAGTGAATTTGACAATTCGAAAATTGGAAATAATCATCATATAAATCTTTATAGTGGAACTAACATTTTGTCACTTGCAATATGTCCTCTTTTGAAATTTCTAATTTTCAATAGTCAGTTTACAGCATTCTTTGGCTGACAACTACAGGTACTTCATAACTGTGCTATTTGTGTAGGAAGAGGAACATTTTTATGTACAGGGAAAGTTTCTGAAAAACTGCAAACTGACTCTGTAATTCCACTCTCTCAAATAACATCTGTACAGGTAAATTTCCATTATGAACATGAATTCTATGTTACAGACAGTTACACTGTTCTAGGGCAGGATGACTACAAAATGGATAGCACAAACTTCAAATGATTTCAACTTTAATTGCACATTTGCTGACAACTACTACAGTTGGTTGGAATACGTATAGCATTTTCATCAAAGTGAAGAATCTATGAAAGTTTTACATACCTGTGCTATTTGTGTGGCAATAAGAACACTTTTATGTAAAAGAAAAGTCTCTTTCCATATATGAATTTGTGAATACAAGGTACTGCCTTTACATAGACTGAAAGACAAAACAAAACACGTCTTCATGAACTGAACTTACATCAGTCTTAAATTTAATTGACAGGACCAGATAAACATACCAACCCTTTCATCCGTATTTACCTGTGTTGTGATCCAACAATACAATGGGAAATAACTGGGATATATTATGATTGGGTCTTCAAACCATGTAACATCATTTAATTCACATTACTGAAACCATATCTTTGCCTACAGTTATTGTCTCATGGTGAAAACTTCCATGTTTTTTCCCCCAAAGTTTCCATTTAATCTTACCTAGTGACAATTGCTAGATGCGATGGGTTCATACATGCCCCCATGAATAATACAAGGTTTTCATGTCTTGTTTTCCGAAACGTTGACACCTGAAACAAAATTATACAAGTTACATTTGGCATCGGGAAATATAAATTGAATATTCACTGACTTTATAATGACAAAGTTTTATCTATGTTCTTTGTTATAAATGGGAGTGTTTACCTGGTAGTAATGACAATATTTCAAGCAGAATGAATACAATAACACAGTCACTCATAAACCTTTTATAATATACTGGTATGCTCATTTCCACACTCAACACCATTTACAGCCCGCTTTTTTCATGAGTACATGTACCTATTTTCAAACATCTCCATCGCACAATGGACATCTTTTTATATTATGAACATTAATATAATTATCTTTCCTGCAAATTTTCAAGCCATTAAAACATCCTTAGTTGTCAGCATTTTCTACTCATTTCAACAATGCACATGTAGTTGATAGTAAATTTGTTTTGATGACAAAACGAGCATTCAAAGTTTCTACCCATATACAAAATAAAACAGATGCCATGATTGGCTAACAGAGGTAATCAGCGTAGCAAATTGAACACACTAATTTGCATTTATTATGGTGACATTGGTCTATTTGACAATACCCAAAGGTAAAAGCCTTCCATTCAAGTACCTACCTCTTGTTTAAAAGACTTCCACTGCAGTTCATTGTCGGTATCGACATTAAATAACTTAATAGCAACATCTCCATGCCAGTAACCCCTGCAGAGAAAATTGAAAATCACAATATATCTTCATTTAATCATATAATCTTGTTCAATAAAGTGTGTGATTCTGATGGTAGTTACTGCACTAAGCCATGATACTATGTTTATCATAGTATTCATGCACTCACTCATAATTTTTACCTCCTGCATTAAATATTTTCATTATCAAATATTTCTTCATAATTTTGTATCAGTTCAAAAGAATAAAGCAATGTACCCACTGTACTGATATGATATGGAAACTTTGACATATTACGAGTTTGCTACTGAGCTGCCTCAAAGAAATTTCAAGACGTTCCAACACTGATTCAAAATGATCAGAGATATTGAGTATCTGAGGAAGCACCTCATGTCATTATTCAAATTACTCAAACATATTATTGTTGCTTCATTCATGGTATCACTTTCCCTCATCCCTGTCTCTGTGTTAACTCACTGAATCTACATTCTTCATAAATACTTACTTATATACTTTTCCAAGTCTACCAGTTCCAATCAGTTCTTGTATGTTTAGTTCCTCGTATGGAATATCCCATTCCGAAAGTATACCAGGTCTCTGCTTGACAAACAAAAATTTCATCAATAATCAGACAAACTTAAGGAATATTGAAATTTGACAATTTTTTAATGACAATCAAAGAAAGGAAATAATTGACAACTCAAGACATCTTATTCCTGCCATTCCTCTGCCAGAAATAAATTTACACAAACAGAATGCAGATTTACCTGAAAAAAAGTCAACTGAATTTCAAAAGGAAAAGTGACATTAAAGAATAGCCAGCTGTAACAGACTGCAATAAAATCCCTGAGTATTTGTGTTCCGGATTTTAAGAGAACAATTGGATATAAAGTATAAAACAGAATGTAAATGAATGTAGCTGCTGTTCTTTTATAAACTATGTGTGATAACCATTAATGAGATGTTCAATGGTACGACTGCAACCATAGTTTTGTTAATATTCTTTTTTTAATATTCTGTGGCTGACCTAATTTTTTTCTGATCCTGTGACTGTTTGCATTGATAGATTTGATTGGTGTATGATTGAAAGGGTTTCTGATGTAATTCTACATGTATATTGGTTAAACTCACCCTTTGATCAAGGTCTATATCAGATGCTTGGCTGTCAATGGAGTCCACTTTACTCGGCAATGTTCTCTCAGAATCAGTCTGAAAAATATATTTGACAGGAATTGTGAAACAAAGAAATCTTTGAATACATGAAATGGCATAATACTTTAGCATTGTTGTGTTAAAATTGTCAAGACTGCAACAGTATGGTGCCATATTATTGAAAATATGCATTTTGTTGTAATTTCTACACATTCTGCGTGAGTCTTCTGAGCATGTAACTTTATGTGTGACCATTTCCCCATCTTTCATGCAAATGAATAAAATATATAAAATATTCTCCAAAAGCAAACCTTATTTCTGACAGAAAATAGTTGTTTTGTCACTTGTCATTGCCATTTCCACAAGATATTGCTATCAACAGTTTCCAAAGGTTTATCTCATACTTACATCAACTCCACCGTCTGTAAAATCTCCAGGGCATTCTATCGTGATGCTATCAAAGAAAAAAGTATACAATGTATGAGAAATGGAGGACTCATGTAAAATTCAGTGTTTTGTGCACCACTTGTGATGAATTGCATTTTATCACCAAAGACCATGTAATGATACAGTGCACTAAACAGTAACTTTCTTTGAACTGAAGCATATTGTGTGGACATTTTGTCGTGTTAAGATCAGTAAAGTCATAACTAGAAATTTCAAAATTTAACAGTTGTACTGAAAAAGTCAATTTGTAAATACTGGAATCCACAATCTGAATACAAAATATGTTCTAATAAATGGTGAACAATGGATCTTCTCAAAAATTTTACTTTGTTTGAATTTAAACCAACGTAACAAGTCATTTCAGATCAATTTCAGAAGAATGATTTTTGTCAAAATGTCAGTTATGATCTTGCACTGATGCAACAATTTTGGTCTTCTGTCTTTGAACATTTCATTGCTCCACATATATAATAATTGCCAAAATGAAGTTAGAGAAAACAGCTGGTAATGTACATGTAGTTGACAGAAATATCATTTAGCTTAATTTCAATAAGGCATAGTGTGATATGAAAGACTGACTTACTACATGGGTGTTGGTGTCAGTATTTCACTCTGTACATGGTTTGGCTGCACCTCTGTGTAGGAAATAGAGAAATATTTATAAACATTTCCAGATATCTAGTTTACATATTGTTTGGAAAAAAAGATAGGATGTACAGCTAGAAATTGTGATTCAGTCGAAGTCAATAGAAACCTATAAAACACTCCAAGCTGATTCCTAGCAGAAACTTCTATGGATCCATTTTATCAATGGATACAGAAATCATGTATGTTTGTATCGTATTCCCATATAATATCCAATAATTACTATATTTTAGAGGTATGTTTTAACACTCAGCTATTATTGTGTGCCTAAGTACATAATAAGTATGACTTTCAGGTGATTGCATTTAGCAATAAGATGTTTTTTATTTTTGAAATTTGCGCATGAGAATTACATGACACGCCAACAAACATGTCTCCAAACAAGGTCAACATATCTTAATAATGTTGTTATTTAGTTTGATAGAATCACCGTCATATTTGTATTGTGTGTGTATTAAATTGTGACTGTTCATCCATCAGTAATATCAATTTGATGACATACCTGGGAAATCAAAATGTGTCTGTCTGGCCAAGGGAACTGGCACAGAATGGGCCGGACTTTGATTCAATGGACTTGCTTGAGCTGGACTCTGAGGTGATAAACTTGACATTGATGAAACAATTGGAGCTGGACTTGATGGTGTGGATGAAGTTGTAGATGATGGATTTGAACTAGATTCTGCTAAGTAACTAAAATTCTCATTTGGTGAGAGAACTTTGACTGATGGGTTGTTGTTCATTGGATGTATAGGTGGCTCTGAAGTCGATCTAGACGCTATCAAAGAAAAAAACACAAACATTATCACCCACAGATCACAGTGCTGTCTTATTTTATTCTAAGACTTGTAACATGACAGTCTACACAATCACTCCATAGGACATATTCAGTGTTTATGAATGTGTTGATGTTTTGTATCAAAGGAGAGCCATGCAAAGGAGAGACAATAGGTTACAAAGGTACATGATGTAGACTCTTTATATGGAGTCATCTAGGTGTTTGTAACCTTTAACCTCAAATTTACTGAGGTCTAAATGTGACCTGGTGGATTGAAAACACTTTCATTTCATTGAATATCTGACACGTCACTGTCAAAACACATCAACTTAGGTTACATATACATCATTTACAAATTTCACCATTATCTTTTTTACCATAAAATTGATAACACATAATGACTCCTTGAAATTAACATTTTTCATGAGGAAATAAATTTCATATGAAGAAGCAATTAATCTGAAATGAGTAAGAATGAACATTTTTGCAACAGCTTTTGTTCCTACACACACAAGCATCATATATTACACGTAATATTGCATGATACATTATATTGCTTGTCATGTTAGCACCATGCTACATGAGAATCCATACACAGCAGTGCTACATGAGAATCCATACACAGCAGTGCTATGTGAGAATCCATACACAGCAGTGCTATGTGAGAATCCATACACAGCAGTGCTATGTGAGAATCCATACACAGCAGTGCTATGTGAGAATCCATACAGAGCAGTGCTATGTGAGAATCCATACACAGCAGTGCTATGTGAGAATCCATACACAGCAGTGCTATGTGAGAATCCATACAGAGCAGTGTTATGTGAGAATCCATACACAGCAGTGCTATGTGAGAATCTATACACAGCAGTGCTACATGAGAATCCATACACAGCAGTGCTATGTGAGAATCCATACACAGCAGTGCTATGTGAGAATCCATACACAGCAGTGCTATGTGAGAATCCATACACAGCAGTGCTATGTGAGAATCCATACACAGCAGTGCTATGTGAGAATCCATACACAGCAGTGCTATGTGAGAATCCATACACAGCAGTGCTATGTGAGAATCCATACACAGCAGTGCTATGTGAGAATCCATACACAGCAGTGCTATGTGAGAATCTATACGCAGCAGTGCTATGTGAGAATCCATACACAGCAGTGCTATGTGAGAATCCATACACAGCAGTGCTATGTGAGAATCCATACACAGCAGTGCTATGTGAGAATCCATACACAACAGTGCTATGTGAGAATCTATACACAGCAATGCTGCCAGCTGTACTTAATTGTATCTTGTCAAAAATTGTATCTTGTTTTGTTAGTGCTAGAAACTATTTTTATCTTCGCTGTAGATTATTAACAGCTGATGTTTTTGCTTTTCTATAGCATGGCTTATTGACATAAAACAAAAATCATACATTATTCACCCATTAGACATTTATTAATCTCTTCACAATAATTTTAAATATGTACCACACTTTTAATTTGCAAAATTCTGATTATCAAAACTTTACTTTCAACAGTAAGTGTCAGAGTGACTTTATACTGATCATGACATCTCTTTGCAAAGAGACCAAGGATATCTTAAATAGGGGAAAGTGTGGGTTGATATAAACTGTTGTACTACCAGTAATAATGACAAATACTAAGTACCTTATTGTAAATGAAACTACCAATAATCAATGATCATCTACTTTGTCTACAACTTTAAAATTTACAAAGAGACAACAGAAATCTATACATGCATTCAGTGTGGGTAATAATCAAGATATCTGTGACTTTTTTGATATAAATTCTGTGTGTAGTGCTACTAAACTATCGGTACACTGGATACAATACAGAATGCATTGACAGACATAACAACTAGACATACATGTACTGTCAATCAGTGGTTACTTCCTTGCCTGTTCAAAGAACCTTTCAAAAATTCTACATCAAACAGCTTAGAATTTTTATTCATATCAATTTCACTGAGCACTGTTACTTTATATCAGTATAAAGTAACAAACCTCACTGTAATGTTGATAAAAAAAGGTGCATAACAGCAGCATTGGTATTAGGTTTCCAATTTACCAAGTGTAGAATGTTTAACTTGTGAAAAGTACTTCACAATGCCATTTAAAAATGATGAATCACTTTTTCATTCAAATTCTCAGAACAATTGAGTTTTTGAAAACCACCATTTGGACAATATGTTGAAACAAATTCTTTTTTCCTTTTGGCACTATTAAAGTCATCTTTTAGACATTCAAACAATCTATAGTTGACATTACTGTAACAATAACCTTAAGCTGATCACTACAAAAGCTGACTATAAATATGTATGTGAAACTCTCTAAGACAACATGTTTTATTTACTTTGTCCTCATTTTGAGAATTATAGATACACTTTCAACATGATTTCTGGCAGTCTTTGTCTGCAGTAAGTAAGTTTATATCATTGATTTTTTTTCCTATCACATTTCATTTTTCGGTTTTACTTTGACCAGGGTCACTCCATGTGGAGTGATTGGGCTTTGACTTTTCAAATATAAAATTCACTTCATAATAAAACTCAGTGCTTGGCCAGCCCCTTCTTGTGCCAATGTATATGCTGGTTGTAGAGAGTTAGAGTGATAGTATTAAGAAGTTACAACTGGTATACCAGACATGATGTGATGTATGACAGTTTTGAAGATTGGAGTTTGTTGTGTGTGGATGGAACCGTACTAATGTACAAAAGAGTGGCTGTGTATAAACACAGAGTTTGTCATCAAACATGGTTAACACTGGCTCTCTAAAGACGTACACCAGTTAGGTTTGTGAGTGTCATAATTTTTTTGTACACACAAGGGATGCGTTGTAACTATTAACCGCACAGTAATGGCACAGCATAAGTAGTAATGGCATTCCAAGCAAGCAATCAACACAGTGCATTTCTTTCTCTAAGTGGATATGAACAAACACGCATGTCAGAAAATGACACAAAATCATGAAATAAAATAATACCTGGTCTCCTGTCAATCAAAGGTGAATCTTTCCCTATATGGCAACAGAGATAAAGTGTTCAAAGTAAACACATAATACACACATTTTGCAAAATGAAAGCTCATCACATGCAGAATATGGCAGAATACACCAAGCAAAAACTGCAACATTGATTCATAGGGTCACAACAGGTCACTGACCTTACATGACCTTACTGGTAATTATTAAAATACTCTTTACATATGATTATTGCACATGATAGAATCACACATCTAATTTGTATAGTTAATATTGGTTATTGGTGATAGTTACTATGGCGTTATATTCATAAATAGTGATGAAACTTTCCTGAAAGACTGAGACATGACATGGTTGAAGAAAAATAGATATTCTGGTGAAACGTTCTGAAGGTTAATATTTTCAAAAATTGTTTTAGGAGAAAACCTGGATTTTTAAAGCACAGTTTTTAAAGCTCCATAGCGGCATATTATTTTGCATATTTGTTAGTCCTATGATCACACCATTTAAGCTTTATGATTCTAAATTATTTCAAAGTCAAATTTTCACTAACATTTCCAAAACTACATCAATTTAGGGGCCATGCTTTTTTCTATTTCAGCATCTTAATACTTTGTATCAGTTTGTTGGTCAATAGACAAGTGTCAGTTTCTCATGTTGTTTTTGTGTTTTTACTGAACATGGGCATAATGGCTGAACTCAGTGTATCTGTGTATTAGTGCTAAAATATTGGCTGCATCCCTGATAATTTCACAGATACTGAGATTACATAAACTTTCCTAATAATTGTGTAAGAAGCATAGAAGATCAATTCTCAGTAAGAACAGTAAGATGACATAACTTTGGTTTTAAATGTAAATAATGCAAAAAGAGGTGATTATTTCTCAGTAAAAACAGTAAATTGATATAACCTTGGTTTAAAATGGAAATAATACAAAATTGCAACCACTGGGGCTTTAAAAGTCACCAACCTTAATGATTGATTGACAAAGGATTTGTATCACAGAAGTTTGATATGGTACATTTATGATTGACACACATGAATGGTGAGAATGGAATGAAAAATTATTGAAATCTATGTTTAAAATGACATGTCATGGGTAAAGATTTTATGTTAATATTGCCCAATTTTAACATTTTAAAATTTTACTGTAGTCTTCTACAATTATGAAAATGATCACAGCCTTCAGAGTGGATTTCTTTGACATCATGACAAGTGTCTTTGTTGACATCTTATTGCTATTTCAATTATATTTCATAACTCTTGGCTTTCTTGATATTATTTCACATTCTATGGTTCACAATGATGGAATTTATTTAATCTGTAACTGATGAATCAATTTGTAAAACAAACATAGTATTTATTATTATACCAAGCCTCTAAAGTCTAGTGCCCTGGAGAACACTATATTATCATTGTTTTCTAAGGTCACACCATGCCCCCTCCCTCTCTAGTTGGGTAACACTGTCTCAATGAGAAAATAACCCATACTATTGTTACAGTACAAGTTATTGACCTACTGTACAAAACAAGAACACCCTCTTGCTGCAAATGGCTGTTGATTTTAATGATGAGTTATCTTAAGGTAGCTAAATACCTTTTAGACACTTTCAGATTTTTATTTTTTTCTCAATTGAACACGTCCCAAACCCAATAAAGTATACATTTTCTGAAAGCCCTGATATAGAGCTATCCGACTAAGCACAGTACATGGTCATTATTTGCATAGGAGTCACATGACAAGCGTTTTGCTGAACCTTCCATAAACCGTTTTTTCCCGCCCTATGCGAACACGCTGCAAGATTTCCGTTGGAATATCTTCATTGACAAGCCTTGACAATATCCTTCAAAACCGTGTCTGGATTTTCTTTATATGCCTTTGTTTTCTTTTAATGCGCTCTTAAGGCGTTAGATGAAGGTGCTTTTCAAGGAATTTTAATTATCACGCCATATAATTTGAATGGAGCCTCCGGGAAAAAATCGCAGACATGGTTTTGAAGGATATTGTCAAGGCTTGTCAATGAAGAAATTCCAACCGGAAATCTTGCAGCGTGTTCGCATAAGGCGGGAAAACCGGTTTTTTGAAGCTTCAGCAAAACGCTTGTCACGTGACTCTTATGCAAATAATGACTGTGTACTGTGCTTGGTCGGATAGCTCTATATCAGGGCTTTCAGAAAATGTATACTTTATTGGGGTTTGGGTAGTGTTCAATTGAGAAAAAAATAAAAATCTGAAAGTGTCTAAAAGGTATTTAGCTACCTTAAGTCTGAGCTAACAAAATAAATACATGTTCGCTACAAATTGGAAAAGATAGACAAATTAGACTAATCAATTACTGTTTGTTGTTGATTGTGGTATCTAAGATACCACCACATAACAATGGGGCTTAAATTGGACTTTTCTCTGCATGATGGATTTCTAACGACTTTGTAGTTATACTGTGTTAAGCAAAACAGGCAAACTACCATTGTTGCTGGCATCCTCCTTCACCACAAATTATGCTAATTCAATATATCCATCATAATTATGGTATGAAGGCAAACTGACCATTACCTTCCACCAATAGTAAGTCATTCCCATTATTAAAATAAAAAACAATTTACAATATCTTTTTTGGTCTAAAAATGCGTTGGGTCACTGCACAGCTGTTCATAAACAAAACAATAAATTGTGGAGAGTTGTACTCAACTAGTGCACACAACTTTTACATCAGAAATGAGATCATTAAATGCAAATTTCATGTCAACCGGCACATGGACAGCTCAGTAATATCAAGCAAAACCAGGAAGATTTCCATTCTAAAATAAACACTATCTGAAAATTGTCCAGGAACTGATGTCACATATCCAAGATATCTTATTCAGGTATGGGTGACTGTAGTTGTGTTAGAATGATAATAGTATAATGCTGCATTGAAAAGTTAATTACATGTAGGTAAGCTATCATACAGTTACTCCTACACATTGGACTAGTCTAATGCTTTTTAACGACAAAGTTGATACAATTAAATGAAATTAGCAGATAAAACTGATTATACCTTGGCTTGTCATTTCCTGTCTGAAGACCTTTTCAAACTCTGTTGGCAAACCACAAGATGGTAGCTTCTTGGCGTCCTCTTCACATTTTATGTGGCATATGTATCTGTACAATGGATGAGAAATTCAGTTTTAATCCTTCAACTACTTCACCACAGGAAAACAGAGAAAACGTGTATGCAGTCATTGTGAGTACATTTATGATTACAAAGTATTTGGCACAAAAATATGAATGACGAGTGTGTACTGTGAGGGTATGAAAATAGTTTTGGTAGAACACACATTATATCATGGCAGAGAAGTACACGAAGAAGATGTGCAGAAATAGTGGATGATAGCTCCAAAGCAATATTTGGATTTTGAGAAAGGAAAATTTATATTTGATGTGAAGCTGCTATTCTGACCACCTGAAGGGTAATATTTTATGGAGTGATACGTAAAGTGACACTACTAAACATACAAAAATTATCAAGAAAATATAGCTATAACCTTCTTTCAAGACAACATGACAGTAAAACTGAAGAATTTCTGCCTGGTACACAAACAAAACAACATCAAAACATGCAATTGGATAAACTTGAATGGAGAGCATTGTGGTAAGATGAGCTTTTGGTGCTGTTCTGACACAAATCAGACTTTGAAAGATTTGCATAAACTTTTCCAAGGGATATCATCTTTACAGTAGCAGGATATCTGTACGGTATTTTATGCATCTACTGACAGTTAAAGACTTGGTGGATGTTTAAATCACAACACTTCTGACAGATAATGGAAAAAAAAAGTTTAGAATGTACTTACTTGCATTCCTTACATTTGAAACCTTTAAACATCAAATTTTCATTACAAAAATCACATTTCTGAGGAAAAAAGAAATTCTTCTTGGCAAACCTATTTGGAGGAAAGAGAGAAGACAATGAAATGCCATGTCATCATTTGAAGAAATTATACCTTTCACAAAAATGTTCTCATCAGCTGCTTTATAACATACCAAGAAAGTTGCACATATTAGTTGAATACAAATGCACTATTAAAAACTGTTTGCTTTGTAAAGTTTGTTTTACAAACATAGTTGAAATTTAGGTTTACAAAGTATTTAGGATTGCCATTTGTCATATCAGTTATTGAACACGCTGTACAACCACACGGACAAAACTCCTGATCAGAGATTTGTGTCTCTACAAAATCACACCTATGTCATTTGAAGACTATTTCCAGGTTGTTATGACACATATTGGCTACAGGGCCATGGGGCATGGTCTTTTATGACCGGTACTATCTTGTAATTAATTTAGTATTCTTTCTTTAGAAAAGAATCAAGAGGTTCTTACCTGTGCTTGATTTTGTGTACCATGCTTTTTGATGGAGTACGGGGTGACTTGGGCCGATTTGGCAGTGTTGCTGAGTAAATCACAATACAAATATTAAATGATAGTAATACAAAGCATATCTGGAATATTTAACTTGAAACAACTCTCATAGGGGAGACAGTCTCACTGTAACAACTCTCATAGGGGAGACAGTCTCGCTGTGTGACAATTTCAAGAGCAGGACTAGTATTTGAGCATTTCAAAATTCAAAATACTACGTTGTATAAAAAGATGCAATGCGTAATCTTAATAATTATAATTAATACCTTCATTCATGAGAGAAGAGTAATTTTGTCTTCTGTAGATTGTACATACACCATTTACTAAATATTTACTACGTCAAAATCATTTTGTAGTTATTCCATAAGTGTACTTTATGAAATAGATAATGCTGTTTTAATCAAATATTGTGTCAGTATTTATTACGATAGGATGTGTTATCACAGCTGGTGAGCAGTGTACATGGAGGACAAAGGTGATTGATTAGAAACTTTGTCTATCTTGAACACCCTTGGATGACAAAAGGCAACAATTAATATCTGTTGAAAAAATAACCTTAGAGATACAAACATAACTGTAAAAATGTATTAATATGTTCAGAATTCATTGGAGAACTTTTATGCATTACCATGTGATCTGGCCAGCAGATCGTCTTTGCTTTCAATATGATGATGAGGCGTTGGTGGTGTCCTTGCAGGAGATCTTCTCCTTGGCGACGAATGTCCGCTACTGCATGTAGCACCAGCATCAGAATCAGATTCGACAGACATTCGACGTTTTGTTAAAACTTCATGACTACCGTAAGGACCTGGTAGCATCTTTAAATTGTTTGGTTTCTTGCCATGCCTACGGTGAAATAAATGCTGTATGATTAAAATTATACTTGATTTCGTTGTTTTTCAATTCTTTTACATTGAATATCTCAGACAAATGTTTCAATTTTCCTTTCAATGTCAGTATTCAAAACTGATAAAAACCCTAAAATTTGATGACTAAACACTTTATTTGATTTCATGTGTTTTTGATGCTGCCTTGGCTACTTTGAGTGTCATTTCATACCTTGAAGGGTATAATTTCATACTTTCCTACCTTTGAGGGTATCATTTCATACTTTCATACCCTGCAAGTCAAACCCGTCCACACCATCATCATATCTCTCATCTGACAGATTAAACATCCGTCAATTATATTCTCTGAATTGTGCAAGAAAAACCATTTGCTGACAGAATGAAGAATCACCATAAACACTCTCTTTGCGCATTATCTTCAATAAGTTGGTTATTCCCACTCTAAAACTTTAGTATCATGAAACTGTCATTGTACAGACATGAAGATATGAACCGGTGTGCTAACACTAACCAAGTATTTACAGCAGAAACATATGCATGGTAATAGATAAAATAATATCTAGTGTAAGTTTATACTGTGGAGTGTATTGTCACAAAATTACAGGAGTATACTGTATGAACAGTATCTATAAGACCTCAGACATGAATAATCATTGTGTGAACTCTATGCAGAGTAAAATGACATAAAATTTACACATTGGTACTGTTAGCAGTGTTCTCTCCAGGATTTTCTGGTAGAGTGCTGGCTATTTTACATAACAATGTATGCAATTGTTATGGTAATGAGCTATTATTTACCAAGAATTAAAGATTGGCGGCCACCACTCTATAATTGCTTTGGGGAGAACACTGTGTTAGTGTATCAAATGAATTTGCCAATGCTTGATGGCATTGATGGTGATGTAGACTTACTTGGGATCAATTCCTAGATTAATCCTGTGACCCAATGCAGCATCATCAGATTTACTTCGTTTAAGTACAGGATCTGGAACTGCTAATTTTTTGTGAGGGGGAGGAGTCCCTTTACTCGGTAGTTTACCCCCTTTTTCTTTTTTCATAGTGGGTGTGGGAGGGGGAGTCACCCTCCACAGGGCTGCTGGATGACTTTCATTAACAAATGGGGGTGGAGTTGATGGTGGAATCGCATGGTTATCTAAAAGGTCAAGTGGAATTGAAGACGTTGAAGGTCTAGGCTGCCTTGGTGAGCTTGATGGTTCTGGCGGACTATCTTCTAATCCACCATCTGGATCCCAGTGAGGTAACGGTATATCTCTCATATTGTCCCCTTGTGAGATGGCTGCAAAAACAACATGTTATAGTTGAATTGCTAACAATTTTTACGAATGAAACACTTGTGATCAGGGAAACTTTGGCTTTATGTCTTGCATAGTATTTCTTTTTGAAGAATATCATGGTTCTTATTTGTTTCCACTTCATAAAACTTTAAGGTCACTGAGTATAAAATCTATGAAAAACAAGTCATCGTTGATGACACAGTCCCCACTTGTTAATGGGTGCTTTGATTACAGGTCCTCAGAGAGGATAGAGTCCTCTTCATTAGGTCTGTGATAAAAATACTTTTGAATAAATTCGCTTGATACATGTCTGAGTTGTAGTTCAGGACATGAAAATATTGTAATAAAATGGTCACATGGTGGCCATATTGGATCGAATCACAAAACAAATCAATGTGCATATGTATGACAAGGGTCAATGTCCTTGTACCAACTTTGATTAAAATCGGTTGAAATATGCCTGAGTTATGGCTTTGTACATGAAAAAATCATAACAAAATGGCCGCACAGCAGCCATATTGGATCGTATCACAAAACAAATTTACATGCATATGTATGACATTGGTCAATCTCCTTGTACCAACTTTGAATAAATTTGCTTGATACCTGTCTGAGTTATGGTTCTGGACATGAAAAACGTAATAAAATGGCCACACAGCGGCCATATTGGATTGTATCACAAAACAAGTCAATGTGCATGTGTATGACATAGGTTGATGTCCTTGTACCAAGTTTGAATAAAATTGGTTGACATATGCCTGAGTTATGGCTCTGTACATGAAAAAATCGTAACAAAATGGCCGCACGGCGGCCATATTGGATCGTATCACAAAACAAATTGATGTGCATAGCTATGACATTGGTCAATGTCCTTGTATCAACTTTGAATAAAATCTGTAGAAACATGCCTGAGTAATGGCTCTGTACATGAAAAAATCGAATAAAATGGCCGCCTGGCAGCCATATTGGATTGTATCACAAAACAAATTGACGTGAATATGTATGACATAAGTCAATGTCCTTGTACCAATTTTGAATAAAATCGGTTGAGATATGCCTGAGTTATGGCTCTGTACATGAAAAAATTGTAACAAAATGGCCGCACGGCGGCCATATTGGATCGTATCACAAAAAGAATTGACGTGCATATCTATGACATTGGTCAATGTCCTTGTACCAACTTTGAATAAAATCAGTTGAAACATGCCTGAATTATGGCTCTGTACATGAAAAAATCGTAATAAAAATGGCCGCCTGGCAGCCATATTGGATCGTATCACAAAACAAATTGATGTGCATATGTATGACATAAGTCAATGTCCTTGTATCAATTTTGAATAAAATCGGTCGAGATATGCCTGAGTTATGGCTCTGTACATGAAAAAATCGTAACAAAATGGCCGCACGGCGGCCATATTGGATCGTATCACAAAAAGAATCGACGTGCATATCTATGACATTGGTCAATGTCCTTGTACCAACTTTGAATAAAATCAGTTGAAACATGCCTGAATTATGGCTCTGTACATGAAAAAATCGTAATAAAAATGGCCGCCTGGCAGCCATATTGGATCGTATCACAAAACAAATCGACGTGCATCTGTATGACATATGAAGTAATCCTTGTACCAAGTTTGAATGAAATCGCTTCAGGCATCTCTGAGATATCTGCGTGAACAGACGGACGGACGCACGCACGCACGCACGCACGGACGCACGCACACACGCACGGACATGACCAAACCTATAAGTCCCCCCGGACGGTGTCCGTGGGCACTAATAAATCTGGAATTGCTTCATCACTGTACCCTACACTTCTTATTGGGTACAACTGAATATTTACATTCACCGTAATTTTGCTGCAAGGATTTGTTGATCTTTCACAGTTGATCTCTCTTGATTCTGAACCACAGGTTTGCTTGTTGGTTTACTTTTTGATTTTTAAGTCAAAAAAAGGTAGAGTGACTGTTTGGGGAAATACATGAAAACTAATATTTGCCCATAGTAATCCTACATTGAAAACTCAGAATGCATGATACTTGTCATTGTAAGGGAAAACTCTCAGCCTGATGCAGTGTTTGACTGGTGTATACCTGATATTGTCATAGGTTGATTGACAAAGTTTAGCAAACATCTGACTTGGCTAGGCTGGACAATATCACAGTTCACTCACCTAACAGAAATCTTTTGAGAGCCTTTAGTGCTAATATGAGTCTTGTAGCTTCTTTTTCTTCACCCCCATGGTGGCTCAGTAATCTTATGATATCTGAGTCAGAAAATTCCAATAGACTTTCCAACTTGCCAACCCTACTGCAAACGCCCTTTAGAACAAAAACACATTGAATATGAAACACTGACATTACAAATGTATTTTTTATTCCAAAGGTTATACAGTTGTACATGCAAATACATACATTCACAATGTCTGTAGTCTGAAGAATGATATGAAAACATCTGATATACAACTCTTTTTCCAGTACAGCAGCTTGACATATTACTCTCTCTCAGACTCCTAGTTTCAAGAGGTATACAGGCATATGGGTAACTTAATCCGAGCACACAGCCAACATGCATACATGGTATTGATGCATTCAATACCGAGTATTATAATATGTACTCAATGATGCCAGCATATGCATAAGTGAGTCACTGAACGGGTATAGAAAGATACACTATTATACAATATCACATCCCCATCTGCCGAGTCAGTAAAAAGCAGTAGTGAGCCAAATCTTTACACATTTTCTCCTACTTGGCATGGTATGTTATAGCAGGTTTGGTCGGCAAAAATCATGTTTACAGTAACTAGATTTTCAGGAACTTTTAAATATTCAAGATTTTAATATGGGACCTGTTATGCCTCACTGTTTTCAAACAACTTGACTTGATCGTGACGCATGAACTTGACAGTATAATGGTTAAAGTAGATTTTTACCAGGGGAAAAAGTACTCAAGATTTTTGCCGTATGTGAAATATATTTTGCAAACTCAATAACCATGAAAGAATGAATAACAGCGATTGGATGTTTGTATTCAGTATTTACCTGAGCTGTGTTTTGGTTGATGTCAACCACTGTGAGCCACTTAGCCAGGCTTGGATATCGTTGGAGATTGTCGAGATCTGGGGATGCTTCTCCATTGTGTTGGCATCTACTCTTGAAGGATAACTGTTTACAAAATAGTTCCAGTAACTTGTTCTAGAAATGAAAATGACATAATGTGAATGATTGTTGTAATCTGCATATGAAAAGTACTGCACTGGCCAAAGTCCACTGAAATTAACGTAGTCTTTTCAGAGAAATTCATTTTTGTGATAGATGAAAACCGCACAATCATTTTGGCCAGTTTGCTTTTTACTTCTCCTTGTCTGGATTTTGCAGTGCAATATATCATTCTGAAAAACTGTGATAGCAAAGTCATCATTTGTCTAAAGATGCTCATCCTTAAAAATGTAAAAATCTGCACAAGTACTGCAATGACTTTAAAATTTCTCATCTTATTTTCTTTCATGAACTCAGATCTGAAATCAAATCAGGGTAGTTTTCTACAGAGTAATTTGAAATGAAGCCATGGCATGACTGAGAATACCCACAAAACTGAGTGACCTCTGACCCCACACTGCAATGTGAAAGTACACAAACTGATGTCAATAAACAAAACACCATATGCAATTACATACATCAAAACTGCTAACTTTGATGAAAATTCATTTCATTGCATTCGTTACATTGTGTTAAGGGTGTGCTGTGAGATTCCATTTTCTATCCTCTATACAAAGCAAGAATTGAATTTCAATTATCAGGCCTTTTATTTTTTTAATGCAAATATACATTTATAGCAAGATTTCACTTAACCTAAAATTTTACTATAGAAATAAATCTAAAATGTCATAGACTGTTGGTAATACCATAAACTCTTGCAGTTTTCAAGAATCTACTTTGAGCACAGACAATCACTTTGATCTGGAAGATAATGGCATTAAACCCTGGATCCAGGCACCACAGGTCAAAGGTCAACTCTGTCTCTCCAGGCAATGTTTTTATACAATTACTGAGGCAACTGTAAACATATTAGTAATAATCAGCTGAGTTGTGATTTATTAGCCTTGCATACAGCATTTTAGGAGTATCACTTTGTGGTTACAACAAGTGCAAACTACCAGTGACTAGCTTGTGATTATACACCACAAGACATGGAATGGTAGCTGACTAAATCTCAGTTGGTTACTGAAATTTTACATTTATCAAGGAGTAATTTGCTGGAGATATTATAACTTTTTATTTTTATTATAGAAAAACTTATTTGCATGGCATTTGCAATCTACACATTGCTTAGGCTCTGCCTGATGAAATCTGACTATGTCATTATCAAAAATGCAAACAACTGAAACATCACGCGGCCAAACCTATCAGTGTGGCATGACGACAAAACACCTCCATTACACTTGGCACAAAAACTTTACGACATAATTTTTATTCAAATCATTGAAATACTTGTAGTGAATATCTGTAACACAGAGGTGTACATCATGTGAAGACTCTTAGGGATACTGTACGTTACACTAGTCTATGCATGGACAGACATAACAATTGTTAGGGACACTGAGCTATATTATTGGTGCAGGAATCTGTACATTACACTATGCATAGACAGACATACCAATTGTTAGGGACACTGGGCCATATTATTGGTGCAGGAATCTGTACATTACACTATGCATAGACAGACAGACCAATTGTTAGGGACACTGGGCCATATTATTGGTGCAGGAATCTGTACATTACACTATGCATGGACAGATATACCAATTGTTAGGGACACTGGGCCATATTATTGGTGCAGGAATCTGTATGTTACACTAGTCTATACATGGACAGACATACTTGATATCAATCAGCAGATACAATTTTAATGTCAAATGAATACCAGCTGTTTCTTGCAAAGCACATTAGAAATATGAAATCACAAAATTATGATTTGTTTTATATCCTCAATTTGCTGAGAATGTTGGTGATATTATTATTTCATTAGGTTAAAATTTGATTCTTTGTTAGTTTCAGTGGATGCAGTCAAGTATTGACAAAGCAATGTAAAATTACCATTGTGATAAATATTAGAATGGAGTACAAAATTGCAATCAAATTCAAAGCAAGGGACCAATGACATTTGAATTCAAATCTTTGCATAGAGTACACGGATGCAGACTGGATATAACGCCATTGTAGTCACATCTCCTTGCCAGACACCGCTTGGATAATGTTGACATAGACTGTCACAGATTACGATGGAACATTTCTAATCATATTACCACAACTATGTAGACTTTCCTTTGCAATGAAACTGTGACAAAAATCAATACTGGTAAACACAGAATAGCATACACATACATCAAAGGCAAATATAATCCAAAGATACCATGACATAAAAGTACATTGGAGAATCTGATTCTATACAACACAGGAACAATGGCTTCATAACAAGTATGTGTCACATGACTGTAAGCAAATCTATGTTGAGTGGTCTAGGGTTAGTATCAAGGTAAAATCCTATTGGTCTGGTAACCTTGTCTGATTGTAAAGGGATGGCATCAAGGTAAATCCCACTGTTCTAGCTAAAATAACCTGTCTGTTGTCCAGAGATCAAATTGATCTAACAACCCTGTCTGGTGGGCTATGGGCCAATATTCATACCATTCCCATTCAAAATTGTTTTTACTGCTACAATGGACAACATCTGCTAAACCATCAGTCTATGGAAAACCTTGACAACAATATTCAGCATCAAATCACTTGTTTTGCTGATCTCTGCAATATGTACATGTATGCATACAAAAAGTAAGTGTATTGTATGTATTTTTTTATAAATGCATTTGGAGAACATATCTGCAACATGGGCCATATTGTTCCATCCCAAAATTGTACAGCACATGTACACAGACAACCAAATATTGTTATAAAATTAGGCTTACACGTACCTTTTGCTACACTAAAACAACACTGGGTTACTATATCAATGCCTCTACATATATAAATGAAATAGATACTTGAAACAATACAGTAGATTCAAATTTGTATGAGTTGTGACGGGAGCAAAAACAAATTGTGTGTGTGTGTGTGTCTGTGTACACACAGACACGTACATACACACTGTGAGAACAACTGAAAAAAAACCGAAATAATAGTTAGAGTCCTTTTTCAGAGATTTTAGGTAAGTCTGTCAATTGCTATTTAATGATGCCACTAAGTTAAACTTTTCAATTATCTTTTTTTGGCTAAATTAAAAACCTGATGGTTGCAATGAACACCAAAAATTCCAAGATATGGTAGCTTGCAGCTATTAAAAGTGTTGTGCAGAAGTACAAGTACAACATAAAACAACAATTTTGACAAAAGGAATGTTACAGAACTTTAGTCCATGTAGTTATAAAAAAATTATTAACATGTTATCTGGAATAGTTTTCTAGTTTTGCACAATGTTCACCAGGCAATTGTTTCTTTACTTCTACAAACTTAGACACATAGAGTAGTGTAAATAGTACACACTATTAGCATGCTCTGTGATACTACAACATTCCATGTATGAATACATGAAATTGTCTTATAAAATAGATAACTGCCAATCTGACTCTCAATATTTTGAAAGTACAAAAAACAATGCTGAGAAATTTCTTAATATTTGAAAGAAGCAGTTCAGTAGTCCTTTGAGGGTACACTATACATATGAGGTTCACACATGAGCAAGCTACATGTAAAGCTACTTTAGCAACTCTGCACAACAAACATTGTGATTCTTTGAGTCATAACAAAAGGAATAATGGCTTTCAAAATATATTATTGATATTATTGATAGCGTTCTATGTATAGGTTTTGTTTAGACATGGACACAAACTGTGAGAAAACTTAAAGCAAAAGTCCTACATAACAGTCATGTACCATTTAACCACTGCCAATTGCGGGAAGCTTTGATTTAAGATACAAGTAACAAACTTCACTGCCATTATATATACATGCAGGTTTTACAATTATTGCAATAACAAAGTGGCTTTGAATCATTGAATAAAAGTTTTCAAAATGTCTTCAGTCAGGTGGAAGTTATGTGATTGTGGAGGACCACCCAGGAAGACAGGTGTTGCATCCAAACATGGACTATTTGAGATTATTGTCCCTCTCTGTTTTGTTTCATGTAATCGGTATACCGCCACATTTGCCTTTACCTTCTGACACTCCTCTAGCAGCTGTATGGATAGACAAATGTCAATTCCAAAAGCCAGGAAAGTAATTTACAGCAAATACCTTAGTACAGGACTAATCACAGATATAACAAAAAAATTCTCTTGAAAGCTTTCTTTCATTGTTTTAATTGCTTAATGATTGAATTTAGGACTTGAACGTTATTTTGTTTTTGTTCATTTAAATCTGGCAATCTTTGATTTGAAGAAGTAAGATATCAAATATCAAGTTAACATGATTTAATTTTTCATGCCACTTGTAAGGATGTACATGTAAGTTGTCAGAGATAAATTCATTTTCATAATTTAAACCGGTACATTTTATCTTGCCCATGATTAGCATTACTCAAAGTAAACATTTATATGTTAAGGGCATCACTACAAAGCAATACTTTCTAGAGTATAGAAAAACAACACTATTTTATTATAACAAATTGGATATGCCAACAAATTTGAAAATAAAATACCAGTATCCTATTTTGGAATTTGTATTTTCATCAGAAAAATCATGATGACAAAATTTTCACTGGTTGAGAATAGACCACGGACAGCAGTAATTCAAAAATTCAAATGGCATGATTGTAGTTTTGCCTGGTGAGGACAGGTACATAGAAATGTGTAGCAGCTCAATATGACATCATACACTGAATTTAGTAACCTAAGCTAAAATAATGTACAAAGCCAAAGCTTGCTGCCTGTCCGAAGACCAGTCTGTAAATAAAGCCAGCTGATGTCTCACTAGTATGTACCATATTACGACATTTAAATACAGCAGAAGCAATCTTATTGTAATGTATGTATGTGCAGGGCATTATGGGTAGTCTAACAACTAGTCTTTGTGAAACATCTAATTTTCAGAAACAAAGTACAAAATCCATGTATTTACCTTATGTGTATCAATTTGTCATTGGAAGTGAATATTTGCAATATCATGACTTGTTATGATGATAATTCAACACCACAAACATAGCAAAAGCCAACTTCAAGTTGAAATCAAAAGGGATACAAATGTGATACAAATGTGTTATGTGTAATTTCATACGTTTTTCCTCCTTTAATTATCAAGATATCTTGTATTTAACATTGACAGTGTGAACCCATCCAAACTTTCAGTAGGTCAACTTCTACTGTCCTATTTGACTGTATGTGCACCTTTTGGGTATAAGGACACAAATTGGTCAAGTGTACACATTTGTAAAATTTTCATAAATTCAAGCAGGAAGAAAACGGAACATTAAAATAATCAACAGCTATTTGTGTTTCTTAAATTTCATAGAAATTCTATGATCAAGAATGTTGACTTGCAATGCTTTGGACAGAATGTTGTATCAGGGAATGACACATTACTGGTCACTGACTTGTGATGAGTCATGTTGAAAAGAAACTGACATCTACTCTATGCAATAACAGATACTTGATGTTCCTATGACTTGAATGATGAGTTCATATTGACCGAGCTGTCAGTGAGTGCATTGATCTGTCTCTGGTGCAAAACCATTTATATCAAAACTGACATCATATTGTTAGCACCAAAACATGTGTGACCTAAAATTATCAGAACTTGTCAGTCCTGCACCAATGTATGGCTTAAATTCACATTGAGTTGCAACTCATATGATCATCAGATGACCTAGATCTGTGTGAATATAGCAATATTTTTGCATAAACCTAAATATGGAAAAATCATTGCATGATTTTAGACAACTAAGACATGTTTCAGGAGACATCATAGTGAAATAATATCTCTCCAGTGAATTCTAACGTAAAGACCATCTGAATGAATCACGGTTCAAACTACATGTACCAGGACCAATGGCTTCTAATGTCCTACTTAATTTCAGATGGCTTGTCAACACATGTGAAAATGACTAATACAAATGTGCAGGGATTGTGTGAAAAGACAAGTTGCAGGCGTCGTGACTGCGCCCCGGACAGCCAATTTGCAATATACCCAGCGATATCATGTGCCACACACACAATTAGCTCATTAATTAGCGAAACATTTGGTCAGATGTGAAGTGTCTCTCTTGCTGTTATCAGCCCGATCATTTCCTGTGTCAACAGTTGTGAAATGTAAACACATCTCCTGGTACAAATCATTTCTTTCAGGGGTGGCTGCTCACGGTGATAACTTCGAAGTGGTAAGAATAACACAAAATTTTACATAAAATACAACACTGCTAATAAAGTATTTCTTTTCTACAAATACCGTTTCTTTTTCATTTTTATAAGAGCAAAGTATTGTAAGATTGAAATGCTATACGCGTTTCGTTAGCTCCCCAAACCTCCTGCATTATGGTTTCTTCCAAACGAGAAATCCACTAAGCGGTCGTCAGAATTTGTGGCGTAAAAGTTGAGTTGAAAAACTTTCGCCTTTCACCGTAATAGCTGCTACAATGTACCAGTTCCAAATTTCATACCGTGGTAGAACGCGTCAGGTGTACGCAGAAAAACAACTGAAATGCTACAGCGAATTGATCGCCTTCATCGGTGAAAATATACCATCGCTGCAGAATACCACTTTTCAGTTACAATATACCAACGACGAAGGAACTGTGATTACCGTGAGTGACAATGATTACGACCTTCAAGACATTTACCGGTGTGCTGTACCGATAAAAAATGCTGATTACGTACGAGTAAAACTTGTTGTTAGTGAAGGCTGCTCGCCAGCATATTCACTGGCAGGTAAGCACGGCAACGCCAATACCAGCGAAAATCGGGACAGAGATCAAGACGATGGTAAAAATACCTCAGGTACTGAAGTACACGCCGAGGGAGCAGGCGAAGTTTGCGTGCAAGACAGCTGCAATTTGAAAACGTGGAGAAAACTAAAAAATGGAAGGAAAAGAAAGAAGAAGATATCTGTGAAGAGCTAGAGGCATTGAAAAGCGAAAAAGTGGCAGTAGTTGCGCAGAAACAAGAAATGGATAGACCAGTTGCCGAGGCTAAACCTGTGGGGAACAACCTACGAAGTACGTGCAACATTTGCCACCGCCGTGGACACAAATCAACCGGCAATAAGAACAGTGAAGGTTGCCTACTTGGTGAACCTTGCCGAGGTTATATTTTCTGCGGAAGGCAGGACAAGCATCGTCACGATTACATGGCCCGACTAAAACAGCTTAAAGAAAGAGAGAGCCAACTAGCTAAACAGATATCGGCGAAAGAAACTGAGCTCAAGCAACTGCACGAATTCCAAAGTCGATCTGCAAGCGTGTTTACATCCGCTATCACGCCACGACTATTTGCCGCTTTCCCTGAAAAATACAACAGGCGTACAACAACTGGAAAGACTGCACTCCTGCACGACATAAGTATTTTACGGAAAGTATACAACAACCAGGCAAAAAACATCCCGATACTGTGCAGCCCTCAAGATGACCGTCAAGAATTTGAGCGTGCCATTGCGGAAGCGGGGGATCGTGAGAGACGCAAGGACCCACAGGAAAGCTGTACAAAAATTTATGATATTCTGATAAATAGTAAGTATTCGTATTTAATATTTATTCAGAATTATTAGTCTTTCAATATCATGATATATTAAATTTGTGTCAGCATTCGCAAAACAAGCCATGATAATTCTGTTTTATCTTCGGGTACGGCATGGCAGGGACCCGTATGCTGCGATTCCGCTCATGTTCCGGCCATTGAATGTTTCGTAATTTAGTGTCTACTTCAAGTTCAGAAGTTGTGATCAATTAGCTTTAATTTGTGTTACTTTGTTCCTTTTCCTAGCATCTCCCGTGAGAAGGGTGCGAGAATCACCGAATACTGACTCTGTTGAATGCGACGCGTCGGCGGAAAAAAACACTGAAGCCGATAGAAAAAATCGACGAGGCAAGTGCCATGCCAGTGTTCGCACTCGTCCCTGTCGCGAAAATTTCGACTCTTCGCAGACATCAAGTGAAGACGAAGAAGTCGGTGCACCAAGAGCAAGAAGTTTTCGTAAATATCCACGCAGAGATTACCGTGATTACCCTGCTTATCCACCGCCATTTTTTCATTACGGATACCAGCCTCCCGTTCCATCTGTCTACCCACCGCCACTTATTCAAGTTGGTCAAGAACATTTGCAGCATCTTGGTTTACGTAATCCGGTTTTGACACAACGCATGCCACAGTCGATGCCTACCCCTCATAGCCGACAATATCCATACTTTGACCTGAACTTGTCGCCATATCATGCTGGATTTCGCACGGACAGTCAAATGGGCTTTCCCAACAGATCTCACGAAATGTCAGACTTGTGTCAACCCGCTGTCGAAAGCGACATTCAACTCGCGTCATGTCATAGGAACATTTCCGTCGTGGATCAAAGTTCCAGTAAGCCTACTTTTAAAAATTCGGTAGCAGATGTTTCTATGGGTACGGCAGATCGTCAACAGGCGATGCGAGATGAAAACAATTCCGTCTGTGTCATTAATACAACCCAGCCCGCAGCTTCAGTGCCCTTCGTACCCCAGGACGCAACTACACCGAACACCTCAAATATGGAAGCCCTGTTTGAGGCCGCTTTACTGTTACAGACATCAAAAGGTACACCTACTGAAACTGAAACGTCCTCGTAGATTTTTTTTCGGGAACGGAAACTTCAGAAACTCTTTGAACAATAACAGACTATGAATCGAGTTGTATATGATGAAGCCTCATATGTTGTTGTGATTTGTCTGAATTTTGTCAGGATGAAGACATGAGTCAGCATGTTACTGCCTTAAATTATTTCAATGACAATTGACACTGATAATCACAGTTTAAGATTTTTGATTATTGAAATTCTAATGATTTTTCACTATTCTGATGCTGACATGATAACAAGCAAAATTGTCAACTATACTTATCTTTCTGCATTTTTAGTGCTATATTGCGATTTCAGACAAACACTGTAACTATGTTAACCCAAAGTACCAAGTGTGATTGAAGACATACTGTTGTTAACTGATTGTTCCAAACCGACATCACGGTTTTTTTTTGTTTTTGTTTTATGCAAAGTGTTAAAGTTTGTTGGTTATTTATTATTATTTATCTATATTAAACCGTTCTTACATCAGAACAAAAATTAGCATTGTGTATACCAAAGTTTATTATATTTTCGGTTTATTTTGAAAAGTAGAATTAGGATTATAACTATTGTCATCAGCTTTGGGTGCAGTTGTAGGTGTGATTGCAATGATGTGATTTACATATACATTGTTGTTGACATTACTTTCAGGAATGGCAAAAAACTCTGCACGATATACTAGAGCTGCTTCAAATTGTTGACGTAGATTATTGTGTGTTACTTGACAAAAATCATATTCAGACTTTACCTGTCAGTTCCTCACATTCCATGACCACAGATTCATGTGCAAAGAGTTGAGATAGTAAAAGACACAGCTAAAATCCGACATTAATTCATCATTACTCCCTTGTGATATTTAGGCATACAAAAACTGTCTTTTCTGCTACATGCGACGAAAAATAGACAACATAGGTCAGGAATTATTTTTTTCCTCTTTTTGTTTGCTGAGACCCGTTAGAAAATTTGTTCAAAAATTTTGAAGTGCAAACAAATGTCTTGTTTTCTTAGATTGTTTTATTTGTTTATTTTCCGTGGGTTTGGGGTAACGCATCCCCTATTCCATTCTATTTTGCTTCAGTTTTCATTTCTTTTCAGTTTGTTTACAACAATAAAGTGTTACTGACACATAAAGAGCTTTGTGTATTTGTGGCAACCATGTGTGCATGAATGCAGATTCAACAAAACAGATCATTCAACATATGGAACTTTCACATCTGACATTTATTTAATTGAAACTAAATGGCGTAATGACCGAATTACCATACAAAATATGTGGTCATTCTTATATCCATGGCAAATGATTGCTATTCAGATTTATCCACCTGACTTCATTCAACTTTACACAGAAACGTAAACATGAGGTGGAAGCCCTACATGTTCAGAGAAAAGTAAACAACTATGTCTGTTAACTTCGCCCCGACAGACAAATTTCGCACACCAACCTGACAAAAATACATATATATATTTCATTCTGATATCCATAGACCCTGGAGCGAGAATTTTCTGTTCGGCATCATCCGATAGCCTTCGCGCACTTTATAGATTATTAGAAATCACTAGTTGCAGTAGCTGCAGTACAGTAGCTCGAGGTTTTGCCTGGGTATTTGGGTCGGACGGCAAAACCTGGTTTTGCCGTCCGACCCAAATACCCAGGCAAAACCTCGAGCTACTGTACTGCAGCTACAGTTGCAGTAGTTGGAAGCCCGCAAGTCAAGGGAAAATAAAGGAGAACGCTTTCTAACTTACACGCTATCTAAATATAAATCGAACTAAATTTTATCGAAGTAATCAACAAAATCAATGTTACTTCAAATATCGACTACTCAGAACGAAAACTAATCGATCAATTTCTTATTTAGGCATTCCCGTCTACACGAGTACACGCGACAACAACGACCACGTGAACTTCAACTTGTAAATCAATGAAACGGGAATCCACACAGCCTAAAAAAATTGCGTGACATCAGCGGGGTTATGTCGGAAACGGCTTCAATTATAGCAGTTTCAGTAAACTGAACTGCAAAGACATCATGTTTACGGAGATACCCTTTGACAAATCGAAAGCACATTTCACAAGTGTTAAACTCGGGGCTGTACGGAGGCTGAAACACTAAAGTAACTTCACGCTCGCCCAACAGTTCCCGTAGGTATGGCTCTGCGATCCGACCATGGTGGAATCCGCAATTATCCATGACAACTGTGTCGCCCGGAGATAAAATCTGATCATCTTGTTCGTCAACGACTTCCAGCGCCTCCTCAAAAAAGTGGATCATTTCAAGGCCGTTCGAAGGGCCATCGAGAATATTAAAGTAATCGACGCCCCGTGCACAATGAAGGAGGTTTAGCGTGTAGTTAACGTCCGACGTGTATCGCTGGACTTCAAATGCGGGTTGACCTCTCAAACTGTGTCCATACTGTCTGTTGCCCGATGTCTTTTTGACGCCCGCTTCATCAAAAAAATGCACACTGAGGGGATCAAGTTGCGAAATGTCATCGATGTACTGCATTATTTTTCTGATGTTTCTGTCAGTCAACTGTTCAGCCGGAACACTCTGTATTTTCTTGTAGGAATAATTTAAATCTCTGCCGAGGATGTCGTAAATCGTCCTGTGTGCAGGGAGGTTTTCTTCTGTGCAGACATTTTGATTGAGCAGTTCAGATCGAATTTCGGAAACAGTCATTGAAGGCTTACCGAATTTCAAATATTCCACGAAATTCACGACTTCGGGTACGCACTTTGATCGTAGGGCTCCGCGATTCTTCGAAGGATGAACGAATCCAGTCTTAAGAAAGTGAGTTACTATGTCATGCACGGTTGTCTTCGGCATACATAGTTGATGCGCGATCTCTCGAACACTTGTCCCTTTGATCGACAAGTCAATGATCTTCAACCGTTTGTCGATGTCGGTTATTTTTGACATATTTGAAAGTTCCTCGCAATGAGTGACGACCGACCGGTGGAAGTTTTGACTGCACTGAACTTAGCGATGTCTGTGTAAGGGGTAATTTTACGTCACGACTGTGTTTACGTTAAACCGGAAAGGGCACTCAAAATTTCAATTTCGGGGTCTCACTGAGCAGAAACTTAGAGAAAATGGCGTTAATTAATCACTCACTCTAGGCAACGACAATAAACGAAAATTATAACTTTATTTTTAAAATATCACAGTGTCCCATACAACTTTACCTATACAAGACGTCAAAATATGGGATCAAATGTAACAGGTTTGATGACCATATTGTGGACCGTACCTGTACAGAAAATGGTTTGATCCAGACACATTTATTTATATAGTCTGGATTCATGGGGCGCTTAGTGCGTCGGCAACTCATGCCTGCAAAGGCCTACAGCTAAACGCTGAGCGATATCACTGTGTGGCCATCAACATTGCTGGGTATATTGCAAATTGGCTGTCCGGGGCGCAGTCACGGACTCTGTAATGCTGTGGCCTTCATGAAAGAAAGGTACATGTACTACCGTTTCTACTTTATAACAGTTCTCTTTTTAGTCAATGAACAGGCATGAAAAAGGAAAGGGTTAAAAATATTACACTCATGAATTCAATCTCAATTTGCAGAGAAATGCTTTGCTAACTGTTTTCGTGTATGGAACAACTATCACTGAACTTTCCATGTGCCACTCTTCAAGCTTTTATATTTACTAGCTTCAAGCTTTTATATTTCTCGATATCTCTTGTTGGCCATATGCAACCCTCACAACAATTCAACATTGACTGGCAACTGTCACTGCCAATTCATAGTGTTTTAGTTCGATACCATACAAATACTGCACCCTAGTATTACCATATTAAATGTTTCAATGACAAATTATGTGCTGGCTGTGGCAACGATTTTCTGTGATGCTACATCACACTCTGATTACCAGTTGTGAAATCATGCAGTATGTCATCTTTTTGCAAACACTGAGGCACTTCAGTAAATAGTTAGGAACCATGGTAACTTTTTGCAGTCCACCAATATGACCGCAATTATACACATCTATCTACACAGAGACACACCCTGTTAAAAATACTGAGGAACTCTGCAATGATTACCTGTGCAATACCCCCTAATATCCAATACAAGATGTGCAATATAATTGTTCTCAGAGAAATCATCTGGCTCAAGACAGAAAAATGATGATACAATTGTTTTGCATTGACATTGGAATGTAAGCAAGTGTGCTATTCCATGATAAATTGTAATTACTAAACCTCAGAGCTGACTGTGGTTGTATACAGACTACAGCCTATGGGTCTAGAGTTCAATGGGGGATTGGATGTCTGTCATGTAAAATGAGGCTTTGTCCCTGATGAGGGCACTCATAAAAGGTACATGACTGCACTGTTACCATCTACCTGTTCAAGACAATGCATTTACATATGACAGTGCAGGTAAGGACACCATTGACATCACCCTTTTCATATCAAATCAAGGACAAATCAATTGTACATGTTTGTTGAACACACAAAACATGTTCAATGACGTTAATTAACATGCAACTTTTCAATAACATCTAATATGGTATACAATAAACTAGGCAATTTTTGCTCACAACCTTCCATTTTGAAAGTTGACTTTTGTATAATGTTCAAGCTAGTTTTTTTTACTTAGTATTAAAGTTGGTTAGATAGTTTTGTTTGTCACTACAGTTACACTGCATATAAACTTGTGATGGTCATGGTCAGGGAATGTTCTCTTGTCTCCCGACAGACAGATTCTGGAAGACGTGACATTGCCAGTTTTGTAAAGTAGACTGTGCATAATATATTGCGCCATGACAAACTAGTTGAGCTACATTTCGAGTACACATCAAAGGCGGGCGGACCCCAGATACGGAGTGACGAAAGAGGAAGACAACAGACCATATCAACAATACCAACGATCATACACCTGTGGAAATATCGCAGCTCCAGACATATTTTCAAATAAATGTCCCTGTCTCTTATTTCCTGATATGCTCAGTAAGACTCTTTTGATCAACACAGAATACAATAGCCTGTTAAAGGGAACTGTATGGGTATATATGTTATGATGCGATGCAAGTGGAATCGACATTTACAGAAAAAAAATTAACGAAAACGTACGTGACTTGGCAAACAAGTCGTATCTTGCCGCGAGGACACCCAGTACTGTCGACCTTGTTACAACTTGAACGCCATGAACACTTCGGCGATCGCACAGAAAATAAAGTGGCATTTCACTGTAAAACATGAAATTGAAATCGAATGAATATCCTGCGGACATATGCCTATATTTTCCTTACCTCTGCTTCTCTGATCTCCCGTTTAATGGTAACACTAGTGTTCTCACATTGGGTACGCAGCCCAGCCAGCGAATCCAATCGACTATCAATAACGGTCTGTATTGTGCGACATTGATCTAAAACCCGCTCAGGGGTTATGTCTTCCTCTGACATGTCTTTGTCTATTTCCTACCAAGTTCCAAATACAGTTTGGTTTGATTTAAGAAGGAAACACAGGTATGAAATTCCCCATCATGATTGTATACACTGGAACTTCGAGATCACAACAGTGAAGATACTAGTAGCCATCTTGGAAAATGAATATTACGGTCACGTGACCGACTAATCGATATCGCGGACATGCGTACTTCAGAGGCGCCAAATTTCCATGATGGCTGTAGTGCCAGTGAACCGAAGTCTACCATGGTAAGCCAACGCATGTTTGACTGTATTGGTTTCGGTGTGTCTGCGATAGAAATTGTGACGTTTTGCTCGGGCAAAGCCTCCCACATCAAGCGACGTTTATCTAATAGCCAGCTAAACGTCTGCGAAATTCATATTTCGTACTAGCCATCGCCACAACTCGCAGTACTAGCCAGTACTGTACTGGCTACCACAACAATATACACGATACTAGAAACATAGTTGATCTGTCTAATTGTTGTTATACACACGATACTTACACGCAATTTCAATTTTGTTTTCATACAGTTCAGTTTTTTCTTTAAGATCCCCGACCCATTTATTGGAGTTGATGTAACTGCATGAATTCTTGGACTCTTATCATGTGTCTGTGCGTGATGCACTTGCAAATCCAACCACAACAATCAACCAATCCAGGGTAGATTAGTTTTTGGAGGTTGTTTTGAAATCAATGTAAATGTAAAAATTCAATGCATGCAGCATCATGCTTCATTTTTCGTAAATGTTGCACTTGTACTCTTCATTGTTCGTAATGTTTATTAATTGGAAAATCTATAAGCAATGAATACTTGTTTATAGTATCATCCAAGACAGAAATATACCAAATTTTTCCTTCATCACCACAATATCACAAGCCATGAACTATTAAACTGATACTATATATTATTGCCTAAATACATAGGTTTGTGTGCCCAAGAGCAGATGACAATTTGCCCAACGCCAAGAGGGCAAACTGTCTCCTGCTGCAAGGGCATATAAACCCATGTATTCAGGCAATAATATTTTTATTACATACCTCTTCACAATTAATGCTATATGATATTTAGTTACATGCAGGGCATTCTCGAACAATTTTACCATTATCGACCAGCATCAAACAGGTTTTAACGAAAGTCAAAATAGTGCACACACAAATATTGTACATCTAGCATTAAGTGTCTACTTTTATGTCGAAAATGGATAAGGACTTCACCAGACTGTGTAACTATGGAAACCAGTCAGTACATCGTTCACAGATCCACTAACTCTCCAGATGTTCTTATTCAAATCAATGCACTGATTTGCAATCACATCAGGGCATGTAATACAGATAACAACCATACAACCACAAGTCATGTGGGAACAAGTTGATGTATACATGTAAATCTCCCACCATCCTCCTGTAGATCTTCATGTATGATACCAGCAAAGTTCAAATTTTATGGGGGAAGTCACTATTATAAATGATGTATAATGTCAAGTTCCAATCAGTCCTTGATAATGGTGTTAATTTTTTCCTTGCAGGGTGGAAAAATATCGACCAAACAAATTAGATGACCTCATAGCCCATAAGGATATCTTATCCACAAGTAAGTTTTCCCAATGGTTGTACATTCATATCTTTACAAAAGAGTGCAGTAAATATGGCAGTAAGATTTTCACTGTAATGCAGTTTCAAAAAAAATTTGTAGGCTTCAAATTTTCTCAAATCCATACTTCACTGAAGGTAAACTTAGTTCCTCTTGGAAGAAGTAAATGGCTTACTCAGCTGTATACATTTAAATACTTTTAATAAAAGATAAGTGTACAACATTTGTGAATGTAGTAGTATATATCTGATCAGAATGGAAGATCTGTCATTGAAGAAGAGACTCCGCAAGTGATGGATCTTCCTGTATAATATGAGCTCATAAATGAAAAGGTATCTGCACTGAAATTAAATGAATATTATTTGTTATTAATGCTGATAATAAATGAAGGCCAGTGTTGTTTCAGTTTCCTGTGAACCATTCAAAGATTGCATCAGTATAGAACTGCTTCATTGCTGTGAATCTCACTGTACACACTCTTGAAATGAAACTGTGACACCGGTCACTAGAGGGCGCTTTACACTTGGTTTGTTGCTGTGCAGTCGACAGGTTCATAAAAGAAGACAGGTTGCCTCATCTATTGTTTTATGGTCCTCCTGGTACGGGTAAAACATCAACAATTTTAGCTGTAGCCAAGCAATTATACACACCAAAAGAATTCAACTCTATGGTTTTAGAAGTAAGTATCAATTCTGTTCTGCTGGTTTTAATACTTTATCCATTCCGACCAAGAGGAAAATACATGTTCTTTGTTCTTTGTATGCACAACGGCAGAACATCTAATTCATCATTTTGCTTTTTTTGAAGCAATTTGAACTTGATTTTATGTTGAAGTATGGTTGTAAAAGCTACCAGCTTCGTTATCCAAAAATTGCTTGTCTTATTATCACCATGTGTAGGCCAGCAGGTAGTATCATAATAAAATAAATAATTGCAAGGTATCATAGATTATTATCAAAATTAATTTTCAGTTGAATGCATCAGATGACAGAGGAATTGGTATCGTAAGAGGACCTGTCCTCAGCTTTGCAAGTACCAGAACCATTTTTAAATCAGGTTTTAAAATAGTCATTTTAGATGAGGCTGATGCCATGACAACAGATGCTCAAAATGCCCTCAGAAGAGGTAGGTGTACTATTGTCTTTTTGAAGTGTCTTCCTGCCAGGCCTATCACTTCTCCCTCTGACAAGTCAGTAAAATACAGTATTGAGCTAAAACTTACTTGGATTTTCAGTGGGTCAAGTCAGGGTCTTTCAAATGTTAAAATACAACATATGGGACATGTCATACTGTGCTAGTTTTAACCAACTTGACCTGATAGTGACATATGAACTTAGCAAAATAAGGATTAAGCTTCAATTCTATTGAAATGTAAAGCATTTATTCTTGTAAAAACATTTAAACCCAAGATGCAGTACGTTTTGTACATGGTTATCAGAATGAGTTGATTAGGGATGTTCAACTGAGCATTTTTGACCGATTGATGAGTAATTTCATGGAGTCTACAGGAATACAGAATAAATTTCCATCAAATTTCATAACGTGTTTTTAAGAATATGTCAAAATAACACAGTTCACATAGAGTATTGTCAGAAAACAAGGAAATGTTATTTTTCTTTTCAAATGAACAAATCTGTGCTATGTGTAATTTCAGCCGCATGAAAACAGCCTCCTCAAGATTGACTGTTTTCTAGGGTAATGTCCAATCCCACACACTCAATAATACAATCCTCTAGAACCAATATTTATCCTTTGTTGCACATGTATCAATTTCCTGTACATTCAACAAGGGTGTAAAAGCAGTTGGAACCAGTTTGTTTAGAGACAGACAATGCAAATGTAACTTGAACATGACCTGTATTTCAATAGGGAGAGTAGTCAGTTATACAAATACAGGGGTCTTGGATCAGGCTTTCAATATTCTTATTTCACAGATAAATATGGACAACAATATAAGACAGCAATTGAGTTCTGTTTCTGGTAAAAAGTAGATTTCAAAATTTATCATTTTTGATGTAATTGTAGAATAACTTGTAGTAAAACCAATTCTTGTTGGCAGAAATTGGTGCCAGCATTTTGCAAAAGTAATAATGTTGTTTGATAGAGATATATTTGTATGATGAAATAGATTATGGTGTAGGATAAGTGGACTGGAGGAGCTGTCATATGAGGGTGCTCCTACCATTGCATGCTTGCTTTCTTCCCTCCTGGAAAGATAGGCAGTGACAGTAGGTACACTGTAGGTTTGACCCTGGACAGGGGATCTTCCAGTCCATGGATTAGACAAAGCTAATTTCATACTGGCTCTAATATTTTCATATTCTTTGTACAGTTATTGAAAAATTCACAGAGAATACAAGATTTTGTCTAATCTGTAACTATCTGACTAAGATAATCCCAGCACTGCAATCAAGATGCACAAGGTTTCGTTTTGGTCCTCTGGAAACAGAACAGATGGTGCCAAGACTTGAATATGTCATCAAGGAAGAACAGTAAGTCATGTTAAAATCATCAAATGTCAAACAAAAACTCCATTGTATTTTCTTTCAGTAAAATTAACATTCCAGGTCAACTTCCAAATAAATTATAAATAAAGAATTAAATAATTGATTGTAGGCAGTACAATGTTCATCAATATATGTGTATTACAACTCTAAAAAGGATAGTAAAGAAGCAACAAGTGCGTCATAATTTTGTCCTTCTGTGGCTAATGTGTTAGTAATGCTGTTTCGCATTTATATGTCCATGTGCACACTATGTTGGATGCAAGTGTCTTCTTATTTTAAGACTACATTTTGAAAATGGAAAGACTGGCTACGTTTTCTTGAAGAAACATCCTTCATTAGTATTCTAATGGTAGTAAGAGAATGTGTTTATTATGTTTGTTCCAAACTTTGCTGAAACTCTGATCACCTGATTTGTGATTACCCAGAGTTGATGTAACAGAAGATGGGATGAATGCTCTTGTTACCTTGGCAACTGGAGACATGAGGAAAGCCCTTAATATACTACAGGTGAGTTGTGCATAAGTCATACACAGTAGTGACAACACGTTGTGCCACCATTTTTTTTTCTAAATTCTGCATCGCTCCTACTTTATCATACCATTTAGTGTGTGACGGTAGGAGCTTATCTGACAAGCAGAAAATCTGAAGTCTTGGAAAGTTACATACTTGTTCACATACTGTAGATTACTGTATGAATTTGGAGGAAACTGTTTCCTAGGAAATGGTTTCCATAAGTTAACATAGTTATACTCTACCCAAAGACAGTTGTGATATGATGAAATATGGCTGTCTTTGCTACAGTCTCATTTATGTCAGTCCTTCTTGAAAGAATCTTGAAATACTGGTCTTGAATTATGCACACCCATTGTAATTGTGATAGAGGATATCTTGTGATTTCCTTAGGTTTTCACTTCCAAGTGTTTTGTTTATCAAATCTCATGTTCACATGAATACTGCATATTTCCATGAATCATGATGAATTGTTCTACTGCTGCTATTTACAAACTATATAACTAGTGATGGAGTTAATGTGAGCGCTGCTGAATATTTACATAAGAAAATAATAGAATCATTTGTTGTGATCTTAGTATTCTGTTCTTACAGCTACAGGAACATCCACTAAAATTATCTGTCTAATGACCATACACCACAATAACTCTGTTTTACCATCTCTCTCTCGTTCTATATAGAGTACATCCATGGCATATGATGTTGTCAGTGAAGATAATGTGTATACATGTGTTGGACATCCACTGAAAAGTGACATTGCAAACATAGTTGGATGGATGCTGAATGACAACTTTAGTACTGCCTACAATAGTATCCTTTGTCCATTGTTATGTTTTATCTGAAATATGTAATTAACTGCCCTTAAGTAGCTATCATATACACTCAGCAGACAGAGTTTTATCAGTTCTCATTATTTTAAGCATTTTCCTACCAGCAATTTCCTCTGCCATTGAAACTATGCCTGCTGTCATCTGCTTCAAGATGTATTATTTATGCATAAATATTGTAATTTCTTGGATATGTTACTAAGTTTGCACATGTTATGCTTCTGTGCCTAGAATTCAACATACATACTGCAACGTCTCAAATTCACATTTCAGTCTGACATTAACAAAAATATTTATTTGTCTGAAACTATCAGATAATTCTAACATCTCTGAACAAATTTCAATGCAAGTGAAAAGATCTACCTGTAGCAAAATGCTTCAAATAATTTAATGTGTTATTAAATGTAGCTGACAAACATTTATAGCAATCTTTAATGGTTGTCATAGCAGCCATGCTAAGAAGTGAAGGTATATATTTGCAATCAACAAAGTTTCCTGAAAACTTTGTTGTCAGAAACAGTTGAAGTATGAAGTTAGAGTGATGGACAAACTACTGATAGAAATCTTTGATGTAAGATGATGATTGGTTTATGAAGTCTTTATTTCAGACAGAGAGTAAAGTGTATCATTCCTGAGTTATGCTATGCTATCTCTGTACACCAACAAAGTTGGTTTCTTAACACATTGTTACTGTAGATATCATTGAACTGAAGACAATAAAAGGCCTTGCGTTACATGATATTTTAACTGAAGTACACAAATATGTACATAGACGTAAGTATTGACTGAATTCCATTATTGAAAAATGAGAATTTCATGTCCATTTCATTTTGCCAGTTTCTGTCTACCAATCCAAATGAACAATTCTAATTTAGCAAACTGCTAACTGAAATTGAACAGATTTGTAGAAATCTGAGTTTTACGTGTGATGTTGTTTATAATAACTTATTATTGCTGAAATAAAATTGGCAGAGTATTTTTATGTCTGTCACATGATTTTCAAAGTTGACTTCAAATCAAGATATTTGAATTCTTTGTACAATCATGTCATGTTTACAATGAGTTACTGTGAAGTCACCATGTGTTTGTGTTGATACACTGACAGAAGTGACACTGTAATAGGAACATTTCTATTACTGTTTTATGTTGAACCTCATACATGATTTATCATAGTAGGTACCATGTTCTTGTAGCTTTATATATAGTCAAACAGTATTATTAAGATTCTGTGCTATATCTTGAAATAGAATCCTGAAATACAAATATGTGTGTTGTTTTCTATTTCAGTTGATATACCAATGAAAGTAAGGAGTAAAATCTTAGAGAAAATGGCTGACATTGAGTAAGTGTTATTAGTATTTTCTATGAATCTTAACGTCAGTGTATTTGGCAGTCCATGAACAAGGCACACCATTTAAAAAATATATGCCTTTGGGATTTCTATGATTCTATTGTATATCCGGAAGGACCTTTAAAATTTGGTCATTTGTTTCCTATTCACAAAAACTTACAAGAGTGGAGTGAACATATTCACCTCTTCACGTTCATGTATATGCAGGGATAAATTAATGGCTTCAGTAGTTGTTGGTTCTTAGACCAGTATCAGTTTAAGACCAGTGATGTGGTAGTCATGTTTGCCAGTCTTGTATCCATTATGTACCTTACATACAGAATTGACTTATAAGTCAGATTGGCGCATCAGCAAATTCATGCATCTGAGCAAACGTTTGATGTGCAAGACCTTGGACCAGTGGATTGATCCAGCCTGTAGTGTGTGCTCAGTGTAGTTTTAAAGTGGTGTTGTTGTACAGTAACTGGTAAAAATAGTTTTATCAAATCAGACACAATAGTAAAGTTGTTTACCTTTCAATGCTCCATTATGAGATACTCTTGCTGTGATTGGTCCAACAATTATATGATGTAAATTGTACTTATTTATAAATCCTTCCAGGCTTTGATTGCTGGTAACATACCTGAATCACCCTTGTGTACAGGGATTAGCCTAATATGGATAAAGTTTGTCATTTGCCAGGATGTTGCTATCGATTGAATGGATCTGACTAATTCATTCACTGTAAATTGTGTTCTTTTAGGCACCGTCTTGCTGCCAGCACCAATGAAAAGATACAACTTGGATCACTCATTTCTGCATTTCAAATTGCAAGAGACATGGTTTCACAAGAAGCGTAAAGACTATCATGCTGAAAACATTTGACCAGGTATTCCAATAACTGCACACAAACAAAGTCATCAACTTGACAGTTTGTTGATGACTGGTTTGCTGTAGCTGAGGAATTTCATTGGTCATTATTAAAATAAACATGCAGTTTAAAGAACAATAATCTCACTGGAAACCTTAGAAACAGAATTCATTGCCATTTACTTCACAACCAGATGTAGAGTGATTTGTATTCACTTTCTGAAGCACAATTTACTGGTTCAATTCCAAGGTGGCCAGGGTGGATAGAATATTAAAATGAGAGAAAAAGTTGTTCATAAGGCCATCACATATGTTATACCTATTTGGCTTTGACAAATATGAGAGTGTTGGAATGAACGATGACTTACCCTCTTGATAATTAGCAGTGATGTATTGGTAGTCTTCCGTACTAACTTGAATTGGCATTATTAAAATTATATTATAGCAGAATATTGATTGTGAAAATTAGTTGTTTATTGATTGATTGAGAGGCAAAAATAAATTTGATATGTTTGTGTTATACCATAGTTTGGACATGTCTAAGCGGCCATAAACATGAATTATATTACCATGCCCTGTCTGTCACATTTTAATTGGTTGAGCTGACCCACGTGACTGCCCACAAATACACAGTAATGGTTTGTTTACATGCCCGTGAATATGAATAACTGCTAAACCGTAAATTGTGGTTTTTACAGAGATCGTAATCAGTCATAAGATTAAATGGAGCACTTGTTGGCCAAGTTAAGACACTTTTTCAAAAACATTTCCGGATTTCCAAAATTTTTACAGCGTGCACACTACTCACTGACAAGTTCTAGGGCCCCGATCATCTTTTGCGTGGGAAAGTTTCATAAATTTTGACGACTTTCGTAGGTTTGTTGATAATGTAATGGAAATAACAGACTCCGTGCTGATCATTAACGTTTATTTATGGGCCCGGGCGATAGGAGTTCCAAAATTAATGGGCTTAGGAAGCCTCGCCCGTTAATTTTTGGCTTTCCTTTCGCCCTTGCCCATAAATAAACGTTAATGATCAGCATGTTGTCCACTATTTCTATATAAATATTTGATCAGTAAATTTGAACAGGAGTTTATTGATAAGGTAATTAAAGATTTGTCAACCAAAATTAATCAGTAAAATGATATACAATAATTTCAGGAAAATCTATTCATTCTTCAGCAATGGAGCTTAAAAAACTTTGGTTTTTAGCTCACATTTGGTTATACCAATGTGAGTTTATCGTATAGGCTGAAGTCGATGGCGTCTGTATGTATGTGTGTATGTATGTACGTACAGTATGTCCGTCAACATCAAAAACACACAAACCGCTGCATGTTTCAGCTTGGTATTTGGTGTGTGGATGCATCCTGGGCTATAGATGGGATTTTGTTCAAATGAAGTCTGCATTGCCAAAATTATGCAAATGAGCTTACAAAATGTGAAAATGGTTAAGAATAAATAACTTAAGAACCACTTTTTTGATTGCTTTGAAAATTTGTGTGCAAGTACCTTAGGTGAACCTTATACAGTTTTATGAATATTGTGAAGATATCCTTAATTTTGTATTTTTGCTGAATTTTTTGGTGATTTTTCTCATTTTCAGTAAAAATTCTTCTTCTCTGAAACCGCCAACCCAATCGCTCTCAAATTTAGGTAATTGTCTCTTTGCAAGGGTGTTACTCTTCTAATTTGTTGAAATTGTGACAAAATTTGGAAAATTACTATTTTTGAGCAATTTTGTCATTTTTGGTCAAAAAATCTTAAACAGTATTTCCTTTTTAAAACCCCTGGACAGACAGCTTTCATATTTGGTACACAGATGTACAGAGATGACAACAGTTAGATATGTGGAAATTGTCCTGAAATATAAAAATTTGTATTTTTAAGACAATATTGTCATTTTTGGTCAAGAAAACTTGTTCTCAAAATTACTTGTTTGATAGCTTTGTAATTTGGTATAAAGTCCCTTGTTTGATAGCTTTGTAATTTGGTATAAAGTCCCGAAAGATGTTATTAGATAAATTTTCTGCTCAAAAGTGTCGGGAAACCACAAAATTCGATTTTTGGGGGGGAATTTTCTCAGTTTGTGACCTTAAATGACCTACACCAACCCAGGATATGTTGTTAGACTATTTTGAAGGCTGTGAACATAATTTTGTCATATTTGGTATCAATTTGTAGGAAAATTTGATCCAGAAAACAAAGCTGAGGTGATTTTTTCATTTTGGACCAATTTTTGCAACTTTTCTATGTAGAAATATGCAAGACCTGATGAGAAATTTGGATCCAGGATAATTCCAGATGTTGTAATCACCACCCACAGTGGAAGGCATTTCACTATCTGTAACTACCTTAAGTGCTGAATGATAACACTCATCGCATTAATCAAAATCTCCAAGGTTGTAAATGTACTTCCTGTCATTTGGTCTTATGTAATACCAAGGGGTGGAACATTTGATATTCAGGAGGGGGTAGGGTCTAGAAGATTGATGATGTAGCATTACTTTTTTACCAGATCCCTTGTGCATCTTTTGCCCACTCCCACCCTTTTCTTTTTATCAAGCCTTCTCTGTTTTTTGTTGTTGACATTTGCTTATGTATTTAGGATCTGCTTCTCCCATTGCTATAGAAGTTGATATGCATGTTCCTAAAGATGACCTCCAGTACCTAAGTTGGAGACCTTATTTGCTTTTGTCATTCTTGTTTTTCCTGGTTTAAATATTTCTCGAATGGACCAATTCAAACCGAATGTGAGCACATAGTGTCCTTGACGGTATTTTTTGTAATGTCTTCAGCAGTGACTCTCACAGTCAGTGGTGTGTGGGTGTGTGCTGTGTAGAAAATCCATCAACTGTAATTTTACATATTTCAGGGCCATATCTAGACTTGGTTCAAGTCTGTGATTTGTGAATGTTTGAGTGGAGTGAACGCAATGATTTGTATTTTGCTTTCATGTGAAACGCGCGTGTGAGTGGAGTGTATGCAATGAGTTGGGTGAACACTATACAGGAAAGTTTCACCCGGAATCACAGACTTTGCTTTCTTGCAGGGTTTGCGTTGCTATAAATTATTCATGAGATGACGTTTTTATTTACCTATATATAATTCATAAAGTGATATCACTAAATTTTACATATTGGGAGGAGTTACCTAATATGACCCCAAGCGAGATGTGCATAAAACTCACATGGCGTTGTTGACAAAATGTCGAGTGCGATCACTCCCACAAAAGTCGGCACGACCTTTGTTGTATCACCGAAAACGTGTGAAAATATTTGTGTTGTTTGTGGGGCCCATGTTGCAAAATGCGATAATCGTCGCCGGTTATTCAAGGATGGAAAGAAAAAGTTGTCAAGCGGCTTGTTCCGTGTGAAAATCAAAGGCCCAGCAAAAGGGTCCTATTCGACGCCACTAACACTAAGTTCATGCGTTCTCCTTATTGGCCAGGATAATGGCTGGAGCTGTCAATCATTTTGTATTTGCTTGACGTCACTGTGTACACAGTCCGTCTGGCCGCCAGTACTTTGCAAGAAGTCCAAGTCGGTGAATCCGGCACAATCTAACTCACTATACTGCGCAGACTCAAAGGTAAAGCAGTCAATCGCTGGGAAAACCTGGCCTGGGCTACCAAATTCTAAATAGGTTTGTACGAAATAGTAGAGACACAAGAGCTAATGTAAGCTAATGTAAATGATTTTATTTTTTAAAAATTCACCAACTTGAACCAATCTTTTGGTCAGAGAAAAATCACTTGAAAAACGTTTCAAGCCAGAATTAAAGTATACTGTCATGATATAACAGCAATAAACCATTTTAGCAATGGGTATACCGCTCTGTCTTGACCAGTTCAGTATGCACAAATGATAGTGTGTCTGTGTCATAAACTGGTCAAAATCTTGTGATATAGTCCACTCCTGAAATGTAGCATGGAGTCTTTGTATGTCTTTCTTATGATGTCTTGTTGGACATTTCTTGATCTGCTAGAAATGTAAGAATGTGACTGAATATGCAAATGATTGCCATCATGAGAGTCTCAGAAAATTGGAGTATGGTTTCATGTCAAATGAGGAACATCACAATCATTGAAAACGCTGAAACAGGCCAAGTTTCAACATTTTTTTTATGTAAGTGTTCATAAAAGATAAGTATGTTTTGATTTGACGACATTACATCTGTATTTCTTACACAACCAACTTACAAAACTTATGTATCACATATGGATGAAATAAAGTGACAGAAAATTTGAAATATCTTCAGTCATTGACTTCATTGTACTTAGACCTCAGCCCAAATACAAGTATTGTTAAAACATTGAAAAGATGCCAGGTTTAACCATTCTGCGTTGTGATCAGAGAGGGCTGACAAATGCAGAAGTGCTGATCTGTATCTCCAAGTATGTCCCAGAAATGTATGCCCTCTGAAATGGTTGTTGAAGTGAGCCTGTAATGTGATCCCAATTTAGAAGCAACAATGGCAGATTGGCCTAGTTTTACTTCCTTCAACAGCCAGTTGAGACTTTTGGCTTCACGTATGGGACAACATGTTTTATTGCTGCCTCACACCTTGCCAATGATGAGTTGCTTATCCACTATGTAAGCTCTGCACACTGGTAAGTTGAGTGTGCTACAGATATTGATCATACTAACATTATCTAGGTCATTTAGCATTTCATGTCAATATTTCTCATTTGCATATCTAACAAAATTATCTAGATGGACAACCAGTTGATGAAACTTGCCACGTATTTTGATTGTTACAAAAAAATGTAGCAGTTTCATATCTGCTAATTGCCAAGACGCATATTTAATTATATATTTACTGGTCATTTAAGTTACATATCGATAGTGACTGCATCAAAGTCACTGAAATCTGCTATTGCTCGTAACATAATGCAAGTTAACTGAAAGATATTTTGATGTTTTGTGTCAAATGCTAGGGGTAATTTGCATATTTGAAAACTTGCAAACTTTGCATGTATCTCTCTCTGGAATGGCTGCACCAAATTTGATTGATTTTTCCAATGATGGCGATTGTAACTGACCGACAAATTATCATAGAAAACAAAAGTACCAGTTCACAGAAAACTGCTCCATTTATTGGAACATTTCCAGATCACATCTGGTTTTTGAGTGTTTACAGGTCAAGATTCTAAGTTATTGCTATTGATTTTGATACTGTAATCCATCTGAAAATTCATCTAGCATGTTTGCAACATTTGCATGATGTTGGGTGGAAAAGCTGATGAAAAGGTTGCCAGTAAAATATAGACTGGATTGTACACTCACTCTTTGGTTCCTCTTTTATTTAACATTTTCTCCATGGAGTCTTTCTAATAGAATTGCTAATTCCAGGAGAGTGAAAATGGTGATGAATTTAGTGTCCAGAATAATCTTACAGAATGAGTGTCTGGTGGTAATCGGAAATCAGTGCTGACTCTTATGAATTTGATAAAACATGTACTTACATGTTTAATAGTACTTAGCCTATTAGACTCTCACAACCCCTTGTTTACAACACAGCCTCCAATCTCTGCCACTCACTAATTACCCTCAACCACAGACTACAAATTGTCTCAAGGGTCAATGCCTCAACATTGTAGCAAGGTCAGCTCTACGCTATGGTGAACATGTAGTTGAGACCCTCACTGGACATGTCATATGCTAGCCTGCATGGCTTGGTGACACTAAGCCTAGAGTCTGGGTATAAGAGTGCAACACTGTAAAGGCAATGTGGAGACAGTGAGTCTGGCCTGGCAGCACATGGTGAAAATGTTAGCGCTCTGTAAGGTGTATCATTGAATCATGTGTGGTATCATTTGTTATACCAAGGTCAATATTTGACCTTACAATGCTGTGCAGATTTTAGCAATAAAACTCAATAATGTCTTATTTAAGTTGGTAATTAGATGGCCAACTTAACTGAATTTGTAAGTTCTGAAAATGAATCATTCTTTTCTGATACTTTTAAGAAATTGAGCTAAAGAGTTTGAAAGTGTTTGAAATCCTAGCATTGAATAACTTCCCACTATTTACTTCAAAATCTGTAAAACATCAGCTTCTGAGGTTTGCACCTTGAAACCAATTTTTTCCCCTTGATTTTCAAATTCCACACAAACTTTAGGGTCAAATATCTTTTGTAAAGGCTCCATCCACATTGACAATGAAAATCCTTGGAAAGGCCTATAATTGTTATTGAGAACTGTTATGACAACTTTGATGGTTCTGGTATGACTTCAGAAGTTGATTTACATTTCAGAATAATGACAGAATTGAAAATGAAGGAAGTCATGTACTTTACAACTATACACTGATAAAGTGTCTTGAGAAGCATTTACAGCTATCAGTAAATATCTTTCTGTAGCTGCAGGCCATGCTTACAAGATATTCATCTTCATTTAGAAAACAACAGAATACAATTCATTTATTTGTTTTTTATTTATTATTGTCCATTATACTTTGCATTGTTGGATTACATATTCAATACATGTCTCCAATGGGGTTGAATGTTAAATTCTGGTGAGCATAACCCTTGCAAATTTACATGTAAAGCAAACCAAAGGCAAATTGTAATTTGAGTAACTGAGACTGGTGCAAATGGGACTGTAAAATGTAATACAGTTGTCTGATACTATCTTGCATTGAACAGTCTAAGATTTCAGTACATTGGTCAAACTCATGGTCAGTGGATAGGTTGGTTTTAATCAATGTAACACTACAAACTACATATCACACTAGCCTATCAGCACATGGTGTAGATAAATAAACTTTTGTGTCAAAAGAAAAGCTGAAATGCCATGCAGGTCCAGCTCAGATACAATATTCGGATCACTGAGACAAAATAGAACAGTATGTATTTCAAATTCACATGTGGAAGCTATGTACTTTGTTTTCTGTTTGCATGCAGCCTATACGCACTCTTCTGACCTAGTCTAAAAACCTCTTCTCAGTTACAGTGTATGCTATGCTCCCATCATCAGTGGAAAAGTACCATATACCATTACGGTGTATGTTCTGCTGCAATCATAAATGGTAGTGTAGCATACACCGTTATGGTGTATGCTATACTCCTATCATCAGTGGGAGTGTAGCATACACCGTAACGGTGTATGCTACACTCCCACTGAGATGGTAGTGTAGCATACACCGTAATGGTGTATGCTGTACTCCCATCATCAGTGGGAGTGTAGCATACACCGTTATGGTGTATGCTATACTCCCATCATCAGTGGAAAGTACCATATACCATTACGGTGTATGTTCTGCTGCAATCATAAATGGGAGCGTAGCATACACCGTTATGGTGTATGCTGTACTCCCATCATCAGTGGGAGTGTAGCATACACCGTTATGGTGTATGCTATACTCCCATCATCAGTGGGAGTGTAGCATACACCGTTATGGTGTATGCTGTACTCCCATCATCAGTGGGAGCGTAGCATACACCGTTATGGTGTATGCTATACTCCCATCATCAGTGGGAGTGTAGCATACACCGTTATGGTGTATGCTATACTCCCATCATCAGTGGGAGCGTAGCATACACCGTTATGGTGTATGCTATACTCCCATCATCAGTGGAAAAGTACCATATACCATTACGGTGTATGTTCTGCTGCAATCATAAATGGTAGTGTAGCATACACCGTAATGGTGTATGCTATACTCCCATCATCAGTGGGAGTGTAGCATACACCGTTATGGTGTATGCTGTACTCCCATCATCAGTGGGAGTGTAGCATACACCGTTATGGTGTATGCTGTACTCCCATCATCAGTGGGAGTGTAGCATACACCGTAATGGTGTATGCTGTACTCCCATCATCAGTGGGAGTGTAGCATACACCGTAATGGTGTATGCTGTACTCCCATCATCAGTGGGAGCGTAGCATACACCGTTATGGTGTATGCTGTACTCCCATCATCAGTGGGAGCGTAGCATACACCATAAGCAAGCAGAGGTCCTAGACTACTTCTGACCAGACATATTTTAAAATAAAGACATTTCATTCCATGAACACACAATGTGTGAAGTCAATCAAGCATATCTCTTCCTGCTCTTTAATAGCAAGGCATCCATCCAGCAAAGTCAATCTAACACTCTATCACTAACATGCAAGATACTCTTCAAAGCCTTTGTATCTACAATCATTTTATTCCTGTGATTTGGAGACCATCCAGCACTGGACCCAATGCAGGCAACTTCACAAATCGGAAATTCTTTTGGATACTATGGATTTGCACTCAAAACAACAACATAAATAAAGCAAGAGATGTCAATTTGCAAACAGCAAAAGTGATAGTCCATGACCAACTTGACTGTAAAAATATACCGGTAGGTAAAGTTTAAGCAAAGCATACACAACATGCCTTCAGCTTGTCATTGTCTTTTTTTAAAATTGATTTGCATTTAATAAGAATACTGCTGCATGGATACATTTGAAATGAATTACAATTGAAATTGATAATGCATAGTACAGAGGAAAACATCAGACCTGGTGTCACCATCATCCTCTATTTCTGTGAAGATCAGATTTCTTTGTGAAAATATAAATAGTTACCATGTAGATTATCAGTAATTACAGAGATTCAAAATACACTGTAATAATGTGAAATTTGAGTCATTTTCTATCAATTGTATTTATTAAGGAATGTGTACAGTACCCAAGTTGCATCACTTTATTTTGTTGGATGAAACTTAACTTTGGGTCATAATAGAAACGAAGGAAGGACAGCAGAGTTGATACATTCTGCCGTGATTTTGCATTCTTTGATGGCAATGAATAGTTGCCATGATAAAACAATGTGAGAACATTTTTTGATGTTGCTCATTTGCAAATGGAAGAACTCAGCAAATTTGGGTGACAACATTCAATGATGACTATATGACTTGTTACACACGTGGAATATTCATTCTATTGCTGACTGACTTTTTCAGTGAAAGTGAGAATTAAAAACTTTAAAATTACCTCTCACACACAATTAAAATATCAAAAGTTTAAAATTAAACTTTATTTGCCTGAGTGTTTTTACCACAAAATTGTGTCTAAAATACTTTGAATTCCATAAGGAAAGTCTGAATCTCTAAAATTCACCAATTTTACACGATAAAATACCTGCTACAAATAAAATCAGTCCAAGAGGTCTGCATAGGATCACTAGTTTGCCCAATCAGCGTGTGGTTTTACAGGCAGCATATGAAATTCATAATAAATTATAATCTGTTGCATAAAAGAAACCTCAGCAAAAGAAAAACGCAAGTAAGTGTGCATGTTTCTCTATAGCTCTGGAAAAATATCCACACAAAGTTTGTGGAGGACTTCTAAAACCTAAATCTACACAAACTACAGAACACTTGGCTCTTATTAAACCATACATAACTTGGTAATTACAGAACTCAAAAAGAAAACTGCACTGTACATATAAATATAATTCATCTTACAGCTTGTGATCAGGACCACCTTTCAATGATGTACAGTCCAAGGTAATTCATTGTGGGAGCAGATGATTTTATCTTTAAAAATTTTTGTATAGCTTCATTTCTGTGATGTCATAATTATGCCAGTGATACTATGTATCTATAAGGTCCAAATTGCATGTATGAAGTATCTAAGTATCTTTTGAAGTATCTAACAATCCTTTTGGATATGCTCAGGATTCCCATCTCTGACTCAGCTGAAATTTGAGAAGTGTGTTGTCCAAATCAACATTTCATACTGAGAAAAATTTATAAAACTCAATCTTATGGTAAACATTGTATTGCTATGTTACATTTGTCCAGTATTACACACATAAGATAGGCCATCATGTCATGAAGATTATGGAGCATTAAAAATTGCCATAATTGTTGATTTTTCAAAAATTTAAAATTTGGAGAACAGATACTACTACCTGTCATACGTACAGGTGGTGCTCTTTGCATCTGATTAACAGGGGTTAATAGGTGTACATGTTAGCATTGGCGAAGTTGTAATGGATAGATTATGCATAGATAGAGATGCATAAATTTAAAAAGTTTGCGAAGCAACCATGGCAAATGTACCATGGTATGAACCATTGTGTTGAAAGGTGGAGCTGTACTGATTTGAAATTAAAGCATGAACTGCATGCTCTCAGTATTTTTTCAATTATCAAAAATACACTAATAACTGTTGATAGTCACTGCTTTGAGACACATGATCTCAGTGGTACTATCTTTTCTTAAAGATTTTACTTATTTTATTTGTTCATTAAAATGTCTTCCTTGGTAAAATTTTTTTCACTGTTTCTATTTTCACATTTTTATTTTCAGTATTACAAAAATCATTTCAGTTAATTACACAAAATAAATACCCCAAAATTACCTCATTTCCCATTGCTATAAAATTGGAATGTGCATATTAATCAACATCAACAAGGATTTTACTCAAGTTTTGCACAAACACCAACCAAGCAGCATGCAAGAAACTTTTGAATGGCAATAAATATAAAACCTGGAGAATATACATAAAACGGAATGAAATAATGGACAAAAAGTTGCAACAAAATTCACACATTTTAACACAATAACAAACCTTATTGAATATTTATGTTGTTCAAAAATATCAAATAGGCAAGCACTAAATGTACAACCATCAGGTAGTATTCTTGAAACATGGTATCATTTGCATGATTTATGTAATTATATCTGAGCATGCAACATGCAACACAAAATGGAACCACAATGTTGATCAGGAGATGAAAATTGCTATGGCAGGAAAAAGCAGTAGCAACAGACAACATTTACAATGAAATACCCTGAAATACAATGCTGTATACAATGTCAAATCTAATGTATGACTGCCACTAAGTTAAATGAACCAATAATAATTGGTATTTCTGTTGGAATATATACAATGAGAACTCTTCAAAGTTTACAAGACAGCTCTTTTACCTTTTGAAAATTGTCTTTGCACAGCTTCAGACATCAACGTACAGCAATGAATAGTTTCATGGGAAGTCTTTGTGATTACACTGAATTGTTACCTGTGTGAGATCAGGTTTATAGTCATTTGCATAAAATTCCCCTTGATTGACATCAAAAGTACTGTTCAATATTCAAATCCATGCAGCTCGTTTTGATTAGAAGCTGCTTCCTTGTAGCTCAAAAACAAGTTTGGGGTTTCCATTGCACAAAAGTAATGTGTAAAATGCTATCAAATTGAAGAAACAACACTGCGGAGAACAGTCCGATGAAGTAGATTGATTTTTAGAGTGTTTTATCTTATTGAGAATGTGTTGAGGTGTGTCATAGCTACTGATTGCTGTCTTGATATGCTCCCTTTGTTGGTAGGGCTATTTGGCGATGGTGTTTGCCCACTGGGACTACCTACAAATTTCCCAGGTGAAACCAGACTTTCTATGACAGAACTGTGTGGGTGCGAATGTCTCCTTATTGATGAAGCTGAAAATCCATGGTTACGATAGAAATGTGACAAATTATGTCCACTGATTGTAGAGAAATCTTTTGGCACAGGTATTGTTTTGGCTGTAGAGTTTGTTGGTGTCTGACCTTCGTGACTGTTTGTCTCCCTGGCATTTGATGAGGTAGTTTTGTTTTCTTTATGTTCTATCTTCTGCTTCTTTGGCGTTGGACCAGATCCTTCCTTGCTTTCTGTTTCAGATGCTCGTCTCTTTTCTCCGTGCGATTCACTGTTTTGGATGGCATGATGTCGAAGTAGAGCTGGCTTTGACACTACTGTAGGACTTGGTGATGGTACGTCATCTTCCTCCTCTGTTGGTTCAGGTGTTGACCTTCCACTGTCTTCTTTAGGTCTGTCTGTGTCAGGGCGTTCAAAGAAGATCACAATGACTGATGTATTGTCTGCCCTCATACACCGAGCCCTCCATTTATCCAGTGCTCTATTGACAAGACGGTGTGATACATGTCCAAGCCATGGTTTGGGCTAAAATGAAAAACAAAATATGTAATTACAGTATATGTGACATTAAATTACATCTTTGACAATGTCACAGCAATGCAACCTTACAAAGAGATATTCCATAACAACGGTCACTTCATTCACATGTAGTTAATACTTTGCAATGCACTGCATCATTTTCATGAGCAATCATTTCTTAGAAATTTTAAATTTTACAATGGTACTATTTCAATTTTAAAGAAAAATTTTCTAATTAGAGCTTTTAGCCGACATGGCAAATTTTAGAAAACTCTGTTCAAAAGAAATTACCACAACAACCACATGAAAAAATGTGTAAGCTATGCCCTTTCTCATTTTGGAGTAGACTGCACTGAGGCCATTCTTTGAATTTATGATCTGAAAAATACTGATATTGCCAGTTGAATAATATTCATAAATTGGAACTTAAAGAACTGTATAAGATTACTGAAATCAAAAATACACTTTAAAACCACAGAATGTTTGCATTCACAAACACTTACAGAGGAAACTTTCTCTTTTTCACACTGTTCAACAAAATCAACAGCTTCTTGAGGTAGGACCATGTTCCAGAGACCGTCACTAGCAAGCACTAGGAATTTATTGTAGTCTGGATTGAGACGATGTACACTGATATCTGGTTCTGGAGACACCATATATTCACCATTGTAGAAATCGTAACTCCACAGGTCACCTATAAGAAGACACAATGTCATTATTTTATGTACAATACATGCACTTACTTGACATGTTCTTTAAAAAATGTAATGCCACTTACAGAAAACTTTATAGTGAAAGGACAAGAAAAAGGTTTTTGTCAGTTCAATGTCATAGTGCATCTACCAGCTATTATTATTAAGCCATTCAGTCTTTGCGTATTGGATCAACCATATTGTTTGGCTACACATCAAACTTATGTACAGATTACTATCCACCTGTTAAATATGGTTACATCAAATCAATTTCAGAAGAACACCAATTTCAATGTGATTAATGTAAAATTATCATGAATTCTTAAAAACGAAAATCTCCCATGGAATTATCCTCAGTTTAAACCTGCGCATAATTAGTCCTTGTACTCATGAGAAACCACTCACAATAAAAGTTTCAATAGATGTGTGAGTTCTTTTGAGTAAGTCAATGCTCTAGTTACCTAGCGACCGTGCCACAGCAAGGAATGGTATGTAGTCTATTTGTGTGCTTCGCCGAACCGGTCCTGAGTGATCTAGTCTTGGTCTTTTCCAAACAACACGCTGAACTCCAGATCTATTTACAACTCTGCCCCCTAATCTTTCGATACGTTTCCTTTCCTTAGGTGACTCTGGTTTATGGTCATAAGTCAGTGGCACAGCTCTGGTTCGTTCTCTGCCAGGATCCTGCACTCCCATAACAACTCCTGAATCACCAACATGTGCAATGTACATGCGTGCCCCTCTCACTATTACAATGCTCACAGTAGTTCCTGCTGTACTTGGCAGACCTGACAATGTCTTCGGCCATTTTGCTATTGGAAATAAATACAGAAGTGTGAACATCACAAATCATGCTATCATATTGTATCATGCATGAAGATGTTTTCAGTAAATGACTCTTGACAACATTGCACGGAAACACTGGTACACATTCACTGTAAATGTGATATGGATATCTTGCACTAATTCACAATGACTTGTATGCATCGTATCTAACGTTACCAATGAAAAATAATCGTGCATTTCAAATTTGAATACAAATGACACTTCTGTGATTTAAACAACAGTAACAATCGTTCTTTATGTGTGTGCGTTCACATTGATATTCTTAATTTAATTCTTGTACTTTTCATTGGTAAATAATTAGTAAATAGTATAGTATACCGCACATGCATACATGTGTGTACTTATGTAATATACAGAGAGAGAGAGAGAGAGAGAGAGAGAGTGTGTGTGTGTGTGTGTGTGTGTAGATATACATAGATGTATTGGCAAAGCACTGAACAACTTATTCCTATTAAATAGTAAGTTTTACATACGCACATTTCAATGGGTATGTGTAAACAGACAGCACTGTGACGGCAAGTCCTGACATGCAAGTCTATAAATAGGAACATGTATGCTACAAATCAGGTCATGTGATTACTATACAGTCTAGTGTCCTGAAGGTCATAGGACTACATTGCATTCAAGCCTTGATTGGTTGATGTTTGTAGCACTGTAATGGCTATTCATAGCCATGGGAGGAGTTACCATACATTGTACTTGAGAACTTTGCAGAAGAGAATGAACACATCAATGGAGTATTAGGATTAACAAATAGAAATCAAAGATTTTTGTTTAATCTTTGAAGCCACATTATCAATTCCTACAGAATCTCTTTTGTTCTTCATGACCAGCAGATTAAAGGGGGCGTGTCATTCTTCATTTGTCCTTTGAAATTTTTATTAAATTGTAGTTTGTTTGGGCCCAGCACTCTCAATTCTAGTCTTGTCAACTGCCATTCCTGAGTTTGCACAGATTCAGCCTCTCTCTGACCTACAGAGACATGCCACCGACTCAAGAAGGTTCTCTCTTATGCAAGGAAATTTTGGTGTTCCATATAGGGCATGGACAATTAATATACAGATAATAAATATGATGCATTGCATTAGAGGGCAGGAGTTCAGCTTTATTTCAATTATCATATGCATATTCACATAACCTCCAATGTCAGTTTCACCATCGAACAGTACCTGTATACATGTACGCACATGATACCCAATCACTGTTCACATGGTTTTGGGTTCAAAAACTTGTCTCACTCTGGTCTTGAAATGCAGCAATTTATCATGTTTAGAAATGTAAGATTAGAATTTAATTGTCAGGTTTTGCCCTTGTAAACCACTGGTTCAGAGAAAGCTCTTTTGAAGATGTTTTCCACAGTGGGTTCCTTTACCTTTACTGGTATTTTTACAGATGATGAAAGAAAACTATCAAAAATTCCAAACTTGACTCAAAGAGTTAAAGAAATATGGTCAGGTTGAAAGCCTACCTATCCATGCTGGTCACAATATTTGTCTGACTGTACTTTATATTACATTCAACATATTAGACTTTCAGAGATATGAAACCACACCTGTTAATGAATCTCTGAACCTGAGCATGACATACTATGTGAAACTTTTTGGAACCCTGAAGTATTGGGAATAGATCTTATTGTCTGTATGTGTTTTTTTTGTTTCTCACATAATTCAGCTTTATATAATACAAACTACATTTCCAAAACATCCCAATACAAATTACATTTCCAAAACATCCCAGCCTAAATTGTCTTGATTGCGCTACATCACTGTCCAAAGATCTTTGAATGATATTTTTATGACAAACTCTGATCATTCTTTTTTCAAATGATAAAATCAGGAAAGAACTCTATTGGACTGATATTTAAAATAAAACACGTTGAAATTATATTAATATCAAAAATGTTTAACAGGGCATTCAAGTTTACATACACTTTAAAGGTTTCAGAAAGTATTCACCTTTTTAATCATGAAAATACCTGGTATGAACTGGTGTGTACATTTAGACTTCTGCATCTTGTGAGCACATTCATTGTAAATGAGAAATATTAATTTTCTTGTTCCTAAAGTGTCTTTCCATATGATTGTATTTCTCTGTTCCTTATCATACTGTACATACTTAATATTACCAGAATTATGATGCACAGTCACAGATACTTATATTGCATTTTATCTTGAAATATCAAACTAACAATTTATAAAATGATAACAGAAAATAACTAAAATTTTAGACAACACTGAAATATAGCAAATCTGCCATCAAATTCTTTAACATATATGTATGAAGGTTTCTAACACCTTTAGTGTACGCCATTGTCCAACCAATATTGCATCATCAATATAAATGGTACCTGTCCATGAAAAGTTGTGTTGCATGGAATATCTGAGTGCAGCCATTGTATACTTTAACTTCTTACAAAATAAGTTTGAAAATTACTTGAAAACCAATCTCTTGAAATCAAGGTGAATGTTGCCATTCAAAACATTTGTCATTTTACAGTAGAACATGCAGTGGAAACTATGGACTCTAACTATTACTATAGACTGTAGCAATTGTTTACAGCTGAGGACATTGCCATGATGACATCACTGCGTAATGAATCAGTCAAAAGGAGGCATGGCTAACATGTTCCAACCTGTTCAAGGGAAACCCTTTAACCTTTGACCTTGACATACTATTGGGTACTTTTTTACAACTTATTCAAGAATTTAGGAAAATTGTTTTTTGTTAAGAAAATGAAGAACGGTTCTTTGCGAAAGCTTGCTTTATATTTATTTGCTATTTTAAAGCTATAGTAGTTCATCTATTGAAACCTTGACCAATGCAACAGTCAGTTCCACTTTCTATGTTTATTAATCACTGCAAGTTGGAGAAGTCCAAAAGGAAATGTACTGCCAGATAAAACGTTTTAATTTTGTAATATCAATAAAGTCTTCTTAGTTTACATTGACGAAAAATCAAATACATGTTACTCAGCCACAAATCAAATCATATCTAGAACTACAATGCCCAGCCCTATAGCCCTGTCAAAGTCTAGTTAAGGTTACAAATACAAATTGCCATAGGTAAGAGAATTACACACAAAGCACCAACATGTCTTTTTCATTCAGTTGACTGACATATTATGAACTCTCATTTTCCATTCACTATTACAGTTTTCCATTTGGAAATAGTACTATTACATTTACAAAGCTGGAAGACCTCACTGAACCACCGGGCTATCACTTCCGTAATTGAACAAAAACAAATGATTTGGTGATCAGCTCTTTCCTTGATTTATCATCGCGTGGCATTACATTCACATATTAGCTGCGCATTTGTTCGGTTGCCACTGACGTAATGAGAGTATTCCCATATGATATCGCGGTCTATGCCTACCCACGTACACTGAGTTTCCACACACATTACGTTGGGACAGGAAGTGTGTCAAAGGCGATCCACGGTTATTCTACCCCTAAACGATCTGTGTCGTTGTGTGTTCTGGTTTTCCAATATTGCATGCAACCAATGGTGAATGTTCAGAATTTCAGAATTCAAAAGCTTGATTTCGGGTGGTTTAGTACCACACTGTTCTCTTTGATAATTTATTAGTATTCATAACAGAAATTACGCTATAGAAAGAAAATTTGCGCAGGTGCCTGCCACGGCCTGCCGTTCGTTATATAACCGCCAATATTTCAGAACAATGAAGTGTGAAAGCGTGTGTGAAAGTTAATAACATCTAATAAATACATATGGAACGTTGAATATACTCAAAAATATGCGATCTTATAAATGAGAGGTCGCTCGCTAACGACCGGGTGACTGCACGTACACATCGCAGTGTAGCGCTTTGTGTGCTGAACAAAAACTGTAAAAATAGGCGAATTGAAAAATAACGCGCCAAAACAAAGGAGTATAAAATTTAGCAAATCTACTCACGTAGTTGTTTCCACATTGCGTTGTGGGTAACCAAGAAACCTTGTCTGATTGCCTTGACCACGTCGTTCGGGTCGCTAGAAAAAAATCCTCTCTGTTTCTTTATATTTTCCCACAGATGGTCCCGGGCAAACATAGCTGCCTCGCGCCCACCATGGCCGTCATACACACCAAAAAACGCGACTTCCTTGTTACGGTCACGTTCGAATATGATAGATGTCAGATCCTCCATATACTTTCTACCACCCTGATGAGCTTCGGCTGTCACTCTGAGATCTAAACAGGGAACGAGCGAAGGCGGCATCTTGGTACGTTGACAGTGCTACGATTCTTTGATTCCAACGGATGCACCTACTATAGAATGTACACATCGATCATGTCCCAACAAGATATGTAATCACGTTTGCTATTGGATGACAGATTAGCAATCGTTGACGTCAGATGAGGGCGTCTTTCACGCGACTTTCTATCCGCCATTTTGGAGGCACGCTTGTTGTGTGTTTTTGTCTTCAAGAAAATCCGTACCCGACCAAACCTAATGATGTCTGAAGGAGAGATAACAACGAAGAAAAGGAAAAATAAAGGCAAGAAGAAGAGCATACCGGACGGATGGAAAGACTTTCGAGCAGTCGGCGACGACATTGCATCAACACGTATGTTTGCTTTCAAAGTACCCCTTCACGATGCTACTTGTCAAAATATGACTCCTGAAGATAGGCTCACCACAATGGATTTTTTTACCAAACTTCAAGTGCAGAAACGTGACCTGGGAATGGTCATAGATCTGACAAACACAGAAAAATACTATCAGGCATCTGACATAACTGACATCGGGGTCGAATATGTGAAAATTTTCATCGAAGGCCACTTTATTCCCAAGCCAGACAAGGTGGAAGAGTTCAAGAACGTGGTTATGGACTTTTTCCGGCGGAACAAATCAAACAAAAAGTTGATCGGCGTGCATTGCACACAGGCGGTTAATAGAACAGGCTATATGGTATGTCGTTATATGATAGATTGTCTCAAATGGTTTCCTGATGAGGCAATCAAAGCATTCAACACAGCCAGGGGTCATTGCATATTCAGAGAAAACTACCTGGATGATCTGAAAATCCGAGATCCAAGACGTCCAGATGTCACAACAGATATTATTCATCAAGTAGACAGGCAACGTAACTTTCGCGATGAATTCAGTGTTGATGCCAGTGGAGGTTTCATGTCTGGTAGGGCAGCACCAATTCCACAACAGCTTGAAAAACATCAAAGGAAGCTGCAGAGAAAGCAAAATCAAACACCTCGACAACAACCATCAGTGAGTGCCGCTCCACAGGATTCTTCGATGAATCAAGCTGCTCTTTATGTAGGAGTGGGTCTCCTCCTTCAACAAATGGCAGCTATGTCTCAGGGCCCTCAGGGGGCTGAAATTGGAGCAGATATGAACAGTTCACAAGGACAGTCTCTGTCCATGCAAAACAGAGGAAATCATAGGAGACCTGATCAAACATTTATGAGGAACACAGACATGCCTACCTCAGATGTTCATGAATTTGGTTATAATGACTCAGATTGCAGTAGACAGATGTCAGGAAGACAATTTCAAGGCAGAGGAACACATGCAAGAAATATTGCTGGCAATGACTTCAATGGCATTGGTAATAAAAATGTGGAACTTCAGGCAAGATTTGGACGTGGAAGAAGACAGCCAGAAAATGTTATGTTCCAGAATAATCGCGGCCGTTTTCTTCACAACCGTGGTGGAAGGGGAGGACACTTTGGTTCTCCTGGTTTCCAGCAGTGGGGACAATATAATGATGAACTCTCCATGGGTTTTGACCAAGGCAATGAACAGCCTGATTTGTATAACAGCGGTAATGACTATTATCCAAATGAGTTTGGTGATAGTTCTGGTAACTTCATGCATCATGGTAATTTCCAAGATGGTCCCCGTGGCAACAGTAGGTTCCACCCTTACAATATCGGAAACCGTGGAGCAGGATTTAGAGGAAGGGGACAACACAACCAATTCAGACCGTTTTGACCTTATGCTGTGATTACAACAGTGTGATCTTAAGACAAAGATCTTAATGTAAAAAAAATAATGAAAAACACTTCAGAAAATATTGTTGCATATTCTCCTTGTAATATTCAGCTGAACATGGCAACTATCATGTCTATATGTGGTTGCTGCTTTATAGTGCATGTTAATTTACTTTGGACTTTAATTGTTTCGCAGGCACTTATTTCTGTTTTCTTTTTCAGAACCAGGGTTAAACCCTTTTCCTGCGAGATACTAACAGTTCACTATCTGTCAAATCAGCAAAAAGCACTATTGAGCTAAAAGCATGCATATATTCACCCACTTTGCTTGGTATGTTATAGCAGCTGAAGTCGGTGAAAATTATGTTTACAATATCCATGTTTTCGGGGGCGTTCAAATATACAATTTTTTGTTACAGCATTTAAGTACTTTTCTAGTTTTAGCCAACTTGACCTGATGGTGAAATATGAACATGGCAGGATAAGGGTTGTAGTTCAACACAAAGAATTACCCAGTCGAAATGCCGCAATTCATCCAAAGATGTGACATGCTCTGAATACCACATAGTGATGTTTCATTACAAATTTGAGCCGCACAATAATGGCATAACTACTATCCGTAATAGTCATAGACCAACAGTGTATCGTCATATGTCTGAAGAGCTATAGCTTTGAAGTAATCCAATGAAAGATTGGAAGATACGCAGCAAGGTAGGTACACAGTGAACAACCCTGTAACGTCATAGGGGCATTTTCTGTGTACCGAATGACAAGTCACTGTAACGAGAACCAAGGGACAGAATATTGGCCAGGATTTGGTTGTCTGATCTTTGTATGAATCCTAAATGTTCATGTAGAATTGCGTAGGTTGACTCTTGTTTTGTGGCATATGGGTAAATCTGTGCTGTTGCTGTGAAACGGCAAAGTTGGTGGGAACTAGAAAGCTTTGATGGATATTTCAACTACTCAGTATGAGGTGTTTCTATCGGGAAAGTTAGATAGGAGGCAGTGAGTGATCACTTATTTTATCATGTGATTGTAGCCTCGCTTTTATTTCAAATTATCTTTGTGTGCCAAGCACTGAAACTCCAAAGTCAAATGACAGGCGTTGTATCAATTTTTAGCCACTATAGTCTATAGAAGCTATTGGGATGGGTATCCGTCCGGCGTCAGTCTGTATGTATGTATGTATGTCTGTTTGTGAGGTGTCTGTTCACTCAATATCTTGAGAATCACAGTATTTACTGTATTTTAAGGATTTTTTTGTCATTTTTGGTCAAAACTTTATTTCATCAAAACCGCTCGTCTGACAGCTTTGATATTTGGTAAACAGGTTCCTACAGATGAACTAAATATGACATATTGAATATATGACGAAATCTGCAATTTTGTATTTTTGGCGCAATTTTTGCCATTTCTGGTCAAAAAATGTGTTTCTCAAAAACTACTTGTCTGGTGCCTTTGATATTTGGTATACAGGTTACTAGGGCTTGTCTTAGTGTGATATCTTGAAATTTGATGAAATCTTCAATTTTTGTATTTTTGGGTTAATTTTTGCCATTTTTGGTCAAAATATTTGTTTCTCAAAAGTTACTCATCTGGTAGCTTTGATATTTGTCATACAGGTACTGGTTCCTAGGCTTTATCTTAATGTAATATATTGAAATTATGATGAAATCTTCAATTTTGTAGTTTTGCAGCTAATTTTGCCATTTTTGGTATGGCCATCCTGAAATGAGCTATCAAAGATATCCACCCTCTTCATCAATACATGTGTCTCAAAAAGTTATTCTCTACATAACACAGCAGAGCTCTGTCAACTTTTTAGTCACTTGTTTTTTGAAAACCACTGGTCAGACAGCTTTAGTATTTGGTTTACAGGTCCCTGGGATGACCTCAGTGAGACAATTTCATACAGTCAGGAAATACTTAATTTTGTATCCATGTCTATAGTAGCTTCAGGGACTTTGGCCGTATGTTTTTTCAGGTTACATAAAGTTGGCAATAGTGACAAGAACTTTTTCAAAGAGGCTTTGGTATCTATACACAGTGTTTGTGCACAGATGTCTACAGTGGATGAGCTCCCATCTCACACTGTGTAGGCTATATATTTTTAGAAAGGAGTTTTGATAGATATGTACGTGGTTAATATCATCACTGCAAAAACAAGATGAAATTATATTGTAGTTTCACGGAAGTAGTTTTGCTATTCAGTGTTAAAGGAAATGATCATGTCTTTGTCTGTTACATGAGCGGTCTGAAAATAAGTGGCAAAAAGGGATGCATAAATAAGTAAAGCTTTGTTCTTCTCTGGTGATGGTATCTTTCTTTCAAGAGATTGTAGCTCGCAGTCACCAGGTTTAATTTGTTTGAAGTATAGGCAATTCTTCAACAAAAGTACTGTGAAATGTATTCATTACTCAGTCTAATAAATTTGAGGAGTCATCCTGTGACATGACTAGCTATAAACACATAGTGAAACTCATTTAGGGCAATTTGAACATTTCTTGACATTTCTTTGACTCTGCCATATGATATACCAATACATGCTATGAGCATGAGAGTCTGAGAAAACTTTCGAGTCAGTGAGACACCAAATTGTCTGAGAGGTCACACTGGTTGTGAACTTGAATGAATTGAGCAGAAAAGAAAATGTCTGTAAAACTAGGTAAATAGAAGATGAATGTCTTGGCTTTTGCTGCATGCATAGTATTTGATAAGTTTTAAACTTTTGTATACAAATTCTCCAGCTATGTACGCAGGTTCTCCACCAAAGGTATTGTTTGGAGTGACTTACATTAGTTACAGTATCGCCAGAAGCTGTACTTAATGTGTTTCTGTAGAATGACACACCTATGACCAGCCCAGGTGATCAATATTAATCCATGTCTATCTCAAGGCTCATGCAGAATAGAAGATTGAATTCATCTTATTGTGCCCAAAATTTTAGACAAATATTTCATCCAATAAATATTGATTAGCGTGGTTTAGAGTCATTGTTTCTTGTTTAAGTATTATTAAAATTTTTTCAGATTATTTGAAAGTGACTGTTTTGACTCAAACTCCATCTCCAAACATCAAGATTTTTTATATAAAACACTTCTTTCTTGGCTTTGTCCCTTCTGCCCATGGTTCTTCAAAGTGTCATTAGCATACAGATGCATGAACTGGGTCTATCTCTTTCTTGCATGATTCAGTGTATTCATAGCAATTTTCTTGCAATCCCCTTCAGTTGGTTGAAGTTGTTGGTTTTAAAGATATTTGGTGATAGTGAATTGTGGTATCGCTGTCAAGTATCCAGTGCATGATAGATTCTATATTGTCACAAGGGTTATCAGAAAAGAAATTTGTACCAAAGTACATGTTTTCTCAAAGCATCACTGTCATGTAATTGATTTGATGAAAACTTATGATGTAAGCGTACTGCCAGAACTTCGTTAATTGTTTTCTTAGTGAAATTTATGCATATATCATGGCAACTGATGATTTTCGCATTATTAGTGGCACATTATATGCCAAGTTTAGATTCATTCAAATAAAGTGTATTTCCTTTCAAATTTTCCTTATCTTGTTCTTAGTCTAAATTTGTTCTTAGGCCCCAGTGAGCATTGAAATGTATCCCAGGGTGCCAATGCCATGACCAAGGTCTGTATATCAGTTTGTACATCTCATTTGTCAAAAAAATTTCATTACCTATCCATATGTTGTTAGTCCCTCATAGAATCTAACATAATAGGAAAGTTTTAGCGAAATCATCCAATTGTTGTGGCTGAAGTCTGGTGAGAGCATTGTATGGGTCCCTGTCTGTGTATCCCCAGTCATTACTCAGATATACCTGGACCAACTTCATCCAAACTTAGTTAAAAAGCGTTACATCATTTGTTTAATATCGTCGCATTGCCAAAGGAGGTCAGGCGATGTCACCTGTGGAAAATAAACATGTTTGTTTTTCAAGCAATGAGTTACCCATCGCTCAGACGAGTTGCTTGGTGTCCACACTGGGTCACTTCGCCTTAGAAAAATTTAGACTGCTACTCAAGCGCAGAACAGTAATTCTGTTACTGCTTAGTGATCTTAGCTTATCTGTAGTTTATAAAAGTTAAACAGGAACGATAAATCCCCAAACTGTATAAGGTAGCTGTCATTATTTACGGCCAGGGGGTTAGTGTCGGAGGAATGGGGGGGGGGTAACTCAAAATATTGGAAACTTCAAGGGGGTTGCTCGAAATGTGGAAAGGAAGAAGGGGTGTTATTCAATTTGCTCAACTTTTGTGCTAAATACATTGAAACACCTCAGATTGCATCATTATACACATCAATTTCTAAAAATTTTCGATACATGACCCCCTCTCATATTCTCCCCATGGGGTGTTCTAACAGTTTTACTTAGTAAAATAACAAATTAAAATCACCTCTCAGATTGCACTGGACTGCACCATTACACACATCAATTTCTCAAAATTTTCTATGCAAGATAGGGAACAGCCGCCTCTGACACTTACCCCTCAGCCTCTGGCATGTTCTCCCCCCCCCCCCTGCCCTTGTACTTTCAAATTCTGCCCAGTCAGGTATCCTAGTGAAAACCCTGTTATGATACCCATTTAAGTTAAACAATGCTATATGTTTGGGTACTGATTATAGCGTGAGCTTTTATATTTGTATTTTGTTGTCACTTTGAATTTCATTTTTATTGGTTTCACCTAAATTTTCAACAGTCATGAGATAACCGATGTTAATCTAGCAGGGTACATCAGGATTTGAAAGGTTTTTACTATTGCTGTATTTTAGTAAATTTTACAAATACATGTATTGCTATTTAACTTTTCTAAGTGGAGGGGGGGTAGTCAAAATTTCTGAGTTAGGGAGGGGTATTCAAATTCATAGTGGTTTGCAAGGGGTTATTCGAACTTTTGGAGTTTCCGATGAAATCCCTCCACCCCCGGGCCGTAAATGACAGCTCCCTAAAATGCATAGGTAAGTGAAAATCCAGGATTTTCTTTCAAATCCCTTTTTCAGTCTGCAAATATATTGAAGTCTCCCAATATATCTTTATTTTTTCAAGTCCCCTAAATTCTTCCGCCCCTTCAGGTAGAATGCACAGATATTCGGACTCTCAAATGTCGACAATTCTTTTCTGATCTGCCATGTGTAATGGCTCATTTTAAAGCTCTTTGGGAAAGAAAACTTTCTACCATCTTAGTTTTTCGAAAAACCAAAATTTAGTTTTCCCAATACAGGTTACACAGGTATGGCTACCATTTTGAATTTTAAGTACTAGTATTGTAAACTGTCGGGTAATTTGTTTGTGGAGGGACCGTGCCTCGTTCCAAACTTTGCACGGTGACCTCTAATTTCTATTATCGATTTGGTGAGAGAGAAGTTGAAGGATTCACTGAATAAAACAGTTTTAGACTTTCACTTTCGAGTTGCATATTACCTTACCTCAGTGAGGTGTTTGTGAATGCAGCCTTTTACCAACTCACTAAGGACATTGAGTGTCCTCGACAGTTATCAGACCAAATGATACAAGATTGAGGAATCATGCTATGCCTGTATATCTTAGCAGTAACAGGAAAATACAAATCTAAATTAGATGTTATTGTAAAGTTGTTAATTTGGGGGATATTTAAGGCCACGTCAAATGTTGATAAAAAACCCTTAATTCATGTTGGTGTTTACAGTTTCGCGATTCGAAAAATATGTGTTATATTCGAAACTAAAGTGTGCGTTATCGAATGAAACTCCGAGAACATCAGTGACTTTTTTAGTTCAAATGCAAATGCGATGTACCATACCAAGTCTTTTCCTTCAAAACGTGGACTGTTGACCGTTTTAGGAATGGGAGATTATCGTATACATTGAATTCAGAGGTTTCATTAAGAGCCGGCAGCCGACGAAGTTGACCGGCTACTCTCACGATTTCGCCGGCTACTTTTTTGGAAAATTGAACTCTTTCATAGCTAAAATATTTTTTACCTTCTGAAATGATACTGACAAGTTTCACAAGCTGTGTAATCAAACTTTTCAACGGCTTTTATGTGAAACAAAATTTAGAAGACGAGCGACTACTACGATCGCCTTGTGTAGTATGCAGCACGGTCTTGCGTATACTGCCTCGATAAAAATCGGCATTGCAATTGACGATTCTATTGGCTACCTGAATTGCTGATTCCTATTTGGTGACCTTTATATACGCTAATGAAAACGTGCATACTACACCTGTCGGCCGTCGTAAGCTCAACTCAAAATGGTTGATGAACAAATGAAGACGGAAGCGATCGCAAGGTCAAGCTTCGCTGTACGATCCTCGGTTTTGAAGTGGACCAAGAAACAAGAGAAGGATAATTCCGTGGATTTAAACTGTTTTCGAAGGCAATGATCTTATTTTTTTCTCACGAAAAACTCCGATTACAGTTGGAATTTTAGTAAGCCAATGTGCGTTGCACTGCGGTAGGCATAATTGTGAAGGAGTTTAACCAGCTGGACGTTATGATATGTACTGCTCTTCAGTCTATCGACGCCAATAAGAACGTCGCCCAGAGTGGTTACGATACGATCAGACCTCGATCTAAATTCACTTCAAAAGCGATCGTCAGGTTAAATCCAAATGTGCGCTTCTGAACGTACAAATTTTCATATTCTACCGGTATATCAAGGTTCTAAATACTTTGCATACCCATACAGTCAAACAACCTTTAGGGTCTTTGATTCTATTTGCGAAATATGGTAATGATTGTCATTTTTTATCATTATTCGTGATATAAATTATCCTTTTTACCTCATCAGTGGTATCAAAGTTCTTCATCCACAGATTTCCATACCAAGCATCAGGGTTCTTAATTTTAAGCATAACATTATGAGTGTTTCATCCAGGATGGCATCAACAAGGGTTTTCCAGAAAGTTTCGGGGGCATTTCACCAGTTCATGTGTTCTACTTGTACCTCTAAGGTGTGACTAGCACCATTTCATGGAAGGGGGGGGGGGGGAGTGGTCCTTGACAAATTAATTTGGGATGCCAACATTTCAACAGAGGGGGAATCCCCTATCCCCCTGTCTAGATGTAACACTGTATAATATCTTCTACATATCAAATTTATATCATTAATAATAGTGAATCATTATAGTTTACCTCCTAAAAACATAGAGGCTCTAAAGACCTGTTTTCTTTGTTCAAATTATCGTCAACATTACCACATGTTATCATTTTTAATTATGAATTATCATATTTAGGCCTAATCTCCCGGGAAAATGGCTTTTATGATATGAACACAAATTGCCCTGGAACACTGCTGACAATTCTCCTGAAAATACTAGAAATTCAAGTGACTGTAAAAAGTAAATTTTAGCTCATTTTTCAGGGTTTCCGGCCTTCGACCGGGAACACCCCCTCCCCCAACGACAACCGCTGTGTGATCATGGCAGCTGCAAGCCGCCTAAATTTCGATTCTAGCCCCCTACTTCAAAACTTAATGAAACCCCTGACTGATACGTCGGTATTTCAACGCAGTCTGATGGACTTCGGGGTGAATGCACATATGCAAGGTGAGTATTCAAAAAATATATTAACATCATAATTATATGAAATGTGAAATATTAATTATCAAGAATTACCAGTAATTTGGTATTACGTCTGTTAAGTTTCCTTTCACGCTTGCGATATTTGAAAAATCACTGAACGTGTATGAAATTATATTAGAATATAGGCCTAGTATACAAGTATTGATAAATCATAAAGATTAACTTGTACACCTGGCCGGTTTTGGAGAAATTTTAGCAAGGGGTGTTTTATGAACCCAGGATATTTTGGACAAAATTCATATTCAATTTTGAGGGAACGTGAAAATTGTGCGCAACTGTTCTCCAACTACGACTCTGAAATTCACCGCACCGACTCACTGCAACTTCCGAAACTCCCGACACTGAAAATTGCCTTAGCCTATAGCTCGCTTCCCCCAGACTAGGCAATTGGTCTTTTGGCTTTTATTTATATCTCAATATAGATTTTCATCAAATTTAATTGTTTCCGCCTCTTATTCGTTAACCACGTTTTATCTTTTGCTATATTTCGGATGTTTGCCTCGGCTTTGATATGCCGTGGTGATTTAGACTTACGCAAACTGGTGACGTTTTGCTAACCTTTTCCGCACTCAAAACGGTGGAGGCGCTGTCTCAAATTGTGAACTATGACCCGTCACCCTAGTCGACCTGTCGTCGTACGAACCTGGAAAGCGCCCTGTAACTAGATCCCATACGACAAGTGTATAGTGTCTACCAGTGACCAATCTACATGAATTCCATACCAGTACCGACTGGTAACTAACAATTTTGTATGATACTCTTGGAAACGCCGTTTCAAACGGCGTTTTTATGCACAGCTGCCACTGCTCACGTTGACGCCACGGTACGTATCCGGTCCGGCCGGGTTCTTCATGAACAGAACAAGATTTTTTTTCCAGGACAATGGAGGGACAATGAACGAATTTACACTCGAAACGGTACATTTAGCTGTTTCGATAGAAATGTGGTAGATTGGTTGTCAGACATACTTTAAATTTTGAATGTTTGGGCCATGGTTCAGCTGGCCATGGAGGTTCAGCCACAGGCGTTTCGATCGTCGCTCAGCGAACCCCTAATTTTTACTTGTTGTGCCATATATAATAGAGGGCTTCGCGAAGCGACGATCGAAGCTCCTGTGGTCGCTTCCATGCGAGACCTGTATCTTCACAATATCACTTTACTTTATTGCTCAACAACACACCAAGGGAGTGTGATGGTAAGGCAAAAATTACACAACTCAAAGATGCAGACTTCAACAAACACTGGATGAAGCTGCTGCTGCAGCTGGGGGAGGAACTAAAGTACAAGAAATAAATTTGGCAAGAGGTAGTTTGTCTTTGAGAGTAAAAGATATACATGAACTTTTCTCTCATTCAAATCAAGAAAGCCAGGATTTATACAAACTTGTGGATGAAAATAGAATATCTCGATAAGTTCTGTATTTTGGACATTCTATTAGAAATGAAATTCATCCTCAACTAAAGATTTACAATATTTGCATAATCTTTCATTTGCAGAAATTTTTGGAATTGACCTTCTACCCAGTTCTATTTGAAGGTTGTTATCTGAAATTCTTAGTTTTGTCAGCCACTTCCCATAGGTAAAAGATCTTATATATAACAAGTAACTTTCAAATTAAAATTTTGTCTTAAATAGTCTGTAAGCTCGGAGCTTATTCCTCTGCATTCCACACTTCCTTGTATCATTATGAATATTTCTCAGCCATGTTTGTTCATAAATTTCACATAAACTATCATATACATTATTAACTGTGGAATTGATATTGGAAACACAAGACCATATATCACTCCCACTGTAAGAGTTCAATGTACTTTATATATAATTAGACCAATCTGAATTCAACCTGGATGTATAAGCAGATCTCAATAAGATGTCATCTGATAAAACCAATCTATGCCAGTATTTGAGCATGTGCTTTATCACCATAAAGTGAATTTGATATCTACCTACTAGCTCACCAACAACACCATCAAATAGTGCATGTTTAGTAATTTTAGGATAAATCTATAATAAGATATACTAACATCGTTGAGAAAGTTACACTTGTCATTAATTTCATGTCCCCATATTTTGCAGCTATGTGTCATTATTATACTATAAATGATTAATTTCAATTATCACAGCGTCTGATTATTCTTTAAGTACTCTCTATCTCTATAATGAAGGAAATCTGCTTTATGCTGCATCCATAGAGCTCCATGCTGTATCATATTCTATCTCTATAACTTCAAATGAAAGTGGCCGCCGGGGATGGTCTAAAGAGCGACTTGCATGGCGAAATTGAAGACTTATTGAACACTATGGTACATTGAAGACATTTATCGAACACTATGGTACATTCAAACATTTAAATAAATTTATTCTTATAATGTTCAGCAGTATGTTATTAGTAATGCTTTTTGAGAAACATTCACAATACAAACAATTCATCAAAGCAGATTGGAAGGAGTGACTCATCCTCATTAACACATACTGGATGAAAGTTTATGTCATGTTTATGTAATATTTATAATCTGTTTAATCTTTGTGATGCATATTAATATTCCTAAATAGCATCATTTTTTATTTGCTGTGAAAGTTGTAAGTAAATTAACATACCTGGTAAATATAAATCAATAAATGTTAGGAATTGATGTTCTCTTCTATATGTTCACAAATTATCAATGAAATATGCCTTTACATTTTTGTATATAGGAATTTTTTGTTGAAATATCTTCCGTACAAGATAGTCTCTTCATTAGAGGCATTTGAGTCAGCATGTAAATTGACTGATTATAAGGCTGGTTTGTTTATACCATGATGACAAGTCTATGTGGAAATAAACAAACCAGAAACTTAAAGTGTTTTAGATTTAGAAACTTATTATGCTGTAGACTTTGGAAGCCAAACTAAAATTGTAAAGGAAGGTGGCGTATACCATTACACATTTTCTGTTGTATGTATATTTCAAGTTGTTTATTTCAAGGTTGATGGAGTGTACAGCAGACTAATTCTTACCATACTTTGTTCTGCAGGGAGTGGCAATCTAAGTGACCGTACCTATTTCCTAGGTGAGTGCATTGTGCAAGTCTTGAAATCTTGTAACTGTAGAGGTGGACACTACTTCAAGCTGTTTCAAGATGCCAAAAAGGGGAATACCAGACAGATGGCGAGAATATACCAAATGTGGTAAATTGATAAAAAATTCACGGATCATTGCCTTTAAAACTCCCTTGCATAAAAGACTGTGTGAAAAATCACTAGAAAGTGCACAATATTTTACTGTTGACGATTTACTTGAAATACCAAATTTGGGATTAGTGATCTCTCTCACTTTTACATCAAGATATTATGATATTGCAGAGATTACAAGCAAGGGAGTTTTGCATAAGAGAATAGGTGTCCCTGGACAGATTGTACCAAATGAAGGAATTATTCGTGAATTCAAGACAGTTGTCCAGGACTTCATTGAACAAAATCAAGATACTGAAAAAGTTATAGGTGTGCATTGTACCCATGGTGTGAACAGAACAGGTTATGTTGTCTGTCGATATCTAATCGACTGCCTTCAATGGTCTGTTAACAAGGCAATAAGGGTCTTCAACGTTGCAAGGGGACATGAAATAGAAAGAGAAGCGTATCTTGAAGCCTTAAGAAATCCCAAGAGGTAAATTCTTACAAACTTTTTCATCACAATGTTCTGTACATGGAATATGTTAGACACGCTATAGCCACAAACCTCTGAAGTACAACTGCATAGAATGCTGAAGTCTGTCATAAGTGCTATACACTTGGTGAGCTACACTTGGTGAGCTACACTTGGTGCTTATCACTTGGTTAGCTACACTTCATGCTCTACACTTGGATGTAAAGATGACAGGTGGTCAGATAATGCACAATTGGTGTGAGAGACCAATTTAACTTTTGAGGCACACATAAATCATGTTTTTATGTAGACTATTTATTTATCTATTTAAAATTTCCCGTATGTTACCAACGACATAGTTGCTAATGTATGTTATGGTGTTTGGAAATTTAAAAATGGGGTCATCTTTGAGGTCATGATCACTGCTGTCATGGTTCAAGACAAATCCACTTTGACAGTTTACTTTGACATTGGAAATTTGTAGAGTCATTGTGTGTGAATGACCAACCTACCTAACCTTATCAGTGGTTTTAAGTGTAGGGTAGGTGAGGAATGGTATTTCCAAGAATATAAACTTTGACAAGCAAGGCTAAGAAATGCCTGCTATAAAATGCAATTGATCTCATTTCATTTTCATGTAGTCTATAACTTTATTGTGTCCCTAAAGAATGCATTTAGGACTGCTGACAGTCTAAGTCAAAGGTCAGCTAACTCTGATGCATGACTTGATATTGACGCCAAAGTTTATATCATGTAGTAATTCACAAACTAACTTATTAATACGTGTGTCATGTTATTTATTTGCTGTATTTCTGCATTGACCAAATTATTCTAGGGATCCATCACAAGGCAAATATGACACTCATCACACTCAGAGAGTCTCCAACAGAGGAAGTGGTAATGCTAGAGTCAGCAATGGTGCCAGTGGTGAGATCCATGGCAACACAGGTCATAGTGGTAACAACTATGATGCCTATACTGATATAACAACAGATGATGCCATCACTTACAGACACAGTCATCTATACAGAGAAGGTGCCGTCAATGACAGACACAGTCATCCCAGCAGAGAAGGTGCCATCAATGACAGACACAGTGATTCAAAGAGAATATGTACTAGTGTCAGTGTTCAGACCAAAGAAAATCCACAATTAAAGTCTCCCTTTGAAGCCTATATTGGAAGACTTCCACCAGACTGTACAGTAGAAGATGTAAGACTACTTTTTGAAGATTTAGAAGTAAGGAAGTTTTGTTATCATTTTCCTTTATCATTTTAAACCAAATATCATATGGCATGGTTTAGTAAACCAAGTATTGTATGGCCTAGTTTAATATGGCCTGGTTTAGTAAACCAAATATCATATGGCCTGGTTAGTAAACCAAGTATCATATTGCATGGTTTAGTAAACCAACTATCATATGGCATGGCTAGTAAACCAAGTATCATATTACATGGTTTAGGAAACCAAATATCATATGGCCTGGTTAGTAAACCAATGATATATAACACCTCACATAATAAACAAAAGTTATGAACTCATCAGTCCCCAGAATGGATTTTTTCAACTTGGTACAAATGTTAATCCTGATATTGAATGTTAAGAACACTCCAGAACATTTAAAGGTATACTGTCACCTATTCCTATTTCACCACAGTTACCATGGAAAGAGAAAATCTAACCAATCACAGACTTTAAGCGGATGGCCGCTTTTTAAAAACAGCGCCCTCACACAGGCATTTTGAATACCAAGGAACACCCCTTTGACCATAAATGGGCATATTTAGATTACAGGTGATTGTATACCTTTAATCATCAACATGAATATTTTGCACATCTTTCAGATTGTTAAAGAGCCAACAATTAAAAGGAGGAAAAATTATGGTAAGTTCTGAATTTAAGATAATATGCACCTGGTAATATGTGCCTTTTACTCAAACTTCCATGAATGCAAATTGCAGCCATACTCAAATATGAAAATCTAAGGTCATCATGTAAAGTTTGAGATTAGCGAAGTAAATTTCTTGAATTCACTAATATTTAAAATTTGAAATGGACCTCCATACCCTGTATTAATTCTGTTAGAAGAAAAATCATAAATGTTTGATTTTCAACAAGACAAACAGTCAGCTCTTCATGTACTTCTCATGCTTTAGAATGACTCCACACAAACAACAGACTGGAAGAGTATTGTAAAATCTTTAGTGTCAGAAAACTCCCTAAAATGCATCCTAATTTACATTGATTTGCAGTATGATATGTGAACTAGGGTAGGTTATACACTGTTTTCCTTTGCTTTACTGGAGTGCCCAAAAAAGAAAAAAACTTTCACTATGTGTGGGTGCTTTAAGTACTCTGAGACTGTTAGGTAACATAAGCAGCTATAAAGGTTGCATATAAAACTGAAAATCTGTATCCCATATATTATGATGTGTCTTACTGTATTTTTGGATTGAAGAAAGTTGTAGTGGAAATGTTCTAATTTGATGAACAGTTTGCATGTTACATCAAGCCTTATAATATCATTCAATTGTTCTTTGTTTTTAAAGCATTTGGATTTGTTCGATTCAAAGATAGCGAGTCATTACAGACGGCACTCACCTTTGATCAACAAGTAAGTACACACTCATTTTGATGTCTTTGTACCAAGTGAAAAAAATAATTCATCAAACACAGAGATAACATATCAAGTCACATGGAGCACTCATTTATTTGATGTTGTAATAAGTTTTAAATATGATTCAAGGAGATATCATAAATAATTATGCGACATTGATAAATGACTAGAGTATAATGTTACCTTGTAGCAATATCCAACAACGGGAGAGAAGATACGTATCAGGGTAGCCCATCAAGCTGTTCATACACAAAGATCTACAGGTGTACGTCAAGGTGTGTTTTCTTCACTTCAAATTTCTTCCTGATCCACATAATGTGTCAGCTGAGTCATGACTTCTTGAATTTCATATTACATTATTATCCTGACAGAAGAGGCAAGTTTATATATATCAACTAAATAAAAAAAACATGAAAAATATACAACTTTGTTTCAAGGTTTGCAAGAACTATTCAGCATATTTATTTTATCAGCATGAACTGAATCAGCTTTTTGTTAAGGGCAGTATCTGAAGGAAATCTTACAAGGGCTCCCTAGGCGTGTTATCAGGGTTTCCCATGTTATATCAATTTATTTACTTCAAATGTTACTGGTGTTCCAACACCACATACTATCTTCCCAAACTTCTGCATAAACACTGACTGAACCATTCAGCATCTGCAGTAAAGACTAAAATAGCCTAGAACCCCTTAAGTGTTTGATCATTAACAATATGGAACATTTGTTCATTTGAAACTATTTGGGAAGTCTGCTGTGAGACAACATTCACAAATATTTTGATTTGGTTTAAGGTTGGCATCACAAATAATGCATCATAAGACAAAACAGCATCTTAGTTGCATGGATTTCATTACTTGTTCCTCACGGTTAATTGTTATTCAATCTTTGAGATACCTCATTCAATCTATGATATTGAGGGATTTTGAATGTATCTGCACTTGCCAATGCTTACAGCATTCCAAAACATGTTGTCTTGTGTGTGAATGGTCAATTTTAATTTAATCAGCATTAACCTTTGTTTTAATTATGAAACAATCATAAAATATATTTAAGAACAGACATTTAAATTTTCAATGGCTATTTAGATTCTTAGAGAAAATCTTTTCAAATTTATTGATATTACTGTTGGAATATCTGGTAATTTGAAATGTATATATTTTGATGGCATCCAAACTCATCATCAGGGACAAAGAACTGCATTCTGTGTTTTAACATAATTTTGAGACACATTTCTACTATCTTTAAATGCATTTGAATGACATCACAGCCTACTGTCAGCAACTATGCTTTGTTAAGTTCATTTTTACATTACAATTGATAAAGAAACAAGAATCCTTGCCTTTGTGAATGCTTCATTTATACCTACCACTCACATCCAGCTACCACTTCTTGGCAATGTGATGACAAGCGCACAGTACTGTAGATTTCCCATAATTCATTGCGATTTGTATCCTCAGAGATACCTGAGTGAAGTTTAATATGTCTCCCATGTGTAGACAAATTCACAGACTATTTATCAAAATTTTGAAAACGTACTTTTATGCACACCATTCTTCTCAATTGTCAGTTTAAATAATTTGGAAAATTATGCATAAATGAGAGAGGAGATAGCATTTTTGTGAAATTTGCCAGAGATTGTGTCCTCAGCCATACAGAATAATGTGATGTAAAGTAGGGAGACTAGTTACACCTGTTTTATGAAACAAAAGGATATTGCTTTTTTCCAAACAGAAACACAAAAGAAATTTGCTTGCTAAGTTTTTTCAGAGAATGACCTCTTCAGTTCTTCATAATTTGCTGCCTAAAAAGTATGGCATTTGTAGTACCTGCAGAATGTGACTTTTATGGCTGTTTAGAGGTTATTTTCAAACTTTCACTGAAATATCTAAACGTACTTTTACTAGATATTATTTAAAAATTATTCTGATGCTGCACACTAGTGCTTACATGCAGAACTGAAAAAGTTGTTAGAAAAGTAACCTTCAAGGATATAAATCAAAGAGTATTATGGGTAATTTATTGTACTGTGCAGCGTGTGTAAATACATTGGTTGCAGTGTCTTCATTTTAATCATCCTGATACTTATCAACAGTTATGATTATGCTGCGGTAGCACTATTTGCAAAGTAAAAGGGCAATAGAGAAAAAATGAAAACTACTCAAGATAATCTGTCTATTTACTGATCTTCAAATTCACTCTTCAGCAGCTCCAAACTGTGGCTGGATTTGTAATTTGACAAGTTGATGAAATATGAACTTAAACAAACGTTCAGAGATGTATGTGCCTTGTTGTAATTCAGCAATTGTTTATTTACTATACAGGTAAAAAAAGAAGAAGAAGAAGAAGTGAGCGTAGTGGAAGAGATGAAACAACATGATATTAGTCTGGTCATATCACAGAACTACATATAATTTTATCAAATAGTATACTGAAAATGGCTTTCTGAAAAAAATATGTTTTCTATAAAGTTTTTAATTTAGTCTTCAGCCATTTTGATGCTAATACACCGTGTAGGAGATATTCAGTATGCAGCATTGCAATTGTTTCACTGTAATCATCAATGGTTTCACTGTGACACTATTGTCTGTCCAAGACAATCAAACTGAAATCTGCATAAATGATATAGATGAAAAACATCCATTGTAAACATGTCTAATTTGCTGTTTATCTGTTGTATATCAAAAAGTCAAGTGCAATAAGCAGACTGTACAATCATGCATTCATGTATCAAAACTTTTTCTAAAGTTGTATGTGTGTGTGTGTATGTGAATATACATGATATATGTGTGTGTAAAAAAACACATGCATACTTATATCTATATTTTGTAATGTATTAGAAGCTTGCTTTGGTTAAACTTATCATTTTTATCCTGTGAGTTTTCTGTTTTAAGCTTCATGTGTGGTTGCACTTTTATCATTTTACTTTTTATTATGTTATGTACAATGTACTGAGATGTTTGTGTAGTGCATTTCAAAGAAATTCTTTATAATAATATTAATGACACAGTTGAAAGGCACAATCACAGCATACACATATTGACTGCCATGAAGATAACAGTATAAGTGTGTTTCTCCAAGTGCCATAGATTCCAAAACTCATTTGGGGTAACTGACCCTTTGCATGTATCAGCATCGAAGTAAGGCATACCAGGTGACAATAATTGACCAATCACAACACAGATTTTGCAAGAGATGTGTTACAATACTTTTCTGTTCCTGTCTTTGACTCATGAGTTAACCTCAGACTTGCAAGAAGAGCTTGCCAGTTTATGAGGATTCATAATAGTTTTACTAGTTGCAAGGTCATGAATTCATGGTAGCGGCATGATGATAGATACCATGTATGATTTACAGTAAGCGTTATAAAGAAAGTCTTTGGAAAGAACCATGGGAATCTCTGCCATAGTGAAAATTAATTTTGCATCGGTCATTTTGTGTGCCGGATTGTGAAGCAGGTACTTAATTTTAAATTCAAGTGCACTAGTGATGGAGACAGAGGGGGCGGCTCTCGTTCTTCAAACTTTATTTAATACTACAGCTACGTTGTACTAATGCTACAATAACATAATGTATCAGTGGATGGATAAGTGACGACCAGATCCAGTGGTGAGCGATGCGCTCTGAGTATAGGCATAGGCCGTGATGCATACACACACAAAAGTAAAGAGAGTAATTCAGGCTGTGATATAACCGGCTTTGGCGTGAAAGCACAGAAGTTTGTTTGACTGTGATTGGTTAGAGATGAATGATGTCAGAAAGAATTAGAAATATGTGTAAATACAGGACATTAGGAAGGAATTGACAAGATGGCAATCTGACTCCATTGTCAAGAATTAAAGCCCCAGTATTTGTAACTTTTAACCTTTTTTTATGTTCGATACATATTATTCTCTTACATCCATCGTGAAATGTTGTTCAGTAAAGAAATAAGCCAAATTTGTGCTCCTGTAGTGACATACAAACGCTAAATATTGCCCGATCGAGTTGGATTGCCGCGCGGGTTTGTTGACAACTTGTAGGCTGTGCACGTGATCGAGAACGCCGATACTGATGACATCATCGAGCCTGCAACATTCCTGGGGCCTTGCCATGCCACGCCACACTGCCTGGGTAATCGCCTATGGTCGCCGGCTGAATGACCTGCGAATGGTTTTATTTTGTTCTTCTCCGTTCAAATCGCACTGCTACTGTGTTTCAGAGGATACAGAACTTTGGCAGAGGAGGCAGACATTCTATTCTGGTACAGTGTGCGTATATACGGATTATTCAAACTGCAGTCGGCAGTGCACCGATGCGCACCCTGCAGTTGGTCACTCAGAACTTCGGGTACCGATGTAACATCAAGACGACACTGTATAACTTGGCTCACTTCTGTAGGCAAATACCTATCAAAATTGAGTAACTTGAAGTAATAAATTTCAGCTGATTGTCGCTTTAGCGGCAAGGTGATTGCGAAATCGAAGCAACATAGTTTGGCAATGTATGGTAAGGCAGTCGAATGCAGTGAACGCGATGGCCTTTGGCAGCAAGTAAGGGAACCGTCAGTATTTACGACCTGGGGGTTATTCAAAATTGAAAGTTATAAGGGGGGTGCTCAAAATGTTTTTTCTTTGTCTTACTCTGTCCTCAATGAAATAATGATTTGTTGATTATATACATATTTTCCTCTGATACATACTAAAAAAAAAAGAAAAATACTCTTACAGTACAAATAAATATCAACTAGATGAAGGAAGGCAAAAACAACAAGTAGGTGCTACTACTAGCAATACTTATTATGAAGAGAAGATAGTGACGATGAAATGATATCGTTGTTCATGTACGCAATGGCACCAGCGACAGTAAAGATGAGGATCAACACTGGTGATGATGATGTCACACAGTAGTTTTCTGCAGTCGTTACCAGGGTTGGAAGGAGAGGCTGGGTCATGGAGAAATGTTCTCAACAGATATCACTATAAGTGCATAGGATCTAGGACAAAACTGAACTGTTGTGAATACATCCTTTATATTATCATAGAATGTATATTTTATTTGACTTGAGTTCAACAACCACTTTGGACATTTAACCATACCATAATGAAATGCTACCCATCCAAATTTAGCAATACTATATGGTCGGAGACTGCTTATTAGGTGAGCTTTTTTATCTACATATTGTTACATGGGCTCAGGTAAGCCAAACTTTCTGTTAGAGAGGGGGTTACTGAAAGTCATCATGGTTGGCTGGGGTGTGACTCAAAATTTCGGAGTTCTAATGTAATTCCTCCGACCCCCAGATCGTAAATAATGACGGCTCCCTAAACAGCTGTGAACGCCTGAGTCAGAACGATCGGACCAGTATACGCACTGCTGTATCTCAGCGAAAATTTAGAAAAAACAATGGAGCTACTGCTAAGAAATTTACAGACTCTTGGCTCTTGATGCATCAGTTACTGAGCTTTTATACTGGTAAAAAGGCATTCTGAATACAGCGGTAAATTTCCTCCCAAACGAGAAAGGATAACACGCGGGCATTCTGCAATGGACGCTGTCAATTTTACCTTGCTGCAGGCCCCACACCAATCTCGGCCCGGCCCCGCTGCACTTGTACAGTCTACTACCTCCATGTAGTACAGCCTTACAGGACTAGTAGCCGGCCAAACACACAAAAAACAACGTCGCAGTGTAAAATCCGTAGGTCAGAACCGTTGATCATAAATTTTCAGAACCAGTGATGTTTAAAAGTTTTGTATTGATCTCTTCACTTAGGTTTATGTGAATGACTTTCTCATCGAGCTGCGTCTATAATTGTCCCGGGCATTGTCCATGCAACTTTGGGGCCTGCCTTAGCTCCCGGCTCCCTCCGATCGTCTGTAGACTACAGCCAAACTCACAGTCCTGAGCAAATTGTACAGTTGTGAAAGTCAGATATATGTATCATGAACTTTATACAAAAATATATAAACAACAGAATCAAACCAAGAGGTTAGTTTGCTGTCGGGCCGGGTGCGCAGGGGACGACTTTGCAGTGAGGCCGGGATCTCTCTTGTGTTCGAACTTCTACCATGCCTGGAGCTCCATCGCATCGCAGCTAGCCGATAATTGTACTACTGTAGTCCTTGTGAGGATTAGATACCCGTTACGTTCGATATTATTTGGAAATACTTTTAAATTTAATAAGTAAGACTTTTGTACTGCATTCAAGATATAATTTTTCCTTTCTGAGCGTTTTCAATTACGGCAACGATATGCAAAGTTGATAGGCTGTGTTGCCTGCTGCGTAGCCTGGCCGTACACAAAACTTCGTTTGAGTAGACGGAGCAGAATCAGTCCCGTCATTTATTTTCAACGAAATTTTCATTATACTCCATAATGGAAGAAACGACTAGTTCAATGATTACAATGGTGAAGTGTTGAATTTTTATTCATATATGTTTTTCTCTCTCAATTCATTCAGCAAACTTGATCTCCGTACCATCGGTCACAACGTGCAGTGCCTTGCATGAAGCTTACAATCGACTGCCTCCGTCTTTAGTTTAGCTTTTCAAGACGTTTGTTTGCACGGCTCATTGTAGTCGGAACAATCTGTAAACACTTACATATTTATATCTTTCCGGTATTTCACCCAACTTTCGCGCGTTTTTAGCTGAGTCTCCAGTTTCGATGGACCAGACCTTTTCGAAGAGCGTATGGTTTCTACGGACGCCACAGTAAAACTTGCGTAGATGTGGTTGAGCATGCGCGGTGGTGTGATTACGTTTCGTTTCGTGTGTCAACAAAGCTGACTTCTGGTCCGGACAAGAAGTCATTTTTCACTCCTTTTACTGTTAATCGTGAGGCGGGCTAGGCATGCAAACCATGCGATTCAGTATTAATTGTGGTCTACTTTCACATACTGAGGATGTCATTTTAATAAAAAATATGAAAAAAATTGTTAAAAGTTACAAATACTGGGGCTTTAAGATATGGCTATCTGGGCTTAACATTTCTCAACATTTTGATGATGGATGGCACCAACAAAAATGTTTTTAAAGTTATACCTCTGGCAGGTTGGTAAAATCATCTCAATAAATATCCATTTTTTATCATATCGCTTCCCATTGCAAGCATGTTAACGCAGGACAGACATTAAAATCACAATATTTATCTCCTCGTTTCACACTGATGTCATGCTCTTGTCTGTGCATGGATCGGTCTGTCCACAGTCCTGCCAAACTCGATACGAGGACCGTTGACCGACACACCTGGCGTTCTTTTGGCGTAATATCTAAGTGGTCCGAACTACTGATTTGATCGCAATCAGCTTTATACGTAAAGACTTTGTTCAAAATAGGATGAGCGAGTTCATTTAGCGGGAAGACTCCAGGTGCGCGCGCGTGTGTGAGCTTAACATGTAAATTTTTGCAAACGTATGGTATGATTATATTATATGATTCGTTGTGAACAAGGTTGTTGCCGTCAAATCGCAGATGAAATTCTACGAACTTTTTAATTCATGGGCGAATGTATCAAGGAAAGGCGTTATCATTGAGGTATCATGAGTGCCAGCCTTGCAGTGGTTCAACTTGGAGGGCATGTCGCTGTGTGTGAGATCATTTTCAAGAACACGTCTTTAGCAGCAAAGGGAGGTCGTTATGACTAGAATATTCTGTGGAGTGCGACTTCAACTTCTCTGCAGTATTTGCCACTTGAAGTAACACGAGTGAAGGTCAGCAATGCAACAGTTGAATCAGTCACGTTAATTTTTTTGTTCTAGCGTTTTACAGATGTATTCCTAATCGTTATAAAGCTGCTCTTTTGTTCAGGAAGAAGTATTTCTCAAGGTTCCTCTGTGTTACTTAACAGTTACCGGTAACAATAGATTGGAGATATTTTTGTTGTCAAGAAATGTTTTGTTTCACTGAAGTATATACCGTGCAGTTACGTATACGGTCTTTGTTTCGGTCGAAATTGTTAGAAAATGTCCATTGGTGGTCAGTGTCCCGTCCTTTTGGTTCGTAACACTACATTTTATTGACACCTCAAGGGCCACTATCAGAAAATATCCACTGCAGTGTAAGAAATGTGATTTTGTTGACAGCGCTCCGCCATGACAAAATGTCAGTTTACAGACAATTTAGCGAACTACAAAACTTAATTTTGTATTGGTCGTACGTATATATGATCAGTGACAGATCACCGTGCTATTGACATTGCATGAATAAGGACAAAAATTAAAAATGTAACGGAGCTATTCATCGTTTCTTTGCTCTTCGTATCTCATTCATTATGTAAAGGCTTTCACATCTAGATGATGACGCAATGAATAGACGCTTACAATATCGGGAATATGAGCTTCTTACGCTAATCGATTGATCCAGAGCGAGGTTACCAATACGGTGGATGACCCGCTTTACGCCCGTGTCTCCCGACACGTTGATAAGGTAACACCTTCTACTGTCACACGACTAGTATTCAGTGTATTTGCTGCCCTCTACCGTCCGTATGCATCGAAACTGTGTTGAGTCTGCCCCACCAGTAGTAATGGGCATCCGGTAGTACTAATTTCATTTATTAAAGTTCACATCTTTGGGCAATGAAGTAGTTAGAAAGTGTTACAAAAAACATTGATCTATGAGGATTATTGTCTGGAATTATTCATATTGCGTTTCTTTTTCAACGACCAATAACTGATGATTATATCATACTCGTATTGTCACTACAGTGAGTCACTAAAACTTAATAATAAAGCAACGATGTATACGTCAAAAATGTTTGAAAATGAAAAAATGAGAAGTTTCCATCTAAAGTACTCCACAAACTTATCGTCGTCAGATGCAAATTTCTCACTTTTTTTGCCTGTACTATGAAGTGTTAAGATTTCCCCCAGCGATGGCATTTCAAGCTGAGGTTGCTTTCTTTAGATGATCAGGCGAAATGAAAACTGTAGACTTTGACGATATTTTGGAAAGCTTGAAGAATTAGATGAGATTCGTTATTCACTATGATAAGACGTTCTAAATTTTAATATAACGATGTTTTTGACATAGATGGAATAATGAAGAAGTATATATGTATGTGGCCGGCGATATCATGTTTAGATACAACATCTTTTTTCGTAAAAGTAGAAATGATCTTATCATTTAAAGCTCAGCTAATCGGAAATTACAGGTAGTACTGGATGGTTACCAGGAATTATATTATCATGACTTACCCGTCGCATTTTGATTGGTCGAGCTGAACCACGTGACTGACCACAAATACACTGTAATGGTTCGTTTACATGCCCATGAATATGAATAATAAGATTAACAACTCAAAGTACTGTAACTTTACAGCTCAAACATAAATCATAATCAATTACAAAATAAAATGGAGCACTTGTAGGTCAAGTTAAGATACTTTTTTCTGAAAATATTTCCGGATTTGCCAATTTTTTACAGCGCGCGTGACAGTGCGTCGCGTATTGCTCAGTTTCTGGGGCCCAGCTGTCGTTCGCTCCTGAAATTTTCGGAAATTTTGACGGTTTTCTTGGGTTCACTGATAATATAATAGAAATAACAGACTCCGCTCTGACCATTAACGTTTATTTGTGGGCGCGGGCTCGAGGAAAGCCAAATTAACGGGCTCGGCAAGCCTTACCCGTTAATTTTTGGCTTTCCTCTCGCCCTTGCCCACAAATAAACGTTAATGGTCAGCGCGTCGCCCGTTATTTCTATATTGTATCGTTACGGAGTTCTATAAAACGACTGCTGAAAAATTCAACCGTTGAGCTTTCACATCATGCCTCGATATGGAACACAAAACAAATCAAAGCATAGATATCAGCAGCGACGTTGAAAGTTTTCCTGAAAGGCTTCAGGGTGTTTGCAATAGAAACCTTTTATCTCAAAATTGTGTTCAAATATCACCTATGTTTCTGAAGTGCTTGTTTTTAGCGTATTTTGAATCTACATTGGTGACAGTGATAACATTTTCCCCAGGGTGTAATTACGTGACAAGACGAAGGCAGGGATTACAAAAGTCGATTAGAGCTTCCAATCCTAACATTTTGTTATCTTCGTTTCCAAAGCAAATCGTTCATCACCAAAGAACGTCTATCTGGCTCTTATCTTTGATGTAACAGTAGAGTTCGACTTTTTTCATGGTCTTATCGATTGGCGCGCAAAATACAGCCATCATACCCGTTTTAAGATACGCAGTTTCTAGACATAAAATTCACTGATCAATGAAAATCAAACCCTGGCAGCATTATCGCCCGAAGCGAGGCCATTAATTCGCAGTAGAGACGTTTATCGGATTTTGGTGTACATCTGCTACACAACATCCGCCTTCAAAATATTGTTATTTTTTCAGACCTTAACTTCTCGTACTGTCCCGTCTTCTGAACACTCCAAATTCCAAGACTAAAATAAATATCAGTAAATCCCGTTGCTTTACATACTACTAAATAGCAACGTACGCCTTAAACCTTACAATGTAAATTAAATTCTTGTACAATAATCGTTTTTTTGTCAGCCCCAAGGTGTGTTTTCTTGAGGACAGCTCTAATGACCTGTCTACGAAATTCATTATAAAATCTACTTAGGTTTACGAAATCCCCTCGTCAACGTTTGCAGTTCATTGCCGGCGGTATTTAGAATGCAGCAAAACTCAGATAAGTTACCTTACTTTGCATGGTTGTCTATAGTCATTTTCGTTTATTTTCGTGGTTTTAACTTTTCATTGTTTTTTTTTTCGTGTTTATCAAGTAAATGGTGTTTCCGTACGTAGCATGTTGAAACGCTCTTGTATTCAGATTGACAGCAAAGCCTGCGAATGTAAAACTTGAATTAATCCTAATGTGAAATTCGTGAACATTTAGGAAAAGAATGAGTTGATCTATATGTGTACGTGAATGAGAGTAGGTCACAGTAACATTTGTTCTCTTGGGTTTTCTCTTTATTTGTTATACGTATACATCTAGATATTTTCAGGCTGATCATTCCTTTCAAAGTGTTAAACTGAACAAAGTAATTGCTTTATGGTTAAGTAACATGCAATATGTACTGTGTTGAAAGCGCTCTGTAGGGCTTTGCTGCCGAGTTGCTGATCGCTGATGCGCGTGTGTGCGTCGGTGAAAAAATTGGGTACTTATTTTTTTAAAAACACAACAAATTGTCCACAGTTAGTTCAGAAATATTGCATACTGTACATGGATGAAATTAAATGAACCAACGTTTATGTTTTAAGCCACATTTGCAAATATTAGTAAACATCTGCTTTATTACTACAGACTTGAAAACGTCCCCTGTACATGAAATATCAGTCACATGGCCTCCATTGCCCAATGAAAGTGCCTTAAATTCTTAACAGGCACGAAACACAACCCATAATATATACGCATACAAACCAGAACTGCCGCTTTAAAAATTAACACTCGCCGACTCATGATGTGTGAGCTAATAGATTAAATTGGGTTACCACATCTCTCAAAATACTAAATACAGATATCAACAGTTATAATACTGTTCCTTTAAATAGAATTTTAAAATACTACTTTTTGGCCATCTGCCCTTTTGACATTCGGAAATTACTAACTTTCCACATCAAAGTGTATTAGGATGAAAATAATAGCATGGAGTCCCGTGACGTTATTGATATGAAAGCCTCATATTTTCGCAAATGTCAGAAACTAAGGAAACTGTAACCGGAACTTGCATATTTCCCTGCTAAATTTAACGCAACCACCTGAATAATAATAGACGCTAGTTTTTGTGATAAAATAGTGATAAAAGTTAATGGCTTGCCGTGCACTCTCATATGACTTGTAAATTTTAATCACTATAAATACGACCGTTGAAAACTGACATAGACGTAAAAGGGTACGGTACTCTCAGTAGGTGTTATCTGTTACAGCAGTCTACATTGTACTGGTAATGCCTGATTCACTGTTGCACATAAGACGATACTGATCAGTGACTTACCGGGATCTGTTTTTAATATCAGGTGAAATGAATTTTCTGTAAAGCAAAGAAGGAAATAATATGCTGCCCGCCTGCTCAGGGCGGGTAAAGATTTTGTCGGGCAGGTGATATTTCACAGTTACCCGCCCGATGGACAAATGTAAATAATCACCGATTTTCAGTTTGTCAAGATCAGAGGTGAGGCATACGAGTATAAAGTATGCAAGACAAAGTTATCAGGGCAAGTACTATTGTCCTTAGGCGGGTGACTTTCCCAGCTACCTGCCCGATGTCTTGTTGTTATGTACTCAACTTCTCTTCACAGAGACGAACATCTGGACGAGAACAAAGATTAAAGTTGAAACGTGGATGAGGTCAAGAAAATTTAACCTTCGTGCAAATTACAACAGTCAGGTCATAACTATAGATACGTGAAATGGCCGCTAACCTGTTAACATGGCAAGTGTTTGCGATGTTTTCATAAAACTAAAACTCGAACTATCTGTCGATGAAGCCTTTTGTTTTAAGAGATGGATCTCTCTGCAAACATTATGAACATGCATTGCTTAGCGTAATATTATGGTTTGTATAACGTATACTTTCCTGTCACCTTTCCTTTCGCTGACACACTGTTTGAGAGTAGTACAATATTTCGTTAGTTTTCCAGGCGACATTATAAAGGCAAACTAGAATTTCAATTTCCATGGTCTTTACCTAGCGACAATGTCACCTGACACGTTCTCGGAAGTCGGATCTAAAGAGCTTCTTTATCAGTGTGTACTTCTGTATTGAAAGGGACAAGTTCGTGCAACGTTTATGTTTGCTCCAAATAATCCATAAGCTGAGGTATCCTACAAAAGCTATTTGCTGCTTACTCTACTCAAACGTAGTTTTGCCTCGACCGTAGACAGGACACTATTAGTGAGATGCCTCAACGCAGTTTTCTTAAAACACACCATCAATCAACACGATTATTTTATATGCAGAAATTGCCTTTTTCTATTTTTATTGCATTGAATTCGTTATGTACGGCAACTTAACCTGCTCAAACAGCATGGCATTACTTTGTCATTTCTTTCCATTTGTTGAACCAAAAAAGCATTAAAGGAAATGAATATAACTAATAAAGAAAAAGTCCGAGTTTCTGCATCATTCTATGATATCAGTACAATTTTCAATTGTTACCTGCAAGCTATTGCTATCTCCTACTGTCAGATGACTAAAACTAGTATAAAACCATTTCGTAATTTTATGTACAAGTACATTTTATCCTATGAGAGCAAGACTGAGTCTTTTGAAAGGATTTCGTTATTTGTTTGTCTCCCCTGTGACAATTATTTGAAAGAAACCATTACGAAAGCATTAGTATTATACGCAGTCGCTGCCACTATATGCATGCTAGCACATAAAAGACTGGGCTAATGTGCATGCTAGCACATACAGGACTGGACCACTATGCATGCTAGCACATACAGGACTGGACCACTATGCATGCTAGCACATACAGAACTGGACAACTATGCATGCTAGCACATACAGAAGTGGACCATCATGTATGCTAGCACATACCGGACTGGACCACTATGTATGCTGGCACATACAGGACTGGACCACTAAGTATGCTAGCACATACAGAACTGACCACTATGTATGCTGACACATACAGGACTGGACCACTAAGTATGCTAGCACATACAGAACTGGACCACTATGCATGCTAGCACATACAAGATTGAGCTGATGTGCATGCTGGCACATACAGGACTGGACCACTATGTATGCTGACACATACAGAACAGGACCACTATGCATGCGAGCACATACAGCACTGGACCACTGTGCATGCTAGCACATACAGGACTAGAAGAGTATAAAGCGTTATTTCGTCTCCAGGGCTTGAAATAACTTTTTCCCCTGATAGTCCCATTGGGCTACCATTTTCTGAGTTGGTAGCCTAGTGACAAGGTTGGTAGCCCATGTTTAAATGAAGATAATTTTTGGTCGGAAATAATTCATATACTAATGTTGACACGTATCAGATGAAGTCGGCAAAAGTCGAGTGTTGGGTTTAGTACTAGGGACGCTATTATAATTTTGTGTTTAATTGTGATTGATACATTGTGATTAAATAACCTACGAAAATGAATTTTCATTGGCCATCATTTCCCGACCTGTCATCCAGTACATCAGTTCAGATAATGATATTTCATTGAAAGTTTTCGCAGCAAACTCGACAGCACTGTCACCTTCATTTTGCATGACAAAGTCATAGTCTGGCCTTTCTGTGTCCAGCTGGGTGACTGTATCAGCGTCGGTCATCTCACAGCGACCAACATCATATCGAACTAATAATTTCATATCCCAGGCTTTGGTAGTCCGTGTGGGCTACCATTTCATGGGTTTTGGTACCCCAGGGAAAAGTTGGTAGTCTGTGGACGCGGGACTGCCGCTAATTCGAGCCCTGGTCTCCGTTTACCTTCCCTTGAATGAAAATTTTGAGAAGCTTTCTTCGATATCAAACAGCTGTGTACCATTAGACGAGTAACCGTACATTTCGAGATCTCGCGAGAGGTTGACATTGATAGTATTTGTCAATCTTCCAGTCTCATGAAACAGCCTTGTGTGACTTTATATCTGTGACGTCCAACAGAAACTATAGTAACTTTTATCCTTAACGCAGCAGATGATACATCATTTATCGCGTGTCACGTGATAATTCAAGATCTGGTGATGTCGGTAAAGTCTCTTAAGCAGTACCGAGTTTTAACCACCTTCAGCGATATGAGAACTGCAAGCACAGACCTTTGATCAAAGGAGCCCATATTGTTCAGGGCAACTTCTTATAATTAACCGGCTTTCATTGGCGTATCGTGTTTCTGCCATTCTTATTAGCTTAGTAAATTATCCCCCGGATTTTAATTCTGTCTGTTTGTCTATACACGGTGACTGTCTAAGTATCTGGTCTGTACGTCCATCTGTATGTGTGTCATTTCTATCGATCGATACCTCTCTCACTTAGTTTCACGTTGATCTTGTAAATTTTACGATTGGGTCACATACGATTTTAGCCGCATACAAATCATTCAAGTCAACGTGCACGTCAGTGCACTTCATTTTAACTAATTCCTCTGACTGCTTAATCCACACAGGTTGTATTCTCAAACATTGACTGTAGTGGATACAAGGTATGTGGCAAATATAAATTCGGTTTTTGCTCTCGAGTTTGCAAGGCATTACCTGTCAATTGAATAATTTCACTTCACTGATATTCCAATTCAGTTTAATTTTTGTGTGGAGACAAAACCAATTTAACGACAAAAGCCTACTGGTCGTTTCTTACGCTCCCATAGCTCCTGACTCCGGGAAAATTATTAATCGCAGTAATTCAATTAGAACAACATTTCAATCCCAACTCCGAAATGTGTTCTATTATGCCGATAAGTCTAGCGTGTAATCGGATTACAAGTTCAGGAAACAAGTCATGGTAACCTCGCAGTTTAATAGTTTGTAATTCACAGTGTGTTACTGACTTCCAAGGACATGGTCAATGTTTGTCCTTATTCCACGCTTTGAGTTGGCAGGGCAAAGGAACTGGAAATACTCCATGTACTGGTATATCTCATCTGGCCTAGGCCGCAGATAAGTGCCTCTTCTTGAAGACATCATATGTTTCGTTTGTAAAGGGAATTTTTGTATTTTCTAACTTTCAAAAGGGAACACTCCGGGAATATAGACACACGCAGACACAATCTCGAAGTAGACTGATGTCCTCGTGGGAAATTACACTGCTCGATACGAAAAGCAAAGCGTTATAAATAATAATAATAATAATAATAATAATAATAATAAAATTACTTCAGGTACAAAGTAAAATATCTGTTAATTCAGTTTCATGAATCCTGCAATCTTCAGATAGAACTCACAGATAGAACTCAGTTCTATCTGAAGATTGCAGGATGCATGAAACTTACACATAACATTTACACATAGCATGAGCATGTTGGCAAGAAAGTTACAATGGCAGGTTACGTTCAGGTTACATTCACTAGTTTATATTTGGTAATCCAAGCGCCATTAAATGCAGGGCTGGTTGCAATGAAATCACTCAAACGGAAGAGTGATTTGAAATCATCACAGCTAGAGAATTGTACACATACCATCATAGCATTGTGTTCATTCAACTCGTAAATCTGACAACGCTGTCTAATTACTACTCACACAGTCTGTGATGCATCAGTTTATTGTTAAAATCAGGTCATACACTTTAATGGGAAATGTTCACGTGAGCGACACTAATGTATACTACACACATTGGCTGAAAGGCATTTTTAACATACGCTAGACTGTAGCAGACTTACATTTCTGAAGACTGCTCCTACAGATGCCCGGACTACTTTTTAAGGAACCCGGCTTCAACGCAGTCACGTAAAAATCTAATACGAAAAGTCTGAAGTCTGCCTTTTGATGCTTACGGGAATCAGTACGTCGATGACAAGACTGTCGCCGGTATATCCAGATCGCATTTGAATAACTTCAGCATGACTGATATAACTTTGAAAAACACTCCGATCACGTGCTTAATTCGGGAAGCAGCTGTACAACCATCCTAACGGTATTCGAGCCTCGGCGTTTACCAGTGTTTCACGTAGTCCGTACTTCATCACGTGCTTTCTTCTATTATTTAGTTTTCAGCACGATGAGAGGAAATCACATGATTTGCCAAGTTATATCATGTACAATGTATTACATCATGGTATACATTTGTCCCGTCAATGCAAACCTTGTGAGAATTGAAAGTACACGGAAAGCGCTGGATCTACACTTTGCTTCACTTTTTCCATTTACTTCAGAAGATGATGGAATGGACAAAGCCTGGGGTGTAAAACCAGCCATAGATTTAGCTTTGAAGGCGGTTAATAATGACAGATATACGTTGTCTCAACATCGCCTGCAAATGGACGTTTATGACACAAAGGTAGGTTTTAAAGTAATTTCGTAAATGACCTTACTACAAGACAACATTGCACGGAATAGAGTTAAGCCATGGCTGGTGTAGCGAGATTGTTAACTTGGGGTTATCCCACTGTATAGTCAGAAAGAACAATTAACGCTACCACAATGCAAGGCATCATTTGAAATCTTATGATCATTTGACATACATTTCACATGAGAGAGAGCCGCTTGCGTCAATATGAAGCTACAAATAACGTAGATGCGTTAGGAAATACGCCAGTCGATCCTCGAAAACTAATTATTATCAAAAATCGCGGTTTCTTATGCGTCCCTCGAACAACCACTTAACAATTTTGCAATATATGGTGTTTGAATCTTAGTTTTAACATTCGCAAAATCAGCTTCATAGCTTTCCAACTATAACCCGGAAATAGGAAACAAGCGATCTAACGGCCGATATAGCTCTGCTGTGTTTATGTAGAGAATAACTATTTTTGATACATGTTTATCGAAGGTGGAAATCTTTGATAGTTCATTTCAGTGGCCAGAAAAAAGTGGCTAAAATAGCTGCAAAAATACACAATTGAAGATTTCATCATAATTTGAATATATCACATTGGATCACCCAAGAAAACATGTCATTCAAAGCTATCTGGCGAGTAGTTTCTTGAGAATGAAATTTTCTGACCAAAAAAGGCAAATTGCCCCCAAATATAAAAATTTCAGATTTCACCATAATTTCAATATATCATATATTGAAATAATCCCTTGGAACCTGTATACCAAATATCAAAGCTATCGACTTGCAGTTTTTGAGAAACAAATTTTTTGACCAAAAATGGCAAAAATTGCCCCAAAAATACAAAATTGCAGATTTCATCATAATTTCAATATATCACATTTAGTTCATCTGTAGGAACCTGCATATCGAATTTCAAAGCTATCAGACCAGTACTTTTTGAGAAACACATTTTTTGACCCAAAACGGAAAAAATTGCCCCAAAAATACAAAATTACAGATTTCATCAGAAATTCAATATATAGGCCTATTACCTAGTTCATATGTAGAAACCTGTATACCAAATTTCAAAGCTATTAGACTAGCACTTTTTGAGAAACTAATTTTTTGACTAAAAATGGAAAAAAAATTGCTCCAAAAATACAAATTGCAGATTTCATCATAATTTCAATAAATCATTTAGTTCATCTATAGGAACCTGCGTATACCAAATTTCTAAGCTATCAGATGAGTAGTTTTGGAAATACACATTTTTTGACCAAGAATTGCCAAAATTGCCCCCAAAATACAAAATTACAGATTTCATCAGAAATTCAATATATTACTTAGGTCATCTGTAGAAACCTGTATACCAAATTTCAAAGCTATCAGATGAGTAGTTTTGGAAATACACATTTTTTGACCATAAATGGCCAAAATCGCCCCAAAAATACAAAATTACAGATTTCATCAGAATTTAAATTTCAAAGCTATCAGACCAGTACTTTTTGAGAAACACATTTTTTGACAAAAAATGGCAAAAATTGCCTTAAAAATGCAAATTTGCATATTTCTGCACAATTTCCTCAAATCTGAAATAGATAATCCCTAGGGACCTATGTACCAAATATCAAAGCTATCTGACCGGTAGTTTTGAAGAAGAAGATTTTTAAAGATTTTTTGACCAAAAACGACAAAAATTGCCTTAAAAATACAAATATGCAAATTTCACCACGATTTGAACAAATCTAACTGAAGTTACCATAAGTAAACTGCATATCAAATTTCAAAGCAATCGGACAAGCGGTTTCAGAGAAGAAGATTTTTTTACAAAAAACAGCAAAAAATGCCCCAAAAATACAAATATGCAAATTTCACCACGATTTGAAAAACTTAAGCGAGGTCACCCAAAGTGAACTGCATGTAAAATTTCAAAGCAATCGGACTTGCGGTTTCAGAGGAGAAGGCAATTGTTGACAGACGGCGGACGACGACGGTAAATCAACCTATTTGATAAGCTCCGCGTCGCTGACAGCGGAGCTAAAAAGTGGTGACAGGCAAGCGCGACTAAAGGTACAGTTTTATGGAAGATGACTTCAGTAGAGCTTATTCTGCAATGTTGATTATGATCATAACTTTTTGCAGATTCGATCAATGACCTTAGAAGCAAACGATATGGTATTGTGTTTGTCTTCAATACTGCAGCATTCAAAGTTAGATTTTTAGCCGATAACAAAGAAAGAGAGATGAGTGTAGATATCGATGACTGATAGCTTTCTCTGTAAACGTGAAATCATTTTGTTTGCAAATCTGTCAACATGACGACTGTAAAATCTGTTACGACTCGATGGGACTTGTGCAGCTGACAAAGAAAGACTGCATATTCTGTTCCGTCTGATGTACAGGCAAATCCGTTGCCATGGCGAAGACCAAGTTAGCTCACAGAGGGTGATAAACTAACACACATATCAGCTTTAAACTAGTGACACCAAACTGAGTGACTTAAAGTGTAAAGATGTAAAAATGCAGTGTATCTGATACAAAGTGTACGGTGGAATAACAAATTATCCGGGTGAGACAGCAAGCATCATCCCCCGGGGGGTGGTGCTTGCTAACCCACAAGGATAATAAAATATTCAACATTCACAAAATAGCTAGAGTTTTTTTCTATACTCGTTTCGAAGCAGCATTTGTGATAATATATATATATATATATATATATATATATATATCTATATATTATATATATATATGTATATATATATAAATTGGCATACTGTCTGATTCATGTTGTGTGGATCGATATTTAAATAGTTTACCATTTAAATATATTCAAGTAATAAATGATTCCAATGATTAAAAATGTGTACCTGGAGTTACATCACGGTAGTTATGTTGAACGCAACTGTAAAGTTACAAGCCATCAGGTGTATCTTTATAAAGCACGCATCTGAGTCCACTGCCGTATTGAAAATGTCAACGAAACTCCCTATACATTAAATGCCCAATTCTATGATTCTATTATCGCCAAATAGTAATGTTTGATTGACGTTTGGGAGATAATCGGGTTAATGCTGTCGCAGTCCTTGACACGAATTTCCCATAATATCCAAAATATGTTGCGCAATGGCGAATGTTCATAATCTGATTAGTATTAGATAAATGCTTTGAAAAAATAAGATCACTGTATGACAAGATTTAAGCCAAAATAATTTAAAGCAACCAACATTTACATATGATTTATGATACTTGGATTAACTTTGGCATGAATCTATTTATACTAGGGTCATACATTATTCTAACACTTTGACCTATGACCTGCGATGCAAACGTGTACCTGCACTAGTTAACCCATCATACCTTGACAGCTTGTGTTTGATGTATACATCTTAATTTGTTAAACCGCCGACAGTGATTCAAATGCAATTATAGTACAGACTTTAATATGTCGTAAATAATGAATTGTTTTACGAGTATTTCGTCCGACGGACCCAGCGCGATGACGTTTTATCACAACTGTCATCGCGAGTGGTTTGGTTTGCCTATTAGCTGTCGTGTATTTATATTAGAAATTACCGCGTTTATTAGAGTAATTGGAATACGTAAAATAGGTGGGCTGCTTTGAAATGCATTACATCACGTATGCTTGATGGTATTCTCTGTTTAAAATACGCGACAGCCTCTAAATAGTCCTGCTGTTTTCTTTACAACATGTGACAGCTTTCAAACTATAATTATCTTTAATGGGCAGTTATTTGTCAAGGGAATATGATTCTAACAGGAAGGTGAGAATCCTTCTCCGGCTAATACTTCATTGTGTCACCAGCATTTTCCCCGATTTTGAAAATTTACATCTAGACTATATATCAGTAATCTGTCTTAAATCGAACAAATGCACTACTTTTGACAATTTTTGAAATTTTTTATGTGTTATTTAGTTTACTAATAATCTTTGCATGTGTTAATGCTTTTTGTTTGCGGTGTTCATGCTTTTTCTAAATGTGCAACAATGACCAATTTTATAACCAAATTGCTCGGTACGTCACAGGAATTATTTCGTCGTTTTGTTGACATACAGACTCGTAGCAGAGCGAATCCCACTAACAGTTCACCATATGTCACTTAACACATCAACGTGTTCGTAATTTCTCACATCATATAAAAATAACAGTGTCGAAAGATTGCGTTCCGCTGTAATGACTAACCGTGATTCGTTGATGTAAACCACGCCCTGAGTGTCTGTATTTTTCCACGCATTGATACACGGAATCAGAACTATTTCAGGAAGATTGCATGGTGATGAAAGGTGAAAGAAATCTACGCCTTAAACTTTGCTTTGTTTTGTTTAACATCATGTCATATAGGTTTCTATTTCTGAATGAAAATGGCGATTAGATGTCAATTATGACTTTTTTCTGTGCAAGAAGTCTGCACGAACTAAAATAATACTTTTATCCGCATACGATTATCCCCGAACAGTTTTAATGTTGTTCATGGTAATTGCGTGACTTATATGTATCAATACTTTGCACATCCTCCCTCGCCAAACCACCCAGTAAAAGCCTAAGTTCTTGGCGAGAAAGAGTCCCTTTCTCTTGGAAAGAGGCCTAGGTCTAAATTTTTACCCATAGCGTTGTCTATCATGGGTGAACAGTATTCCGAAGGGTTTAACTAAACGTTTATAATTTGAAAATATGTGATAGAATACGTTTTTAGAAGCACATTTATTAGTAATATTTGAAAAGTTATACACTTTGGAGAATCGTTGGCTTGTCTGACAACATTGGTTGTAGCCAGCTATACATTGCAAAATGTAACTTAACTGATCATCGATTCTTGAACGTGATAGATAATTATATGCACGAGAAAAGCCTGAATAAATTAAGATAAATAGCCTCGCATCATTGGCTATGTTAATTATCATAGTCTTTAAGCGATTTGGTTTGCTGTAAATACTGAGGTTGTATTTATCATTTAAATCGACATTTCATGCGAATTTCTGTGAAATTAGTTGTACGGATGGATAAAACGAGAGACACACATACTTAAATGCCAAAGTCAAGGTTATTCAACTTTATTGACCCTCAATGCATCTTCTGATAAGTCTTCAACGTTGGTAGATATGGATGTGTTCAAACCTATCAACGTGTGTAGATATGGATGTGTTCAAATCTATGGATGTGTACATATCTATGGATGTGTACAAACCTATCTCTTACCCAAAGATGTACAAACATATCTCTTACCCTCAAAATAAAATTCTTTCCGGTCTCGAATGTCGGACAGCATAGGGAGTTCATTGTCTAGAAGGTTGTGAAAGGGTTTCCTAAATTGAAATTAGAGTCGGCAGGCAGGAACACTTTAATCGCCTCTAAAATTTACCTGCCTCTTCACATGGCTGTTGCAATGAAATGGGCTTATTTTATCGTTATTGATTCTGACAGAAAGTGCCTTAAGATAATTGTGATAGTATCTTCCAAACCCTGCTGTCATTATTCATCAAACGGCAAAGTACATCTTCGATTTTTCACACTCTAGTTAGTGAAGATTTGATATCTCGCCTAATGCATTCACAAATTTGTAAGCTCTGTGGTTTGATGGATTCTGAGGTCACAGGCGTGATGAATTTCTTCAACACTTTGTTTTGAACGTTGTGATAAATTTTTTATCACATTTAGAGAACGCTAGGTCCAAATTTTGATAGGCACATAAGTTTACTGGCCAATCACCTGTAGGGAGACCTCGCCGATAGGTCAGTTGTTAAGACAGATTAATGGCACACGTAGTATTCGGTGGGAATTTTTAATGTTCAGTTGTGACCTTAAATTGGTCGGCAGCTCCCTTCACCGCTCAAATATGTAACAGACTGAATGTCCTTTCTGAATCAGCCTTCTGTGATGGCAAAAAACTAACTCTAGTACTTGGGCGGCTACTTGTAGAGCTGAAGCAATTTTGAATCTGTTTTACAAATGTATTATGCCTATGCAAGGCAGCGCTTATAATTACATCATTAATTGATGAATGTTTCAAGGGTTATCACATACTGACTGATACTCATACACACTCGGCTCTGTATTGATTACGTTATCGGGGCCCATTTGAATTTTTAAACCCGTCTTTGTCAGATAAGGTCATATTTCAGACAACTTAATTGGGCGTTTCATTTTTAATCACTTCGGAGATCCTTGAAGTGTAGGCCGAGAAATTTGCTGATGGACGCGCTGTCGTGATGCCATCATCATGAATCTATTGCAGAGTCACATTGGTCAATTCAAATCACGTCTTAACAGAAACCCAGAGACTGTCTTTAAGGATCCCGCTGCTATTAAGTGTTTAACTTATCCCATCACAAGTGCGTCACCCACTCTGCATACAGATCTACCAGTGACATTGTAGTTGTCTTTCAGAAATATCACAATGACCGCTCTGTTAATGAACTTGCTCTCTCTAAGACCTCCGATATTCTCCTTCCATCATATCTATAGTTCGGTAAAGGTGAACTTTTGACAATTTATCGATCCTCGCGGCAAGTCCAACACTACAAGTAAAATATATAAAATTTTTCCAGGGTTAGCCTAATCTGTCTTTAAGACTCTTCTACAATGGCCATTAATTTTAATCGCAAAATGTTGAAGAATATTATATGCTGTGTGCAAATGGCGATTTAAGGAAATTGAAACATTGCATGGCGGTAGATCTCCGTGTTTGAACTGAGAAAGATATATTAGATATGTGTTTGTCATTTCAAAAACAGTATGAAGCTTCATAATCTGTACAATATCCACATTGTGCTTTTAGAGAAATGCGATCTTATGATTGTTGCGATTTTTGTTTTGTTTTTGTTTTTTGTTTGTTTTTTTGGCTGTAAAAAGGTTTAAGCAAATATAGCATGTTGTGGGAATCAGAATTCTTGTTTTGAAAGGCAGAAATATTTATTCCACACACCGTGTTACATTTGCTAAGCATCTCTGGTTTAGTCTGTGACAGGCTCCTTGTCGGCAAGATTATCAGAGTCTCTGCATACATTGACATGTTTGAATGTTAACTGCCGATCGTTGAAGAATTGTGTTTTTGTGTGGAATTTCCAAGCAGTAAATGAATCCTCATTTGTACATCACAGTAAACCCTGAGGCCATGTCTGCTAAAACACTTTATCTGTGTAGTGTAGTCTTTTCATATAGTCTGACTCAGTATTTTTTGCTTTGCGTCTCAAATCTGCATCACATGCTGTCCACATTCCGATCTTAAACATATTCACAGTCCACATGTTCGTCCATTTCTTCCCAAATTGGACATCAACGGGAAATTGGAGATATTAATTGCTCCGAACAAGCACGTTTTCAACAACTACGAGGTCATGTTTTGCCACGTTATTTGATTTTCCAATCATTATATTAATTCTATTTCTCGCCAAAACATAAGAGCATGCAGAATTTCCCCGACCGGGTGCCAAGTTTTGTGTTTTATGTGCTCATAGACTGATTTCCTTCAAAAACATGAATTGTTTTGACCGAACACATGTTGAAGAAGGTAAACAGCATTGACATCTGAACATTTACATATCCCTGACACACATCTAACCGGAGAGACAAGACATACCCACGTGAGAAAAAATGTAAAAATATATACGAAAATGTCAAGAAGGAAGGATCACATATTACTCAATATTTTAACTCCCACCATCCGTCATCAAACCCTAATGGACGCATTCTTTACGAAAAAAATCATCAAAGACATTCGACGTGAGCCGGTTGTATTCATTCACCTCTTACACTGGATTTTGAATACTTTTAATGATTTAGTAGATATTTCAACATTCTCTTGCACTTCAGACTTTACAGGCAAATAGAATGCATTTGTCCATTGCATAAAATCCATACTAATCTACTTATCTGACGTCACTTTTCTCCTTACTCTAACTTCCTCATCATCTGCAGATGGGCATTATCTCATTTGGCGGACATGTTGTAGTCTCATCTTACTCGCTAATCATGCATCTCCCTCGTCCTTGAACAAATGAACTTGGACTTGAGTTGCATTTGAATCGGCAACGTCTCTGCTATTCACCAGTTTGAAAACCGTCTTCCCAATAAATACATTCACTGTATACATTCAACAGAGTTTCCAGTCGGCAACACAAGTTTCCATCGAAGTGTTGAGAAATCTATAAAAAGCCTTGACGATGACCCCTATACCTTGCGCGGAGAATAATCAAACATTTCAATTACTCCTGCTGTTGTATCTATACGACAGAATAGAAAAAATTACATATGCAACTTCATTCGCATAAGCTTACATTGATCTAGACATCAGTAAGCATACATTCAATGTGCAGACCCACATCTGGCACACCATGACGTCACAGTGTGGTAGTTTAGAGGTCTTTTATCCATCTGCGCTAATCGAGTTCCATGGGTTTAGATGTTATTTCAACAAAATTATCAAGGGCGAAAAATGCCTCCTAAGAAGCGGTTGCTGCCTTATACTGTTCCTACTCAGCGATAATTCACAACTCACCTGCAGCGTTCTAACAAAGTAGCCCATTGGTAGCATGTCTTTTTGAAACCAATCTGACTGTACATGCTCACCAGGTGTAAGGATGATACCCAATGAAAGTGAACCCACAGGAGCGCTCGCGTTTGAGGTCACTGTATAGTTCATCGATCTCGTATTTCACATCATAGCGGGAATCAAAATATCTGGTCGTCTGGATATGAAGGGAAGGTAACTTTAAACTTTGTTAAGAGGAGCGTCGCTCAGGCAGAATTACGGTTACTGATATCTTTTGCAAAATGATGGATATCACTCTCAGTAACACATAATGATAGCATATTGTTAAGTATGGACGTAGTCGTTTTTCAGAAGATATCAGTGAAGACCTAGTCAACCGGTTATTGTCGTAAGCCAGATAATAACTCACACAAACAGGTACAATATACACAAAGACTAGATCTAACGTTGATGTCGAAAGGAGGTAAAACACTCGATGTAATAAAATGTAATTACAAAGATATTACGAGCGTAAAATGGGACAAAGCAACACCTCATTACTGTCACAATAAGATTCTTTAATTCTTTACAAATCTGAAGCATTTTGTGTTCAAGGATGCACCGTTCAGACAGGTCACTGTCAGACAGATCACCGTTCAGAGAGGTCACCGTTCAGAGAGGTCATAAACAGGAAGACACCATAAGCAGACTCAGGCTGAAAATCGTCCAAAATATTCGAACTTTTCTAAACAGTGTTGGCATGACTAGAATTTGAAAAACACGTCGGATTCTGAAAAAATGTTGTGCATGCTTTACCAATTCCTAAAAATGTTATAGAATCTTTGATGTCAAAAATATATGATATTATATGATATGATATGATATGATATTTTATTCAGTACTACAGGCCATTGGCCTTCATGTATAGTGTATCTTCATAGTTTACAGAAAGAACATGTAGTAACTTGAGATATGACATCTTAAATAAAACAAAAATCATTTTTCAAAAACATTAACCCATCTCGAAGATTCTGACGTTTGGTGTCGAAAATATAAACCGAATATCATCGTTTTCTACGTTCTCTCACAAAATGAAGTAGCGCATTTTTCTACGATACTGTACGTGAACATCTTTTTGGGAACTTCAAACTAAAAACAATTCTTGTCCGAATAAAATACATACTTCTCTGCATTGTGCCCTCAAAGTCACAAATCCTTTGATCCAGTTTTTATATTGTGGTCATTTCTTTGCGTTAACACTATACCAATACTTTACAATGTAACATTTTCTTGCGTCCGGGAAAACATCGATTCAGTCGTGCATTATTTAACTTAACGGGTGAAATGTCTGGCGGACAGTCTCATGAAACCTAAGGCTGTGTCATAGTACGTCTTGAACAGTGATATGAAGAGCATCTCCAGGGGAGTGTAACCAACGTTACTTTATCAAATTTATTTTAACAGGAAATCTTGACAGTATTACAGAACATTAGTCCATCAAAATTGTTGTAACAGGAAAATCTTGAATGTATACTAACTCTAATTTAAGTGTCGATAGTTCCCAGATCAATGCTGCTTTGTATCTCACGGGATCCGTTTCCATAAAGAGAGCCATGCCTCGGGAGACAACTTTGAAACAAGTCATAAAAATTCTATCTAGGAGAAATATGGAATTATGTCTTCCCTAATCATATTTCCACTAACTCAATAACAATGCAATAAAAATATTCACCTGCGAAACGTATGAACACTATTACAAGGTTAAGTTAGGGAGTGTTCAATTAGTATGGTCGGGGGTGGGTCGGCAAATACTTCTGTCAAAATCAGTGAAAGCCCCTTCCTACCCAGCAAATAATCGATGACCCCCCTTTTTAAGATGATAAAAAATTCATGGACGACGTTTGATGGATTTGTCAACCTTTTGTTATTTGTGGTATTTATAGTTATATTGGAAAAAACAATTCAGTATTTAGCTCGGTATCATGATCGTAGTCTGTATGCATTCAAAAACCAACTGAACGTCTTGCATTAACTTGCTGCAAATAACAATAGCCGCTGTTAGTACACGTACACACTAATGCTGGAAATAACATCTTCGGGAAATAGGTTCTATTTTCTATAATCCTACTTTCCTTCCAGATCTAATTATATACAGTGAGTGAACGGCGTCCTAGAATGTTGAAAAGGTTATTTACGACTTCTGTCGTTGCCAGTGTCAAAGAGATCATCATCATCATCATTGTCATCATCATCATCATCGTCGTCGTCGTCGTCAACATCTCCTCCTCTTCCTCTGTCTCGCCCAGTTTCAAAAGATTTCAAGTTTGTCTCTGTGTTTGCCATATTCTGTTTTGTCCCAGACACATAACACATGTACATGTAATTGCTTCAATCTTTTCTCTTGTGTTCCCTTACGACGCACATTCCAACAATGTTTACGGGATTATTTACTGCATTGCCGATAGGGTTTTACTAGCAGGCAACGCTCTACACTTTCACATGGCGGAAACTACATTTTTGAATTTTGTCTGACAACAAAAAATGCAAGAATGTACGATATTACGACAGAAAAGTAGAGTGAAGCAGAGATTTTCTGACAAAACTGATTTATTTAAAATTAACTTCTAAAGATTAGGTCCGAAATTAAACAGAAATTACAAAGATAGTGTGAAACCTACACTTAACTGAGCATGGCATACCTGCAGCAACTCTAATTAAGTTACGTTTTCATATTGACAAAACTGAAACACGGAGGCGAGACACACACAACACATATGAAATAGTAAGAAAATCTGCCTCTGACTGGTTACTGGCTCTGTGGAAGTTCAGTCAAGGTCAAATCCAAGTCGAAATTCCAAGTCAAATCCATATCAATCCACATTAAAAATCAATGTGGATTGATGCCGTGCTGGCTTGTAGCTAAAATTTTAACATTACATAATCATTGAAATAATCATACAATAATTCCAGATAGCTCTTCACTAACATGCAACAGTTCTGGAAAGTTTTCGATTGATAAGTAACTACAGTGCTTGACCGGTCATCGAGGGCAATGACGTCATCATCACAACGGTCATGGAAAGGGTTATGAAAACGGCTAATTAATCAGGATTAAAGTGATTAGCGAGAGGCAAGAGCCAAGGGGAACTGATCGAACTCAAGACATCATTACAGCCATGTCAAAGTTTCCAGATCTTTATTAGCGAGGGGGTTTCTTTTGTCGTTGGACCATGATATTATTGAAATCAATTTACAAAATATTTGTACATGTAATATCTATTTAAAGAGATTTACAACTTGTACTGTATACATTTCTTTTTAATTTAAGTGTAATTGATAATGAAAAATCAAAGTCAAAGGTATTTTTCACGTGTATTCATCTGTTTACACTTCCCAGGACTAGTTTTATGCATCTGTTCCTTGAATAACGATCACATATCAAAAGTACAGCTATCAAACGGTACAACCTGAACTTCGAACCAAATGCTATGTGTAGGTTTACATCTAGCTTGCATCTTTAGGAATTATTCCAGCGGAGGCAAGCATGGAATTAACGCATCGTTCCGATCTGCTGGCACACATCATGGCGAGACAAGCCTTTAGAGAATTGCAAAAGACGGGACGTTAATAAGACTGATAGTACTTGTATTAAGACGACAGTGTAGTGACTTAGGAGAACGCGCTAAATATGGACAGAATCACCTTTATTTGCCGAATATTTTTGTACACTGAAACAAAGACTCTTCAACAGGGTGGAGAGTTTTGAAAATCAAGTAACCATCCTTCTCATGCAGTGTGAAAAAATGCAGCTTTCCAATTTCAGATGACCCCCTTCCCGGATATTGCCGATTTCATGGCTGTAATAAACTTAACGTTTTATCGTCTTTGGAAATAGACATACTTGTAAAAAGTCGTCACGTAAATATTAACGGCCGATGTACAAACTTTGACATGGAAATTATTTATGGGACTCAGCTCACTAGCTTCAGTTCGCACTGCTTCACTCTTCGCATGATTTGTTTAACCTGTTCACCCCAATGCCCTGTGGACAGGTCCACAATCACCATTGATAACAATGGGTATGAACCAAACCCGCATGGTAGTGAAAGAATTCAAAACATATGCAAAAATAAACAAAACTAAAAACAAAACAAAACAAAACAAAACGTCCTCTCGACACCAAGGGCTGTCATATTCAATCTGATATAGATAAGTCACCTGACAGATTTGTCACTCGACACAAAAATATCCAAAGATTTAAAAAGTAATCGAAGTCGGTACATAAAGTGCTATCTTGTACATAGTTTGTGAAATCAACATTCAAAATTACAGATAGCATGAAATCATCACAAGTAAAAATCATACCCACATGATGGTGATAAAGTTTCACTGCTGTAGAGTGGAAAGTGCACAGGTCTGATATGCATTTCCACGGTCCCTCCATAATGTGGAGGGACCGTGGCAATTCATTAAGAATGAGAAAGCTATCGAAAGTTGAACATATCAAACTATGCTTGTATGCAAAGTTCTGAGAACCGGTGAGACCCAAGCGTTAGCCGATGCAAAGTGGTAGGTACAGAATTCCATCCACATCCACATCTTGAACAGCATTCGATGTCAGTCACTTTCTGCAGCCTGTCCTGGTTTTCATATGTTAAACTTCAACCAAAGTTTCAGTGCTTTGCGAGATTTGATAGCACATCACCGTAAAACACCCCAAGCGAATCTGGAAATCGTTGTCCCAAACAAAAAAGTCAAAGGGAAGGCTTTTGAAGGAACATCGCCCAAATCCAATCATTTTCAAAAAATAGTTGCATGTAGCACATCATTGAATTTGATGTCATTAGCCACGATGTGATATGTATCAGCACAACAAGGTTATTTGAATAGATGCTTTGTGCTAGTCGGATGTCATGGGACAATTCTTTTCTTATCTCTAGGCATCACCAGTCAAATCCAATAAGTCAATGCAGTTGCAACCCGTTTGTTAATTCCTCGGAAAATACCGATGGGAGTTTCGAAAACCGTTTGCTCTAAAAACAAACATGTTGGAGACACTATCGTCATGGTGTACGTGCCTGAGTTTACTGTAAAGAAAATTTCCAGAAATTTCAGAGTCAAACGTAATCGGTTAAACAATCAAAATGTCTGATAATTTTACGATAAATTACTGTACGTACGATACATATATTTATCGGCAATTTGGGAGCTCCCCAACGTTTTAAATCATTACAGTGGTCGCTTCTGGAAAAATCGAAAATGTTGTCCGTCTAACCCAAATCCGTGACCTGAATTAGTGATTCAAAGAATTTTACTCGCCTCAGTCAACTTCAAAAAACTGGCTAATTTCGTCAAATAAAGCACAGACTCACACATGAGTGGGCAGTGTTTTCAAATTCACTGATACAAAAGGTACAAATTGGAATTCCACCGACCCCATACTCTCTACATCTTCAGACGCTAAGTGAAGACGTGCATACTTGCTTGAGCATATGATTCAATTAACCTTGATTGCCCTGAAAACAAGAGTATTTGATAATGGAGTGCATTCATATATTGAGTTTTACTTCTATCTTCATCGCCTGGCAGAAATATTCTTAGTTGCGAAAATACAAAAGTGTAAAAAGTGTTAAGAGGATGAGCAAGAAAGAGATCGCTATTTGCATAACTGAGTTACGCAAATACTGTATCTTTGACCTTTCATTTCCTTGTTAGGTTTTAACTGTCATTAGAAATCACAGTATACGAGATCACAGACTTTGCAGAGAGCACACCTAGACCTTCACGTTTGTCACTTTCTGTAGAATAGTGCATGCAAAGCATATAACTCAGACACACGCTTGTCATATTTGCATAAGATTATTCTTCGAAAGGGATGTGAAATACAGCCATACAGTCTTCCACTTAGACCATGTTAAGCAGGAACACAATAGAAGCGCTGTGCCACTGTCCTAAAGTTGAGAGCATTCAAGCCGATCTCTTTAGAATACTGTGTCTAATTTATACACTTCAAGGTACATCTCTCTCTCTCTCTCTCTCTCTCTCTCTCTCTCTCTCTCTCTCTCTCTCTCTCTCTCTCTCTCTCTCTCATATTTATTCAAGTTACTAAAACGTACTGTACACTTCAGAACCCTAGGGGACTATTTCCTTTTGAGGAATAGTGGAATAAATTGCGACCACAATCAGATCTTTAATGAATTCCAAATTTTTAATTAATATCGATGTTGATATATTTTCAAAGGTACGCATGACAGAGTAGTGAATGCAAAACACTCAAGTTAAGACACAGTTACATCTTTTCAGACTGGATTCAGTGAACCCAAGGTAAATAGTTGTCATGGATACTCAGATAACTGTGGAAGTCGATGGCACTGAAAATTACATAGATGAGTTGACATAGAGACAGTAAAGATAATATATATATATATATATATATATATATATATATATATATATATATATATATATATATATATATATATATATATACATATATATATATATATATATATATATATACTTGTTTAGTTCAAGATCAGCTGGAGTAGAGTGCTCAATACTAGAGTAGAGCTAAATACACAACTGAGTTGATCAGGATAATCTAAAATATTACATTTCCACTACAAATTTGTTTCGTATAGGCTGCAGAGCCGCCTACACTCATCGGGTGGCTGTGATCGACAGTCGATCACAGCCACCCGATGAGTGTAGGCGGATCTGCAGCCCATACGAAACAAATTTGTAGTGGAAATGTAATATTTTAGATTATCCTGATCAACTCATTGTGTGTATATATATATATATATATATATATATATATATATATATATATATATATATATATATATATATATATATATATATATATATATATATATATATATATATATATATATATATATATATATATATATATATATATATATATATATTTTATATATAGTATCAATAGACGTGAGCATTGATCCCCAGTTGAGAGTGGAGTGGAGATATATATATATAATATATATATATATATATATATATATATATATATTATATATATATATATAATATATATATGTGATATATATATATATATATATATATATATATATATATATATATATATATATATATATATATATATATATATATATATATATATATATATATATATATATGTGTGTGGTTCGAGTCAGCATATATATTTATATATATATACATATATATATATATATATATATATATATAATATATATATATATATATATATATATATATATATATATATATATATATATATATATATATATATATATATATATATATATATATATATATATATATATATATATATATATATATATATATAATCTGTGTGTCTGTGTGTCTGTGTGTCTGTGTGTCTGTGTGTGTGTAGAGAGAGAAAACGAGATCCAGGAGGTCAGAATGAATCGAACATGACGTTCAACACTACATCTTTGAGCGCCAATCTACAACACGATCTTGTCTATATCTTTATTTCACTTCTGATATCATCAAGACATTATCCTGTAACTTATTACTTCTTCTTTGTGATGCTGTCTGTTGAAGACGATTATACATTTTGTCAGGTTGGTGAGTGATTTGTATATAAACACAAAGGATGGCGCAATTATCGACCCGGTGTTATTGTTAGCTCGGAAACCAGATTTCTCCTTCAAAGTAATCAGTTACTGTCATCTGTTAGCGAAAAATTACTGATTTCCTTCTAAACTGCATGATGATAAGGAAAATAAATGCCTTAGGTGACACAGTGAATAATTACCTACCATTGACGTAGATGAGTTGTGCGTCAGTTTCAAGCTATCACATCGTATTTGTACATTTATATAATCTCTGTATTTCAATGGACGATGACTCACAATAGTACGTTAATGTGTTATTATAAATTTATAAGTTTACAACAAAAAACTCTCGTGAACATAACAGGATAAGCGACGTCGATTTACTAAGTTTAAACTTCTAATAACCAAAAAGCTAGTGATTCTATTTCTGAAACCTGTCATTGTGTATTCATTGTATCGTCCATGCCAGTTTAAGATAAAATGCGCCTGGGATAATTCTTCGGGCTCTCAAATTTTAACAGTTACTTTTTTGGTTTAACATTTGTGGAGTTAATGAAGTTTTCACCGACTTATTTTTGCGAGAATTGAAAATTTAATTTTCCCAATAGAGTTAACGCAAGGTGGCGGCCATTTTGAATTTCAAATATCGGTACATTAAAGATACTTCTTTCCATGATACCAAAATTTGCATGGTAGCCCCTATTTTTAATTATTGATTATGAAACTGAAGGAGATTGGTTGAAAGTTTCCTCGTGGAAAATTTTAGGAACATACTACCTTGACAATTAATTCATACTTTGCAAACAAATACTTCTCTTGCTGATTAAATTATTGTGTGAATTATATCGGGTATTACGTGATCAATATCATAAATGTTAACGGCTTGCATGTTTAAAAAAATCAATTTTGAAAATTCGATCTATAACGTTTGAAGAAAAGTATATATGATAAGAGAGCAATATCCGATACTGCCATATTTGGATGACTTATAAAATAGTGTGAGCTGTTTGTTTAGTCCATTAGCGCTGACGGAGATGCATTGAATTGAAATAACCATCGAATGGTTGTGCATGCACACAAACATTTTATGATGATAGCGGTAAAAGAATATTCGAAAAGAACCAACTCGAAAACATATCTGACGTTGATGGAGAAGCAAAATCCATCAAGCGAGAAACATGAGCATTTGACTTCAGAGAGAACGATGGCAAACATATCCATCACATTTCTTATAAATGTTGTCATACTTTACAGGAATAATTTTCAGCATATTTATTGTGTGAGGCATTACAGTTCAGTAGTGCAGTTTTCACTGTACGTTACCATATAATATACGTTTGACTGCGTGAGTAACTTTTAGTGCCAAAATGCATTTCACATTGCTTGCTCGGAGTCGAGTCGAATATATTGGGTTGTCATGACAATAAAACGTCAGCAGAATTTCTGTCATTTCTGGGTTGGTTTTACGTACTTTGAATGAAAAATTGCCTTTGTGGTATTGTCTACCGACATGGATGGGTTAAAGTTCGGATCAAACACCTCTTCGGATGAGTGAAATATTTGCATTTTGTCTCTGCATTGCACCTGGCGTTTACGAACGAACTCTAATCTCCATAGAGCAATATCAGCATCTGTTGTTTGACAGTGAGTGGAGCAATTGGTATCAAGGCAATTCGTTTTATGACATCACAAGAATATTTGTGACCTTGTTTCCGGTTCAAAAGGTTTGATGTGGTTTGTTCAAGTCCTAATTGCTTCTAGTGTTTCTGTCGCGATGTCCCAGTCTTGCTCTCTTCCACTCTGAAAATCAGTGTTCTTGATCACGGCCTGTGACAGTTTTAGTTGCTTTATGGAGAGAATAACGCTTTGAATCAGTGGCGAGATTTTCAGTTTCTGCTTCAATCAACAAAGTGTTGCTGCTACTACAGCTATAAGACCCAGTTAGCTCTCTCCTGTGTATTCTTTTCAGTCAACAATTGCCCACCATTACCAATCTCTTTAGCCTGTAGTCGTGATAAATTGCTCACAACACGTTGAAGGCCAGGAGACTGTGTACTGTTTCGTCGTGATTGTCGAGTTTTCTTGCTTGTCATAGTTTTATCAATTTTACTCATATAATTCACTCTGGTAATGTGTTGGTTCTGTGCCTGATATAACTATGCGCAGGTCTCAGACAGGTGAGATGTAAAATCTGTTCAAGCGTGTTTTCTCTTGACCTTTACACTCCAGCCTTTCTGGCAATTTCTAGTAGCTCCTTAAGATTGGAATGATTCAGTGAATCAACCCACCGGGACAACTTGTAAGATACGAGTTTGACAAATATGTCGAAATCACTGTAGCTGCGTTGCTATTAAAATAAAATGCTTCACACAATTTCAAATAAATTGAGAATTTTTACAGGGGATTTTGGCCTTGTCAAACATTCTTGATTTGGCGAGTAATACTTGAAAGAAAAACAGCCAAGTCATATCAAGGCGTAATGCATATTTATGGCAGCGGTGTAGTGTTTCCAAAAGGGTTCAATAAAAGCACTCCTGGTTATATTACGTAGCTAACATAATAAAAATTACAAGTCGACTCCAACATATTGAGACACTCACGCACTACACAGAACACTACAAACAACTTCAACAGCACGGAAGCACTTCCTGGCTTTGACAAACAGTGCATAGCTGACAACTCCACGCAGTTCTTTGATCCTTGTAACCTAAGGGTTGTCAGTATACTGCAGAATGTTGGACAACACTTGACATGAATATCAAATAGTGTAGCGCTTCCTTTGTGTGATTGGTGAAACAGAAAGTGGTGTGGAAGAAGAGACATAGCACTTGAATCTGTGCCAAGATGGAAGACCGCACAGAGCCAATAGATATCTATTGCGCCGCAACAACTGATTACTTCTTGTTTTATAAAGGTGTGGTTTTCCAAAAAATTTCCTTGACCGTTAGGATCATTATTGAATGCTTACCATAGACGAATTGCTAGTTCTAGCAACTGACAACCTGAAAGCAATTTTATCACGATTTTTTCTTGAAAATGGAAGCTACAAGACTTATCGGCGCATCTTGTGCCAGGCATGCCATTTCTACGAATATGCTTTGTGGTGGTTGCACACAAGAAGACAATGTAGGCTTACTTGTAAGGAGGAATCTGATCACAAAATGTGTAAATGTACTCTGTCGATTTGAGATTCCATGACGCATCTACTGTAATTGGCTAGTAAATACACAGTCACACGTATTAACGGGACTTGCCTGATCAGCCTACAAGAATAATATCTTCTCTCGTTGCACTGTCTGTTGCTCAAAAATATCACTTGGTTTGTTGAAACAAAGATTTGCCGCATGGGAATTTATTTTCTATATGAAATCATCTTAAGGAAAAAGATGTTTGAGGGCGTCTTTGTCCCTGATGCTATCTTCCCTAACATCACAAACATTGTTAGTGCAATGCGCATGCACTTGTCAGCAAATTCAGCTTATTACCAAGCAACGTTACTCGGGAGAAGCAGAGCATCTTGATGCAGACTTCACGTACTCAGAAGCTTAACGATAATGTCCTTACCTTCAACGGAATCATAGCAACGACTTCTTCAAGTCGTCTTGCCTGTGGATGAAGCATAACTCTCTGTTGTGTTGGAAGGGAGAAAATTTTTGCCGGATTGAAGTTTTCGTGTATTTCAAAGGATCTCAGGCACGTCTTCGCTAAGCTTGTCCTTTAGAAAATCGTGTCACAACCACTCAGCAGTTGAAGACAAGAGTATCAGCTGAATTTATCTCACCAGTGTTCAACTTACAGAACACCAACTAAAACGACAAAGGGTTTCATACGGAATTCTAAAACCAATATCCCCATAGAAGACGTAACTCTACATCATTTGGGAAAAATCGGATAGTGAACGAATTATGATGAATTTGACGAGGATGGCAATTATAACCAAGATAATCTACATCACCAGTTTCATTTTTCATGTGCAGTGTCTTTGGAGAGATTCTGTAATTGCCCGTGGACACACCATGAAACCACAGGAACTGCACTTCGCTGCATTGTTTCCATTCTCAGCGATGAACAGAGAGAGCGAGGTTGCATGGGCAGCTAAACCTGCTATCGACCTTGCTATAAAGTACGTCAATATCAATGAAAAAATATTGCAAGACTTCGAGTTGAGCATGAAACCTTTCGATACAAAGGTAGGTTTTGACCTTATCTTTGTTAAATCTAGACTTGGTTGATTTTCAACGGGAATGTGTGTCTTTAATATTCAATAGACGAGAATGCAAGACATAGACTACATAGTGGTTAACTAAGACAAGGCATTATGAAATAATATGAAATAGGCTTCAAAAGAAAATAAACAGCAAATCAGGACTAAAGTATATCTGTAACGTAACTAATACGAAGAGATCGAATGAACTATGCATCAAGAATCGTAACTTGTATATTTTCCCGACACCGCCGGTCAAAGATCCTGTAGAGATATTTTCTCTGGGGGCAACAACCATGCTTGTTGCAGCCCTGGGCAAGGTCATTCGTAAGACAAGATCTTGCACTTCTGTACGGAATGATTTCTAGGTTTTAAACACAAGGGATACATCATTAGAATAAGGAGAAACAGAAGTATCTATACTTTGTGTATTGAAATCTCAACGCTAGTGATCAGCAGTTTTTGTCGAGTGTCTCAGAGTAAAGCACGGATCATATCGCAGAATACACTTCGTCTAGAATCCTTTCCCTGTGAAATACTCTTTTTTTGTGAAAACAGAACGACAAATACTTGTCGTTTGGTTTTCATCTATTCATGTATTCTATCCCACGACTTACTGCTTATAAGGCTTTCAGAAACGATGATTTTGCTAGCGCAAAACTGTTAACATGTCTAATTTAGATGCCAAAGCCTGAGAGAAATGTCACTTTAGGTCACTCCGCTTCGTCGTTCCTGACACTACTTTGCAAACCTTCAACGTAGAATTCCTTTCCAAGTGTTAAGTGTTATAAGTATTCCCGTCATTTATTACCCTCATTTATCGTAAACTCCACAACCGTCGGATTTCTGTACATCTTTGTTGTTTACGTCATAAGGAGTGTGTTAAAATTCCTCTATAGACAGAAAGGAAGATCCTGGCTGTTGAACACAACATTACACCCACTACTGAAAACATGTGACGTCAACAGACGGCTTTCACAGAGATCTTCGACGTACGGTAGAAAATACTCATGTACAGATGGAGTGCATACACTACAAAGACACTCCCGCCATACACAGAATGCTTAAAACGATTCGTCGAGTGTAGCCCAATTATCGAAGATAAAATATGTTTGAAGCAGCCTTCTCAGAATACGGGTCCTTCCTCATTACCACATTTCTCGTCCTTGATTTTTACGACCCTGCAGATGACAATTTCTGAATTTATAAATGAGATTACAGTGATGATGATAACAACAACATTCTATATGTTATCTGACACAACATGGAGGCTTTTACGGGTGAATGTAACCCCAAATTAGATTTCTGGTCGTTAAAGGGTGTTACAGAACCAGTATACCGATTAATTGAAGAAAAAGGCGATTTTAAGGATAAGGAGAAATATATTATATTGGTATTATGGCACAGTAGCATACCAGTTACATTCACGTCCCTGGGACGAGGGTTACTTAAACCGCATCGAAGAAGTCGTACAAATTATACAAGTTAAGACAGAACTGGAGAGTTGGATTAGGTTTGTGAATTGACACTTCCAATTCTGCCCCAATGCTTATCACAGCATAGCTGCTTGAAAATGAAATGAGTCTTGTCATATGTCTGTAAACGTCAACTATTGACGCGAAATTTAAGCAGCTGCATTTTGACTCAAACGTTGTTTATTTAATGCAAATATAAATCGACGGCTTGATCAAAATTAATTGACATCCATCCGTGACCTTTGAACTATGTCATAAATGATTAACTAGAGCTAAATTTGTCACATTCACAACTCTGACGGGAATAGGTATTCAGGTGTGCTTAATCATCTAGCGACGAGAACAATTCCGACATAAACTCAATTTTAGTTTTTGTTTTTGAGAATATTCCCAATGGTGCAGTAATAACATTCTAGACATAGCCTACAATGATAAAGCAATTCTATTGCCGAAGGATAAACAATCTAGAATTCTAAACTGATGAAATCCCAGGTATAAATTTTGAACACAGTTTGCCGTTATTTACACCACAGACAGTATAGAAACTACTGTCTATGTTTACACCAAGCGTTACTTATTCAGAAGTTGTATAAGTTGCGCTGAAACTTCGCAAAACGTCTTTCATTTAGCTGGACTAATAAGTTGAATAAAATAATTTCAAATATTTTCTTTTTTGTCATTAATTTTAAGATTATGTTTGAGAACATGTACTAAAAGTTTGCCTCTTGAAATATCAAAATCAGGGAATTTGGAATTGTTGTGATGTTCCAACTCGAAGATTCCATTAAAACAGAAATTACTCACGAGACAGATAGAAAATATCTATCATGTTTACGACAACTTCAGACACGTTAACAATGAATAAAGTTAGAAATGAGCTAGCGGACAATGATAACATCTGGGCTATTGACAAATTAAGCGCATATAGCCATAGATAATAATAAGTCTAAGGTTTTGTAGGCTATTGAAGCGGAAGATGTACACCCATTGCTCTTTGGGAAGCAGTTATCTTATATGACGTTGACGATTCGGATGTATTTTTGGATATTGCAGAAATATATATGGATTTGGATATTGAAACAGGAAGGGTTTTGGTTAAAATTACTCTTTCCAAACACCCACAAGCTAGAACAATTGAAATATAAATAGAGTCCAGGATATCAAACGTAAAAATGGTCAGACAAACGGTCTGTTCTGTATTGCTTACATATTTTTATCGAGTATATCTTTCAGCGAGCCCAATGCCTTCCTGCAGAGATCAATTATGTTCACGGTGGCTTACATGACACAGTCAGGTTGATCATTGTTCCGAATTAAAACAAAGAGAAACTTGGTAAACTAATCAACTTAGCAATGACTTTCTTCGCTGTTCAGAACTCTATACGTCTTCATTCAACTTATGCCATTCAAACATCTCATAAACTATGTACCAGGGTTCTGAACAGAAACATAACCTACGCCGGAACGGCAACGTATCGTTAACTAGTAGACAGACTTCATAAAACACGCAAGGCCGAGGTATGTATAATTTATGTACGAAGGATGTCGAAAAACCTGATTGTAAATATCAGAACCAATGTGTTCACATCACCTTGGTTACCGTGAATACGATAAACATATGGATACAGCAGTTTTGGATATTAAAGCATTGCAAATACAAGTGTCAATGTTAGATTATATGGCCATGCGTACAATTAACACGGCAGACTGGGTTAGTATTGAATTTCAAAAGATTATACATCAAGTAAAGAACAATGATTTTCACTCTATATTTATCTCTAACCTTCACCATCCCTTCTTGAAGATGTCTCACGATCAGGCATTTCTCAACAGTCTATAGAAACATTGCCAATAAAAGAGAGACTCTCTTCTACAATCTATGATAGAATCTTGATTTCCTTGACAATCCTATATTTCTTTCGCAAAACAACCGACACATGTGAAACTCGTCCATTCCTTATATATATATATATATATATATATATATATATATATATATATATATATATATATATATATATATATATATATATATATATATATATTATATATATATATATATATATGCTCAACTATCTCGTAAACTGATACGAGAAAAAGCGTTCGGAAAGTTGAACTTCCAATTAATTGCATCGGTTCGAGACATCATAGTAAAGTAGCTATAAGCTTATCGCTCCGCTCTTTTGTATCGAGTCCAACACTTAACTCCCCTACTTTACTTTCCTGTTGTTTTTACACGAAACTCTTCCCGAATCGTGATGTGATATTTGTCATCAAGTCATTGTTGAGGTCGTGCGACGCCTATAATGTAGCCTCGCCATATATCTAGATGATTGTTTCTATCTTTGTCATAAGTGAACTAGGGATATCAATGTGTGCTCTCTCGGCAAGCAAACATAAAAGGTTCCAGATATTGTGAAACTGAAGGTCGAAATTGATTGACAAGACACCTACTTCTGCAATTAGAATTCTTAAAAAGCCGTCAAAAATATCCGCTAAATCGATATGTATGTACAACGTTGATTGTAGAGACATAGAACCATTTGCAGTTCTCCAGGTCTAGTTTTTAGTTTTTTCATTAATATGTAAATTGCTGAGGATACCATAATGACATAATGATGTGGACATAACTCTGGAAGTTTTGGCTTCAAATAACACGATTGAACTAATTTGGGATAATTGGATAGTGTAGTAATGTTGGTTTAATCTGCAAATGTAAGCTCATCTGCTTTTTTTTTCGCAAAACACTTGTTTTTATGGGTAATTTGTAATATTGCAACTTTGAGCCATAGGGTTCCAAACAACTTTGATAAATTTTAACAAGTAAAAGATGCAATTCTCGTAAATTAGTTCCAATCGTGTTAAACATTGATATGCTTAAATTTCGACATTGATCCTCATGTCCAGACGCGATAATCTTCATGTGGAGACGCGTACAATCCATCGCAATATCATAGGAGACAGCTCTGGTACTGCATGTGTTTATGAGTCTCTACAGGAATTTGTGTTGTTTGGTATTGAGATTGAGTGTCCTTGTTTACTTATGTGGTTTGTTGTTTTGTCTTGTTTTAGGTTGACAAAAATAATAATAACAACAACAACAATAATAATGATACGAATATACGAAAAAAAATAGGCATATAATTGTCATACTTCCTTTACACTCATTTTGTGATGCGAATTTTGAGAAAACAGAAAATAGGTTGTTCGTTTTATTGAACCTGAATACAAGTAGAAGCGAATACACACGGAGACAGTCAGGCGCGTAAGATGAGAGATGAAATTCTGTAGGCCAGACACTCTGTCATTATAATCTACAAACAACAGATGATAACAACGCTTATCTGCTCATACTGAGCAAATCACGTTGTGCGCTGTGCGAGCATGCATGTGTTGTATATGATGTTTGGAATTCGATAACTCAAGGTTAGTCCCATCAACTTTTTAATGAGACACCATCTTGTGATGGACATGTGTAAACAGTCTTTCCAACGACATGATCATTACGATAATGTTACCGATAATGTCTACTGTGATGACCTTTAAATATTTTATCAAAGTGTTTCGTAAGATATTATTGAACACATTGAGAACGTTTTTGTTCAGCGATGAAAAACATAAATCTAAAGTGATCATAACCATTCTTGTCATCAGCTGTTATATAATAGTAATGTACAGCGCAACATACTTATTCGATAAAATCATTATTAATTTCAACATTTCTTTGTTGTCATGTTTTGAAATTGAAATACTAAAAAAGAAATAATGCGAGAATTCAAATCGAAAGGTATTATAAGTTACAGATGAACACCCCTCAGCAAACGATTTGGTTTTGAACGTGTTCGTAGATTACGAGGTTGGTTTCACCACAGACAAATAGAGAAACAGACTAGCAACGGGTATTGTTCAAGGCGTGAGGCGGTTACGTAACCTATCCATGTTCGCCTCGCCTCAGGTAGCTCTCGCCTCTCTTTTACGAACAGTGCCGACCATGCATCCTTCGGTAATTTTCGGATTTTCGCCAATTGTTAAGCGAAAGTATGTTCGGCAAAGTTTGTGTTGTTGTTGTCGGGTGGTGCTGAGCGGAATTGGCGTGCTGGCGAAAACGGGAGGGTTTTGAGCTTCAGGAAAGTGAGTTTTACCATTTTAAAAATTCCTCTCATATTTTTATGAATATATAATTAGTGTGTTTGAACCAAATTTGAAAGTCTTTTATCGATACTCTCTGGTTTTACTCAATGGTTTACGGTCAGTCATACCGTCTTTTACTCGTTCGTCAAGGAAGGACATGTTTATGAAACTGCTGGCGTGTGATTGGCGTGAAGCAGTGTTTCTGCCCTGAGAACTTACAAAGTAACTATGGTTGCTACGCGACTGGCAGCACGATGCCATCTCGTCCTATTTTTCGCATGATCTCGTACAATTATCAACCACAAACAAAGTCTCCAAAAAGGTTTAACACCTTTGAAGATCATTTTAATATGAAAAGGCCATAGTCTACCGAGACGACCATGGAACAAAAGGCGTGCCATGTTGCTAGTCTGTCTTTCTATTTGTCTGTGGTTTCACTCATTAAAAAAATAGACGCCATGAAATATCTTGTCGTTGAAAGGACATGAAAAATTATAAACAACCACAATTATGTCTAAAAAGCACCAGCAACGCCATTCCTTGTCGAGCATTTCGTCCTTTTAGTTCAAAACGTCATTGAAAAATCTGAGTGTAGTGTCAGGAAAGATGGTGATTTTCTTGTCACTTGCAACGTATTTTAGGTCATCATTGTATCCTTTCGTTTATTAATTTGAATGATCGTTCGAGTGGCCGCTAAAATCTCCTATTTAGAAGAATTTAAGCAGTGAACATTAAAAAAGCGGATTTAGCTGGACCAGTTAAAGTCCTAGGGTATTCTCCACTTACTCTTGCGCTATGTCACAAATGATGATAATTATCAGAAGAATTAATTAATATAATATTTTAATATATCATTCTGTAAGTTTAATTGGATTATCTTATTTATTAAAATTCTACTGCGGTATATTAACAGACTGAATCAACCCATTTAATCAAATAGCCAGTTAATATTTTACTTTCAAATTGGAATAAAGACCTTGCCGATACAAACAACTGGACTTTCCCTTTTCGTACTCAAAGGTCTTCATTTTGTGCAACGCTCGAACAGATTTCTTTTCCAGTGGAACATAGCTTAGTCAAAGCGGATTCAATTTGGTTATTTAAAATTCAGAGCCACTGCTCGGGGTGTGATTCATGCAACATCTATTCATTGAAAAATCCAAATAAAATCTGGAGAGCTACTTGAACATTTTAACTGTGAAATCCCTCGAGAAGCGGCAAGCTTGAACGTTTAAAACACGTCTTATGACTTCCTAATAATACACGACATTAGTCGGAAATTTTAACCACTCACTGGATTATGGACATATTGTAAACATTGTCGCTGGCTGCCTCCTGGGGATCCTAACCGTAATTAAAACACTTTTTCAAAGGTTACTTTCGGTGAATGCAGAATTAAACTTTTGTCGACTGAACGATATAGAAAATTAAGTTTTGTAAGATAATTGGAGATTTTGTTCATGCCGTGACCTATCACATTTCTTTACATTAGCAATATGCATTGTACACGTCACGAGACCTACAGATACCATGATATTTGATATAACGCAAGTGACATGGCGTCATAAGAGGCCATCGTGGCGACCATAGTCAAACTGTCAGAAACTTGAAACTTTAATCTGGGTCACTCCATCTTACCTACCTGTGTGGCATGAAAATCCTTATGCACACTTTAAATGATAACTGTAGACACTAGTTATATCACTTGGCAACGGTCATTGCACTGAATTTCCATCAATACCATTCAGCTGCAACATCGTTTTAACCTACAGACTATGGACGAGGGTTATTCCTACAGACTATGGATGAGGGCTATTCCTACAGACTATGGATTAGGGTTATTCCTACAGATTATGGATGAGGGTTATTCCTACAGACTATGGATGAGGGTTATTCCTACAGACTATGGATGAGGGTTATTCCTACAGACTATGGATGAGGGTTATTCTTACAGACTATGGATGAGGGTTATTCTTACAGACTATGGATGAGGGATATTCCTACAGACTATGGATGAGGGTTATTCCTACAGACTATGGATGAGGGTTATTCCTACAGACTATGGATGAGGGTTATTCCTACAGACTATGGATGAGGGTTATTCCTACAGACTATCGATGAGGGCTATTCCTACAGACTATCGATGAGGGCTATTCCTACACACCATCGATGAGGGCTATTCCTACACACAATCGATGAGGGCTATTTCTACACACAATCGATGAGGGCTATTCCTACACACCATCGATTAGGGCTATTCCTACAGACTATCGATGAGGGCTATTCCTACAGACTATCGATGAGGGCTATTCCTACACACAATCGATGAGGGCTATTTCTACACACAATCGATGAGGGCTATTCCTACACACCATCGATTAGGGCTATTCCTACAGACTATCGATGAGGGCTATTCCTACAGACTATCGATGAGGGCTATTCCTACAGACTATGGATGAGGGATATTGCTACACACCATTGATGAGAGCTATTCCTACACACCATCGATGAGGGCTTTTCCTACACACAATCGATGTCTTTTCGGCATTTTTCCATGCTGTAATCTTCAAATGACTAAGCCAAGCACAATTCTGCTGTTCAGTACCTTTGAAATTCACTATTCACATATTACAGCAAAAAATATGATACAACATATTTGTCTTACAACATAAGTGCCATTGTGGCCACAAGGCGCCATTTTCATCGTTCATGCTACACTCATCATTGTAGATAGGTATCCAAGGATTAAATAAGAAATATACATACATGAATCTTTCTGCCTGGTAAAGACTGAGTCGTTTTGTCTTCTGATTTGATTTTTCGATAGACAAATGAACACACTGTTGATAAGTTACACTACTTTTCACACAATTTCAGTAGATAGTTACGTCCATTAGCATTAGACGATCACCCACTACTTCTCGCCTTCCTTTGCATCGTTTCACAAGTACAATTACGATAATTGGAAAAAACCACGATTTTCTACATCAACGTTGGTTATGCAAGTATGAGAGGGGTGTAGGATTTGAACTCCTTATGATCTGTGGTACTTCATCACGTAGGTTATTTGAGAGGCACTTTGAAGAAATTGCATCGATCGAGAAAATGGACCATGATCACATTATTGCCCATCTTCTATCAGAGAAAATCTATTAAAACATGTCATTTGAATCCAAGAAAAGAGACACAGATTTTTTTTTCATTGAAAGGCAATCATATCTTTGCGATTACACAGCGATGTGACTCCTACAAATGTGATATTTTAGCAAACTAATATTTACTTCGCAATAAAAGTCATCTAGATACATAAAATCATTTTCAGAACGCGAGTTTTAGATGTCGCTCAAAACGTCCAATCTTCTGTAATGTAATGAGTTACCTCGTGCCAGTTTCTAAATTGTGTCGATATGCACACCATTATAGAATGATTCAATAGCGTGCTTTTCTTGACTGATTCCGCATTAAAAACTACAAATGAATTAATAATGAAATATAAACCCGGCCTCGATAGCCAGAACCCCGCTGTAATACACTTCTCTTATTACCACAGTATATTGAACCAAATCGTTTTATGAAGCTTATAGATGCAAGAAGGAGAGCGACGATCTGCTGCAAACCATTAAAGTCAAATTATAGGCTACTTCAAGGTTTGCCTTGTGACAGACATTACGCGCAAAAAGTCAATTACCAGACTATGCACTAATTTGTTCTACTTGTATCGTGTGCGTACAATAATGTTTTAATGAAAATCGGGTCTTTGATCGTTCGTCTTGCGTGTTCAATAACCGTCTCAGTCAATCCAAGCGAAAGTAACGCATAAATGAAGATTAATATCACAGAACGAGTTTTAGACATAGCTCCCCTGAAATACTAAATCGACACATAAAGGATTTGCTCGAAGCTATCGATAATATCATGTTCAGTATTTGATATTTCACATGCCGTAAAACAAGCCACATTTATCATTGTCACCTTGGTAACGTCGTGTTTGCATGCACAGAGGCTGTTTTTGGAAATTATCCAAATCGAGAGTTAAATGAAGACTGAATTACAATGTAGGAACATGCAGTTTTGTCTGGCCTGATATATTAAACAGCGTTTTAACGGATCATGGCTTAAGTAAGAAGCAAAGACCCTTGAAAGCTATGTAACCACATCACGACTCGACGAAAAGTCGATGGTGGTAAATTTACATTAAAAACCAAAGTGCATCCAAGTTACCTTGGTATGGCATTCGGAACATACAAGCCACACAATGCAATTTCAAAGGGATTTTATTCAGCAGGGCTTAGTACAGACTCTAGAGCAAGGCATCGTGGGATTCAATTTTAATTCCATTTGTGATATTTCAGAGAACTGATAAAACGATAGGACCTTTAGTAAATCAAGAAGGTAGTTTATTCCTGTGCTTTTTATCGAGTCACCAAGTGTTCTACCGACACCCATGGGTGCTGTCGGCGGGGACATGTATCATAGCAAAGCCTCATCCTCAATAATAACGTAATGCAATGTGACTGATGAAATGTGAAGAATTCAACTGCTTTCTAGTGATTAAAAAACAAATCACCACTGATTGAAAGTTAATATTACAGCTCTGCCTTATCATATTTTGACTCATAGTATTTGCATCTTATTTGAACGTTTAAAAAATGACTTCAATTGAAGTCTAGTAGTTTTGCTTATTTTTGTAAATTTTTTAAACTTTTGAATGACTGGTTTTGTTTGCGCATGTCGACTTCAAGGTTAGGTACTACATTTGCACATATTGAACGTCTTGCACCTTGTATGTACTTGTTGGTTCAGGGTGAACGAACTCTGATCTACATATATTTCGAACAGCACCTGTTGTTTTACGATATGGCACCAAGTGGCGTCAAGTTGCGAGCATGGCATCATTGAGTCGGACATGTATGAACTTGCTCACATCAAGGCTGAGATAGACATATACTTTGCGGTCAATGCTGGCAATCTGTCACTGTTTCTCTGTCGACAGTCCTGACAGTCCTGCTGTGATTGTTAGGACTTTTGATGACATGTGTTGTGCCATAGTAGCCAGCGCGCAAAGCTAATGTGTGGGCAGGGTCATATGTTAGTGCCGTGTTAATCAGTCATTGCTAAAGTCTGCGAACGAGGCTGAACTGCAGCCACTACTCTGGTTCAAGAGTTTTTCCAAGCCAACTGTTGACAGTCAGTCTACAATTTAGTCTGCATTCGTTGATCAAGTCCACACGCGTTTTACACAAGACAACATTAGTCCTTGTTTATGATGTAAGCGATATTATCAGTGTTCATAAACCTATGCCATCCCTGTATGATCCATCACTGCAGTAAACGTCTTTCTCATTTAAAAATTAATTGCTATGATATTAAAGTTAATCACCATTTACTGTAGCCCAATTTACCATTGTTTTTTGTTGTGAAATAACTTTCTAAACAATAAAAGTTCAAAAATGTCGATCATATAATTACTACGTTTCTTATACATAGAGAATACAATAACGTTAACGCCAATAGGTTCGGTACGGATGTTCACGGTCTCCATATTTTTGATTGCATCCAAGATGTCACTCGTATACTAAATTTACTACCGCTTTTCTAATACGAGTATAATGACTAACAGATTTACATCTCTTGGTAAGCAAGGAAACAAGAGAAACGTGTGTTAGAAACAACAGTCGTGAAAAGATCTCCCAAATACATGTACTGAGGCTTTCAGGGTTAATAAAAGGAATTGTTCGCAGAATCGTTTTTCCTGAAACGTGAACTCAATCTGCATCAATTAATCATTAACTAAAGTAGATTTTCTCTGACTTTGAATCGAATGATGCATGTGATCTCGTCAAAATATCACCTTATCGTATCTAACATCACTATCATGGTCACCGGGGAGTTATAAACACTGTTGAGATGTTAAGATGGTGTTCCGTTGGGGCTTGTCTCTCGAGAGTGTTGCAACCGCTGATTTCCTTTTTTCGTAAAATGTAGAAAATATCATTCTCTCCTAAAATCATGACAAACGTCCCATGGACGTCATTCCTGTTGATATGGAAACAACGGCAGATGAGTTGACGCGGTTTCTATTTTTTTATTTTTCAATTTTCTCGTCGTCTCTATTTCTATAAATAATGTATGTATACCTGCAGCCATTATTTTAGACTTCAAGTATTTTATTTATAGTGGTTCGATATGCTTATCTAACAGAAGGTACATTAACAGATGGCTTTCTACTAATAAAGATATACGACCGCTAAAGTTCAAAACTTCTTCAGTCACGTATGTTAAGCAATATTTGTACATTTGTTGACGATATGCGCTATGCTAGATTGATTAAAATCTGTTATTCTTTCATGATTGAATATTTTTACTTTGATCCGCAGGGAATATCGAAAGGTACACCAAAAGCCTTTTCAATATTCAAAAGGCGTTTTACCAGATTTGCAATTGTAATCTGTTGTCTTCAATTCTTGCCCTTAAGATCATGATGTGTGACCTTTGAACTTTCAGTAATTTGATCTCTGTGTGAGACAATGATATACTTTGTGATTCAAGACGGCGATTGGATTCTGACAAGATCCTACGTGTCTATCTTAAGCAATGATAGTGAGCTGTGGTTGATGTCCCTAAACTTGGTCGACTGAGGGTAAAGTTTAATCTTAAAAATGCATCTTTAAATCATATGAATATAGAACTCTCTCTCTCTCTCTCTCTCTCTCTCTCTCTCTCTCTCTCTCTCTCTCTCTCTCTCTCTATATATATATATATATATATATGTATTTCGACTTAGTCATTTGAAGATTACAGCATGGAAAAATGCCGAAAAGACAGTCATTCAAACCGCAGTCGAAGTGACGTAATCTTTCTAAATGTCGTCATTCCACGTTTTCACAATTTGTAAGAAAACTAACTGTTAACCAAATGACGAGGTATTATTTCACTGACGATTTCTGAAAAACTTGGAAATGCACCATCTGCAACCTGCATAGCTACCTACATTCAATGAATACTGAAAATTCTATGAATTTTATTTCCTGACATTAGAGCAAGCGTTATTTGTCTACATTTATTGGCTTAATCAGAAATAAATATATAATGGATGGTAAATTTAGGCTGCAGTGCCATGAAATTGACCCTATACATTCGTGCTTGCGAATTGTCACGATTTGGTGGATCGAAAGTACAGTAGGGTGTTTGTTCATCACTCAAAATACATAATATTTATAAAATGTGAAGAAGCAGATTTTTTGTTTGTTAGTTAGCTCTACAAATTGCAGAAATATGGAGGGCACTGCTTGGCAAGTGTTCACTACTCAGAACTTAGTGATTACAATTAACTGCTTTATACCAAGTGTGGTGGCATCCTTCCTCGAGGTATATTCCATGACAGGTTCAATATAGGACACTGTTACTATTCGTTTTTTCATGGGGGAATCATTTATCTCGCTGACTCGCCTTGGCCTACTGAGAGGTACCGGGGGATCTTCAGTGTATTGACTACACGAGACGTTCAGAGTTCGTTGGTACTACATAGATTTTATTTCTCTGTAGACAAGCTTTACAGTTGACATCGCCCAAGATACGCCTCTCCCATAGTCTAAATGTCTTGGGTCCGCTGTGTTCCTCTCTCAATGTTCAAATCTTACTTGTATTGTTTTAGAATGGGATTTTAAACGTCATCTTTAAGGCGTGGCTTCGATCATACGGTAGACATGAATTATAGATAAAATGATACATCCAATCATATACATCAGTGTCACAATTAATATTCAAACGTCACTGTGACACGTTGCAAACCCATCACGTGAAATTATCATATTCCTTCATGAAGTGTTGACTATTTTCATCATTTCAACATATGTACATTTTGTCTCAAATATGGTTTGTATGCATATCGACTTATTATTGAGATCATGTTTCTTTAATTAACCATTTTACTGGTGTGGATGACCGCTAGGTTCATTAACCTTTGTCTGAGATAAAATATCTCCGTAACAACTCGCTGTTGACTTTCAAGTTGTCGTTGCTATTTTCGATCACAATACAGCAATGTTCGTACTTTGGTTTGATGAAAGCATATCATCAATACCTTAATTAGCGCTACAGAAACAGTACTAGCGCCATCCATTGGTAAATTGTCACCTTGCCGATTGCTGTCAGAAAGGCAAACTTTAGAATGGTGCATAACTTTTGATGACAGCTATACAGGTTGTTCACTTTCAGGGTTTAAGAAATGATTAAATAACATTGATGTTAACAATAAAACTTTCTATCATCATTCGCATGACACGTGACCATAATATAATACACGATATGACATGGGACCATAATATAATACACGACATCACATGTGACCATAATATAATACACGATATGACATGTTACCATAATATAATACACGACATGAAATGTGACAATAATATAATACACGACATGACATGTGACCATAATATAATACACGACATGAAATGTGACCATAATATAATACACGACATGACATGTGACCATAATATAATACACGACATGACATGTGACCATAATATGATACACGACATGAAATGTGACCATAATATAATACACGACATGACATGTGACCATAATCATGACTTGTGACCATAATATAATACACGATATAACATGTGACCTTAATATAATACACGATATGACATGTGACCATAATATAATACACGGCATGACATGTGACCATAATATGATACACGACATGACACGTGACCATAATATAATACACGACATGACATGGCAGTAAAATCAACATTGTTACCTTTTGACACTATCCGAAACGTGGATCTCGAAATCAACTCACTTTTTTCAAACGATTACCGGTAATCTCAAAAAGAATGCACATTCTCTGCTCAAGAGGGACTTTGCGTTTGGTTAGTGAATGGAGATGGAGCTAACATTTAATGAATTTGACATTTCAGCTGTACCGATCTTACCGAGTGATCTGAAATGAATGTGTACATACCGTGTTAATTTCTGAGTCCTCCCTGACTGGATAAATTGTTCCCAGCATGAGAAACGCCTTTTCATTGTAATAGTACGTTTTTCCATCACCGATTTTCAGAGAAAATTATTTGAACGCAGCAGGCTTCATGAAGGAAGAGTGCTAAGCAAAGTTGGGAAAGTATCTTCTTCATAACAGTTGGTTTTCGATAACAAAATAGTAGTAATTGATATCCAAACAACTATAAATTTAAAAAAATCTCATGCAACAAGGAAGTTTCACAAATTTACTGCTGTGCTAAAAACTCATAACACTGTCTCTTTCTGTGACAAAATCCTTAATCTTTAATATAGTCTAACAAATTAAAATCGTAAATTTTAGGTATTTCCTTTTCAATATAAGCAAATTAAAGTGAAATTTCACAGAAAGGGCGCACGCAATTACTTAACTATTTTCGGTCATAAAAATTATTATGCTATTTATAAGTGTTTCATTTTTGGTAAATGCAGAGTCTATCAAACATCAGTAAACATGATATTTAAATAGATTCCTGTCAGTCATACGTGTACGTACACTAAATTATATGTTGCAAAACCTATGTACAATTGCAAGAATGATTAGTGCTAGATATATCATTACTTTGTAGAGAGAGAGAGAGAGAGAGAGAGAGAGAGAGAGAGAGAGAGAGAGAGAGAGAGAGAGAGAGAGAGAGAGAGAGAGAGAGTTGCATTCTGGGTAACAGAGACCAGCACATCTTCCCGCAACTCTGATTCAGCAAAGCCATGCTCTGCCAGTCAGACAGTGACGGGGTGTGTCCTGCAATGGGAAGACATTTATTATGCCACTTTCTGACATTACTCATGCCATCGATTTCAACTCCCATCCCTTGTGAATGTGGCAAGGAGTAACATTCCCTTTAACTGAAGTACCCTGGATGAAGCACTGCGTGCGTTCATGTATGACGTCTTTCTGACCTTATCGCCTCTTACAATGGCGACTACATCATCTCAGTCTTGTATATTGTCGTCTTCAATATATGATGTGCACGTAGTGACGCAGATGAAGCGTGACAACACTCGTAATTTTGACTCATGCTTGGATGCAGAGACTAAAGTGAACTACGTTGTGAATCGGACCCTGTGGCCAATCCTTGAAACTTCGGAGAGCACCCAACGGCCTCGTGGACACCTGGATTGAGACGTCAGTGTTTTAAGTTGGTCTTTTCAACTCCATAGATCATGTCTTGAAGTGCCTATACAAGATAAACCAAGCTGGAAACCACGAATCAAGTTATTTTACATGTAGTACTGACAATATAAGCCCCATTGTGTGTATCGCGAAACAACCAGGATATGAAAAATAAATCTGCACATATTTCGTTGTCATTGGTTGCACGGGGATCACGTGACAGAAAGTTAAAGGCCCTCATCAGAATCCACATGTCCCACGTCCCGCGGCAAAGCAGCAAGATTTTTGGTTGACTTTTCGATTACTAAAATTCTTTTAAGTTTTGCTATATTCTCCAACCAATAATCGCTTTCAAGTTATGACTTTTAATTTCGACCATGATTCCATTCGAGTAAAAAAAGAATATTGTAAGATACAAATCAATGTAGCCCTGCATAAAATATCCAGTCGGGGTTTTGGTCGGAAACCTCGTTGCATGGATTTGAAATAAAACAGGAAACTCATTTGGAAAGATTTGTAACTTGCATGTCACGCTATTATTGTGTAGGAAATGACAACATGTATTGGGTAGTTGCAGGGTTTCGTAATAAATTTCCAAGCTTTACAAAAGTGTTCACTTGTTAGCTGTTCAAGCACAGATTGTATGACGTACGCAGTCACTAAGAGACAGACCATACGTTGAAAAATGCCTGATTTATCGTCCGATTCTTTAATTAGTTTTCAGACTTTACGCTCTACCTAAGAGATAGTATGAGAGTGTTTCAGCCACTATAAAAAACTACTGTATCCCATCCAATTAACATTATCGTTTGCAAATTTCCTTGCACTCGATGAAAAGATTATACGAACTCAAATCAGAAACTTTTAAATGTCCAATTCAATCTCTCGTTCCTACATGTTAATCTTATAAAAATGCCGGTTGTACATTTTGTTAGATGCGTTTTACAAATTACAACTTTTCATCGTCCGTATATTGTGGTAATCTTTCAACGCCAATGGAAAGATGGGGTTAATTTGCGACATTTAAGGAAAAATGGTTTGAATTGAGTCCGGGTGCGGATAAGGTTACGTATTAGATTTTGCTTCTATGATCACGAAATGCATGATCATATCAAGATCATATCTGATTGGATAGCATCAACATTAAATTCAGGTTAGAAACCCATCTGTATATCAATTATTGCTGTAACGACGGCGTTCCATCCTTCTTTCCGTCATTTTCTGAAGATAACCAAGGCAAGTATAGAAGAATGACGTAGTCGGTGTTGCAATTTTCACTTGTAGCCTCCAGCCATGAAGACACGGTTGCTTATCAAATTAGGCATAGAAATGTTTGTCTGGTGTAGATTCGTCCTTCTTTACCCAGGGCACTTTACATTATTTCCGTCAAGCCTGAAAACAAATACTAAGAAGAGAGATTGATTAGTATATTTTACAGAAAAGCACACAACCATGACATTCAGTTACAGCGACTTTCCCTGAATTTGTTCATTCAGGTTAAAAAATTCAAACCTATCAGAATCGATATTTCAATTTTCTGAATTTTCCTTAGTCATTGAAAATCTAGTACGATAACGTATTAAGTCGATTCAGTGGGAGGAAAGACAAATTGAAAAGAAAAGGATTAAAAATATCAAACAAGTTTTCGTGCCTTACAAATCTCTTTTGATTGATTTTTGAATTCTACCATATGAGCTGATATTGAAGGTTTTACGTGTTAAAGCTTTTATCTGGTCCAGAGTTAACGGGTAAGACGGCGAGGTATTTCCAAATGTACAACATCGAATATTAAATTGAGTTTTGATTTCAAATTTTTCTCTTGAAAATTCGTCGCCGTAGTTTATTTCTTAAACTTGGCTTTATCAACCTAACAGGGACGCGCTATTAACACGTTCCTATTTTAGGGATGAGGACGTGGCGAAATGGTTTGTCCTCTGTCCGACCACAATAAAATATGGTGGTCCAGGATTCAATTCTTAGCACTTAATACTATTACATTCAGAGTATGTAGACAGGATTTGTTGTTACATTCAGAGTATGTAGACAGGATTTGTTGTTACATTCTGTGTATGTAGACAGGATTTGTTGTTACATTCAGAGTATGTAGACAGGATTTGTTGTTACATTCAGGGTATGTAGACAGGGGTTTTTGTTACATTCAGAGTATGTAGACAGGGGTTTTTGTTACATTCAGAGTATGTAGACAGGATTTGTTGTTACATTCAGAGTATGTAGACAGGATTTGTTGTTACATTCAGGGTATGTAGACAGGGGTTTTTGTTACATTCAGAGTATGTAGACAGGGGTTTTTGTTACATTCAGAGTATGTAGACAGGGTTTGTTGTTACCTTGTAACTTCTAAGGGGTATACGTATCATGTTTTCCCATCAGATTCTATTAACAGTAAACATGACGTAGTTGGAGGAAAAGATTTCGTCAGTTAGGAATGACATTGGCTTATGCTACATTGGAAGTGTGAAAACACCAGTGTTGGGTCGATTGTCCTGACACTCTGTATTATCAAGCGAGTGAAACCTAGTTTCGTTTTACGAATACTCACTGGTTATTCGCCGTCCCGTCGTCAGAGGCATACATATTATTTGACCAATGGGAGGTCGTATACTTTAAAACTGTAGATATACCGTGGGCAGAAGACACACTTCGAAGTGAACGTGTTTTCTGTACTCCCTCGTTGGTGACAAATATATGATAAAAGACCAAAGCACGAAGTGATATGATGATTTTGACTGTTTCATCGCAAAAAATTATTAAAACTTGGCATGATAGGTACAACAGAGACAGGAAAACATGAAATCACACCATTTTACAGGGATGAATATAGACTATAATTTTCTTAGGGAATAACAAATCAAAGAAAATAATTGATGACAATGTTGCTTTCTAAAATAAAATATTATAACTTCAATTTTTGCAAACATTGAGGGGAGTTGAGAATCTATAAATCTCATGTAATTTGTACTTATATTTATTTCACTAAATTTAAACGGTCACCGTGAAATTAATATATGTCTTTTTCTATTTCAAGTAGCCATAGTATACAAATATGTCATGTGATGTAATCACCTTTTAAGTACTAGAATGGATTGAAAAGGTCTTTGTTAAACCGTAACAATGATTAAGCAAACATTCGAAAGATTGCAGTTCACTAAAACGCGTTCATGAAGTGCTCTACAACAGACTGAAGTTGCACGCGTTTTTTTTCAAACCAGCTGAGAAAACGCAGACATCTCGATGATGAACAGGGATGAACAGTATTGTATTTACGGTCACCAGCAGTTGAAAAGAAGCAAACGAGGAAGTCAAACGAAGTATTGAGTAAAAAGATGTAGAATATGAATGTTTTACGACTTCATACATTGAAGAAATCATGAATTCTATGGAGATGTCAATGACCAAAACTTACAATAACTATCAAGGAAATCTTACAGTGAATTGAATTGAATTGAATTGAATTGAATTTATTTCACCAGATGAAAATATATATATACATGTCAAGTTAAGTAAACTTATCAAAAATCTGGTGAGGTCACGGAAATAGTTTGATCAGAACTAGTCTAGTCCGTAACCCAGACAACTTAATATACATATACACAAGTATGTAACAGCGAAAGACATATAAATAAATGTACAAGACTTGCACTAATGCATAGACTATCTATAACTGTACATGAATTTGCCGATCATATTTTGCGTCCTGGTTTAGCCAACTTTATTGATCGATGCCGATTATTTAATGTTCCATCTACTCTAAGGCATTTGATCATGATATTAATAATGTTGATTGCGGTAGAATTTGTCCATGACTGTAGTCTTTTATCCTTCAACATATTTGCGCATTTGCAGCAATCTTTGTCGACCTTGCTTTACACTTTTCCATAAGAAATACACGTGATGCAGAAAGAAATGCCGACGATATTTTTCTTGCACGTTTTATTGCACGTTTCGTCATATGAGCTGAAGCTAAGATCGCCAACGTGAACCTAACATTTCGTCAAATTTGAGCAATTCAGTGGCACAGTACGCATACGTGCGTGAGGGACCATAGTAACAAGAAATATGACACAGCTTAGGGAAGCAAAAAATCCCATTTACAGTGTCAACCGCAAGTCACAAAATCGGCGCCATCTTGACTATCACTTCTCAAAGTCTTGTCCTTAACACACATCTTTTAGAAGAGATATCTACAGACGTTCAGTGTTTTGGCACTGTGAGTCGTCTATCATTCCATCATCACTATAATTTGTTCAATTTATGTTGACTACATTTGTATAGCATTGTGGCATGTTACCACAACATAAGACCGCTTGCTGCCCCGGAAAGAAAAACATTAATGGCATCTTTTTCATCTGAAGTGTTAAACTGGTGAAAGAAAGTCACGATTGAGCTGACAAGCGTGTCAAAATCCTTGGGCTTCTAGTCTACTCTCAAGTCAGTGCAACAAAAGCTTCAACTTGCGTCTGACATGAAATTTATCATTTCTACTGCACTTTAATACGACACAGTACATGGACATTGAATTCAATACCATCGATATTCAAAATATTCAGTAGAATTTTACTCACATGAACACATGGAGAGAAAATTGAGATTTTTTCATTTTTGTCACTGTAGTTTCATTCCAAGATGTTTTGTTGTGTTACATTAGCTGTTGACGATAGACAGGTCGCCGACTTTTTTGAAATCCGAGTATTCTTGTAATAGTTCTATTTCTACAAATTAATCATATCACGTGTTCAAATGTTCAATTGTCAGCTAAAGTGACATTTCATTCATAAATTGTCCGTACTACATACACGGTTGTGAAAGGCCAGAAGTTAAATACCAACAATTGCTATGACGAAAATGTCGGCCATTTTTAATGTCGCACAGAGTGTCGGTTTGTGACGACCATCGCCTAAATGACAGTTTACCATATATGGTAAGGGTTAACCGCTGTATGTTTATCCGACATCCCTAAGATATTATCAAGATCAAACTGTTCATCGTCTTTGTCAATTACTGAAGACTGTCAAACGTTCATCACAGTATTGACAAGGCAATGTTAATGATCGAAAAATGACGGCATTTGATGTACAGGAAAGGGACGCGCAAACAAAGTGTATGTACTTCAATACCAATGAGTCAATACCTTGGAAAGAGGTGAAAGTCAATATATGCATTATCTAACAGCCCTGTATGTAGATATCAGTTCAAACATATTTTCGATTCAGCGTGTTTCCAGTCATGGACTTTTACATGCTGTGATGTCTCATAAAAACGAGACTGCTTTGCTGCAGCGTCAGATAATAAGCGTTACGGTTCTCTGAGTATCTGGTGATTTTACGATTCGCTGATTTCATCCTTTAGACAGACCACAGCTGTTTGCTTTCACTGTTCATACGACTCTGATTCATAATGGATCCCTGATCGTAAAACAAGTACAAATTTCAGCAATACAAGTTCAAATGTTTGCAAAAATATATTATTTCGTGAAAATATAAAGAACTAAAAAGTATTACGTGAACAGTGAACGTCAAAATAGAGTTGAGAAACATCATTTCTATCATATTTTTTTATAAAAGCGGCAATCTTTCTGTCACGGCTTAGTAAAAAACCCTGAAACGACATTTATTGTAAGTTTCAGCTCATAGTTCGGTCTGAAGTTGAATTTGATGTCTTATAATCAGATCTAATGTCTCAAATTCAACGTACATTCAGTGTTTTTAATTAACATAGCCAGGTTATTCATTCTTTCTTCAGTAAAAGTCCCTTCAACAACGACTTTACGTCATCAACATATTGGGCCTGAAATCTCTCCAATGTTCATGTCTTTTAAACACGTACATAACGGGAAAGATGAAACCTAACATTATTAAGATTGCTTTATATGTCAGTAGAGACATCAATTGTGTGATCACGTGATATATCAGAACAGCTATGACTCCTATTCTTACATCAGTCTTTTTTAAAACTTGTCACATTTTCCAGCAAATCAAAATCCTGAATAGATGAGATCAAGAATAAAAGTTTATCGTTGTAGATCTTTTCAGAGAGGCAGTGGCTATAGAAGTGAAAATCCGATCAGGACGCACTTTGCAAAGACATTAATTTAACAGGATTTGAATCGTCAAGCTACTTTTTCAACTCAGCCAACAAAGAAACGTGGCAAAACAGGAATTGCGTACTTCTCAATCTCAGTCTTAAGTTGCCACTTTGAATCGAAGATGTCACGACGTTCTCCTTTATTGCATAAAATCAAAATTTCCAACATTTGCAAGTTTTATTTAAATATGTAACATCTTTAGAACAATGTCGTTGTTTATTGACGAAGGGGTATGCTCGGCCCTAAATGCCAAAGGATCATTAGATATCCTATGCTGCCACATGGTATGTATGAGTCTCTGGCATCACGTGACTGACTTCTTTGATAACATACTCGAATTCAGGAAAAATCTACACAATAGTTTTCAGCGAGTGAGGTTTGAATAATGAACAATAATTTACATGATTACTGATTTTCAAAACTTCAGAATATTTTTATGACCCTTGCCATAGTTTGATGGAAGTGAATGGCGATACTGATCACACAGACTCGTAATACTACCGTTTACAGTATTTCAACAAGACACTATGATTCGCATTTTTAATCGTTAATCGTAACCAAACTTTTGAAGTGAACAAATATCAGTTACGTTCTAGGTAGCTAACAATACAATGAAAAAAAGCACATAGCGTCTTCTGTAGTGATTTAGGCCGCAGAAGATTAGGTCAACGCCTAAATAGTTATTCTTAAATTGTATCCCAGAGATGCAATCTTTGTCTGAAATGGAAAGTACGAATAATTAATGCAGATAAATCAAAACTGTTAGATAAGGGTACGGATGAAATTCGACCACTCGAGTTCCCGACAAACACATCCATTAGTGTGAATAAGTATGAATGTATGATGTATATTGATATATTTGGAAATTGTTAAAAATAAACGAACGTCAGACGATCGCTTGAGCGCGTCACATGTATATATATATATATATATATATATATATATATATATATATATATATATATATATATATATATATATATATATATATATATAATATGTATATATATTATATATATATAATATATACACACATACATACATACATACATACATACATACATACATACATACATACATACATACATACATACATACATACATACATACATACATATGTGCGTGCACGCGTGTGAGTAATACATATGAATGTAATTACAGTCAGTGTAGTAATACGTTTAATCTCTTCAATACCTTTGAATATGCATCGAAATTAAGTTTTGTTCCATTTTATTCTACACAATGCGCCCGCTTTAAGTGTATTCTCCCAGTATATAACATGATTAAAGAGCACATTGTTAATGCTCACAAAATTGAATTGACTTTAGCTCAAAATACAGAGTATTCCAAGCAATTTCTGTGAACCTCTACTCAGTGACAGTCTCAATGAAACACTCGATTCAATACAATCAGTGTCAAATGTTAATTCATCGTTGCAGTCTTTTCATTGCTAAATGTCTGCTTCATCTGCGTAAGGTGCTTAATCCGTCACTTAGGTTATTGAAATCGTCACTGATAAAAACTAGGTATAGAAAAAGTTCTGTTCCTGGAGTTCCACTGCCTGGAGTAAAACATGGTCTTTGTTTACTACATCCTACGACAAGAGTCTTACTGACATATCAACAGACGGGTCCAGAACGAGTCATTACAAAATCTGCTTTATTGCGTAATGAAAGTTACGGCGATTGGCGAGTATATGACATTCAATAGTTAGCAATAATGAAAGACACACAGACTACAGTGTCCAGACAAATATTCGACAGTTTGTGCACAACTATGTCGTTGAGGTTTGTATTTGTACACAATGTTTAAATCAAGCATTTTGGCAAACTGTGTCATATTTAGTAGTAATTATTTGATCTAGTATTAAGTATATAGGTCTATCATTAACCATGTAGGGTCTAGTTTTACTTATGCTGGTCTATATTAACTGTATAGGTCGAGTGTTAATATTGTGAGAGCACCATGGGTTTTGCTACTACACCATTGAATACATGTAATGTGTATTTCTTATGGTGCATCATCACATACTCAGGTTGGAAAACCACTTCATACTACTAACAGTGTTTTAGTTCAAGCATTTCCTGTTCATGCAGATTGTTTGCTTTTCCTGGTCAGGCAAACATACTGTACATCCGTAATTCACGTATGTACATCGTGTACACAGAACGATAAGTAATGGTCAAGTGTTCTTCAAATTTAAACAGCTGGTAAATTCTACTGATGATACTTCCTGTCTTCTACTTCAAATTAAAATTCCAAATACATCAACCGGTACACTTGTCGAAGTCGAAAATAAGAAACTAAGAAACAGAAGTTATGGCTACTTGGAATGCTTCGACCTAAAAAAAACAAGAACTTTAATCGACTTGAAACATCGAACATCGATTCTATCTACCCTTAAGCATACGCTATAACAGTTAGTCCTTTATCAGTATATGACATTATTCGGCCAATCATTTCTTAAGCTGAAATCCAACAATCGCAGCCGAAATTTTGACAAATTTCTATATTTCATCTGTTCACATGACCATTTACATTAAAATTGAACCAAATTTCAATCATGAATGCTCTTTCTTAGCACTGTATTTCTGAATTAGGAATTACATGTTCAGCCCGGTGTCTTTATCGGCCAACCTTATTTTTAATCCATAAATAAAATTAGGAATTACTAATTGGGTAAAATGGCACTACATAATAGGTGTTGGAAATCCCCTGTACACATATAGACTATTGTCGACAACCCAACTCTAGTCGCGTTATGTTAACAACAAACTTAAATTAGAAATTAGAAATTGTCACCACGTGATTCCAACGTATGGAGACTTTACTTTTGACAGGGAGGGGGGTCGGAAATCAGAGAGTTTAGTTTTATAACACGGCTCGGGGAGGGTGGTGTCAGACATGATTACAAAATACGGTTTGGGGAGACGTAAGCTTACAGTAACTTTACATAGACTTGTATAAGGCACTATGGCAATAACAAAAAATTGACTGAAATGAATACACAACCGTGAATCAATGTAGTTTGGAAAGATATGATATCAGTATAACCTTACAACTGGCACGGCATTCTGTATAAATATAACTACAGCGGTTGTCTACACAGCTATGGCAGCTTACAGACTGTCTATGAATGGATATACAGTTTTGAAACGAACAAGAACAGTAAAATGGCATATATATTTCCGAATGTGACACTTTTTGTAATCTATTAATCGTTTGATTCTGACGGGTTACTTTGCATTGAATGTCAAGTTCATGGATGTCAACTCCCTCTACAGGGCGTAGTGAACTTCACACTAAAAGTCACCCTCTCCCCGAATGAAATGAATAATTTCAGACAAAGTGTCATTACTAGAAATGTACATGTTGTCGGATAGAACCCTGTTTGTATTGTACGTCGACTTTTATGCTGTCAGAAGAAAACCGCCTTCAATTTATGTGATGTCATATTCATTTCGTTCAATATTATTGCCATAAGATATGACTTCCCTTCAAACCGTCTTATGTAAAATTTAACCCCATCCAAAACTGTGTCGTAGAACTCAACCCCCACCCCTTATTACCACCCCGTATAAATGAAGGTTTCCGAAGTTTAAATCACGCGGAACCAATTTCTAATTTCTAATTTCAATTTAGCTATTAACTTTGCAAAACTAGTTGCATCGTTATTAACGTCGTTATTTTTACTCAAATCCAACACCAATTTAGCATGTTGCTAAATTCGTAATTCGTATTTTTATTTATTGATTGCAAGTATGGTTGGCCGATAAAGACACCGCGCTGAACGTGTAATTCTTGATTCAGAATTACGGTGATATTAAAGAAAGAACATTCGAAATCGAAATTTGGTAAACTTTAAATGTAAATGGTCATATGAGCCGATGAAATTTGCCAAAATTCGATTGCCAGTCTTTGAACGAATGGTTGGCCGAATAATGTCACGGATTTTATCCCAATTCAATCTGCTCTATAGCTGTAAAAGGAGTTTGAACGCCTGTGACACCTGTACCGTGTTTGTGTATACTGACTGAATGACTCGACCTCGGCTCTTGGTTACCTCCACCCTTGTCTAACGTAGTCATGGCTGATCAAGATAAACAGTATTGATGGTAATATGCCTCGCTGGATAAAACCTCAGGTGTGCAAATTTTAGTGTCTGGACTCAATTGATCAAGCAGCTGTATATCATGTTATACAAGAGCATGTTTTGACAGTTCCCTCGTAATCGGCTCCAGGAAAGATTAATATTCCCTGTCTAGTTAACGCCTATAGCATATGCTGATGGTAGCATAGTTATGACTGAAGTTATTGGTTTTATTCTTCACACGGATATCATATCGTTCACAAACTATAGTAACAGATCGTGCGATAGATGTCTGTGATATCCTGACAAGGTCTTTTTATCTAAACAAAATGACATTAGGAGCGCAATGATGGACCACTGTGATGAACAAAAAGTCAAAAAAATGTAATCGCATTCATACTCTGTATAACTGGAAAATACATAATAATCAAGGGGAAGTTCACTTTTTCAATTATAATCAAGGGGAAGTTCACTTTTTCAATTCTCAGAAAAATCTACTTAGTATTTCCAGTATCATGATAAATCTTGTCTGCTTAAGGGAATAAAACATGTCAAGTCCCGGCAGATATTACTGACATCGAACAAAATGCTAACACGACAGGACGGCAAGATTTGCCAGAGACGAATATTTTCAGCGTCTTGGCTGAGAGGAGATTTTCTGAGGCGAATCATTGGTGATAAAATGCCACGCATTGAGTAAATATTACATCTGAAGTGCATAGTGATATGTCAGTGTCTCACCTTTATTCCATGTAACTGATTTCCTAACGAAATTGGAGAAGATCTCGTCAATGCAGAGCAAGAACTGTTAAATTATTTGAGATTGGCAGAAAACACAGCTGCGCGAACATTCTGCGTATAAATTAACCCTAATTCAGATTTTGTGTAATTTGAAGAAGATTTTGAAAACAAGGGAGTTGAAAAGACTGCAAGCTCTTAAATGAACACATTGATTGGCACCAAACGTGACTGTTACTGAATTAAAATGCCATAATTTTTGTAAATCTATCCTTGACAATGTCTTTGAGACTTCAATTCCTATCGAATATTGTTGATTTTTTCGTCTTTCTGTGTAATCAAACAGAAATATGTTCTTGTTTTGCTTCTATAAGGTGTTATTGACTTTTTCAGAGCAACATGGAAGCATTAGCTTCCATCTCAAATTTTAAGAGGCAAACCGATCACTGGGCCATAAAAATAAAATTGAAGTTTCTTTCATCACTACGCTGGAAACTTTAATTATCGTCTGCGTAAGGTTAATATCGACAGGTATTGCCTCCAACAAAATTATATAACAGGAAATTCAAAATTGAAAATATGTTATTCAGCTATTTGAGGGATAACTGAAATGAAACATTCTAAGGTCGCGAAATCTTAGATTAGATATACGATATTTCAACCTCAACTCGTTGAAAAGAGCTGCATAGTCGATTTCTTAACATTTTTTTTGAAATATAGACAAGAGGGTTGTGATACGTGATACTAAGGCCAGCTGCAGCAAATCGATTTTTCCGCTAACAGCCCTAGAGAAGAGTGTGTTCAACTGAAACACACATATTCCACATTCGGTGAGACAAGAATAAGCTCCATCAATTTAAACCTGTAACAACGCATATAAATAATAAAACAAGTATACGGTAATGCATTGGTGATCGGGTTTTGGATAGTGGTATCCATGGAAACAGGAAAGTGTCTATTAATGGCAACGGATGTTATTTGTATAGTGTATATAACAATCACCATCCATTGGTCTTAGCTATCTGCTTGGCGACATCGCCATTAATATCCAACTGAGACGATCAAGTGAACACCCTAGATTTGTTGCAGGTTTTCCTTTTATGATAAATAACACGGAAATTCGATACAAAACAGTGATGAGCGATGGGAAATGTGAGAATTCAGTAATGGAACATCAACAATGCAGGATTTCTCGGTTCGCCACCTAGAGACAATACAAAGCTACCTATCGCCTTTCCGTGTTCATTTTGCCTTGTTCCTGCATAATGCCTGGACATCATCTCTCTCAAACATTCTTTCAAAATCATGCCATATACGTCATGTTAGTCGTATTAGCTGATTTACTACGCTCACGTTTCAATATTTCAACCGGAAAAATGGTCTTTAGCAGACTTCCGTGATCGAATCTCATAAAAGGATCAAAAGCGACATTTTCATATCCTGTGTGGCTATCTTTATAATTTTACAATCCCATTCCTAGGTATAACGTCCGTCATAAATATATTATACTTCTCATCCTGCGGGTCGTGACGTTAAATCTAAATTAGAAAGTAATCCTTTCACGATACAAACTGGTTGTCTGGTCTATATGATAACAATAGCTTGATATGAGAAACGGATATCACCTTAAAAGTGGCAGTGCGCCTTGCTACAGTATTGTAACCAGCCACCGTTGCATTTATCCACAGTTACCAGGGCTTTCTCATTCTTTGTTGGGGTTATGTTTAACGCCCAGGCAATGTGGCAACAATAATTTATTGTTTATTTCAATCCAGATGTCTTTTAAATATTGAATCCAGATATGAAGTCCCTTTACTTAGAATTGTAATGAATGTCAACTTAAACAAATCAATATCACTGCGCCGTGTTCCCCGGTAAACGTGTGGTCCTCCATTACATAGGCTTAATAATATACCAGATGTACAAAATGTTATTTTAAACGTTTAGGCTTTTGTGAACTCTTCGAGATAAATTATAAATGCTGCATGGAGTTTTTTATATTGAATTGAGTATTGAATTTGCCGAAACAAATAAATGTCATCGCCAACATCAACTGAATACATTTGGTATGAAATCGGATCATTCCAAGCACTCCAACCTTACCAGTCAGAGAAGAAATCAATGATGTTACACTCTCTCCTCAGGCAGTCAACTTTGACCTCTTCTCCTAGAACTATCAAATTAGATACCTGTCGTTGAAAATAAATCTCTACATGTTAGATACGGGAGGCAAAATTACTCATATCCATCAACTATACAGTTATAATTAAATGACAAATGAGAACGTTAACCCTGCATGCTTCTTATTTCCCAGTGTGAAATGGCAGAGGGAACCAAGGCGTTTTTTGAAGCAATGGCAGAAGGACCCCCTAAGCTCATGATTCTTGGTGGAGTATGTTCAAACGTGACAGCACCGATAGCAGAGGCTGTTATCTGGTGGAAATTAATTCAGGTAAAATAATTACCCTATTTGCGTCATTAATCGATACGAAATGCCATATTAAATAACAATCAAGTAATATAGCTTTCAATGAGGTGTTTATATCAACCGTTAATAATAATCAACTTTATTGGGTACTATAATAGGCCACAGGCCTTCCGAAAATACAGACCATGTGAATGGATATTTATATTGCTTTTTCAAACAGATAAGTCACTCACGTTAGAGAATCTTGACAGATGGCTTTTTATTCATTTAAAAAGGGGCAACAGCTTTTGAATGATTTCACTGAGTCTGTTACAGTTTAAATAAAATCTCAAGAGACTGTAAAAATTTGAAACGTCTGTATATCAATCGTTTACCGAGTTCTATATCCAATTCACTCTTAAGTAAGTTGTTGTCTTCAATTTGGCTTCTTTGAATCTCAAAAACTATTACGTCATTTGACAATGTCAAGAGGTATCCAATCCACATTCTCTGATTTAAACCTCATTTGTGTAAGAGATCATGTGAATCTTAGTTTTGCCTCGCAACACCAAAACATTCTGAATTCATCACGTTATTTTCAACACAGATAGCCATAACTTGGAGTTTTGAATTGCAGTATTCACACGCCTGTTCTGTTCCATGCACATGGTGGGATTACTGAGCACAAATGGTGTTTCATGAAATGATACTCTGTACTGCATCGATGGAGGGCAGTATTCTTTAGAAGCAAACATACGCCAGATACGCCGACAGTAATCACAGCCCACTATCAATCCTGTCGCTCAATTATTCATGCGTCTCTGAAATTCTGTTTTCCTTTCATTTATTTACCGATGGTGGTGGACTAGCTGTCGTATGCCAACACAGAACCGTTCTTATCAGAACGTGAGAAATATCCGACCTTCTTCCGAACTGTGCCCTCAGAAGCTGACTTTAATCCCGCCAAAATCAAATTACTGGAACACTTCAATTGGACCGTTGTTGCCACAATCTACCAGGATACACCCAGGTTTTCTATTGTAAGTATTGCATCCGATGGCCAATTCTCATTAGCAAGTAAAACATGCCGTTCTTGAGAATTTAGATAATGAATTCAATGTCAGAATCATTATAAACATGAAAGAACATTTTGGATAAAAGCTAAAACAATGATAGCCGTTATAGCGGTATGCATTATTCTTCATGAAAGTTTTCAGATAAATAGCTTTAACTGTAAACTGTAAAGAAATTAAAATGTGTTTGTGTTTGTTTTGTTTTAATCATATCGTAAAATTCAAGAATTTAAGAATTCATTTGTTGCCAATAATATATTTTTTTAAAGTCATTCCAGTAGACAGTCACTCTGGCTTTATTTTGTTATTAAAGAATTTTTAGTTCCCGAAGGCATGAAAAAAGCAACAAAATCAATCCGAAAAGAAATACAAAGCAATGGAAAGGTTCAAGGTTTAAATAAATAGTGAAAGATAAAAGGATTATGAAAGAAATATTACAAAAGTCTACAAAAGATCCCGTGAGAGATGGAACATTAGCCACGCGATTAAATTTGAAATTCTGTCTTTCTCCGAATCTTGTTTTCATCAACTTAATAACGCGATAAGCGAGCGTTAATTTATTATCGTTCGTGGTTACAAAATTACATCGGAGCCGTCAAAGTTTGGAATTTGTCAATTTGATTTTGTCACTCACTAATGTCTTTCCTTTCTTGTATGTAACTGATATTTCAACAAAATTCATACATCATTGATAATTCCGTTGCGCCAAGGTTTATGAAAGAATTTTTTAATTTTCGTCAAACCATAAAATTGTAACCACAAATTCTGTGCTCTAACCTTTAAACTATGCAGCACTTGTACATTCTCTTTCGCTTGATCTGCTAGCTATTGTTTTAATGTACGTTCAAAGTCACAGCATTTAATTTGTCATGATATTGCTACTTTTGACAGGAGACTGTGAGTTCGGACTTAAATTCAATTCGATAAGACAGAGTTAACTTTTTACATGTTACAAAATGACGGAAAACATACCACTGTCGTTAAGAAGGGTCGTTCAAAAAGAAAAATGGAAGAAATCATACCTTTTGTTAAGGTTATTTTTCAAAGGTTTTTCAAATGTCTGGGGATTGTCTAAATCAAAATGGTGATCACGTATTTTAAACTTTCCCTTCGTATTTATCTTTCAACTTCCATACTTTATTGATCCGTAGAGAATTTTACATCTAAATGCAACCTTCTTCCTCGCTTCCTAAACAGCATAATGTTTCAAGAATGTATGAACAACGGACAACTGACACTATCTATCATTTCATGGCGACTTTTGTCTTGCTTGTAGGCCCACAGTAGATTGATTCGAGACTTAGAAGACTTAGGGAACAAATTGTTACTGGTTGCAAACTTTGCAAACGATCCTGAACAGGCTGTTAAAGATTTACGAGTAAGATTCCCATACCTTTAATTCGTCTATCTCATTGATTTCATAAACGTCATATTTCTATTTTTAGAATCGCAGAAGAGTCTACCTGTATGGGAATGTCAAAATTATATATAGAAAACTAAACATGAATTGAAGGCCTCCTGGCGCCGAGGTCTTACGCTTCACCATCGATTTTTTTCATCTTTAAACGGAAAGTTTATGGCGAAATGTCAACTTTTATTTATTCATTCGTCTCGCTAGATCAGAATCTCATAAAGATTGTATTGAGCTGCCACTCTCACTTTCCAATCATACATATGCATAGCGCCATTTTAATGTTGAACCCAACACGCTTGGAATGAGATGGCCATATTTCGTAGGGCAGAGTAGACCTCGAGGACATGTTTTCACACTCTTGTCTTCACTTCTATTTACCTTGTGTGAAATCATATAAAGCGGATATGTGAAAATTGAAACAATCTTCCATCAGAGAGAATGTATACGTTGGCGGCTACTTTTAAAATGCAATCATCTGTAAACGTGATGTAATCTGTTTTCGTATTCCACTGACTGAAACAGTTACAACGATCGCTATCTGTCCATTGTAGGGGAGATTGGTTCAAAGTTTCCTTGATAAAAGCAAGTGAAAGTTTAAAATCTTTACTCGAGATGTTTTTCCATAACATTTGTTTCAGCAGAATGTGAATTTTTCCATATAACTGCATCACAACTATACCCAAAGTCACAGTATGGCGTGTTCCTTGAGACAGTAATTTTCATATTCCGTTAGTGATCTCACCAAATAATTATCGTTCACCAGGAATCGGGAGCTCGGATTATACTTGGTTATTTCGAAGAGGACGTTGCTGTCAAGGTCTTCTGTAATGTGCGTATGTCAATTTATTTGTCTCAAGTTGCCATGGTCCATTCATTGTTTAGGGCTCTGATGTAAATTACAATATTTATCTATTGTAATCAGATTACCCTCTTGAAATAAAGTATAATAATAATAATAATATTTTTGTCTCAAGTCGCCATGGTAAAATTCAAGTCGCAACTAAAGTCTCTTGCAGGGGCTTTAATTAATTCCGCCCTACCAATTACGTATGTAAATTGTTGGTTCTATAAGTTTTCACTTAGCCCGCTGAGGTGGGCTAAATTTTCTGATGACTGTTGAATTTCTTTGCCCTTCCCTTATAGTTCTAGTTTGGATAATAAGCTCGTCTGTCTTTTCTATCTATCTATCTAATTATCCAAATTAAGGTTAGCTTTCTATATGTTGTATTCTACAAACCAAAATGGTACACCAAAACCATTCGTAGAGTCGCTAGCATTGTAACTTGTCTTCTGAATTAAGTATGTAACGATCTTCATTATATGCGTGCTGCGTCAGTTTAAATTTTCCATTGACTGGTTTGATAGGTATACAAGCAGAAATTATTCGGTAGTAAATACGCTTGGATTCTTCCCGGTTGGTATGCTGACAGTTGGTGGAATAGCACGGACCTACCGAACGATTGTACTGCAGCCGATATTAAAGAGGCTAGTAACGGTTACCTAGCAACAGATATCTTACCACTAAGCAACAGCGAAGAGAAGACGATATCTGGTTTAGTATGTATATATACTCAACCGTGATTTATTTGTAAAGAATTAAGATCAAGTAGCACAATGTTGGCCCATTTGATGCAGTGTTTCCATTAATTTGGAAAATAAAGATTTTAATGGTTCTGTGATTTCCAAGTGACATTCCTTCTGGTTATTATATTAATGCAGACCTGTACATGTGGTGAATCAGGGACAGTATTTATAGCGTAGTCTCTTTCTTAATGTGGAAAATTGAAAACTGAATCCTAAAATACGTGCAAACATAAGAGTCATTATATAAACGTTTCAATATTCAATATTCCCGTTTTACTTATATTTCTCTCTCTCTCTCTCTCTCTCTCTCTCTCTCTCTCTCTCTCTCTCTCAATCTCAGACTGCAAAAGAATATGAAGATATGTACAATCTAGAACGAGGAAACAATTTCACTGTTCTACATGGTTACGCCTACGATGGTGTGTGGGTTGTAGCGTCTGCTTTGGAAAAAGTGATCAACCAACTTGGAGAAAACCGTTCAATGCTAACAGAATTCGACTACCAGAATGATTATATCCTTCAAATTTTCATGGAAGCTATGAATGATACAGACTTTGTTGGAGTCACGGTAGGTCGCCGAGAATAATTTTTATCATGTTTTCTAAAAGAAATGCTTTGAAACACCTGGAAGTTCTGACGAGAGATACACATGGATTGCCTTTCACTTTACAGACACTAAACGTAATCGCTGTCTCAATCTCACAATGTATGTTTTCATTTTACATGCAATGTTGTTGGGTTTCATCTCATCGTGTTTCCGTTATTTTCTTTGTCTTCAAAATTAAACCTTGTGAAAAGACCGTAAAATGCACACGATATAGTCTTTTCAAACTGAGACAAAAGATTAGAATTATAAGAAACGTTACAAGAAACGTCAGTATGGATAAACTATCGAAAACAGTGGACACAGATGACGAGTACTAGTAAACGGGTAACGAACGGTATGGAAGAAAAGGCCACAAAAGTTTCAACATTTTAGTTTGTAGAAGCGAAAATTATTCGCAACCAAGGAAATGAGAAATCTGTGAAAGTTAGCCCTTTCTCAATGCGTGTACGTAGCGTCCAACCAATTTATTGAAAATTGAAAATTGAAATCACCTTCAAAATGCAATTTTCATTTGAATGAAATAACAACCAATTTTTAATATTCGTTTTTGCAAACAAAATTTTTATTTTACCGATTTTTTGGTACGGTTTTCGCGGCCAATCAATTCTCAAAAATATTAAAGTGCATTTTAGCACAAAAGCGTCATTTTAATTATTGAAATAGAATTTTATTTTCCATATTCATCTTAATTGAAAATACCAATTGACAGACCAATTTTAATAAAGCTTCTATTATTTGGTTATTAATGAAACATAACTCTGTTTCGCCTTGTTCATATTTTGAATCCGAAATGCAATTATCAGTGAAAACAAAATGAAATTTAATCTATTAATTCTATTTTATTTCTTAAATTTCAAAATCATGTGTTCTGGATTATCAGGAAAGTTGCTTGTTTTCATATTATAATTTGTATCCTAAAATGATGTTTTTATTTTCAACAAAACAAAAAAAATCATTACCAGTATCAAATATTACCTAATCTTAAAATAAAAAATAGTACTATTTTCAAGATTCGTAAAATTTATTACGGGACATTGTACGTATTTTATGAAAAACGAAATGAAGAGAAAGGAAACTCGTTGAAATAAAATCATGTCGTACAGATTTAAGAGGAATTTGCAATTTTACTTTGGTGCGTGCGAAAATTAGAAATTGAAAATTGAAAATTGTAAGTTTCAACCTTTTTCATTTTTTTGAAAATGGTCGAAAGACGACTCATTTGAATTGCTGTTCCCGGCCCTCTACCGGCTAGTGGGTGAGCAGCATCAATGCATACGAGACTTCCAGTTTCCACAACGCATACTTGTTCCCGCGCTCACTGCATGTGCTGCGGAAGACTGGCCACCGAAGACGATATAAAGGGAATTGAGGGCAACTCTAAACATTGGCCCTACGAGTATGGCGAGAGTGTCCGGCTTTGGCTACGCCGCTTTCCACGGCGTAGCCAAAGCCGGACACTCTCGCCATACTCGTAGGACTACTCCACACATCGGCTCTACCAAGATTGTTTAGTATTACGATGTGGTGAATGAAAGGATCATTGCATTTATTTTGTGTGGAATACATGGCGAGACACCGGTGAATCGGGGTAAGCCTAATTCACGTGCCACGTGCCGCGAGCCAGAAGTATAGGTGAATTTTCACTCCAATTTAATTCATTGATTCATTTTCATGAACAAATCAACATTCGGGCTTCAACGCCGCCTTCTAAATGCATGAACTGGGGACCAGCGAATGACCAGCGTGCATATGCAGAAAGGGACTCAAGAGAAATTATAGGGAGGGAGGCCAGTAGTTTTCAAAATCACACTGCACGTAAATTTGTAACATTAAAAATTGATCAATCAAAATTCCGTACTTTGATTTTGTAGACCGTATGTTAAGGTTGCTATATTGCAAATATCTAGGTCCTATGGTGTCTATCGAACTGTGACTGGTATGGGCGTAAGCCTATTGACAGTATCAATAAAAACGTTGCAAACAGGTTTATTTTGTGGACAAGTCCACCATCCTGCCAACTTGTATCAATCAAATGTTACCAAAACGCTGTATTTCGCAGGCGTGCAAGTAAACCACAGTCCCACCACAACACATAGGCTGTGGGCAGGCCTAACATGAACGCGATAGGCATACTCGTGTCAGGCCAGGTCAACATTGATTTTCGAAACACGATACAGTCTTGGCCAGTCTTGGTGTCCTAATCACGGGCAAAAGACGACTCTCAATTTATACCTCCATGCGTAAACAAATGTATTTCCAGTAAACCACTGTGACGCTTACCAGAGACTCTGCATGTAGAGGTGTCGAAATTGGTCAAACTCTAAAGACTTTATTCCATCTAATCAATTTCAATCCCCGACTTATGTAAGTTTGGCGCAACAAAGGTAGTGTTGAGATGGGTATTGTGGTGTTGCCTCAATATACTACGGGCATGTATAAACTAACGCAATTCCTAGATTCCGTATACTCTTTTTAATTAGGCCCTCCCTCCCTACAACTTCTCACGAGTCCCTGGCACGCGGCACGTGAATTTGACCCTAGTCATGTAATCTGGGTTCCCGGTAAACCGGTTTGTTGATTGAGTGATTCGTCTTAACGGTGTTTCGGACCAAAACTGGGGTTCCTTCATCAGTCGCTCCTTTGTTTTGTATCCTCTCCGCTTGGTTGTGTGATGAAGTCATCTTCGTCCTCGAGGAGGAGAAGCCAAATTCGTTATTGAGAGAGTTCAGAGAGTTAGCCACTCTATTGACTGACTATAGTGAGCGATCCGGTGTGTGGTGTCATATTGTAATTAATATGACCCAGCATCGACCGGAGTTTCAAGACGCTTATAAGGATTTTGTTTTAGGGCATATTTTGAGCGTTGCTAGTGCTCGTTATGTTAACAGTAGCCCCCCTTATATGTTGTACTAATCATTGGTCATTGTTTGGCGTGTGGCGCGGCGTCGCTTAATTTCATGTATTTCACAAAATCTGCGCACTGATCTCTCGCTTAATCCTGACAGATTATGATCAGGAAACAAGTTTTTCAAAGTACATGCTATCTCGCGGTGTGTTTTACCTTCAAAAACAACCATTTGCCGCATAAACTCTTCAGAGACTAAGGAAGACAACTCCATTTTAATTTACCGCAGTTCTTGCGTTGACGGAAGCCGAAAATCTCGCACGCATCGCTGCTCGCCCACTGGCCGGTAGAGGGCCAGGAACAGCAAAGAAATTGAAATAACATGTAAGTCGTTTTTTCGACCATTTTCAAAAAATGAAAATGGTTGAAACTTACCATTTTCAATTTTCGCAAGTAACAAAATGAACAGCGAATTCATTTTAAATTAGTTGTACATGATTTAGTATTAACAAGTTTCGATTCTCATCATTTTTGTTCTCCTTCAAATGTCAAAATTATCCTATATTTTATATTTTACAAAATCGGAAGAAATACCATTTTTGTTATGTTAAGATAGAATAAGTTGAAGACTTGAAGTTATTATATGCTTTGTTGAGAATGGCAACATCATTTTTAAAAAATGAATTAAATTCAAAATATGAAACAAGGAACGTTCAATAAAAGTAAACCCGAACTTGTGTCTTCAAATCTTATGAATGAAATACAATTAATTGATTAAAGCTTAATTTGTGTTTACTGAAAATTGCTTTTCGGATTCAAAATATAAAGAAGGCGAAACAGAATTATGTTTCATTAATAATGAAATAGCAGAAGCTTTATTTAAAACGGGCCGTCAATCGTTTTTTTTTTAACGAAGATAAAAATGAAAAATAATTTTCGATTTGAAACATTTCAAATGTTGCTTTCTATGCCAAAAGGCTGTTTAATATTTTTGGGAATTGATTGGCCGCGAAAACCGTACCAAAAAATCGGTAAAATAAAAATTTTGTTTGCAAAAACGAATATTAAAAATTGGTTGTTATTTCATTCAAATGAAAATTGCATTTTGAAGGTGATTTCAATTTTCAATTTTCAATAAATTGGTTGGACGCTACGTACACGCATTCCTTAACATCGTTGAAGGGATACAGTCTGCGCTCAAATGACAATGGAAACACCGTATCCAAGGTACGATGGAGATTGATGAAAGTTAAAACATGTCTGTCATAATCTACATCGTATAATTTAAATGTTGCAGCTATGATGATGAGGTGTACCTAGATATCGTGCGCGAAATACATTGTTTGTAAACAAGAAACTCGCACAGGCGCAGTTCCGACGACGGTTTCCCTTTAACATTAGGAGTTAAAACAGCAAGGCATATTTCTGCTATCTTTGCAATAGATCGTCTGTAATAATTAAAATCCGATACAAATTATGCAAAGTAGTTAAAATGATTCATCTACTATCAGCATTGTCTTCCTTAATTATAAAACGGTAGAAAATACAATTGAATATATGTGAAATATTATCTAAGCCGAAGTATCTTTTTGTTTGTAGGGTCCAGTACGGTTTAAGGATGGTAACAGACTTGGTACAATCATGTATGAACAGATGCAAGGTAACCAGTCGCATTTTACAAAACAATTTGACACCTTAAAATAAGATTGCCATCTTGATGATCTTTGGAAAGTTTACTTCGTGATTTCTACCCAACCTCTATTTGTTATGAATCGCATCGACAGGCTTTGTTGAGCCCTATCCATTTAAATGTCAATCAAATACCACGTGATTTGAGTAAATTACGTGTTCAGGGTCCTCGTGTATCTAAGACTCTCGCTTTCTCTGTTTCCTCTCCTTCCTCCCACCCTCTCCCTCTTTCTCTTTTCTTCCTCTCCCATTTACTCAATCCCCTCTCATTCATTCTGGTTACTAAACATGCCTTCACAGACGGTAAAGAATTTAAAATCGGCGAATACTATGCATACAGTGACGAGTTCAACCTAAGTACAGAAGAAATTGAATGGATTGGTGAGTTGATCAGTTAAATGAACAAGTTTCCAAGTTTTCGCCCACGTTACCATGTCATAATCTACATCGTATAATTTAAATGTTGTGAAATTCGAAAAAAAAATCATAAAGCTGTTGGCAGTGTTTCGTTTCTATCTCTCTTCATTCGATTTAGTGCACTGACTGACTATACTTAGCATCCGTGTCATGTTCTTTATAAACTATTCTTGTAAATGGGTCACATTGATATTCTTATATACGTATCGATGGAGCACATTCCAAATACAGCAAGACTCGTCTTCCAAATTATATAAGAATTTTTTACATGTAAGAAATCTGAACGAGCTGTATAAATCCAATTCTTGAAAGGAAACAGCGTAAGTAAGTTCATCACAATATTATCTATAGCGTGTATTTAGTAATTCAAATCAAGACATTTGTTTGTTAGGTGGATCTCCACCAATTGACCAGCCTGTCATCTACCGTGTACCACGTGGTATATCCTTCGTCCTCTACATCGTCATGTGTTGCCTTAGTTACATCGGGATAATGCTGGCATTTATGTTTCTCTTTTTCAACATGAAGTTCAGAAAACACAGGTTGGTAATCTATCCAAATATAGCTATGTCATATTTGATGAAACAATCACCGTGAGTACCATGTTGTAGATATATCTAAACAGGGTTCTTAACTTCAAATGTTTCTCCTCATCAAGATGACATGGGTAAACTCTCTCGAGAAAGATGTTTTTGATGATGAGTATGAGAAACATGATTTTTCAAAGCTTTCAAAACGCGCAAAATGTCTGTTAACAACAGCTTTCCATTAAAAATTAAAAGTTCCCTTAAATTCGGTTTAGAGTTATTTGAATGAAAAGCATTCTTTTTCAAGCTGTTAACTGAACTCTTTCCGTCTGTCATCTGAATATATCAATTTCCAATAATTATCAGATCAAATATCAAAATAGTATAGGCCAACACTTTGAAAATTAGTGGATTTTCATGATGACTCCATTAACCAGCTATATAAAATGTAAACAAATATTCGTCCAGTTGGTGCGAAAATGACCTGTTGAGAGACTGTCAATTTGTCTTTTTCTTTGAACGAGATTGCTTTCCTACGAAGGAGGTAATTCTTAAATTTTTTTACAGTCCATACTTACATTTATATTGCATATATTATTCTCACAGATATATTAAGATGTCGAGTCCATACATTAACAACCTTATCATCATCGGTGGCATATTATGTTACAGTTCAATATTTGTAATCGGTCTCGATAGTCCTAGTATCAGCGACTTTGCTTTTGAAATGGTTTGTTCGGTGAGTATACTGACTTACCTCCACTGCATTCACACGACTACGTTGGTAACCACATTTTATGTGATCATTTGTGAATTTCAGCTAGATAAATATCATCATTTCTTCCACACTGATATCAACAAGACCATGGAAAATTTTGAATGTGTTCTAAGTTCTACCGATGGCATGAAAAATGTGTACATAAAACATGCAAATTGAAAAAAAAATATTGCGCTACTCTAGAATGTTCTTAAATCAAACAATAAGGCTTTACTTTATTGCATATTAATCATTATTGGCCAAACGTTTGATATCCATGTTTCTTTCCTTCTGTATTAGGCCAGGTCCTGGCTTTTAGCCGTTGGGTTTACCCTTGCCTTTGGAGCAATGTTCAGTAAAACATGGCGAGTGCATAGTATCTTTACAAATCTTAAAATGAAGAAACGGGTAAGGACCGTTTTATAAATACTTCGTCTATTCTTCAGAACTGTAATTTCACGTTGACATCCTAACAATGGTATCAAGATAGTTTCATGCATGTTTAAAAAGCTTGACTTACACGTACGATGAGTTACGTTGTGATTTTATTCAGCATCTAGCTGTCACAGCTTTTAATGTTGACAGGTCATTCTATCTGATATTGCAAGATGTTGATTGACTGCATACAAGTATACTGTTTCTAGGTCATTCGAGATCGGAAGTTGTTTACTATAGTGTGTGTGCTATTACTGGTCGATGTTGTCGTCTTACTGTCCTGGGAAATACGAGATCCTCTGAAAAGGGTCAAAGTTGAAGCCCGAGAAGAGGTGAGATCTCGCGCTTCGATTGTACACACGCATTCAAAGACTAAATTTCATCTTTCACTGCCTTGACATTTTCAGGACTAATAACAGTGCCTTGTGCACTTGTGTGTTTGAAATTTTAGTACCTCTGAGACGGAATGGTATGTGTCAGCCTTCAGCCGTATGATGAGTTAAGACTGATACTTAATTAAGCAACGTACTTTGATCAGATGTGAAGTAAAAATAGATTTTGAAATTGACGAACATAAACAAGCTAAATTAACTGTAAGACCGTGTGCCCTTTACGCCTTGGTACAGCCCGTAGGTGTCAGTCATAATGTTTGAAATTCGTTTATTCGGCTATAATGTGCAAAATTTACCGATGTAATTTACGGTGAAGGTCAGACATCGTAAATCAAAACATACTTCATGTGTTACTCTCGGAAGATATTGTTTTGTACAGACCCTGCACAACAAGGAGAACTGCTGTCACATGGCAGCAGGCGTGGATGATTCAAGGAGAGTAAGCAGGAGAATCTGATATTTCCCTGATTCAATAAAACTTTTGTAAAGGAATATCACCATCAATCGATAATAACCAAACGGAGATCTAGCGTCATAAATCATTCATTTTATTTGCTACGGTTTGAATTGGCATCCACTTTCCCCGTCGGCGATAATGAATATAATTGCCTCGATAAAATCTTATCTCAAGCTAAAGCACTTTACATATTTGGCGGGAGAACACGTTTTCACATGCTTTTGTCGACGAAAGGTTAAACAAGTCCAATATTGCACATCAAAACTCATTTTCGAAATGAAAGATAATTTCTTATGTAAAAGTTCGACGTCACTTTGTCAAATGAATTTCACAAAGCAACAAAAGGTACTCTAATATTTAATATTTATCCAATGGACACAATGAAATCAACCTTTTAATTGAATCCACTACAGCAATGCTGCGATGCTTCAGTTGATGTTTGAATTACCTTCCATCATTAATATATGGAAATTAACGTCATCAACTTCACTGTTCCCTAGGTAAGATTTATTGCTGATATTTGATACTGACCTGTCTCTGTAGGCGCTAATAAAAACTTCACCCTGATAGTTCTGAATTACGCAGAGCGCAGCGAGTAAAACCTGATAACATTTGGCTATCTGGAGGTGCGTGGTAGAAAACATCTTCCTTTCAAGTATTTTATCAATACACGTGATATTTTTTGAATTTATGCTTGAATAATTGATAAGGTAGACAGGACGACAGGTTCCCTTTCAAACATCTACATGACCACTTTTCCCAGCGGGAATGTTTTAATCTCACGAACAGAGTCTCCTCTTCGGTCCAAAAAAAGAAAATGAATGAAAATTTCAAGGGAATGAAATATTGTGGCAGTCTTAGGTAAATCAAAATAAAATGAACAGACTAAAGCTTACGAAGTACAGCTACTACTCTAACATGTTATCATAGCCCAGATTAATGTAAGGGTTAAATAAATTAAAGCATTTGGAAGAACTCTGAAAATCCATTGTTATCGAGTAAAAATATCTATTTAGTCGACTAAAATTACAAAAATCAAAGAATGTAGTGATAGTAAATATGGAACTTGTAAATTGTTGGCAGTAAAAATACAAATTCAGACGGTGGATCTGTTAGCTAGGGGGACAGACATGAGTATCACGGAAAGAGGAACAAGAATGGATTACCAGTCTTTCCTCATTGATTTCATTCGAATATAGGATTTGCTATGTTCCTCGTTATCTACGTTGTCTATTTTGGATAGCAAATTGAGATATCTAACGTTAAATTAAATTCTTACTATACTGGGTTTTACCTAGAGTGTGAGGAAGACAAACGGTCTGAGTCCGTAAATAAACACAAATATAGTGAATGAGCTGTATTAGGGTAATCGCGACTGTCTTTCCACCGCGATGTGGTGGAGTTATCGCGAGATTCTGGGAGAAACCATAGACAGTAGAGGTGGAATAGATAGTAAAGGGGGAGGACGTCCCATCTCTATCTCCCCCTATCTTCCCCTTCTACTGTCTATGGTGAAACTTACTGCCGATTGCGTTCACTCCACGCATACGCAAATCCGATATTCGAAGTCTTTACTTCATACAAACGGGAAGAAGATCGTATTGAGGAATCAAAGTCAAAACATTTCGGATAAAAGTAACGTTAATTCCTTGAAACTTGCTGAAATGACTTTATTTTTTAAACATTCACCGACTTGAACCAAGTCAAAAGGAAGATATGATAATGTGTGCTCGTAGTTAGCTCTCAGTAAATGGGAGTGTTAGGCTTGCCTTTATCACTATAGAGGTAGTCTGTGCCACTACCTCAATGTTATAAATAAGTCCCTTTTGGAGAGTACATAAGAGTTGTGTGTGATATACCGTATTCGCAATTAGCTCGTGTTAATTAATATCATTAGCAAATCAAACAATGGTATCTAGCTAACTTCTTAACTATCTCAATCACTGTCATTTTCTAGATTGATCCAGAAGGTGACGATAATGTATTTGTCATTCCCGTCATGCAACACTGTGAAAGCGTCCAAATGTCCGTCTGGTTGGCCACCATTTACGTGTATAAAGGAGTACTCATGGTCAGTTCCGTACAGAAATCTTTCATTTCAAATCAATTTTTTAAAATGCTTTTGTTGTGTGAGGACTGTGAAAACTGTTCTCTTAATTCTCTGTTTCAGGTATTTGGATGTTTTCTTGCTTGGGAAACGCGTCATGTGAGCATACCCGCCCTCAACGACAGCAAATACATCGGCATGAGTGTTTATAATATCGTTGTAGCGTGTATGATTGGCGCGGCACTTTCCTTTGTCATAAAAAATGATCCCAATGCTGCCTTTGGTATCATCTCTCTATTCATCTTATTCTGTACGACCATAACACTGTGTCTCGTCTTTGTACCAAAGGTAAGTACGTGTCAAAGAGAAGATTATATCTTAAAATCAGAAATATTCTTTTAAATCAGAAATATATCGGGGTAAATTTCATTTCTCGACAGCCAAAATCAGCAACAATTGCTTATTGAGTTTGTTGTCACCAATCGATAGGGTTACGGATTCTCAAAGAATTAGCTGATACCATAGTCACCAATGTTATATGTACGTTGGACAGCCTTTGATAGCGAACAATTTTTTCGGTTTCGCTGGGACTGACTACCTACATCAAACAAGAAGTGACTGTTTTCTCAAGTACGTCACTCTACTGAATTTTAAGACTTATTTGTAATGCTGTTAATGTCTACAGTACACAACACCTGACATACTTATCAAATTTTCTATTCCTACCACTATGGACTGCACGCCATGTAATACTACTATCTTTACAATTTTAAAATCGAACGTCTGTTGCCTTGCGTTCGCCTATTCACTTCCTCTATCCAATTATCGCATTTAGATATTAGAACTGAGACGAGACCCCACCGGAGAAGACAGAAAATTCCGATGTACATCAGCTCGGGGTAGTTTTAAATTAACTTCCGCATCCTCTGGTATGAACGTATCGGCACGAATGCACTATTTACGAGTGGAAAATGGAAAATTAAGGAAGGCTTTGGCCGAGGTATTCTTTTAGCGTCAATATTAGCAAGTTTTGTGGGATTAAACTTTTGTCAGAGACGGTTTTTATCCAATTTTAATATTTTGCCACGAACAAATAGAACATTCAGTGGAACGTTGATTGACATGACGTCATCACTGGTAATGATTCAACCAACAATAAAATATCTTCACGTAATCGTGTAATTTGTATCATTTAATCATATTCTTCGGAAAAAAAAAACATTTGAATTTTCAGTGTATTGTGCAGCAACAATGTCTAGAGTTGTCTCCAATGTACTTTTATCATATACACTGTGACTGCACCTTACATAGAAATAAAAATCACAATTTGTATGTAATCCCAGCTATTAAAGCTAATAAGAAATACCTGCCAATTGTAATTGTTAATTATAACTGTCATTTCTGTCATTGCAGAAAGATAGAGAAGTAAGTGTATTACTTGAAAAGCTTGGACTAGAGACACCAAATAATTTTGAACATTTGAACAGTTACTTCGTGCCAGAGACTACTGTTACTACAGTGCCTCATACTAAAGACACTGATCACAATACAATTAGTAAGTGAAGTTTTTTTACTTTTTTAGGAAATGTTGTCAAGAATGAACACGTATGATGACTCTGATAAAATGGTATATGAGTGAAATAATACATAAAGCCCTGGTCTTCCTCCACTGCAGTGATATTTTCTTCAAAATAATCGAAGTTTAAATAAATATAGAGAAAAGTAAAGTTTTTATATACCAACTCTTTGGGCTAATAACAATTAAGACCAAATTTTGATAAGATATTACCAGGAATAGTGTTTTAATTTGCCAATGAGAATAATAATCACTTCTGACAGAGCGTTTCTTGATAATGCATAACCATACAATGTGTAAAGATTTCCATCAAATAAGGCGACGGTTTCTGTGTCACCATGCAATGTGTAGAAAGTTCCATGGAATAAGACGGTGGGTAATTACATGTATCTACCCACAGCAGCTGTAATGGATAACAGACAAGGAGTCAATGGATGGGCTGATGTAACTACGCATGTCTATGTTAATCCAATGGACCATTCTGCAGTCAATCCAGTTGAGTATTTTGAGCTGGCTGAAATGTGAGTATCTATTATTTCAATAAGGAAGAACAGAGAGGATATCAGCTCACACTCTCTTGTTTGTAGTTGTTCATTCATTATGTGATTTCGTCAGCATCGGTGATCGCGGCGACTTGTATGTTTCATGCAATACAGGGGAAACAATACAACGTTGTCCACTCCGATGACAACATTATTGACATATATGTAATCAATTTAAATCATATATTTACTCAAGCGAAAAATCAAGAATTTAAGCTTAAAGGGCAAAGATTATTAGGGTTTTCTTGCATTTTAAAAATCTTGAAGCACAACGTAACTGGTCTATATCGGAAATAAATAGATATCGCATACAGATTATGGTCTTTGTATGATTCATAATCGAGAACCATTAATGTGTGTCAGTTATAGCTCAAGGAAAACGTAGAAATAATTCGCCAGAGGACACACAGAGATTAATGACTGGTATCCATGTATAATGTTTTCGATATACTGTATTAAAAGCCATGCTGAGATTGATATTAAAATCTCTGTAGGGGTTTTCATGTCAAAGGGAGACTTTAAAAAGCCGACCACGAGAAAGTTAAGCGAGCTCTGATAAGGGAGTTAAGCGAGCTCTGATAAGGGAAAAGGAGCTGTGCATGGATGAAGTAGGATAAGTTTGTCTGATCAGCTTTTGAATGTAAGATGATATCTGCGAAACGTTCATGTCGGCATTCAATCTTTTTTCCTACACATTACTTTAACAGACAATTAGGCAACACAAGTCCATCAGGTGAATGCATTACAAACGGTGGACATCTGAGTGCCAATGCAGGGTCGCCATTTGATCATGATAATGGCAACTTAGCAGTTCATACTCAAATGAGGCCCAAAAGGAAGTCTCGCCAGGAATTACAATACGGTGCTCTATCTAACAATGAAGATGTAGATACATCTGCAGAAGTCAGTGAAGATGCAAGAAGTCGTCTTCTTGAAGATCAAAATGAACTCTCAGAGTACACATGCGCACTGATGTTGACACTACATGATACACCAATCTTATCAGATGATGATGATAATGATGATGATGATGAAGATAGCTTGGATGATATTCCAGGTATTTCTATTATCATTATTTATTTGTATTTGCATAGATGACACCAGAATGTCAAAGAAGGTTCTATATTGCCAGATCCATCTTTTTGTGCATCGCCATAGATTGTTAAATAGCGTACTTCATACTCAATACAGTTTACCGTTTTACATTTCAGTGACGTCACACCTGGAAACTCCATACTGAATAAATTATTGGCTAAATGCAGCATTAATGTCAACTGTAAGCTCAACCGACGAAGGAAACTTCGACAGAGGTGATTCGGAACCAGGTCTTTGTTAAAGCAGTGCCGATAATTGACAGTACCAGTCCCAACAAGTATTTACTCTCTGCACATTGGTAGTCCATTCTTGAAATGATTTTAATGGTTACATGGTGACGCCTAGTTGGTGGGTGATTAGAAAAATCTGATGTGAAAGAAAAACAACTGAATTGTGGACGGAAAGCCGGCGTGAATGGACGGCTTGTCAGTTTATGAACACATGGCCCGTCAGTGATTGATAGGTTGCCAGTAAGTGATATTCATTGAATGACATATTGGCCGTGAGTGATAACCATATTGTCAGAGTTGGTAATAAGCGGATTTCCATCCAGTGATGGACAGATTACCAGTTAATGACGGAAAGATTTCACTCAATGACATGCAGGATGACTTTCGAATTGCGAAGCACTGAAAGACACGCTTTGCCAGCAACAAATTATTGATGTGACTCTTTGACTCTTGAACTGTCAAGTTTTGTATCAGAATATGAAGTTCAGCTTTGCAGATTGTTTTAGCTCAAAGCGTTCACATAGGTACATATATGATTGTCATCACTCCTGGTTGAGTTTTTAATGCTGCAGTTACATCGTATAACAAAACCTGATCAATGTAATGGTTACCGTACTTCTTGTCTTATTAAAAATTAAATATTCATCTCGAATCACAATGGTGAGTCCTGTTGTGGAGCTGTTGTACGTGTCCGCCTGAAAACGATGCACGCGCAACGCGTTAATAATACATTCTAAATAAAACAGTAAAACATTACAATTTAAAAAATCATAAATTGATCGTCCGCTCAACTGTCATCAGCGAAAACATTTCAAAGTCATCTAAAGAAAACTTTTATCCATTCTTTTTCAAAATCAAGACGACAAATTAGGGCTTGGCGTGGACAGTTTGGTATCAGAGATTCAAATTGACTAACATTTAAGCTTATCAACACTTCAAAATACATGTAGCTACCACCTCTGTGTTAGCTCTTAGGGGAAAATTAAAATTTCAATTTTCACAGAAACCAAGACGATGGAAACTCCTTTCAGTTCAAGAACTTCAAAATGACCCCAAAACAAACAGAAGACAAGAAAAGTATTGTTAAAATTGGAGACTCTGAATATCTGTCCCGAGGTGCACTCTGAATTCTGCCACATTTTGAGCAGTTTCTCCCTTTGTATCATTCACATACTTCTTGATAAATCAAGTATTTAGACAGTTGGATTCAGTTTGTGACCAGAGTCAGTGTGTGTCATTGATCACTGAATGCGCAGTAAAACGGAAAAGGCAATCACTTCATAAAGGCATTTAGCATAACACACGCATTAAATGAACTCATTCAAAATTGTGTTCTCCTCGCTGATAAATCAGGCTGCAAATAACAAAGGTTCATCTTAAATTCAAGAAGAAAGTAAAAAAAAATCATGCGACTTTTCATTCCGTCCACAGTCATACGGCAACTTGGAATTTTCTACAATCTTGTCCAATCCATCTGTGTTGTAAATGTGAAGCAGATACATGTAGTGAACTGCTTTCCAAAGCAATAATGGATAAATCGAAGTAAAGATCATTCTAAAAATTACAACTGCCAAGTTGTATGATCCTACAAGTCTATACCACAATACCAATGGATAAAACATGCATCATTGTTCATAACGTTTTTGCAAGAAAATTTTATACAGTGTATCTGTATTAAAACTGATCGGAAGTGAACGCAAATGTACATGTAGTCTGTTACACTGAGAAAATACTCTTGATATACTTGGACTTCTAGCGAAAACGTGACTAAGGGATCGTTCAGTTTTTGCGGCAGGGGGGCGGCAAAATCCAGGGGGTCATCGTAATTTTGGAATCCGCGAAGGGGGGGGGTCATCACTTTTTCACTGGTAGGAAAGGGGGGGTCACCACATTTTCAAAAACATAATACCTACAATAAAGTTCACTTTATGCAATGGCCATGATCAACCCTCTTTACCGGCGGGCCGCGCTACAATAAATTGACTTTATGTAATAGCCCATGACCATCTTAACGGCCGGACGCCTTCAGCGGCCCTGTCCAGTAAAGTTTACTTTATGCAATGGCCATGACCGACCCTCTTTGCCGGCGGGCCACCTTTTGTGGCCCACTAGAATAAAGTTGACTTTACATAATGGCCCATGACCCTCTTAACCGGAGGGCTGCCTTTGGCGAACCACTCCGATAAAGTTTACTTTATACAATGTCCATGGACATAAGTTGTCTATGGAAATGAAGTTAAAAATTGCCTCACAGCTGTCCTAATTAACAGACGTTTGCATGGATGTGGCTGGGAAGTTTGTGCACTGGCATCTCTGCTGCACGAATAAAGTGCGCCGCGTACCGGAGTTCAAATCCAAACTGTGCGGGTAAATTTGACATATGAGTTTTGGTTATTTTTCAGCAGGGGGGTCATCAAATTTTTTCGTCTGACAAAGGGGGGGTCATCTTTTTTCACGAAAAATGCAGGGGGTCTATATTTTTGGAACATGGGCTACAAGATTTTGCCGCCCCCCCCCCCAGGCCGTAAAAACTGAACGGTCCCTAAGGATCACCGTTACAGGATATTTCTTATGAAGACTGACTGCATCATCTTCCTTGTCGATATGTTTTCACACTGATATTGAAGAAGGTTTCCAACTTGTCACGGCTTTGATTCAGGAAGCAGATTCTACGCTATCCGTGTACAGAGGGCGCATTTGCCGGCTTACAAGTTGTGCTAGCCTGAAGACCGTATAAAGCACTGAATTTGAAGAGACAGTACATCTCTAGTGATGGATTTTTAATGCAGGTATCTGTAATAACGATTTCTCATCTCTCTCTCTCTCTCTCTCTCTCTCCTCTCTCTCTCTCTCTCTCTCTCTCTCTCTTTAACGGTGGATTCCGAGATATGGTAAGTCTTCTCCAAAATGTTAAAAATGACTTGGTCGATATTTTATTTGTCAGTGAATTTGGCATAAAATATTGTAATTGGACAACTGTTAATTAAACACACCAATCCCCACAGATGAGCCCTCCGTGTAATTTGTACCATACATCGGTAGTAAAGTGTTGTTATGAAGTCAACACTGTACGTATTTTATGATATACTAAATACCAACCCTTTTGGCTTTCTTGAAATTGAAATTCAACTTCATACTCATACTTCAGTCTCCGTGGAGGTATTTTCTTCTGAAGGAATGTTAATTGATTGTGTGTTTGCAGCCTGACAACTCTCTCTTTTACACGAGTCGACTCTTTGAACGATATGCCTTTTCCTTTCGGGCAACAACAATACATCAGACAGCATCGACATATCAGCCGTTGTCTTCCACCAATCAGCGATCGACTTAGAAGAAGAAAGCTGTGGACAGCTGTAGTATTTGTTCAGAATAAGCCCGTTGGTGGCAGTGTCACCATCGTCTGACGCAAACTCTTCGTCCCAAGGATCTGTTATCAGTTTGAATCGTCTGTTACCAATGTACAGCATTTGGATGAAGAAGCCCGTTAACTTGTACCTATGAAGATAGGCAAAACATGGAAATTTTCTCTACGCACTGGGTGGAGGGACTGATGAAATCGATGAAGTTGCACCTTTATTTGACAGAATTGGTGACTTTTGATTGACACCAATACATGCATATAGTAAGAGCATCAAGCCAAAAGAGAAAAACAATTCACGGGGTATAACAGTAAACCTCGGCAATTGCATTGGTTTGCCCAATTTCTATCCGTCATAGATTGACAACTTTAGATGATGAGACTATTGGCATGTTTAAGACTGTAATGGTCGTATTTGATGATAGGTATTTTGAAAGGTCAACCCTCTTTTATCGTAGTACAGCGACAAGATGTTTAGATTTTACACCGGCGGCATTGTCACATGTGGTTGGTCAGTTCATCGACCTGGTAGAAAGAAATATCATGATTTCACATAATCTGCATACAGAAGGAGATCACATGCTCTGGGTCACCGTGTTTGTTAACCGCTCAGATTTTTACAGTTACACTGATTGCATCATCTGTATGAAGTGTTGTAAATACGTGCTGGCGGGTCTTCCTTTGCATTGAATAAGACTGTATGTAAAGCTTTGCTTCTATTTGACTGTGCTATTTGAACTGCTTGAAAGTCTTTGGTCAATGTCGTAGACCTGCACAAAACTGCCAGTGAAGTGTCACCAGCCAGATTGTGGAAGTCACCATTTCAGCTTGCCAGGCAGTCTACCCCCTGTGTCACGTGACTTGTTAAACCAACATCTTGGTCTGTCAATGTTAGCTTGCAGCGACTCTTACTGTCGAAGTTCCACTTTCTTCTTATTATGTAGACGTATGGACATGATGAACAAGTAAGTACGATCTGCTTTGATCTCACCAAGTTTTGAGTTGAATGTCGCAACTTTTAGCATTTTCAGTAGATACGACATATCCACACCAATGCGATGTTTCAGACATTTTGACGTTGACGTCATCAGTTTTATTAAGAAGAGACAAACCAGCTATCGTAAAACTCTACCCTTTAAAAGTACATCCATAATCCAAACTCTTAACTTGTATCAACGTCTTCATCTCACTGTTTCTAGCAAAGTTATACTATTTTGCATCAGGGGTGCTACATGTGAAAGTGAACTATAAAAATATAAAAGTACAAATGTATATAAAATGTAGCAAAAAATTCCCTGCCTGCGTGAGCTGATGAACTTTCCCGTTTATGTAAATTGCTTTTCTTACATTTACGGTGAAAGCCTTCCTTCTTTGTATTCATCTCTTTGTTGGCACTTAGCTTTGAGTTAAGTTTAAGCTGCGTAACAGGCTATAACAATTTGCTGATCACAACTTTGCTGTACTTCATCAATCTGAATCAAATTATACTAATGTAAAAATGTAACTAATGTAGATGGAAAGATAAATAGATAGATAGATAGATAGATAGATAGATAGATAGATAGATAGATAGATAGATAGATAGATAGATAGTAGATAGATGGATGGATGGATGGATGGATGGATGGATGGATGGATAGATAGATAGTTGCGTGCATGCGTGCGTGCCTACGTACGTACGTAGGTACATACTTTCATACATACATACATACATACATACATACATACATACATACATACATACATACATACATACATACATACATACATACATACATAACTTCACTAAGACTGTGCATATTGGAGGATTATGCATATCGAAGAACTATATAATTGAGTTTGCTTGGCAAAAAATATCAGAAAAGATGATTTTGTGCATACTGGCTCTAAAGTCCTTATTCCATGCATTGTGTGTCATTCTAGGCAAAGCCTCTAAGGGAGCATTCTCGTTTTTTTACAGGGAGGGGGTCGATGGAAATCAGGGGGGTTGACTTTTACGAGAGCGCTTTTAGGGGGTCAAATTTTACAATCAATGATTGGAAGTGGGGGTCAAATTTTACAAAGGTATATATGGAGTTATGGGAAAAAAATTGACTTCGGAATTTCACTGAAATGTTGCTTGGTCCTCCATACATAATCTATGAGTAGTCTATAAGAAGCTATGAACAATTTCTTTTAAATACAAAACTAGGTAAATCTGTATCTTTATAGACCCTTGATTATTGATATTAATGTACTTAATCAGACTAGGATAGTTACCGGTGCATGTGTGAAAGAGAAATTTGATTGTGGAATTTCACCGACATGTTGATTCACTATACATGTTGGTCTATGAAGAAACTGAATAATTTTTTCCAATACAAAACTAGGTAAATCTGTGTATTTATAGACTCTTGATTATTGATATTAATGTACTTGATCAGACTAGGGAAGTTACCGGTGCATGTGTGAGCAAGAAATTTGATTTTTGAATTTCACCCAGTGATTATTTGTAAAGTTCAAAAAGCATTCTTTGAAAGTTCAAATGTCAAATGGGAATAATAGTCAATTATGTTGATACGGACTGTGACATCTGGGGGAGGGTGGCTGTTTTTTGAGCATGAACATTGGGGTGGGTAACTCTTTTTCTTGCAAACACTTTTGAAGGGCCTAATTTTTAAGCCCAGGGCCATAGGGTGCGAAGGGTTAATGCATCAAATCTGATGATTTTTTTTTTTGGGGGGGGGGGGGTTACATTTTACGATTGATGAATTTTTTTGGGGGGGGCAAATTATAGAATTTTGATTTGGAGGGGTCGCTTTTTACATTGCAATTGTTGCTCAAGTTCCACCCCCCCCCCCATATACAACAAATGCTCCTTAATATTGGAATTAGATCAAACATTGTCAGTTACATTCAACCTGAGTGTTCCATTTTGAAATTATTCTTTTATCGTTGACAATGACACAGTTAACGTACCTGAGAGCAGCCACCGTGGACATACCTAAGAACTGCCACAACCATATAATTCGGTCTTCATTTGCTTCGGTTACCAAACTGATGGAAGCCGCTATGTATACGGAGTACACAAATACCTCTGTGCCGTTCGCTATTGCTGCGTATATTATCGTCGTTTTGTAAAGGATTGATAGTCTTGGAAAGGCAGCTTTACCGGCCAGTTTATAGTCAGTCAGTGTTGTTGGTCCAACTTCATTAAGCATAATCATCCAAATTGACCATGAAAACAGTGCAATTGGTAGAGCGATATAGCGAACAACACCTGCCCAGTTTCTTTCCAAGTCAGTGACAATTACAAGAATATGGTAACTGCATGCAACTAAAATGCTCACAGCATAAGCCATAAACCACATCTTTTTAGTTAGAATTTTCGGATTTTTCAGTACAGCACGTTCGAAGATCCTCGCTTTCGAGGATGACATGTGTGTGAACACCATAACTAGAATCACAAGAAAGATTGAAACCATTGGTTCAGCTGTTTCAAAAGCACTCCTCGCAATATGGTTAAGTAAGCTGGTTCTATTAGCCGGAGCTAGTACACAACTTGTTGTTGAACGGCGGAACTTGTAGAGACAATGCGTTGCAAACCATAGATTTAGTATGGTCAGTGGAAATCCGAAAATAAAGAGGGGAATCCACAGTCCGCACCATAATCGATAGTGTCGTTCCATCCACAGCGATTGACGATCCGCCATGAGTTTATCTGCCAGGAACATAAATGTATACGTGACACTTAAATAACTTCAAATATGAACGGGCAGCAACTGTCACGTTTCAGTTCCCTGTATCATTCACTTGTGCATGAGCGTCTCTCACAAAATCTGTTCTCAATACATAAAGTACATGGACCAGCAAAATGTTGTGACAATAAATGCAGTGCTCGTCAATCTATTTGTTGAACAAACTGCTATATAACGTATTTTTCGTTCAGTTTCGCTTGGTTGATTTTAGAAAGGTGATAAATTGAAAACAAACATTAAAATAATCACGATACTCTGGGTCGCATTATCATCAATAAAATGATTTTATAAAATGATTTACAAAATTATCACAACTAATCATCAACTTCTTGAATAACTAATCAAGAAATCGAAGGAACGTGCAGTATGACGTGTACCTTGTCGATTTGATCGTGCTAACTATGTAACTCCGCTTTGGCCTCTTTGCATGTGAATTGTTAAACATTTTATTTTAAAATTGGGTCGCAACATTATATGACTTTCAACGCACAATTTTTGCAATCATATTGTGACATGCATTTATTGGAATGAGTTTAGCTAAATTTGTTGGATAATTGATGTACATAAATTTCGTCGTATGTTAGACTGAATAAAAGTTATTTTTGGAAACAGAATCAGGCTTGAAAGTTCCGTTGACAATTATAACGACGTTGGAGTGATATTTGAATTCACGAAAGACTTAAATTCATGAACAGTATGCCAACATCATGACACGGACACGAATGGCTGGATGGTGCAATGCATGCTGCAACATTCTTAAAACCTTTGTCGAATAAATACAACCATGGTCACTTTACTGTTGATTAAGCCTATTTGATACAGTTAGAAATTCTGCTTTTATAAAGACAAAACAGACCGTGCCAAGGGTTGTTAATGAGAGCTAATGATTGGCACCCTGTGTTACTTAATAAAACATTGTATCTCAATCTTGAATACAGGTTGCTAATCGTAAACTCTCATTTACAATCCCAGACAAAACTGGTTTTGCCTTTGTATAAACAGAATTTCTGACAGCATCAAGTGGGCTTAATCAACAGTAAAGTGACCACGGGTGTAAGATAAAGCTGGACACTATCGTCTAACATAGATTACATGCACCATCACCCTTGGTTTGGTTCTGCAAAGCGTCAGAATTGAAACAATAAAGAGATGAGGTGATGACCATTTGCTACTCATGCCTTGTTAATGCAGGCAGTAAAATTGTACATAACGAAATATAATCAACAACATAGTCGATATTGATGATGGTTGATCATTGCTTTAGCACATATTGTCATCTCAGGTTTGACCAAGGATATTGATTGTTAGTCATATAATCACACGTAGCATGCTCATTGTGTAATTTGTACAAACGGAATTTCTGCTTGCACCAACTGGGAATCAGTTGGATTCATTTTATGCTTATGTAGTTCAGCAAATGTCCTGTTTTCACCGCAAAAATCACTGCACTACCAGTATTTGCATTTCCAAGGCCGTTCGCAGAATTCAGCATGAGCTTACAGCTTAATGATTCCGAAAAGAAACAAACACTGCACAGTGTAAGTCTTTTTAATCAGCAATTTAGCATCATTACCACCACTTACCTTTATGCGATCTACGAAACATTACAACGTCTACCAAGCCAACTCAGCTAAGGACTGTGTCAGGTCCGTTGACTCGATTTAAATCTCGTAAAAACCATCTATGAATTAATTATGATGATACGTATGCAAATATTTTACAATGATAATTTCACTAAATATGAATTCATATCGACATAGAATAGAATTCGCCACCTATTGCATGATAGGTAGGAGGTGGCCTTCTGTCTGTTTGAATAGTAAATTCATCTCGTTGTAGTGATCACCGGAGATAGTTTGTTTTCATTGGGCATAAATGTAAGGGCGAATGCAATAGCCTTGATCACACTACCATGATTAAAGATTTACATGTTTGATGAAAACTTTGCAGGGTCTGTTATATGAAGTGTAGGAAAGCAGACAAATAAGGCCGGTGAATAAGTGTATAAATCGAGAGGAAAGTTTGTATCGTACAAGTTATTTCTAAATTGATGTCCAATCTTACCCTGCTACTCGTGAACGAAAAAAGAAAGAAAGAAAAAACTATTTTGGGGTCTTCATCTCGACCAACGTCGTTAAGGTTCATTCTTTCCATAAATTAAGAGTGAAGAGTGTGTCAGTCACCATTCAAGATTATGTACAGTGTGATCAGAGTTTGAAAATGATAAACAACGCCGACCCCCACCTGTTAACTCTCCTGTAGTAATTAAGGAAGACTCCCTTAGTCAAATACCAGTAAATATCAAGGGAACCTATACAGGATATAATAGTTGGCCTACATCTAATATAATCAACAAATACAGAACCATTCATCTTTCAAATTATCAAGATGGTCTTGCTGTATTTAGACCACGAAGAAACCGCATATCAATACAGAATAATAATAGAAACATCTTTTGTTTAATTGTTTAAAGAGCAGTTCATGTCATCGTGAAAATGGATGTCTACCGAAGATTCATAGATAAACATGGTTAAGCTTACAGATTTTACAAATGCGTAGACATACGCCACAATTCATTTTTAATCTTCAGTTCCTTCTGTTTATAAAACAATGTGCTCCACAATTTGCCCGTTCAGTAACTTCCCTCTCAACAGAGTTTACGACACACTCATGTTGACATATTTAAGTAACCAACGTGTAAAATAGCCACAACAGACTTTACATGAACAATACCAGCAATTTTCATTTTAAATGCTACGATAGGGAGTACTGAGTTGCATGACAGTATGTTTTACATGGTGGATATTTTGACATGGGTTCAAACCGTAAAAACGCACCACATCTAATCAGACGAATCAACATGTTAAAGGGAAACCGTCGTCGGAACTGCACCTGTGCGAGTTTCTCGTTTACAAACGATGTATTTCGTGCACGATATCTAGATGCACCTCATCATCATAGCTGCAAAATTAATTTAATTTTAATTTACATTAATTTAAATTATACGATGTAGATTATGACAGACATGTTTTAACTTTCATCAATCCCCATCGTACCTTGGGATACAGTGTTTACATTGGTCGTATGAGACCCATACGACCTTTGAGCGCAGTTCGACGACTGTATCCCTTTAATATCTGATAATTGCTGTAACTTTATTCTTTTAATCAATAGACGACTGAACATGATTAGCCATCAAGGCCACAGCAATTGTATACTACAGTAACTGTACACACAATGTAAAGACATCAACTTTGCTTCACAACAGCACAATATCAACCTCGCTTTGATTAAATACACTGTGTTCCGTAGCTAGAAAACAAGCAAAAATACTCTCAAATAAAATATCTAGTCTCACAACTTGCAACTTACTTGCATACTTGATCGATTAATAATATAAAGTTCAAGTTTCAGATATCTCAGTCTCGACAGGTGTAGAACTTGACAGAACATGAAAGGGATTGCTTTGATATGCCTCTTCAACAATACCACCACCGTTTCGCTTCCAATAACATTCTATTTGCCATTGTACTAGTCGTCTTCAATTATTCATCGATCCATGTGGAAGATGACAGCTGTGGACAACTGTTGCATCGTTTCAGAGAAAAAGCCTTCACCGCTGGTGGCAATGTTACAATCGTCAGAGGCAAACTCCTCGTTTTGGGGATCTGTTATCACTTTTTATCGCCAATGTACATCATTTGAACGTAAAAATAAGTCAGTTTGTACCTGCAGAGATAATCAGTTGTAATGCGGATTGTATTCAGTCGACCTCGATTTCGTGTATCGCATCGTAATATGAAACTACATGCTAAGTTTGTAAATACCAGCTTGTGTAATTCCATGCCTTAAAGGTTGGTGTAGCATTAGGACGCGGTACAATATGTCAGGTTAAAAATATCTTTCGATTAATTTTATTACTCAAATCGATGAACGTTGGCATTCTAGTGCTAGAATATTCAACACGTTTCAACATGAATCATTTACTTCATTTGTTTGCTACTAATACTATATGTGCTTAACTTTTATCAAAGTTATTGACAAATTGTTCGAGGGTGTTACTATTACAACTAGTCTGTCTCGCGTACTTCTCCTCCTTACATATCAAGGTGTTTTACGACAAAGTCGGTGTTTATGGCCTTGCTGTTATTTCGAGATTTTTCGAATAAGAGACAATGCAAACTGACGTCGTAAAAATAATAGATTAGGCTAAGCCATACGGTATTGACACAACCAGAAGTATATTGCTGTTCCCGTTGGGCGTGTCTTTGTAATTTCTCAAAGTAATAGTTTAAAATGTATTTTCTGCGTTGAAAAAATACGTAGTTTAGAGTGAGTTTACATTTATCAAACCTTTCATGACACAAATTCCTGGTGTGAATACATGAGACTCAGATGGAAATTGTTACGAGTGTTGAAGTTCACTGGCAGTTTGGGAATGTTACACTGAGACTGCTATCATAGGATGACTTCAATTTGTCTACAAATATTCAGCGACGAATATATGATATATACTACTTTGTGAAGAAGGTCGTCATGATCAAGTCTTTTTGACTGGCCAATAGTCACCGAATCTACACCTTTGTATTTGGTGGCACCGTTTACTTACATTCCTATGAACTGACACAGTCAGATCTATCTTGGATTGCAGGGTTTATCAAACCAATAGCATCCGAAATGACTAAAGACTTCGACTGCACTATTCACGGCTACGAAGAGTATCATTGACATGTAAATAGCAGGCAATCCTAGGAAGACTTTTTTGTCGATTTTATTAACAGTCTATGTTATTGGTCCGACTTCATTATAAGAATGATTAGCCAAATAAACCATACAGTCAGTGCAATTGGCAAAACAACAAAACGTGTTACGTATGCCTAGTTTCTCTGTATATCTATATTTGTTAAAACTGATCGGCAGTGAACGCAAATGTACCTGTAGTCTGTTACACTGAGAAATTATCTTGATATACTTGGACTTCTAGCGAAAAGGTGACTAAGGATCACCGTTAAAGTACTAGGATACTTTTTATGAAGACTGACTGCATCATCTTCCTTGTCGATATGTTTTCACACTGATATTGACCAAGGTTTTCAACTTGTCAAGGCTTTGATTCAGGAAGCATATTCTACGCTATCCGTGTACAGAGGGCGCATCTGCCGGCTTACAAGTTGTGCTGAAGAACGTAGTACAAGCGATGAATTTGAAGAGACAGTACGTCTCTAGTGATGGATTTTCAATGCAGGTATCTGTAATAACGATTTCTCATCTCTCTCTTTAACGGTGGATTCCGAGATATGGTAAGTCTTCTCCAAAATGTTAAAAATGACTTGGTCGATATTTTATTTGTCAGTGAATTTGGCATAAAATATTGTAATTGGACAACTGTTAATTAAACACACCAATCCCCACAGATGAGCCCTCCGTGTAATTTGTACCATACATCGGCAGTAAATTGTTGTTATGAAGTCAACACTATACGTATTTTATGATATACTAAATACCAACCCTTTTGGCTTTCTTGAAATTCAAATTCAACTTCATACTCATACTTCAGTCTCCGTGGAGATATTTTCTTCTGAAGGAATATTAATTGATAGTGTGTTTGCAGCCTGAAAACTCTCTCTTTTACACGCGTCGACTCTTTGAACGATATGCCTTTTCCTTTCGGGCAACAACAATACATCAGACAGCATAGACATATCAGCAGTTATAATTGTTGTCTTCCACCAATCAGCGATCGACTTAGAAGAAGAAAGCTGTGGACAGCTGTAGCATTTGTTCAGAATTAGGCCGTTGGTGGCAGTGTCACCATCGTCTGACGCAAACTCTTCGTCCCAAGGATCTGTTATCACTTTATATCGTCTGTTACCAATGTACAGCATTTGGATGAAGAAGCCCGTTAGTTGGTACCTATCAAGATAGGCAAAACATGGAAATTTATTCTACGCACTGGGTGGAGGTACTGTGATGAAATCGATGAAGATGCATCTTTATTTGACAGAATTGGTGACTTTTGATTGACACCAAGTCGAAAGAGATAAACAATTCACGGGGTATAACGGTAAGCCTCGGCAATTGCATTGGTTTGCCCTATTTCTATCCGTCATGGATTGAAAACTTTAGATGATGAGACTATTGACATATTTAAGACTGTAATGGTCGTATTTGATGATAGGTATTTTGAAAGGTCAACTCTCTTTTATCGTAGTACAGCGACAAGATGTTTAGATTTTACACCGGCGGCATTGTCACATGTGGTTGGTCAGTTCATCGACCTGGTAGAAAGAAATATCATGATTTCACATAATCTGCATACAGAAGGAGATCACCTGCTCTGGGTCTCTGTGTTTGTTAACCGCTCAGATTTTTACAGTTACACTGATTGCATCATCTGGTTGAAGTGTTGTAAATATGTGCTGGCGGGTCTTCCTTTGCATTGAATAAGACTGTATGTAAAGCTTGGCTTCTATCTGACTGTGCCATTTGAACTGCTTGAAAGTCTTTGGTCAATGTCGTAGACCTGAACAAAACTGCCAGTGAACTGTCACCAGCCAGATTGTGGAAGTCACCATTTCAGCTTGCCAGGCAGTCCACCCCCTGTGTCACGTGACTTGTTAAACCAACATTTTAGTCTGTCAATGTTAGCTTGCAGCGACTCTTACTGTCAAAGTTCCACTTTCTTCTTATTATTTATACGTATGGACATGATGAACAAGTAAGTACGCTCCGCTTTGATCTCACCAAGTTTTGAGTTGAATATCGCAACTTTCAACATTTTAAGTAGATACGACATATCCACATTAATGCGATGTTTAAGACATTTTGACGTTGATGTCATCAGTTATATTAAGAAGAGACAAACCAGCTATCGTAAAACTCTACCCTTTAAAAGTACATCCATAATCCTAACTCTTAACTTGTATCAACGTATTCATCTCACTGTTTCTAGCATAGTTATACTATTTTGCATCAGGGTGCTACATATGAAAGTTAACTCTAAAAATGTTAAAGTACAAATGTATATAAAATATAGTAAAAAATTACCTGCCTACGTGAGCTGATGAACTTTCCCGTTAATGTAAATCGCTTTTCTTACACTTAAGGTGAACCCCTTCCTTCTTTATATTCATCTCTTTTGTTGGCAGTAAACTTTAATTTGCTGATCACAACTTTGTTTTACTGGATAAATGTGAATCAAATTATACTAATGTAACTAATGTAAATAGATAGGTAGATAGATAGATAGATAGATAGATAGATAGATAGATAGATAGATGCATGCATGCATGCATGCATGCATGTATACATATACGTACGTACGTACTTACGTACATACATACATACATACATACATACATACATACATACATACATACATACATACATGAGTTCACTAAGACTGTGCATATCGAAGAACTCTAATATTATATAGGGCTCAGCCCTTGGTGTCGCGCCTGGGGTTATTAAAGATTGGCAATGTTATTTGTATTGATTCATGATAAACTGTAATTGTTACTTCATTAACGTTTATATGACAACTAAGCTTATGCCCAGTTTCCCTCTGATGAAAGCAGTTCACGTACGTACACGACGTCAAACCCTGCAGCAGGGCAGGTATAGATTTTCTGTGGCGTGTAAAAATTTTGGACAAAAATTGGCAATTTTTACAATGATAACAGCCTATTGCGATAAACAAGGGACGTATTATGCAATCATTATCATTGTAATCAATGGTAACCGCACTGCCCACCTTCCACTTGCAAGCTGAAAACTATAGCGTTCCGTCTAAACACTGGCAATTTTTGAATCTAATTATTGACACAGGGGGCGCTCTTCTATAATTCAATCCCAGCATTCTTTGCGTATGCCCCCGCTCATATGCACGACAGATTTCTCCCTTTATCTATATTAACGATATTTTGTATCAGCGACAAGGTACATAACAACATTTTCTGGCTAATAAAAGAGGTATATTTTATAAAAGGCATGTTATATAATAGTAATTTGTTTCGTTTTTGTTTATTTACGAGTACTCAAAAAAAAACAAAACATGGCGGCGCCCATGAAAGAAGGGTACACTTCCGGTTACTCGCATAGTATATTATGAATAAGCGCATGCGTAGTCAGTAAGCCGCTGGCGCGACTAATATTATATAGGGCTCAGCCCTTGGTGTCGCGCCAGGGGTTATTAAAGATTGGCAATGTTATTTGTATTGATTCATGATAAACTGTAATTGTTACTTCATAAACGTTTATATGACAACTACCGGTATGCCCAGTTTCCCTCTGATGAAAGCAGTTCACGTACGTACACGACGTCAAACCCTGCAGCAGGGCAGGTATAGATTTTCTGTAGCGTGTAAAAATTTTGGACAAAATTGGCAATTTTACAATGATAACAGCCTATTGCGATAAACAAGGGACGTATTATGCAATCATTATCATTGCAATGGTAACCGCACTGCCCACCTTCCACTTGCAAGCTGAAAACTATAGCGTTCCGTCTAAAAACTGGCAATTTTGAATCTAATTATTGACACAGGGGGCGCTCTTCTATAATTCAATCCCAGCATTCTTTGCGTATGCCCCCGTTCATATGCACGACAATTTTCTCCCTTTATCTATATTAACGATATTTTGTATCAGCGACAAGGTGCATAATAACATTTACTGGCTAATAAAAGAGGTATATTTTATAAAAGGCATGTTATATAATAGTAATTTGTTTCGTTTTTGTTTATTTACGAGTACTCAAAAAAAACAAAACATGGCGGCGCCCATGAAAGAAGGGTACACTTCCGGTTACTCGCATAGTATATTATGAATAAGCGCATGCGTAGTCAGTAAGCCGCTGGCGCGACTATAATTGAGTTTGTTTGGCAAAAAATATCAGAACAGATGATTTTGTGCATACTGGCTCTTAAGTCCTTATGCATAGTGTGTCATTCTAGGCAAAGCCTCTAAGGGGAACACCATTTGATTTCTGGGGGGGTATGGAGGATTTTGAGAAAAAAAAATTTGTCGCCAGGTGAGATAGAAGAAAAAAAAATTGATCCTGCCATGACCTGAGAAAAAAAAAAATTGTCATAACAGACAGAAGTGAAAAAAAAATTGTCACAATGCACCAGAAATTAGCAAAATTTGGAAACCCTATTCTCATGTATTCTTTGCCGGCGCGCCGCCATAGGCGGCGCAAATGTTTTTACCACAAGCAATTCTTATGTTTTTCCCAGCACTTATGATATAAGCATGCACTACATAGGTCTACTTACACCTCAGTGCACTCAATGTTTTCCTTCCCTTTTCTGACCCAAGAAATCATATTTCATGATTTCTGTTGCAATATCTCAATGGCATAGGCACTATCTAAAGGGGACTTTTTGACTTCTGTAAATTGTGAAAATTTTAAAACACAAGACAGGAGTCAATAAACTAGTGTTAAAATCAATATATTATTCTCTCAATATAAATATATTAGGAAGATGTACAAGTTGACAATGAAAAATTGAGGAACAACAAATGTAATGAAATACAAGGGAGAGGGTCACTAAAAAAATTGAAACTTCAGGGGGCGTTACTCAAAATGTGGAGAGGAAGAAGGGGGACGGGGTTACTCAATTTTTTTGGCGAAATAAATTGAAACACATCTCAGATTGCACCATTGCACACATCCATTTCTCAAAATTTTCAATGCGAGAGGGGGGCACCCCTCTGGTGCTCTCCCCCCTTGGGTCTTCTAACAGTGTTACTGGTAAAAGACAAATTTAAAATACCTATCGGATTGCACTACACTGCACCGTAGCGCACATCAATTTCTCAAAATTTTCACAGGATCTAGGACAAAACTGAACTGTTGTGAATCCATCCTTTATTATCACAGAAACCTGTTTTCATTTACCTCAGTTCAATGACCATTTTGACAGTTAAACATATCATATTCATGCTTTTCATTAGAAGCTGGCAGCTGGAGAAATGACACAAGAAGGTCACAGATTTTCCGTTCCTGTATATTTATTTATCGTCAGTCTCTGGCAAACAGAACTGTTTTTCACAAATTGTATTGTCATTGTTTGGTTGTTGAATATTGTGACACAAACACTGATCATGCATAAAATGTAAAAAATATTGCAGTGTTTCAATGTCATTTTCAAACAGTTTTACCAAATGCAAAATAACCTGAATCTCCTCTCAGATTGCACCATTAAACACATCAATTTCCCAAAATTTCCAATACGAGAGGGGGAAACCCCCTCTCGTGCTCTCCCCCTTGGGGTGTTCTAACAGTTTCACTCAGTAAAAAAAAATTAAAAAACACCTCTCAGATCGCACCAGATTGCACCATTGCATACACCAATATCTTAAACTTTCCATGCAAGATAGGGGAAAGCCCCTGTGACACTTTCCCCCTAAGCCTCTCACGTGTTCTCCCCCTGTACTTTCAAATTCTGCCCGGTCAGATATCCTAGTGAAACCCTATCATAATACCCATCCAAATTAAACAATATACTGTATGGTTAGATACTGCGTGAGCTTTTATATCTTTATTTTATTGTGACTTGCAATTTCATTTTGATGGGTTCACCTTTTTTGAACCATCATGAGATAACTGATGATAGTCTACCAGAGTACATCCGGATTTCAAAGGTCTTTACTGTTGCTGTATTTTGTAAATTTTACAAATACATGTATTTGTATTTAACTTTTCTAAGTGGGGGATCAGTCAAAATTTCAGAGTTAGAGAGGGGAGTTACTCAAATTCATCATGGTTGACGGGGGGGGGGGGTGTCACTTGAAATTTCTGAGTTTCAGGCCGTAAATAATGACGGCTCCCTTATATACAACGCATCACAAACTTGATGACAAAGAAAAAAAAATTTGCATTGCTACTCCATTTGGAAAAAAAAAATTGATGCAGCTCTGACAGTAGAAAAAAATTGCTGTCACTGTGACAGGAAAAAAAATTTGCTAACATACCCATTTCCTCCATAACCCCCCCCCCCAAAAAAAAAAAATCAAATGGTTCTCCCCTTATATTGATATTAGATCAAACATTGTCAGTTACATTCATTCTGAGTGTTCCATTTTGAAATTAATCTTTTATCGATGACAATGACACAGTTAACGTACCTGAGAGCAGCCACCGTGGACATACCTAAGAACTGCCACAACCATATAATTCGGTCTTCATTTGCTTCGGTTACCAAACTGATGGAAGCCGCTATGTATACGGAGTACACAAATACCTCTGTGCCGTTCGCTATTGCTGCGTATATTATCGTCGTTTTGTAAAGGATTGATAGTCTTGGAAAGGCAGCTTTACCGGCCAGTTTATAGTCAGTCAGTGTTGTTGGTCCAACTTCATTAAGCATAATCATCCAAATTGACCATGAAAACAGTGCAATTGGTAGAGCGATATAGCGAACAACACCTGCCCAGTTTCTTTCCAAGTCAGTGACAATTACAAGAATATGGTAACTGCATGCAACTAAAATGCTCACAGCATAAGCCATAAACCACATCTTTTTAGTTAGAATTTTCGGATTTTTCAGTACAGCACGTTCGAAGGCTCTCGCTTTCGAGGATGACATGTGTGTGAACACCATAACTAGAATCACAAGAAAGATTGAAACCATTGGTTCAGCTGTTTCAAAAGCACTCCTCGCAATATGGTCAAGTAAGCTGGTTCTATTTGCCGGAGCTAGTACACAACTTGTTGTTGAACGGCGGAACTTGTAGAGACAATGTGTTGCAAACCATAGATTTAGTATGGTCAGAGGAAATCCGAAAATAAAGAGAGGAATCCACAGTCCGCACCATAATCGATAGTGTCGTTCCATCCACAGCGATTGACGATCCGGCATGAGTTTATCTGCATGGAACATAAATGTATATTTGTCACATTAATAACCCCAAATATGAACGGGCAGCAACTGTCACGTTTCGGTTCCCTTTACCATTCACTTGTTATGTCGTATCTCGTTGGTCTGGGGAGTGTACTCACTGCTGAGAGGTACTTCGAGATCTTTGACAGAGTAGAGACTCACAGAGTTGCTGGATGTCAATGATGGTGGTTTATTACTGAAGTGTAAAGTTTACACATCAGAATGCCCAGCTACCTCCGACTGAAAATAGTGGGTGATCATCCCTTTTTTAAATGAAATCACAGCATCCTAATTAGATTAAATTAGTTAATCCTCCAATCGTTAATCAACTAGTATTTCTTGATTGGCTAAAATAATTAAAATATTCTTCCCTTCAAGAAATACATTACTATACTTTCTCTGATTGGGCATCGATCATATAAAATTTTACATGATCTGCATAGGTGACATCATCGTTATACAACATTTCCCTTATGTAATCGTCCCAGGGCCCTCTCTGGAATTTAGGTATTGATGATACGAATTCACTCTACTGCCTTGACAATGGATGTCACTAGTACAAGTTTCTACCTGTATCCTTGATACTTGGGTATCAATGACGCAAATACATTGAATGTCCCTGACAACGGAGTTTTAACCAAGATGAAGGAAAATTCGAAACGATCATTAACTCTTACACAGACTTGGAAAGTTCAGCCGTCTCGTTCATTGACCTTTATACAGATTGCGAAATTACAAACAATATCAATAAGCCATAGAAAGATTAGACTGTAAGACACTCATATGTGTATGAGCTTCTCTCACAAAATCTGTTCTCAATACATAAAGTACATGGACCAGTAAAATGTTGTGACAATAAATGCAGTGCTCGTCAATCTATTTGTTGAACAAACTGCCATGTAACGTATTTTTCGCTCAGTTTTGCTTATTTGATTTTAGAAAGGTGACAAATTGAAAATACCATTAAAATAATCACGATACTCTGGTCACATTATTATCAATAAAATGATTTTATAAAATGATTTACAAAATTATCACAACTAATCATCAACTTGCTGAATAACTAATCAAGAAATCGAAGGAGCGTGCAGTATGACGTGTACCTTGTCGATTTGATCGTGCAAACTACGTAACTCCGCTTTGGCCTTTGTGCATGTGACTTGTTAAACATTTTATTTTAAAATTGGGTCGCAATATTATATGACTTTCAACGCACAATTTTTGCAATCATTCACATTGTGACATGCATTTATTGGAATGAGTTTAGCTAAATTTGTTGGATAATTGATGTACATAAATTTCGTCGTATGTTAGACTGAATAAAAAGTTATTTTTGGAAATAGAATCAGGATTGAAAGTTCCGTTGACAATTAGAACGACGTTTGAGTGATATTTGAATTCACGAAAGACTTAAATTCATGAACAGTATGCCAACATCATGACACGGACACGAATGGCTGGATGGTGCAATGCATGCTGTAGCATTTTTAAAACCTTTGTCGAATAAATACAACCATGGTCACTTTACTGTTGATTAAGCCTACTTGATGCAGTCAGAAATTCTGCTTTTATAAAGACAAAACAGATTCTGGCAATGGTTGTAAATGAGAGGTAATGATTTGTATTCTGTGTTAAAACATTGTATCTCAGTGTTGAACACAGGGTGCCAATCGTAAACTCTCATTTACAACCCAGGCAAAGCTGGTTTTCCTTTGTACAAACAGAGTTCTCACTGCATCATTAATAATCAGTAAAGTGGCCACGGGTGTAAGATAAAGCTCGACACTAACATTATCCTTCGTTTGGTTCTGCAAACTATCATTGCAGTTAGTTTAATTTTAAGCATATTGTCATTTCAAGGAAAAATCAGAATTAAAACAATTAACAGACTGATCCATCTGCTACTCGTGATGCAGGTAGTAAAATAGTACATAGCCAATTATAATAACAACATAGTCGATGTTGATTATGGTCGAGTATTGGTTTAGCACATGTTTTTATCTCAAGTTTGACACCACGGGTATTGATTGTTCGTCATTTAATCACACATAGCATGCTAATTGTATACTAAATTGTGCAAAGAGAATTTCTGCTTATACCAACTGGGATTATTCTCAACAGTTCGATTACTTTTATGCTTATGTAGTTCAGCAAATGTCCTGTTTTCACCGCAAAAATCACTGCACTACCAGTATTTGCATTTCCAAGGCCGTTCGCAGAATTCAGCATGAGCTTACAGCTTAATGAATCCGAAAAGAAACAAACACTGCACAGTGTAAGTCTTTTTTAAATTAGTAATTTAGCATCATTACCACCCCTTTATGCCATCTACGAAACATTACAACCTCTACCGAGCCAACTCAGCTAAGGACTGTGTCAGGTCCGTTGACTCGATTTAAATCTCGTAAAAACTATCTATGAATTAATTATGATGATATGTATGCAAATATGTTACAATGATAATATTCACAAAACATGAATTGAAATCGACATGGAATAGAATTCGCCACCTATTGCATGATAGGTAGGAGCTGGTCTTCTGTCTGTTTGAATAGTAATAGTGATCACTGGAGATAATTTGTTTGACAGGGCATAAATTTAAGGGCGAATGCGACAACCTTGATCACACTACCATGATTAAAGATTTACATGTCTGATGAAAACTTTGCAGTGTCTGTTATATGAAGTGTAGGAAACCAGACAAATAAGGCCGGTGAATAAGTGTAATAAATCGAAAGGAAAGTTTGCATCGAACAAGTGATTTCTAAACCGATGTCCAATCTTACCTGGCTACTCGGAAAAGAACAAAGAAGGAAAAAAACTATTTTGGGGTCTTCATCTCCACCAACGTCATAAAGATTCATTCTTTCCATAAATTAAGAGTGAAGAGTGTGTGATATAGTGTGATCGGAGTTTGAACATGATAACAACGCCGACCCCACCGGTCAACTCTCCTGTAGTAATTAAGGAAGACTCCCTTAGTCAAATACCAGTAAATATCAATTGAACCTATACAGGGAATAATAGTTGGCCTACATCTAATATAATCGACAAATACAGCACCATTCATCTTTCAAATTATCAAGCTGGGTCTTGCTTGATTTGGACCACAAAGAAACCGCATATCAATACAGAATAATGGTGGAAACAATAGCAGTTCATGTTATCGTGAAAGTGGATGTCTACCGAAGAATCATTGATAAACATGGTTAGGCTTTCAGATTTTACACATGGGTAGACATACGCCACAATTCGTTAATGTCATTCAGTTCACTCTGTTTATAAAACAATGTACTCCTAAATTTGCTCGTTCAGTACCTTCACTCTCAACAGAGTTTACGACACACTCATGCTGAGATATTTTAGGGACATGTCAGTTTCTTCGGCCTGGGGGGGGGGGGGCGGTGGATTATTTTTTGCCGACGTCAAAAAGTGGCTGACCCCCATTCCAAATTTTGAAAACAGGGTGACCCCCATCCCAAATTTCGAAAACAGGGTGACCCCCGCACGCGACAACTGTACAACAAAAGGTGGACATAAAATATATATATATATATATATATATATATATATATATATATATATATATATATATATATATATATATATATATATTATATTTTACATACATTTATATTTTAACAGTCATTCTGTGTTTTAATGAAATTGTTGACATGTCAGTTGTAAGATAGGAATTTCAAAGTGTCAATCTGGAAGTTTGAATACAGTACATTTTGAATGAGTTGTGAATGTATTTCACATTTTCTATGCTTAACCAGATGTCCTGAACTGTTGTACAGAAATGGATGTCAATCATTAATATCAAAGAGGAAAAAGCAGTAAATCAAAAATTTTGATGGGTGTTAAGACTTGCCAGCCATCCAATTAAATCTCCTGAGGAGCCATAGAGAGGCATTTTAGCCAAATCTGATGTGTGCAGTGTCTGAGATGACCTTTTCTTGTAACATTGAAACCATAAAAGCACAGCTAATAATGACAAAAACTGCCTTTGTAACTGTTATTTTGGTCATAAAAAAAGAATCATTCTACAGAAAACCTGAGACACAAAGGAAAACAGTTGAATCAATGACAACGAAAGATATCTTGTCATTTTTCTATCTCTAAAATAAGTCACTTTATCAAATATATGTTGTGAAATATTTGTGCATGTTGCTTTCTCATACTGAATTCTCATACAGAGAACAGAAAAGTATCAGGAATTTGTCATGCTTTTCATATGAAATGCAGATTTCATAATGGTACACTTTCACTTAGCAAACATCAAGATATCTCTGGCATATATCTCTGATTTATTAAAGTATGGCGCCCGAAGGGCGCGTAGAAAAATATGAAACAGCCTGATACCTCTGATATATATTTCTTGTATATTAAAGTCATGCACAGGAAGGGCATGCTGAAAAAATGTCTGATATATTAAAGTAATGTGCTCGAAGAGCACGCTGAAAAATATTGAACATACAGATATCTCTGATATATATGCCTGATATGTTAAGTTGGGCGTGCTGAAATATGTCTGATTATTAAAGTTATGCGCCCGAAGGGCGCGCCGAAAAATGCAACTGAATGATGAAATTTGTAGCTGACACGATGCATTTTAGGCAATGATCAGCCTGTGTCGAAATTTAAAAACACACTGACCCCCCCTATTGGACATTTCAAAAACATGGTGACCCCACCCCTATCACCAAAGTCAAAAACAGGGTGACCCCCTATGAATCCACCGGCCCCCCCCCCAGGCCGAAGAAACTGACCAGTCCCTTAGTAACCAACGAAATAGCCATAATAGACTTTACATGAATAGTACCAGCAATTTTCATTTTAAAGGCTAAGATAGGGAGTAACTGAATTGCATGACAGTATGGTTTACATGGTCGATATTTTGACATGGGTTCCAACCGTAAAAATGCACCACTTCTTATTAGACAAATCAACATGTTAAATGGAAACGTCGATGGAACTGCACCTGTGCGAGTTACTTGTTTACAAACAATGTATTTCGTGCACGATATCTAGATGCACCTCATCATCTTAGCTGAAATTATACAATGTAGGTTATGACAGACATGTTTTAACTTTCATCAATTGCCATCGTACCTTGGATGCAGTGTTTACATAGGTCGTATGAGACCCACACGACCTTAGAGCGCTGTTCGACGACTGTATCTCTTTAACAGCTGATAATTGCTGTACCTTTATTTTTTTAATCAGTAAGCGATGGAACACGACGAACCATCAAGGCCACAGCAATTGTAATTACTGTACACACAATCTACAGGCATGAACTTTCTTCAAAACTGCACAATATCAACTTCGGTTGATTAAACACACTGTGTCCCGTAGAAAACTAGAAAAATACTCTCAAATAAAATATCACCTCGTCTCATAACTTGCAACTTACTTGTTTACTTGACCGATTAATAGCATAGTTCAAGTTTCAGATATTAAATTGAAGTTTCAGATAGGGATTGCCTTGATATGCCTCTTCAACAATGCCACCACCGTTTCCTTTCCAATAACAATCTATCTGTCGTTGTACTAGTCGCTTTCAACTGTTCATCGATAACTATGGAAGATGACAGCTGTGGACAACTGTTGCATCGTTTCAAAGTAAAACCTTTACCGTTGGTGGCAGCGTTACCATCGTCAGAGGCAAACTCCTCGTTTTGGGGATCTGTTATCACTTTATATCGCCAATGTTCATCATTTGAACGTAAAAATAAGTCAGTTTGTACCTGCAGAGATAATCAGTTGTAATACGGATTGTATTCAGTCGACCTCGATTTCGCGTATCGCGTCGTAATATGAAACTACATGCTAAGTTTGTAAACACCAGCTTGTGTAATTCCATGCCTTAAAGGTTGGTGTAGCATTAGGACGCGGTACAATATTTCAGGTTAAAGATATCTTTCGATTAATTTTATTACTCAAATCGATGAACGTTGGCATTCTGGTGCTAAGATATTCGACACGCTTCAACATGAATCATTTACTTAATTTGTTTGCTACTAATATTATATGTGCTTACATTGTTTCAAAGTTATTGACAAATTGTTCGAGGGTGTTACTATGACAACTAATCTGCCGTCGCAATCACGCATACTTCCCTTCCTTCTTACATATCAAGGTGTTTTACGACAAAGTCGGTGTTTATGGCCTTGCTGTTATTTCGATATTTTTCGAATAAGAGACAATGCAAACTGACGTCGTCAAAATAATAGATTAGGCTAAGCCGTACGGTATTGACATAGCCAGAAGTATATTGCTGTTCCCGTTGGGCGTGTCTTTGTAATTTCTCAAAGTAATAGTTTAAAATGTATTTTCTGCGTTGAAAAAATATGTAGTTTAGAGTGAGTCTACATTTATCAAACCTTTTTGACACAGATTCCTGGTGTGAATACATGAGACTCAGATACAATTTATCAAGAGTGTTGAACTTCACCGACAGTTTGAGAGTGTTACACTGAGATTTCTATTATACGATGACTTATTGTGTACAAATATTCAGCAAAAAACATATGATATATACTACTTTTTGAAGAAGGTCGTCATGATCAAGTCTGTTTTGACAGACTTATAGTGACCGAATCTACACCTTGTATTTGATGGCAGCGTTTACTGACATTCCTATGAACTCGCCCAGTCAGATAAATCTGTCTTGGTTTGTGCGGTTTATCAAACCAATAACACCCGAAAAGATTTCGACTGCATTAGTCCCGGCTTCGAAGAGTATCTTTGACCAGGTCCTGTAAATAGCAGGCAATCTTAGAAAGCCCCCTTTTTGTCGATTTTATCAACAGTCAATGTTATTGGTCCGACTTCATTAAGAATGATTAGCCAAATAAACCACGCAGTCAGTGCAATTGGCAAAACAAAGAAAGCGTGTTAGGTATGCCTTGTTTTTGTCCACGTCGAGCACGATCTCAAGGATGTGATGAATCTATGTAAGGATTTAGAGTAATCATATAAACCATAAACTACAACTTGCAAAACAAAGTTTTAAAACGTTTAAACACAGCGGCTATGAACAGCTTTGCTTTGGAAGAGGACTTATGTACTCTCCGAAACTGCAAAATTGTATGAGCCTACAAGCCACAATACCAATCCATAAAACATGCATCAAGAGGTATTATTCATAAGCCTTTTGCAACAAAACCTTATACGCTGTATCTATATTTGTTAAAACTGATCGAAAGTGAACGCAAATGTACATGTAGTATCCTATACTTAGAAATTACTATTGATATACTTGGACTTCTAGCGAAAACGTGACTAAGGATCACCGTTAAAGTACTAGGATATTTCTTATGATAGCTGATTGCATCATTTTGCTTGTCGGTATGTTTTCACACTGATATTGACAAAGGTTTTCAACTTGTCAAGGCCTTGATTCAGGAAGTATATTCTACGCCATCCGTGTACTAAGGGCGCATCTGCTGGCTTACAAGTTGTGCTGAAGAGCGTAGTACAAGCAATGAAATTGAAGAGACAGTACATCTCCAGTGATGGATGATATTTTATTTGTCTACGAATTAGGCCGTGTCTCACCTTGGCGTGAAATACTCGTAATTTAACAATTGTTTATTAAACACACCAATCCCCATAGATGAGTCCCCCGTCTAATTTGTACCATACATCGCTATTATATGGAGGCATCATGGACCAGTGGCTAGAGCAGTGGACTCAAAATCAAAGGATGGCGAGTTCGAGCCCCGGCATGGCTGTGGTGTTGTGTCCTTGGGCAAGGCACTTTATTCCTCATTGCTTCTCCCCACCCAGGAGTGATGGGTACCTGGTAGGGCAGTGGTTGTAATGTGTGTGTTTAGCTCTGCTGCGCTTATTGGCTGCACATGTGAGCTGTTGCTTGCTCCCCAGGGAGTTGAGTGGTATCATATTAGGTCCAATGACCAGGGGTAATAATAATTGTAAAAAAAAAGCGCCTTAATCACATGTAGTATTGTGGATATGTGCGCTATATAAGAACCCAATATTATTTATATTATTATTATTACAGTGTTGTTATGAAGTCAACACTGTACGCATTTTATGATATGCTAGATACCAACTCTTTTGGCTTTCTTAAAATTAAAATTCAACTTCATTGTGGGCGTAAGGTACTCTTAGTTTTCTGATTGAAGCAAATAAACTATCATAGTCGACCATAAACTCATACTTCTGTCTCCGTGGAGATGTTTTCTTCTGAAGGAATGTTAATTGATAGTGTGTTTGGAGTCTGACCACTCTCCCTTTTACTCGCGTCGACTCTCTGAACGATATGCCTTTTCCTTTCGGATAACAACAATACATCAGACGGCATAGACATATCATCAGCTATAATTGTTGTCTTCCACCAATCAGCGATCGACTTAGAAGAAGAAAGCTGTGGACAGCTGTAGCATTTGTTCAGAATTAGGCCGTTGGTGGCAGTGTCACCATCGTCTGACGCAAACTCTTCGTCCCAAGGATCTGTTATCACTTTATATCGTCTGTTACCAATGTACAGCATTTGGATGAAGAAGCCCGTTAGTTGGTACCTATCAAGATAGGCAAAACATGGAAATTTATTCTACGCACTGGGTGGAGGGATTGTGATTAAATCGATGAAGTTGCGCCTTTATTTGACAAAATGGGTGACCGTTGATCTACACCGTTATATAGTAAGGGCCTCAAGCCTGTAGAGAGATAAACAATTCAAGGTGCCTGCAGGGGGTATAATGGTTAAGCTGAGCAATTACATTGGTTTGTCCAATTTCTATCCGTCATAGATGGACAACTTTGGATAATGACACTATTGGCATTTTTAAGACTGTAATGATCGTATTGGATGATAGGCATATTGAAAGGCCAACTGTCTTTGAACGTAGCATATCGTCGTTTACACAGGCTTCATTTTCATATATATGGTTGGTCAATTCATCAACCTGGTAGAAAGAAATAAATTGATTAAAATGTGCATACAGAAGGAGAACACCTGCTCTGGATCACCGAGTGAACCAATCAGATTTTTGTAGTTACATTGATTGCATCCTCGGGTTGAAGCGTTTTGAATACGTGCTGGTGGGTCTCCCTTTGCATTGAACAAGACTGTATGTAAAGCTTGGTTTCTATCCGACTGTGATACTTGTACTGCCTGAAAGTCTTCTGATGATGAATGTTTCCGCGGACCTGAACAAAATTGCCAGTGAACTGTTACCACAAAGATTGCGGAAATCCGCAACTTCAGCTTGCCACGACGTCTACCCCCTGTGCCACGTGAATTGTTAAACCAACGTTTTTGTCTGTCAATGTAAGCTTGTAACGACTCTTACTGTCCAAGTTCCACTTTCTCACAATTGTTTATACGTATGGACATGGCCAAGTAAGTAAGCTCTGCTTTGATCTCACCAAGTTTTGATTTAAATATCGCAACTTCTAGCATTTTAAGTAGATAGGACATATTACACTAATGCGATGTTTCAGACATTTTGACGATAACGTTTTACTGAGAAAAGGCAAACCAGCTATCGCAAAAACCTACCCTTTAAAAGTGCAATCATGCAAACTATTGCATCAACTTATTCATCTCGCTGTTTCTATCATAGTTATACTATTATGCGTCAGGGCTGCTACATGTGGAAATGAACTGTAAAAATCTAAAAGTACAAATGTGTATAAAATGTAGCAAAAAATTCTCTGCTCGTGTAAGCTGATGAACTTCCCCGTTAATGTAAATAGCTTTTCTTACATTTACGGTGAACCCCTTCCTTCCTTTTATTCATTTCTTTGTTGGCGCTAAGCTTTAAGTTAAGTTTAAGCTGCGTTACAACAAAGTGCTGATCACAACAATCTGTTACTGCATCACAACTTTCTGTTACTACATCAATCTGAAGAAAGTTATACTAATGTAAGGGGAAAGAAAAACCTTAATTTGCAATTTCTAATGTAACATAACACATACATACATACATACATACATACATACATACATACATACATACATACATACATACATACATAAGTTTACTGAGGCTGGGCATATGTGAAGACTATATAATTGAGTTGTCTTGGCAAACAAAATCAGACGTGAACAGGTGGATTTGTGCGTTCTAACTTGTAATTCGTTACTCCATGCATTCTGTGTCTTTCTACGAAAAGCCTTCAATATTAGAATGAGATCAAATATTTTCAGTTACATTAACCCTATTGCATCTTCAAATTAACATTTGATCGATGACATTGACACAGTTAACACGTACCTGACAGCAGCCACCGCGGACATACCTAGGAATTGCAACAGCCATATAAGTCTGTCTTCATATGCTTCGTTAATCAGACTGATGGAAGCTGCTATGTATACAGAGTACACAAAGACCTCTGTGCTGTTCGCTATTGCTGCGTATATTATCGTCGTTTTGTAAAGGATTGATAATCTTGGAAAGGCAGCTTTACCGACCAGTTTATAGTCAGTCAGTGTTGTTGGTCCAACTTCATTAAGCATAATCATCCAAATTGACCATGAAAACAGTGCAATTGGTAGAGCGATATAGCGAACAACACCTGCCCAGTTTCTTTCCAAGTCAGTGACGATTACAAGAATATGGTAACTGCATGCAGTTAAAATGCTCACACCATAAGCCATAAACCACATTTTTTTAATTAGAATTTTCGGATTTTTCAGTACAGCACGTTCGAAGGCTCTCGCTTTCGAGGATGACATGTGTGTGAACACCATAACCAGTGTCACAAGAAAGATTGAAACCATTGGTTCAGCTGTTTCAAAAGCACTCCTTGCAATATCGTCAAGTAAGGTGGTTGTATTTGGCGGAGTTCGTTCACAGCTCGTCGTTGAACGGCGGAACTTGTAAAGACAATGTGTTGCAAACCACAGATTTAGTATGGTCAGTGGAAATCCGAAAATAAAGAGAGGAATCCACAGTCCGCACCATAATCGATAGTGTCGTTCCATCCACAGCGATTGACGATCCACCATAAGTTTATCTGCCAGGAATGTAAATGTTTATCCGGCATTTTAATAACTTCAGATATGAACAGGCAGCAACTGTCGTCACGTCACGGGTCTCTGTAACCATCCAATCGTATGTGAGCTTTTCTCACAAAATTTGTTCTCAATACATAAAGTACATTGGCCAGTAAAACGTGACACTAAATGAAGTGCTCGTACCCGTCGATCTGTATATTTGTTGATCAAACTGCGATGTGATATTTATCGCACAGCTTGGCTTGTTTGACGTTAAAAGGTAATAAATTGAAAATAACATTGAAATAATCACGATAACCTTGGTCGCATTATCATCAACAAAGTCATTTAATAAAATAATTTATAAAATTATCATTACTAATCGTCAACTTTCGTAACTTGATAACTCATCAAGAAATCGAAGGAACAGGGTATTATCGTACCTTATCGGTTCGTGACCTATTAAACATTTTCTTTTAAAATTGTGTCCCAAGATTATATGAATTTCAATGTGTAATTTTTACAATCATATTTTGATATGCATTTATTGGAATGAATTTAACTAAATTTGTTTGATAATTGATGTACATAAATTTCGTCGTATGTTAGACAGAATAAAGGTAAGTTATTTTTGGAAACAGACCATTAAGTAAAGAACCAACCTGGGTTTGAAAAATCCACTGACAATTATTACGACGGGATGGAGTGACATTTGAATTCATGAAAGACTAAATTGGTGTACAGTATGGTAACTCATGGCACGTACAGAAACGGCTGGGCGGCATATTCGTGCTATAATAGTCTAAAAAACTTTGTCGAATAAATAAGACAAACTCAACACTGACGTCTAACACATATTACATCATCACCCTTCATTTGGTTCTGCAAAGTATCATGGTAGTTAGTTTAATTTTAAGCACATTTGAATTTCAAGGATAAATCAGAATTAAAACAAAAATGAGATTGATCCATCTGCTTCTCATGCCTTGTTAATGCAGGTAGTAAAATTGTACATAACCAAATATAATCAACAACACATAGTCGATATTGATGATGGTTGATCATTGGTTTAGCACATGTTGTCATCTCAGGTTTGACCAAGGATATTGATTGTTCGTCATTTAATCATACTTAGCATGCTCACTGTGTAATTTGTACAAACAGGTTGAACCGATTATTTTCAAGATAGTTGGCTTTATTTTATGCTGATGTAGTTCAGTATTGTCCTCTGTTCACTGAAAAAATCACTGCACTACCAGTATTTGTATTTCCAAGGCCGTTTGCAGAATTCAGCATGAGCTTACAGCTTAATGAATTCGAAAAAACCAAACACTGCACAGTGTAAGTCTTTTTTAAATTAGTAATTTACATTACCACTACTTACCTTTTTGCAATGTACGAAACATTGTATCGTCTCCAGAGCCAACTCAGCAGAGGACTGTGGTAGGTCCGCTGACTCGATTTAAATCTCTGAATTAATTATGCTGATACGTCTGCAAATACTTTACAATGATAATATTCACAAAACATGAATTCATATCGAGATAGAATAGAATTTGCCACCCATTGCATGATGGGTATGAGCTGGCCGTCTGTCTGTTTGAATAGTAAATTCATCTTGGTGTAGTGATCACCGGGGATAGTTTGTTTTCATTGGGCATAAATGTAAGGGCAAATGCAATAGCCTCGATCGCTCTACCATGGTAAAAGATTTCCATGTTTGATGAAAACTTTGCAGTGTATGTTATATGAAGTGCAGGAAAAAGATAAATAAGGTTTGCAAATAAGTGTAATAAATTGAAAGGAAAGTTTGTATCGAACAAGTGATTTCTAAACTGATGTCCAATCTTACCCTGCTACTCGGAAAACCTATTTTGGTGTCTTCATCTCGACCAAGGTCGTAAAGATCCATTCTTTCGATAAAATTGATAATCAAAAGTGTGTCACTCACCATTGAAGATTATGTATGTGATCAGAGTGTGTAAATGTCAACTCTCCTGTAGCAATTAAGGAAGACTCCCTTAGTTGAATACCAGTAATTTCAACGGAACCTTTATAGGCCATAATAGTCGGCCTGCATCTTATACAGTCGACAAATACAGAACCATTCAACGTTTAAATTATCAAGATGGGTCTCGCTTGATTAGGACTACAAAGAAACCGCATATCAATACAGAATAATAATAGAAACACGTTTTGTTTAAACGTTATTAGTTCATACCGCCGAGAAATGTATGTCAATCGAAGGTTTATAGATAAACACGGTTACAGATTTTACAGATAGGTAGCAATACGCCACAATTCATTTATAATATTCAGTTGCTTCTGTTTATAAAACAATATACTCCTCAATTTGCTCGTTCAGTACCTTCACTCTCAACAGAGTTTACGACACACTCATGTTGACATCTTTTAGTAACCAACGTGTACAATCGCCACGACAGACTTTACATGAACAGTACCAGCAATTTTCATTTTAAAGGCTAAGATTATAGTAACTGAATAGCATGACAGTATAGTTTACATGGTCGATATTTTGTCATGAGTTCCAATCGTAACAACGCACCACATCTATATAATCAGCCAAATCAACTTGTTCAAGGAAAACCGTGGTCGGAACTGCACCTGTGCGAGTTTCTTGTTTAAAAAAAATGTATATCGTGCACCTCATAATCATAGCTGCAACATTTAAATTATACGGTGTAGATTATGACAGACATGTTATAACTGTCAACAATTACCATCATACCTTGGCTACGGTTTTTAAATAGGTCGTATGAGACCCCTACGACCTTTGAGCGCAGTTCAACGACTGTATCCCTTTAACATCTGATAATTGCTGTACCTTTATTCTTTTAATCGATTGGCGATGGAACATGACTAGCCATCAAGGCTACTTTGTTTCACAACAGCACAATATCAACCGCGCTTTGATTAAATACACTGTGTCCCGTAGAAAACTAGAAAAAGTACTCTCAAATAAAATACCACGTCTCATAACTTGCAACTTACTTGCTTACTTGATCGATTAATAGTGTAAAGTTCAAGTTTCAGATATTAAATCGAAGTTTGAGATATCTCAGTCTAGACAGATATAGAACTTGACAGAGCACGAAAGGGATTGCCTTGATGTGCCTCTTCAACAATGCCACCGTCTTTTCCTTTTCGATAACAATTTATCTGTCATTGTACTAGTCGCCCTTAACTGTTCATCGATAACTATGGAAGATGACAGCTGTAGACAACTGTTGCATCGTTTCAGAGAAAAAACCTTCACCGCTGGTGGCAGTGTTACCATCGTCAGAGGCAAACCATTCGTTTTGGGGATCTATTATCACTTTTTGTCGCCAATGTACATTCATTTGAACGTAAAAATATGTCAGTTTGTACCTGCAGAGATTATCAGTTGTAATGCGGATTGTATTCAGTCGACCTCGATTTCGTGTATCGCGTCGTAATATGAAACTACATGCTAAGTTTGTAAATACCAGCTTGTGTAATTCCATGCCTAAAAGGTTGGTTTAGCATTAGGACGCGGTATAATATTTCAGGTTAAAAATATCTTTCGATTAATTTTATTACTCAAATCGATGAACGTTGGCATTCTAGTGCTAGAATATTCAACACACTTCAACATGAATCATTTACTTAATTTGTTTGCTACTAAGCTTATATGTGCTTAACTTTTATCAAAGTTATTGACAAATTGTTCGAGGGTGTTACTATGACAACTAGTCTGTCGTCGCAATCACGCATACTTCCCTTCCTTCTTACATATCAAGGCGTTTTACGACAAATTCGGTGTTTATGGTCTTGCTGTTATTTCGAGATTTTTCGAATAAGAGACAATGCAAACTGACGACTTAAAATAATAGATTAGGCTAAGCCGTACGGTATTGACATAGCCAGAAGTATATTGCTGTTCCTGTTTGGCGTGTCTTTATAATTTCTCAAAGTGATAGTTTAAAATGTATTTTCTGCGTTGAAAAAATATGTGGTTTAGAGTAAGTTTACATTTATCAAACCTTTAATGACACAAATTCCTGGTGTGAATACATGAGACTCAGATACAATTTATCACGAGTGTTGAACTTCACCGGCAGTTTTGGAATGTTACACTGAGACTGCTATCATAGGATGACTTTAATTTGTGTACAAATATTCAGCGAAGAATATATGATATATGCTAGTTTGTGAAGAAGGTCGTCATGATCAAGTTCTGTTTTGACTGACCAATAGTCACCGAATCTACACCTTTGTATTTGGTGGCACCGTTTACTTACATTCCTATGAACTGACACAGTCAGATCTATCTTGGTTTGCAGGTTTCATCAAACTAATAGCATCCGAAATGACTAAAGACTTCGACTGCATCATTCACGGCTACGAAGAGTATCATTGACATGTAAATAGCAGGCAATCCTAGGAAGACTTTTTTGTCGATTTTATCGACAGTCAATGTTATTGGTCCGACTTCATTAAGAATGATTAGCCAAATAAACCATGCAGTCAGTGCAATTGGTAAAAAAAAGAAAGCGTGTTACGTATGCCTAGTTTCTGTCCACGTCAAGCACGATCACAAGGATGTGGTAAATCTATGTAAGGATTTAAAGTAATCATATAAACCATAAACTACAATTTGCAAAACAAAGTTTTAAGACGTTTAAACACAGCGGATATGAACAGCCTTGCTTTGGAAGACAACTTATGTGTAAAGACAAACATGAACACCACGAGAAAGATGGATACTATTAGCTCTGCTGTACGATTCCAAGTCAATTCTTGTGATTCGTTCGATTGGCCGGACTTATTGCGCAACTGGCCGTTGATCGTTCGTAAAGATAGAAACAATGTATCGCAAACCACAGGTTTATCATCATCAGAGTCACCCTAGAGTCACCCGCGCCATAACCGAAAGTGACGTAAACTATGTTCCATTGTAATTGTGTAACTCGTTTACATGTGCCTGTTTTTGGAAGACAAAAATATCAAAGTATAATTTTGTTTCTATCCATTGAAAGACAAGATGATGGTCCAATGGATTCAATATCCCCTGTACGCATGAATGGAAACAGATACTCGGTATCCATCCAAGAATGAAATCCTTAAGAAAGTTATGAACATTTGAAGTGTTTTCACACAGAAATGACAGCTTCAAATGTTTGAGAATACTAATCTTCTTGTTAGAAGTTAGAATGAATGAATTAATGAATGTATTGATATTTTGATGAAAGCTGGGCTATCTTTGGCTATTTTTAGAGAAAATGAATTTTTATGTGGTTGCGTGTCTGTTTTAATACTTTCAGGGAAGTCTTTTTGATTGTTGGTAGTTGTAATGTTTTTTGTATTCTCTCTATTGATAACGTTACCAGTGAGAGCTTGTCCACCAAATAAACATTCAACATTGGCACTGTTATGCAGCTCGATGGAAATTTTATGGAGCATTAAATTAATGACAAAGCCTCGTCATATTACCTGTGGTAGGTGTGAAATAAAGATATGTGTTCTTGCAACGGCCCTGACCCCATTAGATTCTTGCTATAATTATGAATCGTAAAATGTTCCTTTTGGTATATTGTCGTGTTCTAATTTTGTAACGAATCGCTTTCTATATCACATTATCATTCACTGTAGAGTGGTTCGAGACAAGGTCTTTCAACTTTATACTTCCGTGGGGACAGTTTGCTTTTTTGTTGAATAAATACAAAATTTAGATGCAATGAGATAATCTGAAAAACTATTTAGTTCATAGAAGGGGCTCGCATTTGTTCAGGTCAAACCGATCAAAGATAGCAAATTAAACAATGTCTTCGTCAGTGCCTTTGAATATTATTACATATCATTCAGTATTATAAATATGTATATTTCTTTAATGATTAAGGAACCATCATTCTCACGTCCCCTGTGCGCTGGGAGTGTGAGAACACAGTGTGAGAACAATTTGTTCTCACACTCTGTATTGTTGCGCGACCGAACACCTCGTATGTGAAACGTATGTTGATTGGTCAACTCTGCTCAGCGCCCAGTTCTCTGTACGAATTATTTGACGAATAGAACATCGTGTAATGTACAACTGGCACTATAGCGGACAGACGACTGAACCGCAGAGTGAACAGGTTGTTCTAGATTTGAGTACGGTCAGCGCAGCGTCGGCAACAAATACTCGGAGGATGACCGCTTTTATGTTGTAACGGGAGAATTCAGGCCATTACAAACCTATCGGCTGTTTACGCTCGTCGACATATTTTCTGGAGAAGAACTGACTTGACAGCGATACAGTTAGCGAAAGACTTCGATGAGCGAGCCATTTGCACACGAGGCTGTAGCAGACGACAGCTTTCACGCAATGTCATCAACAGATGGCCACCAGAGCTGTTTCGCAACATTTTCCTCAGATGACCTGGAGAATTTTGTGGCTGACCAACAAAACAAAATTGCCATATCGGTAATATACATGTTAACGTGTTTGATATGCTCATCAATGAAAGGAACTTCATTTTTCTGTGCGGAATGATACAAATGAAACAAGAGCAATCGGCTGCTGGTTTTTGATAGTTTAAACCTACCACTCTGACAATAAAATGCAATTTTCTAAAGATATTGGAGGGACGTGAGAAAAATAATCCCACACCCCAATGGGTTTAGATGGAATGTCTCACACTCGTTGGGGAATTCTGTCTCACACTCGCCTTCGGCTCGTGTGAGACAGAACTCCCCAACTCGTGTGAGACATTCCATCCCAACCCGTTGGGGTGTGGGATTCTATTAGTCTCACATTTTATACTATTTTTGTCTCCTTAAATATTATTCTTTTCTTAGAAAAAAAAACAAGAGACATTATGGCACCATGGTTTCGCATCATGCAGGTATTGTCTTTGTTGCGAAATGCGATGCGACGTATTACATCATACCAGTATATTGACGACGCAAATACAGCCATTTGATTGATCGAGACGTGAAAATAAGTGTGCTATATTCGCAATATAGCACGGTTGGAATACACACGAGCTCTCAGCTAGAGAAAAATTCCCTGTTTGACGTTTCACGCCAGAATTTCAACATACTGTTACGATATATTACAATAAACCATCTCAGCAACGGTTATACCACTCGGTTTTGACCAGCTCACTCAATATGTGCACTGGCTATGTCGTGATCTGGTCAAAATTCTCGGTGTATCGTCGCTGGGGTCGTTACACCATGTAGTGTTTTGACTGACTGCTACATTTTCTGAACCAGAGCTCACACCGACATTATTGTGTTTAACGCTTGGGATTACTCAGTTACTGACGACGCACTTCTTCACGATATCTGGTTTAATTTGGAGCTTTACTACTTTTCACTACTTTCGAAGACACAATTTTCCTTTAGAACCTTAGGACTGGTGGGCTCTTTTTCTACGGTATATGACTTAACCATCGTCGTGTATATATGAGAGAGAGAGAGAGAGAGAGAGAGAGAGAGAGAGAGAGAGAGAGAGAGACAGACAGACAGAGAGAGAGAGAGAGAGAGAGAGAGAGAGACAGACAGACAGACAGACAGACAGACAGACAGACAGTGAGATGTGTTGTGTGAACTGTTGTCAAGTAAATTAGAGCAGAAAAGGTGAAAACGATTTTTATCAATATAAATAGTGAGTCTTATTGCCCGCTCGATGCGAGATACGTTGACATGTTAAACAAATCTTTGTATAAGCGTAGACCTTAGAATATTTTCCCCCTGAAAGGTGACTTTAATGTAGTCCTACCTACGTCATCATTTTTACGACATGCGCTACAGATATCAGAAAGTTACAAACAGCGAAACGGGAATGCATCACAAAGACGCGCGCATGCGTGCTTTGCGCCGCGTTTGTCGGAACCACTGCGTCTCTGTTCTAAAAACATGTTCGTTCTACGATAAAAGAATACCAACAAACTTTTCAATAATGTAACGGGACAAACACCCCCTTGCGTTATCGCTCGTGTTTATCACGGCTTTTAGTGCAAGATATGGGTTTCGTTAGCTTGATCAGCTGTTACTTTACCCTATTGTACTACCGGACTGTGAGACGGCGCTGGCCAGAACAACACGGTAAGTTTAAAATTGGCCTGTTACCTTCCCGCGTTTGAACACTTTTATGACTTTATCTTAGCCTTGGAATAGATACATGACGCACGCACTCCACTTATACAACTCTGCCAAGTACAACAAACTTACTTCAATTCTTAGTGTGCCTTCAAAATTTTCACTCAGTGTGAAACATTTACGAGTCATGTGTATCATATTACAACCGAATACTACGGTAGTTTCTCTCTCACAAAACTTTTATTATTTATGATCATTTTCATACGCATTTTCCCTTCAAAATCATCTTTGATTTCAGATGCCAGAAATGTCCGCTTACACGAACTTCTCACAGATCGAGATGTGGATGTTCAGCCATTACCAGGGAATGCGGCTGTCAAACCACGCGTACGAACTGTCTACCTTCATGTGTTTCGCAAAGACCGACATTCGTTTGTCAAGTCACGATCTGGAGCGAGTGTTGACACTGCTAGTCAGCCTTTATCGACTACGTGCGAACAGCCTACGGAGAGTTATAGGCCTACGCCTCCGCCCCAACATCCACTGATGGTCCTGAAAGCTGTGCCGAAAAAAGTGGACCAAAGTTGCTTTCCCAAAGCCAAAGAGTCTCCGGCCGTTTCCGAGACACACCTGGAATGTCGTCCTACTCAGAGTGGAGATCTTGCGGAACTCGAGCCCTTTCCTACTGCAAATAAAATCCTGGATCAAACGTTGGAAGAGTGCAAATATACAGACCAAACCCAAGACGACACTGAACATGCCTCAAACAACGTAGCCAACGAGGAAATGATTCCAAGTGTCGAATTGTCTGGTAAATACCATGACATCGAGAACGTCCTGGAAGTAGATAGCAAATTGGAAACTACTGCACCAGGCATTTTGGAAGATGAGATCTCTAGCTCTTCGGCTGGTGCATTCTGTACTCCAGTGTACGGAATTTTCATTCATATTGCAACGCTGGTAAGTCATAACATATGAGGTGTATATGAAAAGAGACAATTGTATAACACTACAGCCTCTGTCTCTCTTCTATATTTACTATATCTTCTACAAGCTTGAATGTACAAACCAATTTGTAATCCTCGAAATTCCAAAATGGGTTCTGCAGACAATTCACCAGTGAAATTAGAATAGACAAATAAGATAAGAAGTATTCATTTGGTAAACCGCTGTTCATACTATGCAGCTTGGACTTGGAAAGTTAATATATTAACTATGTGTGCGCGTTTTTCGCTTGTAAACGCGTTTTTCTCTCCCCTTGTATCTACGTCGCTTGATTCGAACTTGCTTAATTAGGTGAATCCTGAACAAATCCAAACGTCGAGTAACATGTACAACCCATTTGACCATGGTAGGAAACCCTTACCCGCCAAACGTCGGTACACTTTGTAAGGTGCTATATTTTGTCCCACAGTATCAGCTCTCAGGATTTCCTCAGCACACGTTTATTTTCTTCGTATGATATTTATACCGGACAGGTGACAGTGGTTATGGCATTTCTCCTCCACAACCGAATATACGACAACTTTTTGGAATTAAAATTGGACGAACAACATGTAGGTGATGTGCTGAGTATCGCTTCAGTTTACTCGTTGCTACAGTTTTGTTCGGTCGGAATTACCTATTGCATCGCTATGACAATTACAAACTTCGGTAAGTTTCCAGGTCAGTCGCTTGGGTCTTATTAATCATTGCAAGATACGAAGACAATTGAATTTTACAGTTTGACATCACTTACTGCGATGATTTACCCCCCCCTCTCTCCCCTCTCTTTCTCCCTCCGGACGTGTCAATAGCCTTATATATGTTGGTAAAAACTTGCCAAAAAATATTCCACATTCTGCAAACGATTTTAGGAATTACCTTAGTCAGCCAATGACACACTCATTCTTTCTCCAACCAGTAACAGAGTATGAGGTTCACCAACTTTTAGTAAATTTAGATGGCAAAAAAAGCAAGTGGATGGGACAATTTGCCCCCGAGACTTCTCATTGATGCAGCCATTGTCATTTCAAAACCTCTGGCCCATATTATAAATAATTCTTTTTTAACAGGTGTGTTCCCCACCGCTTTGAAAATTACCAAAGTTACGCCCATCTTTAAAAAGGTAGAACGAGAACTTGTTGGGAAGTACAGACCAGTGTCTATTCTATCATTGTTCAGTAAAGTCATCAAAAAAGTAGTTAACAAGCAGCTCACCTCATACCTTAATAGGTTTAACGTACTGTACAAACATCAGCATGGTTTTAGAAAGAAGCACAGTTATCTTTGATTAACTTAGTAAATTATTTGTTGCATGAAATGGACAAAGGAAATTCTACTTTAGGGGTATTTATCGACTTTAGTAAAGCTTTCGACACTATAAACCATGACATTTTGTTGTCAAAACTTGAGCATTATGGGTTCAGGGCCCCTGCCTACACTGGATACAAAGTTATTTATCAAACCGTTCTCAATTTGTTCAATTAAATGACACTATGTCAGAGAAATTAAGCATTCATCATGGTGTACCCCAAGGATCAGTGTTGGGTCCGACTTTATTTTTAATATATATAAATGATCTTCCAAATTCTTGTCCTTTTTTGATTTCCGTTTATTTTCTGATGATTCCAATCTTTTCCATACTTACTCTGGTTCAGATTTTATAGACCTTACTGCTGTATCATCTTACTTAAACGACATGCAATTGTGGTGTGATTCCAACAAACTGACAATAAATAGGAGTAAGACAAATTTTATTATATTTAGAGGCCGACGTAAGAAACTTAATGTCTCGGGTTCTGTTTACATCCGTGACGAGCAAATCAGGGAAGTTGATGTTGCTCTTTTTGCGGGTATTTTGTTGGATAAGCATCTCTCTTGGTCTGAACATATTGATAAGATAAATAAGATTATGTGGAATTTTGTACAGACTCAGATCCATTTTACCTATACACATTTTGTTGTACAATGCATTTATACTTCCTCATATCAGCTACGGCCTAGAAGTCTTGGGAAGTACGTACTCTACACGCTTAAACTGTATCTTAGCAGCCCAGAAAACGATTGTTCGCACGATGATGTTCAAATCAACCAAAGACCACTCAGTTCCTTGTTTCACTCAACTTAATATTCTAATATTCTAGATGTTTTTAAACTCCATAAATTCCTCCTGGGTACCTTCGTTTACAGCTTGATTCATAAGCATTCACCACATACATTATCAGATTACTTCAGTGTCAGTTGTCATGACTATAATACTAGAAATTGTCAACTTCAAAACCTACGTCCATATCATGCAATGACAAATTCAGGCCAGTTTGCAGTTTCTTTTTCTGGAAAAAGTCCACAAACTCTCTACATAACTTCAAACAAACTTTTAGACAATATTTGATCAATCAGTGACAGATTTCACTTTTGCCTTGTAGTAATTTAGTTATCTTCTACGATAATGTAATTATTTCAGCACTTTTCTTTTATTTACTTAAAGAACTATTTGTTATTGTTATCATGAGCCCCCTTTGCTAACTCTGTTTTTTCAGACAAGCTACCATGACGGGGTTCGGGCTAGACTAGCTGTAAGCTATTTCCCGACTCCCCATTTACCCTCTACTTTGTTATTTTCTCCCTCTCGAGTTCATGTGTCATGTAACTGACTTTTTCAAATCGGGTAAATAAAACAAACCAAAAAATATAAAGTTTAAGCCTTACTGACCATTTTAAACTCTGTTTTACCGGTAACACAGAAAGACACCAATATCAAAGGCAATATGACGACTCATTGCATGCCAAGCAAGTTGTCCTGATCGTAGTAGGAATATTTTCTCCAATGGTCTTTGTCTTGGGAAAAGCAGTGATTGCTAGGTAAGCATCAGCAAACGAAATGATGTACGTCAATAGTATTTTACTTATAGGTATTCTGGTAACACGAGTATTAATTTTATAAATAAATTAAATTAAAAATGAAGTTGAAATTTCAATTCCATCAATGTATCAAATACAGAATTGACAGATCTACTACAGTAAGTGATGAAAGTTTTTACAATTAACAAAGTTGTAGAAACTATATCTGCCTAATATCATATTTTGTTTCATAGTGTTTGCATTTCAACATGTCTTCACAAAGAAGCCAACTATTAATTTCTCTACCTATTTGAACCGCTACAGATATCTCACGCCTGCTGACTATGTCCCAAAGATTGCAGATTATCTAAGAATCTTACTCATTGAAATGGTGTATCCCTGCTGGCTGGATCAGCTCAACCCTGGCCCTGGCTCTAGGACAACAGAAGTCACTCTTGACAGCTGTATTAAAATGACTGTCCACGTAGTTATTGTCACCATTATGGCTTTCAGCGTTGTTGCCATCAATTGGCTGATGAAAAGGTAAATCTGACAAATTCAGAAATGCCGACATAATTCAAAGACATCTATCTCTGGGGTTGCTTGCTAAAACTTCCTCACTTTTGTAACATTTCATTCATTTCTTCAATCATAGTATATGATTATGATCCGTGTTGATATTCAACGTTTACATTCACATTGTTTCATTTCTCAGGTTCAGAAGAATGCAGCTTCCCCGTTAAACACTAGAAGACCAACGGTGCATACCCATATCATCGGGATCAATACAAGAGTTACGACGCAAATTTCAAAACGCAGATTTAGCTGACTGTAAACAATGCAATCCTTGGTCCAACATCGACGGCGCTGTTTATGATACACATTCTATATCGAAACATCGTTGACCCGGTTTAAAAGTGAAATAAATGAAAGATCTCTTAAATTACAAACTTTAAATAATGTCCTTTTTCACATTCACTATACAATTGCCGACATATTTACATGTAGACGGGGGGGGGGGGGGGGGCAGATGCACGTCTCACAACGAGTAAGGCAATACATATTTTGCAGATGTCTTACAATACCTTGAGGCAGCCATGTGTGAATCCAAGCCGGCCGAAGGAAACAGATCTCGGTGTTCCGTGTTTCCAAAAATCTCAATATGAAAGAAAGTAAAAGCACAAATATGCTATACAGAACAGTTAGCACTGCTATCCCTATCAACAACGACAAGTATATCTTGACATGTGTTATCGGGTTTTGCAATGCGGTCCGTCAAAAGTGGCGTGGACTTCAAAGTCGGGCCTCGGGATTTACGTGACAACAGCAGAGTAAGGTTTCCATGTTTTGGGTAATCAGAAATCCCTACACAGTTTAATTTGCTAGCGATTTACTTATTGATACGTGCGCCCTCTAGCCTCAGCAAACACTATGAAGGCTTCAAATGAATATTTGTATAGGTGCAGATATCTGTGTACGTGTCGGTGTCTCTATATGTCTTGTCATGGATATCAACTTCAGAATTAACCAACGGGTCACTTTTGTATATGATGTAAAATATTTTATGGGTTAGGAGATTGGTCTTTGTTGATCTAAGTCCCAGAAATATTCCAGCGAGGGGAACATTTTGAAAATCTTGAATAATCAAGAGTTATTAGTCACATCTCTTTCATGTTTGGTTTTTTGGAACTTTTAATAAAGTCAGTGCAAGTAAAGATATTTTAATGTGATATTTTAAATTCTCTATTTTCAATGAACCAGATATTCTTGGTCCCTTTTCCTTCATTTAATCTCAGAAACCATCGTGAACGAGGTTTGAATTGATCTACGACTTGGTATTTTTTCATGTACAATTCCAAACTTCAATGTATTTTAAGATGTATGCCAAAATCCGTGATACTATCTTCATGTTTGGTTCGTAGGGATATTCATAGTACATAAAAATCTCCGCATCCTTCTCTTCAGCCGTCGTGTAAAAACAAAAACAGTACAACTGTACATACTGCCTGTCTTTCACTATGATGACAGTATACCGGAATTTTTCGTGCGTACATACCGTAGACGCTCTTGATAGATACCAGGCATATTTCAATAACATCTGTAGTCAAGATGTGAAGGTCAAAAGTGTATACTGTCGGTCTGTACGTGGTTTAATAGCTTGATATTTCGCTGGTATTTCCATCCATACCAAAGTATTTTTTTCCCAAGGTCAGATAGCTCCTTCGACGCACACATCCATGCGTTTTCATTGCTTTCTGCTGATTCTATGGGCTTCCGAGAAAAGGAGTGACTTTGCTTTGTAGGGCAATGTTTACCCGGGACGTATAAAATATCAAACTTCAAATGTGCAGACCCCATTGAAGCTTGTTGTGGTATAGACATTGATTGGCGATCAGGATGTTGCACAAATACTCTAGAGAGATAATTGTACCATCAGAACCAGTGATCGCCATAGTTCTGCAAGCAGTATAATATAAATCTTACCTACCTTGTGTTTGACGTGAAGATTTCTTGCCAACCATGTTCTTCAATTCACTTTCTTAATGTTGTACCCGTCGAAGTCGGACTTTCCCTCACAGCAATATCAAAGCCATTTCTCGGTTAAAATGCCGTCACACACATGGTGGTCGCGAATTTTGCCTGAAAGTATGCCAGTAAATGCTTGATCATCTTGTCAGCGTCTCTTTTACAAAGTAGTACAGGCATGTAAAGGGGATGGCTTCAGAACCATCAGGGACTCCAAATTATTGAAAGAGGGAATACGTTCCGATGTTGGCGGTGATGACGGAGGCACTGTATAAACAATGTGTAATAGGTCATGTACGTTTACAGCCACGAGTGTCGAAAATACATAAAGTTCCTACCCGTAAAATACATATTAATATTTGAAATAATGGCTGTATATGTCTGCGGTTACATTTGAATTAACTCAAATGCAGCCTAACATTCACTGTAAAGATTCAAGTGCTTCGCCCAGCAAAGTGAGATAAATTGTTAAAATTGGACAAGCACAAATAAAGTAGGTTTCTCTGTATTCTCTGGTGTTCAGGAGAAACCATTTTAGCTACAATGCAACTTGTCCTCAAACTGGTTCCTTGTTGTACAACGGTGAATTTACTATTGATCTTCCTCTATAACGGAAGGGAAAGATATCGACGGCTTGGCGTTCTATGTATGTATTTAAAAGCATCAAGGATGATGTGTACAAACAGAGTTTCTTTCGAATTTTGTAAGTAGATATACTTCCAGAGTTGTCGTTGGGGCCTTTGTAGCGAGATGCATAAATCCGAAATATCATGCCATTCTGTAGAGTGGCATATTTCAGATATCTTAGATTCTATTTGATGGTTTGGCTAATGTTCAGCCACTTGGAGGTTTTTCCTGGAACTCGTCTTTGCTACTGAATATTTTCCAAACTGCCAATCAGGTAGGAAAAAGCCCTGGTTTCAGACTCCTTAAGTTGCTGTTAAAGTTAACGATGACAGTCTACCAGACAGATATATTGTCGAGCCGATGCACATTGCCAGTCTCTGACCGATCTCTGGCAATAAGCAGCGGTTCAATGTCAGAAGTCGTTCAGAGACTGCACATTAAATTTTGAGAGCTGTGTAAAGCGATAGGCATTGTGGGTACCGTTTCCCTGTAATTTAGATTACAAAACAGCTGACAAGGGTTTTACTGAGAAATACGGCAGATGATTTGGATGATCTACATTAAACCTGTAAAACCACTTGCGCATAACAATTGCAAGTATATTCTAAAATCTGTGAATCACAATGCATACATATATATTGTATCCATGGTGTGATATTATTGGCGTACTGAGGTTGATAGTTGTACAATCATTTGCAGGTAGTGCAGAATTTAATGCTTCTGGATGAAATCTTGCGTGTTCTATATTATTACTTCCTCACAGATAAGAACGGCATTATGCGATCTCGCCGTTACTGACCGCAACGGAGCGTGTATAAATCGTCAGAGAGCAGGGCAATAGGAGGAAACCAAAAACCAAACAGAATAAGCTATCCATTCAAAATACCTTGTTGACAAAAAAACTGCTTTCAGTTCGTATGGTCGGGGTAGGGGTCCGCATTTTTTTCTTTTGCTTCTGTCAAAAATCAATGGACCTCTCACTCAAAAAATGTTGTCAGGTCCCACAATAGAAAATGCGTAATATTTCATGAAACCCCTGCATTGTTGCTTGGTACATTTTGAGTTTTCTGATTGGTACAGTTATACCGTATACCCTTGCTGGTGATAATCTAGTGACAGCGTCAACAGATTAGTAACGTACCCTTCCTTGCTTTGTCGCATTAGGCAATTAAATCCATTAGATAATAGAGGTCAAACAGTGATTAAACTTCGCATAAGACTTTCGCAGGAAAAATACAAGAAACAGTGAAGGAGAAAGGGAAATCTTTACAAAACCAGTGCTAAGATGAGACCAAGACACCAAAGGTTGGTAGTATAAATCTTTATTGGCAATTATATCATAGTCAAACGTATAAAAGTGGCACTCCCACTTGATAACATTTTAAAACACATGTTTCTAATGCCAACGGTCGATGTTTGACGTGGCGACTGCGCGCGGATCGCGAGATACGATAAAAACGTGTCATTTCCCAAGCGTATTTTTCGCATCCCGAAGTTTTACGATTGTTTCTGATGACCCGAAATCCCCGGTTTGTTGTTGTGCAGATTGACGATATTCTAGGGAGTCCATAATAAGTTCGAACGACGCAATTAATTTACTTCCCTCTGCGAAGACTTTATATACAGCATTATGCCTTTACCTCAGGTAAGTTTTTTTTTTAAACTTCTCCTTAGTTTTTGTCATTTTCATCATTCTCAATCAGTTGTATTGTATTTTTAACCAATACCACATAGATATCAGTTTTTTACGAGTAAAATATTAGCCGCCTCTGATGACTACATTTTGTCGTCTGCCAGTGCTGAGAAAGCCTGTAAATGTTTCCAATTTGAATATGCAAGAAAATGTACAGTTCAGATTTATATTAGTGATATCATCTCCTACCGCGTCAAGGTAGTTTTTGCCAAATTCAGTTTCAAAATGTTGAAATCCTGTCAATGTCCATTGCCACTGTATTGTATTGCATTGTCGACTCGAGTCGGCTATTCGTGCAGTGCGTTCTTAGCAAGGCAAAGATGCGTTATACTTAGGTGTGCCGACCGCGATTATTCAGGGTGTTTCCATGATGAACTGTTGTTTTTTTTCAAGTCAAATGTACTCTAAATATTTAGACAGTTTTCCTGTAGAAAGAGCTAGTCTGTGTGCGACCAGAATTGAGTCACAGACCATCGATGCATCGATTGTCAATGTTTTTATCGATATCTCGCGATCCGCGCGCAGTCGCCACGTCAAATATCGACCGTCGGCATTAAAAATATGTTTTAAAACTGTTACCAAGTGAGAGTGCCACTTTAAAATAAAATAACAATAGCAAAAAGAAACCTGTGCTGAGACAAAGACACCCCTACCCGCTACCACTGGGGACGAATATTTTTGCTAGACCCTATGGACAATCCTACCTCGAATTATTCTTCACTAACATCACGTGAACGGCCCCACCCATGTTTCTATCTGTAGTTAGCTAATACACACCACTCCGGCAAATACACACCACTCCGGCAAGTAACCTACTTTCTCAAGGCATAAAATCTCCATTTAATTCTTGCAGGGGTCAATCTCTTGATCATTTCATCGGTATTTACCAGCCACTGTTGCTATGATAAGGTTCAGTGTCTCATTGCACTGAGACTGTCACAAGACAGTGCTAAGAGAGTATGTCCGAAATATCAAAGCAGTTTTAGGTGAAACGGAGACTGTAGGTTATCGAGATCCATAGAGACACACGAAGGACTTTTAGTTTAGTACATTTGTAGTTCAATACTATCCTGACTGTTCGTTTTCGTTGTTACAAGAATACACGAATAATAAGATGACTCAGTGTTGCTTATTTATTTCCCAAGGTACTAAAGATATCTTTATCACCCAGCTATTAATATAATCGACGCTTTGCATTACCGTGGCTCTCCTGTACGTACTAGCTAACGGTTTTTTCCACCGAAAAATGCTGTATGTTACCCAGAAAGAGGATAGTTACATAAAACCTATAAGAACATAGTTAGTTTTCCTGAAATTTTGTTGAACATATTATATTTCAAATTTTGACGGGAATTCTGCGCAACCATTTAACCTTGAAAAGGGGAGATTTCGTCTTTAATTGGAAGTTGAATTATTATTAAGAAAACATAAAAACTATTCTCAGAATTACCAAACTTTGCCATTACTGTTTTGACCAAAACTATGCATAACAATGCATTGATCTAGTCCTTCATGTGCGTTTATTTTGAAACAATGATAGTTCTTTTGTCACAAATATTTCGCGCTGTTGCTGCGTTTGTCCCTTGTTTTACTTGTTCTGCAAAGGTTTATGTCCTGTAACGATAGAAAAGATCCTTGTCGTACGTTCTAGCCTGGATAAGATGGTTATTTATTAACATAGAGTCTAACAGTGCACATTTAAACGATTCCGATTGTATTAGCAAGGCTTATACTTCATATTTCAATATTCTTTGGTGGAAGAAGGAAATTATTTATATTCTAGAACAAAAATCATTAAAATATTGTTGAAAGTTCCTGCCATGTCCCGTTAATGTTTGATGTAAGATGGCGGGGACAACAAGCCGAGCCTCTCCCTATATATAATAATGGCAACCGCAATATATATTTCAAAAATTTACTGCTTATATTGAATAGAGCCTAGCGATATTCTCTTTACTCTCTTGAAGTGCTATAAAGACTGATATAAGATAAAAATAAACCTCAGTCTGAGCAATCCTCAGGGTATGAGTTTTGCAGTTGAATTATACTAATTATGTATGGTGGTATGCTTAACACCCGTGACCCGTTGTACATGGTTGAAGAAATCGCCAATACGAGAGATGTATACTTTAGCAAGCATATCCGTCACCCTATTCCTGCCACCCAACATCACAAGCTGAATGACAATCATCCACTTTCTACATCTCTCCTAGATGCCAAAGAGATGCACGAGTTTTTGTATAGCCTGCAAAAAATATCACAGTCTTCTGCCACCGCCGCTGGCTGACAGTCATCCCAATCCACGCACTTTGCCTACGGAATATTTTCGGCTGTTTATCGGGCACAACTGTCGCCTACTGCTGACTGACAGCCACCCCATTCCACGCACTTTACGTACGGAATATTTTCGGCTGTTTATTGGTCAAACCTGTCGCCTGCTGCTGACTGGCAGCTATCCCAATCCACGCACTTTGCCTACAGAGTATTGTCGGCTCTTTATCGGTGCACTAGCCACTTAATTCCCAAGGCCTTTTCAAGTCCACGCCACTTTTAGCGGACGGCATTGCAAAACCTTTAGGATTCCCGAACACATTTATATCACACTTGCACCTCGTTCTTTATATCCTTGTTTCCATGGTTCAAGAACAGTACGAGACTTTCTGAAACTTCCACCATCAAGGCCGTCAACTTCTGCAAAGCGGCCGCACATTAAAAGTCAAGTAGTATAGTGCCACACTTATCTATGGTAATCAGCCCGTTAATTTTTGCTGACTCATTGAATGGTAAACTTCGTTTTAAAAAGAAAGCTAATGTAAATTGATGTTAGGCAGGTGTAGATTTGTCAATCTGCGACAGATATAGGCGCAGAAAAAAATGGTATATTTTTGTCTGTATTTAAAGCATATTTTGACTTGGATGACTCGGCAAAAAAATCAGAGACTTGACATGTACGGAATATTGTATTGTTGGCTGTTTATCGGGCACACCTGTCGCCTCCTGCTGCTGACTGACAGCCGTCCCAATCCAGGCACTTCGCCTACGGAATATCTCGGTGTTTACCGGGCATATTTGTCGCCTCCTGCTGGCTGGCAGCAATCAGAATCCACGCACTTTACGTACAGAATGTTCTCGGGTGTTTACCGGGCATATTTGTCGCCTGCTGCCGGCTGGCAGCCATCCCAATCCACGCACTTTGCGTACGGAATGTTCTCGGCTGTTTATCGGTCACACCTGTCGCCTGCTGCTGACTGACAGCTATCCCAATCCACGGACTTTGCCTACGGAATATTTTCGGCTGTTTATATGGCACACCTGCAGTCGCCTGTTGCCGGCTGGAAGCAATCCCAATCCACGCACTTTACATACGGAATGTTCGCGAGTGTTTAGTGGGCACACCTGTTGCCTCTTGCCGGCAGGCAGCCATCCCTATCCACGCACTTTGCCTACGGAATAATGTCGGCTGTTTATCGGGCACACCTGTCACCTGCTGCCGTCTAGTAGCCATCCCAATCCACGCACTTTGCCTACGGAATATTTTCTGCTGTTTATCGGGCACACCTGTCGCCTGCTGCTGACTGAGAGCCATCCCAATCCACGCACTTTGCCTTGGGGATATTTTCTTCTGTATATCGAGCACACCTGTCGCATGCTCCTGACTGACAGCCATCCCCATCCACGCTGTTTATCGGGCAAACCTGTCGCCTGCTGCTGACTGGCAGCTATCCCAATCCACCCATACAGAGTATTGTCGGCTCTTTATCGGTGCACTTGTCCCTGAATTCCCGCGGGCCGATTTTCAAGTCCACGCCACTTTTATCGGACGGCACTGCAAAACCTTTAGGATTCCCGAACTCACATATATCAAACTTACACCTCGTTCTTTAAATACTTGTTTCCATGGTTCAAGAGCAATACGATACTTTCTGAAACTTCCACCATCAAGGCCGTCATCTTCTGCCTGCGGCCGCACATTTAAACCCGCGTTCTATAGTGCTACACTTACACATCTCTGTGGTAATCAGCCAGTTAATTTTTGCTGGCTCATTGAATGCTGAAGTTGGTTTTAAAAAGAAAATTAACGTAACTTGATGTTTGGCAGGTGTAGATTTGTCAATCTGCGATAGATATAGGCGCAGAAAAAAATGCTATATTTTTGTTTGTATTTAAAGTATATTTTGACTTGGATGACTCGGCAAAAAATCAGAGACTTGACATGTACGGAATATTGTTGGCTGTTTATCGAGGACACTTGTGGCCTGCTGCTGACTGACAGCCATCCCAATCCACGCACTTTGCGTGCGGAATATTCTCAGGTGTTTACCGGGCATATTTGTCGCCTCCTGCTGGCTGGCAGCAATCCGAATCCGCGCACTGTACGTACGGAATGTTCTCGGCTGTTTATCGGGCACACGTGTAGCCTGCTGCCGGCTGGCAGCCAATTCACGCACTTTGCCTACGGAATGTTCGCGGGTGTTTAGCAGGCACACCTGTTGCCTCTTGCCGGCAAGCAGCCATCCCAATTCACGCACTTTACCTACGGAATAATTTCGGCTGTTTATCGGGCACACCTGTCACCTGCTGCCGGCTAGTAGCCATCCCAATCCACGCACTTTGCCTACGGAATATTTTCTGCTGTTTATCGGGCACACCTGTCGCCTGCTGCTGACTGAGAGCCATCCCAATCCACGCACTTTGCCTTGGGGATATTTTCTTCTGTATATCGGGCAAACCTGTCGCCTGCTGCTGACTGGCAGCTATCCCAATCCACCCATAAGCTACAGAGTATTGTCGGCTCTTTATCGGTGCACTTGTCACTTAATTACCGAGGCCTGACTTTCGAGTAGGCGCCACTTTTAACGGACGGCATTGCAAAACCTTTAGGATTACCGAACACATATATATCAAACTTACACCTCATTCTTTATATACTTGTGTCCATGGTTTAAGAGCAATACGAGACTTTCTGAAACTTCCACCATCAAGGCCGTCAACTTCTGCTTGGGCCGCACATTAAAACCCCTGTAGTAAGATTATAGTGCCACACTTGCACATATCTATGATAATCAGCCATTAAATTTTGCTGACTCATTGAAAGGTAAAGTTCTTTTTAAAAAGAAAACTAACGTAAATTGATGTTTGGCAGGTGTTGATTTGTCAATCTGCGACAGATATAGGCGCAAAAAAATGATATATTTTTGTTTGTATTTAAAGCATATTTTGACTTGGACAACTCGGCAAAAAATCAGAGACTTGACATGTACGGAATATTGTTGGCTGTTTATCGGGCACACTTGTGGCATGCTGCTGACTGACAGCAATCCCAATCCACGCACTTTGCCAACGTAATATTTTCGGCTGTTTATCGGGCATACCTGTCGCCTGCTTCTGGCTTGCAGCCATCTCGGGCCAACCCGCGCACTTCTGGCACTTTCCATACGGCATTGTTCCCGGCTGTTAATCGGGCAAACCTGTCACTTGCTGTTGGCTGACAGCCATCCCAATCCACTTTAGGGGCCTACTTTGCCTACGGAATGTTCTCGGCTATTCATCGGGCATACAGTTCCCCCGCTGCACTGCTAGCTGACCAGGCTGACAGCCATCGCAATCCACGCACCTTGCATACGGAATGTTCTTGGCTGTTTATCGGGCATATCTGTCTCCTGGTGCTTGCTGGCAGTCATCCCAATCCACGCACTTTAATTGCCTACGAATGTTCTATAGGGCCTAAAAGTCTAGGGCGGAAAAGTACGCGAATGTGTAATTCGTACTGATTTACGTGCAGGAGTTCGCATTTAAATTTTTGCAAGTATGATAGTAATCTTTTCGCCTTTAAAACGGCAAAGTCGCTCTTTTTTCCTTTGGTGATATCAAAAGAGTACATGGAATACTTGCATGACGTCACTCAGTGTACAAAATGGTGATGGTAAGCTATTTAACTGTAAAAGTGTCATAAATTACCCCTTTGCCATAGGGCAATAATGTTCGGTTATTCCTTGCTAGTGCATTCATTGTTGACTTTGTCAAAGTTAATCCGGTGATAACTTGGTGACAGCGTCCACAGATTAGTAACTTACCCTTGCTTGCTTTGGCGCATTAGGCAATCAAACGACAGTGACAAAACTTCGCGTAAATTGTCAAAGGACAAATACGTGGTAAGGCGAACGAAAAAGAAAAAGAAATGGTTACAAAACCAGTGCTAACATAATACCAGGACATCGGCTGGTAGTATAAATCTTTATTATCAATACATATATCATATTCAAACGTATTAAAATGAAATCCTACATGTAAAGCATAGGAGAAACTCTGTGCTGAGACCAAGACTCCCCTTCCGCCGACCCTATCCCTGGGGACGGACATTTGTGCGACGTCCAATGCCTTTGCTGAATATCAACAGGTGATTCTTTGTTACCTGTATGCAAAATGGATTTTTCCTATTTCCAACTTGCTTTCCAATGACAAATATATATATATATATATATATTATATATATATATATATATATATATATATATATATTATTATATATATACAAATCAGATATATATATATATATATCAGATATATATATATATATATATATATATATATATATATATATATATATATATATATATATATATATATATATATATATATATATTTTCTATTTTTTAAATTTTTATTCAAGCCCATATCCAAACAGGGGAACGCCAAGGCCCACTGCCCATGACTGAAACTTGCAATTACTGAGTAAAGTGCCTTGCTAAAGGGCATAACACCATTAAGTCTCTACGTCACCATCTTCGACTACTGATTCGGCTCTGCCATGTACATTTTCTCTCCCCCTCCTCGTTGTGATCATGGATCATGACATGTTATGACCTGATGTGACCTGTCACATAGATAACATGAGCATGCGCAATAATGCCAAAATGGCTGATGTCAGCATGAAAACGTCGGTATGTCATAGAATCAGTCAAACAGCTTGAACAGGCAGAGCCATACAGTGTGTATGCAACAGAGAGTAAAACCATAAAAGGTAAACATTGAGAACCAGAAAGAGCCGGCTCCGTTTTGCTACCGTATGCTGAAATGGCACACTTGCACAAACAAGGTGAGCTTGGGAATCTAGAAAACCTCACAGTGCCAGAACTGACTGACTTATTGAAGAGACAGGAGAAACTGTTGGCGAACGAGTGAGTATACAAGCTTTACACTTCTTGTGCTGGGTTTGCGAATCGTGTCTATTGCTGCGACCACGGGCACTGTACTCTACTCTAGTGACTCCGCTGCAATCTGTAGCCCGCCTCTCCGATATATTCATTACATTGACCCATGGATGATGATGTGTGTAGTCAGGGAACTCATCAGCAGAACACACAAGGAATTGGCACTGGCAGGGCCACAGTTAGCAGCTACACAGTATATCATGCGTGTATCTTGTACCGTAACCCACATCTAGGACCTTTCCCCGGCGATTTAGAATGTCCTTTCCCGGACACCCAAAATCGCAGAGGAAAGTTGTGGGCTGCGGAACTGCAGCAAGTTACAGGCTAAAATCTGCCTGGCAGGGCTTTATGTTACCGGCTACACCTAGCCTCCAACCACAAACCTTCTGACTGCCACAGGCTAAACCACTGACTTTGTATCGGTGTTGTGGAGGAAGGTTTTCCCGCAGAAAACAGTCAATTTTGAATCCAAAACTTGCGGTTATCTTCATTTTCGAGCACATCCTCTACGTACACAATGTGCTCAGTTACATTTGTAAATGTTCACAAAGCCCACTTTTCTGTCTGTATGCGAGAAAAATGTCCACAGCCATATCAGCTGCCATTGCAATGTGTGGTTTCCTCAATCAGTATTCTTTCCATAAATCATTGAACGCCATTTATTTCTGCATTTTCTCATTTTATTAAGAAATGATGTACATCAAATGATAGCACATAGTCTAGCGTTAGTTTTTTAGGTACTGTATTAAACTCAAACAACTGCCTGGCTTCATGTATCATGTATTTGAGTTTGGAAGTTGAGGAAAATGGTAAACTGACATGCCTTGGTGACAAGTGAGTCAGACCATGCATTGCTAAGGAAATTACACACTGTAATCTTTGTCATGATGGGTTGCAAGTTTATCACAGTACTATGAGGTTATTAGGAAAATACCGCAAAGGATGCACGAGGACATTGGCGCAGCGTATCGCCCAACGCGAAGCTGAGGGCGATGCGCGGCGCCAATGTCCTAGTGCATCCTTTGCGGTATTTTCGTAATAACCTTATTATTATACATCTTACATTCCCGGCTGGGGCATCAAATTGTCAGAGTCGTGACCATTTTCGTGCAATGCCAACAATTTTTCTTCCGATTTTATCGCGCCAGTGTGGAACGGTATCTCGGAAGTGCTTCTGCAAATTTTGGAGTGTGTGCACTACACACGTACGTATGTACAGAGCGCGCGCGAGACATGTTCTGGTACTCGTCCAATGGGTCCCTTGAAACCGTTCAACAGTAGACGCGCAGATACAGCCGCAGGGGATGGGGCGCCTTGAAACCGTACGTGTTATGGAACGGGCGTTCCGTACGGCTTTTTTAGCGCACGCTAAATCCTATTGTTCTCGCTAGTAGATGTATAATAATTTGTTAATATTCATTTTACCTAGTCATGGCAAATTTAACTTCAAGTACATGTAATCTTTTGTGATGAACCAATGATTCACAATATATTGCATCATATATGTACCATTTCTATTCAAATTAACAGTGTTTTCAAGTTTGCAAAGATTTAAACTTGTGCCAACCCAAAAATGGTGACTAACTTTAAGCATGTCTTTTTCAGAAAATTCCTTCAGAAACTCTCAGATAAGGGACATAAAATAAGAATTTTTGCAGAAAGGCTACAGTTAATGATCAAAAAAAGACAGCAAGTTGAGCAGGCGGCAGAACTTTTTGAGAAAATGAAGATTGATCAAGAAAACTTCCCAGGAGTTAAAAACCAACTTGACAGTGATGATGATGAGGATGACGACATCACTGAGAGTAAAGAGCCTGATGTGGACAGTAAAGGAATTGAAAAGACTGACTCTGATTCAGCTTCAAATAGCAACTGCCATGAGATTGAAGGAAGGACTTTGCCTGAAAAGAGTGCCATGGACAACTACAGAGGAAAACCTGTGAAAAAGATATCAGAGTTCAAAAAGAGAATGTCAACTCAACCAGGCATTCAACCTGGCAATCCATTTTTGAAAACACAAACACAAAAGAAGGATGTATTCCGACCCTCCAAGACATTGAGGTCCAATAAACTACCAGATGACATTGTGAAGCCTGAGCCATTGCCAATGAAACTTTCCAGTGATATTCAAAGAGATAAGGTGGAAGAGATATCTGCAGTAATGCCTCCAAAAATAAAACATGTTGATGGGTCTCAACTCCTGGAAATCAGTGAATCAATTCTTTTGGAACAAGAGCAACAAAAGAAATATGAGGTGGGATTGATAGCATTTTTCTTCCAATTGTTATTAATCGTTACCTTCTGTGGTACAATGACATGTAAAATCTAAATTTGTAGACTTTGCTTAATCCCCTGTTGTACATACTTCTGGTCAGAGGGACTGTGTTCTGGTCAATGATACATGTGACAGATGGATTTTCTTACATGTATATATACTTCACAACTCAGACTTCAGATTACTCCCAGTTATACAATGTTAAGGGTTATTTGTAACAATGAGAGGATATTAAGAAATAAAGCATTCATCCTGCTTTAGAATTACCATAGTGATTTACAAAAAAAGATCAGCTTACCAGAATACATGTATATGATCTATCATTTAATGAGCGAATTCTCTTACCTTAGAAACAAGCTTACATATAACATGCTCAGTCAGGTAAATTTTTGCTGTTTTCTAACCTGAAAGATCTAGATTAATGAATTTTGCAACAAAAATGAATGAGGTTGGAAGTTCAATTAATATACTATAGTATTGTCCACAGCTAATCTACATAAATTACGTTCTTTGAATAGTCTTTTGTTATGCTAATGACTTCTTTGACTGCACTGGTTCTATTGAAATCACCATAGAAAATCCTGCAGGTGTTAGATTGACATGCCATCAAAATTTATTCAATTAGTATTTAATTTATTTGATATCATTTGTACAGGAACTTTGTGCAAAGCAAGCTGCTGAACGTCTAGCAAGGAGAATGAATGTTACCATGGAAGCATACATACCTGATCAAGGAGACATGGCGTATCCTTTCAAAGTTATAATGTCGGTAGTTTATATGTATATTGTGATAGGATTTCTGTGCTTGATTTCTTGTGTAGGACAAAAGTATGTGTTCCTGGACCATATTGTGGAGTATACATCTTAGTGTAAACAATTGCCTTTGAAGTCATCGCCAAGCTGTTGGACCCATCAGTTTTTTTTTTAAATAATATTTAACCAACATTGCATGATAATCTGAAGAAATGTTTGACTAATCTTAGTGATTAATTTGATTTCTACATACAGTTTTACAGACGTACAATATTACATAAACAAACAATAAATGAAAATGTCCATTAAGACATGAAAAATTCTTGAAATCACTTTTGTTTGTCATAGAGTACAATTTAAATCACAAATCTGTTGTTTTCTCAATTTTGACCTGGGTTGACCTTGACTTTGACCTCCAGTTATCGTGAACATGAATCTGATGAAGGTAATGACACTTCTGATGATGAAACATCTACAGATGAGGATTGAAAAGAAGCTGTGTTCACACCAACTGACCATCTTAGACCGTGTTTACCCTGTTTACCCTGGCAGACTGTCTGAGACATTGGTTAGCGGTGGTCAAACAGCAAAGCAGCCAAGACACTTTGTTCACCAGGATATATCTTGGAACACCAACTATTGTGTGGTTATAAAGATATTGTGCAATTATGCTGACTTTGCATGATGTATGGTCAAGTTGAAAAGTCACAACACTAGTGTTTATAAGTGATGGAGCAATATTGCAATGCAATTTTTTATGCAGAGGCTTGAAATAAACGTTCAAGGAGCTGGTGTAGTAACTTGAACCGAAAAGTAACACTGTGAAGTGACACTGTGGTATCTGTATTGCTTGCCAAGTATTTGGAGCAATGTAATAATGAACTGTGTGGGACAATTATGACATTGTAGGTAATTACAGAACATTTTGTTCAGTTTGTCAGAAACATGAAAAACATATTCATTGAACCTTGCTGTTACAGTTAACAAGGGAGTTGTCAGCATTACACAGAGTATTATCAATGTCACACTTAACCACTGAGTTGTCAGCATTACGCTGAGTATTATCAATGTCACAGTTAACAACTGACTTATACTGTTAGTACTCAATGTCACCAATGTTTACAGTCTACAGTATAGGAGTCTCATATCACAACAAGTAGCATCACAGGCGACCCATTAAGTATTACTGAGTTTTTCACAGTTTTCTCTATCATTTTCTCTTCTTTCTTCATGCTCTCAATGATCACAGTAAATAAAATAAATGGTTATATAACCTACCTAGCCTCTGTGACTCTTTATTTATTTTACACTCCATTACAAGGACGTATATCTCTCATACACACATGTTGTGATTAATTAGTCAACACAACTAATTATGCTAATCCGTGGACTTATCAGGGATTTTACGGGTTAGTCAACATCGCGAAAGATAGGAATGGTTACTAGTAATACAGTAAATAATGTCAGATGTTGCATTATATATCACTTTCGATTCCTGCAATTGCTAATCTTTTGATATTGATATTGTTATCAAAAGTTGTGTTTTCTAACAAACAAAGCAATACATTTCTGCCTGATTTCTTGTACATATTTACACTCAAATAAGATGTGTTCCAGTGTTTCTTCTTGGCCACATGTGGCCAGTCTAGGCTCGCGCATTTAAAAACAGGAACTTCCCCTATAAAAGCCGGATCATCGTAAATCTATGCAAATGTTAAAAAAGCCACGCTACTGATCGGACCTTGTTTTTTGGAAAAAGATAAATTTGTTTAAGAGCTTATTTCGACAAGGTCGCAAATAAACAAATTGGACCTGTATGTACCTGTATGATCTTGCGCCCCCACACGCTCAACGAAAGCTAGTGAGTGTAACTAACCGGAAGTAAATCATAATACAAGATGTCAGCGCCCATGTGGTGACGTCCACAGCATGGGGATTGGTCTAGAAATCTCCAACTGAAAGAGATTCAGTCTAGCAGGGGAGCGAAGATATACAACTCATAAATAGCTGGCTTCGGTGAGTTCTCATGGCCATGAAATGCACGTAAAGTTACGAACATGCCGTCACAAAGCTCCGCATTCCTGGCCAGTTAGTTACTGTAGCTTTGCCTATCCACCACATGGCGCCTGCGACGCCTACGTCCACCAATTGATGATCATAACTTGGAATAGGCGGAGTTACAGGCCTTTTGGTAAAATTTTAGATTCAAACGTATCACTTTAACGACTGAGAGCTGGAGGTAGGAATGAATTAAACTTAGAATTTTCCCTTCCAGATGGATGCGACATATGTCTTCGATTAACTAACACTCGTGTGAATGCCCCTCCAGAGTAATGCCCACGATAAACGATTTCAGGGCCACCACCTATATCACAGTCCCTTTGGCCAGTCCCTTTGGTGGAGGGACTCTTCCAACATATCATTCATGGATCTGCAACTTGTCTTCGATGCGGACATGCATGCAATTTAAATGTGAATGTGATACGACTCGTGGCTTTCCACGACGTAAATCAACATGTACATGTGTTTTGGTGAAGCCATCTTTCCCCTCCACTCAAATAACCAGGGAATGTTTAGGGCAATATGATCACTACAGACACCAAACAGAAAAAGACATGCTAATATAGATGATGTCAAACTTCTGATACAATCAAGTTTACATGGATGGATTGCATTGCATTGCATAGGCCAGAAGTACAAGCGATGCTACACAGACTTCCTGGGGCAAAAGGCTAATCTAGGAACACTCCTCTCTTGTTACAATATGTATTGTGAAATTGGTGAAATTCATTTATGCATTAGTTCAAAAGAACATTACGTTGAAATACGTATAGTTAATTTGGTTAGTTTCAAAGAGCCTTCACTATATTTTATGATCATGGTCCGATTTTCAATAAAGATTTTAGTGTCCAGTAACTTGGTAGAGACATGTTTGTGGTGTGACTCTCCGAGACGTTTAAGAAAGCAGACCACTTCCGGACCCCATTACCCTAATGCTACTCATGTGTATATTGATAGGCTGGTCAAATAGACATGAAAGGATATCCTTGTGTGGCAGTCCAAACTCTTTGAAAGATCTAGTGTTCTATATAAAGTAATATCCTGTACAGTATTATTTTACTGCAGGGCTCCATGTAATGCTAGGAACAGTAATCCATACACAGAGCTTTACATATGAAAGCGGATATTCGGCATGAACAGCTGTTCAAAAGCTATTCGTCTGTCTTTATCTCCCAAAATATTTAGCAATTGCCTGTAGTTTGTGACTTATTGGTAGGTGACCTCCTTAACATTATTGATCAATTGCATCCTAACAGTGTATTTTCAGCTACCGTTTAATGGCTTTAGTGATATGAAACGACTCTGTAATATTTTGCAAATTTTGTTTGTTCATGCACTAGCCATGGCCTATGAGCATGATTACGCATACGACTACGCAGAGTATGAAGCCCTGCCGCAAGATATGCTTGAAGATTACTTGTATGGTAATCCAGCGATGCTTTACAATCAACATGACTACATGTATGACCACATGGACCATGAGTACACGGCTGATATCTCCTACACAGATTTAATGTTTGACTGCATAATACCAACTTTGCAACAAGGCGTGCAGATTGTAACTCCCTTGCTGTTGTTGTGTGTAGGATTTCGGTTCTTTGCTTATGCAGGTAAAATTTTAATTGTTCTTTTTCAGCTAGTATTCAATTTTTGCTAAAATTTTAGATATAATATAGAGCCTCTTTATATATATATATATATATATATATATATATATATATATATATATATATATATAGTATATGTATATAGTAACATCATTAAGATTATTTGACCTGGAAGACTTCAGTATACCATATAGAGCCTCTTTATATATATATATATATATATATATATATATATATATATATATATATATATATATATATATATATATATATATATATATATATATATATATATATATATATATATATATAGTATATGTATATAGTAACATCATTAAGATTATTTGACCTGGAAGACTTCAGTATACCATAATCAAAATAATTAACAAACACTGAATATTGTATGTTTCCACTGTAATCAGTGCTAATCCAATGCTGTATGATTTCGCTGTGATCAGTGCTAATCCAATGTTGTATGCTTTCACTGTGATCAGTGCTAATCCAATGCTGTATGCTTTCACTGTGATCAGTGCTAATCCAATGCTGTATGCTTTCACTGTGATCAGTGCTAATCCAATGCTGTATGCTTTCACTGTGATCAGTGCTAATCCAATGCTGTATGCTTTCACTGTGATCAGTGCTAATCCAATGCTGTATGCTTTCACTGTGATCAGTGCTAATCCAATGCTGTATGCTTTCACTGTGATCAGTGCTAATCCAATGCTGTATGCTTTCACTGTGATCAGTGCTAATCCAATGCTGTATGCTTTGAGTGTGATCAGTGCTAATCCAATGCTGTATGCTTTCACTGTGATCAGTGCTAATCCAATGCTGTATGATTTCACTGTGATCAGTGCTAATCCAATGCTGTATGCTTTGAGTGTGATCAGTGCTAATCCAGTGCTGTATGCTTCACTGTTATCAGTGGTAATCCAATGCAGCTGTATGCTTTCACTGTGATCAGTGCTAATCCAGTGCTGTATGCTTCACTATGATCAGTGCTAATCCGATGCTGTATGCTTTGAGTGTGATCAGTGGTAATCCAATGCTGTATGCTTTCACTGTGATCAGTGCTAATCCGATGCTGTATGCTTTGAGTGTGATCAGTGGTAATCCAATGCTGTATGCTGTCACTGTGATCAGTGCTAATCCAATGCTGTATGCTCACACTGTGATCAGTGCTAATCCAATGCTGTATGCTTTCACTGTTATTAGTGCTAATCCAATGCTGTATGCTTTTACTGTGATCAGTGGTAATCCAATGCTGTATGATTTCACTGTGATCAGTGCTAATCCAATGCTGTATGATTTCACTGTGATCAGTGCTAATCCAATGCTGTATGCTTTCACTGTTATTAGTGCTAATCCAATGCTGTATGCTTTCACTGTGATCAGTGGTAATCCAATGCTGTATGCTTTCACTGTGATCAGTGCTAATCCAATGCTGTATGCTTTCACTGTGATCAGTGCTAATCCAATGCTGTATGCTTTCACTGTGATCAGTGCTAATCCAATGCTGTATGATTTCACTGTGATCAGTGCTAATCCAATGCTGTATGCTTTCACTGTTATTAGTGCTAATCCAATGCTGTATGCTTTCACTGTGATCAGTGGTAATCCAATGCTGTATGATTTCACTGTGATCAGTGCTAATCCAATGCTGTATGCTTTCACTGTTATCAGTGCTAATCCAGTGCTGTATGATTTCACTGTGATCAGTGCTAATCCAATGCTGTATGCTTTCACTGTTATTAGTGCTAATCCAGTGCTGTATGCTTTCACTGTGATCAGTGGTAATCCAATGCTGTATGCTTTCACTGTGATCAGTGCTAATCCAATGCTGTATGCTTTCACTGTTATTAGTGCTAATCCAATGCTGTATGCTGTTACTGTGATCATTGGTAATCCAATGCTGTATGCTTTGAGTGTGATCAGTGGTAATCCAATGCTGTATGCTTTCACTGTAATCAGTGCTAATCCGATGCTGTATGCTTTCACTGTGATCAGTGCTAATCCAATGCTGTATGATTTCACTGTGATCAGTGCTAATCCAATGCTGTATGCTTTCACTGTGATCAGTGCCAATGCTGTATGCTTTCGCTGTGATCAGTGCTAATCCAATGCTGTATGCTTTCACTGTGATCAGTGCTAATCCAATGCTGTATGCTTTCACTGTGATCAGTGCCAATGCTGTATGCTTTCACTGTGATCAGTGCTAATCCAATGCTGTATGCTTTCACTGTGATCAGTGCTAATCCAGTGCTGTATGCTTTCACTGTGATCAGTGCTAATCCAATGCTGTATGCTTTCACTGTGATCAGTGCTAATCCAATGCTGTATGCTTTCACTGTGATCAGTGCTAATCCAATGCTGTATGCTTTCACTGTGATCAGTGCTAATCCAATGCTGTATGCTTTCACTGTGATCAGTGCTAATCCAGTGCTGTATGCTTTCACTGTGATCAGTGCTAATCCAGTGCTGTATGCTTCACCATGATCAGTGGTAATCCAATGCTGTATGCTTTGAGTGTGATCAGTGGTAATCCAATGCTGTATTCTTTCACTGTGATCAGTGCTAATCCGATGCTGTATGCTTTGAGTGTGATCAGTGGTTATCCAATGCTGTATGCTGTCACTGTGATCAGTGCTAATCCAATGCTGTATGCTTCACTATGATCAGTGGTAATCCAATGCTGTATGCTTTCACGGTGATCAGTGCTAATCCAATGCTGTATGCTTCACTATGATCAGTGGTAATCCGATGCTGTATGCTTTGAGTGTGATCAGTGGTAATCCAATGCTGTATGATTTCACTGTGATCAGTGCTAATCCAATGCTGTATGCTTTCACTGTGATCAGTGCTAATCCAGTGCTGTATGCTTTCACTGTGATCAGTGCTAATCCAGTGCTGTATGCTTCACCATGATCAGTGGTAATCCAATGCTGTATGCTTTCACTGTGATCAGTGGTAATCCAATGCGATCAGTGGTAATCCAATGCTGTATGATTTCACTGTGATCAGTGCTAATCCAATGCTGTATGCTTTCACTGTGATCAGTGGTAATCCAATGCTGTATGCTTTCACTGTGATCAGTGGTAATCCAATGCGATCAGTGGTAATCCAATGCTGTATGATTTCACTGTGATCAGTGCTAATCCAATGCTGTATGCTTCACTATGATCAGTGGTAATCCAATGCTGTATGCTTTCACTGTGATCAGTGCTAATCCAATGCTGTATGCTTTCACTGTTATCAGTGCTAATCAAGTGCAGGGAAAGACACTAAGGGTTGTCCGATTGCCCGGGGCAAGTGAAAGTCGCGTTCGGGCAAGTGAACCTCCAATGCCACTTGCCCGACGGGACAAGTGAAAAAAATAATACCTAGAAATCGAATTCACGAGAGGGATTTTCTGGTGAGGGAACACGGACTTAAACAACAAAAAATTTTCGTTATGTCATTGTGAACATTTCCATAAGATTTTTCATAAAATTGCATGAAGAGTTGATGAAAAGAATCATGTAATCGTTTTCAATAAAATGCAGTTCAAACAATACCACCGGTTAAATACCGTACGCGGATTTTGCATATGAAAAAGCTGTTCAGCTGGTGGAGCGTACGTTCACCAAAGTTCATTGCATTGACTGTGAGGTTACGGTGTCACAAAATATGTTGATACGGTAAAAAAAGAAACACAAAGCGGTTTTTGTGCTTTGTATGAACGTTTATAATGATATAAAAATAAAGTCCAGTGGTGAAAAATCACCACAAAAAAGGGAGTTTTACTAAAACCTACTCTTCAATGTTAACTTGAAAGTGACAGTGAGTGGCATCGTGGCAAGACCGCATGCAATGAAAGTCATGAGCAAGCTTTGGTGTCAACGGGTCCAGTCTTTGAATTTTCAATGAACACTGACTTAATTTTCAGGTCAATAAGCTAAAAGTTACTTGTCCGTGGCGACCAACCTCTCTGTTTGTGAATTTTCCCATTCTAAAATGACTGTCAAGAAGCAATTGGAGCGAGTTTGACATCGAGAAATTCATCTTTCAAGACACATAGAAAACCACCGGCGCCGTAGGTTGTTGGTTTAAATTCTATTTAGTCTGCGCATGAGCATTAAAAAGACCACCTAGGTTATTAGAAAAACATAGGATACTGGTATAGTGCAATGGTAATCCAAACTTCATAGGGCTTGTGTATGATGTCAGCGCAGTAAAAACATGACAAAGAAGTACATTATTTTTCAGAAGCTTCAAAACATTCCTTTATAGCTACAGATTTTTTTCTTTCTGTATATATAAGTTAAAACTTTTAACTGCAAAAATACTTTGAAGGTACAATTAAAATGGCTGTTATTATTTGTACATTAAGACCTAAGAAAGTAAACATACAAACATATGAACTGTTAGAATTTTTTCTATGAATATGAAAGCCCACTAGCTGTAAATCTTGAAATTTGTTGACCTAAAAAGGCTTCCTATTTTTTCTGGTTTTCTTTAAATTCTACCCATTAATAGGATATAGTCTTTTGCAGCTTTAGAAAACATTCTTTAGTGAAAAATTGGACAAGTAAATTTACATTTTAACCATTATTTTGATTTCCCACCATACTACAAAGAAAACAAAACATTTTTGTCCCAGTTGAAAACATTCAACACTATGCATTACATTGGACTACTCTGTTGTTTCCGTGAATATTCAAATGCATATATGCACGGTGTACACTGTTTTTTGCTATGTTTGCATTGGGTGCCATTTTACGTTTGGGCACACATTATTTTTCACTGTTATCAGTGCTAATCCAATGCTGTATGCTTTCACTGTGATCAGTGCTAATCCAATGCTGTATGATTTCACTGTGATCAGTGCTAATCCAATGCTGTATGCTTTCACTGTGATCAGTGGTAATCCAATGCTGTATGATTTCACTGTGATCAGTGCTAATCCAATGCTGTATGATTTCACTGTGATCAGTGCTAATCCAATGCTGTATGCTTTCACTGTTATCAGTGGTAATCCAATGCTGTATGATTTCACTGTGATCAGTGCTAATCCAATGCTGTATGCTTTCACTGTTATTAGTGCTAATCCAATGCTGTATGCTTTCACTGTGATCAGTGGTAATCCAATGCTGTATGATTTCACTGTGATCAGTGCTAATCCAATGCTGTATGCTGTCACTGTGATCAGTGCTAATCCAATGCTGTATGCTTTCACTGTGATCAGTGCTAATCCAATGCTGTATGCTTTCACTGTTATTAGTGCTAATCCAATGCTGTATGCTGTCACTGTGATCAGTGCTAATCCAATGCTGTATGCTTTCACTGTGATCAGTGCTAATCCAATGCTGTATGATTTCACTGTGATCAGTGCTAATCCAATGCTGTATGCTTTCACTGTTATCAGTGCTAATCCAATGCTGTATGATTTCACTGTGATCAGTGCTAATCCAATGCTGTATGCTTTCACTGTTATCAGTGCTAATCCAATGCTGTATGCTTTCACTGTGATCAGTGCTAATCCAATGCTGTATGCTTTCACTGTTATTAGTGCTAATCCAATGCTGTATGCTTTCACTGTGATCAGTGGTAATCCAATGCTGTATGATTTCACTGTGATCAGTGCTAATCCAATGCTGTATGCTTTCACTGTGATCAGTGCTAATCCGATGCTGTATGATTTCACTGTGATCAGTGCTAATCCAATGCTGTATATGTATGCTTTCACTGTGATCAGTGCTAATCCAATGCTGTATGCTTTGAGTGTGATCAGTGCTAATCCAATGCCATACACATACAGTGTTGCACATTGATTAGTGCAAATGCCATTACTTTGGAAAATGATTGATTGTCAAATACTCAATATGATTAAAAATCAGAGATGGCACAGACTGTTACTTTTGATTGTACACTGAGAACAGTTTACAACAAGCAATTGTCATTATGTTGTCATATGCCCAATTCAGAATTATAATATGCCATCTTTGAAGGATTTATTGCTACACTTTTATTGTTCACTGACATACCGGTACTTATTTCAGTCCATGTTTCTGTTTTATTGACAGGGTTTCCAAGCAATGCACTCCATTTCTTTTCATGCTTCAGTGGTCTTTGCTGTGTCTTCCTGTTTTTTGAAATGAATCTTATATACCTATTATATCTTGGTGTAATCGGATATATAATTTTATGGATGTTGCAATATTATACAAGTATTCGTTACAAAGGTGCTATTGTGGCTGCTGTGCTTGTGGTCCTGCTGATTCTCTGGTAAGTTCTACTGTCTCCTTTATCTCCATTCACAGTACAATCTTCAAAGTCTGCCCCAAGAATGTTTGTAATGTATGTACCATTGGCACCTTATTCCATCTGAGATTAGCGTAATTTTGAATTTGCACTTAACAGTTTACAGTTTTTTTAAATCAAAGAATGTTTTTTATCTTCTTCAAATTAAACTGCCAAAAATCGGTGATTTGTGTATGGACCTGAGTCAGGTTTGTGAAGATTTCATTGACATCTGCTGATTTCTTATTTCACCACATTGTTTTATTTAGGGGCTGTGAATAATTAAAACGTGCATAGTAAACACAACTAAGTGTGTTTTCCCTCAATCCCCTCCCCTTCCCCTTGACGAAAGTTTGACAGTGCGAAAATCCAACCAAGCCTCATTCTACATCTGTCAGCATACCTACAATCGATTGGTAACTATTACGCTATGAAATCACGCATACGCTACCACCCCCTCCCCCTGCATAACCGCTCTAAAATAATCGTTGTTCAGTGCCAACTCGACAGTGATGCAGCCAACATAATGAAATTAATTGAGACAGTGTATCCAAAATGATTGTCCCGTTACACTCGTTTGCTGAACCACATGTATATCTAAGGAATGCTGGTTTATACCAAATGATATAGCGATATTTTGCAATACATAAAAAGTGTTGATATAAAAACAAATGCAATATTTGCACACGCTAATTGAAATACAGCCAGCCCCCCCAGCACCCCCCACCCCCCAACACAGGAATTGCATTGACCATGTGCATGTTTTAATTATCTGTGGCCCCTCATGTCTAGAATACATGGAAATTTCCTACCGTCCATGTCACAACCACGAATACATTCCTATGCAACATGGGAAGACCTTACTTCATATGCTCTTTACTCTGTCATTTTGTGTTTGATATCTCACATTTTCTCAATTGTCTTTTGCCATACAGTATTTGGGAACAACTACTTTCAAAAACTATTTTTAATATTTCCAGCACTCTTTTTTAACCTTTGTATCTCAGTCTTGCAACTTTCCTTTAATCGATTTTTTGTTTCACATTTCATTGTTTTTAATAAATGGGCAAGTTTTAAAATTTACTACTCAGGGTATGAATGGCATGAATCATGCTTTCATAGAAGATCTTTCCAGAGACCCATAATGATGAATTTAATATTAATTTTTGTATAAAGCCTTAAACCTTTGAGTGCCAAAGTCAATTTTTGTCGCCCTATGAAATATACCTCAGTTAATTTTTGTCAGGTTTTTGCCAAAATTTTGATAAAAAACTGTGGCTGATGAAATATTGTGCTCATTTGGTCCGAAATTATCAGAAAAATAAGGAAAAGTTCATAAAAATTGGTAAAATGTTGCACTAAATTTTTAGTGGAAAAAATACAGCACTCAAAAGGTTAAATGAAATTGTTTCTGTGCAATATATAAAGATTTTATGGTCAAAAGGACTGCTATGTGTTCAGTAGTGAAATGAACTTTGCACAGTCAATGCTGTTATGATATTCTTCACAATAGTATTTGCCAAGGTGTCCATTCTGTGACAGTGAGTTATGAAGACTTTATTCCAACAACAAATGATGCTTCATAGCCACATTTAACTAAGCATATATTTTATATTGCTAAACTGACGTCAGAAATTTGGAATTTGTGTTTTATGATAATTGTCTTAAAAATTGATCCTCACAGTTTGTATTACCACCAGCAGTATGAAAATTCCTGTATTTAGAAAGGACAACTGATATCAATATTTTTCGTTGTCTGTTAATATCCTTTAGTGAATTATTTTTGGTGTCTGGAAAAGAATGGCATAAAATCAGAGGTAGGTCAGACTTTTACATAAAAACCTTCTGCGTTGTTTATGTGTTTCAGCTGGCTAGTTACAGCAACTCTTTCAACAAAATGTTGATAAACGTTTGTCAAATGGTAGCTGGATTCTCAATCATCAAAGGCTTCACTTGAAATTACCAATGTTGTGCTGACTAAGTTGAAACTCATGTGGAAACTCAATTAAAATCATTGAGAATGAATGAAAATGATGACAGCTATAGAATAGAAGTAAATACAAAGAAGAATATATAAGTATCCAAAGTACACAAAGTTTCAAATAATTAGCACAGGGTTTAAATACACCTATGTCTGATAGCTTACATGTTGTTTAGCCTTAGTACTGATAATGTTTGATATCTTACGCGTATATCTAAGTCATACTGCTCTATCCCAATCACTTTTACTGTAAAAATATCAACAATGGTGTTTATGGTAAACGTTAAGATATGCGTTTCAATTGTCATTAGGATTCAGATGTTTCTAAACTATAATTTACTTTACAAAGCAGGGCTAAGAGTGTAACTGTGAAGTGTTTGTATGTGTTAATGCCATCATTGACAGTTTTGTCTCCTTTGTTGGTAGGTTCACAAATGATGTTAGCAATGCGTATAATCTCACTCAGTCTTGATGTTGACCAAGGCACATTGCCAGAGTTACCAAATCCAATGCAATATTTTGGTTACTGCTATTTTCTCGGAGGGGTAATCTTTGGACCATGGGTTAGTTTCCAACAATACTGTCAGATTGAAGATCCAAAGAACATGGTGAGTTATACTCTGCATTGCCTGGTGGCCTATATATTTCAGTATTGACATTGCAGATATCTTGTACAAATAATGCTTAAGTCTACAAAATGCCATGCTTGTTTAATACGTCGATTTCGAGTTACCATAAGGCCAAACGGTAATTTAAGGATTTTAAGCTTTCGCCACTAGGGGCGCTCTTCCTTTGACCGGAAGTGAGGGCTACTTTCTGGACTCCGGTCTGCGTACATTGCGATAACACAGACTCCGTATCCATAACGTAAGTTTAGTCTATTTTCATCTGCTCTGTTGTCACCGTAAGCGTTTGACTATGCCAAACTTTTACTGCAAAGCCGGAAAACTCGACAAATACCCATGGATGAATAGCATGACCTTCCACCGTTTCCCCGATGTTAAGAAAGAGAAACGCCTGAGATCGAAGTGGATAAGGATGATACGACGTGAACTTAGCTGGGTACCTAACAATTTCCACATGTTTGTGATCTATTCCGCTCTCGGACTATGCGCCCCATAGACGTGTGTACATATGCCTGAGAAAAAGTATGTCAGGAAACCAAATGACTATATTTCCTATATATAGGGATTATGCCCCGGGGGATTATGCCACCATGTCATCTTCGACGTTCGATTTTACTGTGAAAAGTAGCAAGTTCATCTATCATGTAACCGTTGATCGTTCCCTATCATTCTCAAAATTCATACCTGGTACTTAATTTGCTTCAAAATCTCTCGTTTCATGTGATTTTCTGCCAAATTCGACGGACACATCGCCAAAATATAAGCGTGAGCGACATTATTCGACCTTATTCGAGGGCGATGATTATTATAATACTAAATGAAACGGCAACAATCTCGATGTCGGCATCTTGCCAACGCATGTAAAACGGGAACTTGCCTCGCTACTCGAAGAGCAAGATCATTAAAATGCATTAAAATAAATTTTCACAAACACAAACTAAGGAAAGAATCTACACTGCGACTGATGAGAAACCACACTCGGGTTTCGAAACGTAAGCATCAAAGGGCCACTCTATCAACTTTGTCACACCATAGGCCCGGCTGCGTATCGCCATAAGCTTTCCCCACACGAACAAAATATTACCGTACACACAAATCCAAACTTCCCTACAAATATCCGAAATGAAACAAATATTTTTATTAACACAAACAATCGGATAAGAATGTAGGAACACATATTCAAAACGAATCAAACACAAAGTCGACACAAAAAAACCCATTTTGGATAGTATGGTGGGGAGCCTCTTTCACATGTTTTACATTAGTTTCTAATCCAAGGTCAATGGATTTCTCAGCAAGCTCTACCAACTCAGCCTTTTTAACTTTGGAAAGGGGAATCTTCCTTGCTTTTAAAAATTCTCGTAGCTCTTTCACGTTCAATTTTGCGGACGTCTTCACGCGTGATGTTGCGACTTCCCTCCATGACTAAACTTTTAGCCCTCACTTTTGCAAAATCTCGAGCGCCCCCATGCGACCGATGTTAAAAATTCGTGCGTTTTCTGACAACTCGAAACCGACGTATTGATGGATTTGTACTTTATGTGTTTACAAACTCCCATAATATTGAACAAAAATGTCATACAAAGGAAAAAGAAAATAACATGGAAGTTTCTTCAGGACTGTTAACACTCAATATCATCATACATGCTATGTCTGTATCGCCATTCTCCTACTGTTCAGACGGTACTGATATGAACCCGTATTTTAACTAGTTAAAATACGAATTATATTTTCACTGTAACTAAACTACTTACAGGTGCGCATACGCTTGACCTTCGCTGGTATGTACATATACATGTAAAACACCTGAGCCAATAAGACTTGTGACACTCCGAAACGTCATTGTGATTATGGTAAAAATTTGTTGTTTGCAGTATGTTCACAGGCATTGCACTTAGGTACAAGTACAGTTGTACCAAAAACATATAAACAAACGCACTGAAAATCTGTGTTTTGCTGACACCTGTCATGATTGTTCACGGCTGGTCCCATGGGCCATAAGATGCAGTGTTTTCATGTCGTATACGCTTCGGAAGATTACGGTCCCGGCTGACAGCATCATGATAGGACCGCTATACGACAACTTTCCTGTTGATGAGTTTAAGTATCTACATGTAGGCGGTGAATTACATCGTTTACAGCCATAAATGAGCCACAAAAATCCAACCGCACTGAAAATACTAGCGACAGACAAGTGCACATATTATATTTCTGATTTGTACCTGTCAGTGAGATTCACAGGGCATGATCTTGTCCGTTGCAGGTAGTTCTATTTAGGCAACCCAGTATCTAAAATATACGAGCAGACGATGTAAATACCTTTGAAATGTTTCATTCGTACAGCAACAAAATTACGAACAAGTTACGATTCTACAGCTTACAGTGTACTCACTTCACGTTTTCCTAATCCGCTCAAATTTCTTTCTAAGATGGTAAATTTGACATATTTGACATCTGAGGACATGTATAATTCTTGGAGATAAACTGACTGGTATGGCTACTAAATCCACTGTGCATTCGTAGATGTCAAAAAGCTGCTTGCTGTAACTCTATACTCTCAGCTGTTTGTACTCCATTGAGTTTGAAATCGATCGCTTGCGTGGCGCGAATATTTTGACACGATTTTGGTGGGTCTCATAACTTTTTCGAAGGGACGAGATTATGTTTCAAAACATGAAAACACACTCATTTTACACACTCAAGCCTATGTTTTACTTACACTGCCATTTTAGGCTCAAAATAAATCTTCTTCATATTGTGAAAACCTGTGTCGACATCTTAAAGTTTAACCCTTTTCCTGCCAGACAGTAATAACTGTATCACCATCCCATCAGCCAAGTCAGTAAAAAGCGGTATTGAGCCAAAACATGACGTATTTTCACCCACTTGGCTTGGTATGTTATAGCATCTTTTGTCCAAAAAAGCAACTTTACAGTATTATGTTTTCAACAGCCTTCAAATGTACAGTATTATGTTAAAATACATCATATGGAATACGTTGTGTTTCATTAACTTTAACCATCTTGACCTGGTGGTGAAATATGGACTTGGCAGGAAAAGGGTTAAATTGTTTGCTTTAAAAGTGTGCCATAAACCCTCCCTTGAAGTGGAATGGCCCAACAGCGGAATAATACCAAAAAGTGATGTAGTTGTCATCACTCCTTAGCAACCAACTTTTTATGAGTACAGGTCAATTTCAGTTGATTCGTCTCTAATTTCGGAACATCGTAGGAAAAGTCATAACCAAAGCATGCATGTATGATAAAGGGGTTATTGCATGAAGTTTGGGCAATACTGCATCGTATTCTTGTAATGTGTCTGCATTTTAACTTGTTGCTGCGCAACTCGTCAAAATACGGACACATCACTCGAATATGACGTGGTATTGCCCAAACTTCGTGTAATAACCCCTAAGAATTAAATTAGTCTGATCAGCAGTAGTAAGAGTGTTTGAATGAAAATTTCTTACAATAATAAATACTATGTTATGTGATGTATTAATAATGAAATATATGATAAGTAATGCATCTGAAGCCAAGCTACATGTACGTGAAGGCACTACGTCAGCCACTAAAATTCTAAATTCAAGAAAATATTACAAAAATAATCCAATGCAAGTTTATAGTCATTTGACAGCAAGACAATTTTGCTGGTACAATAATCACATTTTTATGATTCAGTCGTTGCTTTTGTTATTTTGATGTACAGGATTTATCATGGCTTTGGAAAGTGCTGAAAAGTTTTGTCAAGTCTCTTATGTGTCTCGTCATTTCTGTGTGTATTGCACCAACTTTAACTGGAGTCTATGCACTTAATAGGCAAGTACTGTACTTTCTTGATATCATCAATAATACTGCCTGGATAACTTTCGATTTTGATTATACGGAGATGTATTGTGGAATAGATTTACTCACAGGCAACAAACATGTTGAAAGTGAAGATGAATGTATTGTAGTTTAACTGTGAGCAATGTCACAATACACCGTGTACAGCTTATCATCAGTTGCTTGCTGGTTTATCAGTGTGTATCATTTTCCGTTATCTGTTACTTTAGCAATACTGTCCATGCATTGATGCCTGACAGAAAAATAAAGTAAAAAAAAATTAACTACAGAAGCTGTCACAAAACTTCATATTGATCTTGTTTGACTCTTTGATAGATGGTGGATGAAACACCCTGGGTTCTGTAGTGAAATAATACAAGCTATATTGTAAGATCTTTCATCTATATAGCTCTATTGTTGGCTCACATTTTCATTGAAAACTATAATGTAGTAGATAAGTATGTAATCTGTCCATATTTTCCTGTATGAAGATGTTACCAATCCTTGTAATATAGCTTTAATTTGACACAGAATTGTTGAACAATCCACATGTTCTGTTTTAATACAGGTGGACGAATGCATATCAAGCTGCCCTTTCATTTCGATTCAGTCATTATTTTATTAGTTTTATGTCAGAGGCAACCACAGCTATCAGTGGAATAGGCTTTACAGAGTTTGAAAATCATTATCAGTGGTAAGTCCTGTTGCTCTCTAAGTCAATTGCTACTCCTCCTGCTTAAACAATAATGGTTGAAACACTTCCACAGTAGCTAAAAAAATGAATCAGGATTTGGATTATTTTCATTTAACTTCAGAGATAATCTCTTGGGTGTTTTGTGTTCACTGTTTATTTTTCATGACCAGAGGCACAACTGCAAACTGAAAGATCCATCACCAGAGGGCGCTCCTCATGTTTCCTGTCTTATAAAATGATTAAAAAGGTTATGTAGATATGACTTCAGTCAGTAGTTATTCAAGTTGGAATAAATTTAGATCTCTCTCTCAGAAAAGATATAATGCCCTTGCATATGACATACAGGAAGTGCATGGATTTGAGAAATTAATCAGTGTTCACTGAATGAACAACTCAGCTTATCAAATTGATGAGAGCTTTTTAAGAATCAAGATCATAATAACTTCATAGATTTCAATACATGTTGTCAATGGAGTAAACCCCTGAAAAAGTATTTTGACAGTGATTGAACAAGTCTCTCAGAATCTTAACATTCACAGTGGAATCTTTCTTTTGTCAAGGGATTTGAGAGTGGCAAAACCATGGCATGTAGAATTCCCACGATCTCTCGTGGAAGTTGTGACCTACTGGAATATACCCATGCATAATTTCCTCAAAAACTGTGAGTATATTTCATATTGCAATACATATTATTGTGCTCCAGTCATGACAATTTGTGTAATAATGATATAAATTTGATTTCTGATTAGAGGTTCTGTCCCATGTGTCATTGTGAACAAACAACAAGTGAAGTAAATGCATGTATTTATACAAAGAATAGAGCCTGAGAAATGAATCAGTGCTATGCCTTGTCTTTAGTTACATGCGTTTGTATATCAGAGTTATTTATGTTATGGTACACACATGTCGCATTGTTCATTGCAAAAGTTGCTTCAAACAGGAGACATTATCGTACATGTTCGTTTACAAAGTAACTTGTAGTTACAGAGTTAGTAATATTGTAGTCTGGATTATACATATGTCATTTATGATACAGTCGCGACGCAGCTCCGCGATTTGGCGGTTAATTTGAACTGCGCCCTTTTTCTGCGCAGGTTGCCAGGATTGCTCATGGCTGATTGAGCTGTACGATCAAATAAGTGGTATGAGTTAGGAATCGTTGGCATTCTCAAACATCTGTTAATCTGTCTGTCTAATTCAGGCAGTATGTATTAAAGGAAGACGTTGCCTTTGTGTGGACGATTGCATGATATTTGTACATACGACATCGACCAATTTTATATGTCTACGAATGTAATACGTTGATTTCCAGCTACTCGTTACGTACCGATTCTTTTCGAAATTGGCAAAACCGTCCTAGACAGCCATTTACCTAACCAATAACAGAAATGTATTTTATCATCCTTGTGCTACGAAATTGTGGAATATGGAACCGGTACATCCATTAAGACTTGTAAAATCTTGCAGTAAAGTCTGCCTGTACGGTGACTGGTTTCACCCAATAGAGGCTATAGAGCTGCAGGGCGTGTGGACGGAAATGTTGGGCGACAGTTGATTTAGCGCCAGCGCTCCGTTTTCCATATCGGCGATTGTTCCTCTTTAGGCCCCTAAATTCCAAAATTTTCTTGCCAGACCGGGTTCGGCTTTATTTCGCACCTACTCGCCAAAGGATGTCCCGATGTTTGTTATTTTTGCTGATAAAACTCGTATTTCGATTGACATATGGTAGTATCCGCCGTGTCAGCTGTGTTGCCACGTCCATGCTTAAATATTGTTTTTTATGAGCCACAAAGGTGAAAAAATTTTGTAATTGTTAGATTCAGATCATAAAGCAAATCATAAAGCAGCTTGATTTCAAAAATAGTGTGCGACCTTCATCTGAGTTTGTTCAGCGCAAATCCGAAGTAAGGTAAGATTTGATCTTGTGACCGTTGAGGGCGCTTCTTGGCTGCATCGGTAGGTGAACTGAGTGCGAGAACTGTTTTGACGAATTGGCATAGCCGTCCTAGAAAAAGAATGCGGAAAGGAAGTGGATTATTTGGTCAAAACATAATCTGTTATAGTTTCAGTGCATTTTCGACTCTGGACACAAACGTTTTGCTGCTTTTTACGGTCGATGAATAGATTATATCGCATCGATACGATCACGAGTTGTCTCCCATGCCTGCCGATTTAGGGGGTTCTTGATGATGTAACCATTGATTTGACCAATGTAGTTATTTATAATGTTCTGTTTTCGGACTGTGTTGATTTAGAACGCGAAATGAAATCATTTAAGGTGAAAAATTCCACGACAAACGAGGACATGTTGAGTGCGAAAATGGCCGCCATATATTTTAATTTAATGATGCAGACCCCCCACGAAGGGCAAATGGATTCTATTGTTCTGGCGGAGCTGCGTCGCGACTGATAATAGATATTTGGCCAAATACATACATATCTGTATGTTGTCATAGAATATGTATCCACTAAGATATCTCTGTTTCTTTGACAGACATTTTTAACACAGCTAAAGTGTTAGGAGCATTTCCTGCTGTGATAATCACCTATGCTGTCAGTGCTATTCTTCATGTAAGTGTCAATTTCTACAATCATTTTCCTGTGAATGTGGTGCATTGAGAGAAAAGGTCAACAAACATACACACAGCCATTTTAGATACCGTATTCCTCCGATTCTAAGACCCCCTTTCCAGAACCAAAGATGACGAAAAAGATGTGGGGGTCTAATAAACGGATGTCACCGCGAAATTGAACGTCGTAGTTAACTTATGCTAATTTATGCAATGTTATGCAAATTTTTATGCCAATTATTTTTTGATTCACGCTACAGACAACTCAAACTTTGTGATATCGACTCATGCCATGCTGCGTACATACTGGCAGTCGAATCAGTACAAGTGTAAATTAATGGAGATCCACAAGTTTCGAAATGTATTACGTATTTGCCATACCTTCTTTTACTAAACAATACGATAGCAATAAATCTTCGTATTTTGTGTATAGATAATCACCACGATACTTTGTACAACAAGTACGTTCCTCAGCAGCAGCTAGCTCCCCATTGCATGGCCACAAAGGTCAGACAATGAGTAAAGAGAAAGTCCCTAAAGTTCCGCTGGCTGTGATTTGTCAATTCACACAATAGGTCAAAGGTGTCAGTGCATGAGGTCAAGGTAAAATTCTGTTCAGCAGGATGGTGTCCGTTCGATGTTTTCTATGTACGATTTCCATTTACCATACTCCTTAAAATAAACGATCAATTACACGTCGTGAGTTTTATTATTTTGCTCCTTGTTTCAAAAAGTCTAACCGTATCTCAAAACGAAATGTATCTTACGAGCAGGCAGGCTCGAACAGGGTAAAGTGTTGAAGCATCGGCTGGCCGAGATGAAAGATTGCTGCGCCAATCTGCTTATTTGATGTATTAATTTTTTGGCAATAAACCCTGAAGTTTTTTTTATTACTTGTATCGATGACCGAAATGTCTCTTTATGTGGAATTCAGTCATCAATGATCAACTGTTCGGAAAATGGTACGAACATGCATGTTTTTGTTCTAACTGTAAGTGTATAGGGCCGTTTATGAACCTCGCAAGACTTCAAAAGCTGCATAATCTTGAAAATCTGTTACACTATCGTTCTACTCATTGCTGGGACTAGTTCAGGAAAAGGACACACACAAGCATGAAATGCTGTTCACACAATAAATACAGTGGAATTTGATCGAGTGTCCGTTTTGCCTTGCAGAGCTCGACAAGTCTACATGTTGCTTATCATTAGAAAAGTAAACATTTGCAACAAATTGAGTCTTTGATGTTAGATTATACAGCACGCGCAGCGAACGTTTCCCATACACTATTTGAATAATCACGGTGTTTTCTATAAGCATCAGTATGGTTTCCGAGAAAAATATAGTGCCAAACTTTCTCTTATTAGTTTAATGAATAATTTACTTCAACAAGTCGACCAAGGGAATTCTACCATTGGGATTTTTATTGATTTCGCTAAGGCATTCGATACCATAGATCATTCTATTCTTCTCTCAAAACTTCAACATTATGGTGTTAGAGGAATTCCACTACTTTGGTTTACAGACTACTTAAATAACAGGTCACAGTATGTTTTGTTGACGGATGTATGTCTCAACATTTACCAATTACATGTGGAGTACCCCAGGGCTCTGTACTTGGCCCTACACTATTTTTGATGTACATCAATGATCTTCCTAATTCTTCAAAATTTTTTGACTTTAGGCTTTTTGCCGACGATTCCAACCTTTTCCACACTTTTTCACGTGAAACACGCTCTGTAAATCTTTCTTTTGTGGATGTACATTTACAAGACGTTGTTCAATGGTGCGATGCTAATAAGCTGACAGTTAATATAAGTAAAACAAAGTATGTACTTTTTCACAGCAATCGTAACTCTGTAACACTACAAGGCAAAGAATGTTATCATAGAAGAAGTTCTACAAGCATCTTTTGTTGGGGTTGTTTTTGATAAACATTTGACATGGAAATTCATATTAATGAGATAAATAATAGTATAAGGAAAAAAGTAGGAATAATATTTAGGCTAAGAAACTATGTACCACAGCAAATTCTAGTACTGCTCTACAAAGCTTTTATTGAACCAAATATTATGTATGGTCTTGAGGTATGGGGAAGTACATATCCATCATATTTACATAAGATTTTATCACCCAAAAAATGCTGGTACGAATAATTACGTTTTCAAGATTTCGAGAATCTACTGCACCTTTATTCTTTAGACTAGGTATACTGGATGTCTATAAACTTCATAAATTACTTCTGGGAAAATTCATGTTTGATTTGCATCATAAAAATATACCACATAATTTGAGTGATTACTTTAGATTAGCTGATCATTGCTATGACACTCGATTTAAACTAGGTCAAAACTTGCCTTTACCGAAAGTACGTACAACTGCAGGACAGTTTGCAATTTCATATATGGGTGCCAAAGTCTGGAACAGCCTACCCAATATTGTCAAACAAAGTGCAACAAGAGATTTTTATAAACTCATTAAGACAGCATCTCTTAAGTGAATACCAAGATGTGTGAATATTTATCTATCTTTTTTTTCATTTAAAATATAGAATTTTGATTAACAATTGACATAATTTGCCCTTTAAAACAAATATTGCAATGTAAATTTCATGAAAATGGGGCCAGGCTCGATTAGCTCTAAGCTATTATTCCTGGCTCCAACTTGCCTCTTTCCTCGTCATTGTACACTTTGTATACCTTGTATACCTATAAAATAAAGTAAAGTATAATAGTAAAACACTGTCTAGTCTACAATAATGACAGTCGTTTCAGCATGCCACTCATGCACAACAAGCTTGACACCGCACTATAGCTATAGCACATCATCAACGTTTTCTTTCAGCTAGGCCTATTTGTGTACTTTGATTTGGGATATACAACTCAGACAAAACTCACTGGCATATTTTTCGGATCTATATCTCGAGGAAAGTCCTCAACATCAACCGGACTGACTCTGGGCGTTTTATTATAGTTGAACATTGTATTTCTTCGGCAAGGTAAAGAATATTTTGAAGGAAGAGAGATATCACCGTCCCCTCCATGCTAACCCGTTGCGGTGTATGATGCCGTCCGGGAAATTAAGTGCCAAAATACAGTGAATTATTTCAGAAACACTGGATGTGTTATTCAATGGCACAAAATATACCGTGTTGATTGAATTGCACTTGCATATGCAAAATCAACTCTTTTCTTCAAGTCTATTTTGTACAGTAGCTCAGAGAAGTGTCAATTGAGAAAGTTTCATTTAGCTGAGACAAAAGAGAAAGCGGGATTAAAGTTTCATGCAGGAGTGTTTAGCATTTTTTGGTTGACAATATTCAGTGTTGTATCGTGTCAAACTTGCTGATAGAGTAGACTGCACTGGCAATGCTACAGACTGCATGCTGAAGGAACTGTTGTCGTGATTGCTGACATCGAGAGGAGAAGAAAAGTTTGGTTTTTTTTTAAAGAATTTACTTGTTTCTTCATAAAGTTCCCAATTTAAAAGTAAACACCTAAAAGAAAACTGGTGATGTGCATGTAGTGCAGTGTTATGCTTGTTGTGAGTGACACGCTGAAACGACTGCAGTGATCGTGACGAGACAGTGTATGGGAAACGTTTGCCGCGCGCTGTAATCTAACGCCAACCAAAGACGAAGACTCAATTTGTTGCAAATGTTTACTTTTCTAATGATAAGCAACATGTAGACTCGTCGAGCTCTGCAAGGCAAACCGGACACTCAATCAAATTCCACTGTACCTTCATTACATGAGAAAAACTACAAAATTGATGAAACATATTAACGGAAGAAATTCAAAGAATTTTCAGTTCATGCGCGGAAGGAACTTTGGGTATTGTGTTTCGTTTGTTGATACAATTCACTTTTCATCGAAGTCAAACCCATCAAAGTCAATATCGTCATCTAGTCTTTTTGAAAGATTTTACGATACCAATGATATTTCTATTTTCACTGGTTGCTTATACGGTAAAGTTTAACATAAGAGAAAACTTGCAGCTCTTCACAATGATCACAAAAGAAAACTGACGTGATAGAAATCTGTTGAAAAAATCTTTTTTTTTCTTTAATGGTAAATTTGAACGTAAGAGAAAACGTGCAGCTATTCACAATGATCACAAAAGATACCTTACCTGATAGAAAACTGTTGAAAAAATCTTTAAAAGCATACCATTTAAAGAACAACTTTTTCATGTGCCATAGTGTTTTGCCTCCGTGGTATGCAAATAAAAGTGTAAAAGTTGAGCGAAGCAAGTTCAAAGCTTGTGTCATTCACACGTCCCAAATTTTCTGTTGATAACAGCAACAAAAGGATTTCCCGACATTGTCACAAGATCCTATAAAAATGCGTCGATTTATCGTAGACTTTATTTTCTGACAATAAGACAGTGCATGATCGTTATGGGCAAGAAAAAAGTAATTATTACAAACATTCCCGCTGTCGGCATGCCTAACTACCGTCGCAATCAGCTAGAATTTGGTTTGCCATATGAACTTCGCCGAGATGCAGACAACATACACGATCGAAATGCTGTAGCCGTGGTTCAAGATGGTCGCAAAGTTGAAAGTTTGAAGCGAGATGCAGCACAAATACCGGGCACGGTTACTTTCGAATATCATCGTTCGTGACTAATGTCAGTCAACAAAAAATACTACTTGAAGGCAAAGAAGAAAGCATTCATCCATTCTCCAAGAGTTTGCATATGGCACAGAAATGTCACGTTGGTTTTTTTGGCAAACGATGCGGGTGTACCTCTGCTAAAGCAATCACTTTGAGGTACTGTTTTCACTGTACATATTCAGTAAAAAAGACCAAATCATGCCGCTGACCCAAAAAATGAAATAGCCCTTTTAGGGGCCACAACAGTCTCCAAAAAGAGAACTACTGATACCCAAACTTTTTTGTGTTTGTATGAGTGTAAATTGTGTTTGTTTGATAGTGATGAAATGAGCAAATCGTACTTGACTATGTTAATGTTAAAGGTCTGGTGAAATGGTCCCGGTCGTGTGACAGAATATCTTCCAGGAGGTCAATACTATTACACTCGCAACAAAATTGCAACCTAAAAGTACGCGCAAGTGTTAATTTTTTGATATTTCTATGCGCGGCTTTCATGGGGTCATTTTGCGACACCAGGTCACGCCCTCAGTGGGAGTCAAGGTTGGCCGTCTGTGACGTCACAGGTGTGTTCATTTACATCGAATAGCGGTCCAACGCCGCCTTATCTCTGCCCGGTATCCGCTAACAAAACAGGCTTCGCGCTGCCCATTCGCCACGTTCGCCAATGCGAATCGAAATCCGAAGTGGCGAAAAAAAATCGATCCTAATTCGCCACAGTGGCGAAACTGATTTTTGTTAAAAAATATGGTAAATAAAGAAAAAACGTGGGGGTTTTTAGTCTTTTGTTTAATCTGCGCTTCTCTCTCGGCGATTCGCAAAAACTGTGTCTACTTCCGTATTTTTGCGTTCTTTCCGTCGCGTCGTACGTATTTGCAATCGAGCCAAGTCTCGCGAGAGATTTGACGTCATCTAGTCTAGTGTACAGCATGCATAAATGGCTCTCGCGAGAATTGAAACTTACACACACGCAATCGAGCCCTTGTGATAAATTTGACGTCATTTTGTCCTGTGTACAGGGGCATAGGAACGCTCGCTCGCGAGAATTGAAACTTTTGCTATACATAGCAGACATACGCATTTTAGTCGAGGCAACAAGGTTCGGTGTTATAGTTGATTTACACTGATTGCGGTCTAGATGTTCTGTGTTGTGCATTTTAATCACGGTCTAAACATTCCATGTTGTGGTCGAGTTGCATCGCGTTCCTCGTGGTCCGGTATTCCCCGTTGTTCTTCAATTTAGCCTAAGTAATTGCCGTCCAACGACGCGTTCCGTGTTGCTGTCGATTTGTATCATGGAGGACTCTACCTCCATGATTTGTATCATGATCTCTACGTTCCGTGTTGTTGTTCGTTTTAATGGTGTCTCAACGTTCAGTGTTGCTGTTCATGCAGCTGATTTGCATCGTGGTTCCAACCTTCCGTGTCGTAGTTGTAGTGCATTTTAATCACGGTCCCATTTACGTTTTTTACTGTCGATTTGCATTGCGGTCACGACGTTCCGTGTTGTAGACTAGTGCATTTTAATGGTAGTCACAACGTTCAGTGTTGGTGTTCAGCAGTTGACTTGCATTGCGGTCCCAGCCTTCTGTGTGGCGAGTAGCGAGGCAGGCTCAGCCGAGGGACCGTGGCCGATCGTACGAACCAGCCGAGACAAGCACATTATGGTTCAAACACTCCACACTTGACGGGAACTTGAAAAGTTTACAGTTGAGCCGTTCATGTTCAAAGTGAAGGAGGACACTGTCCTGATCATGTAAGCGGAAACCCTAGAAGTTACCCCCCATGGGGAGCTTACGGAGGTGTGAAATACTTTAATTCCCGTTATGAGATACGACGTCGGGCAAACTTCGGAAAGCCGAAAAAAGTCGACTGGAGAGGCTCGGGGGACACGCCCACATTGCATTTTTCTTTTGCCATATTTCATAATCACGCGCGCTAAACGAAAAAAGAAATGAATGCAACTGTTTTATAGACCATCAACTGTATTTTTGTGATTTTGCAACATGGGCATTTCACCAGACCTTTAAAGTTCATTTTATGGTAGCCAAATTGCATTGTAATGTTCGATTCGTACTTGATCAAATGTTGAAAAATCTGCTTATTTTGATGGTAGCAAAATGACAGTAGCGAAAAGACGACATTGTATTTGATCGAGACGCTAAAAAATCCAACTCTTTTAATGTTCATTTACGTAGCGAAATCCAAGTGTAGTTTTATCGCCAGGAAATAATACTAGAACCGTTCCCGATTGACATGTTCCAAACCCCTACAATAGTGTGCGTGTTTTGAGGTTTGATACTTCACTTTGACACTTGTTAAGCAGCATAGGTGTCGCGGATACCTTGTCTTATTACATGACAATAGCTCTATTGTTCCAGTCAGTATTCGGGTGTACCCCCTGGGGAGGTCTTATAAACGAACTGACACGAACTGATAAAATAATCCTGGGGGGTCTTATAAACGGGCAGGGTCTTATAATCGGAGGAATATGGTATCATGTTTGTAACTCTGAAATCTGTTTCTTTCCCAAGAATATACATGTTATTCGACAGCTCAAAATACCTTCCAAATAAGCATTTGAAAAGTAGAGTAATACCTTAATCCTTGTTTTGTCATATAGTGAGCATTTAAAAATCATTGTACATACATGTAGCTCATACTGGTAGTCATGTCAAAATTGACTTATTTCACAGTTTTCAGTATCATCATTGAAATTTGGTGAAAATTTGTGGTAATTTTTTTCATGAACAGCTTGTAAGAATGATAAACACTAGTTTTGAATCAAGAATAACAAATGATTTGAAGTACATTTAGATTGACGCCATCAACTGTCTGCTCACTTATTTGTGATTGTACATTTCAGCCAGACACCTGTGATTGCAAGCAGATGGAGTAGAATTTTGTTTTGTCATTTGCAGATTTTCTTTAGCATAGTTGTTATTTTTGTCCAAGGGCATAGAAGTTGTGCTCACAAGGCCATTCAGTTCAAAGTTTTTAGCCATGTGCTTATGAAAGGAACTAATGTTTGATTAATTCCCATCCATACAGGGTTTGAATTTTCAACTGGCAGCAGTGCTTTTATCACTTGGTCTTTTCACCTATACAGAACATGGTGAGTACTCCATAAGTACCTATCAGCTGATTTCTATTAACCAATCACAGATAGTTTTCCTGTCAGCTGATTTCTATTAACCAATCACAGATAGTTTTCCTGTCAGCTGATTTCTATTAACCAAGGTGTCTGTTTTGAGTTGTGAGGAAGCACAAGGCTGCTTACTTTTGCCGTTTAACCAAATTATTTTCCAAAATGAGGCTGGAAATTTCAGTCATAGCAGACTAGTAGGCAAGGTGATCAGAATGCTGCAAGTAAAGCAGTGAGCAAAATGAATATATGAAAGACAGATGTTGGTAATTGGTAATTATTATCGATTTTTCTGGTGATATGAAATGAGAAGTCAAATGCTTTTATCAGACGAGGTATTTAATACTGCAATTCCTTTTTGTTCCTGTATTGCTCCCGAGCTGTCCTTCAAATAATGTTTAACTTTTCAAACGATGACTCTTAATATTCTGAAAAATCTTTCTGGTAGCAGCACAGGGTTAATACGGAAGGATGTTTACCACAGTTACAGCAATTTTGTTTGTATGAAAGTAATTGGCAATATATGTGAATGTTAATAATTGGAGACTTGTTGAAAGAAATATATGTTTGCAGTTGTTTTGCTTCTTTCAATATTTCATCTTCATCCTTCAAATCTCAATTGCTTTTGAGTTCAGTGTCTTCCTGACAATAGTTTTGATTCATACAGTATTTCAATGTATGTTGATTTTAGTAATATAGCAATAGATTGATTGTACAGGTAGTGGCATTCAATTAGTTATGTCAAAGTGTTCAAAACATATCCTGAACAAATTTGAACTAAGCTGTTGGTAGAATGTGATACACATATATCACTGACTTTAATGACTGACTGGTATCAACTTCATTATTTGAAAACTCTTATACATTCTGTTACATAAGTCAGTTACAAAATGTAACCACATTATTTGATGTTTGTTGCCCAATAGTCATATCAAATAATTCAACAATTTACTGTTTCTTCTTTCAGTGTTGAGGAGGAGACTCTCTCAAATATTTAATGCATGCATACTTGCCAAGAGATGTCCAACAGGTTGTTCTCATCAATACAAAGAAGTAAGTTGTGTACTGTTTCTAATTATTATAGCAATAATTGCAATAGAATTGTATGTTTGAGTTCCAAATTTATTTTAAATTAGCTTTAGCAGCTGATCAGATGTAATTACCTATCTGTGTCATGACAAAGTAAATGTATGTAGTATGTTATTTATTCATTTTGCTTCGTAAAGGTCAGGGTTAGGCATGGTTTACAAATGGAAATGCTGATTTTATTGAGCAGTACTGATACTGCCATGTTTACCTTGAGTTGATAGGGCATCACATTTATCAGTAAAGAGATGTCACAGCCTGTGGATGAGAGAGACAATTTGTCACACAATAGCTAAAGTATCAGACTCATGATCAAAGGATGGTAAATTTGATGACCAGAGGTGGCCAGAGTAGCAGACTTGCTATCAGTGGATTGTGACTACGAGACTGCAAGGTGCTTTACTCATTGCTCAGATAGGTAGTTGGTGATGGGTGTGGAAATGGGGGTTTGCCTGTTGGATGATAAATTAAACAAATTCTGTTCTCTGATCAAGCTGGGCATGCATGTAGTTACATCTATAGCTAGTTCCCTATATCTTTTGTAACATTTAATATTCTATCGTCTATCATGTTAGCAATTAATAATGTGTGCAAGTCCTTCTTATAAATATATCTAACAGTCATTTAGATCACATTGCGTGTGAAGACCAGTCCAAAAACTGAATTAATTTGGAGTATTTCTGAACTCTGATTTTGTCATTGTATGACATGAATTTTTATTCTGTATGCTTAGTTGATGCTCTGCAGTGCACAACCAAATATATTCATTGTTGCTTTCTGAGAAGAATTTATTTTGACTTTGCTTGTAGAATTAAACTTAAGAAGTGAACAATAACAAATAAAAAGTTGGGATGTATGTCCTTTTAAATCATAAATTTGTCATTGTTCTGGATGCTGTGTATATACCAAACAATGTCTCCACTGTACTATACCCTCCAACAAAAATCTTGTTTTTTCAGTGAAAAACATTACAATACTTGAGATTTCTTTTATTATTATTTTATTTGATCAGACCTTCAACATGGCAGGTTCAAGTTGAGAAGATGACATAAAATATCCTTACAGAGGGGAGATTTGATTTTATTCTTAGTTACTGCTTTAATAGTGAAGTCAATAGGACAGTTACTTGGAAAGATGGAATGATCTAATTTAAGCTGATCCAGAAATGTTTCTTTTTCTTGGTTTCAGACTGATGTGATTGTGTTTCTTGCCAATATGACATTTGGACTGTGTGCAGTATTCCATCTTGCTTATCTGGGTGTTATGTTTGACAGTAATGCACAGTTACAAGAAGAGGTATCAGTAGTTTGTTATCATATTTGTTACAATCTTTGACATCAACACAAATCAGCCCAATTACATTCCTTAGACGTTTGCCTTTAATTATGCCAAAATAAAAATAAATGCGTTGCAGCACTTAACTCAAGTGTCACATCTTTGCATGGTCTTTCAAGGAAGTAGTATCGTACATTTATCATACACTCTAACACTTTCTTTTACAGCTAACCTAATTTGATGTTCATCTGTGCCCCAAATCTGAGGACTTTGATATTTTATACTGTGAGATTGTGTTATTTTAAGGTGACAGTGCATTTTCCATAAAGTCAGTTTGTGAGAAAACAAAAATCATGTTGAAATCATAAGTTTGACTTGACATTATGACTTTCTTTTACACTGCAAATATAAACCAGAATTTCTCATGACCAACTCTTGTAGTCTGCCACTAATCAGTATTGTAATCAATGGTACCAAAGTCACATTCCTATGTAGCTAGGCAAAATTCAACAGTGTATGTAACTAGGAACACTTACTGCTGCTTTGATGATATTACATTGTACTTGTTGATGGTTTAAATGTTTTGCTGTTAGTTGTTCAGTACATCATTACAGTTATTTGATGCTTATAGTTTAACCTTTGACCCTGATAGTCTCATTTTGTGTCTGGTAGAGCTTATCAATGTTTTCTGTCTGTATTTGCTTGGTGGTTGAATTTTATCTCAAGTGGGCATTAATTGACCGCCAGAACAAATCAACGTGTGAAGGAGTGTATTCAAGCCATGAATAGTTCAGACAATTTGTCTGGATGACTTGTTCAAAATGATATTCCCACTTTACACAACACCATGTTGGGTAGTTACCATCACTGTACAAATGTTAATCTAAAGTTACACTCAAACCACTTCTAGGCCAAGTTGATTGAACCCTTCCACTGCTAGAAGTTGATTCTTTTTCATAGTTTTTAGCTCACAGTTGGTATACCAATGTGAGGTTATCGTCTAAGCTGAAGTTGGTGGAGTCTGTATGTATGTGTGTATGTATTTATGTATGTGCGTACGTACAGTATGTCCATCAATATCAAAAACACGCGAACTGCTGCATGTTTCAGCTTGGTATTTGGTGTGTTTATGCATCCTGGGCTATAGATGGGATTTCGTTCAAATGAAGTTTGCATTGCCTAAATTATGCAAATGAACTTACAAAATGTTAAAATGGTCAAAAATTAATAACTCAAGAACTACTGTTTTGATCGATTTGAAAATTAGTGGGCAAGTACCTTAGGTGGACCTAATACAGTTATATGTATATTGTGAAGATATTTTGAATTTTGCTGAATTTTTTGGTTATTTTTGTCATTTTGAGTAAAAATTATTCTTCTCTGAAACTGCTGGCCCAATTCCTCTCAAATTTAGGTTGGACAGTGCAAGGATGTTACCCTTCTAATTTGTCGGAAATTACAACAGAATTGGCAAAATTACCATTTTGGGCAATTTTTGTCATTTTTGGTCAAAAATTGTAAAAAAATATGTTTTCTTTAAATCTGTTGGACAGACAGCTTTTATATTTGGTTTACAGTTGCCCAGGGATGACAATAGTGGGATATGTGGAAATTGTCCAGAAATATGCAAATTTGTATTTTTAAGACAATTTTGTCATTTTCGGTCAAGAAAACTTGTTCTCAAAAACTACTTGTCTGATAGCTTTGTAATTAGGTATAAAAGTCCTGAAGGATGTTCTCTTCTGCTCAAAGTGTTTGGAAACCCCAAATCTGTATAATTTAGGTAATTTTCTCAGTCTTTGACCCTAAATGACCTATACCAACCCAGGATATGTGAGACAGTGGTTAAGGCTGTGAACATAATTTTGTCATATTTGGTATCAATTTGTAGTGAAATTTGATCCAGAAAACTAAGCTGAGGTTAATTTTTTCATTTTGGACCAATGTTTACAACTTTTCCATGCAAGACACACATGAACTGATAAGAAATTTCAATCCAGGATAATTCCAGATGTCATAATCACCCCCACAGTGGAAGGCATTTCACCATCTGTAACTAACTTAAGTGCTGTTTACATTTGAATGACAGCACTGATAGCATTTTAAAAATCCCTAAGGTTGTAAATAAATCACCTACTTTACATTTCCCCACTCTCCCACCTTTTCTTTTGTCAAGCCTTCTCTGGCTGATTTTTTTATTGACATTTGCTAATGTACAGTATGTAGGATCTGCTTGTCCCATTGTTGCAGAAGTTGATATGCATGTTTCTAAAGTTTACCTCCAGTACCTATGTTGCAGACCTTATTTGCTGTTGTCATTCTTGTTTTTCTGGTTGTACTGTGTAGAAATCATTGTCATAACATCAATGTAGAATTTTGCTGCACTGAACAGATAGAAACAACATTCATTGTTGATCTTTGGTACCAATACTACTAGTATGTACCAATTCCGATCAAATGTGAGCAACACAGTATCATTGGCGGTATTTTTTTACAGTAGGGAACTTATGTATCACCAAGCATATTACTCATACATCTTTGATGATCAACCGTATTTCTCAAATATTATAGATCTTTGAGTATGTCAATTACCTTGCATTGATTGGTCAGTATCACTTACGGATTATTGATCAATCAGTGAATTTCTAAAACATAGGTTAATCAGTATGGAACTCACACATCATTGATCAATCAATATATTGCAAAAACACCAATAATTCACTTTATCACTCTTGCACTATTGATCAAGCAGCATATCAATCAAACAATGAAGTAAGAATGTCACTAAAGGATCAATGATCAGAGCAGATTCCTTCACAATATTCATTAGTCATTACATCAATGCATCATCATTGATCAATTTATATATTCAATGAACTGTTGACCAGAGTGGAAATGACATGAGCCTGACTGACAGAGACAATCTCAATTACACCATGTAAACAATGTTTTTGTCTTTTCAGGGCTATGCTGCTGACCATACACTGAGTAAATGGGCCGAGTTGGATTATGCAAGTCACTATGTGGTATTAGTTTGTTATGTCTTCTACAAACTGATCTAGAATCAACGACATCACTACAACATGAGAACAAAAACTTTCCAAGGTAAATTATTGGTGCCATTGTACACACTATACTTATTTTTGAATAGAGCACATATTTAAAATATTTGCATGTAGCATTGTTTTCAATTTAATTGACAGCATTTCTGGCATTTCATTTCTGTGTTGATTTAAGGTAGTATGCGCCTAGAAAATGAAGAACTTACACTTTTGCTCAAAGTTTCCTTAAGGAATATTTGAACTGTTCTCTTTCAAAATCAAGGATAAAAAGTGGGGGTCACCGTGCAAATTTTTGGTACTGGAGAAACAAATGTCCAGAGATTTACTGATATTTAAAATTCAAGATGGCTGCCATCCCTGTGTTAACTCTATGGAGAATAATAAAATTTTTAAATTTTTGAAAAACTAAGCCAGGGAAAAGTTTTCTTACACCAAGAGCTTTAAAATGAACCCCACGAGTGGTAGATCAGAATAGAATTGTAAAAGTTTTAGAGTCTGAATATCTGTCCCCAAGGGGAGTTCTGCCTTAATACATTTTCTTCATATTTTTGTTACATCTTTCTGCATTGCCCAATGTTTAAATTTTCATTTTACTAGCTTAAATATTGCAAAGAGGCCGTGGTGACACACTCTTTTGGGTGTAACTGAATGATCAATATTGCTAGATTCTGAAATATTGGACAAGATTTTTGTCAGTCGAAAAAGAAAGTGCACTATTGCAAAATTGCAAAATATTGTGTTTTAGGAAAAGCATGCATTTGTTTAAGGGGAAATTAAATTTGTATTTTTATACTTAAAATAGATGAACAAAGATATAAAATGTCAGTTGTTTAACCCATTTTTCTGTCTACATTTCAATTTGAAAACAACAATAATATACAAGGGGGAAGCTGATAATATGAGGTTATTATGAAAATACTGCAAAGTGAAAGTAGGATTGAAGATGTGTGGAGCATGAAGCCTGATGAACAGTGAAGAGCAGAGGGTACACATCCAAATTGTATTGTTCTTGATGGAGATGTATATTTCTATTGTTCTTGATGGATATGTATATTTCTATTGTTCTTGATGGAGATGTATATTTCTATTGTTCTTGATGGAGATGTATATTTCTATTGTTCTTGATGGATATGTATATTTCTATTGTTCTTGATGGAGATGTATATTTCTATTGTTCTTGATGGAGATGTATATTTCTATTGTTCTTGATAGAGATGTATATTTCTATTGTTCTTGATGGAGATTTATATTTCTATTGTTCTTGATGAAAGAGGTAAACTGGTTATAGTAATTTGTAATGTCAGTGTGTGTGACAGACTGTACTCCAAGGATTGCGATTCAATTTTATGGAGTCACACGATTTTGATCAGCATGTCTGTCCACAAAGTTTGGTGTAGTTAAAACATAAATTACCAAAACAGACATTACTCAATTACTGAAAGAGTAATGGATAACTATCTGATTTGGGCAAGAGTAAGCCAAATTCTTGTACTTGGCTCCATCTTGCCTATTAGTTTTTGGCTTTCCTTTCTCTCTTGCCCATAAATTAATTTAAAAGTCACCAGGGCAAATCCCTCTATTCCCATTGTGATACTTACTAACCAAAGAAATCCCACCAATTTTTATGAAAATGTTGCCTGCAAGAAACCAGTTTTCACTGGAATATGGACAAGCATTGACAACTGACACATTCCCTTGTGGCTATGCACTGGAACATGGACAAGCATTGACAACTGACACATTCCCTTGTAGCATCTGTGCGAATGATACCAGGATATACACAAATCCATTCACTTGGATTCTCATTTCATTTGTACCAGTAAGATATCCATATTGACCACTCTAAAATTGTCAAGTGAATAAAATAAATGCTTCCGTAGTAAAGATATGCAATACAAATGATGGAAGTGCTGTGTCTGCCTCAGTACAGAGTTTACAGTGCATACTAGGGGGTTGATGAGCATCTATGCATCAACTGCTGCTTTTTTTGTGTGTGAAAAAGTTAGCAAATCTAGTGTTTTTAAAAACAAGATTCATATTGAGTCGAATTAGTTCAGATGATTTACATACACTTTATGAATTAGATAAAATGAATACCAGTTTATACTATAGGTTGCATTTTGCAAATATTAACATAACTTGACCAATGGAAGTCTGTTAAATTGCTGATGGCATGACATGGAATTGTAATGTGTAATACTGTATCTTGTCCATGACTTGTTAACAGGACTTGTGAGAAAAAAGTGTTTTCAAAGGACTGTTAGTGTACAGTAGAGACCCCTGCTGACGTTATCAAGCAATCTGTCATTCTTTAACTCAAATGGTAAACAAGGAAATAATTCTTGGCAACAAGTAACAGGGGTGGGCGTGAGTGAAGATTGCTAGATTTTAGAGGGACTTCCTTCGGGCTATGTACGCTTTCTGTAATGACCTCCTTGGTCACTTTGTGATAAATGTGAAACACTATCTGTCTGTGTATGATAATCTACGCTTCTCACGCCAATGATGTCATTCAGAGAGCACATTGCTGAAGGGCATTGATTACTTGTATTAAAAAACTAAGGTTTCATGTCACAATAGACAAATGCACTACATATTTCACCATCATGTGGTTTATCTTATTTTTCTTAAACATTTTTTTGTCCTTTCAACATGTAGTGAACCATAGCTGTAATGGATAGGAGATTTTTTTAATCTTGCCAATTGCAGGGATGGCTCAATTACTGACATTGGCTGTCTTTAATATTTTCATATCACTTTGAATAGCCAACCACAAGCTGTAATACACAGCACCACAGATTCATAGCATAACATTATCACACGGCAAACTGTTTATACATAACAGCAAAATATGTCTCATAAGAAAAATAATAATGGCATTTTCTGCTTATACAGTTCAATATTTTAATTTGTAAGGACATACGCAGTATTTTTCAAATTTTTGCCATGTTACATTCAAACAATATTGTGGATATTTTGATAAATTTTTTTTCAATAAAATGTTTTGTTAAATCCCATAATGACAAATGGTTGAAAAAATACAAATTTGTGATAAACAATGCCAAATTTACAAAAAAGTGTGTGGTATTTTTTTATGTATTCCATCTCAATTTTCTATGTCTATGAAAAGTTCAAGGAAAAAACTAGCCAACTACTGGTGACTACACACAGCCTGACCTTTAACAACTGGTTAAAATAGTTGGCCTTCTGACATGTAATTGATCTTTTGCTCAGGTATGTTTGAAAGGGAATATTACTTGATGTAGTCATGAAATACAATGATTCAAAGACAATATCTTTAATTATAACTTTTATGTTTTTTCTGAGAATTTCCATTACTGTATTTATTATGATGAAACTTCAGTAACACCAAAAGAAAAGTGTGCATTTACTGGCCTACCACTCACATTTTCTGTTGGAACTTTATTGTCCCTGCAAAGGTCAATAGTTCAAAGCTTGAACTCATTATTTTTGGGGGTGATTTCTATGCTGTGTTCTGTTCCTAAAGCAAGCTGAATGTTAAAGGGATATAAGCTGTAACTTGTGGCAAGTTTTTCAGTATTCTGCTTCTGTATATCAACTACCGTGTCTGACACTGATCCGTTTGTCATGCTGAAATTTCAACTCTCCTTTTTGTCGACACAGCTTGTATGTGTGTAGTGATCATTGTTTATTGTTTACAAATGAATTCTAGTCTGGACTTGAATACAATTTTCAACAATAACAATGGAGATTATACTCATATAGGTTGTGTTGATATGCTAAATACTTGGCATTAAATTACAGTTTAGGGATTCAATGCAGAACATGTAGGGAAACCACAAAACAAAAGTTCTGAAAGAATAGTCAAAAGATACAGCTTATGGAGCTTTAAACAGTTTTACCACCTTTGCCCTGTGTACAGATCCACATTTGCCATTGAAAATAATGGGGCTTGACCAAACTATGGTGATAAAAGGGTGAAAGATAATGAATATGGTGCACAGATAATTATGACTTGACAAGTGACTTCTGTAAATCATATCAGTTATAAAGTCAGAATGGAATGATTTACAGCCGGCTTGTCTTTCAAGGAGAGAACTGTTTAGTCAGCAATTGGTAGAAAAATATAATAGCTATTTAGTCAGCAAGTAGAACAGAGATCAAATAACTTAACTATTTACTTGAAAGGTTTGCATCGACAAGGTTGTGCAATGCAAACTGAGAAGAGGAAATGACAATGGTAATTTTGTAAATTTTAAAAGCTGTTGTAAAATGTGAGTTCAACAGTAGTCAGGTTACAATGACAATGAATGGTGTCGTTTTACTCACATCAATGATTCTCCAACCTGCTGTCAATAATTGTAAAATATTAGTGGTGATATTTTATAGTAAACGTTGAATTATACATTTAAAACAAACTATTTGAGTTTAGGGTTCTTCCAAGGGCTTACCCATGCAAACAAAATGGGCTGCCATTCTGCTTTTTAATATGCCACTGATACTGAGTTTGAAATGAACTTTTATAGTTATTCTATGCTTGTAAAATAGAAATCCTGTTAACTTTATTTTGCTCAAGTAAAAAGTGGAAATACCACAAAGTAGAGTCTACATTGTACCAGCAAACACATACAATGATGCTTGTGACCTTGTTTGCCATCTACTGATCATCGTTTTTCTTAAAAAATAAACAAAATTACCAACATTCTATGCAATACTTTAATGTTGCAGATATATACACTTTGGAGGGTTTTGGACATTTTGAGAGAAGTATTGTAATATCATATTGAATTGTAATATATTTGGTCTCCAAATTAATAATTATCTCCTTATTTTTAGTTTGAAGATTGTGGCATGATAAATGAGTTGTTGCCCAATATAACACGTGCCCCCTTTATCATATCAACATTGATGTTATTTGAACAGTATTGGAGACAGGATAGAGTTGTCTATCTGATGCAGTAAATGACACCCAGTATGATACAGGAACAGCTGTCACTGGATGATAACCTCAAATGCATAGTATGCCCTCTTGGTGGATATGACTTTGCATAAAATATGAATGCACTCCTATAATTATGAAATTCAGTGCGAAGAAATGTCATATTTAATATTTGTTGATGTTTATATAAGTTGAGAAACAACGATCTTTGAAAAATCTAGTGAAAGGATCCTCATGTGTATGGACAACTTTTTGAACATAGAATGTGTATATATATGGTAAAGTATATGGACATAAGTTTTGATGTCAAGAATGATAAACATGCATGATAAATATACCTGGTACTGCATTGGACCAACAGATGTACGGTACTCTATGATGGGTGTAGAACTTGTTCTGAAAGGAGGGCATGAAACTTGTGTCTTCATGTACACATGGAATAAGAACATTTCTGTCCAAATGTTGATTGGTCGAATATGAAATGTATGCAGGTGTTGAAAATAATTTATTCTTAGTAGAATTTCAAGCAAAAGCCATTGTCTTATTGCAACTCTCTGATTATGTATTATCAACTGGCCATTTTATAATGTGCACTGCTTTAGTTTTGCCATATTTATACTTCACTTTATAGAAGAATTTTTCAGTACATCACTTGCACATTTATAATCTAAGTATTATTTTGTGAATCATTCTACTTTGTAGAAAACTTGTGGACATTTTATCATGCTTCTAAAAAAGACTAGTTTATAGCCTTCATCAGCAATGTAGTGTTATGTTTTGTTTATGTTTTGGTATTTTCAGCTCCCTGTTTCATATGAAATTAACTTTGAAGATTGTATGGGTATGTGCTCAATTTAATACACATTTTAATAAAATATTATTTTACATACGAAGTGGTTTTGAACACTCTTTTGTCATTTATTATCATTTATGTCGCATTCATATATTTCTTTTCTAGCTACCTCAAACTTGTAAGCTCTAAACATATTTTTCTTTGCTTTACCTTCTACAAAAAATTTGATTTGTCCTTAAGGATAAAATGGTGTGTGATAGCATAGAGTAATGCATGTGTTATAAAACATCTGACATGGAAAATCAAGAATTAGGTAAAAATTATTTGTAAAAATATCATTGCTGAGATTGAATTTCAGGTTGTCACCCTGTCCACTGTATATGGTGTAATATTACTCTTACTGTTTATCACCATACCACTATGCTTGAATGCCATTTCAGACGACTAGGAATTCACCCAGCTTCACCTTGGTGTGTCTGAACTACACATTTTAGGAAAGAGTGAACAACAGCTTTTTGCAGAAAAATCAACAAAAGTGGTAATGCTTCACATATCACTTTTGACTGTCGGAATAACGCCCCAATTGTATCATTTTGATTTATTAAAGAGCCATTAAGTACCGGTAAGTTTGATGTGATTTGTAATAATTTACCTAGTACTTGACGGTACAAATGCCATGTTGTAGATTTCGTTTGATGTCAATGATGGAATGTAGTCATTACAAGTTATTAGCCTTATATGTAACTGTCAGTAAGGCTTATCTTGATATACAAATGATCATGTGACCATACCAGGCTCCACCATTCGTTGACAATTTGGCAGAAGATAACATTTTGTTTCAGTTCATGATTGGAACAAGTGGTCTGTGGAGGGGATAAAGTTGCCAGCACGCCTTATCTTCTGTAATCAAGGACAATTCCATACTGTACCGTATAATGCAGAGAAGGCTGCCCAATCTTAAAGGTATTTCTATTGAATTTTCATTGCACCATGTTACTCTACAGGTTCTCTGTATATTTCAAATTGAAAAAAATGTTACACGCAAGTCAAGTGCTGTCCAAACTGAATATGCAAATAATCTTCCACCATTTTGAGGTGTTCAGACAGCACCAGCTTGGAGATAAATTAAAATCTCAATGGTCACTGTTAGTTAGTCATCGTGCCAGTATCATAACTTATTTTGCTAGGAACAAAATAAATGTCATCTGTCTCTTATACTTTGAATTTTGGTGTTTTTCCTTTTCTATTGTGCCTGTGTTGTCAACTTACCCCTTTTTACCGTTTCGAATGTAATGGTGACATAATTGCATTGACATCACAGGTCATATGTTGGGCAAATTACCTTTAAAGCAAATAGCAAAGCGAGATCTTTATGTAAACAATATGAGGTAGATTTTGTTCTATAATCACCACTTTACTAATCAAATAAAACTCATGATGTATTTGATTCTTTGAGTAACTAAACAGCCTAGCTTACCTCACAAACATTGGTGAAAAGAGTCGTTCACTTCTTCCTTGTCTGAATTAAAGTAAGAACAGTTCACACTTCTAGCACAGGTAATATTCATCTTGTGCCTGATACGGTTTGCTATATTACATGCATCAAGCCTATAAAACTTAAACTGTAAATGTACCAAAGCATCTACATGTATCAGTATCACCAATATCTTAACTTGTACTCGGGAAGCCATGTCTTCATGTCCGCTACATGAATTCTGCCAGTAACAGTTATGAAATCAGTATTTGTTGGCTGTGCAAAGCAGTTTACACCAGTTGCAATAGCTGAGCGATGACACAGTGTCCTAGTAGGCAGGAGTCATAGGCCAAGAGCATAGTGCTGGGCTTTGTAGAAAGGTGACTGTAAGAGCACCATGTTGTACATTGATATATGTAACATTGTTCATTTGAAATAATGTTGTATGCTTATAACCCTGATGGTTCGCTAAAATAGAGTTGATCTGAAAAAACATGGTCGTTATAGTGGTAAAGTATTAGTTGGTCGTTCCTTTTGATCATTAACCTTAGGCATGTTATTATTTAGTGAAAACACCTGCTGTAATGTGATTTGTCTTACATGGTGTATCCAAACTGGTCCTTTCGTTGTCCTCTATTTCTCCATAATGAAACCTTTGACAAGTGGTTTTCTATGACAGTCGTTCAAAATGGCATGAACACTTACCCTCGAGGTTACTACAGGTAATTGTGGCTTGTGTTAGTGAATTCAGTGAACATCAATACCAATGTTGCATCGATTAAGAGTAAATATGATACAGTATGTCATCCTTGTTGACATCAATAACTTTGAAGAGAAAGATGTAAATTTCATGCAATCATGTCCACAGCAGCAGTCAAACAGATTTGAATGTTCAAAGAACTTCAATGTGTTTAGTGTTAATAGTCAAGAAAGCCAACGCTAGTTTCAATCTCCCAGGCTAATGTTTTGTGTGAGTTTGATATTATTCTTAAAGTCATCTTTCCAAGGCTGGCTCTATCTTACAGCAAATCTACTAACATGATTCCAGAGTAGAAATAGAGAGTTAATAAATAATATTGAAACTACGTTCCAGCACTTCAAATCTGATCAAACCAAGATAAGGCATTGTAAAGAACAGATTCTCATGTTTAAAATAAAGTGCCACTGAGAATGAGTATGATGTCATTGGCAGCAGATCACAGCCAGATTTCTGAAATCTCCATTTGATACAGTGAATCTTTTTGTGTATGTCATATCACTGTTACAAACTAAAGAGGTTCAAATGGCAGTGGACAATAATCCTAGATATTGGCATGAGTTTATGATGTGATGTTACTTCAGCTTACCACAAGGGTTTACTTAAAGGTTCCTCAATCGTCCATCTTAGATATACATGACTGTCTTAAGAATTCCTTGCAGATTGTAAGCTTCCTACATCAATAAGAGTTATCATGTGGTTTTTGTTGTCTGCAAGTTTTCTCTGACCAACTATGGAAGTTGCCTTTTAATGATAAAGTGTTGGTCAATAACCAATATCCTTGTAATGTTTCATTGTTGAATTTTTCCATTTTAACACGTACATCAGACAGACGCAAAGCATGTTTATAATAATTTTGCTTGTTTTGTGCAAAGCATCAAGTAGCATATTTGCTTTGTCAAGCGTAATTAACTGATCTGAAAATGTATGTTATGTATTTTTTATTTGTGCATCCATCATAAGGATACAGTACATTTTACTTTTAATTCTATTTCACTCCTGTCCATAAGGTTTAATCTATATATCTATGTCAGTACCACCCTATGGGGTCAAATGCCATTCTGGCATTTACTATTGTGGTCAAATGGCAAATTGACCATCATGTAATTCAGAGCATTCAAAATTAAGTATAATCTCTTTCACCAGCATGGTCCAGCCCAACTTAATGTTATCATTGGTGATGGTGGACCAGTTTATGTGAATTTAGGGGTGAATAGACCAATCAATTACACCCTGTCAGGTCTAGACTTTACTCTTAAGATCACATCTTGTTAGCACCAATTGCATATTTCATGGATTCCCTCATTTCCACAAAATCTTATCTTAAAGTGACAGTACCCAGTCTCTGGTTCTCACATTAGTGCTTGTTGACATTGTTTTATATGATTTTAGTCCATTGTTCTCCTTTGAAAGATGTATTCAATTATTCAATTTATTCAGAGATAAAGCTGAAAAAAATCTGCTCCCTTTAAATATGTGAAGCATCATGCTATGGTAATACATGGATACGAAGAGTTTTGAAGGTTTTGCAGTAGATTTGTAAATATGCAATAGACATGTACATTGACACTTGTCAGATGGGCATGGTAGTTTTCCATGACAACTACTGCAACTTGGTTCCAGTAATGTTACAATTGCATTTACATTTGGCCTCTGGTTGCTATAAATGATGATTGTGTTCCCTTGATGCAAATTAGTATCGCAAAAACCAGTGGCCTTGCAGTGCACTGTAAGCGTGATAGTCTGTATGGTGTGTAGAGTGATAGTCTGTATGGTATAGAGTGATCGTCTGTATGGTGTGTAGAGTGATAGTCTGTATGGTGTGTAGAGTGATAGTCTGTATGGTATAGAGTGATAGTCTGTATGGTGTGTAGATAGATAGTCTGTATGGTGTGTAGAGTGATAGTCTGTATGGTGTAGAGTGATAGTCTGTATGGTGTGTAGATAGATAGTCTGTATGGTGTAGAGTGATAGTCTGTATGGTGTAGAGTGATAGTCTGTATGGTGTATAGAGTGATAGTCTGTATGGTGTGTAGAGTGATAGTCTGTATGGTGTGTAGAGTGATAGTCTGTATGGTATAGAGTGATAGTCTGTATGGTGTAGAGTGATAGTCTGTATGGTGTGTAGAGTGATAGTCTGTATGGTATAGAGTGATAGTCTGTATGGTGTGTAGAGTGATAGTCTGTATGGTATAGAGTGATAGTCTGTATGGTGTGTAGAGTGATAGTCTGTATGGTGTAGAGTGATAGTCTGTATGGTATAGAGTGATAGTCTGTATGGTGTAGAGTGATAGTCTGTATGGTGTAGAGTGATAGTCTGTATGGTATAGAGTGATAGTCTGTATGGTATAGAGTGATAGTCTGTATGGTGTAGAGTGATAGTCTGTATGGTGTGTAGAGTGATAGTCTGTATGGTGTGTATAGTGATAGTCTGTATGGTGTGTAGAGTGATAGTCTGTATGGTATAGAGTGATAGTCTGTATGGTGTGTAGAGTGATAGTCTGTATGGTGTGTAGAGTGATAGTCTGTATGGTGTGTAGAGTGATAGTCTGTATGGTGTGTAGAGTGATAGTCTGTATGGTGTAGAGTGATAGTCTGTATGGTGTAGAGTGATAGTCTGTATGGTGTGTAGAGTGATAGTCTGTATGGTATAGAGTGATAGTCTGTATGGTGTGTAGAGTGATAGTCTGTATGGTGTATAGAGTGATAGTCTGTATGGTGTGTAGAGTGATAGTCTGTATGGTGTGTAGAGTGATAGTCTGTATGGTGTGTAGAGTGATAGTCTGTATGGTGTAGAGTGATAGTCTGTATGGTGTAGAGTGATAGTTTGTATGGTGTGTAGAGTGATAGTCTGTATGGTGTGTAGCGTGATAGTTTGTATGGTGTGTAGAGTGATGATGACACGTATTCAAACCATGAATAAACAATTTTATATTCAGGGCATTTATTGAAATTGCCATTGGAAACTCAGGAATTTGAACAAAAAGGGTACATGAGTGAAAAACAAACTTTTGAATATCAATTAGAGAATATGCAACGTGTACCACTTGACTTTTCTCAACGGGCAATATGAAGTCATCCAGGCAGATTGGTACAAGAGGGTTAAAGGTTGAGAAGTTATAGCCAAGTCTAAAGGGCCGTATAAATGACAGGTATATGGTTAGAAATAGATTAGATTCCACTTATAGAGTTACTCAGTAATCCAAGGGATGAAATACAGCATTTGATGACACTTAACTCGTGTGAATTATGTGTCATTTTAAGATGTCTATTTTACACGTCAACAGAGGCTAGGTTGGAATCCGAGGTTGGAATTCAGTATCAGTCAAATGGCATCATGATATCTGCTTTAATATTTATTATAATCAGAAGTTTCTTTTCAAATAATAAAGAGACTTACAATATGTTTTATGAGATTCATTGAAATTACTAGCGGAAAGGGATGGAAGTGACGCTGGAAACACATGGCAACATCAAACTTATGTACACTTAGTTATCAACTGGAGATCAACAAACTCTTCACCACAATACCTAGGTGTAGTCCTTGGGTTTTTATTGGCCAACATCGAGCTCTAAGAGGAAATTGTTATCAAAAGATTAAGGATTGAGATATTGATACCAGCAATAGCTTAATGATCGACACATACATTTTAATGGCTGAAAGTAGATTTTCCTTGTTCAGTTCTTTCAAGTGAACATCCCCCTCCAAAAAAACCAACAAAAATAAAATCAGTCATCATCAGCGACACAGTTCCTGCTGATTATTAGTCACCTTAAGTATTAATAGTTGTGGACAACTATGTCTTTATGAAAGGTACATACATGTAGAGTCTATACCAAGGGTGTTCATACAGATACAGTACTCTATTGAATTCTGTCATTAAAGGAATTAACAGATTGATATAAACCATGGCACATTATTGCCATTTTAAGTTTGAATGAAATCCAACAAGTAATCAAGTAGTGTCTGTGCAGTGACTTTAGACATGAAATATTTCATATAACCAAGTGGCTGCCAATAACGACTATATTGAGATGAATGCACAAGCATGTGCATGTCATTTGGCATTGTGCATGTGCCAAGTTTGGACAAAACCTGATCCAGTTGAGCTTTTTTTAAGTGACCGGCTCAGGACATGTCATACCAAAATGGTCTCTAAGGCAGCAATTTCTAATTTGTATGCAAAACCAACAAGTATTTGCCCAAAAGTCTGTGCAGGTACAACAAATATTGATCTTTTTTTAACCATTCCCTACACTTTCATGGTCCTTTGGTTTTTCATTTTCATTTAAGTTTGGATTTTGATGTTGAAGGTAACTCTCTATTTTACAAATTCAGGGCCAGCCTTTCCATGGCAAATCACTGCTTTGACATGATTGCAGAATAATTGCCAGTGACAGTGCAATGAGATAATTATATGAATCAACTTTTCAATCAAAGACAACGTTGAAGATGATTAAAATGAGGTCTTCAAAGAGTGGATCGTATATACATGTACCTAGTTTAACAGTTTTTTTCAGAAATACTATCAATCCGCCATCAATCAGTTTCTAGTAATGTGCATTGTACTTCTACCACGTTTGTGTGTATATTGCTCCAGACATGAAAAAGTTCATGACAAAATGACTGCCAACTGACAATACTTATTGAACAGAACCAACTGACTTGCATATGTATATTAATTACTGTGCATTTTTTGAACAATATCAGCACTGGCATATCTGTTATTGGCTCTGAACATGAACATTATTTCACAGAATATCTGCCATACGTGATTGAAGCATAAAAGAAATTGAAATGCAACTAGGGTACACCTCTAACCATCTTAGTGTTGATTAAGCCCATTTGATGCAATCAGAAATTCTGCTTGTACAAGGACAAGTTGTAAATGGCATACAGTTTACGGTTACCACTGTTTGTTTAAAGGGAAACAGTCGTCAGAACTGCATGTGCCTGTGCGAGTTCCTTTTTTATAAACGATGTATTCCACATATGATATCTAGAGGCACCACATCATCATAGCTGCAACATTTAATCTATATGATCTAGGTTATGACAGATATGTTTTAAGTTTCATCAATCACCATTGTACCTTGGATACAGTGTTTACATTGGTTGTATGGGTCCCATACCTACCTTTGAGCACAGTTCGGATGACTGTATCCCTTTAAGATTAAGATAATATACCATACATCACAGAGAGTGGTACTTGTTCAACTGTTCTCCCCATGTAACTTCTTCATCCTATCTACACAACAAATTCGAATTTACACACTAAATGGTGACTGTATACTTACGGACTATTGTCTACCGAAAGTGAATTTTCTAGTGTGGGGTCTTTGTGGAGTTATTATTATTATTATGAAATCTGCAGCTACGGTACTTTCAGTAAACACACTTGTTTGTATGATGCTAACAGCAGTGGTCCCATAAGAGTGGAGTTGAGATGAACTCTCTATTTCCCCAACAACTGCATTGAGCTATGATGCTAACAGCAGTGGTCCCATAAGAGTGGAGTTGAGATGAACTCTCTATTTCCCCAACAACTGCATTGAGCTTATGTAAGAACCATTATAACAGCTGTAATACATGGTAGCGGGTTCCACTGGTGCTTGCAGCATTGCTTGGATAGTCGATGGAAAGAATGCCAAGGATCCAAGTGTGAGGCTGAAGGCTGAACCTCAGTAGTAGTGTGAAGGATATCCAAGCAATGCTGCAAGAGCCTGTGGTTGGATTATGTACCTCAATCTTGAACATAGGGTACGGGCCAATGATTAAACTGTCATCTACAACTCTGGACAGGGTTGGTTTGCTCTTTGTACAAGCAGAATTTATGAATGTATCAGTCAGGGTTAATTAGACTGTGTTCACAAACACCTCTCCTCTGGGGAGGGGAGATTCCAAAAAAGTTCTCAGATTTTTTCAAATACCCCCCTAAAAAACCCTCAATGTGTTCAAGTCCCCCTTCTGACTTGCTATAATTTTGAAGCATAGGTCATCTGCTCCCAATTGCTATTCAAAGGTTGTTTGACCTGAAGCTTCCAGTTGTTATTTATGACACTACGCACTATTGTACATAGTTTGAATCTATCAAAGTCCTCAAAAAATAAAAATGTACATACGGCGACATGAACGTTTGACACTGACCTATACCCAATGTATTGTCAATGGGAGAATGTTATCAAATAAGTTATCTCCCAAATTGTTATTGAAAGGTTAAGTTGAAACTTTTAGTCATTATAGAGGACAGTTTTGCACAATAGAGGGGTTGGGTAAGTAGAAATCATGACAACCTAAATCTTTTGCCTCAATGTGGCTGCTTGGATCATAAATAAATTGTGTAATGTAGCTCAAAACTTGCACCCGAAGGGGGCGCGCGAAAATGGAAATGGCAGGAAGTGAAAGTGCCAGAAGGCATTTGAAAAGGAATTTGATCAAGTTCAATTTTTTCAGATCTCCCCTGGCGTATCGTGTTTTTTTTCAAGTTCCCCCTCCCCTGAAATCTCCCCCCAGAGGTGTTTGTGAATGCAGCCTTAAACACTTAGCTTAATTTCCAGAGGCGTGTTTATTGTATACTCTACTTGTACACAGTTTGATGAAAATCAGCTGAGGCAGATCTGTATAATGGCTCAGGATATCAACAAATTTAAGACAAAATGCCTGTAAGTGAAGCCACATTGAATGGTACGGCACAAAACACTTGACGCAAATATACATCATTGTGCATTGTATGTGTATGTGAATAGCCTTTGTTTCTAGCCATAAGGTAGAATACACTTTGGAGACTCTAACAATTTTACAATGCATTTTTTTCTACCACTTGTGGGCTCTCATTGAGAAGCTCTGCACTGGGTAAGAAAGTTTTCACCAGCTTATTTATGTGGAAATCAAAAAAATTAATTTTACCCCATAGAGTTTACATAGGTATGGCGACCATTTTGAATTTCAAGTATCAGTAAATATTGGGTAATTTGTTCCAGTACCAAAGTTTCCATGGTGACTCTTCATCTTTACTCTTGATTCCCTTAGGAAGATTGGGCAAAAGTTTAAGTCTTTTAAAGGGACAAAGTCAGCCATTTTTCATGAAGTTTGTTTGATACGAGATGCTACTTATATTGTTTGACATGTTGAAAGGTAGTGAATGAATGTGTGACCATGCATACCGGGTACCATATTCGAGCCCGATTGTAGACACGATACACAAAACCATCGCGAAAATGAATGAACATGACCATTAATTCATTTTCGCGATGGTTTCATTTGTCTAAAACCAGGTCCGAATATATGCATGGTCATCCATTCATTCAGTATCTTTCAACATGTCAAACAATATAATTAGTTTCTTGCATCAAACAAATTCATGAAAAATGGCCGACTTTGTCCCTTTAATTTCATGGCGCAAATTACCTTTATAAAACTCACATTAGGATAAAATGTGATTTCAATATGTCAAATTTCACAGAAACTACAAGGTTGAAAGTATTTCACTATAATTTTTGATCTCTAATAATCTGATTTATGAATATTCAAATGCTTTCCTGCACCTGCAGATCTTACCACATAATTGTCTTTGAGGAGCTGAAAATTTCAATGTACCTACATGCTTTCTGAAATATTTGACTTATTCTGCAGGAGTCTTAGCATAACGTAGCTTTGTACAAAAGAAAACGACAAAAACAGCATATAACTGGAAAAGGGTATTTTATTAGCAATAAATCTTACTGAATTTGATATTTTGAAAAGTCTGTCAGTATAAACAGTGAGTTTCCCTTGCATGACGTCTACACATTTGCTTACTCAAAATCTACACTGGAAACTGCAGTCTACAATATTGCAGTTGAGCAAAGATGTGGAGAGTACTAGACTACAATCTATCTATAATAATCAAGAAACTATATACTCAAATGGTGACTGGTAAAGCGAGAGACCAGCTCAAATTAATATTTCATTCCATAGTACTGCAAACTCAATAACAGCCAAATCTCACTGAATGTCTGACAATTGCAGATATTATGCAATATTGGGATGGGGAATGCTTGTCATTTACTGTACAATGGGCTTTCATACTATTTCTATGATTATTATTTGTACCTCAACCATTAAAACATAGCCAAAATCATAGCTTTAAGCATTTCTTCAAAATTCTGTTGCTGTGCTTAGTCCATTTTAGCAACAGTCCATCTGCAAAAGAATTCGGCCAAAGAAAGGACTATTTGTACAGCTACATTATTCATATTATTAGAAGAACATACAGAATGTTTTGTGCTGGGATATTGCTGCAAGTGCCAATGAGATCAGTAGAGTGATCAGGTTACATATTGAATTCCCACATTCCTCTAAAATGATAATTGTCTTATGGCTACACTACAATGTATGTGCTCTGCAAAATCACAGTTATTTTTTCAGATGACAATGATGAAAATTGGAAAAAACATGTCTTTGCTTTGAACTGATCAACTTGATCAGCTACAATAAATTAGAAGTGGCATGCTGTAGTGTGTTTTGAAACCTTTGTGATTCACGTTACAATCACACATGTGGTCAATATTTGACCTGACAATTGTAGGATGTCCAAGATCTATACAAAGCTGGTTATGTTTTCAGAGAAGTTTATAATTGGATGGCCAAGTGAATTTTCTAAGGACAGAAGTTCAAATGTCTGTCAGTGGCATTCATATGAACTTAGCTAGGGAGTGTGGCTGCATTATAAAATGCAATTTGAAAGTATGGTGCAGTTCAGTGGTGTATGCCTTGTGTTTTTCCTAGAAAAAAATTCAATTAGAGGAATATGACTCCTGGGAGTGTGTCAGTTCAAAATCAGAAATGGTTGTCATTGCAGGTCAAATATTGAAAGTTGATGTTTTACGAAGAGACAAAGCTGCTTCCAAGAAAAATTTGAAGGCAATTATATTGTCACCTCGACACAGTCTAGTTACAATAATCAGCTATTACATTCATTTGTTCACATACTTTACCAAGAATTTGATAAAAATTACAATAGAATTTAAATATCTTCAATTAAGAGATAAAAGAAAACGTACAGCATTATTAATTGTGCACTATCAATAGTAATTTCATTGTTGATGGGTTTCTGTTGACTCCTGCTGTGATGGTCATTGCTTGTCATGTGACAGAAATGTTTATGAATATCAATGCTGGTCACTTTACATACATGTACACCTATATTGTATTAAACAGTATTGATTATTTTCAGTTTTTGCAAATAACTATACAGTGAAACCAACATACAGTTCTTTTTGGTTAATTTTGAAGTTCTATCTTAAAATGTACATATTTCATATCTTTGAGCACTACATGAAGAACTTGACTACTTCTGATATAGTTTTCCAACAAAACTTATAACCTCAATTTGCATCCGAGCTATCTCACAAAAATTAGCTTATCTTATAATTAAACGATCATCTTAGTATTTCCTATCTTCAAATATAATTATAATTGAATAACCATTCTTTTTAAATAATTCTAAAAAACAAAAAGACACAAACTTGACTTTCTTGATATAATAGCAATATTAATTGCTATCATCTAATAAGGTGAAACATTACACAATAATGATGATGAGCAAATTAGCACTATAATTTATGATAAATTTGATATGCAGTTGCATTTTAACGAAAATAGACACTTCAAAATATTATATAGTCTCATTTCATGAATTAAATTACAATGACACATTTATACCCAGCAAACATTAAACTCTCTGATATCCACATGTAAAATAGAAAACAAATAACAATATTTCATCAGCCAATGTGAATTCAGCAATTTTGAACCAAAATTGAAACTAAATTCCATATCATAGATATTTTTAACTTTTTGGTAAAAAATATAAAAGATACAAAAAGAAGACATTCCTCAACATCTTTAGTTGGCTATCCTTTGTGGTTCAACTTTCTTCTTTTACATGATCTGTTTGGACCCAGGTAGACAAGACCTGGGTAAACAATCTGGCAGAATGATAATTGTGTCTCTATTAATTGTATACTATATGTCAATACTATCTCAACATCTACTTCTAGAGGATTTCACATCAAGGACATGAGACTACTGATCAGCAGAAAATTATGATGATGCAGAAACAAGGAAGAAGGTTTATTTCAAGTCACATTACACTGTTTTATACCCAACTACTTTATCAAACATTCCTCAATATCTGTACATGTTTAACTTTTTTAAAAAGCATTACATGACGTTTTGCAAAATCTTACTTCAATTTGACTTGGAGTCACAAAATTTGGAATTAATCCTGATTGAACAGCTTGTCATGTAACACTCGTGTAATTCCAATCAATAATTAGTAGTCTTTAAGATATGACACATCAAGTGAAATATTTTTCCAAAATCCAACTATAAATAGTGGCTGATAAACCGATCACATGGTCAGTTTTCATTCAAGTCAAATATGACTTTTTCAAGCGATATAAAAAACAAGCCATCATGAAAGGTTATCACTGCTTATTTTACTCAATTATTAATCCTTCAGCATTATATTTCACATCATTTGTGCAGAATTCACAGTGATGTATTCTAATCAAACAATTATTCAATGAACAAACATTATTTGTCATATTTGGAATGCATATATCAAGATTGACTTCATCCTACATTAAAATTCATCACACTATAAATAACTACTTACAAACATCGATAACATTTGACATTAACTTTATATAATACTGCAGATATCAAATAACAGTTACTTTAATTGAAGACATCAGATCAACAAAGTTAAGATTGTAAATTGAAAGTAACTCAGAGATGATGGTGACTTGGGCAATCCCATCAGGGTAGAGTCTCTTTATATGCTGGAAGATGGAGACAAGATGTTGAGAAGTAGTTATTGGGTTTGAAATAGTTGTAAATGTTTGCAGGCAAGATAAACTGCAAGTGTTATGGTAAGGATGAGAGATGGTTGAATGTTGCAACCACTGCCACAGTCTTCGGGATTCTCCTGCAATACAGTGAAATAAAAATAATGTAAGCAATCACACAGCAATCTCAACACCTAACCATGTAAGATGTTGTCTCAACCTTTCAATATGGAGATGACATTGATTTCATTGTCCACAAAAAAACAAACCAAACTTAGTGAATTGTCAAATATTACTTCTACTGTGATTGTTGTCAAATCAGGTGATGAAATGATATATTTGTACGCAGAGTTTTTGTTCGTATACTCCGTCTATCTTCTAAAGGAGCTTCCAAAGTTTTCATATGGGAAGTGTCCGGAATAGAGATTATTTGTAGATCCCTCATTTTCCATCCCATTCACAGAAATCAATGCCTATTTCATGACAGTAAAAACAGAGGACACAGAGCCTGTTTAACAAACACTCAATTCCCCCCCCCCCCCCCCCCCCCCCCCCCCCAATACACTGACTCTCTATTGCACCGTCACAATATTGTTAAAATTTCACTCATGTCATTTTAGGCCTACCAAAAGTTAGTTCATGGAGAATTCTGATCACAGTGACACAGTTTGTGTTTTTGATATGATGGTGATAAATTCAAGCTGATTTAGAAGTTCCAAGTTACTTACTAAAGGATGATATGCATGGCATGTTTCTGGTCTTGTGCGGTGGCGCTGTTTCTGTAGCCTTTCACACCTTTCAGTTTCATTATATTCTTTTTTCCTTGGTTCAAACATTGTAATGTTTGAGTCAAATTCACAAGTTGCGTCTACCACCAGTAATAATAAATTACTGTCTGGAATTTCTTGCACTGAATACGACCTGGAAGGAATGTGTGAAGTAATGAACAAATGAATGAATGATCTACACAGATAAATAGATTGATAAATAATTGTTTTGAGGAAAAGTTTAAAATCTAGATACTTCTACTGATATATGCTTACATTATAAATCTGTTCACAGTAATCTAGGTAGTTTGATTGCCTGTGTCCAGGAGACACTGACAACCATATAGATTCCAACATTATTTATTGAGTGTTTGATTGTTGTTTCATTTCAAAATATATTTGTTTTTATTCCCTTCCTGTGTGAAGGCAATGTAACTTTTACAACTGTGAAAGGCAAATCACAACTGTATTCACCAGTTTAATTTGAAACATGAACTTACTTTTCTTTGTGAAACACACCACAACTATATTGTGATAAAACTAACAGTGTTTACTGCAAATGAAAGGAAACCTGCGGAAAACTTCATGTACATACAAGAAACTTCAAAACTCCTCTCAAAAGTATGCTATAAAACACAGTATATAAAGTATATTAAACTGACACTAAAAAATTTGGCAAGGGCCTCTTCAGTCAGGCAAGCAGGGTGGGGTGGGGGTGGGGCAGTTGATGACCTAGAGATAAGGTCAGGCAACTACCCAAAGTTGGATCCAACTTGCGAGCCGAAAGTGTGGGAAATAGCAGAATTACTGCGGAATGGGGGTCAGGATGGAATCCAATGCCTAAGCAAGTGAAGAATGACTGAACTGATTTTCCTCCTCTGTAAAGAATTGTACGAATGTATATAACTCTGTATAACTACACAGTGATGGTAAATGTTAATGAAATATCTGACTTACTTTTCACACTCATTTTCACACCCATCGCATGATACAATTGAAGTTTTGTTGCTGCTCTGCTTACCAGGTTTATGATCAAAAAATGTGTAGACCTTGTCACAGGGGTTGTATGAAAATGTGTGTGTACGTGCTGTAAGAAATGAGAATACATGTTAGTGTTTGTATAATTGCAGATTTAATTTACCTGTTTTTTTAAGAGTGAACTTGCTCAAAAAAGAAAAAGATTTGAACACCAACAATGGTGTAGAGGCTTGGATGGGGCAACACACAAAGTAGACTGAAATTTTATTTATGCTGCAAAGCAGTTCATACTGCAAGCAGACAGATTGTCCACCTTTTGAATAGTTTACAAATTTATAACGTTGTCATTGATATGTGCAAATTATCAAATCATTGAGCAGAGGTAGTGTTGTTATCGATGATTTATTGCTTGTGAAGAATATGAACTTTTGACTTGAATTTATTCTGCATTTCTACATCTCTGAAAACTGAATAAAAATGTGTGACAAAACAACCACAACCTGGACCAGCCTTTGGAATTGGGAAATCTTAGGTAATTTATCCATCTAGTACCAAATTTTCATGGTGACCCCTGATATTTATTCTTGATTTGGTAAGAGAATGGTTGAAAGTTTCATTAAGGAGAGTTTGAGCAGCAAAAAGTTTAAGTCTTTCACTTTCGAGGCGCTCACTACCTTGAAGATAGACATCCCTTGTATTTGGTGAAATGAAGTATAACTGCCACAACTTAAACATCATATACGAGTGATCAATTCCTTACTTACTCCTAACAGAAATTTTATGAGTTACATAGTATCAGTGATGGGATTGAAATTTAAGATTGTATTTTCTCTAGTGACACTATCTATTCTTAATTTTTTTTTTTTTTTTACAATTACTTACTGATAGGTTGAGCATTAGCCCCAGAATACCACCAATCATAAAAACTAAACTGTACCAGTGACCTGAAAATGAACAAAAATATGCTGAGTATACTGGATTAGTGATATACCATACACATGCAGTGATGCTGAACTACACACTTGGGACACATAGTCCAACTTTCAAAATCTTACTATTTAAAGCTGGTCTACAAAAACAAAATACTTTTTCCAATAAAATTTAATACAGACTGAAATGGTTGAAGTCAAGATAATTATTGTTCCTCAAATCAAAAATTTGGTACACGTATAGACATTGTATTGGGACCTGATGTATATTCAAGTTTTTTTAATAGAGTTTGTTTGCTTATTTTTTCTCACCAAAGTTGTAAGAGAGTGAAAAAGTATATTTCATTTTTACTGAGAAATATATTACTCTGGTGAGTTGTGAGTTTCCCATAGCAAAGTATAAAAGATTAACCTTTTAACCACAATGGTTTGGTCCAAACCTATTGTTTTCAATAGTGATTGTGAACCTGTTTACTGGGCATTGGGATGAATAGGTTAAAAACCTTGATTCTGAGGTTTGCTACCTTTCAGAGGAAATACAGAAATAGGATAAAAATCTTATTCTAAAATCTATTTACAATGTCTCATCATAACCAACCCTGTACACTGAGAGTCAATAAACATGCGCTATTTTTCATTGAATCGTGTTATCATGTTTTCGCATGATGCAATTAGTTGGCTACTTATCAAATATAGAAACTAGCCACATCTCTAGTTTCACATTAAAGTTGTTGAATTGAGATTTGATAATTCAAACCGCTGGAATGTGTTTGCAGACTCCATGGTGAGCTATTTCAAGTGTTCTAGATGACACAGTTTGCACTGAATCATTACTGAAATACTAATACCGGTGAGAATGTTGAACTGGAAATCTATGACCTGCCGTCAAATTAGTGAAGGGAAAAGTATATGAAATGGCTCCGTGGTTGGAGTATAAAAAATCTACTGAGTCGAATAGTGACTAGAGCTGTCTAAGCACCTCAGTTACACTTAAATCTCAGTACACTAATGTAATCTTCATGTATGCAAACCAAAAACAATGTATGACATTAACTTTTGATAATACATATATTGTCTAAATAAACTGAAAGTAAAGGTTTGGTAACTGTAGAATGTTATACTTACAGAACAAAGTAATGTGTCCACCATTTAAAGTATGCAGTCACTGAGAAAAATGGCTGTCAAAGTAGAGAGAAATAGATAAACCACATTACACTACATGTTGAACATTGGAAATTGTGTTACAACCATAACATGCAATCGATAGAGAAGAAGACAATTTTCTCCATCTTAAAAGATACTGAATGAAATTTATCCTGAGCACTGCATTGTTTTTAACCTCAGTTCACATCATGGCATCATGTTCATGCAGTTCTGAAAGAAAGATGTACATTATAATTATCATAAAAAGGTCACTTAATGAGGTTCACACATGTCAGCTTCTCATACATTTATTCAAAAATGAAATATGATTTTACTTGCACATACGAACAACATGGTAAAACAAAGGCTCATGGAGGTTCAATTACTTCATGTCCAACAAAATTTGTGAATGATCATGAGAAAATGTCAGAAGCTATCGTTTTAATTAATATCCTTGATTTCAAAGACAGCAAGGTGTGAAACTTACATCTAGTAAGAAAGAGGCAGAACTGCCGCCTGGATCAGCATTTTCACACATTGCTTGAAAATCTGTTATGAATATTCTGAAATAAATGAATGACAGGAAATAATAAATTTATCAACTTGCGGTAAATTTCAGAAAATGACAGTTTTGGCAATAATGTGGTGATTTGACCTGTAACTTGGCAATACCACATCTCAATGAAATATTTTTAAAGATTTGGAGTAAGTCTGTACAAGGAAATCTTTCCATACTTCTGTTATCGTAAAGATTTGATTGTAATTTTTTTGGTAAACAATGTTGTTATCATAAAAGTATCATCACCTGGTTGTAAAGAATTTCAACAACTTAAAAGTTCTCTCACAACTGAGTCCTAGACTTGAGGAATACATGACGATGAACATAATTGTACATTTTTTCTTAGAGTTAAGGGTTTTTTATTTTACCTCCTGTAGATATCATCAGGTTCCTTGGAGAGATCAGCGGCAATGATACCATCGATTTTACTGAATGCTCTGCCAATCTGAAGAAAATCACAAATCACAGGCTGAAATAACAGTGCTTCAACGTGATTTGATGTTCCTGTTATTGTTGAAAAGATCAATAATGAATTGAAGAGTTCTATAGGAGGGATAAATTCCTCCTTTGTTACACATAAATACCTTCAGGGGCATTAAGTTCCCTATGTGTTGACACATAGAAATATGAGTAATATCAAAATTTATGATTTTCATATTCTTTCTCATTCCATGCCTATTGTAAGCCCTGCAATTTGGATATCTGTGGTGAAACACTGACTGGACAGTTTGCCAAATTACATCTTTTACCAGATTATTATCTGGCATTATCATTGTATGAAGTGACTAGCAAGCCCACAGTACATGGTTGGCAATTGTCAGCACACTTACAAAATTTAATAAAAAAAAATACATCTCTGAGGTGATGTCAGCTACCAACCTTATCAGCCAAGTATTCATCAATCATGTGTGCTACTTACTATTACAGATTTGAAAATTTGATTGTGGTATTGATGAGGGATGGTGTTACCACTGGGTGATGGGGACTATGGACAGACAGCTTCATTGAATGTTCTGTCCACAAGTCTGTGATGCAAGAATCATGAAACTCAAAGAAAGCATTTTAGCCGCTGGCTGAGATGAACAGATGACTTACATCACTTGTACTCTCTGACATGACAACATAACCACTGTTATCCAGCAAATAGCAGTCTATATCCTGTGAAAATAAAACCAAAATAAAGGATTACAGAAGGATTACACACTTAATTTGTATTCTGTGTACCACATATGGTAGTGATGATAAGGGGGGGGGGGGAAATTATTCATACTGTCAACATTTCTTTCTGAATTCATCTGATTTTCAAAGGAACAGATGTTGGAACAGTTGCATTGAAAAATATTCTACCAAAGTCCATTCCTTTACCTGAGAAAGAATTTTCAAGTTGCCATTACTGCGCCAGACACTTTTTGCTAAATATAAAATTTCTGAACATTTTCACCTCTCTCAGCCTGGTGAGATTTGCACAGTATTTAAAATTGTTAAACAAGATAATACTTGCAGAACTTTTTGTATAACAGCATACATGTTCATCTATACAATGTGAATTTTGTAAATGGGCCAGGCTGGACTAGCGTAAAGCTATATATCTAGCTCCATATTACCATTGAATTGTAAATTTTGTATTTTGTCTTTCATGATATGTGAGGTGTATTATTTTTCATATCATATGGTAACAAAGTACATCATCATCATCATATTCTAGATTTACATTATTAATGAGAGCGACTTTACAATGTGAAAGCTGATAAAAATGCAAAATGTTTGTGTCACTATTGTATCATACAACCAGCACAACAAGTACCACATTTTCATCCATGTCATGCAAGTATAGACTAATTGTCCTAATCTTTCTTTGCAATGTTCTAAACAGTATCACTGACAGTTGTGGCTATCCGTTGCTTGTATCTACCAGCAAGACGTTGACCTATAATAACAAAATGATCGCATACAAAGTATACTATTTGATAGAAACAAGTTTCCTTCTGTAATTGACATAATATATAGTTCACAGCCACTAAAATCATATCCATTTAACGATATGTGATTCTGTAAACTTACCAATTCTGAACAACTCCGACAACCCTCACCATTGCACTAAATATGAAAGGGAAGACAATTTAGGCATCAGCATGTTTGTGTATTAATTTTTCGTCATTTCAAAAATGATTGATACTCTCCAATCTTTCACAAATGAACTATAATAATGTATTTTTGGTGCTTGAGGTAGATTTTACTGACAGGACACCACGTCACCATGTAAGGATGATGCCCTAGACATTACATACCTCTGCAATCACTTCTTTAAACAATATTTGACAAGTAGATCTGATAGCCTTCACAGAGTAAGAAAAAGCCATTTTATCATCGACAGAGAACACATCACAAAATACCCTAGATATGTTACATTATTTCCCACTGAACATACCTAATAGTATGTCATACTAAACATTTGGCATCTGACGTTCAAGTGAACAGTAATGAAGTAACTACAATAATACCACAGAGTATTACAAAAATGATGTGAAGTACTTTTTAACCCTTTGCACCCTGACCCCATGGTGACAGTGACATCATACGGACATTTTTTTCACAGCCGGGTTCAAGGGGTTAAATCACGATCTCGCACATATAACTTCTATTTGCATTTAGGGATAATCAATCTTTTGTGTATCATCATGCATTTTGTATGAATCTCAACTAAATACACTCTGAAGTATACCAGCAGTGTATTTTTAAAAATCTATGGTGTACACTATGTAATGTTTAATTATCCAACACAAGATAAGAAAGCTATACATACACTTTCTGTAACATTATTAAATATTTCTTCAAGGAGAGCTGTTCTGAACTGGATTCCAGCAACTGTTAAAGTAGAAGACACAAAGAATGTTCTCTCAGTTCATTCAAATGACTTATGATTTGACTCCCTTTTGGATTGATGAAAAATTCAATCCTCTTTCTACCAGTCTTCATAGACAAACCATAGAAATAAATACAACTTGGGAGAAAGAGGATCAATTTGCATAATTATTATGAGTGACATAAGAATTTACCAGGAATTACTGGCAATTTCTTTAAAAACCTGTTCATCTGTTCAGACAGACAGATTACATTATTTTGTGAACACATGACTGCTAAGTTGAGGGAGAAATATAGAGGCTTTATTGCAGAACAGAAATGGTAAAACAATTGCACACAATGAAATTGGCAAATCTCAAGAGATAAAAAAAGCCTAGTTATATCAAAGTTCATCAGTCTATTATTATACAGGTACATGGTTGAATTGATTGTATTTTTTTATTGTAGAAATCTAATAATGATATTTTTGTATGGAGGCAGTTTTGAACATGTCACCGGCTAAAAAGAAGTAGTGTTACTTCATTTCATAATACTTTTTTGTACACATAATTATTTCAGTTTGGAATAGAATAAAGAATATTGGGATCTGTATCATTATTCTGGCTTGGGTTATGCGCACTTATCATGATTACAACATTTCAAACATTCCAAACATTCTTCCCTTATCGAGATCGATCAATTAATCAATCAATCACTCGATCGATTGATCAAGAGAGAGAGAGAGAGAGAGAGAGAGAGAGAGAGAGAGAGAGAAAGAGAGAGAGAGAGAGAGCTACATGTATTTTGTGCTTACCAGCAACAGCAGCTTCCTGAACCATGACAACAGAACTGGCGGTTACTAAGGTGTTATTATCTTCAATATCTGTAAGATGAGGATCATAATGGTTATATTTCAAAGACTTAAATTATCATCAAGATATATCTGTAAGATGAGAATCATAATGGTTATATTTCAAAGACTTAAATTATCGTCAAGATATATCAATCAGCTTCTCAATATCTATCTGATAAAAAAATCTTGTCAATCTTAGGGACCGTCTCAGATTGTTGCATAAGTTCAAAGGAGATATTTGACCTCCATTCAATTAGTGAACTTCACATTCACACTTTTATTTTGTGATCAGAGGTTCTTTGTGCGTAAAAATTAAAAAAACTGCACATTCGTGCCAACAAATTTTACAGTTACTGTAACTGTTTCAAGCTCGTTGTGTTCCAAATACAATTTACCGACAGTAACATTGTATCCTAAACCTTTCATTCATCAAATTATACAGATAAAAAGTATCATATAAGTGTCTGCCTGCTCTAACCACATCTTGTCATTTCACTCTCACTGTGTTGACAGAACAGCACTGAATACTGCAGTCCTCACGACATGCATGATTCTCAGTACATTGTACTCTCAAGCAAACGACAACATTTTGCACTTTTGAACTTTCGTTTAGGGGGAGGGGGAGGGGGTTTTGATCTAAACAAAGGAATTTCGTTTCTTGAACTTATGCCACAATCTGAGATGGTCCCTTATCTCTTCTCTGGTATTCCAGTGAACAGAGAAAACCATAAGAGTGCAAGGGAATTGAAATTCAACACACTAATTCATTGTTAGAGAGCCAATAGATAAGGTAAATGAAGATATGGATATACACTACAAAAAAATTTAAAACATTCAACTGGTGTGACAATGCTGATTTGGATCTTCAGACATTTGAAAAACATTTGTGGAGACCTAAGGTCACCATTATGATATAAAATGCTGATACATAGAGACCCAGTGTCTTGTAAATCAGTAGATCAGGAATAGATTTTGATGATGTATACACAAAACTATACCCACTATCTAACATATTTATATTTTCTGAGGAAATTCATATATTTACTTAATGTAAATATGATGAATTAAAATTAAAAGGAACACCAACATTATCACTATTGTTTTCATTTTAAAGAAGTTTAATTGGTGTTCTGAGCAATACATACTCACTACTGATATCACTAAAATAATATTAACAAGTAATTGCTACATGTGGTACTTTATGGAATATGTTGCTATGCAACAGCATTGGTTAAATCCTAAGATTGATTTGTAAATCCTCCTTTTTTTTGCTTTTTATGCTCATTCTGAATGTTTTCACTAATGTCAAACCGGCCTTGAGGTTGTATGCGCCTCGAAAGTGAAAGACTTAAACTTTTGCTGAAAATTTTCTCAAGGAATCTTTCAACCATACTCTTTTAAAATCAAGAATAAAAATTGGGGGTCATCATGCAAACTTTGGTAGTAGAGAAACAAATTACCTAAGATTTAACAATATTTGAAATTCAAAATGGCTGCCACCATGTGCTAACTCTATTGGAGAAAAATAAAATTGTTGATTTTTAAAAAACTAAGCCAGTGAAAATTTATCTTACACAAAGAGCTTTAAAATAAACCCCACAAGTGAGAGATCAGAGTAAAAGTTTGAGAGTCGAAATATCTGTCCCTGAGGCTTGTTCTACCTTAAAAACCCTGAAAACTAAAGGCAAAGACCATTAGAGAGACATCAACAGGACATAAACTTGACCTTGCTTACCTGAATCTGATGAGACAATAGGTACAGAGTACAAAAACCTGCCTTTGCCTAATTCCACAGCTCTGGTATAGTAATCTTCCTGTATGGTGTTGCTGTTTTCCTCAAGAAAGTCACTGTCCATTGAAAGGAATAATTTATCTGGTTAATGTGGTTCAAGAAATGACTCAGAATAATTGAACAACCATGTATGTCAAGATGCAAGCTAAAATATTAAAATTCTTAATTTTAATTTGTATTTACATTGCATGCATAAGTTGTTATACAAATTTATCATCCCTCAAGAACAGAATACCTTACAATTGTAAAACTGAATGTAAATTACTAGTGCATCATGCTTGAAACTTTCATAATTGACATAATTCTTTAATAATTTATGTAGGGATGATTTTCGATGGTAATGTCTGTTTCAAGTGTGATGAAAGCTATAAAGTGTTAATTTTTCCAATTTCATTTGAATGCACCATAGATTAATTGTCTTTACTTACGTTGGTGTACGTGACATTTTGTTATAATTAGATCTTGTCAGGCCACCATGAGTGCCAACAAACTGCAGCACAATGCCATTGCTGTCAAAAACACAGAAAACAAAGAAAATTCTGTCATACTTAATCAATCAACACTGATTATTGGTACATCAATTCTGAGGCATTCTGTCAAGTCATTAGTGTTTAGGAGACACATTTATCATCACCAATGTCCTGATTCAATAAATGGAAGCTCAAACAATCCTTTGTCTTATATTTTTATGCAGTCTGTTGTGAAACTGAAGTTCAATTAGAAAAGTTTAGAAATGAACAGTATTGTATTTGACCTAATTTACCTAAATATGAATTCAAATGAGAAATTAAATTAGTTTTCCAATGAATAGCATATTGAATTGACAATGAACAAAGACAGAATAAAAGCTTTGGTGAGATTCTTGTAGAGTGAACAATATGGGAGAAAAAATTATAATTATAATGCTGTAATAATCACAGCTGTGCCTCCTTTTGTCATTTGGGTTTCTTTGTAGTGTTGCAAATAGTTACAACAAAGGACTAAAACACTGAGTATACATTACTATGGTGATAGATACAAAGTATCGATATGCCAAGAATCAGTCTGAGAATATATCTAAGTTGGACATTGTACATGGTTTGCTGATGTATGCTATGTCATTGCCATGACATTTGGCTGTCTGAAGTTTTACATCCAACTTGTAGGTTCCACCAGGATAGTCTTCCACCTTTATATGTAGATTTCCTAAGACACTGACCAACCAATCAGCTTAGCCCCATTTACAGCATTCTGTGTGAACATTACTCACTATTGTGTAATATACGGTATACCATAGGAAACTTGAGTTTCCTGTTGTACACATGTACATGTCAATCCTACGTACATGTAAAGTTATTCACAATAGTGAAAATTATCAAAGAGTGAAATTGATAAATGAATAATTGTGGAATAAAAATCTGTATATCTACCACAACAGCACTGTACATTTCATCTCATGGCTACAATGGACGACTACATGCATTATGTGAATTCACTATTTGTATCTCAAAGGAGCTATTGAAAAATTCAACAAATACTTAATTTAGTAATGAAGACAGAATGAAGGCAGGGCTTCATCTTGTCTTGTGATATAACAGAGTTTACAGTGACCATGGTAACCATGCAAAGATCACGCATAAAGTGTTAGTACAAAACTGACTTGACAACTAAGTGTAGGAATCATTGAGACTTCAGTACATGGTGCAAAACATACATGTTTGATGGATATACATTTACTTTAAATTGAAATGCTAAAAAATCTTCAAGGATATTATATGATCTGCAGGACATTTCTCCTGAAATCGAAGCTGATCTGTGGCTGCAACTTGGCCATTGAAAACACACTATTTCATGCTGGATTGATTCTCACATGTTTCCATGGCAACATTTATTCATTTTTCATTATTGTATCCACTTACTTTAACGATCAAAATGTAACATCATTTTCGACGGGTTTTCATACAATATCCTTACAAGATTTGTGAATACAGTCCCTTTTTATGGACAAAGTTGATGGATACTGGGACATGTAGCAACTGTATTACAGTACAGTTAAATTCCAAACATTACAAGATTACGTTTAAAGTCCATAATATCATCAGAGTTGGTGATATCCAATCTTAAAACAAAATTACATTTTCAGAATGTTTGATCTGGTCCAACTGTATTTCAAGTTTTGTGCCTTTTAATAAATTAAATCTCTCTAGCAATCATGAGCAAGATGTGGTACCCTCAAATTGATTAAGATTGGATATCCAATACCCTTTACATTGTTTTGTGTAAAGTGGAGAGGATTCCCTTTCAGATTGGTATTATTATCATTAGAAACATTTCCTTTTACAGAAAAATAGGGAGGGGCAGATTAGTGGGAAAGAATACGGATAAAGCCATGCACTGAACTGTCCACAACACATACTACGGAATGTGCACCAGGTTCTGTAGATGTACAATATACATAATGTACATAGAACATCTGACTACAATGCTAAGACCTACTCAACAACTTACCCAGGCCCAATGGTCTGGTCTATCATTTCAGTTTTATCATCAGCCTCAGCATTTGAAATTTGATACGTAGTATCAGTAGGACCACCATTAGTCCTGGACAATAAAAGACCCAACATCTCTTCATAGGAATCATTTTGGGAATTATGAATCTTATTGATGAGGACTTGCGCCTCCTCCGGATTTGTAGCTTTCTTAGAAATCAGTTCATGGACTGATTTATTCCAAGAGGAAATTATTTCAGATACCTCATATGCTGTGACGTTGGCAGCCGCCACAGAATGTGGAAAAGGGCTTTGGAGCCAGCCATGCAGTGTGAACAGATGTTGGCCACCACCATGTGTACGATACATGCAGATGATAAGATGAGAGTTTTGGGCAGACATTGCAGAAGTAGAGATGTGATAGACAAGTGTTGAAAATAGTGATGAGTCAGCCAGATCAAAGGCATGCGTGCAAAGATAAAAGAAAAAAATATACAATGATCAAGAAATTAGCCTTGCAGTAGATGAAACTTACTTGTAAGAAGAGACTCATGCGCATATAGTGAAAGAGGAAGCTTTCATGTCCTGCTTTTATCTGATATCTTAACAATGAATGTTCCTTCAAGTTAAAATTGATTTTGATGAACTCAATGATGATTGCCAAATGTACAAAATTACAACATTTATCCATAACAATTCAATAAATAAATGATGGCGACTTTCCTTCTAAAGAAGTGTAGTGTCTTTTTGGTCAACAAAATCTCAAAAATGAAGGACCATAAAATTCACATGCCTTAAAAAAACTGTGCAAAAAATGATGCAATGACTGAATTGTGCATTTGTTGTGTTCAACAACAGTACATTCAGTAGACAAGATCATTACATTGCAATGACAATGAACTTGATCTTCATGTGTGATTTGGCCAAATAATCAAGACATCAATGACAAATCGCAGTTGCTGGACCAAGTTCATTGTCAACTGTTCAAAATCTCTGGAAAGGTAGTAAAACTTCCAATTGCAACTACCAATCAAAACAATGGTGAAATATCATTTAGAAGTAATGATTGTAATGAACAACTCTTGAATACAATAATGGAAACAGCTGTTACAGCTTTTCTAGAAAACATCACACTGTAAGAAAATCTGGGGTTGCATATGATGAGCATGACAATAATTACAGATTGTATCATTCATTTTGATATATTGACCAAAATCATTTGAATTTTTATAAAGTTTTTCTCAGCAACACTATCGCAGTACTCAAATTGATTCATCAAAGCTTACAGCAATTGCAAACTCATAGAGAGCTAAATCTTCTATGCAGTGTCCACAGATATTTTGCAATGTCAATAAATTGCATGTAATGTTGTGCGCCTGACTCTCCATTTATGTAGTCTGAAGGTGTTATGCAATATGTATTTTGACCCAAAATCTTATGCAAACTGATATGCTCAAAGGTTGAGCACCAGATGAATTGACTAGATGAACATAGCTACTGATGTTAGATAGAAATGTGCATCAAAAATTTTTAAGACTGCAGTAAGAATAAACTGAACAGTTTCATCGAGTGAAATTATCATCAAGATGAAACAAGATACGTGACAATGTACTGTTAAAAGGTTTGAGAAATATGATGTTTGGAAATCAGATTCACTAACACATGCAATGATAAACTTGACATAAAATAATAGTTTACATCATAATTGAAGTATCTATTATTAGGAATAGAATTGCATGGTTTCATCATTCATGAGGCAACATACAATTAGTGTCATGATCAAAGCTGTCTGTTGTCTTTTTCAATGTCAACCTGATATTGAATGCCTACCTGACATCAAATGTCTACCTGACATTGAATGCCTACCTGACATTGAATGCCTACCTGACATTGAATGACATTGAATGCCTACCTGACATTGAATGCCTACCTGATATTGAATGCCTACCTGACATTGAATGCCACCTGACATTGAATGACATTGAATGCCTACCTGATATTGAATGACATTGAATGCCTACCTGACATTGAATGACATTGAATGTCTACCTGACATTGAATGCCTACCTGACATTGAATGCCTACCTGACATTGAATGCTACCTGACATTGAATGTCTACCTGATATTGAATGCCTACCTGACATTGAATGCCTACCTGACATTGAATGCCTACCTGACATTGAATGCCTACCTGACATTGAATGCCTACCTGACATTGAATGGCTACCTGACATTGAATGCCTACCTGACATTGAATGTCTACCTGACATTGAATGCCTACCTGACATTGAATGCCTACCTGACATTGAATGCCTACCTGACATTGAATGTCTACCTGATATTGAATGCCTACCTGACATTGAATGTCTACCTGACATTGAATGCCTACCTGACATTGAATGGCTACCTGACATTGAATACCTGACATTGAATGTCTACCTGACATTGAATGCTACCTGACATTGAATGTCTACCTGACATTGAATGTCTACCTGACATTGAATGCTACCTGACATTGAATGTCTACCTGACATTGAATGCTACCTGATATTGAATGTCTACCTGACATTGAATGCCTACCTGACATTGAATGCCTACCTGACATTGAATGCTACCTGACATTGAATGCCTACCTGACATTGAATGCCTACCTGACATTGAATGCCTACCTGACATTGAATGCTACCTGACATTGAATGTCTACCTGACATTGAATGCCTACCTGACATTGAATGTCTACCTGACATTGAATGCCTACCTGACATTGAATGTCTACCTGATATTGAATGCTACCTGACATTGAATGCCTACCTGACATTGAATGCCTACCTGACATTGAATGCCTACCTGACATTGAATGCCTACCTGATATTGAATGCCTACATGACATTGAATGCCTACCTGACATTGAATGTCTACCTGACATTGAATGCCTACCTGATATTGCTTTCCTTGTTGTCAAATTGAGCTTCCCAGTACTCCTCCACTGCTAATGTCATGTTTGCATCAAACAACACCTGTTTAATCAGATCCGGATTACCTGCCATCAAAACAAATGCAAAAGGGACATAGAACTGTTAACCTGTTCACCCCAGTTCCCTGTAGATAGGTCCACACTCACCATCAATAACAATAAGTTTAGGCCAAACCATAGTGGTGAAAGGGTAAAACTTTGGAAGAACAACTATTACAAGGTTGATTAATTTTCTTTGGTTTTATATTTTCCTAGGGATGTTTGTTTATTCATTTTGCCATCGACAGTGCCAAATGGCATCCACTTATAGATCAGGAAACAATATAGAAACAAATAAACTCTAAGGAAAAGCTGTTTTACAAGGGATAAATAGAACCATTTTCGTGTCACATGATGATACAAACAAATACATATGCTTTTTAAAGGACTAGAACTCTGACTTTTGATGAATTTTGAACTATTTTTGTTTTTAATGTCAACTTCACTTTTTTGTTCTACTCCGCAAAGCATGTTGAGATACATGTCAACTCAGCCTGTCCACGTACTTTTATTGTTGACAAATGAATTCTGGTCTGGACTAGAAGAATTCAAGTGTAGACAATAACAGTGTATTTTACATACCGGTATATAGACGCTGTGTTAACAAGCTAAATAGAGGGCGTTTCAACATGCTTTTGGGAGTAGAACAAGAATTTGCAATTGGCATACAAAATAAAAATAATGATTAAATTCACCAAAAGTTAGAGTTACTGACTCTTTAAAAGCCAAGTAAGAGTCAATACAAGAATCTGATTCCAAAATGCATTCATTAGCATCATTAGACAAGTTATTGCTTTGGTGCTGAGCATAAATTGTTTATTGTTTTGTAACTATGCATAAATTAGTCAGACATACGCTGCAGCTAATACCTGTAATCACTAAAATTTCAAAATAGAAATCAAGCGGACAGGATCACATCATGTTTCTTCAAGATGGCCAGAACCATCTAGACTCTTGAAATACACAGACATTTGATGGTTTGGTGTTGCATTATGGGTAGTTTGAAGAATATTTGACCAATGACTTACATTTTTTAATATACTCCTCATCATCAGTTTCGGTTGCATTGACATACTGGACAATCCTCTCTAACTTTGACATAACTTGGGCTTCTTCGCTTCCAAGACGACAGTATATCCTTCATATACACAAAATGATATTCATTAAGGCTGAGGTGATCAACATTTGTTTTAATTCAAGTAGTATGTGCCTTGAAAGTGAAAGACTTAAACTTTTGCTCAAATTTTCCTAAATGAAATTTTCAGCCATTCTCTTATCAATAATAGCAAAGTTTGGAACCAGTGAAACTAATTGCCCAACATTTTACAATATTTGAAATTCAAAATGGCCGCCATCCCTGTGTTAACTCTATTTTGGGAAAATTAAATTTCAAATTTTAGGAAACTAAGACAATGAAAGTTTTTTTGTCTTCAAAATAAGCTCCCACAAGTGGCAGAGCAGAAAAGAATTGTATAAATCTGAGAGTTCAAATATCTGTCCCCGAGGCGCATTCTACCCTAAATCACAAAGAAGACTGAGTTGCCGTCTATACATTTTTAGCAGTAAAGTCAAAGTTCCGGTACCTTTACAGAGAAAAACAACAACTTATTGTCAACAGATTTTCATTCAGAAGAGATAATGACAATTTTAAAATATCTCCATTTTGCATTTGGTTTGACATACATCTCTTGTCTGAATTTCTACAAAATACAATGTAGATTGTGAGGAAGTAGTTCCAAAAAGGTACAATGAAGTTCTTCCATCTTAGGAAGAATGATAAACATAAGAACTACGTTCACAAAACAGCAGGCAACCCTACTCTTTCTTAAGATGTACCGATGGTATACAATGAGAAGTGCCTTACCATTGGCGGGCTGCAGCTAAAGTTATTGGCTTCTCAGTCAGAGATTTCAATCCTGCAATGGAGAAATAAAGGGTGTAAAAGGTGTATGATGGGAAATTTGTCAATCAGTAAAGTGGACAAGAATTCAACGGTAAATACTTCTAAAGTTTTACATGTTCTTGTTGTAAATTCTGACCTGTCATCACTGGCCTGGATAAGTTCTCTGCCCATAGGGGCTAAAGCAGCTTCTTGCCTACAAATTCTAGATCTGAATATCCAAGTTATGATAAAGTATGAAGATTTGAAATAACAACATGTGGTGGAAATAACAACTTATTATACATCTACCATTGAGAACAATAGAATTTGCATACGCTAAAAAATCTGTATGGAACGTGCATTCAATAACATGTACGGTTTCCAGGCGTCCCATCCCCAGCGGCTGTAAATGCGTGTTCACTGTTGAATGATTTCAAGGGACCCATGGGATGAGTGCCAGAAAATGTCTCGCGTGCACTCTGTATGTAAGAGTGTAGTGCACACACTCCAGAACTTGCAGAGGCCATCTGAGATAGTGTTCTGCGCTTGCACCATAAATCGGAAGAAAAATTGTTTACATTGCACTTAAACGGTCACAACTCTGACAATTTGATGCCCCAGCCACGAATGTTAGATGTATAATAATAATAAGCACATCGGGTGATACGCTGCACCAGTGTCATCATGCATCCTTTACGGTACATTTTCATAGTTACTTCATAGTTTGCACCTTGTGATATGTCAAATACATGATGACACTAATTGTACCAACTGTATGATTGTCGTATAAAAAGTGATATGCATGATGTAAAACTTTGAGGGTTAAATCAAGTTTGTAGTGTTGAATATATTTGACTTACCCTCTTTCAAAGACAAGTTTGGCTCAATGATAAATTGACCATAATCATTTACCAACACTATACCAAGACTGTAAGAATGAAAATGAAAGATAGTTTGATATAGTTACTTAACAATGTCTACACAAGTGACATAATTGATTATTGATGCAATTATAAAACCTTGTTCATTTCAAAACCCGGTAAGAATATATTCTAAGTTCTTGTGATTGAAACAGGTTAATAAATCATGAAGTTACCATATTGTTTACAGATATTGTAATGCAATGCACAAAAGATGTACCACAGAAATCCAATTACAAACCATCAATATGAACTCTGATTGGCTGAATACTAATTACCTGAATGGTGTATCTTTCAAGTCTGATTGGCTGAATACTAATTACCTGAATGGTGTATCTTTCAACTCTGATTGGCTGAATACTAATTACCTGAATGGCGTATCTTTCAACTCTGATTGGCTGAATACTAATTACCTGAATGGTGTATCTTTCAAGTCTGTGTAGTAGTAACTGTGACTTCTTGTCGTTGCTCGTTGCTGCAAATCAAAAGAAAACAAAAAAGACTTTGTCTCTTCATACTTAATTGCTTGCTTATTTTCTGCTTCAACCAAAACTTCTAATATTATAATTAAACAGTATTACAATACTGACAACACTGGTCAGAATACGGATTGAACAATTATAGTTCCAATTCTGTGATGAATCTTGCAGGTAAATCTAAGTAATGATTATTGGGAGATTGGCAATTGAAATAAAATTCTATTATGTCCCAATTTTGACTTGATTGGGATAAAGGTGTGAGTAATGCAAGATTCTTGAACATATCAGGAGAATACAAGGAAATTCTCAAAGACATATGTTTGAATTCCCTGCTGATAAACACAATTGTCATCCTTACCAAATTTGAAAGATGAAGTTTCACCTCCATGGTCAAAGAACCTGTTGTTCTGTTCACCATTGCTGTTCGTAGCTGTCAATAAAAATCAGATGTAAGGATGTTAATCATGGACATGACATCATGCATGCACAGAGGCAAGTTACTGCGTATTGTCTTCGTTAAACAACAATGGATGTTCATCTACCAGTACTGTTATGCTTTGACAAAATAAAAGAACACTATTAAATGTGTCTAACAAGCACAACAACATCAAAACCACGACATTCATTAAAACCTGAAGAAGTGTGAGTAATATAAAAAAATTATGTTAGTAAGATGAATTAGTTGTCATTACATTAATACTAATGGCAGGCCTAGAAGCTGAGAAAAACCTCATTTGCATCTACAAGTGGATTCTGCGTCTCAAAACTTCTTGTGAACACAGTATTAGTAAAAAGTGTCTCTTAGTACACAGATAACACAAATCACCGTATATGGTAAACATGTACATATCAACAGATGACTTGCTCTTTTGTTGAAGCACTGCGAACAAAATACATTGATTTCAAAATTTTGATGAGGATGGCTTTCTCAACTGACAATAGGATGTATTTTATATCAAAATATTTTCAACCATTGTCATATTTATGTAAAATGTTGATTTTTGTGGCTGCTGCCAACATGATTGTGCGTCTACTGTATTCATAAACATTTTAACTTATGAATACAAAGAATAAGCAAAAGTTATCTAGGCACAACCAACATTGAAGTGATCAGCAATTTGAATTTCCTTGTTGTCCATATTGAATATCATAAATAATCCTTTTAAAAAGTTGTTTTAACTTTAAATGTATCAAACCTCTTTTTTCTACTAATAATAGTTAAAACAAGTGATCATCTGATGTACCATCATCTTTCAAATGATATTGGTGGTAACGTAGATGATGTACCATCATCTTTCAAATGATATTGGTGGTAACGTAGATGATGTATCATCATCTTTCAAATGATATTGGTGGTAATGTAGATGATGTACCTCACTATAGTTTCAAACACAACAGAATATTTTGTCAACATCAGAATTTAATATTTCAATGTTTCAGAAATACAACTTTTTGTTTGGGCAATTTTTAAGTTATCTGAATATTTAATGACCAAATCTGGTGAGTGTAGAGCATGGTTGTAAATGTAATCAGTTTTAATACACATTTGCGTGTACAGATGTGAGTTCATGATGATCACTTTAGTCTTTTTCTCGTTGCCTGGAATTGGCATGGAAACAATATGGTGGCCTTTGGAAAAAGTGCATCAAAAGAATAGTGTTTACTTCAGCACTGTCAATGGGCACTGTGTATTTGGAACCCTGTCACACAAATATTAAATTAACAATTCGTGCATTGATTTCAGTAATAGTAAATATGATATTGTAGATTAAAGGAAGTGTTAAACATTAATTTCACACTGTAACATAGATAGTTACTGTTCAACTCTAGGTTTTGTTAGTTGAGTTGAAATATGAATTGCTGTAGTAGCTTCACCTGCATGTCATAGTCGACATTGTAAAGAAAATCAGCGGCATTGAACTGTTCATACTCAGTGCTTGGCGTGGTTGCTATGGTGCCAGGTGTAGAGAGCCCTGTTATAAGACCATCCATGCCTGTTTGTCTCGGCATTGCTGCCATGGTGCGATGTAGTGTTTGTCATGTTCATGACATACTGCAGATGATGTCAAGTGATGGGTACAGATGTGAAATGCATGCAGAAACAAAAATGACAAATAGCATGCAGTGTTTGTTTGATATTATCATGTGGTATGTTTCAATAGTTTGAATGTGCAAGTTTATAACTTGCAAGAGTATGTTTCTTTAACTAAACAGAAGACTTTTATAGAAGGCAACTGATCTCTATGGCACTTGATAGCACTGCTTGACTTTATATGATGTAAGTAAAAGAATTCCAAAGTCCATTTCTTACAAAATTAAACTTTCCAAGTTCCTGCTCTAGAAAAAATATGTCATTAACTCTACAAAGTCATTACTTTTTGAAAGTCACTGTGATAAATATCAAAGTTTTTGTTACAGATGATGGTTTCTATTGAAGGATTACAGAACTTGTGTTGAATATGTATAATGCGGTACTAACTTTGCACAATACACCATATTAAATGCATTTAGCATATATACAGGTTAGAAAATCTAACTTGTCTCTGCAATATCCAGTAATGGTGTGGTTGCTATGCAGTAACCATGGAAATATTTATGCTGCCAAAAATAGAATCTGAAATTACTCTATCTACAAAACACTGACTGAATGCTTCATGAAAATGTTCTTTTAATGTTATATATGGACAGCATAATGCACAACATATCAATAAACATTAAAGTAAACAATCTATGTATCTTGAAATAGAAAACAACAATTAACTTGATACCTGATCTGAAGTTTAGGAATTGCAATTTTTTGCCACAGACTCTGAAGTTGTATTTAATGGTACAAGTCTTATAGATCAGTATATGAGTGTGAACTACAGAAATATTGGTGTTTCTGATGTTGGTGTTTCTGATGTTGACTCACACTAAATATAGCACAGTCCAGCAAGACTGGTGCCTTGTAACTTGCTAGGAGTCAAAAGTATCACTGAATTACTGGATTTGCTCATCTAACATAACAAATAACAGCAAGGTATTTAATTTATGGTACATAGTCTTTTTAAACTGATATATGTATTAGCATATCTGATACTGATAACTTTGCAAACATTAAAGCTAGAAGAATCTTCAGATTTTTAAACCCTTTCAATACTTTGCTTGCCTGTTGACAGTACTGTGTTGACTCATTCCAGAATGTGAAATCTGTTTTCTTGCTTAGACTGAAAATTGAAAATTAATTTCTCTCAACAGAGCGTACCACGATCAGTTTGAATTGCAATGAATTGAAGAAAATTTTTTTGTTTCTCTATTATGCAAAATTTGCACAGTGACCCCTGATTTTTATTTTTGAAAGCAAACTTAAGGAAAATTGTTTAAAGTTTTTAAGTGAAAGTTTGAGCAAACGTTTGAGAATTTCCGTTCAGGCCACAATTACTACATTAATCTATTTGATATGTATTTAATGTATGGACAATTTTCGTTCAAGAACAAACGATGATTCAAATAATGTTTTTTGACTCCCAGCAAGTTACAAGACACATCAAAATGTCATTGCAGCTACGCACATTATTCTCACGGATATGAACTTGTGAATGAAACATTACCTCGTCTCTTTCATCAGATAGTTCAACCTCTGCCAAATCTACACTGTTGTAGTTTGTTTTCAGGCTGTCGTCTGGTCCATACAGAGGTCGAATGTCAGGATGGAACAAGAGGTAGCCATTGTTGGTTACAGCGAAAGAATATCCATTGACACCAAGCTGCAAAAACATTAACATACGTAGACAAGTTTATTTATTTCAAGTCAGTACATGTGAATATACAAATATAAAACATTACAGAAATTCTGTTTTTCGCCAAGTTGAAGTGCTGTATTCATTGCTTCAATAAAGTTTGTGTGCGATGTGTGATAGTGAGTGTACAAGCGTGAATGTTTCATGAACTCTACATCCTGTGAAGGGTCTCAGTTAGTAACAACTTAGCTTGGTTTTATTGAATCTCTCTTTTTTTTGAGAGTGGGGATTTGGCCAAGTGGTTCTCTCTGTTGCCTCTCCGCTTAATCAGCTGTATTGTATGTTCCATGATTCATACAATTTGTTATCTCTGACTTTAAATTTTACATTTGTCCTCAAAATTTCCATCAACTTTGCTGTACTTATAACGATTAGAGCATACAGCAAAGTGTATTACAGCAAAGTGTATTGCAACAAAACTCACAAGGATACATGTACAAGTCCAGTCAAGTTTCATCAAGCTGCAAGTTTATTTATTTCAACAGATTTATTTCCAGCATATCGTTTTTGAAATAAGAATTAAAGCTATATATCATTAATTTCATTGATTTCACAAAAGGATAAAATGTCAATCAGCATTAGAATAAAGTGTGACATAATCATTGAAATTGTTACAGTTTACAGTTTTGGTTAGTTTTATTTCATTTGAAGATGTTTTATTGGTAATGGTATAGGGAGATCACAGTGATTGTCAAAAAGGAAAACAAGATTTGTAAGCACACACCGCTACACAGGATATGGTGTTAAAAGAATTTAATAAGCAACAGTGGACAAATACAAAGCAGTGATAACCTAACTACGGAAAAATACAATGTCAAGCAAAACTACGAAAGTAAAATCTAGGCAAAAACCATTTCAAAACTAAGCACAAAATAACTCAAAGATTGGGTGAGGGGTCTCCGCCAGTCTGCTTCCTGGGCAAAGGTTTGGGTTGCAAAGTTGTGTTTGCAGACCTTTGGAAAGCCGAAAGTGAAAGTGGTTCCACCAGGCCGGTGGAGACCACCTTCTTGAGTGGGGGTACATGCAATGGACGGCCCACGGTGGGAAGCAGACTAGTGGAACCAAGGAGGAGATGGGGATGGTGGCGGGATAGCTTGGCAGACAGCCCGATGGCCTAGAATGAATGAACTTGGACAAGAAGCTTGCAGCAAGGATTAGGTCAAGTGCCGTGCGCAAGAAAGATGGTAGCTAGATAGCAGATGAGTAGATAGATAACCAGTATAAGATGTCTACGTCAGCAATGCAAAGTGACTTCAGGACATGTTGTTCTGCAGGCAGCTAGCTCCGTGGACTTACAAACTGGATTTGTGTTAACACACAATTCCTTATTATAACAGTGTAAGAGTTCTCCATTGTCATTTATTGTTGGTAGCAAATACAGAGAAAATGATGGTTTCCTATTATTTGTTTCCATTGCATAAATAAAATATTTTGCTATAAGTATGAGATTATTGTAAATAACTGGAGAACACTTCCTTAAATTTGAAACAATAACTGCACTTTAGAATGTGAAGACAATAATTCAGAATCAAGCTGTATGATCCTAATCCACAGTTTCTGTCAGTTGGTCTTTGGCAGTAACATATCAATCTTCTATTGTATGATTTGGTGAAGAGGCTAGTGATGTGTGATGATGGGTCTTCACATGGAGACACCACACTTAATAATAAACTTTAATTTATTTACATTTTTTGACGTGTAACTCCTCTGCAGATGGGCCGGAGGCCTTGAAATGCAATAAACAAACAAACCACACTTAATAGGTTTTTAAAAGCGTATGCTTTACTGACCTTGTATGGTGGTGTCAGTTTCAGAAGTTCAAAGACAGGCACATCAACTCCAACAACTCCTAGGAGAATACCTTGATCCAGCTACAACAAAAGACAGTTGTCACATTGTTTGTGATTTTTGTAATCTCCCAATAATATCATACTTCTATCATCTATGGCACGCAAAGTATCCATGATGAATAAAAGGGAAAATCTTGTTTTCCACATTCTTATCGCAACTGAACATCTTGACATCCAATATTGTAGTAACAGAGGTCTGATCATGTACATTTGTAACTCAGTCTGTAATCATCCAAACATTCATTTATTTATTCATTTTAAACATTCATTGACGATAATCACCCACTCCTCTATCATAATTAGTATATTAAATGCACTTACTGTTTTATTTTTATTATTGAATACAGGTTGTGCCACGGTAGTCATAAGTGCTAGCCCCTGTAAACAGAAACCAGTCACAAATTACAAAATAACCTTAGTCAACCACACAGAAATCTATACGTTGTACTCATCTGGGAAATTCAACCAAAACCTAAAAAAATAGTTTATAAATTATTTCATCACATTCTTTGATATTCAGGAAGTGTGGAAATTCAAAACGAATTTCTTTACTGGTTTGAAGATATTCATAATATTGTGAAGACACATTATTTTCTCTAATGAAAAAAAAAACAGGAACAGAATCTTACAGTTACATGGATGTTTACTGTGTGTGATGCTGGGAGTTTGTTGACAGACAAACAGACAATACGATAATGAAGCAAGCACGCAAGCTGAGCACACTGAACACATAGGACAAAGTGGTTTACCTTGTGATGTGATGCAAACAGGTTTCATAATGTGAAAAATAACCCATGCAGAATCAATCTTATGGTAAAAATGTTTACAATGTTGCTACACAATGGTACCTAACAGTATACTGTTGTGTAGTATATTACAGTGACTAACTTTGTATATTTAGAGGACCTGGTATAATTTGAACCAAGCAATTTAGATGTTTCAATGCTTGCTACAGTATTAATATGAATATATGTAATAACATTTCTTGCTGTTATGTTCCTTTTAGAATTGATTGTTTTGAAAATAACCTAAACGGGAACATCCTAGTATTATTGTTGCTTTTTTCTGGCAGCAAATAGTAGTGTCTGAATTTGGTGTTCCAAAATGTAACACATTGCTTAAAAGTTCAGATGGAAACACATCTTTGTTGACCAGTTTGACTAACATTATCTTTGTTCTGCTATTGCTACTTTGTAGAAAAAAATTCATCTGGCATTGTACATGTTAAGTTTTGATGATGCTTTAAAATTTGGTCAACTGTAGCCATGAATCACATGATCAAATTCAATAATGGCAATGATGGATGGGACACTTCATATTGTAAAATATAACTGAAGAAAAATATTACAGTTTACTTCCTTTGCAAACTTATATCAAAATATTACATCTATATGGGAAAAATTGACGCTATTTATTTATGATGTCCCTATCAAATGCTGATATATTGATATGAGTTATTGTGTGTACTAAAGTGGCTTGTCTGTACCCATGGAAACATACATCAACTGCCAATAGTATATCTATACATCTGTGTGGTTATTGAAATCTTACAATGTTGACACTCAACTGTCATTAATTGAACATATCTGAACAACAGATTTTAAAATGTTTCTTGAATGAAAATTTGAAATTTTGGAGACGCTAGATTACAGATAATAACACGACATTGTATGTCTGATACATAGAATGATTAGTAAATTAACAAGTTTTCAAGCACATATCACAGATTATGATGAAGGAAATTGGATTTTAAACATTACAATGTTAGCCATAATGTCCAGTTTGATGACTTCAAATCCATTCACAGATCTAATTAAAATTCATATAAATCACATTAAGATGTGACATCAGAACAGCTCATTCCTATCATGAATCAAAAATATTCATTGCAGCAGTCAACTTGGAAATTCTGCCTGACAATTTATCCGTTTTGAACGAATCCCTTGGTGAGATGATTCTTGGAAGAATCTTGCAGCTGAGTGAATAGTACATCAAACTTGTCCATAAAAAATTCTCATCACATGACAATATTCTTGTTGTAGCTGGTTTGTACCACATACTAACTGAATAAAGGCAAACAACTTAGAATGATGAAATTAATAAGAAAAAATCTAATCTCACAAAGTGCTATTTTTGAGGAACAGCTTTCAACATGTCATGGAAAAAAAATTAAATTCTTTCAATGATATTTCTACACAAAGGTTCAATGAAATACCAATAAATGTTTGTGTTGAATTCTAAATCTAATGAATTGTTTTACATTACTGTGCAAGATTTGTAGCTAATAATATAAAAAATTCCTAAGAATCATTTAAAAAGTCACTGTATATCGGTTAGTTTCAGAGGCTTTCACAAATTACTGATGCATTAGGTAAGAAACAGAATTATATTCAGTAGATTCCTTGATCTGTTATCTCAGAAGAATAGTTTTAGTATGAACATTACTTCATTTGGGGGGAATTTCACTTTATATCTACATCATCAAAGTCTTAGATTTGTATGATATACAGCAGAATCAATGCTCTCTGTAATCACTGGTCACATAATCTGTAAAGTCAAAATTGTGGTAATGAATGCAGGCATAACACGTGTTCTGAAAGGACTGTTTTCAAGTGAATTTACTGGATTTTTGGAAACTGGTTCTTTGTTGTACTGATTTGTCGATGAAAACTGGATGTCACATTTAAATGTCTGAATTGTTTATCTGGAGAAATAAACACAGGCCGAAAAAACCAAATGCTATTTGCCCAAAATTCTGCTCATTTTGCAACACTGAGTAATACATGATTTATCTGCAACTTCATTCATTGCTATTATCATAATCAACTACTAAACTCTTTGGAAAGATCTTGAATTTCAACAGATTAACATTTAATTACTCCAGAACTTTCATACGTTCAGAAATTGATCTTTTATTTGGATATATTATTTCTACGTCAGTTTGACCATGGCATAGTAGGTGATGTAAAAGTAAAAGTGAAATTATTACAATAGTATGCAAATGTGAATCCAGGGATAGGAAGGAGTAATTAACTATAAACGGAAAATGCCGTGAAATGTTTTCCTTAAAGATAAAGTGCAGATGATGTAACTCCAAAAATGGTGTGAATCTGTAAGAAATATTGAGACAGTAGAAATGGGATATGTACAGTTACCCGCTGTCCAGGACAAATTGCCAATGGAAAAAGTTGGAAATTAAACCCATTAGTGACAGACAGAAGCATACATGCCAGGTAATTCAGCATTATTGTATCAAATTGATGAGTTTTTCCTTCACCAAAATAAAATCCAACTTGTGAAGAGAAGAGAAACAGAATCTGTCCAAGTTAAGATTTACTGCTAACACCAAGAATTACAAAATGTTTATCAAGAAGATTTTTTTATGCTGGTCATCAGGGAATCCTGCACTCAAACTTTACCTTGTCCAAAACCAATCAAAGATGGTGACCAAAGACATTATAACTCAACAATTTTTCACTATTCAATCAGTATGTGTGTAGAAGGGCACCTACTCTAGGCTGACGTTCATAATTGTCACAATCAGGTTACATAAATGTAAGACAATGACAATGCTATCACACTGTATTATTAACTTGCACAATATCACATTTGCTTAAGCTCAAAGCATTGCAAATTGCAAAGAGTCAACTACAGGTATTGGTAGCTTTGAACAAAACAGACAAAATGTTCGTTGTAAGAGTACACTGAAGTCAATGATATGTAAACATAGAGATAAAGATAGAATGGAGATAGTAATATTGGAATATGAAATGCCGCAACAAGATTGCTGCTCAAACACTGATAACTTAATTGGAAAGTTACAAGAAAGGATAGAATGATAAATGACTTATGCAATGATGAGAAGTAGTCATGTGACAGTCATGTGACATCGAGTTGAAACAAGGATCCAGTTGTTAGTGACATCATACTCTGGATCTTCTGGTAATGTCTGGCATGCATGTTGCTTGGCAACCAAATTACCATGATGATTGGTTTCTATTTCACAGAAGTCATTGCATTTTCAGTAAACATGCAAAAATAGTAAGTGTTATACCTCACCAGGATGTACAGCATTCATTGAGTATTGACTCCATACAGAATACATGAGACAAGTACATTGGTCTAGATAGAGTGAAGTTGGCATGACAACTGTTCTAGAAAGATGAATTTTGTCTAACCATGCATCATTTCATCATGCTATCATCTACAACTTCAATAAAACTTATGTCAGATGTTGCACAATGATGAAATATCAGTCATTTTGAATATGAACTTATGAATAATGAATTCTTAATCAATGTATGATGATTTGTTAATTGTCTTGGCAGGTTTCATCTTGATTTCAATTTCTTAGAATGTTCATCAGGCATGCAAGATTGAACATGCAACTTTTGATCTGCACATTTCTTGATGTCTACAGAGTACATGCATTAAGTTGTATAGAGAAGAAATGTAGATATTTTATACACGTCAACATCATATTGTTGCACATATAATATCCATATGTGGGATAGATGATATGGGCAGTACTGGTTGCAAGTCAAAATGATGATAGGGGAATTTCATGACAATTACAAAATGATTTTAAAATGGTGACGGATATGATATGGTTGTTTAGAAAACACTAGTTTCCTACCTCCTTCAGTAACATCTGCTTCAAATCTGTTCTATTGACAGGATGCTTTGAACAAACACAAGACACATCTTTCGTAACTTGGCTATGTGACTGTTAATTCCTAGTGCTTGCTCAAAGTATCCAGTCGGTGTGTAAAAAGCTAAAGAAATTCTAAAACACTCGTAAAAAGAGTCAGTATCACACAAAAAGTTTTAGAAAATACATTAGTAGGAATACGCTCAATGAAAAAAATTGCACAAAACAGATGAATAATTTTTTTTCTTGCTACCAGTAAACTGCAGTGGCTAGGAAAACCCTCATATAACAATTTGAAACCAAATGGCCCTTAACATTCACAAGTCTAGAGGAAACAGAAAATTTGGTCTGATTAATCTATTAAAGCTGAGGAAACTCATTTTATGCACATAAAAATGTGCAAGCAGAAATTTTACATCGTTGTAATATTTTAACCATAAACAATAATTTGATGATTTACTTATCTGAGGCAAGTCCCGACCAATGTGCTCAATATGATGCAGAGTGTACAAGAGTAAAAAAGAAACGATAAAGAACCTCATTTACCGCCTGGTCCATGTAAACATTGGTCCACACTGTGTCATGTGTCTTGTTTATTACCATTGGTCGACTTAGAACATGGATATATTTCTAGAAAAAAGTCACAAAAAAGGATGCAAAATGAAAACAAGAAGTTCTTTGAAAATGATTAATCACATTTTATACTTTATAGCATGGCTGATAATGACACTTTATGTCTTTAGATTTAAGTAATAATCTACCACCTCCTAGCCCATAATGGTTGATGAAAGCAAACTTTGCACGACCTATGGTAATCGAGGCTTTGCCTTGTACATTATGGGGTTTCGCAAAGTTTGCTTTTGTTCATTATGGGCCAGGAAAGGGTACATTATTGCTATTATTCTATAGGTTTGGCAATGACAGTGACTTCATAGATGTAGAAAACATGTGGGGTCACAATGTTGGATGCATTATCAGTGATAATCTGGTGGAGTGACATCACAAAATTCACTGGTATTGACAAAGCTATAGTGTAACAAACAATACAGTTACCTAGTTACATGATTTCTCTTTTTTTCTGATCTAAGGGAAATTACAATAGATTCTTCATCTGTAGGTGTTTGATAAAAGGTGGACTGTTTGCTCTTACTATTGAATTAATGGAACATTCCGTGATATCTATGTCAAAAATGGTTCAGTGTAGTTTTACACTATTACTATTCACTGACTATCACAAGTTTTTTGAAATGGAAGCTGACAAAATGATCTGTAACTTTACCGAGACATTTTCCTGCACATCAGCGATTGTCTTAATCTGTGTGAAGTACCCTATGAAGAAAGAATAGTCAATTCAATATAATGTCATTAATATACAGACAAACTGTCTCTTTCACTTCACTGAAATAACACCCAGAATTCATAGGATATTAATAACAACACTAACTTGCAGATCTACTGTTGATCCACGAAAAATTCAAGAAAGTAAACTCATTGAGACTATTCTGAACATTTCAGCTATGGACCAACATACAGCGCAATCTTGACAATATGAAGTGGTTATAAGAAATTATTTGAATGTTGGTTAATGATTTCATTTGTCATTTCACAGTATTCTGCCATTGAAATCTGTATCTTTTTGGACTTAAGGATGTACGATCGGAAAAAGTAAAAGTAATGTCAGTTTTTTCAAATGGGGATTTTTGAATACTTACATATGTGAATAGTCCAAAACTGGGGAAAAAGGATGGGGTCACCGCGCTTGTTTTTTTACAAAATGACATTAAAAATTCATGGTTTTCCACAAAATTACTAAAAATCAATAAAACAGGTCATCATTTTCATATTTATATCATGAGTGCATTTTTCACATTTACACTGTAAAAGAATAAAGAATTATAAACCTAAGCTACTTTGAAGATTTTACTTACGTTAAAATTGAGTTAAAAGTCATCATATTTATTTTTTAGCCAAAATTGCAACAAATATGCCCCAAATTTTAGGAATGGAAGAGGGTAATTTATTAATTATTGATAGTTTCTACTAATGTCAATTTTCTCAAACTTTGCCAAATAATAGCTCTTTTTGTGAATTTTTCAAAACCACATTTTGTTTAGTAGGTCACCGAGCTCGATTTTTCACAATTTTGCAAAATCTATCTAGGATTTACAGGTTCTGGCGATAAACCATGCTCTCCCGCGTTCTTCGCGCGAGGGCGCTCTTCAAATGCTGCTGACCTGCATTAGCTACCTGCAGTGGCCTTGTCCAGGCATAATTCAAGCATACCTATAAACTTTAATGAGAGGGAAATGACAGAACAAAGCAAAGAATTTTAGGTTCTTCTACTTTTTAGAGTCTATATATTAATACATCATACAAAAAATCACGTAATATTTATTGCCGTGACGCTTATCGGTGGGGATTAGGTTGACTTCGCTGCAGGCTAAGTAAGTTGTCACACACTACGTGGAGCCAGGAGCCGAGGCCGTGAACTTGGCGTTTCTCCAATACACGATGACAATCGTAAAGGCAAGCCCGCAACTGACACAAGTGTCAAGATTTTCGGCTAGTTCACTCAAATCGACAATGCGACGGCCATTCTTCCATTCTCCGGTAGGTCTACTAGCGACACTATCATTGGAATTATAACCACGACCTGCTCTTGTATAGCGAATCAGACGTCACACTTCTGACTTACGCTGTACAGGCTACGGTCATGTTGCATTCTTTTTATCTCTTTGCTGAATTCTCGTACCTTCCAGCATGTTTTGAGGGCACGCTGAACATTTCTCGGCGCGATTTTCCTTTACCTACATTATGTACAACGCAAAAACGTTTGGAACGTCACTATGCGCGCGTGGTTACTATGGACACATTTCTGCGCGGAAATCGGCGCAGTACGCTTATATTTTTCCGATCGTACATCCTTAAAATTCTCTTAACCTAGAAGATATGAACTATTTCTTGCAAAAGGCTAATGAGATAATCGTCAGGCGTGCATTCTTAAATTTGTTGCTGACAAAGTATTTCTCTATCAGGTCCAACCTCAGTCAAATCCATCAGGATTTGGATGTTTGACTCAACTAAACATTTAGCTAATTAAAACATTACATAAATTTGTGCAGTAAGTTCAAATTTGGATTAATTTTCCCATTCCTAAGGCTTTCCAAACTTATTGCTGTGAATGGTTTCTACCACTGTGTCTGTTCATAAAAACTTTCCTCATTCAGGAATGTTTTCAATTTCTTTTGTAAAAGATAAAGAGATTCTTTTTAAAAGTTGTTAATAAGACAAGCTGAAATGCTTTTGTTCTGTCAAAAATGTACTCCTGAAAGGAATTAGCGCTGATCGCAAATGACGTCACTGTTCTCTCTCATTAATATGCATAACTAAACATTTGTCCGCATTTTCTGCATAAACGACGAAAATCAAACCTGCAAGTGTTAGAAAGGCTATTTAGCGCCACACTTATTCGTATGAATTGATGACTGAGACTACAAGCTGCAACAACAGCCGCGCATACAACGACAACATTTGTCCGAATTTCAGCATATTTGTCCGAAAGTCGTGCGCGTGCAGCTATATTTAGTAACAAACCCGAAATCGCGATCAACGGTCCTGAAAGGAATTAAGGAAACAGTTTAAGGAAAACTGACATTTTGTAACCCAAGTTGCGCTCACCTTTGTTTTTGCAAGCCATGCCACGTACTTTCTCTGAATAATCCACTTCTCTTCCAATGACATAGGTAAACAGTCGGACCTGTGGGATAATGTACCAACAGATATGTAATTATTGTACATCTATACAGAAATCATAAATAACTGACATATTTTACAGACTCTCAGAAAAATTGCTATGGTTCCTGTACCATAATACCCAACTGTGAACAAACACATTATTATTATGGACCTGCAAGAAAGGTCAATGTACTAACACACTGCACACAAATAGACTTTATACAAAATGTGTGATAAACCACTGTTACAACCCCTGTCCTCACATTATGATGTACCTTGTGTTTTGGTTTTCTGACATTAAATTTTGTAATATTTTTGTAATCGTTTTCATTACTCTTGAAACATCACTACAAAATGCAAGAATACAGGTGCATGTGAAAACACATTAACTACTAGTTGTTTTGCGTCAATAAATTTGGTTTTGAGAGCTATTAATCAAATACCTGAGTGAAGTGAAATATAATTCATTGCTATAATACAGTATGAAATCATATTCGTTTTGTATGAAACCTTCATTTAGGTCAAGAAACAATTTCCTACTTTTAGCCTTCATTTTAGTAGACATTTAGTTTTTATGATAAATGTCAGATTTGAATATTATCAAACTGATAGACTAGTAGGTAGTCAAAAACACAAACACCTGGATGAGAGACTTGACAGGACTTAAAACAATGGCCAATAATGAATAAACATTAGCTTACATGTTTATCTGCATTGTACTTTGCAAAAACTGATTCATACTCATCAGTAGCGCCATCGGTAATCAGCATTATAGCTTGGTTACACCCTGCTCCTTTGTCATTAGTGTTGAACTGTGGGTAAAAACAATAAAAGCAATCACTGAACTGCATAAAGATCTTGTTTCATTTGATGTTCTCTTAAAATAATGTGAACATCTATGTCCAGTAATGTACAACCAAAAAAAAAGCTACAACCAAGAGGTGGTTCCATGGTGTTTTGGTAAATACTAAATGGGATCAGGAACTTCTTAGCATTGATGAATGATACTGAATTGTAACATTTATGGTCTCAGTATCAGTACTTATAAAAACAGGTTTTTATTTTACCAAGGTGTAGACAATATCTCCAAAACAAAATAATATTGCTAATATGTGTGTCGGAATGTGAGTTCACTGGTTTGTATTTCATGAAATATTGTAATGTATGATAGTAGGTGTGACATACATTGTATGGGTGCATACCGCTGCCAACAGAATGTCAGGTTATATTTGTACAATGACTAATGGCAGGTAGATACTCATCTTTCCTAAAGAAATTTCTTTATTGCTGTGATATGCATGTATGACATTCAGGTGAAGGACCTGTGTCAAAAGGTATTTGAATGAATTCAATTTTCTTAGCAGACCAGTCTACACAAGAAATGCAGTATGTCAAGAGAACTCGTTAGTTTGATTACATACCGTACATGTATGCACATTTTTAAAAATAGTGTCTAGGTAACATTTATCTCTTTGGCTTTAGTTCAGATTAGTTTACAGTTTACCCCAGTCATTGAATATCATGTCATTACGGATGACATAATTCATTATTCTCTGATGTTTCACTGATGTGTCCTATTTAAATTTCAAGATTTCTGCATTATTAACCCCAAGTTAAGAATTTCTTCATGAGCCAACTATACATCAGTATGTAAGAGTTATAGGGAGTTCTCTTCGCTTGCAACTGCAAATCATTACTTGGAGAGTGCAATGTGTATTATAGATCCTATGATATATTAATGCCTAATGCATGCTTTTGTGTCTGAATGTAGCTGGCATTTGCCAATTGTTAAATGAGCATTTGGTTTCTTTCCCATAAAGACCAGCAAACTCTAGAATATTCAGACATTAATTTACTTTCTTTGAGTCCATTTTGTCACACTTGGCAAGAGAAACAGAACAACAACTAGTGGAAACTCACAGAGTGATATATTTCATGACATAGCTGAAACAGAAGCAGACAAATGCTACAAGGCTAACTGACCATTTTAACTGTTAGGACTATTTTTCAGACATGGTTGCACTGTTGATGCACGCGATTTTATGTTACCTTACTGAAAACCAACATTGCAAAATCCACGCATTTATGAATCAAATGATGAATGCAAGTTGGCCCATAATTGATATAAAACACGATCAAAGTGAACACTGTATTTTCTCTGAACCAGAGCTGAAATAAATACACCATCTTATTAAGGTTTCATCAGATAAGCTAACCATGGTCCATGAAATTACCTGTATTACTGATAACAGTTAATCCACTAATCATTTGATTGATGTTTGCATTAGATTAATATACTACTGTGTTTATCTGCAGACTGTGTGTATCGGTATTTGAAGCAGGAGCAATGAGCAATTCTCAAAAAAACTGAAACTGTATATTGTATATTGGCTTTGCAATAACTGCAAGTCAAGTCTGCTGTCATAGCAACAAAATCTATCAACTGTAAAAATATGGAAAACTGCTCAAAAAGTAATTACTGCATAAATTCTGAGACCCTTTCACAACTTTTGTGTTCATTGATACAAAATATTTGAAACAGAAAATTTTACATTTAGCAGCTAGTTGTCAATAGTGTATGACTTTGGGCACAAATATAACAACAAAGACCTTGAAAGTAAGTGGAGAGATTGGCTGCAGTATGCTGGTTAAGTTTATCTTCATGCAGATTAGAATGTACAATCTATGAGTTTATGAAAGGACAGATGTATGAAAAGCCATTGTAACATATCAGGGTGGAATCAAAGTTGTAAATCTGTGAAGTTCATCCATGGGAAATAAAGACCTACCTTTTCCAGAAGCTCAAATGCTTTTTCCAAGGCGTTTTGAATATTTGCAATGTTTTGGGGTCTGATGTTATCTAGGTTTTGTTGGACACGCTGTAAATGCAAGGAAAAACAGAATCATATAGCGTCATCAGTATTACAGGCATTTGTTTCATGTCCTACATGAGCCCTGCTTTACATTTTTGCGTAACACGTATTTTAATAAATCCATATTGGACCAAAAATGTCAGTAAGAAATATATCATTCAACAGTACTTAGCAATGTATGCCAATCATTTGCAGATTTCAGTGACAGAACATATTGACAACTAACAATTTTTCACATAACAATTCTCTAAGTATATACAAATCAAAAAACAAACACATAGGAAGACTGGCTACAAAATTGTCTGCCCTGAAATGTTTTCAGAAATTTCAAGAGCTAAATATTGATAAAGGCACAGAATGTGATAAAGTTAGCCATCTACATTTTGATTATTCAAACTGTTGTTTCATTTGCAGAACAGTAGAATGAGTACTTACATTCTTGTTGTCAGAATTAGCTTGTACTAGAGTGTCATTAAAGCAGGCTTCCAAATACAGTGTGGTGTCATTGAACTGTGAACAATGGAAAAAACATTAAAAATTTGCCAAGGCAGAGTGAGTAACTGGGGCAATACCTCTGAATAGCTTACAGAGAAAATCTGGAATAACATAAAGTTTTCATTCATGAGCATTCTCTAAAAATGCTTGAATGCAGCCATGGTAAAGTCAAAATATTATAAAGACATCTATCGCTGTGCGTCAGAAAATCACAAATCACTACTGTATGACATCTCATAGAGTCATCAGAGGATAATATCTGTGATGGATTTCAAGGTTTCTTGAAGAAAGAATCGTAGCCTTTTGAAGAAGAATTGTGCAGCTGCAGTGTATGAACACTCATCTTAAAAGAAATCTTTATAATAAGCTGTATGAAAATAGACAATGTCATACGGTAGGACTGAAAGCAAGTTTTTGTACTGTCACAGTGGTACTTTTTGACAGTTCCTGTCAATTCGATCAAAGCTTTTCATAAATCTAAACAAAGGCTTGTTTTTGTCTCCATCCTGATTAATCTGGAAAGCTTGCATAAAGTATTTAGATTTTCCCAAAAGCACCCTGATTTAAAGATGTTAACAGCTGACAGAGAGGGATGCTGAAGGCAGCCACAAGCATTCACTGATATGCATGCCTCACTGCAGTATGATAAGAATAAAATTTTGACCACATATTCACTGCTATTGCAATCCCACAACGTTGGTAATTGCGTCATCACAAGTCATGGTCCAAGCTTCAATAATTTTTTACTTTGATCAAAATTTGCAATCAAAAAAATCATAGAGTTTACTAACTTTGGAATTTGTGAATAAATTCAAACACATCAATGTATTTCTGTTTGGGATGAAATATTACACATCGTTCCTTAGAATCTACCGCTTGCACTGGCAAATGTCATGACTTATGTCAAAGGTCACCACCATGGCACAAAATACATTGCGGTATACAGTGTAGTTTGACTGAGCAAGCTGCCACACGCATATATAGCCAGCCAGGTCGCAAGGCTATCAACACCTTTGATGAAGAGGAGTCAAAACAATAACCCATCTACTATATCAACAGTGAACAGTCATTTTATTGAAATTACATAGCTACATGGGCTCATGGGCTCAGCCCTACGTTGATCTTACTCACAGTTATGACATTGAAGAAATCATCGTCTCCAAGGGTTTTGATCAATGTCTGCACGGTGTGTTTGGCAATGTCATTACGCAAACCTAACATACTCCCACTAGTATCCACAAGAATTACCATATTCTTAGGGGAGGTTGCCGCTCTGATGTACCTGTCAAAAAAAAAAATTGAAATTTGAAAAAATCATTTAATTTACTGAAGGGGCTAAGGTAACTTCAATTGATACATTTCAAAAATCTTACTTTATCAATAACTTTACCATAACGAATACTGCTGAAGTTAAGCTTTAATACACTTGGAGATGTTTGCACTGACATAGACCGAAATTTAAAGAAAACTTGACATAAAAATATCATATATCCATTCTCTTGCCATTCACAGATTTGCCACGAAGTGCTTGTACAAGCCTCATTGCTAAAGTTAACACTCATGGGCTTAGTGACGTACAAGCTATTTTTATTTCAGAATCTGCAATTTGGTTGTAGCAGATTATGCTGAATCAGGCTGCAAATTAAGCTATGTACACGTAGAAGCTGGGTCTGGCTATGTGCTCAGAGTAGTTTTATTTGCATACTAGTGGTTCACATTGTATGTGATCTAAGATACATGTAAGGATCCACCATACACTATAAATATAGGAACACAATTATCTCATCTTGAGTCAAATTTTGATATACAAATTTTTACAGCAACATTTAATATATCCAAGCTAAGAAGTAGGAAACTTAAGGCTGACCAGGTAGTGTATATGAAAATTGCACTTTTTTTACATTTCTCTTGCATGTTTACAAATGGATCTAACAACAAAAGTAAATAGTAATTATGGTTCTCCTATTAAAAATTTTCGCCTTTCACAAGTGTAAGTATTTGTTATTCTTAAAAATTTGGAGTTCACACAAGCACTTTAAAATGCGCAGGCTGGTTGAAAGTGATTCTAGCCTACACTGGGGTACATGAATGGTAACACTGCAGCTCTAAAACACTGTGTAGATAATCTAAATGAAGTCAAAATCTTACACTGGCAAGCTTATCTATGGTAAAGCTTTCAAAGTGAATATGTGAGAATATAAGCCCTATGCGATGTTACATTTTAAACTCTTCTTTTAAATGCTAATATTAAATATTTGTTCTTGCAAATTAAAGAGGATCACACAAAATTGATAAAAAATTGGCAGTTTCCAATAATAATCCCTGGAGCACAAGTTGTCATGACTAACTACACCCTATTTTAAGGATATTTTTGATCTCACTATTAAGGTTTCTTACACCATTTCACAGAGTCAACAAGAAGCAATGCCATGTGATAGAGGGCGCACTCACAATAGATGATGTTGTGTTTTATCTGACAGATATATGTGTGTATATTTGGTTGCACTAGCAATAGGTATGCAAGCTGGGGCATTTATCTTGGCAGCGTGATGACAGCAAGCATCAGAGGGAAAAGCTGGGCTAGAAAGAGAAATGCAAAGCATGAAATCTAGACCAGCAGAGGCAGGTGGCTGTATGTCTTGCAGTGGTTCATGCAAACTCACCAGCCTCTGTTCCTACAATCATACAAATCCAATGCTTTCTTTTCATCAGGACTCCATTTGATGCCTGTGAAAAGTTTTCAAATTTCAATGTTAATGAAGAAAGCACAAGGTATGATGAACTACTTATCATTCAAAGACAAGAAAAGCCATCTGTTTGTGTTTTTATACTGCTAGCATTTCCATTTTTTACATGGAAGGCTACTGCATGGATTCATAGCATATATTGTATAATGATAACACGATGGATCAACTGAAGGTGTCAGCACAGATTAAATCACAGATGTGGCATCTGTTCTTGAGAGATGGTTAAGATTATTGTCAGAATGATCAATCCGTTGACAGATCAGTTTTATTCAATATGCTAGCAGAATACAAGTCACAAACAAGGCTATTTCAATGTCTTTTATAAATGTTAAGTTGTATAGAAAAAAATGAAACATGACCTACCAACCCTGGTTCCTACAGTCATAGAGGTCAAGTCCATTTTGATCTGTCTCCCATTCAACACCTATTATGGACATCCATTTCAAGGAACAAGGCAATAGTGTCCAAAAATCAATGTTATCAATCATTATTTCAGAGATTAATTTCGAAACTGTTACATTAATATCAAAGAAGGGTGTCTCAATGATTACAAGTCAAAAATACAAAGTTAAACTAAGGCACTATGATATATTTGTATGGATGGTTACACAGTGTTTTCCGTAGCACCATTGAATAAAAATACGTTCCTGCTTTTGAATCATAAGTTTGTTTCATCACATACATCACATCACATCACCAATAGTGGACAGTATCTGAAAGTCAGCCATGTTCAATACCGTAAGTCTGCACTGACTGGCTGTGGCGCAGCCAATTGTATCAAGCTGCATCTTGGTGAGTAAGAAAGAGTGTTGTGTTAGAGTGATGGAGTGTTGTATTATAATGGAGTTGTGTTAGAGTGATGCACTGTTGTATTAACCCTTTGAGAGCAGTAATTTTTCCCACCAAAACTTTTGTGCAACATTTTACTAATTTTTATGTATTTTTATGTAACTTTTTTGATAATTTTGAACCAAACAGATGTCACATTTAATTGGCTACAGTTTTTTGGCAAAGTTTTTTCTCAAAAATTAGAAAAATTAGGTAAATTTTATAAAGGCAACAAAAACTGACTTTGGCACTCAAAAGGTGAAGTGATGGAGTGTTGTGTTAGTGACGGAGTTCTGTGCTACAATTATGCAGTGTTGTCTGTGAGTGCAGTCTTGTATTTAAAAGATACTTCTGAAGGCCATTATAACGGTCATGTTTTAGTTGGCAAGACATGGTAGATTTCAACATTTTTGTTTAGGAATAGTTTAGACTTATGTTGCAAAAACCGAGCATGATATTGTGGATGCGATATAGAAAGATTTTATACCCGGATAATTCCTGAAGAAGCCTGTATAACTTCCAAAGTACTGCCATGTCAGTGTTTGATCAGCGTCATAATTCAACTTGAAAACCTTGTCTAGTTCTTCAGTAAACAGGATATCTCGTAACACTGTTTCTTCTGTGAAACCAATCCAAAACAACGGAAACTGTCAGTCATGAATGACTCTGAATGGTACATGTAAACGTATTCCATGAAATCACAATAAGTGAGGCATGATACCATAGGCCCATCAAACATATGAAGTAAGGAGTATGAGGAGGCCACAGTGATCATACATACCAGTACATGAAGTCTAGTATTTACTTCTACATTGACAATTCATACTTCCATTCTTCTAGACCAATGGCATCCATACAACAGTTAACAGAAGCAGTTCTTATAAATGTAGAATTTCATTTGAATATTAGCAATTCTCACAGATGCTGGCAAACTCACCTCTATTGTAGACATTTGTGGGTACTTGAACAGTGCTTTCTGATATATTTACTTGAATATCATTAAAATGTTCATCTGCTATTAAGATGAACTCTCCTCCTAGGCCATCATGTAATTCATACCTCTGTGATTGATTATTCCAGTCATTAATTAGCATGGCATTGAAGTATGATACCTGTCAAGAGAGCCAATCAAAAGGCAAAACATTTACACCAAAGCATAGTGAGTCACCTAGACCTGACTAGTACACTGGGTGAAGTCAATTGCTAACAGCAGTACATATAAAACTGATGACAACATATATGTAAATATATATGCAAATCATCCTAAACACAATTCACAAACTTATTTTCATCATTCGCTGTGATTATTTGTTTTTTGCTCATCGAACATGGCATTGGCTTATACCATCATTATATGATGCAAATTATATTATATTGTATATTCAAACACATTGGGTCTATGGTATAGCCATACAACAATACTAACGTACCAGTTGGCAATGGGTTGCTCAGGTACAAGGGAATGGGGTATTATCTTTTTTTGAAGGTAAATCTATGATTGCCATCTCTAATGATATTGCAGGACTTAATGAAATCATAATGCTTTTTATGTAAAGCACTTCAATTTTTTAAACCGATACAGAACTTAAGAGAAAACAATTACCTGACAACTAAACAGAAATTTATCAAATTAGATGAACAGTAGAGAGCATAAGAGTCAATAGAAGATATCTGAACTGTTTCAGTCTTGGCTATATAATCAATCAAAGCTTGCTTATACCGTAGACTTAGACTGTCCACAAATTTTTTTTATGGACCATGGCTTTGTACATATTTGATGTAGGTATAATCATTGGTATACCAGTATTTCACTATGGTTGTGGCTATAACTTATATGGATCCCTGTTCTTAAGCTGTAACTTAACCTGTCATTAATGCAAGACATATTTATCAACTGTTTTAAGAGAGTCTTGTGTAATACAATGTAAGTAGCAATGGATATTTCTAATGCTATGATAGACACTTTACCTCATCTGGATCGTCCAATCTGGATTCCAGTTCCACATTTGCCTTTTCTGCTGCTGCAACAAGATTCTGTTGACATAAAATAGAAACACTTGTGGTAAAAGTTATGTCAAGTTGCTAAGTTTAAGTGACTCTTCAACTGACTGGAAATATTAATATTCAAATTCCAGCATCTCAGTTGGCTATTCATCATTCTACACTGAAGTAAAATGTGCTATTATCACAAAATAAATGCCGTCAAGGAATGTTTGATTCATGTCATCATCTGAAAGTCAAATAATGACTTTTAATTATCAGTTATGCTACAGAAATGCTGAATATCAATGATGCACTTGAATGTGTTATCTACAAAGTGGAAACAGAGATATTATGTGAAGTATTATTGAACTTTAAAATGTTCAACGTATGAAATTACATTTAATTTTACATGAGATCATTGTCAAAGTAAATTACAGACAAAAAATATTACTGTACAATCAATTCAGCAGCCTGTTAGATAAAGAAACAAAAGTATCATTTGATACATGGAAATTACTTGATCTCTGTCAATTTACATTTTAATACTGCCTTGCATTCAAGATCTTGAAAACCTTATACAAGTCTGAATGGTACGATATTTTGAGGAAATATGATACCTATCAGACAGATGTATCACCAGAATTCAAAGAAGGTACTCCTGTTTAACGCATCCTCATACAAAACATCAAAATATTCTGGGAGCTTGGCAAATTTGTGTCCTTTTCATTAACTTGAAATAACAACCAGTACATAAACTCTAAGAAAAACACACAGAGTCTGATAAAAAGTGACATGATCCAGAGGAGCACATTTATGTATAGGAACACAAACACATTGATATCTGATATTTTATTTTTCAAGATGAGGAAACAAATGCTATTGTCATCAATGACAAAATTCATTACAAAAGGACAATCATCATGGGATGAAAAAGTTATTATTTACTGACCAAACTGTGATATGATATTAGTTTTGTGTACATGTATTTGTGACAGTATCACATTCATTGGACTTTCGAGTTTCATACCATATACTTACATGACTGTTGAAAATAATTCAAAATTTATTGATACTTTTACGTTGTATTGATAAAAACCATAGTAAAAGATGAGTTTTCTGAATATTTCACTTGTACATGTCTGCTATCATTTTAGAAATTTATTCCGGCTGCTCACTATGAAAAATGCAGCATCCTTCAAAACTTGTGATAAACTTGCCACAAAAAAGTACTGGCACTATCAGATGATTAAAACAAACATTGTCAAAATCATTCATATTTCCTCAAATAGCAGTTATAAAACATTGAACCATCTACTGTATTTTACCCAACTTAATTCTCTGACGTGACACCTTCTGTATGAGTTTCATAATTTCAAGAAAAACTTGAAAAGTTTCTTTTTCTTGTTCTCAGACCATGGCTTGATGATGTACTTTTTGGAGACACTTAACCGTGCTCCTTGACCAGTTATATATAATCGTTTCATAATTATGGCAAAGCAGTTTATCAATGAAATGAATGATAGGAAATTTATCATTTGCTACGTCAAACACAACTTAACCACCTTAAGCAAGAAATTGCCGTAGAGAAAGATAATCTAGCACATGATTGTTGTTACAGGATAAAATACAAGTAATTACTAATAATTGAAAACTGCACCATTATATCTTGGAGGTAAGCATTGTAATCTCTCATTAATGTTACTGATAAAAACTGAAATGTAACCATTTAAATGACTGGCTATACAAATTCTATCCTTAAAAGTTTTTTGCAATCTTAGTGATAAAAGTCAGTGATATTTCTGAAGCTGGACTTTCACAACATCTGACAGAATTAGTGTAACAGGTAAATTGGCCAATAATACTGGTCAGAATTACTGCATAACAGTTACTCTGTTATCTGGCTGTTTTGATGTAAAGTAAAATCCAGGAATATATCCTGACATACAAACTTATGACATGAGAGCTCCACCTAAATACAGAGTACACATACATGTACCGGAACATCTCCAAGCCATAAGAATTCATGTTCGATACAACACGTACGTGACATTTCACCTGATAGGGTCATTTCAGGATTTTCAGGGACTTGTAATTTTATGGCTTTGCATTTAAAAGTGCCATTTATTGAAATTTATCATTATTATTAATATTGTGTTCATTTATTATTTTTTACTAATTGTTGTCACTCACTCTCATGACATTTAAAAAGCTGTCTATGCATCATCAACTTCAGGAACCTTGGTGAATAATATCTACTTGATGATATTTTCCACACAGCATTAGTTTTTTTTAATCTACGGCATAATAGATTAAAGGTATACATGTACTTGATTTCAGAAGTGCAGTGCCGACTAATAATGTTACTGCCATTCCGAAAGAAGATATGCAAAATCCATGTCATATTTATAAGCTTATAATCTCTTCAGGTAATGCTAAACTGCTTCCCTTTTACACAAAGTTATTTGTATCACGTCCATACATGCATGTATTTATTATCTTGATTTTGGAAAACAAAATTAAAAAAACCAACATCACTATAAATGAATGCATCTGCATAATTAGAAAGTATACCTTGAGTGTTTGTTAAACTCAGATGTGATGGTCCATGCTTTAAGATGTCTCCAAGGATCTGACATATTCCGTAAAGCCATCAATTGTCTGCTTAATCTATGAGGCTCTCAGGGTAATATCGTAATCTAACATTCTGTGAATTCAGTTATCAATGAAAGGCATGCATTACCTTTGCTGTATACAACTGCATCTACAGACAGTTTGACAGTCCCTCACACCTATTTTCTTTGTGAAAGTTATTGTACACTATTTATTGCAAGTGCTGAGGGTTCAAAAAATGTTTATTCAATATGTCAAAGATACACGGTTCCAGTGCCAAAGGCAAGAGGCCTAAGTATATACTCAAACAAAACATTGCATCACTACCAGAATGAAATAAAAATGAACCTAAAATAAAATAAACCTTCTAACACATTTTGGTTTTCTACACAATATGCTTTCAGATCTTTATTGATGCAAGTCGTCATTCCAAGAAGGTACAATCCCGGGATGTTTCTTATCATGATTTAGGTTTTTATTTGTACTCTAAATTGAATTTCACAACATGAGAGTACTACTTTTTCTTCAAAGAAGATTTCAGAGATGGACTATATCAGAATATCAGATTTTGCTCACAATTAAACAAATATTTGTTTCTATACAAAAATACCATTAATGCTTCTGAAAGAAAATAATGTAGTTTTGCCTGCTGGAAAGATAAGTGATATTTAAAAGGTATTTCACTGCTATTTTACATGCCCCCTGCTAAAATTAAATTCATCCTTGACAATGTTGAAACAATTAGTCTTCTACCTATAAGATATTTAATAGGCACAATACAGCATATCGTCAATTTGTGTGATGCAACTTCAGGGCCAATTATGTAAACACATATATTGAACGACATGCATAGGAAACTCTATAGAAATGTTATTATGTAAACTTTGCAATAACAAATGGGAAAATATAATGCTATGATGATGGTATAAACATTTTTATTTTCGACGCATTCATGCCAGCTATTTCTCCCCTCTCCTCAACTTCATTAGGCTGACCTGAAGAGTATGCTATACATAATCTCAAAGCCTATGAGTTCATCCACAAAAGCTAAGATCTAGGAGTTCACCATGCAGAGCAGGAAATGCACACAAGTTCGCTATGCTAAATGACCTGTGACCCTTTCACCCCATTTCCCTCTCTAGAGGTCCAACTTTACTAGAAAACAATAGGATTGGTTCAATCCATGCTGGTGTGAAAAGGTTGAAGTGTAGACTGATAGACAGGAGTCAACTGCAAAATTTTACGGAAGTGGGTTCAGACTGACTCATATAACTTCCTCAGCAGACTTCTACCTCAGATTGAAAGGAGCTAAAAAGGATAATAACACATTCTCAGAAAGTGATCATGCCATTTGCATGTGCATGAATACAAGTACTGGAAAATGGAGAGAAACACAAAGAAACGATTTTAAGGGAAAGATGGAGAACTGAGTATTGGATGCAGCAGAATCTTTTTTCTCTCTTTTCATCCATCAATGGTATGGTGAGTCAAATGATTTAGTGTTCATCACTTTAATGGAACACAGAAGTCATCACGGTTAATGGATGCCACAATTACCTTGGTAACCATGGATGCCAGTATCTCCATGGTGACTGAACAGGATGTAGCAGTCTCCATGATAACAATTCAGATGTTGGAAACTTCACAAAAACCGAGAGATTAGAGTTGCATAGATTAATCCTTTAAAAGATATATGAATGTTAATTTCCAAATCTTTTGAATTTTACCGTGCTGATAATTCAACTGGTCCAAGGAAACAGAATTTTGTGAAATTTTTCCGAGCTTTGTTCAATTTATTTTCGTGAAGTAAATGTACAAACTCAGTTAACTTCTTCATATCAATGTTTTAACAAATACAATGTATACAGCTGTCGACTGAGGAGTATCATGAATTTTCTTATTTGAGTTACATTGTTTTGACAACGGTATTAATATCATTTCTGTATTATATTCAAATAGCACATACATATACTTTTACTCTGCATTTAATCATAACATAATTTCCCTGTATTGTTGGCACACATTCAAAGCTTTATGTTGCCTTGAGCCATGTACATGTAACTTAACACTGGTATTGCTACTTTACTTCAGACTATAACGCAACTCAACATATCAACTCTTCATGAGACCTGGGTCACTGTACTCTGACTACATGACTTTCTACGGTACCATCATTTCTATTACGTATTGTTACCAGCTAACATGCGCTATATTCAAAAGAATTATGAATTTTTGGTAGGCAAGTATTCAAAAACATTTCACCTACAACATGAACTCATTTGCTGATTCAGTCACATTTTCTCTACAGTAGAATAGCTGTCAAGAAAAAACTTGAAATAAACAAATATAATAATTATATGTTACACCGCGTACCGGTTTGTAGATGCCTGGTCTTGGATTTGTGTTCATAGCATAATCATACCACAAATTCTTTCATAAAAATTGAATCACCAAGACATAAAATGTTAAGTGTGAAATGCTCACATACCTTAATATTGTAACATTTTTATCCTCACAAATTATTTACAACTTATGCATAATTCATTGTGTTTCATTTTGCTTAATTAAAGGGGATTATTTCTGGGTGCAAAATGTGACTTCATCTCCAACTTTTACAATCCTTACATCTACTTTTTCAATATGTCATCTTTGAGCACCAATCAGTGTTAGATTAATTCACCGTATCATAACGCTAAGTTTTTAAAATTTTTCATTTAATACTGGTTAATACTGCATAATATGCCTTCTAAATTTCATACTAGCTAATAAATCATATAAATATACAGAACTTGCGTTACAAGACTGACACCATACTGTCTTAGTTCTTAAACATCACGCATTGAACTAACATCTACATTTTATTTGGTATTTATGAAAAAACTGCAAATGTGTTTATGCAAATCTATACTTCATCTAATATTAATGGTCACTTTCACACACATAATGTAACGCTATACATAAATTGACACAAGATTTAAATGTGTTACTGATCCATTTCATAGTTTCACACTTGTATTCAAAGCATGTAATATGTATCAATTTATCAGAGGAACGACATTGTGAAGGGTGTTACACTAACTAGTACCTGTGATGTAGTTTAAAATACACAGAAAAAAACTGAATCATTGTCCCTTTTGAGATACACATCAACTGTTGTGATAAAAATGCACATTTACCGTGCCTAATAATATCATAATTTACATAAAGTATTATAATAATGCCTTGTACAGTGTTTGTAAATGTCTGTAATTTATCAAAATTGCTGTGATGGCGACACATTGCTTCCAGAACAAACATTCACAGAATACTTGCATCATAATGAAGTTTTCCAAAATAATATTGAATGGACCACCAGCATGTTATGAAGAAATGAACATAGTATGATTTGAAATTGTGATCAGTATGAAAAATTAGTTGTAAATAATAATTAAAAAATACCATCGAATGAGGTAAAGATTCTGTATTATTTTCTTGTTAATGTTCAAGGGGTGAACATGACTAGGTCTAAGCTTTCTGAATATAATGTCACATTTCATGAAATAACACTATAGTGATCGGAGACTATTTTTATCATTGCTAATTATTCTAAAGAAACTTGCTGGTTTATAGTAGAAGTACTTGTATATAGACAAAGCACATAACCTGTGGATTTGTACCACATATCTGCATTTCTACTGATTTTGCCTTCAGATTCTATTACTTGATGAACAGTCAATGACATTTAGTTTTAAAAGAGTGGATATCAAAAATAAAAGTCACTGCAAAAAATCAGATTACAGCCGATAAGAGGAGCCACCAGCTAAACAATACAATGGATAAAGTACACCTAAGTTCATTTTATTCAGTTTATCTTATTTCATTATTGCACTGCCAACACACCGTAGGCTTTATTCTGTCAAAAAAGTGTTATATAATTGTCAGGTCTCACAAAATCATTGATTTTCAGTGTTTATGATAACCCCGTTTCAATGAATGATCAATCCATGCATGAAATTAGGCAAAGAAATTTTATTTTGTACCTCTTCCAGCAACTATTTGACAATGGAACAGCCCACTGAATAGTGTATTTTTGGTTCTTTTATAAAGTTTAGCACACTGAAATGCATATAATAAATTCACCAAATTAATCACTCAAATACAAGCTTGCTCGATAAATCTCTTACATTTTTCATTTTGAAATAAACGTAATACAGAAAATGCTGATAGTACCATGCCACCTCCGATGACATTTCCGTGAGAAACGATTCCATGCTGAAAAGCTGAAAGGTTGGGATCAAGTGGATAATGGTTGTAATTTGGAATGGAAATGACGATATAGCCTAACCTCACAACTAATAAGTACAAATTAACTCAATATAGATCTACTCATAAATATTTAAATAATGCAAGTGAACACGACGATACACTCAGTTTCATTATTACCCTGCGTTAATTGTCATCGCTGTAACTGCAGTCAGCAAATTATCATTTGACTCATGATGCTAAATAGTTATCAACAAAGATCAGTATCGTGATAAAACTTGCAATTTGATTTTACAATTATAATAATAACAACAATGAAACAAATTTACTCTTGTCCTTATTACTGATTTGAATATGCATAATTATCTCCAAAATATGCAAAATTATTGACAGACTCAGGTGAGAGTTTCTGACATGAAAACTCCCCATCGCTCTAACGGGGCCTCATCAGCCTGCATAAGAGGTATCATGAATTATTCTTATCACCAGCATCAAACTGAAATGCAAACTGGGATTGCGAAAACAAAAACTAATCATCATTAATATGCAGACTACATACATTTGACTGCTGGTAATTGATTGATTCCCCTATACCTGTATACTGAATACTGTCACTGTTGTGTTTTCACACACACTCTGCTATTGTCTGCTCTATATTCACATTTTAATCAAAGGGTTTTTGTAGAAAATAGCCTGGTTTTCAGATCATTTTCAGAAAACACATATGGTGCATGCAGTACAATACTCTATTCTTTGAGTATCGTTGCAGCTGTACACATTTCCCCTATGGTACAGCCTAAGAATAGCTATCAACATGTATATATATTTGCATATAAGAAAACAACAGTGAACTGAACTACAATCCAAAATTAACTAAATTGTGGGAAATGCTATTATATTGATGGTTTTGTTTTCTTGTAAAATTTAACTTGATACAAGAGATGTATTACCTACCTACATGTCTTTCTTTACAAACTGTCATTTTCAACTGAGATAGATTTGAATATCACAGTTGTAACTAAAACATGATTAATTGACCTCAAAGATGGATACATAGAGAGGAACTCAAAAAATCTCATGAATTAGTCAAGAATTAGGAATGTGTGGAAACCTGATTAAAGAAACAAGTTAAATATCGTTTCTCTAGAAGTTAACCGAAGATAACATTTTACAGTCTACATCAGGCATTGTACATTTGTATTTTTGTCATAAAGCTGAACCAAAATCGAGGTTTTTCATTCTACTTGAAGCTGTAAATTATATACACTTGAATCCCAGGTGGTAAGACGATGAGTAATTCTAAACTGTAGACCCCTTCATCCATACCAATTAGGGATTGTACATAAATTTTACTGGGAAAACTACATTTTTGAACTGTAAGCAACAGCAAGGTACCATACTGGTACATCGTTCTTTTGACAATCCAGTATGAGACAGATAAAGTCATCACTTTGTTCAACATAATTTGTCTTTACTTATTGATACTACAAAATACTGATAGCTTTCATGAGGAAAACGTTTTTAATCATGGATAGAATAGTACTTTCACACTATAGTGCATCGATAAACTGCAAAATGGAAAGATTTTTAACTTGACCTCAAACACGCTAGCTGCACTGTTTACACTGGAATGTTAATTACCAAAGGATTTTTCTCATCAAAGAGAAGTGAAAAATTGTGTTTTGTGATTCTACAAATGGAAAGTTTCCGGGCATTAAAGAAATTTTGTTTTCATCCATGTTTGTTACATGTAATTCAAATGAATTGGAATATTAATTCTAGGGATTTTCAAAAAGAGAAGAAAATGACCAGTTCTTAAATTAGTTTTGAGATAATATTCCAAAAGTATACCGGTATAAATGCTGTTTGTTTTATCTTACATCTGAAATAGTCGTTTTTACACAACACTTCCAACAGGATCTAAAGCCAATAAAAGTCAATGTTTAGCAAATATGAATGCCAACATATCTCTCTTTGAGCCTTACTTTTAGTTCTTAAATATCCTTCACATGTCATTATCATTTCAACAAGGAATGCTTGTTCTTCTAGTGGACAAAAAAGATTACTATGGAAACTAAACAGATTTTATCAAGAAGAGCTATGCAATAGCTTAACAACTATCCAAATCTGAATTTACAAATATGTTGGTTCTGGATCTTTCCGCAATTCACAGTGGCTGTGTGTCCTTAACATTCACTACAATTTTCACATACCCTGTAACAGACCATATCCTATTTCATGAACTTCTTAAAAATTTTGTTGCTACAAAGAGATAGATAACTATAAAATGAAGAAATTCTGCCGGTATCATATCACACATCACTCTGAAAATTCATGGCACAGTAAGACATGGAAATTCAAGGCACAGTGAAACATGGAAATTCATGGCACACTGAGACATGGAAATTCATGGCACAGTGAAATATGGAAATTCATGAACAGAATACATCGTGAAGTGTACTGTACACTGTTGTGTACACACGTATGAAGGTTATGGCAGCACAAAATATTGCCTCTTTCAGTTTGGCATTTATTGACACATCAAATATTCAAAACCATGATGAGAATAATATCAACATATTACTGCTTCAGGTCTACATATTTCATTAATTTCACATTCAGCATGTGGTCGCTGGACAATGACTGAGCTATATTGAAATACAGTGGAGGCCGATGTCTGGGAAAGTTCATGTTCCAAACACACTTTAGAAAACTGCAGTAATGCTTGGCAATGATTGGGTTGTACTCTGATAGAATCCAAAGCAAGGCTTTGCATTACAGCCTGTCAACAGTAAAATGTATAGTTTCATTGGGGCTTTCTGTAATTATCGTGTCAATTTCAAGGTCATAGCTACTTAACAAATATTGACCATGCAATACCTTACAATATCCTGACAAAAAATTTAGGGAAACACATACATCAAAATCGATGGAATAATGAATTAAAATATACAAAGCATTGGTATCGGAAGAGTTTTGAATTCAGTAATATTGGACATTACTGATATTGTAGACTACATTATTCGTACAATGACGTCATCGTGTTTTCATTCTCAGAGAAAAATCAACAATACACTGTACTTATAATGGTTCATTATTGAACAACAGTTTGAGTCTAATTTTTAAATTTGAATAAGTTATTGGAAATTTTCGTCAACACAAGAAGTACTTGAAAAGAAAACACATCTGCAATTTTTAGAGTAAATATTTTGCATCAGCTGTACAAAGAGTCATGAAAAGATTTGTGATATGTATCTGATGCTAGCACCAGGGCTCTGTTCCATTGAAGGAATGACATTAACGAGTGTTATTTTTCAGGAATTTGTGATCTGTTCAGTTGTCATAACAACTAGATGTATGAAGTGATACTGTTGTGATGGAATTAGTGTTTGTTGTACCACACTTACCTTCACTGCGTTCACTTTTTGTTTAGCATTTGCTCCATATTTTCGGAAATACTTTTTATCATTTCAGTACCATCTTTTGAATGATTGTAAAGCTGTTTGCAGTAAGCTCCTCATTGTAAATCTGAAAAAATAAGAATCTGTACTTAGTGCATTGCAGAGAAGAAATATATATGATTTCTGAAACTGAATACATAGTGATGAGCTATTTGAAAAAAATATGTTTTGAAGTTTTGGGCACTCGCCCGTGCAAAGTCTTATATATATGAGTGAAGGAAGATCAGGAAAAATTATTTGTTGTAGAATGCATCTTGGTACATGTATAAGTATGCTTGTTTTTCCTATTTTCTGATTCAGTTTCATAAAACATGGATGCCACAGTATTTACACAATACAAATTTTGAATTGAGTTTAGCATCATCAAGTTTATTGTCACTAAAATTATTACATGTCGAACAGCAAAGGTGAATCTTCACACCATTATAAATTACTTAACTTTTTGGTAATATTTTCCTGTTTGAATTGAAATGTAACTTTAAGAAAAACCAAAAAAGTACATGTAAATTAATGACTGCCATATAAAAATCCATAGTAAATATTACAAGTGTTGAATTATTATTGTTTTATCACTATAGTTGCTGACAATATTTACATGAGTATGATAGGGTCAGAAAAGCTACAAAAATTGATTTTTTCCTGTGAAATTTTCAAGTTTTACTGCAAATATCTTAGCAGGCCTTTTCAACAGTATTTCCATACGCGGCAACACAAGTGTTGTCAAGATATTGAATTATGTAATTTATAAATATTAAATGGGGTTTGGTATGTTCTTGTCAAAACCCTACCATACATGTCAAGCAATGTTAAACAAAAAATCAAGCTAATGTGCAAAAATCAAATTAATATTCTATATCGTGATGAAAAAGATGCCATTTAACTGTGTGGGATTGTCAGTTACTTCAAATTATCTGTTTATTTCCTCTGGAAAATGTGCATTTAAAATATTACAGATTGTATGATGATCAAAATCTTTGATTGTTTCAAGATCTAGGCTTCAAGATCTAGGCTCAAGTACATTTGATATTCAAATAATAATGGTAATTAAGATAATGAAGAAAAGGTTTTGAACAAGCCACCGGCACACAGTATTTCCATGGATATTATGTTTCTCAGCATGTTCTTAAAAAGCTTTTTATGTCTCTGCCTGAAGATAGAATGTTTGAAAATCACATGGATATATATGTGTATATTGGACCATGGCAACAGAATTCAAAGAAAAGTATAAAGAGATGCTAAATTATTGAAATACCATTCAGTAAAACTAAGTAACAGAATCTACCGGCCCAATTTTTCACATGAAATTAATTTCACAATTTCAGATTATCAAATAGTAAATGCCTTGAGATTAATCCCTAGTTAGACATTTCAAACTAATTCAGTCAGAAAACTGACTGCAGAAGCTGGTACGTCAAAAACGACATTGGAAACTGATATCTTACATCCTACTTATCAATATCTGTCTATTACTGTATAGAAACAAAACTACAAAAGCTTTATACTGATATCTCTTTGCATAACAAATTCAGTTGGTGTACGAGCTACTTGAGACATACAGCTCCAACATAACGCACAATTTTGAGAGTTCCTGATTTGGATTATATATTGTATACCTCCCTGGGACCAAGTGTGAATGATATTTTGAAATATATATCTTGAGTTTGGTGGTGTTCTATGTTGTACGTGGTACGACAAAGCCGATATACATGTACACAGTCGCCTACAAGGCTCCATGATTGAAAAGAATTGACGGGATTGAGCAGTGGCTGTGTGTGCATATGTGCTGAGAGATCCTGCACTGACCTCCACAAATCACCTAGCTACTGGCTGTTTACTCAAAGAGATTACAACTTTGAATGGTGTACAGCAGTTCCCTACAAAGGCAGAGAACTGAAAAGATGGTGGTATTGAAGTCAACACAAGAACTGTCACATACTACCACATGAAGCATGTCTGTCATCTTTCTATTGTAAGAAAATGTCAATCACAATCAATAGTACAACAATCAATAGTACAACGTGTAAAGAAAATTCTTAAACTCTTCCATTTTCATAATTTGCTATATTGAATCACTTGTAATTCAAAATAATAATTACATAGTGCTTGTTATATTCAAAATATCATTCACTTCCCAAAGTTGAGCTTTGTAAAATATGAAATCTACCTATGCCGTGCTTCAAATCAAATTATGAAGGTAAACACTACGATATTATTTGGAGATTGGACTGAGAAAATTTCAAATTAATCGGTCAAATTTCAGAAAATTGAATAATCAGATCATACCTCTGTCTTGCTGAGCTTTTTTAGAATTGCACAATCAAATTAGAAAAATTTTCTGACAAAAGAAAATCGAGCAAGCACAACTCTGATGCTTTTTAGATGCCATAGACATCAATATATGCAAGGTGATGCCATAGACATCAATATATGCAAGGTAGATGCCATAGACATCAATATATGCAAGGTAGATGCCATAGACATCAATATATGCAAGGTGATGCCATAGACATCAATATATGCAAGGTAGATGCCATAGACATCAATATATGCAAGGTAGATGCCATAGACATCAATATATATGCAAGGTGATGCCATAGACATCAATATATGCAAGGTAGATGCCATAGACATCAATATATGCAAGGTAGATGCCATAGACATCAATATATGCAAGGTGATGCCATAGACATCAATATATGCAAGGTAGATGCCATAGACATCAATATATGCAAGGTGATGCCATAGACATCAATATATGCAAGGTAGATGCCATAGACATCAATATATGCAAGGTGATGCCATAGACATCAATATATGCAAGGTGATGCCATAGACATCAATATATGCAAGGTAGATGCCATAGACATCAATATATGCAAGGTAGAACATGATTATAAATGAAATATTTCATTGTAATATCTACTAAAACTTTGCTTTATTTCAGTTTATTGTAATGATTTAAGTGGCCCTATCTCTCTCTCTCTCTCCAAACCAAACAACCGTAACCTTTCAGACCTAATTTCTGTGAATTTCAAAACTGAGATATTGATATAAATATTTAAATGACTTATAACCAAATGAGTTAATGATTTATCAGAAAAACAGACAAGCGCAAAAATTCAAATAAAATCTGTTGTTAAGGCTTAATGAAGTAACAGCAACAGCAAGGACATGGCTTTTGCACTGACCTGCTTGTAAAGTGGTTTCTGATAGATAGGCTATTTTTAATCAATATCTGACGTTTACCCAGTACACTGAAAATAAAACACTACCACTATGGTTGCTCGTCATATCAATATTTTCTCTTCATTCTTGAGGTTGTTTTTCTTAGCATTAGATATTTTATATCGTATAAAGAAGTGATAGTAACAGATAGAGACATAGAAACTGTTACATACAATTCAAGGAAATTTATCCGTGGTATCAAAAGTAATATTCAAGGGAGCATTCAATATACATCATCAAACATTTTCAGGGAAATATTTAGGAAGATAAAAATTTCAAAGTCACAGCCTGAATAACAAACGCCCTTTACCGGCATATTTCACAGAGTGAACATGGCACCATGGATTGACAATAGGCAACTCATCTCATCACATATGTACAGAAGCATTACCATTATATCACACTGCACACACAACACTGAATAATAGATAGCTGCAGTGTCCTAATACCTCCATGCATTCTCTACACATCAATACTCTCATATCAGGTCTGCATATACTGGTAGCTAGCATATGTACAAGCTAACTATTTGATGGAAATATACCGGTGTATCTAATACAGCTGGTAACATTCAATATAGTTATCATATCAAAACAGCATGACTACATCTATATCCAGCATTACAATATTACATCTTTCCAAACATCAGGCGTTGTATTCCTTACTGTTTTATCAGAAATTTCACATACATCACATAATTAACCCTTCATTTTTCCTAATTTTGTTTGATCCAAAAGAAATCTAATAAGGTCGTCAAGGGTCATTCTTTAAGGGCACGTTTTGTAAATTGCAGTGTTTAGAATGCAGCAAGTCTCCAGCTTTACAGAATGACTTCAAATTAAACCAACAATTACTGCACTAATGACACGTGTGTATCTTGAATCCTTCCTAAAAACAAGTGACCTCATTGAATTTCTCAGAAAGCTTGTTTCTAATCTAACTGGGTCAGAAAATTTCTTTTTAGTTTTGACATCAATAAAAAAGCTGTAAACAATTTCATACTTTTTATGTTCCAAAATGCACATCATCATGTTACAGGAAATGAAAACGTCTGCTGTGTTTTATATGTAAAAATGACCTTATCTTCTCATAGCATCAATAGCTGTCTTTACTGTGCATCTGGCAAACTATTAAGAGATAATTAAAAATTCAAAATGGCATCGTTAATGAGAAGAGTCCTTGTCTATGGAAATAACTCACCTGATTTAGAACATCAATTCCACTGTAATTAACACTGATACTGTTTAGTATTTCACCCAGCTCCTTGGCCCAACTCTCTCTGAAAACAATAAACAAACTCTGATAAGATACTCTCTGCGAATACAAAGAGATATTGTGAGAAAAAATTGAGAATAAAGAGAAATAAGATACGGGTACTAACGTTGTTTCCTCTAGGGGAGTTTGAGAGTAGCTGGATGAAACGCATAACAGAGTACAGATGAGGAAAATCCAACGCAGTTCAATGTCTGCCATGCTATCTCCAATGGATGGTCATTTCTAATAATGCTAACAGTTCAATTAGAGGTACTTGGTTAGGGCTTTGTTCTTGATATGTCTGCTATACTTCCATCCAAACCACACAGGATAGATGAACTCCACAATGCAAGTAAAAATTGATTTTAGTTTTGCGCAGAGCACATAATCCGCCTACTGCCACCCTCTTGTCTACTTATGCTAATGTCAATTGACTGTCTACTTTTTGTTATTTATATTCCAACCTACCCTCAGGTTTCAACCATTAGGTGTGCGTATTATGGGTGTAGCAGAATTCCATTTGTGATAGAGGCATCAATTCAGTGATGTAATTTCTGAATTATATCCCAAATTATCAGCGGAAACCAAATAAAGGACGACTAAAATGGCAATTAGAACTAAAAGCCTTTGAAAGATAGTCTAGTTCTTAGACAATAAGGTCATTACGCATACATTAATAACACGCTATCTTACCTCTGGTAAAATGAACTATTCCATATGAATTATTCCCACTGTAGGCCGTGGGGAATAATTACCGTATTTTATTCTACATAGCAGTCATACAATATCCTATCAAACTGTTTTCAAATTCACCATGATAATATCAGGGTTCATATTCTGTATTTTTATCTAGATCTGCTGTGAGCTAGTGTATGGACAATGGGGATGTATTTCAGCCATATTAAACAATGCTTCCTAATTAGAGTGGGTTCAGTATGGAATTGTGCAATGAGCTCATGCATACTTCATGAGATGTGTAGCTTGACTAGTCCATGAAATCAATAAAAACCCTGTTAATACTGGATCTGTTGCTGACAACATAGCCATGTTATATGGATGAATGACATGGACTATTTAAAGCCCAGAAGGTGATGAGCAATATTCTAACAGTACAGAGAATGTATACATACAGATGGAGTCAAGGCAGTGTGTGTGCAAACAGGTGTCTGTTTCATCTATGTGGTTAATACCAGTAGCATGTATGTATAGACACTATCATTTTCAACCCAAGACCTTTCACTTTTTATCAAAACAGAAACTTGCACCACAAAGAAGAAGAATGGTTTGTGTTAGGGGATAATTGTGTCTCTTTTCACTGTAATTTATGAGAAAATTTGACTGACATTGAAGCAAGTTCTCAATATTATGGCTATATTTAGATGTGTCGTGTTGTCAGAGTACCTGTGTTTGCCATCCACAGCTGCAATTTATAGATTTCCTATTTTAGATTGTATTGATGGATATCTCAGTTGGTTATGCTGATTACAATTTACATTTCTCATTTTAATTTCACCACAGAAATTAATGACAATATTATCTTGTCTTGTTCATTGTTTTTGTTTGTCTGTTTTGGTTTTTTCTTCTTCAATCAATCTTTGCTGCAGCTGACAATGTCATCGTGACATGACAAAAGATATCAAGATGTCAGCTTCTCATATTGCATGATGTATTCATTTCATTGTTTCATGACATGTTACTGTCACATTCCAAATTATTTTCTGAAGAGCAGAACACTTTGTGTTTGAAAGTGTTATATTTGGACAACGTAATGAACTTGAAATTAAGTATGCTGTCTGATATAACATTTATGAAACATGACAAGCAAATTATGTCAATTTTTTAAAAACTGTTTTTGCGTTTCTACAAATTTATGACACTAAAATTTTCTTTCACTATTTTTCTTAAATTTCACAACAAGCAATCAAATTTCTGACAATATTGATATTAGATATTAAAACCCTGATCCAATCATGCAAAATAAACACTATTGTAGAGCAGATATTGGTTTGCTTCTGGTTACTATTTACAAAAAGAATTTGCTACAACAAAGGTAGAAGCCAATGTGTGTGACTGACCTGGTAATTCTAGCTACATGTAGCTATTAAATAGGATTGCACAATTCTTTGTTGATAAACAAAAAACACATGATGTCATTACAGTGGTTTACAAAAATGATATTTTTAAGTAGAGGCAGCCTACATTATCCCGATAATTCAATACAGAGTTGAATCACAGCTATTTTAATTTTGAGATTTACACGAACTGCATTTATCTATGAGGAATAAACTGGAATTTTATACCAGATCAAGATGCAAAACAACCTGGTAAGTGTACATGTTGGGCAAGTGTGATGATGACTTTACTATAGACTTTCATGATTGTTCTCTACAATGCTTTCCAAGTTCCTTTATTACAATCTCAAACCAGAAAAAAAATTGTTTCTGGGATTTATGTCCCTATGCATCACGTTTGATGAGCAGAATTTCTCTCAACAAAACAGTTAAAGTTCCTGTGCATTATTGACAACATTGAATGGCAAGTCATTTCAATTGCATGTCTTGCGAAAGAAACAAAAACCGAACACTAATATTATTCTGACATGTGTATTCACTGTCAGAATGTACAGTATGAACAAAAACACCTGTTCAACCCCAATTCCCAGTAAACAGGTCCAAAATCACTATTCAAACAATAGGTTTTTGGGCCAAACCATGGCGGTCAAAGGGTTAAATAGGGGAAATATTGCAGAGTGGAAAAAATTCAAGGTAAATGTGTGAAAAAATACACAATTGACGAAAATGGAAGCACTCTCACTCCATGAAATGAATGTCAAATTATCCCTGATAAGGTAATTTTCATTTAGAAAACAAAGACTTGTAATAGCTTGTTTAATTTGACAGCAATGCACTTTGACATTGTGATTAATAAAGAGTAATTTGCAAAGAACATTAAGCAAATAGCATTATATCGTTGAAACCTGTCAATCAAACATTAATCTTGGGAAATTTAATTATCTCAGTACATTCTATTCTTTGAAACTTCAAAGGATTAGAGAATATAGTATAGGGAAATAATGTTGTCATTGTTATTAGTTGCTATGGCTGATACAATTGAATACGCATATATGTACCATTTTTGTCTGACAAGTTCAAACCATCAAACTTTATCAAATTCTGACATTGTTACATTTCTACGTATTATTTTTGGCAAAACAAATATACACAAAGTTCATTAAAAAATAAAATACTTCCATCTCTATGCCAAGATGACACTTTATACAAATTTCACAAGATTTCTTGTAACCATGGAGACAAAAGATAAAAAATGTACTGTGAATATCAAATGTCATGGACAAGTACTGTCATTACATTTCATATTTGCTTTTCAAAGGATTCTACGATATGTTCTTTGTGTTTGCAATGTTGTGTAATGTTTTGCATATTACAAAACTACCGGTACTGTACATGAACTGATCTACAGAAAAGTCTAACCAATTCCATTTAATTCATTAGCATTACTTAATTGGTGTACCACAACCGGGTGATTTGGCACAAATCCAAACCACAAGACTGATAACAAACAGTTACATTTCAATTAACATAATTATGCTATTTCAACAACATTTATTGAGATGTCATAAAATTTCTTTATAAATTGATACTCAAGTCAACATTGTAAAAATCCTATCCAGAGCTATCCATTCCATACTGGCATTACATTAAGTGATTGTGTGTGATAGTATTGTCCAGAGCTCTGTCAGGGCATAAGTCATGCCACTGAAAGTAGACAAGTGTTCTATAAAAGAAAAGATGATTGAGATTATGTACAGAGGGAAATTCTGTAACTACTGAATGGAATTACCACCTTACAGATATGTCTGAAGTGTTTGCTGTGAGTTGCATATATTTTGAGGAATGTGACAAAACCAGTGAAAAATTACTATCCCTATCAGGTCAAGTCATGGTACCAAGGTGTGGCATGCATTTTGTCTTTATTTTTCTCCATGATCTGTTTCAAGGCATTTCAAATGTCTTGAGTTTTTCTAAATATGTTAAATCAGACATTTACAGTTTCTACCAACTTGACTTCATAGCAAAAACTAAACCGTGCAGAAAAACCTGTTAAAATGAGGGAGTGAAAACCTTAGCCTATATAATATACCGATACAGAGGGTAAGCACGTTTTGTGGAGGGACCATGGGGTAAGTAACCCTCACAATCCAACCATATCAGCATATGCCATGAGGGCAACCATATTATCATTCAAATTGTACACATTAGCATACCTTGTTTACAATGTAGTGTGCATTCATCTATTCATATTTAAATGTGGTCCACATTTTCTATTCAAATAGAGACTTCCTTGGCAGAAATGAGCCACTACACTGACTTGTTGACCAGATCATATGGGGAGGGGGATTATTCAGATGTGCAAAACAGCAACTATTAAAATTCATCTGGCAATTTATTTTTTCAATCTGATTAAAAGCTGATGTAGAGACACGATACAAATTAAGTCTTAGTCACAAAAGTTTCAATCATGGTTCAATGAACAAATATTTCTATATCAGAAATTGTACATAAAAGTAGCAAAATTAATAAATAATCTCCAAGGAAATGTGGATGATGGGCATTTCCAGTAAGTGCAATGACAACTTATAATTGCTTACAATTTGCAGTTTGTGATGGTGTTGTCATCTATAAAATACACCATAACATTAATTCCCCTCCAGGCCCTCTGCTCTCTAATACAGTTCATATCTTAAATGTGAAGAAAATAAATTCTTATTTCACCCTACCTGCTTTATCATGAATCCCGATGACTAAAAGACCCAATAACGAACACAAGTGATGATAGAAATTGTGATTTTTTGAAATAACGGCTCATTACATCATCAAAACTTTGTTTTACTCCATGTCCATACTTCTTAAAGAAATGTGAAATAATTATGCTAAATGACAAAAGAGTCCAGTTTTCCTACAACTTTGGAAAATGCTTTTTCTACTGTCGGAGACACAAAAGATAATGAGCAATATATACGGCTTACATGGCTTCATCATCAAGTTCATGGACCATTTCATATTGGTCACAAGTTGGTGGCAAAGTTAATCTACAATCATTGTACTGGTTCTATGAAATGTTGGTGTATCTCTATGTGAAAAGTCTTGTGTAGCTTAATTGAATTGATTCCCCTTAAACGAGTTTTGTCGGTTCAGAGAGGATTTTAAAAAGTTACCTAAATTACAATGACAATCCTATTTCAAGGTAAACCCCCTGGTCCCTCCCCCCCCCCCTCCCTCGAAATCCCCTCCCCCAATTGATCCTTCCATAAACTGATATACGTGGAATGGAAATGTGACAAAAATACGCGCTGTTGTGATGACTATTTTACACACAGTTCAAAATATTTGAATCTATCACTAGTTGTGTTTGCTGTCGCATGCAACCGCGTGTGGTGTTTTTGTGTTTTCCAAGGCCGGATAACGGCTGGTTATAGGCTATCTGAACAACCATTGGTGGTCTCTCTTTCACAGGTTCCATGCTAGCACAAACTAGTTCATTTTGAGAAAATACGACGACAGTAGTAATAGTATTGGCCCATGACTCGATCTAGTGGAGAAAGCGGAGTCCAGAAAGTTTACCGTCAGTCAGTGACATGCATAATAGTAACTGATAGCAAATATTGCCTTATGAGTCACACTTACACTCATCTCCGCCGGCAACACATGTATCTTGAGTGGCAAGATTGTCGGGAAGTTGTCAACGGCCATGATACGTGGCAGTCGGGGCTCCACCGTGCACCCGGCCGACCGCGCGCTTCTCCGGCTCTTCGAATGTCAAAAGTCACCTACGGTCAAGAACTTTCTTTCCTTCGGAAATCTCTTAACCGAAGCATGCTTGGAAACTTGGGACTATTGACAGCAATATCCTATGAATATATTCCATCACAGACTAGACAATCGATCATTAACCGCAGGTTTGGGCCGTTCATATAAGTGACATGGAGTTGACCCAGGGTGACCCGTTTGACCTCCTAATCTCTTCATCTGTTCCTGATAAAACTGCAGTCTTGACCACAAAAGGCGACCAGTCACTGGCAGTTTGAAGGAGGATTTCGAAAGTACGTATCAACATATAAAAATGCGTTGATCATAAAGGTTTGGTGGGCTATAATTGGGATGAACACTAAGTGTTCACAGTACAGAAAGTTTGGATTGATCAAACTTTAAGCTTATTCCAAATAAAATGTAGGGGGAGCATGCGTTTGACAAGTTAGCCTCAGTGAGCCTATAAACTCGCGAGTTTAATGAAAGGACTGTATAATATGACCATACAATGCAAAATACGTGTACACAGCTCTACATATAAATGAAATGTGACAAATTATGAACAAATATTCCTGTGCTGAAGTACCTAAGTTCCCATCTCAATAGTAACACAAACCCCCCCGTTGAGGGCGTTGTTAGAGGTAGCTTGGAATCTTTCTATCCAGCCTGACTGGGCGTCCCATCCTGCCGTTCAATAACATCCCTTCCTCTTTCTTTACAAAATTTAGTCTACACGTTAAAAAATTGGAAACCTGGATTTGTGGTTATAGTTATGTATTTACTATTTCATAAAAGCATCCCCTATCTGATCACTGGTTCACTTTTCATCAGTGTAAAATACCAAACAAACAGCAACATCTGACTGTTGACGCTTCGATACGCTGTTCTCCTTGAAGAATTTCTAGCGTCGATTTACTTTTCAAATGATGAGAATGAACACCTTGACATTTATTGCAAGACTGTACGCCAAGAAAATCCAGTATTGTGAGAGTAAAAATCAAAGAACGTGAACATTGTTAGAATGGAAAATTTGTCGACAAGGTGGTATGGGGGAATTTTGCATGCCTATTATATTCGAAATTATTTTCTCTTTGTTTTTAGAAAGCAGATAAAAAAGTACATCAAATCATTGTATACATGTCGAGTTGCTTTATCAGTATTGTTGGCAAAGTGGTTTTCAGTCACAGTGTTTTCCATACAATGACAAAAAGTTACGGGAGTGAAAGGGTTGGGTAATGTTGTCAAATTCACAGTCCCGTGTTTTCTGAAAATCCGCTTAGGCTGCGCCTACGTACCCCATAGACGTGTGTATATGCGCCTGAGAAGAACCTTCTCCTCAGGCATATGTACACACGTCTATGGGGTACGTAGGCGCAGAGCGGATTAATAGAAAACACGTGACTGTTGTCAATATGTTAGCCGAGTTGCGGTTACAGTCAACAAGTCGGTTTTCGGAACTTCGATAAGAGGTTGATATGGCAACCATATCATTAAATAATTGACAAGCAAATTGGTCATAGCATTTTGGCTCATGCTTCCAGGAGAATCGGGGAAGATAAAATTAAGGAATTAATGATTTCTAGAGTTTCTGTATCTTTGTGGAGATCTTTGCATTTATTTGCCTGCGCCTAATATCATGGCAAAGTTTCAATCATGTCTGAACACAGGGGCCTCGGGCAAATAAGTATTTATAAAACAAACAGAAAAAAAAACATAAAAGAGACAATCATCAAACGAACAAGTGAGCAAACAAACAAGTATACTGACTGGTTTATATGACAAATATGTATAGTAGATCAGTTGTTAGACAGGTAATCAACGTACGTAAGCATCCTGCAACGATCTCCTTACTCTGACTAAACCAGAGAGGGCGACCAAGAATTGCGATGCTGATATTCATTCTGCGTATTTTTAGACACGAATCGATTAATCATTAATTTCATTTCAATATTGCTCTTCATAAAGCAATGAGCTGGTGGATTATGGCACACCCCTTCAGCATCCCTTCAACATTTCAGCGAAATTTCCAAGAGAAGTAAATCAGTGTCTCAAGTTTCATTACGTGATCACAAATCGTACCAGTTGAAGGTGTTTCAATAACAAAACACTTTACAGTTTGTTTCTTTTTTTCTTCAATTTATTATAATATTAAAAAGGTAGATGCACATCTCTAATGGACGATGACACGCCGGTTATGATTACGTCATTGAATGCATCTGATTTAAATGGACTCTAACACTGATAGACTTCTTTTACCAATACCTTAATATCTGAAATTAGTAATAATACAACAAATGAATAAATAAATGAGATACCTTGTCCGTTTCACATAATCCACCCAACATAAGCATACTCAGCTGTGTGAACCAAATGTTATCCGAGAAGCCTTACATACAACTTTAAGGACAATGTCCAATATTTCTACAATCGAGCGATGTTGGACGTTTGTTACTTTGCTTTTGTCAATTTGTAGTGATCGTGCAATGCTTAAAATGTCTTCACGACAATCACCTTTCTTATGCATATCTCTCAATGATTTGGAAACCAACTGACTCTCGGCAAATCTCGCCTTGTTGCTTTTTATGATGAAAACAAGAGATATCCTTGCACACCTTCTTATCATGGAGGCTTTGGCTTCGCTTATGCCGGGTGATTTGAAGTATTGTCATCTATTCTATCCTACAGTGTTTCGAATTTCACACACCTTTGACTCTTAAACTATGGTAAATTGGCATCTCAAGGAGAAGCAGGTATACGTAAACCAGTAAAGTACCGCATCTAGTGTAATAAAGAAAAAAAAAAATTTGCAGAGTGAAAGACGCACTTCTCTTCTTCAGATTTAGGGACTTGTCAGTTTCCCGCGCGCGACAAATGTAAAACAAAAATACCAAACGAAAAATGTTAACCATACAGATATCTCTGATATATACATGTCTGATATATCAAAGCCACCCGCCCGAAGGGGGCGCTGAAAAATATGTCTGATCGTTAAAGTTAGGTACCCGAAGGGCGCGCCCAAAAACGCAACTGAATGAGGAAAGTCGTGGCAGGCACAATGTACAGTTTGGAAAAGTATGAGCCCGTGTCGAAATTCAAAAACACACTGACCCCCTTCCCCCCCCCTCCCCAAATTGGGCCCTGTTTTGGAATTATTCGTTATTTTTTCTCAACAGTCGCAAACGCTTCACTGCTGACGCTGCCAATTTTATGCGGACTAGGCATACCGTAGGCTAAGCTTGGGACTCCCCTTATCGATGCAAATAAGCTAACCTTTATCTATATCCAATTCACTGTCTTCTGGGTCATGTTACCAATTCAAGCGCGCATGCTCGAGCCCCCAGCCGTAAGACCATAAGCTTACTCATCTCCGTGAGAAACGACAACTATAATAAACCTTTCTACTGTTTAGAAAAATTAAAGGCTCAACATTTCATATTGGGTAATCCTCATATATATATTTCAACAACGATTTATCTGTTATGACTACTTGCTCTTAAGTCACCTGTCAATTCAAAAGACGAAAATACGGGACGGAGATTCCAAACGCCCCATGAAGATTTTCCTTGAACTTACATTCCAATTTAGCAAATTTACACTTTATTAAGGGAGCGGCCGGGGGGTGGAAGAGAAAACATTTCATCGACTTTTTTTAGAGCTCCCCCCCCCCCCCCCACGATGTTAGCCAACATTTTCAGAGGCTCCGCCTGTCGTCAAAGAAACTATTGGTACTCCCTCCCGCCAATATAAAAGTGCGGGGCCCACCGGGGGCCCACCGGCACCAATTTATCTCAAAAGTTCCAATTGTCATAGTGTATGTGTGTGTGTGTCATAGTGTGTATATCTTTCTATTAATATAATATATATATATATATAGAGAGAGAGAGAGAGAGAGAGAGAGAGAGAGAGAGAGAGAGAGAGAGAGAGATGGATGGATGGATGTACTACTCAGATACACATCTACTTACTAGAATATAGTCATTGAAAAGGCAATTATGTTCAAGAAATTGGTTTTTGAATTTCTCATAACCATACTTTGACAGTCGGAATTACAGTGTTCACAAGCACAAACTCCAAATTATCACCACAGTCACTCGAGATCTATTCAGCTCTAGGACTATTTGCTATAGACGTGTGTACATAAGCGAGAGTTTTTTTCGCTTTGTACACACGTCTATGGGACGAATAGTCTCAGAGCTGAATAGATCACGAGTGACTGTGTTATCATCAGTCATTGAAACACAGCTTTTTCATTGGATAACCGCAGAAAACAGGTTTGTGAAAGATTTGTTTTTCTCCCCTGTACAGAGTGATTTATCGGTATGATTTGCATTGATTGAAAAGTTGGAGCCCCTTATGGTACTCTGGGATTTTCAAGGCCCCTTGAACTCCCTGTTTTTTGTGCTCCCCGCACTTTTCTCTTCCGCCCCTCCTCTGTAGTTAACATAATGCTCGTTCCTTGTTCTGTCAGCGCTACACTTTGAACAGGGAATCGCCACGACGTAACGAACAGCTATAGCAACATGGTGTCGGTGGTTACTTCTGAATAAGCAATACGGAGCCCTTTCATTACGTCATAGTATGGATATTTTATAATATTTCCAAAATAAGCAATAACTGTCTACATTTCGAGAATTTTATCTCAAACCTAATTATGCCACAACATTTCTGTCATGTTTTGAGCGTATTTCAATGCAAACATTGTAATCTTACGATCGTGAACATTTCAATATGTTCAAACTTATACTTATGTTGAAAATGTTTCTAGTAAAATCAACGTTTATTTATCGTGTACGATAACGGTATGTCTGCCCTAATCATACAGTTCAACATTGACATGCGATTTAATGGGCGTCCGCTACTTAATATAGGCCTACCCCCTTTTTCCTTCATAAAGCATTCCCAATCAACCACGAAAAGATTTTCCTCACAAAACACTCTGAATTGAATAAACCACGAGAAGAAATATTGAATGGCTTATGCTTTGCTCTATCAGAGCAGCATGTCAGCTGAAATGTAACTCTTAACAGTTTTTTCAATATTCTATTCAGTTTAATTATTGTCAACCACACACTTCCTTGTTTTCTCCCCACAGCATACTGAGTATTCGCACTGTTAACACATACCACATGTCCGTTAGATACACATTCTTTGTTGACCAAGTTGAAATTTTGTCCGTGTTTTAGTTCAGTTATAAACATGAACTGTGAACTCCACAGATATGCATTGTGTTGACAATTATAGCTCTCGGTGTCTCGACGATAATTTATGGTGTTCTCCATGAACATGTAATTGATTCAAGAAATAAATTTCATTTGTCAATGTTACTCGGACTTTCAGCCCAATCAAGCAATACTTCGATGTACTTAACCAAACATGGAGACATTTTCGAATTCTTTTGCATATTTCGTCACAGGGTCAACATGCTCCGCACTATATAAATACCATAACCTGAATAACATATCTTATTGTTTATCACATATAAATGATGAAACCAAATATTGAAATCGCCACGGTGTGGTCTTGGTTTTATTTTGATGGTAACAGACGATTCCAGTTGGCTGCCTTGGTTCCTGAATGTACATTATATATCTGATACACTTACTCAGTATTGAATTTGTATTTGTTGTCAAAAGTCATGCTTGTCCGTTAAGCATTGAAATATTGTACAGGCATAAATTTTTAACTCTATGTTTACGTTTCCGTATGTTTTAAAGAACACGGAACAGGTGTTTCGGCTTTGAGTATTGTACAATAATTATTGCTGGTAGTCTTTATCTTCCGTAATCCTAAACTCTGTAATGACACATCAGACATTAGATCTTGATCGAAGCTTATCAGGATATTACCGCTTAGGTTCCAGGGTAAGTTATGCTGTTTTTCTATTATCCTGCTGTGTTTGTGTCCAACTCGAAAACAATAGATGCATTCATTTAACTCTGGTGTAATTTTGAAAGCAACTATTCCGTCTAAACTTTACACTTTCAAAATTAAAGCCGGTAGTCTATAGCGTTCGTATTTCCATATAGTCGACATGTAGGTAGCTTATGATGTGTTCATAGGTCAGGGTTTTGTAAGCTAGACCATTGCATGTAGTATATTGCTAGGCCATTAGTATAGTGCATTGCAGTTTTAAGGCATTACAATATCAAATAATTTCATGACACACAAGTGATATTTTCCATGAACGCATTGATTTATTCTCATATGTATCACTGTAGTGATGCATATTGTTGTAAAAAGAAAGAGGAGGGGGAGACATCTGTCTTGAGGCGTCTTCAGGGAAATTTTACTCACTTGGCTACGCCCGAGGTACGTGGAAACGTGGGCTGGATTATCTTGGGAAGAGGTAATCCAACGGACACAATATATACGGTTGCCATGGACTTTAATTATAATGGTGAGACACGTGGAAGTCTGTAACTATACTAGGAACGAGAAAACTAACTGAACTACTCTAACTGCCGAAGCGATTCTCGATCTCCATGCCAGCATGGTGTCCCTCGGAATGACTGTATTTTGCCTAAATTCTCTCCTTTTTTACCAGTGTGTGAATGTTTTAGCAAGGAGATGGGACAGTAATTTGAATTGCGATCATTGGCTTCTGGTCGAGGGAATGCATCATATCGGGGCGTCAGTCCCTCATCAGCCTCATGCTGGTATCATGTTAGCGGGTTAGGTGTCGATATGATGTTAATAGTATGCCTCTCAAAAGAGAAAGACTTAAACTTTTGCTCAAACTTTCCTGAATGAAACTTTCAACTATTCTCTTACCACATCAACAATAAAAATCGGGTGTCACCCTGCAAAGTTTGGGAATAGCGAAACAAATTACCCAACATTTTGCGATACTTGAAATTCAAATGGCCGCCATCCGTGTGTTAACTCTATGGGGGAAAATTAGATTTGGGATTTTCGAAAAAATTAGCGGGTGAAAGTTATTCTTTCTCCAAGAGCTTTAAAATGAGGCCCACAAGTGGTAGATAAGGAAATAATCGTAGTAATTTGAGAGTCCGACTATCTGTCCCCGAGGCGCGTTCTACGTTAAGTAAGGGAAATGTGTGACTTTTAAAGTTTGTAGATTTTTCGGTATGTCGAAATAGGAGAAAATGAGAATGGATTCATACCGGCCATCAACATATACTTCAGTGATACACAATGATTCGTTCCGATTACAGTAGCTACCCTTTTGATGACGTATCAATTTAACCAACACAACTGAAAATGAAGATATTTAATACCTCCGCTCTGTAGGGGTAATTACGCCTAACAGTTCACGAAACTGATACGTTCATGGTGTGTATCAAAGCGATGCAAAATCGTGAAACAGACAAGCAATTATACAAATATTTCATGTATTCATTGATATGGGTCACTCTTTTACTTTTCATAAATGAAAGACGTGCAGCTGCTTGCTAGTAAAGAACCAAATACTCGTCATATTCGACTTACATAAACAGGACAAAACATGATGGGAGCGCGACATTCAATATATTAATTTTTGGACAGCCTATGTAAACTGAGTAGAAACGACTGACGACGAGTACATCACCCAATGCAGAAATTAATATAATATTTGCCGGTACCATTAGCGGCATACACTATGACTGCCAGGTTTCTCTGAGTTCTATCAATTTAATCCAGTACTGTGTCAGTATGTACTTCACTTGAACTTCACCAGGAAAGTAACGGTATACAAATACCTGCTGTATTTTTGGTCTGTATGTAAAGGCCTGTAGTATGTAGTTTAAGGTACATAGCATTTGTGATATGTGACCGCAACGTCGAGGCAAAACTTTGTTCTGAAAAATTATCACATTTAAGTTGCCCTATGGACTATTTGAGTTGCCCTGTAGACTATAATAATATTCCAGTCGCCCAAAAGAAACAGTTTATTACACCTCACGTATTATTCAGGTACTGTGATTGGCTGAGCCTCACTCACGTGATATAGAACAAAAAGTGATAGAACATGGCACAGGTGATATAGCCCTGTCGCGTGCGCTGATATAGCCCTGTCGCGTGCAGTGATATAGCCGCTACCACGTTCTGGAATACCTCGCGTCCTTTCTGCGCGTACCACATCATCGCGTACATTTGCTTGGTATTTTCTGTGAAGCAATGGCTTTTGAAAAGGTACAAGAAATTAGCTCGACCTGAAGTACACGACGTTTAGTACATTAAACGAGAAAAGCTTGAACAACACTGTCTTCGTTTTTAGACGTTAGGGCCTAATTCAACTTCATGTAGCATTGCGATCGAGGAACAAATCGAACGTTTCACTGTGGCGAGTCTCGATCGACACTTGACTGCATTCTGAGCAAAGTTTCGAAAACAAGTGTCTGTTCGGCGTAATAAATTAATAACACACGCTAGCACGGGCAAGATCACGATTTGTTGCCAGCCCTCGGGCTGGTGCTCATGACGGTAATATGATGATACCCTCGCCTTCGGCTCGGCATCATCAATATTACCGCCATGAGCACCATCCCTTGGGCGGGCAACAAATCGTGATCTTGCCCTTGCTGGCGTGTGTTATTATTTAAATATAGCCAGTGTATGAAGGTGCGAAGAGAGATTCTCAATGGCCCTATGTATTTTGTTAGTATTGTTTTTTAGGGAGCGTTCACGTATTACTGCCAGGGATGGTCTGGCAAAACTAGGGGAGGTTTCACGTTGTTTTTTCACACAGTAGAAAGAAATACTTGATTTTCAAAAATGTCAACTTAGTCCAAAAACCTTCTTCCAACATTTACAAGTATTCTAGTGAAATAAACGTGATTTTCTTATATTTTGTTCCCCGAATGTGGACTGAATTCAGGATTTATGTGTCTTATTTACATAGAGTTTGCCAACAAAGCGCAGACGTAGGGTTACTGTTAGGCTTGGACGGGGAGAGGCGTCCTGTAGCTTTGGCTGGGGGAGGTCCCTCTTAGGCTTGGCTGAGGGGAGGTTCATGGTTGACTTTGGCAGAGGGGATCCGGAGGGTTTCTGGTGTGTAGAAGGACTGTGCTTGTATGTAGGTTTTGGCTGAGGTACTGCAAGACGGAGGGAGTAAGGTAAATGTTTAGAATACTTGGCCTTTGTCTGAAGATGTGTGCAATTACACGCAGCTGTACTCTTGATATCGAAACGTTTTTACAAATGATGCTCAAAATTATCTCAGGTAATGTAAAAGGAAAGTGAATGTGAATGAAAAGTATCTTTGATCGTCAATTCGCCAATTCTTTAATGCTAACATCTGTAACATTTGAATAAGATGAGTAAAAATATGTGCAGTTCATATGCACTGCACGTCTTTATACCTTATCTCTTTAAAATAGATTTTAAAATACATAAATATATTGTAAAATGTATTTTATGTCGTATAACAGTGCAGCAATTTAAGTGTGGGCTCACTGAAGGTGGTTGATACGTGGACATTTTAACAACATTGTGTTCCGGAGCAAAGAACAAAGAGCAAAGAAAATGCAAATTTTTGCATGAACATGAAAATTCAGTACAGAATTCAATTAACACACAAGGAACCTGCCGACCAAAGGAAAAGTGAGGAAAAAATAAAGCAATTACATGTGATGTACTTAAAAAAGAAAAGTTTGGAAACAGAGGCCAACGTTTACCCTTTCGAAAGTGTCACAATCAATGACCATTACAAATTCGAGTCAGAGATACACCCTGCATGATGAAGATCATGATGTTATCGTGATACATGAAATTGATATACGAACGCAAGAAATGAAGACTTAACGTTTTTGACATTCTGAGACACAGTGCGCTGTATATTATAGATCGGGAAGACTGCAGGGTCTTCGTTTTATTTTTCTAATTACGTTATTATCAACATAAATTATTTAAATGTACCGGTAATGGCTATTGTTGAAATATTTAAACTGCCGCTCAAAATTTCCTCCATGAAACCCTCAAACAGGTGTCACCGTTCAAAGTCATGTGCTAGAAAAAAAATTACCTAACATTTACCGACACTTGAAATTCGAATTTGATGGGGAAAAAATGAAATTTGTAATATCTATCCCCGAGGCGCAATCTCTCTCTCTCTCTCTCTCTCTCTCTCTCTCTCTCTCTCTCTCTCTCTCTCTCTCTCTCTCTCTCTCTCTCTCTCTCTCACACACACACACACAGAGCAAATTATATAGATGTCCTCGTGGGAAATTACAGTGTCAGATGCTTAGAGCAGAGCGTTTAATAATAATACATGTCAAATTACGTCAAGTATGGAGTAATAATACCTGCTACTTGAGTTTCACTCATCTCTAAGATGCATGGAACTTAAGTAACAGAAATGATTACTTTTTGTTTGAAGTAATTATATATTATATATATATATATATATATATATATATATATATATATATATATATATATATATATATATAACGGTGATAGTAAGCTTAATACTGCTCGCTGCGATACAATTGTGAGTAACATCAGAAAACGACTGCAAATCACCAAAATTTACTCTTGCAATGGACTTGCGGGGCGAGGGTATTCCATGAAATAGCTATCATCGTCTCACGGGTCATCATTTTTCAGTAAGTTGGGGCGGTACACTAATTTTGACAGAGATGGGAGACGAATCGGCCTGTCTAACTCCTATCCTGTTCACGCACCCTTACACCACCATCGAAGTGCCCGCGCACTTACAGACACATATATTTCAACATTTCTTGAGTGCTTCACGAACTCTACAACGTGTGGAGCGGTCTCAGTCAGAAAAAAATGTAATAACTTAGCCGGCTATTGAACCACTCTTTTTTGGGAGTGGAGATTTAGCCGAGCGGTTCTCTCTGTGGCCTCTCCGCTAGGCGACTGATGCCGTATGTTAGTGGGCTCGAACCCGATTGAAAACTAGCCACATTTCTTGTCAGGTCAATGCACTTTTGTAACACTTGGTGCGAGCATATACTGGCAGTTTTGTGAACAAACCGTGGTTGGACAATAAATGATTTTTTTAGATCCACCGGCAGCGTGTTTTCTATGTTTCTTCATCACTTTAATCAACTACCTTTGATAAAAGCATGCTATAGATAAAAAGAATACATGTCAAGAACTGTCAATGAATTAAAATACAAAATATTAAAGTAGGAAAGTTTTTTTTCATATTTCATTTTCAGTCAAATATTTTGACATTTCCAATATTGAAATGTTATTCAAAACACGCACATGACAACAACACATTGAGCTTGACCTCAAAGCCCCTTCCCCTCAGGCAAACGAATATGCGAAGATCCGACGGCGATGAAATTATGATCGAAACTTCCTCCAAACACACGATACGTTACTTTGTTAAAATAGGTATTTGTGATTTGAAGTGCTGACAGGTTCTTCAATGACAATCTAGATGGTGTTTGAGTACCATAGCATACGGATACAGTGTCTATGCGAAAACCTTGGTATGCAGTGCGAATTTGCGCTCGATAATTGAAACAGTGCTGACCCCCCTCTCTGAACTAGACGAGTTTCGCTTTTGATTATTCATGGTTCTCTGCCGGAATCAGGAGATCGAGATGCACCTTGGATAACCATATTCAACCAATCTGATTGAAATCACATCTAGAGATGGCAACGTTTCCACTTTGCTTGTCCCGTTCTCGTCACCTGGTAGTCGCAGGGAGGCGAATATTAGTCGACGAGACCAGCAAAGGACAAGCAAAGTGGAAACTCCGCCATCTCTGCATTTGATTTCAGTCAGATTGCAGATTTTCCAAGCTAGATTGCTTAGCAATAATTCAGTGAGTGTATTCTTCATTCTATATGTTAAGTAAAATGTGTTCATCTAAGGAAAGTTAGTTACTTGGCCGCGCTCAAATATCTTACACTGATTTCTTTTCTCGACAGAAACTATGATTATGAGGAGAGCAAAGACGCTGGTATTCATATCAGTGTCTGTGGTTGTCCTTAATTCGCTGTACTTTTTATGGACACACAAGTTGATCAGCTTTACAAAGACCTTTGAAGAAAGAAATGTGATTGTAAGTCCTCCAACAGGAGTACAGGCAGATGGAATTGATGGTAACGATAATCACCCACTGCGGAAATCAACAGAGTCTCCAGCACATCACAATGGAAAACCAATGAACGACGCATCGAATAAAGGCGAGAAAGAATCCCGTATTTTACTCTTTGCAGACTATCGGACCGGTTCTACCTTTGTTGGACAGCTTCTCAATCAAAACAAAGACGTCTTTTATTTTTTCGAGCCACTGAGACCAGTTTCTGATATGATAAAACGAAATACCATTTCCTTGGATCACAGCAACTCTACAAAATTGGAAATTTTGAAAGATTTGTATAATTGTCGTTTTCCAACTTATTACTTATATCATATCCAGCACTGGGGTTTAGCGCCGAGTGGAAGCAAAGCGCTGAGGGCGTTGTGCCGTGCACACGGTGGTTGTAATAACGTCACGGTTAACCATCTAGTCGATCATTGTAAAGGCTACCGCCATATCGGAATGAAGGTCATTCGTCTGGAATCACTTGATCAGTTAGAATCTTTGGTGACCGAGGACAAACTTGATCTTAAAATTTTACATCTGATTCGTGATCCAAGAGGGGTCGCTAGCTCCAGGAAATTCATCTCGCAAAAATTCTTAATTTCGAGAAAGAACAAGACGATATCTAAAGTCGGATTGACTCAAGAATGCAGTATTACTGTAAACGTTCAAGTGAGACGATTTTGTACAGCAAACGTTTGCCGTTTTGGTTGAAAGACCGATATAAAATCATCAGATACGAAGATATAGCGATGGACCCCTTTGGGCTTGTGCAAGAGATGTACAATTACTCCGGACTTGTCAGTTCTGAGGATGTGTCTAAGTGGATTACAGTGAACACACAGAGTAAAAAGAACGGAGTCAGTAATATGAGCACACGCAAAAACTCGTCAGAAGTTGTACAGTCGTGGAGGAACAAACTACTGTTTGAAGATGTCACAATAATACAGTCTTTTGTGCAGAATTAATGAGCCTCATGAATTACACCAGTTAATGACGGAAAATCAAATGAAAGATATGAATTACAAAACATTTAAAATCACCGTGACATCGTCATGTAAAGTTTCTAAACACTGTGACGTAAAGATTCAGGACAGCTACCGAGTCCACGAAACGTTCGAAAACGTCTCTTTAATTCTTGTACAGCAGCATATAATCAAACGCATTATTCTCTAAATCTTGATTTGTAAAGCAGTTCCATGGTTCCAGGGTGATTTTCATTTATTTAAAGATTCATTGTGCTCGATCTAAAGATTAAGTTATGTTGCCATAATTCCTTGATATGGGGAATAACCTCATGCTTCCACGACAACGGTGTGTGTGTGTGTGTGTGGGGGGGGTTTGAAATAATTGTTTGCCATCCTTTGCAATGAGACAGAAGTGAGGTATATCTGATCTATTTTACTGTAGAATTTGTATAGCCCATGGTATCTTCTTAGGCACTTGTCAAGCGGTTTTCAGGGAAACTAGCCTAGCACAACATGTTATTTCCTTTAAATTACGTGTTGTGTCCAGAACGCTGTTAACATATTGAAGCTACGTTCGCTGTAAAGGTTAATGCATTTTCAAAAATATTCCAGAATATATGCTTTTGCTTGTCGAAAGGTTTCTTACCCTACTTATAAAACCATGCTTAGTTTTCAACTTGTCACAGCGTTTTACATGTACTATGTCCAATTTATTATTCAGTGTCGCCTAGCATCCATTTGTTAGCAGGAACATTACACATTGTACACATTCTATCAGAATATCCTGTACTTGTAATTTTTTAACCCCTGTTTTTAAAAATGATGACGATATGTAAATTGGCAAGACTGAAGGATGCAGAGCCTATGCTTAGCTTTAGTATAATTTAATATGTTAGTATTCAACCAACATGAAAGGGTCTTGCTCTCATACAAGGAGTGATACCATTTATCATGAAAGGTAATCTGGTACAGGCACTGATACTTTTTACTTAGTGCTATAGCTGAATGATAGAATTGTGCAACTAGTGCTAACTCTGTGTAATTAGACCAGAATACAGTCATATCTTGCTGAGAACATCGTGGTAGACTGTTGATTCCTCGGTGACGTATGTTCAGCAATAGTCACTTGTTGAAGTATCCAGAGTGCTGTAAGTGGTTGAGCTTCAATAGAGGGGGCTGTTGCTCTGATCGTTATGGGTCCATGTCATCTGCAAAAGCGACTTTGCAATGTCTCCGGTGTCATGCCCAACCCTGAACAACCCTCGGCTTATAGTGTCGATGGGAAGTGGAGACTAGAGTCAATAGAACCCCCTTGAAAACAAGACAATGAAGATTCAGCAGTCCAGTCGTGAAGTCAAGCTTAGTTTTCATTTGAATGTACAAATATTTAGTGTTAGTAAAGAAACATGTCTCAAAATTTCTTTGATGTACTTACTTGTCACGAACATTTGATTTATTAGATACTTCTGTCGTCGTTGAAATGTACTTGTCAAGTGAAACTATATAGGTGAGTCTTACTTGACATTTTTTTTCGACTAAAATGCGGAGTTATTTGTGTTCATATTCAGTCCTCGGGTGTTTGGTTTGTAACAAAGTTTGTCTCACATCCAATGCCTGGAATTTTCATTTCTATCGTTGAATGTTAATGTAATCTGGTTTCCTCAGTTTCTGCAAATGTCGATGGAATCGGATAGGAAGGATAGAATATAATTGTAATCTTTGGCTACGATTCCTCCTCCCCGTCAGTTAACATAAAAACACTGAAATATGAAGGTCTGCAAGTCTTTAAGAAGGTGATCTTTCTATATGCATCACTGCGAGACAGAGAAAATGCCAATATGACATTTTCTTTTCACTTTGAAAGATACACTTACAACTGTTTACAATTGAATTCCACAAATTCAAAAAATCTCAGCGGAAATGGTATGTAGGCTTTTCATTTGACTGTCCCTGGTCGTTTGGCTTTTCTCGGACGCACGGTGCAGTTACTATTGACTAGTGAAGTTGCGTTCACCTCAAGATCTACGCGACAATCTGCCAGAGTGTAGTGCATTAATTGACTGTTTTGATATTTATATACCCAGAAACTTAGGGCTAGTCTAGCTTTCCATGTTCTTGGAATGGCTTATAGAATTTTTGTTTACAATACAATATCCTCTTATAACAATACAACTTGATGTCCCAAGTTTCGAGGAGAAGTGATCCAACGATCGAAAATTGACTAAGACGAACTCGGCGTCTGTCTTTTCAGACTCAATTTTCACGAGATAACTGATTCACAGCGTACTTATTTTATGTAAAAGTAACTTTTCAAGAACCCTGCTGTCATAATGCATACTTATTTCTTTGAAAAAGGTGTAGGTTAATTATGATATCATGCCAGAATTACATGTTTCTTTTCAACTGCTCCACACTTATTTGGGTATATGACAGCTGATAGTGGGACAGTGTCGAACTTTGACCTCTCTGATTTGAGAGCTTGGTGTTGCCTGCTTGATAAATTCAGCACATCCATTGTTTTGCCAATTGTTGTAATTTCAATGGAGAATGGGCTCTGTATGACGTGTATGTAATTAACTCATGTTTAAATGTATTTCATATACACAAACATATTGAGTCGCAGGTCGTGCTTGCTTTTCAAAATAAAAAGAAATGTCAGAATTTATTAGGAACCCTAATATACAAATATTTCTTATACTTTGATTCCAAGGGCTACGGTTCCTCGCCAAAAATAAATATTATTGTGCGCAATATCGTTCTAAAAATGATGTCAATAATATTAATGTCCATTATCAATATCAATGGAAGTAAAATGTGGATATAATTTGTGTAGTAGAAACCGTTTTGAAAAAGTAAAATGTCATGTACACTCACTCCCTGTAGAGTGAAAAATAAATGTGAATCCAAAAGACTTTATAGCCTTGCAACAAAATGACGATGAGGTCAACATTTCATTTCCTGGTGCTTCATATAATTTATTACAATGTAAGACAACTATTATTTCACCATATTGCAACGGTTCTGAGATGAAATACGACCAAATGTCCAAAATATGCCTTTCATGTATACAACCCCCGCCAAGACTATTCGTTTTTTGTATTGACAAGATATCATCAAGATGGTCCAATTTATGAATATCTATCATTCACAATATCAAAAACAACTGTGTTTGGGCATGGTCCTAGTCTGACCGTTTCATTTAATCTTCTTGTACCCGCCGTAAGAGTATCTTTCTCATTGTTTATAAGATTAATCGAAGCAAAGTGATGTTAGCATGTAAACAATTTACTATTTATACGAGCAATTCTCACATAGAATCCCATGGAATTTTTCTCTGTTTGACGTCGTCCCGTCACCGTATACAAGTGTTTTTCGCGGAGCCGCACAACTTCGAATCAAAGACGAGAAATTTATAAACACGAGTATACGATGACGTCAAACAATGAAAAAGTCAGTGCACGTGGGATTATATATTTATCACATGAACAGTCTTCTTACTTTTCGTTTGACGTGGATTGATCAACATTATTGTTAAAGACTGCAAAAATGTTGTCGCGGTATTTTCTGTTCAGAAACGACAAAGTTGGCTTGTGCATATGATAAAGCCATTTATATAGACAACTACAGCCGTGGTTTCTAAACTGTTCACGTTAATTTAAAGCAAACTACATCCTTGGTAAGACAGGCTAGGCTAAATAAAAATATAAGGTGAGAGCTGATACACGGTAAATATTTAGGGGAAATGAGAGTCTAATCTATATCTACTGCAGTACAAAATAATTGGGCCTGAATTTATACATTTCGGAAATGGACCTGTGGAGTAAGCGAAAGAGAAAATATCCTGAAGGTATAGTAGAGATCATGTCTCTTCTACTTGTTAAGGAATGTTGTCGAACTTTGACTTGTCTGGTTTGAGAGCTGCTATGACACATGTTTGAGAAATTAACATATCCATTGTTTTGGGTACGAATTAATTAACTCATGTACATTTCATTTACACAAACAAGTTGAGTCGCAGGTAATGCTTGCTTGACAAATGAGTTTGAAGATTCTGAGAATTTATTGGGGAAACCAAATACACATATATTTCTTATAACTTTGATTCAAAGGGCTAAGATTGGTAGCTGAAAATAAATATCATTTCAAAAATTATCAAATAATTATATCAATTATATCTATATCCATACATCGATATCAATAAAAATAAAACCGTGATAGCATGTGTGAAGGGAAGGCCGTTTCGAAAAATGAAAATGTCTTTGCATCCGTAGTCAGTCTTTCCAAGTGGAGAGCTTTGAATTGAAGCTGGAAAGATACCCCCTCTCAACCGTTGATGACTTTCCCTTAAAAGTGACCTGTTCAAACTTTCTCTCCAAAACCCCTTTCACTGGTCAAATCGACGTCAATTTTGACCGTTGGAGCAAAAGAGGCTTGGATACAGGTTTTCTTCTCCTTGCACTGAATTTAAAGCCCTTATAAAGGCAGATACACCATAAGTGCCTTCAACTTAATTTAATTTACAACCCTGATTACTTTGTAATGATCTCTGTTGGTCTTGTGACGAGAAATTGGTGAAAATTGGTGATAATTTTCAAAATATTGCACGCGTAACTGCTGCGGTGGCACTGAACAGTGTTTCAATACGGAGGGGTGTCTGAAAGAAAATGCCAAAGTGTGCTATAAACGTGTGGTTTTGTGGTCTTGATGAGCTATCAAAGTTGTTGGATGAGAAAATGAAGAAAATTTACCCACCCTTCTTTAAATTTTCCCTATAAATGTGACATGCGTCCTGTCGTTGTTTTTATATTTGTAATTTGATTTGATAATGTTCATTTTACTTTGTGTCGCTTCTCATTCAACAATGCTTCAAGTTATACCAACGCCAGCGCAGTTGTTTCGATAATAATGTCCGATGTCTTTCATTGTTGTGGTTTTTACTTTTTACAGAAGAGAGTTTGTTTCGTCGTTTATGTTATTGTTTAGTATGGAATTTCATTCAGAAGACTTTGCGTTGATGTTCTGGAGTCAAAGCAGTTCTGGTCACTTGTGAAAAAATTCCTTGGCACGTTGTTAAAGTTTTAATTGAGTTTGATTTAGCTATCGCCGTACGGTATCTTATTGTATACTATTCCCGAAGGAAGACTTCGATCTGGAAGCAAATTTCGAAGTATTTATATCAGGTGCAGCCAACAGAGCTATTCATCGAAAAAGCTATTCCAGGAGCAATTTTGAGGGCAGGGGAAATTTTAATTTTGCTAGGGCAGGGGACATGTTTTTAGGTGGTAGGGGAGCAAATTTTAGTTTTTTTTGTAGGGCAGGGCGGATATCGGTTGATTGTCCTGGGGACAGGGCTTGGCGAAAAAAAATTTTGAGGGGAATTGTTTCCAGGGCAGGGGAAATTGGCAAGTTTTTTCGCCACAGGGCGAGGGAGCTTCAAAAATTCACAGTGGGGAGGGGAAACAGGCAAAAATAAGTGGGGAGTGGGTAAAAATGAAGTTTGAGTGTGGGAGGGTAAGTCGAAAAATTTTCTGTGGGAGGGCAAATTATGAACAGCTAATTAATTACCCTCTTGACTTAAAATTAGTCAGTTCACATAATTTGTCATGCACAATATATCTTATCATAGTAAGGACCTCTTTAAAAGTGCATTGTTCGTTGGCTGCACCTGTACCAACAGAGTTCAACTCGCGATGATCATCCCTGTTACTTTTCCGATCATTGTATTGTTCAAATGCGTATCACTCAAAAACAAATCAAAACTAAAAGTGCCTGCTGGACTTTAAATACCTCTCTTCTAGATGACGAGGTTTACAAAACCCTTATCACTGATTTCTGGCAAGACTGGAAAACAAAGAAATCAGATTATGATTCTATTCAGCAATGGTGGGATGTAGCTAAAGTACAAATCAAATCGTTATCACAACAATATAGCATTGGTCGTCGCAAAAGCGAGCTTGCAGCAAAAAGAAGACTTATCAATGATCTTTCGAATCTGGAAAATGACATCTCTTCAAATAATATTAACTATGCGGAATATGAACAGAAAAAGGCCAAGATCAATGAATTTCTCAAAACAGAAGCCAGCGGAGCCTGGGTTCGCTCTAGATTTCAATTCATCAATAAAAGTGATAAAACTACACGCTACTTCTTTGATCTAGAAAGACGAAAACGCTCACGTAAAATGATGACCCACTTAAAAATTAATAACACAATTACTGAAGACCCAGTGATTATTTGTTCAATAGCAAGAGACTTACAAATCACTGTATACCCCTAATAAAATAGACTTAGATTGCCTCAATGAAATTTTGACAGATGTCCCAAAACTCTCAGATGAGACCAAACAAGCTCTTGATCAGCCATTTACCTTTGATGAGTTCACTAAAGCTGTGGGCTTACTTCGTAACAATAAATCACCTGGAATCGACGGGATTCCGTCGGAATTCTATAAATGTTTCTGGAACGTGATAGGACGAGATGTATATGAAGTGTTCCTCGATTCAATTCAAAGTGGATGTTTACCACTGTCTTGCATTGTCGCAGAGCATTGGTCACACTCTTGCCAAAGACTGGAGATAACGGTTTTCTCAAAAACTGGCGACCCGTTTCATTTCCGTGTGCTGACTATAAGATCTTCACAAAGACTCTTTCCCTGAGACTGAAATTTGCCCTTTCTGAGATCATTCATGAAGATCAGACTTACTGCATTCCCGGTAGATCAATTTTTAATAATATTCACTGTATTCGTGACACTATTTTTCATACAAATGAACAGCAAAAGCCTCTCGCTATTGTGTCTCTCGATCAAGAAAAAAGCCTTTGATAGATTTCATCACGGTTATATTTTTAACACTCTTCAAGCTTTTGGTTTCGACGAAAGTTTTATACATTGTATTCAGCTTATCTATAATTATATAACACTGAAAGTATTTTAAAGGTGAATCACGATCTTACAGCACCTTTTGCTTTCGGTCGTGGTATCCGTCAAGGATGTGCCCTGTCAGGGCAATTATACACTCTGTGCATTGAACCTCTCTTACATAAACTGCGGACAAGTGGTAGTCTACAGGGATTTACAGTGCCTGGTCCTGAGTCGAGGATAAAGATCCTCTCTGGATATGCCGATGACATTAATATTTTTGTCACTCACAATCGTGACTTTGAAGGTCTTTCATATTGGCTTAAGGTGTATGAAGGGGCTTCAAATGCCAAAATTAACTTTCAGAAATTAAAGGCTTTATGGGCTGGAATTTGGCGTGAAAGACATGATTCTCCTCTCAGCCTTGCTTGGAATAATGAGGGCTTGAAATTTCTAGGTGCTTACTTGGGTAATAATGTGAACTACACTGCTAAAACTAGGAAGGTCTATTAGAATCAGTTGAATGGACTCTTAAAAAGTGGAAACCATTTCCAAAGGCTATCTCCTATAGGGGAAGAGCTCTGATAATCAATCAATTGGCAGCATCAAAACTATGGCATAAGATGTTATGTTTAATACCTCCAGATGGCCTAGTCATTAATATTCAAATACTTTTTGTTAATTTCTTTTGGCAAGGGAAGCATTGGCTCCCTCACGATATATGGTACTTACCGGTTGATGAGGGAGGTCAAGCTCTTATCCATGTTCAATCCAAAATCAATAGTTTCCGAATGATGTACATACGTAAACTATTGTATGACAATTCAGATTACACCCTGTATCAGTATGCAAATTATTCCTAAGCAAGATTGCTGATCTCAATTATGGAATTAATACTTTTGCTCTTAATTTACCGCCGACAGTGAATATCGATGTCAACATTCCCTCTTTCTATCAACATTTGATAAAAACCTTGAATTTTCTTGATGCACAGCGTTCTAATGATCACAGCAATGTTACAAACATTCAGTCAGAACCCGTGTTCTATAACCCACTGATTCTGCAGCCTGTACAACAATGCCCTCTCTATTTGAAACAGTTTGTAGAAGGTAGTATTGTAACCATAGGTGACCTTCTCGATTTAGGTGAAAAACGGAAGAAAAGTCCGCATGAAATACAGAGAAATGTGCTATCTATTCAATTAGAATTTTAGAGAGTCGCAATTCAGTTGATCTTGAACGCTATACCACATAAATGGAAAACTCAACTGGATCGTTATTTTGCAGGAAGCGGTAACGATCCAGGTGAAAGAACATCCATTCATTTTAATATTTTAATATCAGATATTAATGTTAATTCTATCTCATTTAGTAAGTTCTGCAGAAAAGAGATTTACAGTATATTTATCAAAAAGTTTTACTGCCAGAAATATTTAAATAGACTGCCAACGCCATGGCAGACCTCTTGTCAATTCCAAATGACATTAAAGCAAACTTTAACACAGTGTATTCAGAATTCCTCAGCAGACGTGACAGTGATGTCCAGTGGAGAGCGATACATTGCTGCTTAGCAACTGGTCGTTATCTGTGTTTGAGTAACCTGAGAGACAGTGCCGATTGTAAACACTGTGGAGAAATGGAGACACTTTTTCATCTTACAGGCCTACTTGACTGTCCAGCAATACAACCGTTACATGAGTACTTGAATCAATGGCTAGAGAAAATACTGAACACTGATACAATACCTTTGACCTGGTACGTCATCGGAATGCCGAAAGGACAAACAGTCCATCGTCTATAATCCAAAGCTAAGACAGAAAGGGTTTGAATTAATATTTGATTTACTTACCGAGGAGGGGTATCTGTCATGGGAAAAATTAACCAACAAAAACCTCCAAGGGAACGAAGTCCTCCTTCTTTATGGAGCAATCACATGTCTCAGAGTTAGGTGGCCGGAGCCATTGCTGGTAGAACGGTGTTTAAAGATGAATATGAATATGTGTTTTTTAATTGTAACTTTCGACCCTCCCACAAAGTTACCAGGGAGAGCATCAGAAACGCCATTTACAGTAAAGAGGAACTAAGTCCAATTAATGAACGATATTATGAAAGAGAATATGACTTTACTGGACCATGGTCTCCCATATATAGCCTACCATTTAAGGTAGCCATAGACACAAAAACACGTGAATTCCAGTTCAAACTTCTTCATCATATTCTGTACACAAAATACGATCTATCTAGAAGAGGCATGGACCAATCACCGCTCTGTTCATTCTGCCAAAACAGCAACGAGAAACTAGATCATCTTTTCTACACCTGTAAATTCACTGAGACCTTCTGGAACGAGTTTCACACATTTTTCGAGGCATCTCTCAGTTTGTTCACGAGACATAATTAAATGAAGTGCTCTTTGGTGTTGACGGTTACTCTGACATTCATAATCACTTGCTACTGTTAGCCAAAAGAACATCTATGCCATGAAAATGAAACAGAGTAAACCACACTTTGCAGCTTTTATGTTGCAAGTGAAATTCAACTACCATCTAGAGTACGAAATAGCTCTGGAAAAAGACAAATTAGAGAGACATTGTAACAAATGGATTTCAATTTTACACAAAATTGTAGATAATTAAGCACTGTACTTCATTTTAATTTAATTTCATGTTACTAAAGAAAATGTTACCAATAAAACAATTTAAATACAAAAAACAGTCCATCTTCACCTACATCAGCTTTGTAACTATTTATGGTCACAGCAAAAGTTTCAACTATATACTGCCGATTGGACGAAGTGCCACGACCACTTAGTATGTTTAAACGACGTGTTCGCAGCAGAATCATCGTAGATTTCAACTACTATAAAATGAATGGAAACATTGACAATTTTAAGAACATTTGGTGTAACGACAATGATATCTGTGAAGTGAACACTGACAATGAACTGTTTCTTAAGATATGAACATTGCTCTAGATACTGTTCCTCAATTTAAGAATGGAAAACAGAACTGCAGTGCACCCAGAATCCTCAGCGCATATTGACAATTTCACTTGTATATACATTTATATCTACCTTAAAAACTAGTATGTAACTTGATTTGAGAAAATTTGACTGTTCATATTTTATTGTAAATATTAAAAATTTTGTGAAACTCAAAAAACTCTCTCTCTCTCTCTCTCTCTCTCTCTCTCTCTCTCTCTCTCACACACACACACACACACACACACACACACACACACACACACACACACACCCACACATATATATATATATATATATATATAATAATTATATAGATATATATAATATATATATATATATATATATATATTAGATAATTTCTAATTTCTTCACTATATGAAAGTATGAAGCTTAGTTCTAAGTTCCTGGATATTTTGATTCAATATACTTAGCGGTTTCCTCACATCAGTGAAGAAGTATTTGGATGATAGTGATTCGATTCTTAGAGATGTTGAAATTCAATAAATTATACTTTTTTGATGGCTACATTTTGATACTAGTACTACTCAAAGCGTTTGATTAACAGTGTAGAATTATCAGGATTAAGCTTATACGTAGGTTTTCTGATACCTAAGGATTACATCGTTTTATTCATGCTAGAGTAACTAGATCGTGCAATGCGTGACCATGAGGCATCAAAGTCCTGTTCCTTGTTCTTGAGAGACAAATAAACTGTGTTATTCAGTAGGCATAGGAAAACTTTCAAGTCTCCGCTCTGATTTTCACCTAGCCCTTGGTTCCATAGGCGCGGAAGCCCGAGGCCGCATTTGTGTACTGCGACGCTTATGGCCTCTCACACGATGTGAGTTGCCATAGAAGCGTCACAGTACACAAACGCGGCCTCGAACTCCGCGCCTATGGTTACCTGGGCTAATTTCACCAAGCACAGTGAGAATGGTAATGTTCACAGAATGTATAATACTCGTCATTCACTGGTGAGAATCAACCAGAATCGTCTGTTGTTCATTGGTGAGGATCAAACAGACTTGTTATTCATCAGCTAGACCGATTCTTTTTGACTCATACTAATGATTCTTACCAGTGTCTGATCAGTACAATAGAGTCTCACTCTGAAAATTACTTTTTTCATAATGCTTGGTGAGAATTTCCAGTCTCACCAGTGAGAATCTGTATCGTACTTGATTCTCACCAAGGAGTGCATTCCTCACAGACACTGCTAACCAGTGATAATTAAAAAAAACTCACTGAGAACGGTGAAAATCACAAGATATTCTCACAAACTGCGAAAAAGCGTCACTTTCTCGTTCCAATCTTGCAATTTTTCCTATAGTCATTGATCAAAAACCATTTGATGAAATTTCCTTAGTACGAGTAATGATATTGATATTGGTTTCTAATGGACATACATGTACGACAAACGAACCTCCATCCCTCCCTTCCTGCACCTACTGCACTTTCGCCTCAGTTTATCTGCAAGAGGATTATTTATGTGTGGACACACATTTTGTTTCCCATTGAAAGTGTAATCTTGTCAGTAAATTCCCTGGCAAGACAATCTGAGGCTTGGCATGAGCATGTAATTGCTTGAACTTTTTGCGTATGTTCCTTTGCTAGACAGATTCAAACTGTTCGGTGAATTCTCTCCTGTATTGTCACTTTAGAGCCAGCAAAACTTGGCTATTTTAACTTGGAAACATTTGCCAAAGAAGCAGTGTATGTGTTGATACCGTCCTGCCATATCGTATTTATGAAAAAAGCCGGTGACACAGGCCTAGACACCCTCCAGGGTAACGGGTGTCTGAAGTAAAAGTGAATTGCTCTGAGTATCTCGTTTACAAGCTTACTGCTAGTGAGGTATACACCCGGCTCTGTACTATGCTAACATCTGCAATATATCTAACCAAGTAATTACCACAGTTGATTCTTTGAAAAATGTTTCGATTCAAATACACATCTTTTTTATTGCTAACTCACCATATTCCATTATTATCACCAACTGACAATATAGATACTAAGCAAAATGTACTTTTCATCTATATTTAGTGTTTCAGTTTCCCGAAACCCGTTTTTCACATATCTTTCTCCGACGAGTAAGGGTTAGGTATCCTACAGCTTGCCTACCTTTGCAAAAGCCAGCCAAAAATCCGTAATTTTCTTTCTACTATAACAATTGATGACGAGACAATCCTTCGTAGAGCTTTGCAAGATACGATATTTATGAGAATATAACCCCTTCTTTCTCTCAACATTTTGAGCAACCCCCATGTAGCTTTCAATTTTTTGAGTGACCTCCCCCTCAGATTCCTCCAACCCCAAAGCTGCAAATAATGAAGGCTCCCTAAGTCTACATTACAGGCAAAAAAGCGGGGTTTCAACCCTTCTTTACAAAAGCATAAACTTACACCCTCGCTGTGGTAGTACCCCTCCCCTTGGAGTGCAATTAGTGGCACGAAGTATCAAACTACACACAAACATTAACTCAGGTTCTACACACCAAATTACCTAAACTTGTGAAAAGTAAAGAATGTATGCATGCTGACCGTTAGAATAAAAGTGGCTTGCATCACGAACGTAAAAAAGGTTTAACGTCCATGCTTGAATATAGGTTGTCTTATCCTTCAGGTGCCGCCAATTGGTAAATTTCGTCAATTTTACAAAATCACCATAAGCTTGGGCCCCTAACAAGTTTCGAAGGCTGATATACTGATTTTACATATTTTTGACCGTTTTACATTGCTAAGTTTGTGATGAATGCATAGTATGAATGAGTTGTGTAAAGAAACTTCACAACAATCCTGTAAGAATTGCAAGAGTCCAGCAGACTGAAAGTCATATGTCAATTTGTGAATTGTTAGCAAGCTGAATACTGGACAATTCAATATGCTGTAGGGAGTAGAACAAGTACATAGATTTATAAACTGAACGAAAAGATTGCAAATGATAGGACAATCATTCTTTGCGCCCTGTTACAACCGATAACGTAGTAACTAACCGATAACGTATCAAACCCGATAATGTAGTAAAAATTTACCGATAACGTAATAAATCAACGGATAACGTAATAACGAATCGATAACGTAGTAAATTTTTCTAACCGTTAAGGTTGTAAAAATTTACCGATAACGTAGTAATTTTTCTAACCGATAACGTAGTAAAAAAAACGTATCAAATCAACTGATAATGTATTGGATCAAGTGATTCATGGGAATGGATTCATAGGGATAGATCTATCCTCGATCGAACGATCAATCCATTGATCAATCGATAGATCGACCGATTGATCAATCGACGTACTAATCTATCAATCGATCGATATTTCTATCCATTGAATGATTGAATAAATTGATCGATTGCTCGACTAATAGAATGATTGATAAATCACTCTCTCTCTCTCTCTCTCTCTCTCTCTCTCTCTCTCTCTCTCTCTCTCTCTCTCTCTCTCTCGCTCTCTCTCTCTCTCTCTCCTCTCTCCTCTCTCCTCTCTCTCTCTCTCTATCTCTATATATATATATATTGGAGTATAGATGTACTCGTAGGAAATTACAGTACTCGATGCTAAAGCAGAGCGTTATAACACAAAATTACTTCAAGTACAAAGTAATGATATCTGTTACTTAAGTTTCATGCATCCTGCAATCATCAGAAGAATTCTTCTGTCTGATGATTGCAGGATGACGTGATAAATCAACCAATTATGCATCAAATCAATCAATAGCCTAGCAAAGTCAAACAGTAAAGAAAGATTCCAATCAACTGATAATGCATCAAGTCAACAAATAAATTATCAATCGATCGATCGATCGATCGATAAAGTGTCAATAAATGGAAACTAACTGAATATAAATCAGTGTTGTATCTTTCTTTGTTTTCAAAATCAATCAGTTACACCTTCAGAGTTACATATAGTTGGAGTATACTGTTTGACACTGTGAGTGTCTTTATCGACACACTTTCTAAGTTGGGAGGACTTGGGAAAAAAGTTTTCAACATGACCGATTATAAAATTCGTTACTTACAACGTTAGTTTATCAAAATGACATTAAGCCTTTACAAAATAATTGCAATCATACCCTTCCGTAATCCGATAACACTAGGTTAAAATTCGTAATACACTTGTTATAAACATAGACACAAAACAGCACAGAACAGACTGTAAAGAACCGGTACACACTCATGTAAATCTCATTCTAGGGCTGAATTTCAGGTAAATCTGGACTCACTGTTCAATTGAATTCCTTATAATCAAAATTCATTAATTTTGCAAGTTACTCCTGTAAGCAAGCCAAGTCGACAGATTTTGTAGACAACTTATCCTTTGTCTCGTGATTCACGTCAAGTCACATCTTATTTGAAGTAGGATTACTAAAACATCGCAAAATTGTTCGGCGTAGCCGTACATAGCATAGTGCTGATAGAAAAAACCGCTAAGGCCAAGAAAATAAAAAGTGTGTTTCTCCTCCTTTCTGCTCATGAGGAAATAAAATTAAAACAAAACACAAAAAATAAGCCACGATAGTGCATAACACAGTACTGTATAAAACAGAACTTAAAACAAAATAAGTGACACTTACATTCCATTCAGAACTGTACACATATGTCACTGTTATATATAAGCTGACAAAACTTTGCATTGCTGCACTAAAAGTCAAACCGCAGACCTGTTGCTATACATAATACTAAAACAACACTGCTGTGCATTTATCTCTGCGTGTATTCCTATGTCGTTTTCATATTCTTTGCGCATTTTTGTTGGTTGAAGAGTGAAAAAAATTGGGGAGAAGAAAAAACTTGCTTCACCGCATCATTTTTGCAATATGTCTAGGATGAGAAACAATCTCATATTTGTAACAATTTACGCTAAACGGAAAAAATAAATAGAAGAAAGGAAACTTGAATAGGAGACAATGTGATAACAAATCGATCTATAGATATATCTATCCATCTATCGACCAATTTATCGAATCAATCGATCGATCTATCGATTAATTGATCTATCTTTATCGAATTGATAGATCATTCGTTCTATCGATCGATCTGCCCATCAATTTATCTATCTATCGATCGATTGATCGATCGATCGACCGACCATCTATCAAACATCGATAGATAGATCGATCGACAAATCGATTGAGTGATCGATTATCTATCGATACATTGATCGACGTATTTATCTACCTATCTGTCTATCTATCTATTTGTCTATCTATCTAATATCTATCAATCTATCTATAAATTGATCGATCTATCGCTCCCCATGAATCGCTTAATCAGATATTATCAGCTAATTGATATCTTATTGGTTGTTTTGATGCGGTAAGCTTATTGGTTAACTTTTCTACGTTATCAGTTGATTTAATCCGTTATTGGTTCATTGTTACGTTATCGGTAAATTTGAAAATCTGAACATATGGGGTCACCATGTTTTTGAAATGCTCAAGGTGGGAGGGGAGATTCAGTGTGTCTTTGAATTTATATTCGCTTTCAACATAGCTCCGCATGCCTGCATTGAGAAACGACTATTAGGACCTACGATGGTGACAACATTCTAAAGCTTCGTCAGCTAATCCAAAATAACAAGCAAAATACATCCGAAGCGTAACTTCACGGCCTAGGAACGGCGCGAAGCAAGAGCCAGAGAGAAAAAGATACAAGGAGGCTCAACACGGGGAGCAGACATTGTAAGCTTGACCCCTAGTTCGGGTCAGCACTGCTGTGCTGCCTCCATATGCATGGTATAGCAAAGCCAATGACCTTCGATACGACAAAACTGTACGTGGAAATTAAAACATTTTGGTAACAATTTTTTTCGCTTCAAACATCGTGGTAAACATTGCTATCACTTTTGCGATGTCTTTCCTTCTCAATGTGGAAAAAAGTTCTTCAATATGGATCTATACTTGACAAATAGGTTTGCTGGGGAAGAAAAGTCGCCTTGCCCCCACAAAATTGATTTTTTACCTAATAAACGTTTTGTTTACTTATAACATTGTTCTCAGAATTATTCTTAAAAGATGATGCCATTCAGGAGAAATTCCCGACTCTCCAATTGCAATAGCATTACCTCTTATCCTCGTATTTCGGCTTTTCATTTGCAATTAAAAGAACCGTGGATGGTAAGGTAGACGATAACTTTGTTCATTCTTATGAACAAAATGGCATAGATAAACAATCTGAGAAGCATTAGGAAGTTTATTTCGCTAGAATCCGGTAAAATTTGGCTAAAAAAGTCCCGCATGTCAATAGCCAGCTTTTGTCTATTGACAGACTCCTGTCAATAGCCGGATTCTGTCTACTGACAGGACTTAGTGCAACATCGTATACGGTAAAGTCTACGGTTCCTTGTCCATAATTTCATGCGTAAGAAGGCTATATGAAACATTTTGAGAAGTATGGGGCACTTAGTTTCGCTAAAATCCGGTAAAATTTGACGAACGAGTCCGCGTGTCAATAGCCAACTCTTGGCTATTGACAGGCGCGGTGGTGCGGCAATATAATACACGCCGGGTTTACGTGTGTACGCTAAATTGCGGCCTAAAGTTGAAGCCCCAGTGCTGCTAACTTTTGATGATAATTTCACCATTTTTATTTTGAATGTGAACCAAAGTTCCTTGTTCTTCTCCTCAAAGAATGTTGATATACACAGTATCTAGCTTGTCAACTCAGCCCCCGGGTTGTAAACTGCATTGTTATTGTTGAAAACTGACTGGTCCGGACTAGAATTCAAATGTAAACAATAACCATGCATTTACACATATCGCGGGTAGATATCAGATATATATCGGAGATTTCACCACTTTGCAGGTCTTTTCAAACCCGACTTCCACGGACTGACTCTAACTTCGATGCTAGACGATACTAGATTTTGTCAAATCGCGGGTAAATATCCTATACATATCGGAGATTTCACCACCTTACAGGTCTTGTCAAACCTGACTTCCAAGGACTGACTCTAACTTCAAAACTAAACGATACTAGATTCCGTCAAATCGCGGGTAAATATCAGATATATATCGTAGATTTCACCACCTTGCAGGTCTTGTCAAACCCGACTTCTAAGGACTCACTCTAACTTCGATACTAGACGATACTAGATTTTGTCAAATCTCGGGTAAATATCCGATATATATATCGGAGATTTCACCACCTTATAGATCTAGCCAAGCCAATCTAACTTCGATATTGTATAGTCTAGTTGCCGTAAATATTGGATATCATATAAAAGTGCAAGATTGACTTGTAGTAATCAACTTGACCGATAGTAACATCATAGCAAACCTCCAAGACTACAAGTGCTGCGTTTCTATGCTTTGTTACATGGCGATTGTGGCTTTTACATGTAAAGAAATGCGAAAGTGGTAGATATGTACAGCAAAATCGCAGTTGATAAACTCAACAAGTTCAAGGCGAACGTCGAGTTAATACAGCCTTTTCCGTTCTTGTTCTTGATTTGTTTGCACCTTCGGTTACTTACACGCAAATAGTGTCCGTTTCTAGCTCCATGGTGTACCCAAGGGACTGGTCAGTTTCTTCGGCCTGGGGGGGGGGGGGCCGGTGGATTATTTTTTGCCGACGTCAAAAAGTGGCTGACCCCCCTATTCCAAATTTTTGAAAACAGGGTGACCCCCCCTATTCCAAATTTCGAAAACAGGGTGACCCCCCCCCCCGGCGCGCGACATAGGTAAAAAATAGGTGGACATAAATTTTATATATAATATATATATATATATATATATATATTATATTTTACATTTACATATATTTTATATTTTAAATAGTCATTCTATGTTTTAATGAAATTGTTGACATGTCAGTTGTAAGATAGGAATTTCAAAGTGTCAATCTTAAAGTTTGAATACAGTACATTTTGAATGGGCTGTATTTTGAATGAGCTGTGAATGTATTTCACACTTTCTATGCTTAACCAGATGTCCTGAACTGTTGTACAGAAATGGATGTCAATCATTAATATCAAAGAGGAAAAAGCAGTGAATCAAAAACTTTGATGGGTGTAAGACTTGCCAACCATCCAATTAAATCTCCTGAGGAGCCATAGAGAGCTTTTTTAGCCAAATCTGATGTGTACAGTGTCTGAGAGGACCTTTTCTTGTAACATTGAAACCATAAAAGCACAGCTAATAATGACAAAAACTGCCTTTTTTAACTGTTATTTTGTTCATAAAAAAGCATCTTTCTACAGAAAACCTGTGAAACAAAGGAAAAAATTGCATCAATGAGAAGGAAAGATATCTTGTCATTTTTCTATCTCTAAAATAAGTCACTGTATCAAATATATATTGTGAAATATTTGTGCATGTTGCTTTCTCATACTGAATTCTCATGGAGAGAACAGAAAGTATCAGGAATTTGTCATCCTTTTCATATGAAATGCAGATTTCATAATGTACACTTTCACTTTGCAAACATCAAGATCTCTGATTTATCAAAGTTATGGCGCCCGAAGGGGCGCCGAAAAATATGAAACATCCTGATATCTCTGATATATATGCCTTGTATATTTAAGTCATGCACCTGAAGGGCATGCTGAAAAATGTCTGATATATAAAGTAATGAGCTTGAAGAGCACGCTGAAAAATATTGAACATACAGATATCTCTGATGTATGTATGCTTGATATGTTAAAGTTGGGCGTGCTGAAAAATATGACTGATTATTAAAGTTACGCGCCCGAAGGGCGCGCCGAAAAATACAACTGAAAGATGAAATTTGTGGCTGACACTAGCATTTTAGGCAATGATGAGCCTGTGTCAAAATTCAAAAACACACTGACCCCCCCTATTGGGCATTTCAAAAACATGGTGACCCCCCCTATCACCAAAGTCAAAAACATGGTGACCCCCCCATGAATCCACCGGCCCCCCCCCCCCCCCCGGCTGAAGAAACTGACCAGTCCCATAATGTTCAAAATGTGTTTGTGAACCAGATGGTCACAAATACAGAATCTTTCATGTTTCATTTGATGAACCTTCCCCATCCCTTGCCCGGATCCCTTGTCTGGTTTAAAAGTTCGAGGCGGTGTTAGACACGTCGACCATCGCAGTTTTTGCGTGGCTATCCGGAGGAGTTTGAAAACACTTCCGATACGTTTCCAAGGTGCGTTGAACACATACCACGCATTCCTGGGAGGTCTCTGTTCATTTACAACTGGATATTGTTTGTTTTGCCTTATGTTTGTTTCTGAATACATGAATATAAGAATCGGTAGTAGCGACGGGCGGTGTGTACAAATGGACACGGCTTTTGAGAGTTTCTCCCTTTTCTTGTGTTATACCTTGCTGGTGACTTCGTTGTTGACTCAGTCAAAGTTAATCCAGTGATAATCTGGTGACAGCGTCCACAGGTTATAATTCCTTGCTTTGGTGCATTAGGCAATCAAACGCATCAGATCTGTTCTTAGACGCAGCACAGTGACAAAACTTCGCGTAAGATTGTCAAAGAACAAATACGTGACACAGCGAAGCGGACGGAGAAAAAGAAATCGTTACAAAACCAGTGCCAACATAAGACCAAAGGTTGGCAGTATAAATCTTTACTGGCGATACGTATCATAGTAAAACGTATTAAAATAAAAAAAAAACATAGCAAGAAGAAACATGTGCTAAGACCAAGATACCCCTACCATCCCTCCCCTGCCTCAACCCCTTTGGACGGACATTTCTACGACCCCCTATGGTTTGGTACACTGTTGTGTACTCAATTAGGTTTGTTTAGCAGATCATGATCTTGGACCACAAACAGTGCGAGTCACTTCAACTCACAGTTCACCTTTGGGTTGATTTACAAAGATATGAATGACTTGCTGTGTATGAATTCTACTCTTCAGACTCTTCAAGAAGGTAGCAAATTCCAATGATTGGTACTCACTTTCATTTACTGCTAGCAGTTGTGTATCAATTCTGGCATAAGTTGGCATCAGGCAACAATGGGAGATACTGAAATCGGAACAGCATTTTACAAAATTCTTTTTACAGTTAGCTATTACAGTCCACTTAACTGTATTTGAAGATTGATTTTCTTCAAGCTACAATTCTTTTTAAAATATAGATACATGCTAGGTATTGTATCAACATAATACATGTTATGAAATAAATATATGAAATTATAGCTTTATTACTTCTAATACTTTGCTTTAAGCATCATTACATTACTTTAATGAGAGACTTTGAAATTAAACAGAATAAGATGTAATGTTTAACCAGTTAGCAGACTTCAGAAATATTACTGGTGAAATTTGAATGTTCAGAAAGACGATATATACTCGTGTCTCAAAATAACTTTTCACAGTTATTGAATTGAAGATTCAGGGTAGATGATACATGGTGTGATTTTATCAAGTACAAAATTCAAATCCTTATTCATCAATATTATTCCACTTAAGAAGACAATATTCCAAAGCCCATCGTAATGAAGAAGTATTGCAGCATTGCAGCAAATATCAAAATTAGCGCCAATGGCACTTGATCACAACTGGCACATTGTGAAACTACATGAAATACTGAATGGGTAGGTGCTGCGGGTTTGGAGTTTGTCAGTAAATGCACACAGAAAACAAAGTCCCGAAGTAGCGAATTCCAGCCATTTTCAAACCACACTGTTTGTCAGTGGGGTAAGCAATATTCGCAATAATCACATTTCCAGGCTAACAGACTATGTTTTACGAAATCACACGTCCTTATTACAAAATAAAACGATCTTTGTCTTTAAATCAATGCGCCAGTAAACAGGTCCAGCAGCTAGTTATGTCATCAAGTCTGTAATGTTAAGGGTCATAACAAATGTGAGAAATCTAAAACATTAAATATGTTGTTTTTTATCAATTTTATTACCAAAACGCATGAAAATCTCTGATACTTTGAATCAGCCATCCTGCATATTTGTAACATTCATCAAAACCTCATTTCTGTTCCACAACTCATTAAATAGTCCACAATGCAGGATTGGTGTACATTCCAAAACTACATATATGAAAGACCCTAAAATCAATTAGTTAAAGGGGGGTTAGAAATTTCCCAAAACTATCTAACCGCCGCTCCGTTTGGCTCCATTTTTCGGAATCGGAAGCTTGGAATTAGTCTGAATATCTCTACCAAATATCAATGCAGTCTGTTCAGCAGTTTTTGACTTTTTGTCGTTTACGGAAAATGGACACTGTCCACCACCGGTTGAAGCTAACCCTATATCACAACTTCCAGATGTGATAATGACCTATGGTCATTATGTTAAAAAATACCGCCAATGCGCTTGGTCATAATGACAGCCTAGTATTATCGGCATTTATCAACAACCACACTCACTGTGAATTAGACAGACCACGAAGTCAATGAGCAACATATAGCTGAAAGACTATTTTTCACATTGCGATTTTAAGCTCATTTTTATGAGAAAAGAGACATGTATATGTATATGGAGAAAAAGCAGAAGACATATTTGTAAATTGTTTGTTAAGTGACAATCATATATGCATCTCTTGAAATTTTGTGGTTATAAGGTATAACAGTAGTGTAAGAATAATGAGGTATGAATAAGTTAGTAAAGCTAAGTTGACAGTAATTAAGATTACAAAATTATACACTAAGCTGGGGAAATCTGATTGAAATAAATGTTGAAAAGTAGCAAAGTCATGGTCATCTTTTGTCTAATACCTTGTGTAAGTTCATGAACTTTACATAAATCTTGCTATAGATTTGTTGCTAATGGGCAATAACTGTGTTTCAGATCATTTGAGAGCAATCTATCCATGACAGGTTTAAATTGTAATATACTTCTATTTAAAGGAGAGAAACTTCTCAAATAATTTTTTTCCCTGTAATTTGCTGTGAGAACTAACCTACAACTTGTAACGTCATTGTCTAACCTGTTCACCCCAATTTCCTGTAGACAGGTCCACACTCTCCATTGATAACAATGGGTTTGGGCCATACCATTGTAGTGAAAGACTGTAACATTGAGGTTGTGGATACTTAATCTCTGGAATGTCAAAGTCTGTATATTGACTCAAGGATGTTTACTTAACAAATGCCTAGGGTCATCTCAAAGTGAGAATCTAAACTATGAAATATGTTTTTTTTTTTTTATGCTTTTGATGCCCAAAAGACCATAGAAATCTCTGATACTTTGAATCAGCCATCCTGCATATTTGTAACATTCATCAAAACCTCATTTCTGTTCAACAACTCATAAACAGTCCACAATAGCAGGATTGGTGTACATTCCAAAACTACATATATGAAAGACCCCTAAAATCAATTAGATAAAAAGGGGGGTTAGAAATTTCCCAAACTATCTAACCAGCGCTCCGTTTGGCTCCATTTTTTGGAATTGGAACCTTGGAACCAGTCTATGTATCGGTATCAAATATCAACGCAGTCTGTTCAGCAGTTTTTGACTTTTTGTCGTTTACGGAAATGGACGACATCAACACTGGTTGAAACCACCTCTATATCACAACTTCCAGTTGTGATAAAAATTACTCCCTACAACAGTATATACATGTTATTTAAATTATTGTTATTTTGCAATCTCAAAGTTCACATCCTTATTTATTTGTCAATAAAGAAGGATAACATTATCAAGAATGGTTGCAGTTTGTATTTTATGTAAAGATAAAAATTGACACTGAAGTTAGAATCCACTGTTTTTGACACTGAGTTGCCATAGCATATAAAGCCCTTTATTGTAGTGTAGCTGATATAAAACAATTTGTTTGTTTAAGTGCCAATCACGGTTACTTTTGATGGATTTTTTCTATTATTTATTCCCTGTATGTCAATTGCAAGTTTTTGTTCTACTCCCCAAAGCATGTTGAAATATCCACTCTTCAGTTTGTCAACACAGCTTCTAATGTGTGAAAAAAGCTCTATTATTGTTTACATTTGAATTCTCATCCGGACAAGAATTCACTTGTCGACAATAACAATGTAGTCTACACAAATACAGGCTGAGTTGACAAACTGAATACTATGTATCTCATCATACTTTGGGGAGTAGAATAAGAAAGTAGAGTAAACATTGCAAATAAAAACACTAAAATTAGTCACAAAATGTTACAGCTACTGCACCTTTAACATTTTCTTTTTTCATACAATTCATTATTTTCTTTTTGCACATGTTATGTCTCAAGTCATGAACCAAAACTACAGGCAGAATTGTTATCATTCTATTCATTCTTTTGACTTCTTTTTGAAATCTTTATTCTTTGCCATCCATTCTTCCCAGTTTTCACCATCGACATTTACAATGGAAACGCCTGTCACTGTGCCTGGATCAATGCAGTGAATAGCTATACCTAGAAAACCAGCAAAACAATAAAATTCAACAATAATCATGTACATAAATGAAAGTATCAACATACATGATAGTCTTGTAGTATCCACAATGCAAAGTCTACAGTAACTACCATCAGAGTGTGCTAAAACTCATGATAATTTCACAAGATGATATGCATAAAACCCTGTACCAGTAAACTATCTGGTATCAGAGTAACTTTTTTCAGTCATTGGTGCATCTATATGGCTGGTCATCCATGTCCTTTTATTTAAGTGTAAGAGGTAATAATTGGATCATCTCATTTCTGATTTTGAGTAACAGTTGGAATGTAAGGTTACATGGCTATACAGAAGTACACTAACCTTTACCATCAGGATTTGATCTTGGTGAATAGAAACTCTGAACTCCACAGGTCTTACAGAAAGTATGCTTGGCAACATGAGTGTTGAAAGTGTAACATGTCAAGTTGTCTTCTCCCTGGGTATGGAAACATACAGAGTATTAGTGGAAGGTTTTCACAATGTAATACTTATGTTTGTCCTATGATAGTTCATAGCAATGCCATTGGATGAAACAAATTTGATATTTGAATCCAAGTCTCAGGAATTTACTTTAACACTGAATAAGTCATTCCTTCCTAAATGATATCATTAATATCTTAAACATTCAAAGTTCATAGTGACTTTGACTTTTGTTATTCTCACCTGTAAAATTTTGAATCTTGAGTTGGGGACGATGAAATGCCTATTCTGCTTCTTCACACAGACACTGCAACTGTTGAGAGACAAAATAAACAGAGTTTAGTCATTGTGTTTAAAATGAAAAGACCAACCTTGCCTTTATGTCTTTTGAGCTGTCCTTTACAAAAAGTACAGAAGATTTCTTACTGGGACTTACTACCTATGCTTTCAAAGGGCGCCCTCTAGAGGCCCCTAAAAGGAATGCCATATTAAAAAGAAAGTTGTTGTTGACTTTTGGAGGCACAATGTCTACCACAGACCCAAGAGAAGGAGTCTGTGGTACTGTATTGTAGATTTATCTTGGCAACTCTGTGATGGGTAAACTGTATTGGTTACCAACCTTGCATACTGTTTTGATTAAAAATTTGTGTTTGTATAAATAAATACTTGAGGCCTAGCCACCTAGCTATGAAAGAAATCATTGTAGCCTGTGTAGGCATGCTAAGTCTAATTCAAAACAACACAGTGAACTTGAGAAGTATGCGACATTGGTCTTCAGTATTGTTCTTGTAAAATCAAACTACATCAAAGCAAACACTATTACTCATTGTCTTTTCTCGAAAGGCAATGATGTTGCTTACTTCTCATAAATGTTAACGAAACTCATAGATTTAAAATAAAAGTGTGCAATGAAATTGCTCTTTTGGCAAAGACTATTTTGAAATGCACTTGCAGTGGTGACAGTTCAAAATAAATAGTATATGTTATTTCCTACTTGTTGCTTTGTTGATAAATTGAAAAATACCGTCAAGGACACTATGTGCTCACATTCAGTTTGAATTGGTCCATTCAAGAAATATTTCAACCAGAAAAACAAGAATGACTAAAGCAAATACAGTCTGCAACTTAGGGACTGGAGGTCATCCTTAGGAACATGCATATCAACTTCTATAGCAATGGGACAAGCAGATCCTAAATACATACCAAGCAAATGTCAACAAAAAAATCAGCCAGAGAAGGCTTGACAAAAAGAAAAGATGGGAGAGTGGGGAAAAAATACAGAGTGTGGAAAAAAATGTACAAAGGATCTGGTAAAAAACTAATGCTACCTGATCAGTCTTCTAGACCCTATCCGCTCCTGGTTATCAACTGTTCCAGCCCTTGGTATTGACCATGTTTACATAAAGAGCTACAATGGCCAGATGGCATGAAATGTATTTACAACCTTGGGGATTTTTTAATTACTGCTATGAGTGCTATCATTCGAATGTAAACAGCACTTAAAGTCCATCTATTACCTGATTTTGTTTAATTTGAACTTAATACTGTTGTTTAGTAAAAAGGCCATAATACCCAAATTATTAAAAATTATTTTAGGTATCCATTTCTATAAATTTATATTTCATACATAAAACACTCAAAATACAGGTCCTCAGAAAAAAATCTGAATTCATATTGGCCGTGAAATGGTCACGTGACATGACATTATTATAAATTTTGTTTGTGATATAATAATAGACTTACAGGTACTGAACCAATAATACAGGGTTCGAGACTATTATGTTTGCCATATTATTTTGCAATTATTAAAGAGACCATATGTGTAGACTTCACCATGCAGTAGCAAGGTCAATGTCAATCTTACTTGCAATCATAGACTTCCACCACACCTGGTGCCATCACTTCAAATCTAACTGCTCCACAGTGACAACCTCCCACATGTTTTACCAATTCACCACTCATTTCAAATACTGACAGAGTTCCTATGGATGCAGATCAAATCTGAAGTAAAAAGGAAAATGACAGTATTGTCAAAACTTTTCATAACAAGCAACAGCAAGGGGGGAAGAGGGCACGCACATTATCATCAAAGCTCCACAATGGCAAACACACTATCAATACTTTTTCAGTGGCTCTCCAAAATTGAAGTGAAGTTGAAATGCACTCCTGAAGCCCTAATGCATATATGGATGTTTTAACCTTTGACAAACATAGTACAGTACAAACTGCCTTGCTGCTCATGAAAGCCAGTCAGGGCAGGGGGTCAGTCAAAATTCCTGTGTTGAGGGACTGGTCAGTTTCTTTGGCCTGGGGGTGGATTCATGGGGGGGGGGGTTCACCCTGTTTTTGACTTTGGTGATAGGGGGGTCACCATGTTTTTGAAATGCCCAATATGGGGGGTCAGTGTGTTTTTTAATTTCGACACAGGCTCATCATTGCCTAAAATGCATCATGTCAGCCACAAATTTAATCATTCAGTTGCATTTTTCAGCGCGCCCTTCGGGCGCATAACTTTAATAATCAGACATATTTTTCAGCATGCCCAACTTTAACATATCAGGCATACATATATCAGAGATATCTGTATGTTCAATATTTTTCGGCATGCTCTTCGAGCGCATTTCTTTAAAATATCAGACATTTTCAGCACGCCCTTCCTGTCCATGACTTTAATATACAAGACATATATATCAGAGATATCAGGATGTTTCATATTTTTCTCCGCACCCTTTGGGCGCCATACTCTAATAAATCAGAGATATATGCCAGAGATATCTTGATGTTTGCTATGTGAAAGTGTACCATTATGAAATCTGCATTTCATATGAAAAGCATGACAAATTCCTGATACTTTTCTGTTCTATGAGAATTCAGTATGAGAAATCAACATGCACAAATATTTCACAATATATATTTGATACAGTGACTTATTTTAGAGATAGAAAAATGACAAGATATCTTTCGTTCTCATTGATGCAACTGTTTTCCTTTGTGTCTCAGGTTTTCTGTAGTATGATGCTTTTTTATGACCAAAATAACAGTTAAAAAAGGCAGTTTTTGTCATTATTAGCTGTGCTTTTATGGTTTCAATGTTACAGAAAAGGTCATCTCAGACAATGCACACATCAGATTTGGCTAAAATGCCTCTCTATGGCTCCTCAGGAGATTTAATTGGATGGCTGGCAAGTCTTAACACCCATCAAAATTTTTGATTTACTGCTCTTTCCTCTTTGATATTAATGATTGACATCCATTTCTGTACAACAGTTCAGGACATCTGGTTAAGCATAGAAAGTGCGAAATACATTCACAGCTGTGAATGTACTGTATTCAAACTTTAAGATTGACACTTTGAAATTCCTATCTTACAACTGAAATGTCAACAATTTCATTAAAACACAGAATGACTGTTAAAATATGAATTTATGTAAAATATATATATATATATATATATATATATATATATATATATATATATATATATATATTTATAAACTTTATGTCCACCTTTTGTTTTACAGTTGTCGCGTGGGGGGTCACCCTGTTTTCAAAATTTGTTATGGGGGGTCAGCCACTTTTTGACGCCGGGAAAAAATAATCCACCCCCTTCCCCCCCACCCCCCCACCCCACCCCCCAGGCCGAAGAAACTGACCAGTCCCGAATGAGGGGGTACTCAAATTCATCATGGTTGGCTGGGGTGCACTCGAAATTTTGGAGTTTCTTATATACATCCTCCCCAAGGCTGTAAACAATGATTGACAGCTCCCTTCAGTCTTGCCAATGATTTACTGCGGCTTCGACCTTGACCCACTTCCCTCCCCAAACAGTTTTCAGATAACCCAGTCGATATTTCATCGGTGGTACGCGGGTATTAACCGACCCTAGCTCGTCAAAACACATTTAATTGAGAAAGCACACATGTAGACGAATATGCGTAGATGGTGAAAGGTGGTCTAGATTCACAAACTTTGCCTACCGTACCACGCCAGCGCTGCCTCAACCCACGGTCCCTCGTGCTCTACCCTGGGTCTCTCCAGCTGTGGAGGCTGTTCCAGTGCACCGTGCACCTCTACGTCCGCGTCCGTACACTGCTGGTACAGGGGGTGTCTGGCATGATAACCATTGAGAAATATTAACCAGTATATCCTAGGTGCTTTATTTTTGAAAATCTATTCCTTCCACAGCAAACTAACAATGCCCGTGTTATATTTTTAATCCGTCAAATACACAGCCTTGCGAAGCTCATGGACATAAACATACAGTCAATGCTAAGACGGTGTTGTCATACTAGCGCCCCCTGGAATTATACCGGAAGTAGAACAACGATGGCAGCGGTAACTTTCAAACGGAGCTTGTCAACATTGTCTACTGAAAGCCGCCAATACCTTCAACCTGTTTCAATATTAACTCAAAGTAAGGACAAAATTTACCATATAATTGTCAACCATGTACACAAATTTTCCTACATGCATAGACCGTAAGGCATAGCATAGACAGACTACACGAATTTTAACAGTGTTGTTTGTGGACGCGCAGACCCGGGGTACAGACTATATGCGCTCATGGCCTATGGGTGGCTACATGTAGTCTGCAGATCTGCTTGATAGATCGATCGTGTACTAAGGCCTACGGGCCGGCGCTACACAGCCAGCACGACAGACGAAGCCGGCGCATGGTCCATGGGCTACAATTATTGCAGCTAGCGTACTCGCTGCTCTGCCCACCCTCCACTGCAGGGGCGAGTGCAACGAGCAATCGATAGATTAATCAAGCAGACTACAGTCCACACCCTCCCCACGAGCGCTTGTGTGTACAACCAGACGGTTTTGAGCGTCAACACCAGTAGTTTATGATACATGTAAAGACTAAGGTTAATATGGGGTCAGGTTGTTCTATGACTGTGCGTGTTATCCAGCTGTCAATTCAGAGTAGTGAACTGTGTGAATCGGGGTCCAGACACTTTGCACCAAAACAAGGTTGCCCCACACAACTTCATCCCAAAGCCATTTCGTACCAAATCCACCTTGTCCCGAGCCACTTAGCCTCAAGTACCACCTCGTACTAAAATCACTTCACATCAAGTATGTCAATCATGATACTAACTACCTACGTGTCTTGAAATGACGGTGTATCACAGCATTGTTTTACCTACAACTGGGAAGCATTTAATACTGTGTCAAGACATTGTTGCCGCCACAAACCATTTATTCTTGCAGAAAACCATAAATGGTAGAATTAGAAAAAAGGACAAACACAAACTACTAAATGCTACAACTCAGGTGCCTTGCACGGAATAGCGCGATGTTATTTTCTCAAAATGTGTACAATTTCAACTATTCAAGACTTCAGTCCTGAAATGATATAATAATAATATTTTTATTGCTTGCTTGTAAATATAGGATTTACATCACATTTGTGGCAATAAAAGTGTGATACAAAAATAAGTTAAAATTTTCTTCAATAAAGATAAAGTATTACAGTATAATAATAGTAGCTAATAATAATTATAACTAGGTATTTCTTTGTTTATATAAAGTAAAAATATAATCTGCAAGTTGTTCATTAAAAGATAACTCTTGTTTTGTTAGTAGAGAAATAAGCTGATATAAAGGTGATGAAAACTTTGATGGCAGTGGTTGTTTATTTTCAGCTTTACTGGTTGGCGATAGTTTGGGGTGAAGTGGCATTGTTTTGGGGGCAAAACTGTTGGGGCAACATGACTCCTGGGGCAAAGAGGTTTTGGTATGAGGTTGTTTTGGTGCAAAGTAGTTTTGGTGCGAAATGGTAAGGGACGAGATGGTATGGTGCAAAGTGGTTTCCGTGCGAAGTGTCTTGGAACTGTGCCTGTCATGAAAAATTGTATTGCAACTGAGAATCTTTGAATTACATCCATGGTCTCTGCAGCTGCAATTACAAGTACACAAAGATTATTCCACTATTACCATAGGGCTGTAGATACAATGAACACAGAACCATCACAGTGTAACCAAGGGCTGTAGATACAATAAACAGAGAACCATCACAGTGTAACCAAGGGCTGTAGATACAATAAACAGAGAACCATCACAGTGTAACCAAGGGCTGTAGATACAATAAACAGAGAACCATCACAGGGTAACCAAGGGAGTGACAGCTAACCTAGGGCTGACAATGTTTCAAAACTAGTTACAGTCAAAGGACTTTAGAAATCATACATGATCAAAACCAGTCCTACTAATTACTGCCAGTGATTGCCCGAAGCTGCATGAGAACTGCCTGAGGGAAAAGTAGGCCAAATTTCACCCAATTTAACACTAACCAACTTGGTAGATCCAACTTGGATCAAGCCTGGTAAACCAAAAATAACTTTAATTTGGCATTCACATGATATTTTCTCCTGCGGTTTTGGAGCCCAGAAGACGTCGGACACAGACTAGAAAGACGTCGCCAGCTTGATTTGAGATCATACCATTCAATGCAAGGGGTGGTAGGCTGTTTCAATGCATATAGAGTGATAGGTTGCCTTGCCAAGTGTGGGCAGATTGACAGCCTACCACCCCTTGTGATTTGAGATCATACCATTCAATGCAAGGGGTGGTAGGCTGTTTCAATGCATAGAGTGATAGGTTGCCTTGCCATGTATGGGCAGATTGACAGCCTACCACCCCTTGCATTGAATGGTATGATCTGAAAATCAAGCTGGCAACATTCTTCTAGTCTCTTCTGGTGTCTTACGGGTTCCAAAACTGTCAGAGAAAACATGTGAATGCCAAATCAATGTTATTCTTGGTTTACAGGGCCTGAGCTAAGTTGAATCTACTTGGTTGGCATAAAGTGGGCGAAATTTGGCCTACATTTCCCTTGAGCAGTTCTTGGGCAGTGCTCTTGCAGCTATGGGCAGTGCTCTTGCAGCTATGGGCAGTACTCTTGCAGCTATGGGCAGTCCTCTTGCAGCTATGGGCAGTCCTCTTGCAGCTATGGGCAGTCCTCTTGCAGCTATGGGCAGTCCTCTTGCAGCTATGGGCAGTCCTCTTGCAGCTATGGGCATCCTCTTGCAGCTACGGGCAGTCCTCTTGCAGCTATGGGCAGTCCTCTTGCAGCTACGGGCAGTCCTCTTGCAGCTATGGGCAGTCCTCTTGCAGCTATGGGCAGTGCTCTTGCAGCTATGGGCAGTGCTCTTGCAGCTATGGGCAGTCCTCTTGCAGCTATGGGCAGTCCTCTTGCAGCTATGGGCAGTGCTCTTGCAGCTATGGGCAGTGCTCTTTCAGCTATGGGCAGTCCTCTTGCTGCTATGGGCAGTCCTCTTGCAGCTATGGGCAGTGCTCTTGCAGCTATGGGCAGTCCTCTTGCAGCTATGGGCAGTCCTCTTGCAGTATGGGCAGTCCTCTTGCAGCTATGGGCAGTCCTCTTGCAGCTACGGGCAGTCCTCTTGCAGCTATGGGCAGTCCTCTTGCAGCTATGGGCAGTCCTCTTGCAGCTATGGGCAGTCCTCTTGCAGCTATGGGCAGTCCTCTTGCAGCAATGGGCAGTCCTCTTGCAGCAATGGGCAGTCCTCTTGCAGCAATGGGCAGTCCTCTTGCAGCAATGGGCAGTCCTCTTGCAGCTATGGGCAGTCCTCTTGCAGCTATGGGCAGTGCTCTTGCAGCTATGGGCAGTGCTCTTGCAGCTATGGGCAGTCCTCTTGCAGCTATGGGCAGTCCTCTTGCAGCTATGGGCAGTCCTCTTGCAGCAATGGGCAGTCCTCTTGCAGCAATGGGCAGTCCTCTTGCAGCTATGGGCAGTCCTCTTGCAGCTATGGGCAGTGCTCTTGCAGCTATGGGCAGTCCTCTTGCAGCTATGGGCAGTCCTCTTGCAGCTATGGGCAGTCCTCTTGCAGCTATGGGCAGTCCCCTTGCAGCTACGGGCAGTCCTCTTGCAGCTATGGGCAGTCCTCTTGCAGCTATGGGCAGTTCTCTTGCAGCTATGGGCAGTCCTCTTGCAGCTATGGGCAGTCCTCTTGCAGCTATGGGCAGTCCTCTTGCAGCTATGGGCAGTCCCCTTGCAGCTACGGGCAGTCCTCTTGCAGCTATGGGCAGTCCTCTTGCAGCTATGGGCAGTCCTCTTGCAGCTATGGGCAGTCCTCTTGCAGCTACGGGCAGTCCTCTTGCAGCTATGGGCAGTCCTCTTGCAGCTATGGGCAGTCCTCTTGCAGCTATGGGCAGTCCTCTTGGCAGCTATGGGCAGTCCTCTTGCAGCTATGGGCAGTGCTCTTGCAGCTATGGGCAGTCCTCTTGCAGCTATGGGCAGTCCTCTTGCAGCTATGGGCAGTCCTCTTGCAGCAATGGGCAGTCCTCTTGCAGCAATGGGCAGTCCTCTTGCAGCTATGGGCAGTCCTCTTGCAGCTATGGGCAGTCCTCTTGCAGCTACGGGCAGTCCTCTTGCAGCTATGGGCAGTGCTCTTGCAGCTATGGGCAGTCCTCTTGCAGCTATGGGCAGTGCTCTTGCAGCTATGGGCAGTGCTCTTGCAGCTATGGGCAGTCCTCTTGCAGCTATGGGCAGTCCTCTTGCAGCTATGGGCAGTCCTCTTGCAGCTACGGGCAGTCCTCTTGCAGCTATGGGCAGTCCTCTTGCAGCAATGGGCAGTCCTCTTGCAGCAATGGGCAGTCCTCTTGCAGCAATGGGCAGTCCTCTTGCAGCTATGGGCAGTCTCTCTTGCAGCTACGGGCAGTCCTCTTGCAGCTATGGGCAGTGCTCTTGCAGCTATGGGCAGTCCTCTTGCAGCTATGGGCAGTGCTCTTGCAGCTATGGGCAGTCCTCTTGCAGCTATGGGCAGTGCTCTTGCAGCTATGGGCAGTCCTCTTGCAGCTATGGGCAGTCCTCTTGCAGCTATGGGCAGTCCTCTTGCAGCTACGGGCAGTGCTCTTGCAGCTATGGGCAGTCCTCTTGCAGCAATGGGCAGTCCTCTTGCAGCTATGGGCAGTCCTCTTGCAGCTACGGGCAGTGCTCTTGCAGCTATGGGCAGTCCTCTGGCAGCTATGGGCAGTCCTCTTGCAGCTACGGGCAGTCCTCTTGCAGCTACGGGCAGTCCTCTTGCAGCTATGGGCAGTCCTGGCAGTCCTCTTGCAGCTATGGGCAGTCCTCTTGCAGCAATGGGCAGTCCTCTTGCAGCTATGGGCAGTCCTCTTGCAGCAATGGGCAGTCCTCTTGCAGCTATGGGCAGTCCTCTTGCAGCTAGGGCAGTCCTCTTGCAGCTATGGGCAGTCCTCTTGCAGCTATGGGCAGTGCTCTTGCAGCTATGGGCAGTGCTCTTGCAGCTATGGGCAGTGCTCTTGCAGCTATGGGCAGTCCTCTTGCAGCTATGGGCAGTCCTCTGGCAGCTATGGGCAGTCCCCTTGCAGCTATGGGCAGTCCTCTTGCAGCTATGGGCAGTCCTCTTGCAGCTATGGGCAGTCCTCTTGCAGCTATGGGCAGTCCTCTTGCAGCTATGGGCAGTCCTCTTGCAGCTATGGGCAGTCCTCTTGCAGCTATGGGCAGTACCTCTTGCAGCTACGGGTCAGTCCTCTTGCAGCTATGGGCAGTGCTCTTGCAGCTATGGGTAGTCCTCTTGCAGCTATGGGCAGTGCTCTTGCAGCTACGGGCAGTCCTCTTGCAGCTATGGGCAGTCCTCTTGCAGCTATGGGCAGTCCTCTTGCAGCTATGGGCAGTCCTCTTGCAGCTATGGGCAGTCCTCTTGCAGCTACGGGCAGTGCTCTTGCAGCTATGGGCAGTCCTCTTGCAGCAATGGGCAGTCCTCTTGCAGCTACGGGCAGTCCTCTTGCAGCTACGGGCAGTCCTCTTGCAGCTATGGGCAGTCCTCTTGCAGCTATGGGCAGTCCTCTTGCAGCTACGGGCAGTCCTCTTGCAGCTACGGGCAGTGCTCTTGCAGCTATGGGCAGTCCCTTGCAGCTATGGGCGTCCTCTTGCAGCTACGGGCAGTCCTCTTGCAGCTACGGGCAGTGCTCTTGCAGCTATGGGCAGTCCTGGCAGTCCTCTTGCAGCTATGGGCAGTCCTCTTGCAGCTATGGGCTGTCCTCTTGCAGCTACGGGCAGTCCTCTTGCAGCTATGGGCAGTCCTCTTGCAGCTACGGGCAGTCCTCTTGCAGCTATGGGCAGTCCTCTTGCAGCTATGGGCAGTCCTCTTGCAGCTATGGGCAGTCCTCTTGCAGCTATGGGCAGTCCTCTTGCAGCTATGGGCAGTGCTCTTGCAGCTATGGGCAGTGCTCTTGCAGCTATGGGCAGTCCTCTTGCAGCTATGGGCAGTCCTCTTGCAGCTATGGGCAGTGCTCTTGCAGCTATGGGCAGTCATGGGCAGTAATTAATAGGAGACATCAAAACTCAATGTACAAATCTATGCATTCAACTTAACAAGGACTTATACAACAGCTGAGCATGTAGATTGTTGAATTCCATAAATAAATGGCGTGTTATGAGGAATGTATGAATTCTTGATTCAAGTGCCAGTTTTACACACCTCACACTGGTATCAATTAAGAGTTGGATTTATTGATAGGAGTACTGAGAACCTTCACAATGGAGACCATCAGAGATAAATACTGTGGCAGTATTGTCCATACATATTACATTGTATCTGTTCAATGGTAGTACTTCAAGTCAACATTCCTTTGTCTCACTGGTAATGCATAAATTAATATGATCAAGTCTGTAGATGTGGCAGGCATGACATAATCTCTTTGCAAATTTGATCTATTTGAAGTGTCAAGGTAAAGCAATACTCAAACTAAACTTCAAACAACATCCAAAAATATGCAATGGATCCTGTTGGGTTATAATTCTATCTCATATTTCCAGGATTATTTTTCTTATATAAATGAATCACTAATGTTCTATATATTTCTGTAGGATATGTCTGTAGAGAAAGACAGGTATTAACACGCCATGAAATCCAGCACAATGGAGAGTCTGATTTACCCAATGAGAAATGGACATACATGGAGGAAGGGCACACCAAGATTGTCAATGATGAAACCATAGTAAGGACATTCACATTACAAGGTAAGCAACATTGTTATCGTCCATCAGTTGAGTAGATTAGATTTACATCATCAAGTTAATGAGCAAGAATTTGTCCATTGAGGGTTCTAATTTTAATAGTCCCCAGGAAATAGACATTGTTTGTCAAGTGATGTGCTGGGATGCAAATGTATTTCACCAAATGTTGACATTGGTAAAATGTAATTTTTTCCGTACAAAGTTAAGGAGAGAAAATTTTCTATAACATCATATTTCACTGTGTGGTCCTAGCCGTGGTCCTCCATGTGTTCTATGCTCATCTCTTTACACTTCATAGGTCACCACAGAAATCACAGTTAACAAGTCCATGTTTCTGGTAAAACAAAAAAGTTTGGAAGAAATGTAATTGGTATAAATCTGTTGATATGGTTGTTCTTGTGTTGTCACTGAGTTCACGTTTTATTTGTCAGGCCTTGACTGAAACATACATCCTCCTTTTAGAATACAGTGATATCTGAAGTATTTATAAATTGTACCATGTGCAGTTTATAGCTGTATTGTCGAGTTTGTAAGTACAGTTCACCATGAAAGCCATTCTTACACAAGAACTATGGGGTACTAATTTTACAAATTACACTATGGCTACTGAAAGTACCAACAATTATATGATTATTTAGGCAGTTACAATACATTTGTGGTCAGGATTTGGACCATGACATCTATGATAGCTAGACTCCTTCAATCACAGATAGAGAGGCACTGTCTGTGATCCCAGATAGCTCTGCCAATAGTTGGACATTTCTTAACACGTTACTCATTACTTCTTTGCTGCCTTCTGTCTTGTAGAGCCAAGTGAGTTAGGTTGCTGTTGAATCTAGTCATTGATCATCATTACCACTTTTATACTTGTAAAATGCAATAAGTCAGATGATGAATAATATCAATGATTCCATTCTAATTTTGCAGATAAGATTTTGGTCAAGAAAATCAAAGTAAAGAAGAAAAAAATGAAGAAGGTTGTAAGAGACAAACCTTGGAGTGAGAGTGAAATGTTGGCTCTTTGTAAAGTAGTTGACATTTGCCGCAGACACAGCAATGCACAGAGAACAAGTAAAGAGACGTTATCAACCCTCAACATCTATAAAGAAGCCAGTCTAAGGAAAGAATTGCAGAATTTACAACCAAAAACATCATTGTACCAGGCTCTGCTGCCAAACCGATCATTCAGTGAAGTAAGGCAAAAAATACAGACAGTAAATTTTGAGTTGAAATATTCCGCTCATCTGATGAACAGTCAGAGATCTCATGGTGGATCATCTAGACGTTGCAGACGACAAATTCAAACCACTGCAAAGAAAGCAATGGCAAAGAAATTTCTTCAGAAAGCTAAAACTTTGCCATCATCGGTGTCATCACCTGCACAGAAATGGCAGAAGGTAAAGATCTCATCTATATTCAGTATTTAAGATGCAGAGGTGTAGTCAATCTCAATGCGGTCACTTTGATGAAAAGGTCTAGTTCTAATTTCACAATATTGATCATAGAAAAGAATGCTAATTTACAAATAATTGCAACAAAAAGTGTGTGTTTCAGTAATTCTTTGATTCAATTATTGTGTCATGTTCATAAAGAGTTTTACTTTACATCGAAAACACTAAAATATTAAGTTTGCTTGATTACATTTCATAGCAGTCTTTTATTCTACAAGTTACATGACATCAACTTAAATTTGACACTTTTCATTTGTGCCTTTCATCACAGGTTGAGGAGGACAAATTGAGAGTTCAAAGATGCAGGTTTCTCGACAAATGTTTAGAGGCACAGACAAGAGACCTCTTACAACTTTCCACATCACAGACCAGTCATTCTACATTGAATAAAGCAAAGGTTTGTGGATATTCTTTTCCTTATACCCTGTTGATTTTGTCGACAAGATGACTCTACTATCTGCATACAGGTAAATGAAGTTATTAACAGGTAAAGAACTTTTTCCAAGTCACTAGGATTTGTTGAAATTGTACGAACATGACTAGAGATATCTTTAGCTTTGTCAGTTCCATTAAACTTGTGTAGACCAGTTGCCAAGGTTACCAGGCTGATGAAACACATGGCCGGAACTAGTTATGAACTACAATAGAGTAAGTGAAATATGCAAATAACTCTCTGGAAGTGCATGTCATTTTGTGCATTTGCAAGTTTTACCCAGTAGTTCTAATGTCTCCATTTTTGTTTTCATTTTCTTTCAAAGGATGATAACTCAACATCTGTAAATGATCTGCCATTGATGGAAAATGTGAGAGAATCTAGGAAATCCATCCTTGATGCGTGTCTCCAAGCTCAAATATCACGATAAAAAGTTTATCTGCAATATTCAAGATTCTTTCTCTGTTTCACCGTGGATTTGTTACTTGCCAGAAATTGAATACATATCATGGATGCATCCATTAACCTTGCTTTAATATATGTGTTTTTGAAATGTTTTCCATGACAAAGTAACTAAATAAATTGAGTTATTCATCAAAAACTGCCTTAGTGATATTTCTTGATTACATATTTCATTTCTGAAATGGGATAGAAAGTTTTGCTTAAAAAAGCTTATGGAAAGTTCCATAATGATAGTTTCAAATTTTTTAAGATTTCTAATTTTTCACATGACACTGTAAACAATTTAAAAAGTTAATGGTCGGCCATTCAACTTCTGTCGTCTTCTGAAAAATATGCTGATCCAAAACCTGACTAAAGAAGTACATCTTTATACAGACTAGGATATAAGCAAAGCTACATGGCACCCTTGGTGAAATGTCCTGTGTAAAGTTGTAAAATTCTCTATTGTGTCAAACTTTTGTGAGCCTGACTTCCTTTTGCGTTTGTATATCCATCAGTTTTAGCTCCGCTGTCAACAACACAGAGTTTATCAAATAGGCTGATTTTCCGTCGTCATCATCCTTCCTCAACCATTGCCTTCTCCTCTGAAACTGCAAGTCCAATTGCTTTGAAATTGATATGCAGTTCACTTTGGGTGACCTCACTGACGTTTGTTCAAATCGTGGTGTAATTTGCATATTTGTACTTTGGGGCATTTTTTTGCTGTTTATGGTAAAAAATCCTGAAACCTCATGTCTGATTGATTTGAAATTTGACATGCAGCTTAGGGTGGCTTCAATTAGATTTGTTCAAATCATGGTGAAATTTGCATATTTGTATTTTTAAGGCAATTTTTGTCATTTTTGGTCATAAAATCTTTAAAAATCTTCAAAACAACAGGTCAGATGGCTTTGATGTTTAGTACATAGGTCCCTAAGGATGGTGTATTTCAGATTTGTGTAAATTTTGCAGAAATATGAAAATTTGTATTTTTAAGGCAAGTATTGTCATTTCTGGTCAAAAAATTTGTTTCATCAAAATCCTTTGTCTGACAGCTTTGATTTTTGGTATACAGGTTCATAGGGATAAGCAAAATGTGATATATTCAAATTATGATGAAATCTACAATTTTGTAATTTTGGGGCAATTTTGCCATGTTTGGTCAAAAATTCGTTTCTCAAAAACTGCTTGTCTGATAGCTTCGATATTTGGTATACAGGTTCCAAGGGGTTGTTTAATATGATATATTGAAATTATGATAAAATTTGCAATTTTGTATTTTAAGGCAATGTTTGCCACTTTTGGTAAAAAATTTTGTTCTCAAAAAAGTACTTGTCTGATAGCTTTGGTTGACATATTCTTAGGGATGATGTTAATATGATATGTTCAAAATTATGATGAAATCTTCAATTGTATATTTTTTCTGCTATTTTTACCATTTTTGTGTGGCCACTGAAATGAGTTATCATTCTACCTTCTTCATCAACATTTGTGTCAAAAATAGTTATTATCTACATAACACTGCGGATCTATATTGGTTGCTAGGTCACTTGTTCTAACTTCTAGGCAGTGTTCAAGAGAGATTTTGTCTCTCAGTCATACCTCAAAATTTTTTATGTATTGAAGTTTTGCTGTGGTATTTTAATTTACTGTCATGTTTTTGCAGCACCCATACTTTATGTGAACTGCTAGTTCAAATAGCATGAAGTTGATGCTGAATATTAATCCATAGCTTGTGCAGGCTTTTCATAGTACTGAACCACCCCCCCCCCCCCCCCCCCCCCCCCCCCCATTAGCGGGCCCTCTGTATAGGAACAATGGCCAGTCTGTGACTGCTGAGTTCCGAAGTAATCGCGCCCTCTACAAACTTCAAATGGTTTTCAAAATGGCAGCTCTCTGGTGAAGTTCAGCCGTCGGTCAACATTGATTGTTTTTGCTTCATTTAGGGATTTAACCCGCATTGGTTGCCTTTGGTGAGTAAAATCTTAATTCATACTTGAGTGTTTCATGTAGAATGGTGATTAAAAAGATTGTAGGCGAGCGCGATCGTGCGTTCGTTCAGAAGTGTGCGTATGATAAACAAGTAATGCAATGCATATGCATGCATACATGTGTACCGATTCGAGGACGATGATATTGTCATATGTTGCATAACACCACTCCTCAAACAGTGGAGCTGAAATAGAGATCTGGTCAAATGGAAAACCTTTTCTATACTTTGTCGTATCGGTGCCGAACGCCCAAACGTGGTATGGGTACCCGGTACCAACAATGTTCCCTGGATAATAAGTGAACAAATTTCACCTGCAGAGGGCGCCATTTGAGGCTAAATCAACCAAACCAAAATCAAAGCAAAAATCGAATTTTCAGTTAATATTATCCAGGTTTGCCTTTTTTTTTCGAATGAATTTTTCAACAAGATAGCTCATTTTATTCATAAATTTCATAAAGAATTTTATAGATAAAAATTGAACCTGTTGCAATTATTGCAGGAGTAATATGCAGTTTTATAAATGCAGCTTTAATAACTCGACCAAAAACTCTCTTCCAGAAGGTTCTTTTTGCTGATCAACCAAAACAAAGATTGTCTCTAACTGCATATTCTAAATGTGAATGTTGAAATGAGCTCACAGAAAATCATTGTAAAATTTTAACAAAATCATAGCATTCAAAAGTCAAAATGAATTGCTAAAATGCTTCAAGAACTAAAATATTGTTGCTAAATTTCTGAACTCAACTAAACTGAAGACCAATTTGACATTGATAAATGAAATGACAAAGCCTAGAAGAAACTGCTTATGTACCCAATAATTGTATTCAGTGCTTGATTTGCCAGTGTATGTTAAACTAGACATTGGAATGCAACAAGAAAAGGGAAAGGGCCAGTTCACACATACAAGAACATTAAATGCCTATATCATAGGCAGAAATGCTCAATATTTTTTTTGTATGCACACAAGACATGCATATACCCTGTTCACATTCCTTTTATAAGCAAATTTTTCAGACACACATTCTGAACAAGACATGAAAGATATGAAAATGATATGTTAATGTATAGGTGTAAAAAAACATGATGGCAACTCTTCATAGTGATAAAGGCTGCAAATTAGAATAATAACTGGAAAATTACCAAACAGGAAATGTAGTTTCCGGCTTATCAATTCATTCATTTTGGCTTTGAAAAGTTATTAGCATTTGAAGGCAGAGAAATACTTTTTTAAAGCTTACATAATATGATGTCATGGCATAGTTGTCTCACAATGACATTTTGTCAGTGAAGTACTGTGTGACTGAGTCTGCTCTGATACCAGCATTTTTTAATATCAGTACAGCTGAGTAAATTTTTTTATCAAATGGGATTGACTTGATTTTGATATCCTCTTCATGTTCTTTAAAAATATAAGGGAATTTGTAAATACATCGTATTGTTCATGTTGAAAAAGGAACAATTCTCTCAGGAGAAGCCTGTTGAATTATCATGTGTTTTTTATCTTGCAGGTGTCTATTAATGAAGTTTTTTGTAATCAAGGCAAAGACACAGAAAATGTCTATCATTGGTCAGTTCATACGTAATTTCAGCAATATCTCAGGAGGACTGGTTTGTCGAGGTGTTCAGAATGGTAGATGTGTACCACAGCAGACAAGACAGTCATACCAGACAAACAAATGTCACCTTGGAAACCTGGAGAAATCTCATGACAAACTTAAATCTAACATGGCGTCATTTCACCATGGATTAAGACAGAATTCCTTTGTTTTTCGAGGAAGAATGGCATTGTTAAAACAAGACAGCCTAGCTTTGGATTCAAAAAGTGAATACAAATCAATCTCAATTAGTCAATATGGATGTAGACAATCAAATAAACACATTGAATGGCCAAATACAAATGAAAGAAACTCATCACTCACAAACATGTGTTTAGAAACAATCAGATCTTTTAAATATAAGCCACTCTCAAATTACAACAAAAGGAATAATATTTCGTCATTGGTGGATAACAGTCAGCTCTGGTCAAAAAAGCATTTTTGTCAGCAAAATGAAGTCTTTCGTTCAGATGTGCGATGGAATTCAACTTCTGGGCAAGTGACAGCCAAGGTAGAAGAATCAAATGCTACAGCTGTTAACCTATCACAACTTAAAAAGACTGAAGAAACAAAACAAAGCACAGATAAAAAGCACTTGAAATCAAGACCAAGAACCAAGAATCCATCAAGATTAGCTAAGGAAGACCAACAGGTAGTACAGCTGTATCATACAGTTATCAACAATTTGAACCACTAAGATAGCAAAGGACTTTCTCTAATTACAAAAACTATCAATGAAGTTTCTCTGCATCATAAGAAACTGTATTCCTGTAGTTTTTTGAAATGGAGAGATTGAAATGCTGGGAAATCATGTTCAGATATGTACATGTATGAAATACAATGCCTCATTACTACAAGGTAAACTGACTGCTTCCATTTGTCCATTTTATTGGAATTTTTCAGGATTCATACCTGTGTACAGCTTTCTCTACAGCTGAAGAGTACAATCTAGAACATCTCAGCTATGATCTTCAAGCTCATAAACTTTGTACTGTGTCATCAATGCCACAAGGTGAGCTAGCTTGCCTGTCATCAGTACGTATCAGTATGTATCTGTGGAGTGTTGTCATCAGTCTGTGCAGTGTTGTCATCAGTCTGTGCAGTGTTGTCAATCAAGTTGCAACTGATACTTTTACTGAAAACTGTCATCCAGGAATCAAATCGTTTCCAAAGTATTGTCACCATACAATATACAGTGTATTTATGATAAAGTGAATTTTGTACATGTGCATCTTATATCCAAATTAGAAATTGCATTGTGATTGGCTTTTGGAAACAGGCATGGAAACACCAACTGTAAATTGGTAACGCAACACTGAAGCAGACAGAAATGACTATGTAAATAGTTCAGTGTAAGGTATCTAATTGCAGACACGTAAAATCATTAATGCTTCCTTGGAACTTACCAAATACAGTAATGTGATTATATTTACCACCACTATTATAGTAAATATAGGCACATTTATATCAACATATATGTAGCAGTGCATTCAGATCACTTTCACTGAGCCTGAGTTTCGTCATGTGAATGGAGTGTTGAGGAAAAAAGCTCCATAAAGGGCTCAGGCCTTTGTTAGTAAAATAATTATCAACAGTTATTTATGTTGAGGAAGGACTTCTAAGCATGTGTTCGTTACTGGAAAGTTTGTGTGTCCATAATCAAGGCACTTCGCCTGCTGTACAAGGAAAACCTGTCTTGCCAAATACTCATCTGTTACTCTACCTCTCATGTATCTTATGCAATTTAAAGTGTCCATTTTGTATATATCTGAATGGTCACATTGTTGGTGGACATTAGTTTTGGCCAGAGTCATCTGAGTAAAACCAACTGCTAGGAGACAATATGTGGTTAAATTATTCCAAAATACACGCCTAGACTGCGTGTAGCCAACCATGGGAATTACTATCTTTGTTACATCTTAGTCAGTTCTATCATGCCGTAGTAGTGTCACCTTATTAGTTCAAAGTTGGGTTTTCCAAGCGTGTTTGAAACGGGCAATCATAGCACAATTAAACATTGTGTAATATGATAGTATATCTTCTCTGAAAGTGATCATTATCATCAAGATCATACAATCTACTACCAGTTGTGTGAACATCAGTCACCTGATGATGTTAAACATTATGTTCAAAGTGAAAGAGTTTTAAGGTTTAATATAGTTGATATGGGATAACTATATGCTGCAACTTATTTTGTCATAGTGGATACATTTACAGTTTAAAAGCCATTGTCAATACAGGTATAAAAAATAAGAACAACTTTTATGTATTGTTTTAGTCAGAATGGTTGCATGCAGGAAGTGGTCAGTTCATCTCAATCTACAGTTGGCATTTAGGGAAATAATGTGGAAGGGACTTTGAATAATAATAACAAACTACAAGTACAGGAATCAATCCTGTTTGCCTAGCATTGCAGCATATAGGCAGATTGTCAGTTCAGATCATTTATACAAATGTTATCCACCAATGGTATGGATTGTCATGTTTTCTACAGATGTTCAAGATGTGCTTCATATGAGAACCAGCAACTCAATTGATGGTGAACCTGACATTGAACCTGGAGAGATTTTCTTCTTCAGAGAAGGGTCTGCTGTATTCTGGAATGTACAAGACCTCACAGTAGGTTCAGCAAACATCCATTCATGTACAAGTGAAATCAAAAATCTCCATACATATTATCCTAATGCTAATGCTAATCCTAGTCTTTCCTGACAGATTATCCATAAACTTTACATACAGACAATTACCGATATATACCATGATTTCTGTTTTATCTGTTTTGAAATTTCAAGTCTATAATATACGGCAAAAAGTTTAAGCATGACACTGTGAAGTAAGTAAAACGTTTAGATGTTATGATTATAACCACAAACTAAAACTATTTAGAGTCAAATGAATTTTTTGTTACTCAAATTTAAGTTTTTTTCTTTTGTTCCACATGATGTGTAACATAGTGCACTTTGTTTTATTTCAGATGAAGAAAGTATTGCGTATTCTCAGCAAACATGAAATATCAGCCTATGAAGTAGCATTGGTCAACTGGGAAAATGAACAAATGCAATACCGATACATTGAGTGAGTTCTCTCATTATGTCGTTATCAAATAACCATGGAAATTAAACTCCCCTTGTGGACTTTAGTTTAAAGAAAACAAAACCAAGAAAATCATGAGTTTTCTATTCACATTTCTCTCCAGTGTGATTTAAAAACAAATATTTTGATGAATGGCAATGCTGACCAACAGGCTGTATCTGACTATGACAGTAAATGTTCATTGATAACTTTAGATCGGAAACATCATCTGAGATATAAATTCCTCTTTATTTTCAAATTACAAAATTTTATATCATTCTATTTCAGTCAGAGCACAAGACTTGGTAAAGAAGAAATCATGTTAAATTTGTACAGTGATCCACAGACAGTTGCTTTAGAAAAATTTGCATTTTCCAATGCTATGGCACTTTCAGGTAACGCCGAGACTTGCTCAATCCACAAACTTGTGTCTATGTATTGGGAAACCACTGTATATTCCAATGCTATGACACTTTCAGGTAATACCTAGACTAGCTGAACTTACAAACAGGCTGTCTATGTATTCAGAAACCACTGTATATTCCAATGCTATGGCATTACTTTCAGGTAATACCTAGACTAGCTGAATTCACAAACTGGCTGTCTTTGTAATGGGAAACCACTGTATTTTGATGTGAACTTTGACCATGTTTCTTATGGTCTTTAACTATAACAAAACTAATTAATGATGTCTGTCTGTATCAGTGGTAATTCTCTAGCTTTTCAGTGTCTTAAGGTAGCTACATACCTTTTAGACACTTTCAGATTTTTATTTTTTTCTCAAATGAACACGTCCCAAACCCCAATAAAGTATACATTTTCTGAAAGCCCTGATATAGAGCTATCCGACCAAGTACAGTACACGGTCATTATTTGCATAGGAGTCACGTGACAAGCGTTTTGCTAAACCTTCCAAAAACCGGTTTTTCCCGCCTTATGAGAACACGCTGCAAGATTTCCGGTTGGAATTTCTTCATTGACAAGCCTTGACAATATCCTTCAATGCTTACGAAGCCCAGTCAATACAAGCAGAAATTCTCATCACAATAAAAGCAAAATAAATTATTCTTTGGGTTGATGAAATAACACCTTACCATCAATGCCTTTGCTGGGTGAAGATTCATTCAGAGAGAATGTTGAAATGATTGCTGTGTGTAGTATTATCTTAAAGTTCCATTAGCTGTATCTTCTGGCGATTTTTCCGTTAGTTTTGATTGAAATGATCACTGGCTCATGTTGAAGAGTCTGTCAAATAACAGAGAATCGCATATTATTCGGAAACATTACGTGCCCGACAACTAAATAACATGTGATTTTACAACGAAAATTTCAATTTTTGTCCGGACAGAAATACAAACTCTGTTGACACGCGGATTGCAACGTAGGCATTCTTCTGCACCTGCGCGAGCCATTTACAGCGATTTCAAAATAAATATTCATTACTTATGCCCGGTACGTTACGTCGTAGTCCATTGTCCAAGCACCTTGCGTAGCCAGATGTCTTGCAATCCACGACGCAATGTTGTTGTGATCCCGCAATAAACGTGAACTTGTACATCTGGCGTGATCGCGGCGTCAACATTATCTGCGTTCTCCCCGGCACGCTGAGCATGCCAGACGTCAACAAACAAGCTAGGAAGGGCAACACGTTTGAACAAAAATTAGCAGTTTTATGTGGCTATTACATCACTAATCATGTTTGTTTCTTCGTAAAACAACATTTTGCAACAAATATGAGCCTCCAACATGAGATTTTCCGAGGTAAAAATGGTCAAAAGTTACAAATAATGGCCCTTTAACTGTTGATTTATATGTATCACCATCAGCATCTTCATTTGTTTTCACAGAAACAGTTTTTCTGTAGTTGTCACATTGATTGCTGTAAGGTTTTACTGTGAGAGAATTACATGTATGGCATTAAAACATTTCCTTGGTGTTTCTAATGTCAACAAGACTGTAAAACATTGCTTGGAGATTGAGTATTACAATAGTTTCAACACTACATAGAAGATAACTAAAGAGACAAAGTAACTAATGATTAAGACACTTCATCTTATTCTACTAATGAGGTAAACTAACTCCATTGCTTACAATTGTTTTTCTCTATTTTAGTTAAATTGGCAATCTGGGAATATTCTCTGGATCGGTTTGTAGGATCCATAGAATGGGTTCCAGAGGTAAGATGCTGATCCATAGAATTCTTTGGAAACTGTAGAGAACATCATTTGTCAATGTTATGGACAATAGATGATTCATATTACTATGATATTTATTGTAAAACAAGGGTAAAAGTTCGTACTTCTCACAAAGTATCTTTCCAATCTTTCTACTTTTGTTTTTCCTATACTCGAAGATAGAAGATTCAATCCCTGATGTTCATATTGTTGGGTTCTATTACCATTTGTCCAACATTTTATCAATGTTTGTATAGCTGCTAGCACACCAGTGCTGTGTCTCATGATGTAGTGGGCTACTCAATTCTTCTCTGTTGAATCTATTTTGTATGGAATGATTTGTTCCTAGGATAAGAAACTGAAATCAAGATACAAGATATTTCTGTAAAGTTACACATCCTGTACAAATAATTCAGATAGTAGAGAAACATTCTGTTATCTCGGGCTGAAAGCCCAAATCATAATTCGGATAATGGGGACCCATTCTGGTTTTTTTTCTGGCTGAAAGCCTAAATTTGGCAAAAAAATCACCATGCTACTTTTGCCTTCCTTGATTGCTAGACACAGAAGTAAATAATAAAATTAAACAAATTTTTATTAGACATTGATCATAGTTGTGTTCCTTCCCATTCCCACAGTGATGATTCCAAAACTCACAGCTTCCATAGTATCAATGTTCTCCTTTTTGGCTTACGTAACTTGGCTTCCATTTGTTTATCACAGAAGCAGAGCCTTTCAATTGATATTGAATGAACAGAGATTGTACTTTGATGCACACTATAATGCCGATAAAACTTTTACACAATTAACAAACCCAATACAAATATGTGCAGAGATACACATCACTGATAGTTGCCAGTATTTTGGGAAGCATTAGATTGACATTGGTTTTCAAATAAGTAATGGTTGTTTCTTGCCTAGCCTGCCCACTGACATAGAACAAATTGCAGAAAGTTGCCAACACAAAAAAATGTCTATAGAAACGCCCTTGATCTATGTCCACATCAGAAAAACTGTCCTTCATTCAGTTTATTCATAATAGTAACTGGAGTGCATAGGATCATTTTTTTATTGAGAAAACCTGGAAAAATTGCATTTTTTGGAGTTTGTTTCCCATTGTTAGCCCATCACATGCCTTTTGCATGATGATTGTCATCATCAAATTGCTTCTCTTTATAATCGGATTGCAGTATTAATATTACCGTAGTAACACTTGTTGGAGATTTGTGCTATTTATAACTTCTCCAACAAAGTTTTTTTTCTACCAGTCATTGTTCCTGGCCCATTGCATACTCTACTAGTCATCCGGTGCCACCATGATCTTAAATGTTGTACAAAGTTTAAGTTTGAAATTCAAAATGAACCGTCATTAATTTGACATGCATCTTCATTTCGATAATAGAACCTGAAGGCTGGTAAAAAACTGAAGATGTCAATGGTGGAAGTTATGAAGCGAGTAGGTGAATTGTTTGCATTCCGTCATAGCATCAACCTCAGCTCAGATCTGTTGATGACTCCGGATTTCTACTGGGATAGGGATCATCTTGAACACATCTATGTCAGGATGTGTAAGTACTTGAACATTACAAGGAGAACCAAGGTAAAGATCAATAAACATCTTACAGAAAAATCAATATGGTGCAACTCTGCCAGCTTCATAATCTCTACAACTATCTGGAATGATGTCATTGCTTTCATCACTTAATACTGTTGTGCTAAAATGTATGGTAGTGACATGGCAGTTCACGACATTATTAAGTGATAAATGATGCAATAGTGTTGAATTTTTTGAATCATATAAGCACAAACTTGAATGAAACAAAGTTCTTGTCACATGTTCAGATGAAAATCTTTGTTTAAATGTACCAGCAAAATAAAACTGGAAAAGAAAAATTGCTGTTGATATTTCAAAATATTTCAACAATGAAAGCAAACTTGTTTTGTTGGTTTTTGTTTTTAGGTGATGAATGAGAAATTGAATCACTGTTCAGAAATGATAGAATTGATGAGAACTCATCTTAATGACAAACACTCTATACGATTAGAATGGATGATTATACTACTTATTATGATTGAGGTAAGAAATAGTTTATCTGTTGTCATGATGCACTTCACCAAACATTGGAAAATTATTGATTATTCATGCCTCTATGCTGACGTTTCATATTAAACATTACTATACTAATCTATTTAATATTCTCCTTTGTGAAAACTATGATAGTAAGACATTGATAAATCAAACTGCCACGTTACTTTCACTTTACCTTGAACACATTATGACAACATTGTATCTCTGCCTATTTATTCATTCTATAATTGGTATTTTGTTTAGCCTTCAAAAATCTCAGAGTAAAAGCAGTTTCTGTATTGCCACTACCAGAACATAAAGTTTTGCTAATCAATGGATTTTACCAATAAATATTCCAAGTTCCATTACTATTAATTCAAGTGTTAGAATTTCTATATATCGATGTTGAAAATGCCAGAGCTAGCTACTAACATCTTTGAAATTTGTTTTCTCTACAGGTTGTATTTGAGATTGTTCACTATGCTGAGAGGTTTGTAGAGAGAAAATATCAACCAGCAACAACTGACATCAACTAACTGGCAAGAGAAAATAAGTCAGCAATAAAGACTTTTAGGATAGTCATCCCCTGGACATTTCCAATTCATCAGTCAGGGCTAGGATCAGGGATAGGGTTACTGTCAGTGTACAGAGGGTAGGTGATAGGATAGTGTTACTGTCAGTGTACAGAGGGTAGGTGATGGGATAGGGTTACAGTCAGTGTATAGAGGGTAGGTGATGGGATAGGGTTACAGTCAGTGTATAGAGGGTAGGTGATGGGATAGGGTTACAGTCAGTGTATAGAGGGTAGGTGATGGGATAAGGTTACAGTCTGTGTATAGAGAGTAGGTGCCCAGGGGGTAATTGTCCTTGAAACCAACAGAGAAAACAACTGTTGCCTTGGAGAAATCAAATGATAAACAAATGCAGGCCATACACAGTGAAAGCATCAATCAAGCAAAATGATGACATTAATCTTTCCCTCAAAAAGTAAAAGTACATGAAATAAGACAATAAAATAAACATATTTTTGAAAATGACAAAATTTCTGTATCTTGTTGAAAACCTATAACGGATGGTCACCAACTCTCAACAAAGAAGAACATGTAAAGGCTAGTTTTGACTTCATTTTTGAATATTGAAAGTCACATCTATTCTATGTATTGACAATTCAGTGAGTTGGAAGATTCTGAATAATGTGTTCTTTGCTAAAATCATGATACAAGGTTATTATTTATGAATGTGGTGCTACAATATCATGATAGAATTTTCTATGTGATACATGATATACTGGTTATCATTTACGTTAGAGATATGGTTACTGCTTTATTGAAGTGTCAAAAATTGATTTTAAAATTATCAATTAATATTCTAGAAAGATGATAAGAGTACATCAGCTTTTACAATCAATAAATCCCAATAGAATTTATGGATGGCACTACCATATATACAAACGTCAGTGTCATTCATTAGTTACACCATTTCTCTGTTATATCTCTGTAATCTAAGGTGTCAGTATGAGTTGGATATTTTCCTTTCAATTACCAATTATCAGTAATGTCAGTATAGTTATAGCAGTTTCCTGAATAAGTTTGTCTTGATGTATGCGACATGATTTCATGACTGTGGTTTTAGGCGAGTGTCCCCAAGTACCCTTAACCCTTTGAACCGGCTCGGACAGAAATGTCCGATGATGTCATAGAGTACCAGGGTATCAGGGTGCAAAGGGTTAATGAACTGGTTGTAAGAAAGATTCATGTTCAAAGAAAAGCATTAGCTGATGGAGTCAATAATTCCATTACAGATTTAAATTTGCATTATATCTTACAAATGCTGATATGCACACATTGAAAGTCTAGACTTTCACAAGTCTGTGGTGATAGCAAATGTTAGGATGGGACCAATAGTGCAAGGATCAAGAGCTTAAACAATGCATGTATGTGTCTGTGTGTCGCCGGCAGAGATCAAGAAATGATTATGCTATGGAACAGTTGACAATTTTACTAGGTTCATGGACTTTGAACTGCATGACAATGCCAATCATGATGTAATTTGTGATGTTGTAACATGTCTAAATGACATCAAATTATTTAAGCATGAATTTTACTATGCATGATCAACCCTTGCATCTTGTAAACTTTCCATGTACTGTATAAGCATTTTTCATCACTGATGTGAACAGGTTTGATGGTATGGCTATTTTATTGTGTATCATAAAAGATAGATATTGAGGTAGTACAGTGATTTGTATGACTTTTGGAATCATGAACTCACATTGGAAAGAAATTAGTTGACAATAAAATTGACAAAGTCAAGTAAATCATAATATCTTTTCAATTTCATTTCTAATTTTATTTCTTTCTTATTTTGTGTCACAATAAATAGACAATTAAAATTATCAACTACTATTTGTGTTAGTTGATGTTATCGGTGAAAATCAAGTTCAACTCTGCCACACATCCAAATCTCCTGATACTTAACAATTCTGCACATGCAGAGTCAAAGATCATTTTAAATTTGTTGGCAGAGAAATGGTGTCTAAGATATTGCTATATAAACTGTGGCTGCATGAATCAGAAATGTAAGATCACTTCTAGATCATTTCATTATGCATGAAGTAGCCTTAATTTGAAAGTTACACTACAATTGTTCATTTGCTGGGAATGTTCACTGGTAAATAAATGTCAAAAATTGTGATTGAAGAATACCTGCAAAGCAGACATGATAATGCAACATATTTGTAAGTTATAATAGAACGTCACAATGTCAGCTATACCAAGCGACCATCCAAGGAAGTATGGAATTACATTGAACATAGAAAGCACTCTGCTGTAAGGATTTTGGTAGCAATTATGTTTCATCAAACAGACCCACAGGACCACACAGCGCTAGAGCCTAAGTATTTGCATATCAGCTTGTTCAGTCAATGACAATAAACAAAACAAATGCATATTTCAACAGAATAAATTCAGACAACTCACACATGAAGTCTTTTGACTCTTTATTACACAAATACAGGAAAATAATATGACTTGGAGTTTGAAACCTGGCAAAGAAAACTGATATCTTTATGTAGATATCAAAGACGACAATCTTACAGAGGAATCCTTGGAAGTTTCGATCCAGTTGAACACATCTTGGTATTTGAAATATAAAGTAAAATAAAGTGAATTTTCTATTTCTTTTACTAATACAACATTCTCACTAATTCACAAAATAAAAGTTAAATATCAATTCCAACATTCTGTGGAATTCTGAGTTATAAATCATGACAAAGTTTTCTGATCTTGGAACAAATTTGTTTATCGTATCATATGTTGTTTGTACAGGGGAAGTCAGTAGAGGCAATGCTATTCCACTGACAAGAATGAATACAAATTCCTGTATCTGTATATATCTTTCAGTGGAACCAAGATACAGGTAATTTCAAAGTCACAAAGCTGTATGTGCATGTTTATTTGATGAATAAGATAGATATTTTATTTACATTGACTATTACAGGTTTAAAATGCGGCTGCATTCTGTTGATTTCTTAGGAATTGAAAGTTCAACAAGCGGCTTGCACATTCAGGCAGCTTTCCCAGAAATTGTGTTCATTTCCCAAATGTCCATTCCCAATGGTATTTACAGATCCAAGTCTTTGCAATGGTCTTACATGAATGCAAATATGATATTATTGTGGTTTAAAATTTCTTGATTTTGATGCTCTTACGAAGACCCATGCAATCAACATCATCAATATCTATGGTATTGGTTTTGATTCCGATGTCTTCTTCCAGAGTGAGCTGATTACGTATTAAACCTTTCAGCTCATCCTCTGCCTGAGCCAAAGTCAAGGAAAGTCTTCCAATATGTGTCTCAATTTCTCCAACTTCCTTGATCAGGCGATATTGCACAGGGTCACGACACAGTTCAACATTAGGACGATATGTGCGCTCAGTGAGGCGTGTCTGTGCAAGTTTCATCGGCCCTTCTTTATGGTCAATACCTTTCTGTAGTTTGTCAATATTCTTTTCCATTTCAAGAATTTCCCCTTGAACCTGAAAGTTAAAAGAATGGTTAAAGTGTCAAGCATGTACATTGTAATGATATGATTATCAAAGTAGTCCCCAGGAAAAAAGTTTTATAGATTTTAGAATGGTGTGACTTTATCAAATGTTTCAGAAATGCATGTATTTTGTTATAACTCACTATATTTATAAGAAATGGAAAGCATCCCGTATTCTGTTCAGAGTTTTTGCGTAGCAATTTTGTGAAAACTCATAGACATTCCATTTAATGTCAAGCATATCAGCTTATTCTATACAAGAAAACTCAAAAGAAACACTGATATAATTGTCAAACTCACAATTTATGGATATTAAATTATTCTAAAATCAGTTTCACATTCTTCCAGCATAAAACTTGAATAATTCAAAATCAATCTGTGTTCAAGTTGGAAATTTGAGAGTTGGATTGCAATCAATATAGTTGAATAAAAACGCATTCACATATACTGGGTAGGGGTGGGCTGGAATAATGATGATTGAAATCTTAATTATTTTAGATCCCACCCCTCAATACCCTCAAACCCCACCCTCTATAAAATGTTCAAATCCCCCCCACTATTATATGACCAAACATTTACTAAGCCAAAAATATTTACGTAAGATTTTGATATATTTTTTTCAAGAATTTTACCCTTTGTATTTTTGAAAGACATAATATATTTAGCATGCCAACACAACCTGTCTATGCATACTTGTGCATTTGTATAATTAAGAACTCAATTTCACTCTGAACTATAATTCAGTCATACATAATTGTTGACAAGATGAATATTGTGTGTTTCAGCATACTGTATGGAGATAGCAAGAAACAGTACATTCATACATTGAATAGAAATATTGAAAAAAAAATTATCAACAGTTGCAGCTTCTGTCCCCTGTTACAAGGTTGTTTTTTGTAATAACAGTTCACAAATTTCCAAATAAGTCATTGAAATGCTATGAAGTGATTCCAGAATTTGTTTAATTATTATTAACATTAGAGCCATCGCATGACATAATGTTATTCATTCATTTGTTGTTATTTGAATTACCAACCAAACTATGGAATTTGAAAATGTAAAAAATAGGGAATCAAAACATTTTCAGATCCCACCCTTTACAAAGTGCAAACCGTTGCAAACACAGCGCACCCCCACCCCCCATGATTGTAGATGCAGTCTTTAATCTCCAGTATTTGAAATAGGAAACACTTACCTTTGAGAGATGATCTTCCAGTTTAGCCTTGGTGTCTTTAGTTTCAGCAATTCTCTTATCAAATGCCAGGTTAGTATCATCAACCTGCCTCTGCATATCATCAGCTGTCTGTATAATGATGGCATCAATCATGCTACGCAGGTTGATGCTTGCATTCTTCTCACGCTCAGCTTTCTCAATGTTTTTATTGGAGAATTCTTGCCAATTATCAGGAGTCACAGAACTAGAGAAAGACAACAAAACCAAATATACTGAAAAGTCAATTTCACTTTCAGAAATAAGTCTGCGGAATGAGCATGACTTTCTGGTGTCACAATTGCCATCTGCTGCATTGCACAAAACAAACCATGATCCAACAAAACTACAAGTCTGACACAGTAAACAATACATGTTACAGTTTACAGCTGGGGTAAGGATTCTGTATTGTCTTTACAAACAAAGTTGAAAACCCAAAACTCCTAACTCCTTCTTAAGTATTTCCATGCAGGTACAAGATATTTTCCAGTTCACAGATGATCTGTCACCTAAACAGTTTGATTGATGTGTAAATGAGTATTTTCCATCCAGTGTTCCATTTTTAGCCCAGCCCATACACTGGATACAGTGAAAGGCCGTTCACCTGTTCTGCGCAGATATTTTTCCCATCCAAAGTTTTCCCATCCATTAATGGATGATGCAGCTATTGGAAGTCCACTTTTCATAGCCACCTATTAACAACAGTTTGCATTCCTGTCTGTTTGAAAACATTTTGAACACCCTCACTGGCAATAAGCAATAATGGACAGTGGAATTGAAAACAAAAAATGCTTTCCCATTCATTTTCTCAAAAAGAATTGGTTCCTATACAAGAAAGTTAGTGATGACAGGATTAAAAATACTTATAAAGGAAAATACTGATAACGGATGTGCATTAGCTTGTCTGAAACTTAAGTTGCAATACTAAAATGAAAAAATACCGTCAAGGACAGTGTGCTCACATACGGTTTGAATTGGTCCTTCCAGAAATATTTAAACCAGTACCAGGAAAAACAAGAATGACAAAAGCAAATGTCTCCAACTTAGGTACTGGAGGTCATCTTTAGGAACATGCATATCAACTTCTATAGCAATGGGACAAGCAGATCCTAAATACATAAGCAAATGTCAACAACAAAAAATAGACAGAGAAGGTTTGATAAAAAGAAAAAGGTGGGAGTGGGTAAAAAAATGTCCAAGGGATCTGGTAATGCTACCTCATCAATCTTCTAGACCCTACCCCTTCTGAATATCAAATGTTCCATCCCTTGGTATTACATAACGCTAGATGACAGGAAATGTATTTACAACCTTGGGAGTTTTTAATTAATGCATGAGTGTTATCATTCTAATGTAAACAGCACTTAAGTTAGTAACAGATAGTGCAATGCCTTCCACAACATCTGGAATTATCCTGGATCCAAATTTCTCATCAGTTCTTGTATGTCTTACATAGAAAAGTTGCAAAAATTGGTCCGCAATGAAAAAATTCACCTCAGCTTTGTTTTCTGGATCAAATTTTCCTACAAATTGATACCAAATATGACAAAATTATGTTCACAGCCTTGAACCTGTCTCAAAACATATCCTCAGGGTTGGTGTAGGTCATTTAAGGTCACAAACTGAGAAAATTACTGAAAATATATAAATTTGGGGGTTTCCAACACTTTGAGCAGAAAATTTATCTAATAACATCCCTTGGGACTTTATACCAAATTACAAAGCTATCAAACAAGTAATTTTGAGAACAAGTTTTCTTGACCAAAAATGACAACATTGTCTTAAAAATACAAATTTGTATATTTCAGGACAATTTCCACATATCTAACTATTGTCATCTCTGTACGTCTATGTACCAAATATAAAAGCTGTCTGTCCAGGGGTTTTAAAAAGAAAATACTGTTTAAGATTTGTTGACCAAAAATGACAAAATTGCTCCAAAATAGTAATTTTCCCAATTTTGTCATAATTTCAACAAATAAGAAGAGTAACACCCTCGCAAAGATCCAACCCAAATTTGAGAGCGATTGGGCTGGCGGTTTCTGAGAAGAAGAATTTTTACTGAAAATGAGAAAAATCACCAAAAAATTCAGCAAAAATACAAAATTAAGGATATCTTCACAATATTCATAAAACTGTATTAGGTTCACCTAAGATACTTGCACACAAATTTTCAAAGCAATCAAAACAGTTTTTCTAGAGTTATTAATTCTTGACCATTTTCACATTTTGTATGCTCATTTGCATAATTTTGGCAACGCAGACTTCATTTGAACAAAATCCCATCTATAGCCCAGGATGCATCCACACACCAAATAACAAGCTGAAATGTGCTGCGGTTTGCGTGTTTTTGATGTTGACGACATACTGTCCGTACGTACATACATACATACATACATACATACATACATACATACATACATACATACATACATACATACATACATACATACATACATACATACATACAGACGCCATCGACTTCAGCTATACGATAAACTCACATTGGTATAACCAAATGTGAGCTAAAAATGTAATACCCAAATCACAGTCACTTTCAGCATAAATGAAATGATGAAATATGTAAATACTAAATGCTAATCAGATAGTTCAGTTTCCAGATGTATTGCAATTGCTAAAAATATTGCTTTTGACTCATTGCTATCTTTAAATTTAAAGATGGCTCAAACTTACATGTCTGTTTTCCTAAATATCCAGTTGCCTTTTGAAATTCTGCACTGACAATATTACTGTTTCAGCTGTTCTTTCTAGTTTTTGACATGTCATTCTTTCTAGTTTTTGAAACAATATACAGGTATGGTGTACTGTCACTGTGACAGACTGATGCCTTTCACACCTTACAGTCTATATTTGTTTTATTCATCTTGCTTGAAGCAAATTCAACAGAACTTGCAAATAAATTCCATAACCTTGATAAGTAATACAGACATGTATGAATGTATCTGTCAAATTTACGCTGAGTTTTGGCATCTTTGGCTTGAAAATTTGTCATTTCTTTACATTAGCTCCACTGTTACAATCACCAATGACTTGATTGGTGATAGGAACATATATATACAGAGATACCAAATGCTAAATGACTTACTTTGCTTCAATTTTAGCAGATCCTTCACTGTAATGGATTCCTGGCGTCTGATCCTTGAGTTCAGCACATGCTTCATCGATATCCTTGGCGCTGAACTTATCTTTTAGGTCTTTCTCTAGGTAGTATTTAGCAGATTTGTTCCTACGGATTTGTTCAATGGTCTGGTCTAATGTTTTCTGTAACAGTGCCATAACACCTTGGATTGTTTCTACTTCTTTAAGGAGATTCTTCTGGACATCATCGTGGACTAAATCGATGGCTTTTCTTCCCTCCCTGTGTGATGATTAAGGGTAGATGTATGCATTAATTTTTTTACTCCATTAAATCAGATGAGTTACATGTAGGTCAGATCAAACAAAGCATCATAAACCTAAATCCTACTCACCTATTGACCAGACATTGTTGAGCAATAGCTAGTGGTTCTCTGCAAGCTTCAAGGGCATTTTCCAATCTTGTCTTGTATGCTATCAGAGTATCATTTTCTTTGGCGATATCATCAAGTTTATGATCCAACTCATCTTTCCAGAAGTTAATGTCATCAATCCTTTGCTCTGACAAAAAAGAAAAAAATACATTTGAGTTTAATCCAAGGTTTAAAAAGTAATGCAATATCAAACAACATGGTTTTTACAACACACACCATACTTCACTTCTGAGAAATGACAATATCAGTTGCCTAACGGTTTGAAAAATGATAATAATGGTTTGTGCACCATTTGTCAGGTAACATGGTAGACTCTTCAACTGACAAATCTTGGCTAGTTTCTTGCCATAAAAACCTTGCCAGTACCCCATAAGGACAATCCTATCTGTAATTCATGGAAGTTACATGAACTTCCCTAAATTGTATGGACTAGCTGCAATACAAAACAGACATATTAATATACTTACCAAATTTCTTTTGTACATCACGTTGTGTTTTTCTAGTTTGTTTTTCAGTTTCATCGAGGAGCCGATCACTCTCTGCTTTCAGTCGTTCAGCACTGGCTCTCTGTTTCTCAGCATTGTCATACTTTGAGTGATTTGACAAAACCCATTCTTGTCTCGAGAACCTGGGTGGCGCTGCAATCAACTTGGCCATTGTGGGTTCCTTGCGATGCACTCTGTTAACTGAATTGATACAGAATTAGAGAACGATATTTCAGAAAATAGTAGGCATACTCTTGAAACACGGAAGACTATAATAATTCACAAAAATAATTCATTGCGTCTGCCTATAAAATTGAAACAGCGGTGTCTATATGAATATGTCAATAGCCAAAAACATTTGTACTGTATGAACAACTTGTCAATGGTCGAATAGACAAGCCCTTGTGTTTACCCTCAAAATTCGGTCATCGGACGTTCTGTGCGAACAAACAGTTCTAATTATTCTCAACGTTTCAAATATCATCGCCAACTATGAAGAAAACATCCCAAAATATTGTCGTCCTGCAAATATGTTTCAGTGTCAACATGCAGGCACCATTGCTCGACAGCTCATTTTGATTCGGAATCGGAGCGACTTCAGTTCGACATGTGTGTCCCACTGTGACAGAAAGAGTTCGGAATGCGATTTATCGCAGTCTGAGACGCTGTAATGTCAACTTCACTTTCATACTAATCGTATTTCTACCTACCTCTTACTTTCAAAGTCGTATGAAGACGAAAACGTAGAAGGCAATGAGAAGGGCTGTAGTCTATCGCTACTATGGGAATTTTGCAAGCAGAGTGTTTGTAAAGGAACAAACCATTGGCGGCGTTTACATAGCAACACTGGCACAAACAAAAACATCGAAAAGGGGTGGGAGTCTTGATTAGCAAGAAGAACATAAAATATTTGTTAAAACTCTCTAGTCACCCTGAATCGATTTTAAATGCAGTATTGAAATGATAGATTTTGATATGTTAAAGAGAAATCTTATTAAACTCGAGAGCCTACATATCTGGAGCTGTAGGGTCCTATCCCTGCCAAAAAATAGTATGGTCGAGTGTCGAACGTTGCTAGGGGCCACCAGCCACCAAATCGATTGGTGGTTTCCTTTCACGTGACTTGCAAATAATTTTTCGCTGAGTTCTCGAATGGATCGAGGTCTCGCGATACTATTCAAATTTGACCTATTTGTCACCTTTGAGTTGAAGTCGCGGCCGTCGAGTTTGGTTGATTTTTACGTGTACACAGTCTCGGGCTCGCGATACTCAACATCGTCGTCCAGGTCAAGCAGCCTTGTTAATTTTTGTATTGTCGTCACAAACCCCCCAAAAGTATTATGGCAGCTAAACCATTACCAAATGAATCTGTGCCGTTCAGAGACCCCTTCGGTAAGCCGCGATCGGTGGCAGCCGCCGCGGCCGGAGCAACCCCTCCAACTCATCCGTTGAAAGGGATTCTCGCAGGTAGGTGTGTGCGTTTGTGCACGATTTATCAAATAAAGCTTCTCATAAATTGTGACTGCAAGTTTTCATCTGTTACTAGTTTATCGGTCAGTTTTGCTATCGCATAAATCTTGGTTCATATTGTGTTCTATACCGAAAGGCGTGGCCGCCTATATGTGCATCGTTTGGCCCTATGGAGTTGCGGAGTTGGCAGACAGCAAAACTCGTCTGCCACAGCACACTGCCGACTGACTTCGGCACGTCAGTGGAAATTTCCGTTTTGTTTACCCCAAAATTTAAAATTGTCATCGTCAAACTCGGAAAACCCCTTGAGCGTATCGTTGTCCCTTATGTTATTTTTATTCTATTCACTTTTGACAAGATCTTGTTGTGCAAAATCTAATATTTTGGTACATAAACGTCAATACGAGCAGTCGAAAAAAGGAATGACCTTCCGATACTGACCTCCCTCTATTATAATGACGCAACACACTTGTCACCATTGGATAGTGCTGGAGGTGTGGTGATAATACAGCAATCCCATTGGTTTTCGCTGAGTGTGGCCATATACTGTGTTGGCGCAGGAAGAAAACAGGATTTAGCAGTAACAAATTAAAACGGTGTTTGAATTGCCATTTTCCAGTTCAATCTATCGACATTTCCCAGTTTTCTTTAGGCCATACCTGCATTGTTAGCCACAGAGCTGTCGATCCAGATTATTAGGATTATCATTGAATAAACACGATCGGCCGATAAACATGGAACTGCCACGTGTGACAGGTCAGACTCCAAGAGAACGGGTTTGTTTACGAGATCAGCCGACGACCCTGGATCATTCGTTAGTGTTAGAACACAACGCCAATTGGCAATTCTGACTCTGTATTGCTACCCACGAGTATTCCTATACATTGAATTGAAGAGTTGATCAAAGGGCACACCTTAGAAGTTTGCATGCCGAAACTTCATGATCGGAAATATAATTCTTCCCTCTGTTTCTCACAAGAGATGCATGACCCGGGTGCATGACAGTCTCATCACGGTCCCTCCATAAAGGACATAATGTACAAATTGCAATGTTTATACCTCCATGGTCTAACATGTTATATACTCGATGGCCTAACATGATATTAGACCATGGAGGTATAAACATTGCAATTTGTACATCATGTCCTTTATGGAGGGACCGTGATTGATGCATCTCTTGTTAGAATGTGAACTAAACCATGAAAATAAATGACACAAAAGGCCAGTCAAGTCGATGGCATTCACAAACTACCATACAATGTCCAACTACCTGCAGCTTCTCTGAAGGTTTCAGCACCCTGAAAATACTGGTAGAGGAGACTCTCTGAAGAGGTCAGATCAAAATCTACGATGAATCTTTGTGTTGTGTTGGCATTTAATGATGTTATGATAAATTGTAAATGGCCGGTGAAACAATGTAAGCATGGTATTATGAATAGTTATGTGAGGTAGCACTATATGAAACCCAATGCAAGGGATGAGGATCAAATAACAATGTCATCTTGACATCTGATAATATGTCTGCTGTCAGCGTTACACTGCCAGATCATCCAAGAATAATATGGCTGCAGAATACTCACAAACTACAATAAATGCTAATGAAAGTCTTTGAATATTAGGATAGCTTCTGTAAAAGCAATATACTAATCAAGCAGAGAATGAGATTGCATAGTCATAATCAAGGGAAGTACACATAATCAATGTGAAAATTTCTTGTCAAGATAATTTCTAGATGAAAATTTTGATGTTCAAGTTGTGACACAAAGAATAGCCAGTACTACCTGCAACTGAAAACAGACAAAAGCAGTAATCACTTCAGTGATTGGGCTGAAATGTACTTGCACCCATCATTTGTTTTGAAAAGATATACAGGTGGGTATCCCTCAATACCATTGCAAGTAGTAGGATTTCTGTGGAGTACGCTGTTCAAGCATTTCTAACAAATTCACAGGATAATCCTCCGCTTCTGACTTTCAAGAACCATCATAGTCTTGGCATGTCGCCAACCAAGTTTATCATTGTTTATAATATAAAACAGACTTCAGAGTGACATTATTGTGTAGTGAAAATGTAGGTACACCAAAAGGACGTTTAACAGTTCCACTCACTGGTATACTGTTTGGTTGACCCAAATTGTTTTCAAGTCAATGCTTTGTGGCCACTTTTGAAGGCCATTGGGTCAAAAGGTTACCCATTTGTTTTGCCATATTCAACAGGATGTACCGGTCATTGTTGTCGTGAATCTGAAGTGAAGTATTTGTGCTGCAAATGAACAAACCAATAAGCGTGCCATTTCTGTTCAGGATATAAAATAAATTTCAGGATATACTACAGGATGTGTTATGTTTTTCATTAATTTACCGGGTAACATCAGTTACAGACAGTTTTCATAAAGCCTTTTTATCATTGCTGTTGGAAATGAAAACAATCAAATCCTGACAAATACTGTGTGTGCCCTTGTCTGCTGGGAACAATGGCTAAAAACTCTTTCCATTGCCATAAAATGTTCATTAAAACGGAAATGGAAACTAGTTCAGCTTGGTATCATAACCTGGTCCATTACATATTTTGTTGAGTTTAGTCTTTATAGTGGTTTGAATAAACTCGGAAAGTAATTTTCTGGACAAAATATGATTTGTCAACACAGATAATAGAGCGTAAATCTGCAAGGTTAAAATTTTGATATCATACTTACTGAATGGATTGAGATAGTTTTCCTTGATACTTGTGGAATATACAATATACACTTGTGTACTAAGGTAGAAAATATAGATATTTAAGTTGCAAATGGAAGACCGTGTTCTCCTCACATTGGAAAAAACAGGAATGATCAATTTACATAACAATGCATGAGTTGTATATAGATTTGTCATGAAAATGATAAATATTCCCAAGTATCAAGGAAAACTACGTAAATCCATTCAATAAGTGTATAAATAAAACATTTCTCAAAATTGCTAGGGTGAGAATCTCTACAGTTCATTACATTAATCCAGATACGGTACCATCTTTTTGCATCTACAGAATCTGTGTTCATAACTAGAAATGTATTAAAATTCAGAGTTAGTTGTTCAAAATTCAACCTCTCGATTTATGGAAACAATACCAGCCCATTTTGTGATTGTGTTCAGGAATTCATTAATCCTTTTTCTACCAGGCACCATAGATAAACCATAGAAATAAATGCAACTTGGGAGAAAGAGGATTAAAAAAATTGCAAGCAAATCGAAAATTTCAGTCACACGTGAAATGTAACTTGCATGTAAGGGCAGCTAAGTCACATTTGAGGTCAGTCTCATTGTTTCTTTGAAAACTGTCAACCTTAATGAATGTCATTTCATGTCAATGGAGATTTTCTTTGTATGGACTCTAGTCAATAGAAATACCTTGAAATGAGTTGAGCATCAACAATGATCTAGTTGATTTTATTTGTAAGATACAAGTATGTTTCAAACACTACAATCAGACAGACTGGCTTGTTAGATATCTTAGAGGACAAACGAAATGATTCAGACAAAAGAAGTAATAAACCATAGACCCTGAGTGTCTATGATTAAACACATGGCAGCATCTGTCAAAAATTTACATGAAAATTAGGTAGCATCCTACCAGTACCGTTGCTATTAGTTAAATCACATATGAAAGGTTATTATCTATTGGTGTCTGCATGTTTTTGTTGTTTGTTATTCATTATTCACATTTATGCATATTTATATCAAATATATAGGGTGGTTTGTTTTAAATCAGACAGTTACCTTCATAAGGCAAAAATTATTCATTGCTCTGCCTTTACGTTTACCAAACTTTATTCAGCTCATAAAATACATGTACATAAAGTACTTTCTCTCCCTGTGTTATAATCCAGAGATGTTCCAATAGGTAAAACATCTGCAGTATACAAAACTAATTTACAATCTATAATGTGATGTAGATTTCGTAATTTTGAATTATTCAAATTATTAAAAGACAGTACAAAAGAAAACAAATTTTCCATCACATACATGTATCTATTAATAGAAATACACACAGTAGTAATTTGTTGGGTATATATGTGCAACACACATGATATAAAATCTATGACATATGGGCATAATCATTTTGGCAGACTTGCAGTAAATCCTGCCAAGGTGACATGGTGTTCAGCTTTTACACAAACTATTTAGCAAAACACCAAAACATACTGGTGTAACAATACGCCTTCACACAAAAAGTTCATTTGAATGTCATTGTGACATTAAAATGACACAAGCATAATCAATGTAAAATCCTAGAGAAATCAGTGGCAAATGATGACATATCTTCACTTTTTGATTTACAGGTGGAATAGCTGGTGGTTTAGAAGTATGTATAACATATCCTACAGAATATGTGAAAACACAGTTACAATTGGATGAAAGATCAGCTAAGCCTATGTACAGAGGTCCAGTGGATTGTATAAAGTACACATGGAAACATCATGGCTACTTTGGTTTTTATAGAGGACTTAGTGTACTTGTATATGGCTCTGTACCAAAAGCAGCCGTCAGGTGGGTTATGTTCATACAGTCTTTAGCTGTATTTCCTTTTTCATTCAAAGTCTCATTTTGTCTTGAGTTGACTTTATGGAATGCTTTACGAATGGTGTTAGGAAGGCAATAATACATGTAGTGTGAGTACAGTATTGTTACATGAATATTACAAAAAACTGTTGAGTATGAATGGCCTGGACTACTGTACCAATATCCTTCCACGTATTCTGCAGTTAGTTCATGAAAAATTCATGACGGGGTATCAAAGGGTCCATTTAGTAACATTTTCATACATCACACAACTTTTTCTTATGATAGACAATAATGCCAGTATGTTGTGATGAATTGTAATAGCATGTGCAATTAACTATACACTGGGCAACTGTCAAAGACAGGCATATCAACAACAATTATAGATTTAATACTTGAATAGAGAATGGCCAAATCTGTATTCCCTTATTTTAGATGATAGAGGAACCATGATGATATATTGTATGAATGTCAGTAACATAAACTTTCTCATTCAACAACTTTCATCCTGTATGGTGAACAGCAAAACCAGTGCCAATTCAGAAGAAAAAGACAGCATTATAAATTAGCTTTGAAATTTTGATTTATACCATAGGAGTAAACCGTGAATAAATTGTTTTGCTCTGTGCAGCATTGAAACATGGTAACAAGATTATAAACATACCATTGCTGTATTAATCTATACATTTATGAGTCAAATGGTTATCACGCAGCAAATTGATCTTTTCTACCAAATAGAACTTTGTGCCAAGTGTCATCTGACCAAATTATATTCATCTCCAAACATTTGAGAAACAACTAAGGATAGCTTTTATAATTTTACTACCACAAAAAAACAAATATGATTTTTAAACTGGTAATGGGCATTGAACTGGTGACGTATCTTAAAACATAGACCTTGTAGAGAATAGCCAGGTTTGCAAATGTTACCAGAGTTTCAATGATATTCAGTATGGTTATTGTGAAAAGTACCCCTTTGGGAAATTTAGGGTTAAAATAAATGTGCTGGATGGAAACATGGGTTGGTTTACTATACTTGTACTTTGAGAGTACAAGCTTTAATTCTTTCATGTACACATGAATCAATCAGCTTAAATTTGATGAAATAGCATGGCCTTTGACACATACTAAATACGGTTGACCTCAGTGCAATACATTCAGGTCCTCCACTTATTGACAGTGGAGATTCCATGAATCTGATTGGAAGTTTATTTGAAACATAGCAATATAGAATTACTGACAATCAGTGTAAAATTTGAATAAGTGCGTCAGCACTGATTAATGGTTTGATAATCAATTTAATGTAAGTCAGCATGTGGGGCCACATTTTGTACGACCGCAGAATACGGTAATGATTGCTGAAATCAGAATTGGTTTGATTCAGACTGTATATTTCTCTTTTCAATAGAATTAGACATTATGAGGTAATCAATTAGAATTGTATTAGCCAAAATATAAAGTAGTCAGATTGAGGAGATTAATGTGAATAGCAAACTTGACTCTCTTAAATTGAAAATTTCCTCTGATTTGAATGAGTTTTCCTTTTTTGATAATTCATAGTTAAGGTTGAATGCCGTTTATTTTCACTTTGAATGTTTTCCTACAGACATGTAATCCAACCTGACATGTTTACAAATGCAATTCAATTTGCAGTCATTTTCACCTCTCCAAAATTCACTTCAAAATAACCACTTTTCCTCTTCCCCCTAGTCCAACACAAAACACACTGATGTCATTTTTACGTCCATTTATTTTGAAGTAATCCTGTGCATTTTTTACTGTCACCAATATTCCATGCAAGCGATATAAAAGAGCAACCCATTGTCAAAATGAACAGTGTACATGTAACATACTCATCACAGACTGGCTATATACTTTACTTTATTAGCTTTGCATCAATCACGATGTGAAAGGATATTCCTTCACTCAAACTCTTTTGGTTATTCCCTCTTAAAGGTTGATGAATTCATGATTGGTGATTTTGCTGAATATTGGAGTTTTTGAAATGACAAATTCCTTTCCAAAAAGTTTCTATAATTATCTGTCATAGTTCTGATAGATGTATTTTAAATATTAGGAGATATACCTCAAAAAGGATGTCTGGTGGTAAGAGGGTAGCCTAAATGAGGTTTGAGGTTAATGTCTTACATAAAATATTTGATGCTTCTGATAGCACCAGGGTTGGTGCCATGGTAGCTTGTGATATTCCCAAACAGACATACTAATTGAAAACAGACCTTGGTGTCATTTTCTGGTTGCTAGAAACTTTAGATTTTTCAGTCTTGGGTTTACACTTTGGTCATTTGAATATACAGTAAGCGTATACGGCCAGCGTTGAATAACAGCAGGCTGAGACACACAGCTATAGTTTAGAAATCATGGAGAAGGCCTTGCATACTGGTACTACAGCAAAGAATTCTGACTGACAGAAAATGAAATTCTATCACATCAGTCAGCTGTGGAGGGTGAAATGGACTCTACCTGTCCTCCTAAACCTTCAACTTACTTATTCATGCACTCTTCTCAATATTCTTTGGAAAAATTGGAGTATTGCACACAGAAATGAATGTATACATACATAGATGTACGCATGCATGTTTCACCCAGATCACTATTCCTTTTAGAAGTTAGGCGTATTTAAGGGTTATTTTGCCAATTGTATTTGTCAATAATGCTGAGAACACAAGTCTAATAAAAGTGTGTATCTATTTGCCATTAGATTTGGTGCAAATGAGTTCCTCAAGAATCAGTGGAGGGAAAGACATGGTGGAAAACTCAGCAAAGTTGGCAGTGTCTTTTGTGGTCTAGGGGCTGGTGTATCAGAAGCTATCTTAGCTGTAACACCAATGGAAACCATCAAGGTCAAGTTCATCAATGATCAAACAGCCACGAATCCAAGATTCAAAGGATTTTTCCATGGAGTGAGACTCATCGTCAGGGAACAGGGTAAATTACTCTCCAAGTATCTAGTTTAACAAACTAGGAGAATTGAGTTAATCCTCTGATCCATCATCTGCTATGGTAAATATCACAAAGGTATTTTGCAGTCTTCATCAGAGAATATTTTATGTAAATAAGCAAATACAATAACATCTCCCTCTGCTCAGCAGCAGTTATTAAAAACAATGATAAAATGTTGAATGTAATATTTAGTTATTTGCACCAGTAAGTCTGGCTTTACTGCACTTTTTAAATTGTAATGCAGTAAACTGATATTACATTGTATTTTAAAATAGTTGCCAATGTTTGTAGTGTATCTGACATTGCGTTGTCATTTGACAGGTTTACATGGCATTTATCAGGGGCTTACCGCTACTGTACTTAAACAAGGCAGTAATCAAGCAATTCGTTTCCTGGTGATGGACACTGCGAGGGCGTACTACAGACAGAAATACAACATACCTGAACACAAAGCACTTAACCCAGTAGTGACTGGGTTGATGGGTGGTTTTGCGGGTGCATGTTCAGTGTTTGGTAACACACCTATTGATGTCGTCAAAACAAGAATGCAAGTAAGTACCGGTATCATTATTATACATCTACCATCAAGAACAATAGAATTTTGTGTGCGCTAAAAAAATGTACGAAACATCCGTTCCGTAACACGTACAGTTTCCAGGCGCCCCATCCCCTGCAGCTGTATCTGTGTGTTCACTGTTTAAATGTTTCAAGGGACCCATTGGATGAGTGCTAGAACATGTCTCGCGCGCGCTCGCCTCCGTATGTATGTGTGCAGTGTACACACACTATCCAGAACTTGCAGAAGCACGTCTGAAATAGCATTCCACACTTGTGCTATAAATGGGAAGAAAATTGTTAACGTTGCACGAAAGCGGTCACTACTTTAACAATTTGATGCCCTGGTCATAAATATAAGATGTACTGTACCAGTATAAGGTTATCACCAAAATACCACAAAAGGATGCACTCGGACATTGGCGCCATGCATCGCCCTCTGCCTTACGTCAGGCTATACGCTGCGCCAGTGTCCTCGTGCATCCTTTGTGGTATTTCAATAATAACCTCATAAATAATCTTCTTATGCCATTAGTCATCTTAGGACTGTGCTAATTCTGCCTGAAAGAATTCTTGACAATTTTTGCCTACTGTTTGTTATTTTCATTATCTACTTTATCTACTGCATGTTCACTGATATTTGTCACAAGTTGGTGTAATCCCTGAGCAATATGACAAAACACCCACATATACCACACAGATCATCATAAGGAAACTCCATATAATTCTGATTGCATGCAGTCTCCAAAATCAATGTCAAGTAAAGTACTATTGTCTTTTACATCGAAACGTACCGTCATTTTTGTATTAAACTGTGAGTTGAGCAGTCAATGACCTCAAGATGATGTCACTGAAATTCATCCCATGATTTATAAGAAACTTATTCACATCAACATTGATCATTCATTCATAGGGTCTTGAAGCCCATAAGTACAAGAATACCTGGGACTGCATTGTCAAGATTGCAAAATATGAAGGACCAAAAGCGTGAGTGTTAATCTCTTTAATCTACTTCATATTTTACTATCATATGTAATTTAAATCTACTTCCAGAATTGATTGTCATGAAAGCTTAGGTCAGAGCTATGCATTTGATAAGTGGCAACTGTTACATGAATAAAGAGCACAGTGCATTTACATGATAAAATAGAACTCGTAATGATTCAGTGAATCACAAACATTGAACACAAGGTAAAAAGTGAAAGTTTGGATCAAAATCCTGCCAACCTATTGTGATTGATTTTCACTCTTTGGACTCTTTGGAGTACTATAAAGCTAGGGAAGACAATTATGGTTTAAACAGATTGACTCACGGAATTATAATATTGGCATAGAAGGAAAACCATTGATATAATTAAAATTGTGTGTATATCTACCAATTGGGTGTGTAAAAAACCATATTCTTTCAAATCTGTGAAATAATACACATATTTCTTTTAGTTGCATCATATCACTTTCTGTATCTTCTAAATTGATGAAGTTGGACCGTGGAAATTGTTTTGCCATTATATATATGAGATATTTATCCCAAGTCTCATATACATTACTGGTTGAATTCATTTGGACATACATTGCAAATCCTGTGTGACTGAAAATAGAGTACAAGAGCTGATAACAAGTCTGAGTTTGTTCCATTAGTTGTTGATTGCATCTGTCTTGACCAAAACAACACAAAAACAATAGACAAACTAGATTAAATTAGTTGCCCTGCAGTTTTATCTGACAAATTGTTTTGTTTCTCCATTCCATCGTAAATGTTTTATTATTAAATCAAAACACACTACTTGTTACTTGGCAGATTTTACAAAGGAACAGTACCAAGACTTACCAGAGTGTGTTTAGATGTGGCTTTGGTCTTTATACTCTATGATCAAGTACTGACAGCAATCAATTATGTTCAGAAGAAAGTCAAAGGATAAACTGAAATAACATCTCCTTCAATCAAGATATTGCAGAGTTTAGTTTTTATGGAAAGATAGATTCCACCCACTTATCTTGTTCAGCAGATGAATTCCAATTCAAGGTCAAAACTTAATTGGTTTCAATTTAATCCAATATGCTCTTTACCAAATTAGTATTAGCAGTCAACCTACACATTTAAGCCTTTCTCTAAATTCATTACCATGTCAGCTTGTTTTATCCTGGCCTCATTGTTGATATAGGGAAGAAATGACAATCGCAACATCTAGATTTATTGTCTGAGTAATTGGGAAAAGTAAAATGCTAATTTACCAGTACAGAGATTATCTTATATAATTATTGCTATGCTACCAGAACTTCCTTGTGTAATGATGTGAAGACAAGACACTGAAGATTCTTTCTGTTCTGCTATCAGCAAATTAAGCCCAAACTTGCATCAAGTTATAGATTATAAATTCAATGTGTGAGCTTTTAATATGAACTGCATATTCAGTTTGCCTTCAGATTTTTTAAATATAAAAGGTCATGACTTGGCTGTCAGTATTATATCTGTGTGATTTTCCTAATGAATTTAACATTTAAATGAATACAAAGTCATAATGTAAATTGACAGGTGTAATGACTTTCATACACAAATGAATTTTGCAAATTTTGAATTTACAAAGCGGCAAAGTTTCAAAAGAGCACCCATGATTTCGGCTTCTATTTCCATTATGTAGTGAATTTATGTAGCCTTACTCCGAGGCAGTTCTGTGAGTCCCTAATTGTCGTGTTTGGTGAATTTTCTCATGTCCTCATGGTTCAGTCTTGTTTTCAAAATAACCAGATGCCAATAAGCATATAGAAACAAGAGATTGACTGTTAATTCTCTACCGAAATACTGTGTCCTTTCTGTCATATAGTTTAGTTCAGTTACAACTTTATTGAGTAGTGCTATTAACATATGGAAAAATATCAGTGCTGAACTAAGTAATCCTGACAAGGTAAATAGTAATTTGTGGTGAAAATCAAACCATGCCAATAAAATACCTCTACAACTGTTAAGGTGCTGAAAGCACTTTAAAAAATCTAGCAAATGTTTTAGACTCTGTGCAATACACAAAGACTTTTTAAGTCCATGGTTACTTCAAACATAGATCCTAGTAACTTTGTGGGATCTGTATGCTTCAAACTGGCAAATCTGAATGCCTGTGTTTACTGTTGATACTTTGAAGACTGTGTTTCATAGAAAGTAAGATATTGATATTGCAATCAACAGAAGAACTTGCACAAGCAGGATTTGGTTTTTTGTTGCCCTCTGCACGGGATGTTAATTTTTACAACTACTGAACTTGTAAGAAAATCTGACATCGTGTGGTGTACTGTATGTGTTGTGCACCTCCATGGCTCACACCAAAGCTGCATCACTAACACCAAAAGCTGTGTCTTACACAGGCAATATTTTTCTACAAGGGAATATTGCTGCCTATACACAGCAGATATTTATGTAAAACAAACTTGGATTGTTTTTTATGCAGTTGAATTTATTTTTTCTTCAGAAAGATGTCACAAATTTCATAATTTACAGGATAAAAAAGTGCTCTGATGAGACCTGTAATATTACAGATTCAGTACTCAAACTTCAGAGTTGAAGAATTTTGACTGTTTTAATACAGAGTTATTTTTGAACTCCACTCAGATGCAGTGATGAATTCTGAAAAAGAAACCTTCTAGTATTAACCTGTTCACCCCTATTCCTTGTAGACTGGCCCATAATTACCATTGATAACAATGGGTTTGGGCCAAACCATGGTGGTGAAAGGGTCAAAGTCAAAGTCCAAATGTCTCTGTTGTGTTGACAAACAACTCAACAAGGTAACCTCCCCTCTAATCAATTCTTGCTTTACCATTTGATAAATATTATTTTTCTAATGGTATGGACCACGTAATATATTTTTATCTAAAATATATGTATTGGATTCATCAGACAAATTCACTCACAAAGTCTGAAATAGAGATTATACAATTGATAATATTTTGAATACTTGTAGACCTCAGACAAGTGGCTGACATACTACACACAAAGTGTATTCAACTTCATTGTAGACAGCAGACACATTTCAATCCTAGCGCTGATTTTTCCTCTCTTGTGTGACTTTAAGCTTTGTCTCCTGAGTTTGAATAACTTTATTCAAGCATTAGACAACTCCTCCAACGTTTTTGTGATAACTGTACAGTTATCTGACATTTTTGAAGCATAAATTTCTTTTGCCCACATCTAGTTTGGGAATTTTAAACTCTGCTCAATATTTCTTTGGTGGTTTCTTTTATTTGCACAATTATGTAAATATGAGGGGCGTTCACTTTATGAGAGGAATTTTTTGAATTTTAAATTTGTGATTAAAATGTTGATTTATTTGAAATTTACTTTTTATTTGGAATCAAAGCAATAAAATAAACAGGATTATCCTGTTGTAAAATGAAATCAGTATACCAGGTTTGTAGTATATGGCTGATATAATATGGAATTAAAATGTATCATTTTCACTCATGATTTTCATGCCCGTTTGTAAAGTTTATCATTTAAGTTTCGTTGTTCTGAAAAGAATTATTAAACTTTATAGAAATGAAAACTTCCTGTTTAGATTTGTACATGTGATGTAACTTTTTCAGTCTAGTTTCTCTATATTTCCAGTACCATATATTTCCAAAAGATACCATAAGATTTTCTTTTAGCATTGTCAATAATGTGAAATAATGTAGTAGCTAGTATCCCACATTGTTTACAACAACCTTCTCATGGACCAAATTGGACCATAAGTAACAAACTATACATGTTTAAACCCAAAACAAGGACATAGATTTCCAGTGGTAGTGCAATTATCTTGAAATAATGACCAAGTACAACACAGTTTTGCATGTAAGTTGTGTTGTGAAGAAGACTGTGTTTCTATTCTGAATATCTCACATCATCAGTCTTCCACAGACCAGAAGAATTCAAAGTTTGTCTATTTATCACTTTTGAAATTCTTGTTTAGTATTGTAAAGTGCTACCTCTATTCCCTTAGATGGTCCAAAGGAAAGGACTGTTTATTTTCTCCCCTTCTGAAATATATTTCAATGCAACTTTTATCAATATGGACTGTGGGTGTATTTCAAAATGGCAGAAAGTTGTTTTTTCTTTTCAAAATGTAATCATAATGAGATTAGACTGAATTCTTGGGAGTGTTGCAGGTTCATATTTTCTTTGTAACATGAAGTCTACCAATGGCTATCCAATGGCAATTTACCATTGAGTATGTAGTGTGGTTCTAGCAAAACATCAAATCTTGGGAGTGTGGTAGTTGTCAAGAGTGTAAGTCTTTGTAAACTGTTAAATGTTTTAATGTGAAATAAATCAGGTGAATGTGTGAAGGAAATGTCTTCTGTTCTCATCTTTGTTTGCTGGAGTGTTTTTTGATAAACTAATATCAGTATATTTGAAGAGATCTGTATGTAGAGAAATCAACACCAAACATTACCATGTTAACAAGACTCTGATATCAATCATTTAATTTTTTTCCACATGATTTGTTTTAAGGTTGTATGTGCCTCGAAAGTGAAAGCCTTAAACCTTTGCTCAAACTTTCCTGAATAAAACTCGACCATTCTCTAACCATATCAACAATAAAAATCGGCAGTCATCGGGCAAAGTTTGGAACAAGTGAAACAAATTACTCAACATTTTGTGATATTTGAAATTCAAAGTGACCACCATTCCTGTGTTAACTCTATGGGGAAAATTCAATTTTTGATTTTGAAAAACTATGAAGGTGAAAGTTTTTCTTTCTCAAAGAGCTTCAAAATGAATCCCCACAAGTGGTAAATCAGGAAAGGATTATAGAAATTTGAGTCCAATCATCTGTCCCTGAGGCGCGTTCTACCTTAACCCTTTGAACCCGGCTCAGACAGACATGTCCGATGACGTCACAGAGTACCAGGGGGTCAGGGTGCAAAGGGTTAAAGCATTGATTTCAGGGACAAATACTTGTGAAAGGCAACATGTAGGTAGTATTTTTTATAACTATGATCTCTGACTGACAGAAATTTGAAATTTGTTATGATGTAACATACCATCACAGAATGATAGAAGTATCATGTGCAAGGATAATTGAGCTACCTTGAATGTTTTCAACTTGGGAATAAATAAGACATGCAATGTTCTTCAGACTTGTATTATGCCAAGGAGATCATGCCATAGCAGTACAAACAAACCCATATGTACTTATGTGTATGGAAATGTGTTTCTACAAGCATTTGTGCATTTGGTTTTATTTGTACAGGGGTCCATTTGAATTCCAAGTTCTTAGCCATCAGAAATATACAATTGTATTGATGTTGGTTTTCTGAGAAGCTGAAATTTTTAAGAAATCTTTTCCTTTCCCCCAAAATGTTGATTTATGTCCACTTTCATCAACATGTCATGTGTACCTTAATCATAATTTTTCCTTGCTGTCAATGCCATCCATTGATCAATGATAACCAATCATAGAACTGCCACAACAGGTGCTCACTCTAGGACCACTGACTATATAGCAAATGGTGATATAGTAGTTCTATGATAGCCAATCATAGAACTGCCACAACAGGTGCTCACTCTAGGACCATTGACTATATAGCAAATGGTGATATAGTAGTTCTATGATAGCCAATCATAGAACTGCCACAACAGGTGCTCACTCTAGGACCACTGACTATATAGCAAATGGTGATATAGTAGTTCTATGATAGCCAATCATAGAACTGCCACAACAGGTGCTCACTCTAGGACCACTGACTATACAGCAAATGGTGATATAGTAGTTCTATGATAGCCAATCATAGAACTGCCACAACAGGTGCTCACTCTAGGACCACTGACTATATAGCAAATGGTGATATAGTAGTTCTATGATAGCCAATCATAGAACTGCCACAACAGGTGCTCACTCTAGGACCACTGACTATATAGCAAATGGTGATATAGTAGTTCTATGATAGCCAATCATAGAACTGCCACAACAGGTGCTCACTCTAGGACCACTGACTATATAGCAAATGGTGATATAGTAGTTCTATGATAGCCAATCATAGAACTGCCACAACAGGTGCTCACTCTAGGACCACTGACTATATAGCAAATGGTGATATAGTAGTTCTATGATAGCCAATCATAGAACTGCCACAACAGGTGCTCACTCTAGGACCACTGACTATATAGCAAATGGTGATATAGTAGTTCTATGATAGCCAATCATAGAACTGCCACAACAGGTGCTCACTCTAGGACCACTGACTATATAGCAAATGGTGATATAGTAGTTCTATGATAGCCAATCATAGAACTGCCACAACAGGTGCTCACTCTAGGACCACTGACTATATAGGAAATGGTGATATAGTAGTTCTATGATAGCCAATCATAGAACTGCCACAACAGGTGCTCACTCTAGGACCACTGACTATATAGCAAATGGTGATATAGTAGTTCTATGATAGCCAATCATAGAACTGCCACAACAGGTGCTCACTCTAGGACCACTGACTATATAGCAAATGGTGATATAGTAGTTCTATGATAGCCAATCATAGAACTGCCACAACAGGTGTTCTCTCCAGGACCATTGACTATACAGGAAATGAAGAAATAGTTTTGTCCTGATCACATGGCATATACTATCTCTTTGATTTGTAATGTAAAGTGATGGAAATCTGTTGCATTTATAGTGAGGTCAAATTCATATTGAGGTTTATGCCCATCAGAATTCCCTATCTGGCTGTTACGGGTCTTTGAATGTCTTTTCTTCAGGGCAAGAAGCAAAATGTAAAGGTAAGCTTCCATACAAGAGTGTACTGGAATTTATACAAAAAAATTGCATGGGAATTAATTAGATGGTCGTACTGTAGTCTTCACAGAATATATAGTTTTATATGAGAATTGCAAAGCACAGTCATTACTTGAATGAGATGTTAGTACAATCACTTGTATTCTGCTTTGATGACTGACGTAATACGAAACTTGACATTGCGTAAAATGTCTAGGTGTTTTCTAATACATTTGGATACAAAAATAATTTCTCTGTTTATAGCAAACATCTTTACAGTCGGTGAAAATAAATGACCATGGATGGCTTGTGAGTAAAATAATTGTTACTGAACAGAAATCGTTTGTGTACTATCAGATGATACGATGGTGGAATACTAACAGACAGAAACATTGGATCCATTTAGTTCTTGGTCTAGAATAAATCTGACAAAATCCTAGATTTACGTTATAGATTTGATTATGAAAAATGGTTCTAGACATATTTTATAAGTTTCTCCGTCATTCCTATCAAACTCTGCTGCAGCAAAGTTTCCTGCAAAATTTTGGAGTAGGATGAGTCTAGAGTTTCTCTCTATAATCTACAAATCCACTATTGTTTAGTGATGCATTCACATACAAGGATGAAATTGTTTACATTTGCATTAACAAATAAATTTCAATGTCAACAGTTTGGCATTTATTTCACAAGCCAAGAAGGTATACATATATTTACTACCACAAGTAATATATTTTTCCTTCTCTTACATTGTTTTATCAGAAAGTCTAACATTTACCTGATCAGTTGATAAATGATAGAAAAAACTGAAGACATAACAGACCTGACAAAGGTAGGAAATATATGCACTATTGTTTGAATGCTAATATTTAATCACAGAATGAAACTGATTGAAGATTTGTCTACAATCAACACAGCAGAGGATTTGAGGTCCAATTATAAGAAGCGCCCTCTACGATCAAAGAGGTGAATTTTCACTAGCAAACTGCAATATTTGTATAGTGTCTTGAGCACACAGTATTCCTTCAGTCTAAGAATCTTAACAAATCATAATAAATCAAACTAGAAAGTTTCTTTGAACAAAAATTGAGAAGACAACTTTTCATCACTTGAAAGAAGCTGAGTTTATTAAATTGAATGGAAAAGAAGATCGTAAACAATGGATCACATTGCAAAATGTCAAATATTTAAAATCAAATTTACAGAATGAAGGATTTGTGACCTTGATTAGTCTACTGTATTGCAATAAGTGTTGAGCATATCAAGTGGTCACACGACAATGTGTATGGAAAAGAATATGTGCAGAACTAGCAAAGCTAGACTGCATAGGACTGTCAGCAATCCTGATCATGACTAAAACTTCCATAGATTTGCTTAATTACATATGATACTGTAAATAAGTGTATCTATTTATGTCAATCATAAAATTTTACATCTTAAGTATACATATACAGTAAGTTTAACTTAATTGATCACACACACACACACATTAATCAAAGCACTATGCATTCTGAAAATTTCTCATTCACCTGATGACTAAGGTGATGGAAAAATTATTGCAAAGAGTTCTGAAGTTTTTGAATAACAAATGGATTGTCTGTCCATATAAAAGCGACCTGAAAGTGGGTTTACACTGATTATGACTGCAATAATTTATGGTCCTAGTGTACAGAAAAAATATTTAAAAAATATTAATTGTCAGGGTAAATTAAGTCTGCAAGATAACTGAGTGTATAGAAGCATCAACACCACAGTTCTATTTTAAAGGTATACAGTCACCTGTAATCTAAACATGCCCATATATGGTCAAAAGGACGTTCCTTGGTATTCAAAATGCCCATATGAGGGCGCTGTTTTTAAAAAGCGGCCACCCGCTTAAAATCTGTGATTGGTTAGATTTTCTCTTTCCATGGTAACAGTGACAAAATTGGAAGAGGTGACAGTATACCTTTAAATGAAAATTGCAAAGCCAATTTTTTTACTTACAATTTACAGACAGTATATTTATGTTAAGCATAGTGGACATGACCACTTGTGAGCTAGTTCACATCAGAAAATGCAGTGATTTCATGGTTGAATTGATGTGAAGTGTGATATTGATAAATGTCAAATCAAAATGCACCGAAGCATTAGCTGCTATATGAATAGACCTACTCGGGGATAGAAATGTTCCACTGTGACTGCTGTAGTGTTCTATAGAAAAAATGACACTGCATAAAGAAGTCACATTATGGTGGTATAAACAAATACACAAGATATGGAAAAATGTGCACACAGGAATACACATATAGTCCTATGTATGTTTATGTAAACGGTTTTGTTTGTACAATGGTCCATTCTCATAGCAGGTTTCACATATGGCACACAGCTTTTTTAGGCACTATGACTTCAATCATACACTACAGGTACAATGTGCATTTGAATAAAATGCATTTGATTTTAAGAGTATTGTGTGCTATGCATGTATCCTACATACAGTATGAAACATTTGATATCAAATATTAGATGATAGGATACCTTCCTTGCTGACTGTTGAGAATTAATAACTACTGTTACTGTTTTGGTCCGGAAGACTCTTTTTGAAATATGAAGAAGCATTCAAACTTATAAATGTACATGATTTTCCTTCTCATCGCTTGAATATATCATGGTTAAGATGTTACATTGTAACTGTCTTCGGCAGTTACCTATGTCAATTTTATTATCTGAAATCACCAGGAAAAAATTATTTGTACCTATATATGTTGAGAAGTCTTCATTTTTGAAAATGTAGGGTGACACTGTATAACCAGAGACTCATCATTTGAACCTAATTCATTGAAATGAAAAGAACCACTGCCTTTCTGCAAATGAAAGACAGTTTGTTTGCCATGGCAACATCACGGACTTGCTAAATCTACAAAGACTTCTATGTAGCTGTATTGCTTGGATCCCATCGTTTCTATTCATATATTAAATAGATTCAGATTCACACATGGATATTGGATTCAGATTCAGATTCACACATGGATATATAGATTCAGATTCAGATTCACACATGGATATTGGGTTCAGATTCAGATTCACACATGGATATTGGATTCAGATCATAAAAGATAAGCAAACCAACACTATCAAAAATTGATTTCTCACACAATTAAAATCCCAGGAAGCCATTAGACTACTGGTCAGTTTTATACTTTGTAAAACTTTTTATAGATTGATCATATATGGTAGAGCTCCACTTTTTGAATATTTGTATTTAATACACAGAGAATCAATTATTTAAAATGATATTGTTTAATACACAGGGAATTAATTATTTAAAATGATATTGTTTAATACACAGGGAATTAATTATTTAAAATGATATTGGTAAAAGCTACTGGTATATTAACTGACATTCAAGTTTTAAAATCCTTTGAAATATTGCTGAAGCAAATTAAATCATAGTGGAAAACCTTATATCTGTGAGTTTCAAATTTTTTTTTGAATATTTCTGAAGTATAAATTGTTTAAGCTCAGACTGGTTTTTCACCATTGATTGTCCCTGACCTCTGTTTTTATGCAACAATTACACAATACAAGAAATGTGGAAAGGTGTCTCACCAAAAGTCTCATATTGTATCTAAATTTACTTTTGCCATGAATTATTCTTGAGTATAGGTATTCTCTTCAATTTCAAAGCCTACAGAAACTGCTTCCAAGTGGAATATATGTTTGGAGTGTATTTATATCAAAATCTTGTCTAAAACATTTACAAAGTATCATTTGCTTTTTGTGCCATAATTCATTACAAAGTTCATTAAACTTACAGTCTTGTGTTAAATACTAACTTTGGTTTTAATTGTAAAATGTGAACACACTTCATGTAGGAAGTAAATAGTACACCTGCCTGTGATTCATTCAAAATAAAATATTTTTTCATGAGTGAGATGTTTAATCTTGATGAATATTAATCCAACAATTTTTACATTTCAGCATTTACAGTTACAAAGATAAAAGTAAATTGAAAATTAAACCATCACCTGATACAGTAAATAAGTCATTTCTTGAAAATAATCATTGTCCTGACCGATTAATAATTAATATCATATTTCCATGTAAAACACTATTTCCTGAAGAAAACAATTAGCCTTGTCTTTGGTACTGAATGTTATTTTTGTTCATTTATGTATCCAATCATAAACAAAATTTCCATGACAACAGAGCTGTGCCCTGTAAAGTAGGAAGAAAAGCCACAATTTTAGTGATGGCTTGTAGGTTGGGAATATAAGGCAGTGAAAAGATTCCAAATTAGTAGAACTATGTATTACTTCATATCAAAACACAGAATGGAATCATAGATTGTACCGGTAGTGAAGTAGATGTGCGTGATCAATATTGCTGTGTGATCTCACTTACCCTGGACTTTCATTCATAACAATGAAAAAAAATATTTGAAAAAAATATTAATCATAAAAATTTATCATTTACTAAATCTGGAGAGAGGTTCATAAATTATTTGATACAATTACAAGCAGATGGATTTTGGAACAAATAAATAAATCATATTGGAAATAAATATTATGATGACTATACAATTAGTCATTTCAGTATTTCAATATACCAGTATATAACATTTTTCCTGACATTATCAACCCTACTGACAGTTTGTAACTGTTGGTGTTGTTAGGTTTTTAAGATGTACACTGCCAGACTTAATATCCAATCTCACTGATACCAGTATCAGTGACTTGCACTGCTCAATTTACAAATCAGAGTTAAGTTTTGACATCTCATTCACAATTCATTGAAAATTCCAATGAATGTATTCTGTGAAGTTCAATGGAGAAAATGTCAAACCAAAAACTATTTATAACTTAGATAACCGTTTGCAAGTATGAAAAAGAGTGTAAGTTTTCAATATTTCCTTTTTAAAATGCCTCGTTTCTCAGCTTAGCCAATGAGCTACTTCAGTCAGTCAATACTACAGTTGTTCTATTGCCACTTACCTACAGCCTAGCATTCCTTTGTTTTTTCTTCTCACAGTTTAATGTCTCATTACAATAAATTACCCACGGTTCTCTTTGATTTGTATCATTGAAGGTTACTTTCCTTTTCTGCATATAAGCAATAATATGCAGCATCAGAATAATTGTTGAATAATATACTGTGAAAGTACATTTAGATATTTCAGTGAAAGTTTCGAAATAACCATTCAACAACCATGGAAGTCACATTCTGTAGGTACTACAAATGCCATACTTTTTAGGCAGCAAATTACGACAAACTAATGGGGACATTCTCTTAGAAAAGTTAGCATACAAATGTCTTTTGTCATTTACATTGGAAAAAATCAATATCCTTTTATTTCATAAAGCAGGTGCAACTAGTCTCTCTACTTTCCATCACATTATATTCTGTATAGCTGAAGACAAATCAGTGGAAAATTTTACAAAATGCTTTCTCCTCTCTCAATCATGCATAATTTTCCAAATCACTGAAGATGAGAATTGAGAAGCATGGTGTGCTTAAAGTACGTTTCCAGATTTTTAAAAAGTAGTCTGTGAATTTGTCTACACTTGAGAGACATGGTAGACTTCACTTAGAAATCTCCATGGATACAAATCATAATGAATTATGGGAAATCTATAGTTCTTTGCAGTTAGGCACTAATCACGTTTATTCATCTTTGGGTTAAGATAACCAAGACTGCAAATAGCTTTGTATTGATCCGGAATTTCCATGAGTGAATTAAGTGCAAATGCTGGCTCAGCATATTTTGCCTTGGCGCAGACTTTGTGAAAATTGACAAATTGGAAGTTGTCAAACTTTCTGTTTGGTAGCATGTCATCATAGTGTTCCATGGTTGTCCATGGACCGTCACCAACCCCTACAACTATAATACTCAATGCATAGTTAGAGGCATCAATAATGGCATCAATGGATGGCTGCTGGTTTTTCAGTTGCCCATCAGTGACAATCAACAACAAATGATACAGCTGAGTTTGCTGTACAGTTTCTATAGCTTTGTTTATGATTGGAGCAAAACTAGTCGGTCCACTGAGTGAGATTCTGGATGTTGTCTCATTGTACTGCAGTAACACTTCTCCAAAACCCCTGCATGGAGCACCGTCAGGCCTTAATGGAAAGATACCAGTATTTTTGGTGACAGTATCTCCAAATCCGTAAGCTGGAATGAGACTATCACTATCAAGCTTCTCCAAAGTGCCTCCAATGATAGATATAACTTTCTGGTATGGATTGACAATTTTCTGTCCTGACAGGTGATGCAGACACTTGTTGCTGTAAGTTTTCCTTCCTTGCCATTCATTGCTGGCTGTAAAGTCAATACCGATCATCAACTGACACGTCTGCAGGCCGGCCTGCTTCATTGCCTTTATGATCTGATCAAAATTTGAAAATCTATCGGTGAAAGTCACAAAGTTTGAAACGTCTTCACCTGAAAGACCAAGAGATGCAAAGAGACTAGTGTCTTGATAGACCATTTCTTGTCTTGACACCGTGTTGTCATTCTGTACGTATTCCCCACGCTCTCTTCGTTCTTTCTGATATTGTAAAAAGAGGACGATGTAAGTGGTCCAGGCACATATGAATAACACAACTTCCCACATATTATGGACGTGATGTCGACAGAGTTGATCAAACTACATGTGTGTGTGTCAGTGCCGTGTCTGAAAGAAAAGAAAAGTTGAAAATGTAAATCTAATCTTGAAATACAATTATGAATATTCCTCATTTACTAAAACTTTGTGAGTCAAAGACGAAGTGCCCAACTTATCAATAAACCCTGTAAAAATGTAATGTACAATGTTATTATTGTTGATCATTTGATTTTCAATTCAGAATAGAATTCACTCAATATCAAAGCATATCATATGCAATACACCATGTCAGCATGGTTATTACTTTGGATTTCAACTTGAGGGAGATCAATAAATAATCTGTTTGTTCTTTACTGCAAAAATGATGAAAATGTTATCATGAGTTACAGATACTGTCTGTTTAAATAAATTGCATATCAAAAATTTATGTTTCTTTGAAGGACTAACACATAATATACAACATACAACATGCTGGCAATCATTGAAAGATAATTAAAAATCAAAGTGAAAAATAACTATTATGGAAGATGGAAAATTTGTCAACAGTATCCAGGGACACAGGGAAAGACAAGACTGAAATCATGAATTCCTTTGTATAAAGATTTATATAAGATTTGTATAAGGATTTAGTTGTACCTCTCTGAAGCATACACTTGTGAAGAGTAAGCTAGAATGACACTGATGACAAGATAACAGATAAGTTCATTGACAGCTTCCATGAACTTTAAAATCAGTTTGCAAATCCATTTCACAGTCTGACGACGATTTAAAATTGCTCTCTATTAATATGTGATTTATATTAAGAAAGCTAAATTATCTGTAATGAACAGCTCAAGGTTGACTGTAAAGTAGGTTTCAACCAATCTCATGATTACTTTTGTTTCCCAAAATATCTAATAATTACCAAACTGGTGATAATACACCATGCTTTCAAGGCTTTTTGTATCAATGTACTGGTTATGTTTATGATCATTTAATAATAATGAACAAGTAAAAAATGGAAAAAAGTACAAATTATGCTGAAAATGGAAGAATTAGAGCATTTAAATATTATCGGTTTAACCCTTTGAAAGCCAAACTCAATTTTTATCACCTTTATAAAATATACCCCAGTCAAATTTTTCAGATCTTTGTGAAAATTTGGATGAAAAATTTAGGCTTATGAAACTCGATATCCATTTGGTCCAAAATTATGAAAAAAATTACAGAGAAATTCTTGAAAACTGGTAAAATGTTACAGTAAAATTTTGATTGGAAAAATTACAGCTCTCAAAGGGTTAATGAGATATTAACTAGGGATTACCACCTTCAATTTTGTTTGTTAAAAATCAGTTTAATTACCATTCACCATTGGCATCTCCAAAGGGGGCACTGATGAATGATGGAATTTTTAAACTTTCATGTCTCATGAGACTGAAATAAGAAATTGAAAAATTGAACTTTCAGTCAAATTTTAGAAATTTTATCACATAATTTCATACCATCATACTGCTGAAATTGTAAAGAATATATGCACGCACTGCCATTTTGAATTTTGTTCAAATCTGTTTGATGCTGGTCGATAATGGTAAAATTGTTTGAAAATGCCCTGCATGTAACTAAAGGTCATATAGCATGAACTGTGGAGAGGCATGTAATAAAAATATTTTTGCCTAAATACATTGGCGTTGGGCAAATTGTCACCTGCTCTCGGGCACATAAACCCATGTATTCAGGTAATAATATATAATATTTCATCTTAGTATTCTCTGTCCTAGCCTCTTTGCAAGATAACTGTAGAAATCCATTTTCTTGTAATCTGAGGCCGTATAAAACTGAAGAAGCCAATCAAGCTGTTCATGAAAACAAATTTGCAGGGATTTCTTGCAGCAGATGGACTATTTTTCTTCATGTCAGCGGGTTTGAAATTAGCATGAAGGCAACTTTTATTATTTGCAAAAAGGGAGAAAAATTTGCTTTCTTTTGCTCAATGTCAAAGTTTAAAAAAGTATATTAGAATAGCATAATTTTAAAAATTGTCAAAATCAGCTAGTAGGCTGCTGTGAATAAAAGATAAACATACACTCAGTGGATGGTCTATGCAATTATTGCAGTTCAATTTAACCGATGTAACGTGATTCTGTGTCGTGTGGTAATGTCTGATCATTTCTATTATCAGGTTGAGTAACCTGAATGCTTTGAAGTATATCTCTACTTGTGACAATAATGAAAGATGTTTTGCTCTTCATGTTTTGTGACCTGTCTCTATAGTTACTTTATAGTTTTTATTTTTGATAGTTTAGGTTTTGCATTAAATTAATCTCATAGAATCACAGCGACAGAATGAAGCAATGTGTTATAGGGTTTTTAAAATATTCTGTAATTTGTCATATTAAAATTACAACTAAATCATTACTGTACTGAATTTTCTGTCACTGAAGTTGACTCTTAAAACTGCTGAAAGCATTTAGAATTACAAAACCAATGAATGCAGAACACTGTCATAGTATAAACACATTGGTTTCAATGATATCACGGTAACCCATTACTCTAGTCTCATGCTCACCCTAATTGTCTGTCATTTGGTCCATAGCTCTACTAGCAAAAAGTGATTACACAACAGAATGCTGTCCTAAATTTCAATAGCGCCCTCACTGCCTTGATTGTCTCAGTGATACAGTCTCCTGACAATTTCACCATTAATGCTGATAGGGTCAACAGAAAGTTCAATCTAGCCATAAGCAATAAATACATAACGGTGCTTTCAGGTCAGAACGATTCAATTTGTGAGTAACTACACCTTCCCAACCTTGGATTAATTCTATTGATGTATGTGGAGTAATTGAACACAAAACCATGATAGCTGAACACTGCCGTAAGAATTGAACAAACAAACCAGTCAGTATTGCATGCATTTTAAACTACTGCCTGTCTGTCACTCCCCTACTGTGATTCTAATGTAGCATTTCCACAAAATGAAATTCTTATTAATAAAAACATGATTCAAGTCATAAAATAGGTCACAGAAAGTTGAGTTGAACACTCTCCAAAGGCCTTTACAGCAAAGGATTATGAATATGATGTGAGTGGAACTGTAAGTACATCTTTATTAATGATTAAAATATCAGATATGTTTCCTTTATACAGAATTAATCATATTGCAAATACTGCAATGATGTGATGAGGTCAATAACCTTTGTAAAGAAAGGTTGAAAATAATCAACCTTATTTTTTGCAATATTACACTAAGTGTCAGTTTCTGTAGATTTCAATATGTGAAAAATTTTAAAATGTACTGGTGCATAGCATTATACTACAATATATGCAAATATGACGTAACTTCTCCTCAGATACAAATTTGAAAGCCATTAGACACTAACCTGGTTAGATAGAGAAATATATGTTTGATAAAATCTCAAGCAAATTTGCAAGCAATTTGCATATTGTAATTTCATCATCTTTTGAACAAAGCTAAATGAGATCCTTCCCAAGAGTGTTCAAACCAATCCACTATCATTGGACTGGTAATTTCAGAAATGAAGATTTTGAAGAGAAAAACAATCAAAAATTTACAAACCCAAATGTTTTGCAAATTTTCACTATAATATACTGTACGAGGAGATCCTACAGGGAGCTAAATACAAGCATTACGACTGTTGGAACAACCATCCTAGAGAAGTACATGTTTAACAAAAATATGATAAAATATACGCAAAAAGAAATCAAAATCCGGTTATCCTGAGGAGTTGCTGACTGGATAGAACATTTTCTTTTTAAACTGGGAAGTGTTAAGTTGAACGCTGATGACAATGGACAATCAACATATCTGATTAAACTTTACATCACTGACAGCAGAGTTATAATCTGTATGTGATAATAAAATGGCCTTCAGTTGGGACAGAAAATCTTGATTCAAATTACCATATTCTTTATCATTATACAACATTTATCATGATACAAAATTTACATATTATTTTGATGAAAACATGCACTGACAACAAAAAATGGACACATATACTAACCAATGTTATAAGTCATCTTATAAAATATTCACTGCTTGCTCTGCATTTGGTGAATACACTGTAATCCTACCTTCAGCTAAACTTTTCTGCAATACAGAGATTAAAGATTTAAAAGTAGTATAATCTGATACATGTATTTCAATGCTTTCGTGATAGAAGAATAAAATGACAGTGTTTTAACAATGCCCTTTGTTGTCATCACAAGCTAACATGATAACAACTACCGTAGTTTGGTTCATCATTTCACTTCAAATACTGGGGTTGATAGAGACAGTTTATCAACCTTGATATCACAGTCCCTCCACTTTATTGGTGTGGGGGTACCTGTCCTATGCTTGCTATTGACTATCCATTCAAAATTTCACTTCCTGAAGGGTCTTAAAATGAATCACAGATAAATCAAATCCATTGATCAATTTGCCAATCAATCACAGACTGGATTGACTAGAACTTAATAAAAAAGTTGACAATTCCACTGTGATTTTATGCACCGTCATTAAAGAGATTGGCAATTTCGTTTTCGTCAAGCTAGGCAGATTCATTATGTTAAGTGGCACTGGATAATAGATACATTAATATACGCCATTTCCACATTTGAAAGTGAGATATAACCCAATAGTGCATACGGTATAATTTATTATCTGTTAATCTATATTGAAATCAAAACTGATTTGGACATGAATTCATAAGCCATGACCGTATCATTTTTGGGAGTTTACGCATCTACCTGGCTGATCAGAGACAACACAAATGATTTGAGATCTTTAATAACAACTTGCATGATGACATATATATATATATATATATATATATATATATATATATATATATAATATATATATATATATATATATATATATATATATATATATATATATATATATATATATATATATATATATATATATATATATATATACGTATACTTGAGATGTACAGATAGCTCCCAGTGTTGTTCGTAGCGTGGTTTGGTAATAGCGGATAAATAAAATTGCACACGTCTACTGATCTGCTTGTATATATTTTCTGTTTATTCTGTCGGTAATTTTGATACAACGTTTCGTCCTAAAAGTAGGACTTCATCAGGTTGAAGATGTCTACAAGGGAGAATACAGACAAATACAGAACAGTGTAAGGATAGTGTTGATCCTAATTAAATGCTAGACGGACTTTATAGGCTGAGTAAATCAGAAAGTTACAAAGGACATAGAATATGACAATTCTATGTCCTTTGTAACTTTCTGATTTACTCAGCCTATAAAGTCCGTCTAGCATTTAATTAGGATCAACACTATCCTTACACTGTTCTGTATTTGTCTGTATTCTCCCTTGTAGACATCTTCAACCTGATGAAGTCCTACTTTTAGGACGAAACGTTGTATCAAAATTACCGACAGAATAAACAGAAAATATACAAGCAGATCAGTAGACGTGTGCAATTTTATTTATCCGCTATATATATATATATATATATATATATATATATATATATATATATATATATATATATATATATATATTGCGATTTAAACAGGAAATTACAAGACCATGGGCGCACAATAGGGAGATTACTGATGACACAGTGATTTACATACACTGGGCGGCAGTTTTTGAATGCTCATAGCATTGCTTTGACCATATGATAAATTTGAATGATCATGATGGGCACTTTCGTAACATATGCAAAAGAGGGGTCAAATGGTCGTACAGGGAACACATTTTGAAACTGTATATGTGTTCTCTGATAAACAACTGAACATTTTTTTCAGTTAATTTTTTACTTAAGTGCAGTTGCTATATATTCACAGACATCATATGCACGATTCAATGACAATGAACGTCTGAAATGGAACCAAAGACAGCATGGCCAATCAGTAGCATGGACTTTTTTATATTTGAATGGATTTAAAATAATCCGGCTTTTATAGGGGAAGTTCCTGTTTAATATCTTTGGAGATACAACCACCAAAAACCAAATGAAGTGCAAATTTTAAATTTTAGTGGTTATAAAGTAGATTGATATGGGTGATATAGATTTTTTGTGTCACCAATGACCTCACAAGAAACGAAAAGATAAACTGAATATTTGAGATGCATGATGAAATCAGCATGATGGACATGAAATTGCAACAATAACCAATGCACTAATCATTACTCATACTTGATATAAATTCAGAGTCAATTCATGATAAAATTTGTATGGTATATGACGTCATAAAGCCATTATATCTAATCAAGAAAATGTTTCTGCTTCAGTGGTAAGTGTGACAGATCCTGATGAAAGCCTGTCTACGTATGTGTTTATGATTATGTAAATTTATAGGAAGAAATAAAAGTTAGGAAATTTGACCACCTGTTAACCCTTCCTTTAATAAGTACATACCATACTGGTATATCTGTAAGTTTATTGAGGTTATTGCATACTGCTCAGTATGGGCATGATGAGAAATTTTGAATTGCTGTTCACATTCTAACATAAATTGGTATATTATGCATTGTTAACACTATGTTCTTTGATCTTCACTATTCAGCAGAAACCTACAGGAAAAAATTGCAATATTCCAAAGGATATGATAACACCTGTATTGCTGTGTAATTTGAAATGTGCTACAGTCGTATCCAGTGGGAATACATTGTAATGATTTGTGAGCAAAAATCATCAACTTTCTTATTAATAATTTGAGCTTGTACATCCCATGGGGACAATATTTTGTTTTATGATCAATGCTTTGTCCATCACATTCTTCTTGTTTTTGTATTCAGCTCGTAATTAGAATATGACATGGCTATGCAGAATATACCCAGGGTCTTGTATATCTGTCATTGGTGTTGGTGTAAGCTCTGCCAATTATTCATTGTTTACATGGAATTAATGAGAATGATTGAAAATACAAATATTACAGGATGAGTAAATTTTCATGGACTAAGATGAAGAAGTACATTAACATACAAAAACCTTTGGTAAAAGGGAATAGTTTACCAAATTAACCATCAATAATTCATTTTATTGGAATCACGTGGGGTGTAGTTGATCACCATAATGTTCTGAATGTATGTCAATATACACTTATTGACTGGTCATGCTTTTGTTTGCCTAAGGGCCTGAAAGTTGCCCACAAACACTAGTCTGTTTCTCTGGGCTATGCCAAGGTAAACACTGTTTTGGGCAAATTGAAGGCCTATTAAGGGAACATAAAACTATGCCATTGTCCAAATATAGCCAGTCAATATGTGTTTTGTATAGGACACTTTATCAAATTTTCCCTGAAAAATGGAAAAATTTCTTTGCTGTCATTCACTATCACAATGGCAGACAATTAACACCTCCCCTCTTTTATTTATCATGACAGATTTTGGACAAGGTGTGTTACAATAGTAATTCCAGTATTACAGTTGAGACCATTTGTTATGCAAAATATTATTTTGCTTTGTGTTTCATATTAGTTACAATGCATGAAAATTATGAAACAAAATTTAATATAATGGGGTATAGTTTAATTTTTTTTATCTGAAACATAAAGCAAATTGAGAAACTGGTATATGTACAATACCTTTCAAATGAGTTTTGAAATTATCGTGTATTTTATTATTTTCAAGTTTGTATGATAAAGATATTTGAATACAAATTAATGCCAAGAGGGGAGCTTGATGTGAAATCGTGTGTTGGTGTAGCAATTGGATGTACAAGGGACTGACATTTGACCATCAATAGGTTGAGAGAGGGGTTGGGACAAAACATGTTCAACAAGATTCGAATATGAAGGCACTCAGGATTGGCTAAAATTTGTCTTCAAAATTCCAGTCTGGCTAGAAATTGTAATATTTCTGTACCAGCAGGCCAGACACATCTTGTGAATGTGATAAATTGGACTCATAATTGTATCTGCTAGCCAGTGCAGTGTCAGTGTCTATTGATACAAGTAGCAAACCTAAACTAAGGGTTTACCGTATATCAGTCACAAGCAGAAGATACCAGTACCTTCATTATAGCTGCTGATAATTTGAAGCATCAAGTACAGCCATAAAATTTTTGTACTTATAACAAGAAGCCTGCACCATATAATTGTCAGCATGGGCTACAATATTTAATCTCACAGTCATAGGAAAGGTAGTCTACTACACAGTAGATGGCCAGCATGGCTTCATATGAGGCATATGTTAACTAAGTGGCTGCAATATGTTTTGTAGGGGAAAATCCCTTTCTGACACAGTGAACAAAACGGGTGCTTTGTTTTTACAAATCAGGGACTATGGATATATTGTTATTAAGTGCTTCAATCAGGTTGAAACCTTTCATATACATTCTGCTGTGCAGATAAAAATGAAGTTTGTTAAGGTGGTTGGAAAGGCTAGAGCGTCAGTTATAAATTTCAACAAAACTATTAAAATATAAAAGTAGTCAACATTCTCTGTGGAATAAAAAAAACTAGACATTTGGGCACAAAGGCATTGCAGAGTTATAGCCTGTTAAAACTTCTGAAAAACTGACCAAATAAGAAGAAGTTGGGGAGTCCTTAGTGTATTAACTATGGTAGAGTCCCCTAGCTTTTAATACAATGTTTGAAAAGGGAAAGTCATTATTTGCTGTTTTTTAGGAAAGTTTGACAAGGTGGTGCTGGCATTCAGAGTGAGTGACTGATATTGTAAATGCATTTTTAGATTCTTTGAGTGTCAAAGAGGTGTCAAAAGTGAGATTAACCAAAAAAACTGCTCTATGACTTCAAAAGAGGGGTGCAAATATGGCTTGTTTTCAACATTTTTGACAGAATAACAGTTTTCCTACATAATTGTATACCAATTTAATCCAACTTTGAAATGAGATATGGACATGGAATTTTTACAGCCTATTAACAAGGTTACAGATAAGATTTGTATGGCACAATTTTCCTGTATTTGAAGTACTTTTTGAAAAATCACATTTTGAAATTTGAAAGAATTTTTAATAATTTTTGATATATAAACCATGTAAAATCATAAAAACAAATTTTATTTACAAATCCTGCCGTACAAATCTTACAATAAATAGTGCCAACATATTTATAACTAATTTGGTAATATTAATACTATCCAATTATTATTAAATTCAAATATGTAAAAAATATATGAAAAATTAAATTTTAATATTTACTGGTGTCATATTTCAAAATCATGGCTGCAAATATACAATTTTTATATTCTTTGGAGAAAATATTAACTAAGGGAGTTATCCTGAAAATTTGAACTAATATCTTGATTCTAACACTTGAAACTTGACATTAACTCTGAGAAAAGAATTGGTGCAAAAATAGCCTTTCCAACCACCTTAATATGAGTATTTTATCAAAAGCAATCATTCACATGTACATTGCCAAAGACAATGGATGACCATTTTACTATGGTATAATTACTACATCAATGCATGTTAGGAAGTCACGTTTGTATTTGGAAGGTAATTCGAGCCAAATTTCAATTTTAATCAAACAATATTCATTACAGCTATAGACTGCTAGAAATGTCATTGGTGCAAAGTGTTATTTTACCGATATTACTAGACGATCATCATAGAGATTGCTGTTTGTTTACTCTCATATTATTTCTACCATTCCTGACCATTTACCATAAAATGAACTGGGAAAGATTTAGCAATATAACATTATCCTTCTAGAAATCAAAATCATGCATAGTAAAGAGGAAAGTGAATCAGCAAATTTATGATTAGCAAAATACACGGTACATATCTGCTACATACATTGTTTGTACAGTCTGTGTAATATTGTCAATTTTTAATACTGCCACAATCTGTTGCACTTCTGAAGGTTAATCCAGACCAGACATTAGTTTGGATAACTATTTCACTGTGGTGCTTTGCAGTGAAAACATGATTGGTTTGACAGAAGCTCTTCTAAGCTTTCTCAAGTTTACAATGATTCACTCCACAAGGACACTGTTACGAAATATTCCTGAAAACATGGATGTATTTATCATATAATATGTATACCCAGTATGTATACTTTTTCAGGGGGAGGGGGTTGTGTGGAGTGCATATTATAACTAATGAATGGCAAAGAAATAGAGATCTGAGTCACACTGGATATGCATGCCCACTATTTTATGGCAAATGACTCTCACTGTGTATGCAGTGTTTGTATCTCTGATCTCCACTGAAGTCACTGTTATTAAATCACAATGATAAATTTAAATAGATTTAAAAAGATCTTCTAGACTGCGACAGAGTTTGGTCTGATTAGTCACCTATAGTGAGTGTAATAAAAGAAATTAACCCCTTGATGATATACATTATAATCACAGAGCACATGTTGGTTCCATCAGGAATGTTAATTGAAAAAGATTCAAGATTCAAAAATCAAAGACTGAAATATTTTGAAGTATAATAGCTTTAAACCTCCATGTTACACTGGCAATTACAGCACTGCAGTATATACATCTTTGTTGCCATGCTAAGCTATGGCTCAACTTCTGACCCAGACATTATCAAGTAAATAAGTTATCAGACTAAGGCAGTCTGATATCCATTTTCTATTCCATATTTGCACCTTGCTGCAATAATTTTGATGGATGATAATTACAAAGAGGGACAATATTTATCAGATGCCGAATGCAAGACAATTGCTTGCCAGTGTCAATATTGATGATTTTTCAATAGGAAAGTCTTTGTTCTCTCTTGAATTCACTCAATATTTGATTCCTTGAAGTAAATCAATATAATGATTCAGAAGAAGTACATTTTTGAACACAAATTGTTTCTATGATCTGATTTTGTCAAAACTGCTGCATGTACTTTCACAAATTAGTGAAGGATTGGGAACAATTTCTCTTGAATGTTGTAACTCAGAACCTTGTCAATGCTACACCGTGACCAATACCTTAGACGTTAATTATTACAATGATGCTAATACTATAATTATTGATGAAGGCCTAATGCATTTGCAATACATCAAATTTGTATATGAAATATGAATAAATTTATGATAATGTCACGATTTGAGAGCAAACTATGATTAATGAGATCAAAATTGATGAACCTTACATGGTGCCTCAAAGGGCAAACAATATTCCAGACACTAAATTCATCAACAAAGCAATCAGTTTAGAGTGTACCTTACTTACAATGAGATTTCTATGAATCTCCTAGTCTTTTCTCTGTAACATTTCAATTGCCATGACTTTATAAAACGCAATGATGCATGTGAAAATTTATGTGTCTGTGTAACTAAAATATATATCTGTACTCGTCTTGTGAATATGAATGAACAATGGGGTTATATTCAGGGCTATGAAACATGTTTGAAATAAGACACATGCAGCTGAGGATTATTGTCATAGACCGCCCAGGGAGCACTCTCATATATGTATTTGCCTGAGAAGTACAATGTATATGTACATCTATCTGATGAACAAATACTGCAAATCTATATAATGCCAACAGGTGAGGCCAAACAGACAAACAAAGTTGCCCCAATTAAGTTTGGTCTTGAATTATTCAAAATCAAGTTTTGGTAATTTTAATACTTTGTTTCAAATTATTGTAATTTGAGTTTTTGTCTTACTACTGCAATCTCCCATTCATAGAGAAGAGATTCAGCCAATATATTTGCCATATCATATACAATGCTCATTTCAGTCACACTTTCAGACTGGTGTACGTGAATACTGAAATATACAGTCGTGATGTGGACAGTTTTACTTTATATTCCAGCAATGATCATTTTTCATCGACCCACTATAGGCAAATCTAAAGTGTGAAAAGAGAAGTAATATTGACAATGAGTTAATCGACTAACAGCTGGAAACACATAATTGTTAGTGTCAATTTGTGTAATTTTTTCAATTTGATCAAGTTGTTCAAGAGAGGCAGTAAAGATGCAGAGGATTGTAAACCATTATCTCTATCAATATGCAAAACACATGTTCACATGGGTGGACGTCACATGAAGTTTTACAACTAAGCTAACACTTTAACATCCTAAAAGTCATGGCATCACTGATTGAAAGTAATTCTAACAAACATCTGACAGCCACTTGTATTTGCATGCAAGCTTGCATGACTTACGCATTATTGTTACATTGTACTTTAAAAGACATGTTTTAGTTATTATTATTTTTGGTATCTAAATTACAAAATCCAAATCTAAGTGACACCATGCATCGTTGTAAAGTAGGCACCGCTTGATGGCAATATGTGTGGCTATATACACGTGATAGTATGAAGAGGTTACGCTTCATGGAGCAGATCAAATGCTCCAGCTCACCAGAATGACATCCTGAAGGAAAAACTTGAACAAGCAAAACCCGACAAGACATAAAACTGAGCAAACCTTAAAGAATCCAAGTGTCACTGAATCCATGCCTAGCAATAACTTTATACAAAGTTACGGCAGTAGGTGTCAAAGTAAAATAAGAGTGAAAATTTGGAACACAATATCCTCACTTAGTCGTCATCATAGACACTCCCATCATCATCATTTATCTTACAGTTTGACACGAACTTGTCAGTTCATAATCTCTAGACAAATGATTGGCCATCAGACAATGTCACTCATAGTAGCTGTTCCATACATGCATATTGCATTGTCTTAAAACATACCTGTAATATACTGTGTCTTAAAACATAAGCTACATGTATCTCCTGAGTAGAAATAATATTACACAATGCACTATAGTCATGACTCTGTGTTGTAATGTTTCACTTAGTCACGGTCCGTCCATCGTTACTGCACTGGCTGTCAGCATCTATTTACCCTGTAGGATCTATTTAGCCTTCCGGCTTATTACTGGACAAGCTGTTGTCCACACATGTTAATGAATGCAAATTTCACCTTAAAAAGACACAAAGAGTAGCAGCTATTGAGACGACCTAGAGTATTGTTTCACTTTCATGGGATCCTAACCTTACACTCTAGTTTAACAATTGCTTTCATGACAATCGCATAACAATTAATGGAAACCATGACAACACTGCATTTCCATTGGTGTTGTAATGCAAGCAACTCAACATGATACATGGATATAAACATTCACCACTTGTACTTTAAATACACCATTCCAAAATTACAGTTCTTATCTGAGTTGTTTCTGACTATTAAAATGATGATGTGATATTACCTTTGATCTTGTCATCTGACTATCTGCAAGCATTGCAGCTGTTACAATAAAGACACAGTTCTCCATGTAAGTTTCAACACAGTTAATTCAGTAACCATGGTTTCAGTGATTGTACTTACCAAGATACTTCAATATTATTATTAATAACATGCTATAATTTCTATGAAATCTGAAGGAAGTTTGACAGACACAAGATACTTAAAGAATTCCAAACGCTAACTTTCAGAAGGTAAAAGTAGAGATACAGAGATGACTTTACCAATCAATGTTTTATCTGTAAACTATATCAGATGAGAGATAGTACATGTAGCACGTGTGCAAGAAACCATTAATCAAATCATTAATTGCCATTGTTGAGTATGTATTTTTCATTGATGACAATTATGATACAGTTTTTGTTTACTTTGTACACTCTGCTGCTGTATGGGATAAGTCACTGACATTGCAATTTCTTCATGTTACATATAGCCTGGCATATCCTACTTGTCAAAACTTAGCTATGCAAAATTACAGAACTTTTTTCATATAGAAAATCTTCACATGCATCTCATGACAGATATATGAGGTACTTGTTAACTGCATCTGAATACAAGGTATTTAACACATGAGAGTGAACAAATAAGTCAAAATGGCATAATGATAAGTATATGAGAGATGAATATGTTTTTAAATCATGACAATCAGTTATGCTTGTCACTCGTCCAAATACGGTAATATGCACCTTGGGTGTAGAATTTGTAAACTTTCACTCATTGCTCATGGAAATTTCAGCTCATAATCTTTCAAAATAATATCAATGGGTACAGTCTAAATTTGTTTTGCTTTTTGGATAACTTTTGTTGTGCCAGAAAAAGTATATCATTTTGAACTGAAAAGTAAACTTTTAGCAAGAAGATTTCATAAATCATATTTTGCTTCTCAGAAAAATTGTCATGGTATATATGCATATTCTAACAGCTAGGTATTTCAATCTTGGATTTGACAATGCCATTTCTAAAATGTAAAATGTGTGTTTTGGTAATTATGCTGGATTTACTCAATGGACAAATGCTGTACAATTTTTCTTTTATTTTGTATCAATGCATGAAATATCACAGTACATATGTATAAATTTTGAACACAAGCTCCATTAATTCCTGAGATAATATGTGCTAGATACAAAACTTTAGCAAATTTCATTGATCACATTACTAAATTTGATCTAAATAAATGAAAATCATACAAAAAAGTTGACTTTTCAATTTTTTGATAACAGTAAATTATCAATTTTCTTGTCTTTACTCCTTTTAATGTCCTGACGCAAAAACCTCAAATAGATATCACAAAATTATGATTTATGTCTCGAAAGAAATCTTCCTCAAACAAGATGGTTTTGGGAGGCACTGCAGAGAAATGGTTAGGGTGCTGGATAATTCACTATCATACGATAGTTAGTTTTTGACCTCACATGGTGTTGTACTCTGGAGCAGGCCACTTTACTCTCCATTTGCTCCATTGGACAGTTGGATGTGGATGCCTCATCCTGTAATTGGGCGTTCGCCTCTTGCATGATTGATCGATTAAAAAAGCTTTATTGCAACAGTTGACTGTAGTTTAATCTTTTGATGTACCACGTTGATATCCCTTGGAGAGCATTAAAAATTCATATCATGTACAAGATAGATTACCTTGTGATCATGTGGAGTAATCACACTCAAGTTTAAGAGAAGACAGAAAACTATGCATCACTCATAAAAAAAGGACGTGCCAGTCCATTACGTTGGGGGCACTACTGGGAAATTAGGCATTCAGTAAATGTGAGATTTATGATAGGATGTCTCAGACATGAGGGACATCAACTTTTATTGGTTGCAGACAATGCAGAAGTGACCATCCTATGTAGTATGCAGCACCATTGAGCAAGAATGGAATTGTTATTTAGAAATCAGTGACAGTATAGCTGATACAGAAAACACTTCATTTTCAATGTGTCCTGAGTATTTTACTTTCAAAATTTAAGTACCAGATATCATTATATGTACCAGATATCATTATATTCAATAGTATATACCCGGTAGGTACATGAATTTAATCTGATCTATTGTGTACAAATTTATATAGTTGAGATACATTCCAGCTTTTTATCATTATTATTGATTTTTCATGACATCATCATAGTTAATGTGACTTATGTAACGACACTTTTATTATTTTTATAGGAATTAGGCTGAAAGCCAGCAAATGTCAACATTCAGTGATTTTACAAGATTTCCCCTTGGTATATCACAGAAATGACATTGAGGAATGGCAGAAAATTTATTGTTTTGAAAATTGAATTTAACATTGCTACCACCTCAGTTTGCAAACAGTCACTGACACCTTTTGCTTTCTACATGTTTCTATGTTAGAATCATATCATATGGTCTTTTGGTGATCTTTGCGTACCACATTGCTTGAATCATATCATATGGTCTTTTGGTGATCTTTGCGTACCACATTGCTTAAATCATACATATTTGAATAAATGAACATTACTGACACAGAAATTAAGGTTTGTGAATCTCTGCATAAAATCCACAACTTCAATGAACTGCCCCATCATCAACTACACAAAAAGCTAATAATAACTCACTTGACAAATTTAGATTATCCATTGATAAGGAACAACCTGGTGGCAATTGTTTTCTAAAAGTCATGTATTATGAAATATCCAATCTCAGACAAGAGGCTACTTAAGTTTACAACAACTTTGTCTCTGATATATATTCACTTGAAAGTGACAGAAATGCACAAACTTCAAACATTTCACACACTATCAGCATGATGAATAGGTTATGGCATGAATAAATGATTTTAATTTCGTTAATTCCTAAAAATTTAATGCCCGTGAAAAATTCATACCATTTTCATTTCCAGACTGCAATTTTCATTTTCCTGAACAAACTTGTAACTATAGCCGCAATGTTGTATAAAAGAGACCTATGGACACATGTGATCACTATCAATAATTTGCATATTATTACCATAGTAATCAGCGATATTAGATAAAATGGACCATTCATTCTCAGTGTCATTCTTGTGCTATCAATTGATGAAATATTCATCATAACTTTAAGATGACTAGGGTGTATAATTTTATCATCATGTTTACAGCATGTCACTGACTTGAATTAACTTGAAATGTAATAATACAACACAGTATCTGGGTTAGGTAAGCATACTAAGAAACATTTCTGGTATTACTCTCATAAATGCTTTCCCTGTTGTCTGTTTTATCCAGGCATATCAGTCTAAGATGGGATACAGTTACAGAGTTTGGTGGATACTGTTGCAGAGTTTGGTCTTCAGTCTGCAGGGTTAAAATAACACACTGTCTGACAATTAGGTAGTCTATCACACTAGACTGCCATGGTAAAATGCTAGCAAGCTCAAAGCTCTACATTACTCAGTTTCTGGTATTGCCTGGCCTGTCGACATCTCTAAACCAAAGATAAGATCATGAGATAATCACTGGGAAGTCAAGACATCAGATGTAAGGCAAAGCAATTGTCTTAACATGCCTGCATCAGCATCCACATTCTTTCACAACAGCATCTTGGGTTGTGGATTTAATATCTTGTCTTTTGCCTTGAGGCAAAGTTGCATGTAGCATAGACACTGTATCTCAGAGGGTTATAGAGCCGCATTCAAATAAATGTCAGCAGAGAGTTCAAATGAGGCTGGGTCATTGAATCCTACATTAACGAAGGGTAAAAGCATGTCTGAAAATACATTTCCAACAATATAATTAAATTGCTGCTAAACATATAGCTACAGCTCCAATTGCTATTTGGTGTGTCAGCAAGCATATAATCTCTAAAAACTTTAATAATTTGATTTTTTTCAAAAATTTCTACTTCTGTAAACTACCTGAGCGATGAGAGCATTGACATATCGTACTTTATAAAAGCATTCATGACATGGCTATTAGAGGTATTATTTCCACCTAACTTGTCAATTTCTTGGCCATTTTGACACATTCATTTCAATAACAATTATGTCATGTGAGAAATACGTACTTTTTCTGTGTTCAATAAAATAAATTTTATTTTACTGTAATATTATTTTAAATGTACTTAGTTATGTAGCCTGAAATAACTATGTATTGTGTAGCAATATTATCAAACCTTGAACGTTACCTGTATTTCAAATTCAAATTCATAATCAGAAAAGGAGCTACCGGTAGTAGGGATGTTAGCATTCTTTAGGTTTGTCATTTTGCCATACACTTCAATGCACCATTATAGCTGTTGTTACTTAGTACAAATAGTACAAGGTAATGTCCCTGTTTTATATATTGTTATTGAAGTGACATCTCAACAATATTGTCTTAAATGATGAATAAAAGTTATAATGATCTTTATGAGTCTCTCTGAAACAAAGTTGTAGATAAGGATTGTATTGCAATATCTCAATATTATATTCAAACCATCAGCCCCATTACTGCAATGTGTGATAAAACAGATGTAGATAATACATGTAAATGATACAAACATTAATGAATCTCCAACAATGATCTGAGATTAGTTTTGGTTGAAAAGGAATCTTTTAAGACTGCAAACAGATGTGCCTTCTGCAGGATTTGCATCAGAAGCTGATTAAATATTATCTTAAAGCTGATACAACAATTGTTACAATCATTATATAAAATTATCCCCTTAAACTTGCTAACAACCATTGTTACAATGATTTGGGCATAGATTACCAGATGCCTATATACAGCATCATGTTTGAACTGATACTTTTAATATCACAAAAGTCAATGAACGTCTCTGGAATTTGTTGAGAATTTCTGTTTGCATATGGCATCACACAGCAAATTTCATTTCCAGGTCTTTTTTTAATCAAAATAATGTCCTTCAAAGAGATTGTATTAAAGCTATAGTGACTTTCAATACTCGATGTAACTTGCAGTACACCTTGGCAATGTTGTATTTGATTTCATACAGCAAAAACCAGCCACTGATCAGGACATATCATTCATCATAAAGCAATATCTCAAATTACCGATACACTTTAAACACGGTAACTTTTGAGGATTTTGATATTATTTTTGTTTTGTATGTCAATTGCAAGTTCTTGTTCTAATCCAAACAATAGGTTGAAATGCCCACTGTTTATTTTGTCAATACTTGTATACATGTAAAATGCACTGTTATGGTTTTCATTTGAATTCAAATCTGGCCCAGAATTCACTTGTCAACAATAACAATGTATTCTACACATGTACAGGCTATTGTATCTCAACAAGCTTTGGAGAGAAGAATAAGACACTGTAGTTGACTTGACATTCAAAATATAATTATACAGTGAAAAAATATCAAAGATTACAGCAGCTGGCCCTTTATTAGAACAGGATTCTGTGTTCATCTTGAATTTTTAATATTTTGGTTTGGGTGCACAACGGTCTTTGGAATAAAAAAAAATTCAACTTGGGCAAAGTTTGAAGTTACAATCAAACACTTTCCTAAAATAGAACAAAATAAATATTTTTCTTAATGAAATTTTGATGAGAGCATTAAAAACTGGCAGAGAAAACATTGAATTGTAGAGATATGATCATAATTCATTTCAGAATAAGCTGGTCAGAATCTGGTTTAAAATTAGCAAGTGTTTACCAATTATCTGAAAATGATCTTGCTCTATTTTGACTTGACATTGATGTTTGAAATTTGCATCGAAATTAATATCAAAAGAGATGAAAATGAACAATACATGGCATGGCATGGTCAAAGCTAATCAAGAAGTACCTATTGTTGAAGACAAATTTTTCCGCATTTAGTCATCTAATGCATGTGGCAATTTAGTCTCTGTTACCAGTCTGAGCAATCAGTCTATATTTGCAATTGCTGTGATGACTGATCAATGTTCAAATTCTTTGATAATTTCATGAAAGCACCAGAGCTATCTCAGGATCAATGATATCAACATATCAATGGCTGTGTATTAGAATTGTAACTTGCAGCTTCTAAACATAAACATAGCTCCACCAACCGAACTCTGATATTTTTCTCTGCCTTTTTCACCATTTTGTTGGTAATATTTTCTCAGGTTAATATAAGTAATTACATGATAGTTTTGTCGTTACCAGTGAATTTTGTGACATCATTCCACCAGAATATTATTGATAATGTAATGTATCTGATTATCTAATATTGTGGCCCAAGATGTTTTTCACATCTACAAATTCACTGGCATCACCAAAACTATCCGATTTTCCAGTATTGTGGCTCAAGATGTTTTTCACATCTACAAATTCACTGGCATCACCAAAACTATCAAATAATAGCATGTACCTCCTCCTTGCCCAAAATGGGCTCAAGTAAATTTTGCAGTCCATACTGTACTCAGCTTTGCCTAGTTCAAAATGTCCTGTAGTTTGCATTCGTCCATTGTGGACTGGGAGGGGGTACGTGTAATTTATTGCTTAAATACCAGTATGATATGATATATTGAGAAACATCTTGGTTGCTAAAATATATCGTAGATTTGCTTTGAAACTTGCTACCTGTGATGTCCTTATGAATTTTACGCAGAAATCATGCAGAGTGTCAGATATTTGGTGTATATTCATATCTGTATGTACCTGTAATTACTACATAGCATTAATGAGATCCATTATGTTAGTATTAATGAGATCCATTATGTTAGTATGTAAATATATATTTGAAAAGTTTGCTATTCCCATGGTAACAATATTGATTGACTACCATCCAAACTTTGGTCAACATTGTTGTCTGTGACTCCAAATGATGAAATGCATTACTATCATCAGAGTAGAGTGATCAAAAAACACAAAGCTGAACTTGATACAGAAGAAATGCATTTGATATTAATCAAAGAGAGTACAGTCCTGTTGACAAAATGTGGTTTCTAACATTGGTGAATTGCAGACTAATTTGCTTTCAGCAAGGAAGTTCCAATTTGTTTTCTGTGATGTATAAAATACCTTTAAGTGTTTGATCCTGATTTACTCACTACATCCCATCGCTGTGTTATCCATAAATCACATATTACAACTATCTCTTCTTTTAAAGTATCACCGTATCCTGATAAACTCTCTTTATGATAACCAGACTGTCTTCATAACATATGATAATAGATAAACTCTCAACTGCAAACAAACATGTTTGCAGTTGCATTTAGGTATAGATTTAAATTTACCACTTCATTAGCTGATCAAAGAACTTCCAGGGAGGAAAAAGCTGCATTACAATACTATCTTAGAGATTTAGTGAAGACACTGACTGCTAGGTCAGTAATTGTCTACAAGAATGTTCAGGTTATTGCAACTTGAGTTGAGTAGAAGCCGTATAAGAAGCTGTATGTCTACACCATACCATGTAACTGTATGTGAAATTATGTTTGGAAATTTACGCAAACAACCATAATGTCTCTGTTAATAATATTTCTGTTTTTTCGGGGTAAGATATCCATTTCATTCTGAGATAAGTTGTTGATTATTAGTAAAATTCTGTGGTTCGTGAGGTTGTTGGTATGAGAGATCAAGAATGTGGCATTATGCAGGGATAATTTGTTATATTTTTAAAGTACCATATAGCTTGAAAGCACTTGATGGTCATCTTTGAGTAATTTTGTGAATGAAACTTGCATAGAATATTGAATTTAAACATAGACTCTCGAGGGTCTATGATTTAAAACAAGAAGGAAAAACAAAGATGCTATAATAATAATGGCCGACTAAAAGCTCAGTATTGCAACTAAAAATTGACATACTTCGTACAGTTCTTCTAATTACATTTCAATACTTGAGTGAACATCCAAATTCATTATTCATTGCTTCTTTCAAGATTAACTTTAAAATGTCAGCTGGTTTTTTTTCAACATACATTAACAGAGGAATTTGTAGATTAGCTAGAGAAATGCAAGAAATTTGGTTCAATTTTATCTTACTAATCGCAATGAATGATATTAATATTCCTTAGTCATTGTGAAAGTAATAAACACATGAAGCAAGCCTTTGATTACATGTATACCCTGATTAGTATTCAGTTGTAGTTCCCTGCATACAGGTTGTGCAGGTAATTTGAACTCTATCAATACACATTACCAAGTCTTATCAGTCACCACATGGCTTCTGCATACACATCTTTCCTTTGAACACTGCAGTTAGTCATTAGTGAGACTCTGCTTGAATTTCTCAGTATCACTTCAACACCGCTATCAGAATGGTTATAGAAACATTTACAAATGAATGAACAGTTTTTCAATTGGTGAAACAGAAAGATCTGTGGGAGTTCATTAAAATTAAACCTGAAAATAGAAACTACAGTGTAACTCAAAATTGTCATGCTCCCACTGAAAGCATTTAGTAGAGAAAGTTTAATCACAGAGAAAATTTAACTTATCCAAAAGCACTTTTGTTCAGTGGCTAATTTTACACTTCAATTATTTAGGAAATGGCCAAAAAATATGAATAAGACTCACACATCATTATTTTGTTGTATGCGCATTTCAGAAATATTGGCTTTCCCATTGTCACTTCACACTTTCTTGGATGACATAATTAACAGTGAAAAGCCAATATCCTACACTGAAACATAATCACTGGATAACGTGACAAGAATGCAATCACACATTATCCATTTCTGATATCCTTTCTAAATGAATAACTGTGTTGAAATGAAATTTGACTATGCTGCCTGTACTGGGTTTTTTACTGGTATAAAGATCATAGCTCAAGAAAATGGAGATAAAAAAATGAAAAACTGCACCGCTGCATCATTTTTGAAAGAGACAAAAGAATGAGAAACAAATCAATAATTTTGTGTCTTTAATACCCGTCATCTTTTGACAGTTGCATTTGGCTTAGTTTACATTTGGCTATCAAAATGCCATGATGATTGTAAAAACATTTGAATGAGCAATATCGAGCTGAAACACAGAAGTTAAGTACTCAATACTGAATATCATGTAACACATAAAACATAACCTTTCTTTGTCTTTTGTTTCATGAAAAATGCTGCAACCATAGAGCTACCACTGCAGTGATATCAAATGAATTTCTGGGAAAATGGATTGTGGATACAGATTTAAACATACTAATTTCAAATAGAAAACAACAAGAGCAGCTTGTAGATTCTGTCTATTCTACCGGTATAGTACTTTACACTGCCATATTTCATTTGCTGCTTGCTACATTGAGTAAAAAAGATGGCATCTGGATTTAATTCTTTCAAATTCTGCCTCTTTTTCGCTTGACTTGGATATATTGTGTTTGATCTTGATAACCACTCATTGATAAACTCTCTCAAAATGCAACTAAACTATTCATTCAACTTAAAAAGTAATATATGTTAGAAATACATGGTGTCAAAAATGTCGAACTGAAACAAACTTATAAATTACATCTAAAGGACTAAGTGGCTTAGACTGTGACATAAGACTTAAACATAAGACAGTATGTGAAGATAAATTTGAGAAGAGCATAGTATTGCAAATTCTTTCAAGCTACCATCCATTTTTCCAATGCATCTGTAAAAGGTATTGCCAAATTTGGCTAATTCAGAAGATGCCAAGAAGCATTACATTTCAGACTCTAAAATCGTTTCAAAGCAAATACCTTTTTAAAGCAATTCATTCAAAGAACTACTTAGCTTAGTTATTTAAAATGACCAGAATCCCTTTAGGTACCATAAACACAAGACAACTACAAAATCTTATGAATATGTACTGGTTGAAGATTTATTATTCATACACAATTAATTCATTCTTAATTGTAAATTTTTGTCGTGAATGAACAGAAAACATACGTCCAATCATTTTAAGGAATTCAAGAAAATACCCCTTTCGAATAAGTTTGGAAAATGACACAGACACACAAAAACTGCCAGTCATGATGCTCTTCCTAGACTGAGAATGGCAAACAAGTAGTGTAGATATGAAGTATCTAAATGCAAGATTATCACTGTGGAGAGACTCATTCATCAGATATTATCTTGTCTCTAAATCTACAACTCACTGATATGAAGTCTCTATGTTCTCAAGTGCCTTGTAAACATTGGAATAATAATCTAGCAGAATAACTTTATCAACAATTCCTTCAATTGTTTATTACTTTACAAAACTACTTTCTGTTTCTGTTTCGGAGATTTTCAAAGATAATATTAATCAACATAACTCAGGATAAATTAAATAGAGACAAGACTGAAGGATTAAAACTTGGAAAATGGAGGAAAAGAAACGATTTAGGTTTGATTCCATGGCCAGAGAAACCGATTAAAGCACTTGGGGTTTACTTTGGATATAAGAAAGATGAAGTGAAAAATTAAATTGGGATAACAAACTTGACAAATTAAAACCTTACTAAATGGCTGGAAGAAAAGATTCTTGACAATATTTGGGAGGATTACAATCATAAAAGTCTGGCAATGGAAAATAACATACTTGGCTTCAATGATCAACACCCCAGAAGACATAATAACAAGTCATCGTTGATGACACAGTCCCCACTTGTTAATAGGTACTTTGATTACAGGTCCTCAGAGAGGATAGAGTCCTCTTCATTAGGTCTGTGATAAAAATACTTTTGAATAAATTCGCTTGATACATGTCTGAGTTGTAGTTCAGGACATGAAAAAATGGTATAAAATGGCCACATGGTGGCCATATTGGATCGTATCACAAAACAAATCAATGTGCATATGTATGACTTAGGTCAATGTCCTTGTACCAACTTTGATTAAAATCGGTTGAGATATGCCTGAGTTATGGCTTTGTACATGAAAAACTCATAACAAAATGGCCGCACAGCAGCCATATTGAATCGTATCACAAAACAAATTGATGTGCATGGCTATGACATTGATCAATGTCCTTGTACCAACTTTGAATAAAATCTGTTGAAACATGCCTGAGTAATGGCTCTGTACATGAAAAAATCATAATAAAATGGCCGCCTGGCGGCCATATTGGATCGTATCACAAAACAAATTTACGTGTATATGTATGACATAGGTCAATGTCCTTGTACCAACTTTGAATAAAATCAGTTGAGATATGCCTGAGTTATGGCTCTGTACATGAAAAAATCGTAACAAAATGGCCGCACGGCAGCCATATTGGATCGTATCACAAAAAAATTAAGTGCATATCTATGACATTGGTCAATGTCCTTGTATCAACTTTGAATAAAATCAGTTGAAACATGCCTGAGTTATTGCTCTGTACATGAAAAAATCGTAATAAAATGGCCGCCTGGCAGCCATATTGGATCGTATCAGGAAACAAATCAATGTGCATCTGTATGACATATGATGTAATCCTTGTACCAAGTTTGAATGAAATCGCTGCAGGCGTCTCTGAGATATCTGCGTGAACGGACGGACGCACGGACGCACGCACGGACGCACGCACGCACGGACATGACCAAACCTATAAGTCCCCTCGGACGATGTCCGTGGGGACTAAAAAGGCTTAATTACATATTATACAGATTTTGTTTGGAACGGTAAAAAAGGGAAAATTAAAAAGAAATTATTATAATAAATATGAAAAGGGAGGTCTTAAAATGATTGATGTCAAAACAATGGTTAAAGCGCTCTTGTGTAGATGGGTTCAAAGATTAACAAATGTGGGAATGAATCTTTGAAAGCTGTTGCTGAGTATCACTTTAAAGTGTCTGGTGGTACATCATTGGTTAAAGAGTTTGGTGGTACATCATTGGTTAAAGAGTTTGGTGGTACATCATTGGTTTTTTATATAATCTTGATCTGAAAGGTCTCTATTTTATAAAGAAAAGATTACCAGTTTTTTATGCCAACGTTTTAATGAGCTGATATAATGTTGTCATGCAAGATGATACATTGAGAAAAATTCCAAATGACATAGGTGAAACAGGTCATTTGGGGAAATCGCTTCATTACATGTAATAACAGAGTCATGTTTTTCGTAGAATGGATTGAGTCAGGTTTTATCTGTGTGGCAGATCTATTCGAAAATGATGTTTTTATCAAACAAAACAGTGTGTTAAGTAAATTGCAAAGCAAGAAACAGTGGTTAAGGTAGCTACATACCTTTTAGACACTTTCAGATTTTTATTTTTTTCTCAATTGAACACGTCCCAAACCCCAATAAAGTATACATTTTTTGGAAGCCCTGATATAGAGCTATCCGACCAAGTACAGTACACAGTCATTATTTGCATAAGAGTCACGTGACAAGCGTTTTGCTGAACCTTCCAAAAACCGGGTTTTCCCGCCTTATGCAAACACGCTGTAAGATTTCCGATTGGAATTTCTTCATTGACAAGCCTTAACAATATCCTTCAAAACTGTGTCTGGGATTTTCTTTATATGCCTTTGTTTTTTTTTAAATGCGCTCTTAAAGGTGTTAGATGAAGGTGCTTTTCAAGGAATTTTAATTATCACACCATATAATTTGAATGGAGCCTCCGGGAAAAAATCGCAGACACGGTTTTGAAGGATATTGTCAAGGCTTGTCAATGAAGAAATTTTAACCGGAAATCTTGCAGCGTGTTTGCATAAGGCGGGAAAACCCGGTTTTTGGAAGGTTCAGCAAAACGCTTGTCACGTGACTCTTATGCAAATAATGACCGTGTACTGTACTTGGTCGGATAGCTCTATATCAGGGCTTTCAGAAAATGTATACTTTATTGGGGTTTGGGACGTGTCAATGAGAAAAAAATAAAAATCTGAAAGTGTCTTAAAGGATCTAGCTACCTTAATGCAATATATTAGTCTAAAAAATGCCATACCACGTAAATGAGAAAATATCATGTTGTTGGCTAAGAATGCATATTTGTTCGAAAGAAAAAACAAAACAACACTGAGAAAAAATTACCAAGGAAAATATGGAGATGTACACCAATTCACATGCAAAGATTTCTATTGGAAACTATTGGAAAAAAAGTGCTGTCATTTCATATGCACCAACGATCTGGACCAACAGATTAGGAAATACATATAATTGGAAGCTTATTTGGGACAATAAAAGTGAAAAAAACATGGTTGTAAAAAAAATATCTCAATTTAATTATTATCTGTTACATGACAAAATACCACACAAGTTAAATTTATGGAAATGGAAAAAAGTGCAACACCCACAGTGTGAATTATGTCATGTCATTGAAGACTGCCAGCACTTTCTCTTTGATTGTAAGGCTGTAAATAATTTTTGGAACAAATTGGATGGAAATATTGAATAGGAAGTATAAAACACAAATAAAGCTGATGTGGAAGCATGTAATATATGGATATTTTTTAGATTGTGAACCGTTAGCAATATTCAATCTTGTTATAATGGTTTCAACCTTTTGTGCGTATAAAGAAAGAATTGTCAATCAAGGAAACATAATGGAGATTTCTGAGAGAAGAGTTAACTTATATCAATATGATAAGGAAAAATAAGGTCCTTGTAGAACTTGTGAATTTTTTCTTGTGAGATATTACAAGTAGTAGATGACAACAGAATATTTAAATAAGTGATATAATGATATGTAATATGGAGAAAATTAAGTTTTGAAAGGTAATTCATGTTGATGATGTATTGATGATGAATAAAACTTTTTTAAAAAAAAAAATTAATCAACATAACTCAGGAAATTCTAGAGCATTAGTTTACCATTTATTATGGTGCTCTCTGTATTATGTTGTCGTCTACATTACATATTCTATACCTTTTAAAGTTTAATAGGCTATTTTGTTTTTCCTCAAAATATTAATTATGACTGTACATGAAATACTACGCTGCTTCTTTTTCATAATTCAAAACCTTCTGATCACTTCTGTACCATATGGCAAAGGCTAAAGGTACAATATGTCCGGCTATTATAATCCACAGCCAATGAAAATGAAGTTCAACCCACACAAACATGACAATCTCCCAAGTTATTCTAAGAAAATTAGTTTTATGGAATAAACAACGACAATATCAGTTTTTTACACTGGTTTATAATTAAAAAAATCTTTTGATGGTCATGATGATAAGTGTGACTCATGCATATGTGCAGTAAGCTGAAAATTTATGTCATCTAAGTTGTGTTTGGCTAGGAATTACAGTCCTTCACTAAAATATCTGTCAACCATTTGCTGTTTCTCATATCCAAATTCATAATCCATATGTCACACCTTGAGATAACTGTATTCCACTTAACACAGTGTGAGTGTAACAGGGAGAGCCAAAGAAATTACAGTATAATCTTGCTATGTGTGTATAACTTAGTTCTCCATAAAATTAATACGGCAGTAGTAATTCTTAAAAATGTTATTTATTTGTTTATGTTGTGTGAAATTCAGTCAATGCTTTCAAGTCTTTTACAGATTTTTGGAAATTATGTGAAAGATATCAATTCTTTGACAATTTGGAAAAAATGCAAATTTCTGAATATAGGAAGTACATGTATACGGGTAGACACTCAGAGGAAGAATGGAAAAAGTACAAACGTGGTCCTTTTTAAACTTTTGCCCTAAAAGATAAGACTTTCCAATTGATTGACTACAGTGCAGGCAATTACATAAAATGTTGCTTTTAAACTGCTGGGTTGAATTATAGTAACAGATTGAAATCTCAAAAAAATCTGCAAAAAAATATATTTGAAACTTAAATATCGACAGTGCTATAGAAAGTACAGAGCTCTGCATAAGCAAAAGGTCAGTTTGAGTAAATATTCATTAATTATTTAGTTATCATTAGATTTTTTACATTTTGAAGACATTTCTAGATATATGACATGATTGTATTTCGTGAATTTTGCCTACCTTAGCATCATAAATAAAAATTCAACATTTATTCCGGGTACCATGAATGGTTCCCAGTTGTTCCATCGTTTTTATCCCGTGCCCTGAACTGCAAATAGATCAAGGTTTAGGAAACATCTCAGGACAGTGTGCCTTTAAAAAGGCAATTTTAGAACACACAATATTCGGAAAAACAATAGGCAAACTTTACCTGCAGATGCTGTTTGTCCAAATTTTCAATTTTTTCCTTCCGTAGTAATCAGGTAATTTCAAAAAAAGACGGGTGTAAGTGGTTTGATTTTCCAATGTTTGGTCTCCTGGGTTGTGCTATCTCCTGCACTGACGTTACGCTATCTCCTGCACTGACGTTACGCTATCTCTTCCACTGACAGCCAAGCTGTCACTCTGATGCTTGCTATCTGCTGACAGGAGACTAGCAAATGCAATGAACAAGACCAAACTACTCTCAAATGGGGGATGGCACTTCCACAAATGACAACTTAGAGCTCAGAACAATAATTATTCAGGTTAACTGATCGGAATGAACCATTTTAAAATAGGGGATGCCATTCAGATTGATATTAAGTCACACACAACCCTTATTAAATATTCATTTTTGAGTTGAATGAGGTTAAGTACATGTATTTATAATTATAGTGATATATTGATCTTCTTATTCTCCATTAAATTTCATCAAAATACCTGCTTCAGAAATTAAAAGAACAAAAATTTATAAAAAAGAAATAAACAGTTGTTCGGGATTAGCTTTAAAAGTAAAAAAATGAAAAATTTAAACACATTAGAATTACCCAACCATTATTACAAAGACTGCAATTATACATTTCCTTTATATGTTTCCAAGAAAAAAATCCCAAATCAGTATGGAATCTTTGATACATTTGATAAATACATGCTAGGAGATAGCATTTTGGACCATATGATATTTCCATGCATATATTAATGCATAAATTTCATATCAAATGAATTAGTAACAGTAGTTATAGAATGGACATATCCACAACTTATAATATTATACACTTTTTTTGCCAACTTTAACAGTCCACATTGGATTGAATATTTAAATGAAAATAAAATTTAAAAAAATTTTCATCCAGCAACAGTTGTTGTTACTGTCGATGATATATTGACTATTCTGTTCTAAAATACGTATGCATTTTTCTTCCCCCAAGATGTTGAAATACAAGGTATTATCCTTGTCAACAAAACACACTGAGTACAATATGCAATATGTTTAATATTGATAACCAGTGAATTCTTATCAGGAGTGCAATTAAACTGTTAATAAAGAAGTCAGACATTGCGTACAATTTGTGTTGATAAGTTGAACACAATGCATTTTGACAAAGTTTTTGAAGTAGAAGAAGACAGTATTTTACAAAAAGGAGGATACTGAAGTGAAATACTGGAAACTTAAAGTTACAGATGATGGAATATGTTGTATAATAGAGAGGAAGTGAAACTGCCATGGTATCTGTATGAGCCAAGACCAGTATATACCGGTAAGACTGGATACAATTTGGTACAAGCCAAGCCTAGTATCTGAGACTAGTATAATATTTGACACTTATTGTAATACGCTGTGTTTAAATTCTCCTTGTTTCCTGAGACAACAGATCACACACTTAAGCTCCTGACTCAAACAAAGGCTGGTTCAACAAGCTAACTATCTCTATTCAAACAAACATGATTTTGCTTGCTTTGTTCAAAGTCAACAGTGCCAGTTTGGCTGTATGGCTACTGTACTGGTAGATAGTAAAGCCGATAATTGAACAACAATTCTGTCAAAATTAACACTATACATCTAATGTACCAATAACAAATAATTTGCATGCATAATTAACAGTTACAGGAGTACCTTGATGTGTTGTTGACATTTCATGGTTAGATTTCTTTGTGTGCCATTGCACTTTTCCTTTATACGTATCTACAATTCAAAACTACTTTTTGTTTAAATGTATGTTTATGTTTTTAAGATCAATAATATTAAGGACCAAGGTGGTTAAATTATCTCTCAAAAAACTAATAGAATATTTGGACCACAAACGTATTATCCAACTGTCCTTATTGTTTGTTTCTAGTAAGTTTATCTTTATGAGATCTTTCACAGAGCTACAGTACTGCATTCATTTTAGCCATCTTGCTCAACAAATGAATTATAACACAGATTATAATACATGCAAAATCAGATATTCTAAACAATTTACCTGAGACAAACACTGCCTGCTCTGATTCCACAATAGGCTATTCAGATCAACCTGCAGGAGTATCACACTCCGCTACCAACTCAGTGATCTGACTTCTTCTTTCACGTTTGGCCTTTGAACTCTCTTTGACCTTTGACATAGAAAAAAGTGTTTAACTATTTTACTGTAAACTTCTGATACTTTACACTTTGACAGGTGGGATAAATTTGGTAAAATAGTCCTAAAAGATTTTGTAATTTTGAAGGAATAAGGATATTTTGACCTGGTGCAAATACTATACGATTAGAAGAAGGCAATATTTGTAAAATATAAATTGTGCATGTAGTAACATGCATGTGTGACCACCAATAGAAACAGCTCCTTAACTAGGAATGTGGTGATATAGATGGGTTTTCTTTGATCCAATAAACATTCTTTCATACCAAACTTGGTGATATCACACAGGTGGGCACAGTTTAGGCTTCTGCACAACAAATATAGAAGAATCTCAAAAATCAACAAATATCATTTTCGTTTTCCATATATTGTCACTGAGCATTGAACTTAGGTACTTACAGTGCACTGTCAAATGTTAAAAGTGTTGGGCTTGAACATGATTGTGCTTGAGCTTCTCATAAAGGGACCCCCTTAATGTGTCCCAGTTCACAGCTATGGGAGTGTCATCCTCCTGGTTGTAATACATCATACCGTACATTACAGATGTCCAATCGGTCTTTGTCACTAGAGGGCAGTATACACACAGCATACAAGGCATGCACCATGTATTCACTTTATATTCTCAAATGTTTTCTAAAATCATTTCCATATAGTCTAGCAACAAGCATTATCTATCTTATAGACATCTTGCTTTGGCAAATCTATAAAGGCTTGTCTTGCCATAAATTGAGTCAGGAGATTGGAAAATATTCCTGGCATTGCTTTGGCTGAGGTAAAGTACGCCACGTGTAAGCTGGACAAACACCTGGTGTACACATACGGTACATAAATTAGCTTGTGCTGTTGTTAGCTGAACCATTATGCAATAAAAAGATGCATAAAATTTATCATAGGAAATCACAAAAGAGTGAAAATGAAAACAAAATATATCTTGACTTTGTTTTTCACTGTCAATGTCAGTATTAGATCACTATGATTCAAAAATACACAAAAATATATTTTTGTGATATTGTAACTGTCTCACAAATGATAAAAACACATTAAATGTATCATAAATGTATCATAAAATTTCACAAGGTGCAGTAGTCAGATTACCCTATTGAATCAGTTGGGATCTTGATACTTTGATCTGGCTGTACTATTGTTTGCTATAACAGGGCTTAATTTCATTTTCTCTGCTTCTTTCTCACCTAGGAAAAGTGACCATATGTACATCCTGGCATTTGTAGCATTAGGAATGTATTCAAATGCAGGTTTTCTGATGGAAAATTATGCTGTGAGAAAATGTACATTTTCTCTTAGACATAATGGGCTGCTGTGGTAATTGCATTGAAGAATTTCATGAGTACAGTTGCTTCTTACCGCAATGAAACACTGCCAGGGATATAACCCAATGAACAAAACTTTCATAACTTATTACATCAATTTTTGAGGGGTTGGTAAGAGAATTTTTCACTTACTTATGACAATGGCACAACATAACATATTTTAATGCCTTGCCTGTGTGAAAAAGCAGGGATGGAAATTGCATTACACTTCATTATATTAACCCTTTGAGCGCTGTAATTTATTTCCCGCCAAAATTTTAGTGCAACATTTTACCAATTTTTATTAATTTTTCTGTACTTTTTTATAATTTTGGACTAAACGGACATCACATTTCATGTGCTACACTTTTTTTTCTCAAAATTTTGGTAACAACCTGAGAAAAATTGACTACGGTTTATTTTATAAAGGGGACAAAAATAGACTTTGGCACTCATAGGGTTAACAACAGTGTGTTCTTTCTCAGTTTCAGTTGTGTGCATGAGCTTAAACTACATTTTGTGAATTTTATCTCTCTGTCTTCATCATTTTCCTATTTGAAAATAATCAATGCAATGTAATTTAAAATTCCATAAATTTGGAAAACCACAAGCTGTGAACTTTTCAGTGCAATGGTAAACCTTCTCTCAGCTTTAATATGCACACTTTTCTAAATGGACACACACAAACACACACACACACACACACACACACACACACACACACACACACATATATATATGATTGCAGGATGAATGAAACTTAAGTAACAGATTTCATTACTTAGTACTTGAAGTAATTTGTGTTATTTATAAAGCTCTGCTAAGCATTGAGCACTGTAATTTCCCACGAGGACATCTGTATCCTTCATATATATATATATATATATATATATATATATATATATGTGTGTGTGTGTGTGTGTGTGTGTGTGTGTATGTGTGTTTGTATGCATATATGCATATTATCTCTCTCTCTCTCTCTCTCTCTCTCTCTCTCTCTCTCTGTGAAAATCTATTTGTTAAAAGTTGTTTGTGTTTTGGGAGCTCAGGTACATGCCTCTAAACAGCTACACACGTTACCACTGTCAAGAATTTGATTTTTGCAGCGTTGATTTTCGCGTGAATAAATTTCTCCTCATAGGGATGGGGGGGTCATTTTTCTCCTGATCAGGAATTTCTTCCGATCAGGAAATTGTCTCTATTCTGGTCTAGTGTGCAGTGATTGCTAAAATCAGTAAAAATACAGGGAACACTGTTGAGTGTGGTCGTTCCAGGGTATTTAACTTACTTGAACAGTTAGCACTCTGCACTCGGTACACTACCTCCTGTAGTGTAGTATTTGACCAACGTATGATCAAAATATTAGAGAAGACTGAGGCGCCAAGTCAGCATATAGGGTATATAGCGCCTCTTTCATGGTAAATTGTGCAAGTACAGTTTCATATGTTTGACAGCTCTGCCAACTAGTCCGGCGGGTTGTCGTCTGACCATGCTTGTTGGTCTTGGAGTCTAGTTGTGTTGTCTTGGATTCAAATCTTAAGTAGCTTAGGGGGACTAAAAACTAACAAAGCTGCCTAACTCATGTAACTTGTGTAGCTTGTGTAACTAAAAAAAGGCTGGACAAACGTCACACGCGCCGGTTCGAAACGGTGGTGGAGCTCAGGAATGGAGCAGATAACCCGAATTTTGCCCCGTTTATCAGTCGGTAGGGTGCCGAAATCAATATCGTCGCGCAAAAATGTTGTGTACAGAAAAATATTACAACGTCATAAAAGCGCCGTTGCCATAGCTTCGAAAGAACGGGACCAAGATGAGTTTGTCAAAATCGACAGTGAAGAACGACAGGCCTTCGTTCAACGAGAGGCGCGAGAGAAGACTGTAGATTTAGAATTTTCCAACGCCCAGGAAGCTTATAAAAGCAAAACAACGTTTGAAATATTTCGAGCTCTTTTTGTTTTCAAAATGTGTACGTATGATTTGCTTGTGGACTACAATAAAGAGGTAAGCCAACTTGATTGTCAATAACTCTAGATTCCAGCATCTATTACTATGCGTCTAGCCGTCCCGCGGAAGCTGCGCGTGGGCAGGCAAGAATGGCTCGTCTACGCTCTAGATTAGAAGTGCAGTGTCAAATCTACTGCCTAGGCAAAAATACATGCATATGTAACATGTTTTGATAGTGAATTAGTGGCAACAATTATGTTCGTGGGAAATTGGTCATCGTGGCGGGTGTTTTTCAGTAACTTAATTATCAATGGGGATTTTAATAGTATCAGCCCACAACTACTTGCAGTAATATAAAGTGGAGAGGCTGAGTGAGATAGTGATACATGTAGTTGAATATATAAAGTAACCTTGTACTTGTAGTTGTTGGTTCAGAGTCTAATATTGTATGGTGTGTGTCAAGGGACAGGCTGGTATTAGGTGTCTGAAGATTTGAATTTGTGTTTCAGAGGATATCATCAACGGGTGTGAGACACTGACGTGCTGACCAAGAAGCACAGTACTTTTCACAGCCTTCAATTTGTTTATTAACTTTTGCTGGTGACGACACATTGGCATTCAGCCATTGGCACTGTTCTGTTTAATATTGTCCAGCGGGGCTCTTTTTTTGTTGGGAATATCTGTAAACTATAATCATGAATGTGTGTATAAAGGAGATTATACTTTGTGTGGGTCAACTATCAGCTATTAAACCAACATAATTTAATCTATGTGGGCACTACCTCCATGATTTAATAGATTCGGAAATATTGACCCACAACACACCCATCTTTTTAACCAATCATGTTGAAGGACAGACACAGATACTGGCTCGGAGGTCAAAAGGTCTGTTTACAGTGTCAGATAAACCAAAATACTGATGTACCTGCTACTCAGAAACCAAATTCATGTAACTTATGAGCAGTACTGAGATCCATTTTCACTAAATGGCTCTTTTCTCATGCAAAACACACTGACAGGGTCTTTCGTATTTCACAATGAAGATGACAAAAACATGCATACAACATGTCTGAAATAGCTGATCTATCAATGTACGTGAAGTAGTACTCCAAAGATAATCATGCTGTGTCACGGTAAAGATTAATATTCAAAGTGCATTCAATGAGAATGTTGGAGCAAAACGTGGAACATTTTGTGCATTACCTTACATGGAACCTTTTTATGTCTTCCTTTCTGTTCCTTTTCTACATATTTATATGCCAGATATCCTAATATCACAGCTGTAGAAGTAACTATTTATTAAATCTTTTCATAGTTGCTCAAATATGGAAGAATGATACTTGGAAAGAGATTGTTTGAGAAGATTATGCAGGCAACATTCTATGGCCATTTTGTAGCCGGTGCAGATCAACCAGACATAAAGCCAAATATTGAAAGGCTTAGCAAGTTTGGAGTTGGAGCAGTTCTGGACTATGGAGTGGAAGAAGATATTCCACATAGTAAAGCTGTCGAAGTTGAGATGGAGTAAGTGTCACATTTTCAAATTATTTTACTGCAAACTTTAACCTTATACTACCATGCAATGATGGTTCGGCCATAACGTATTGTTATCAATGGTGAGCAAGGACCGATTTACATGAAATTGGGTATGAACATTTCAAGCCAGTACTTTACACTCTCACAAAATTGGCCGTGTCTTTTTAAATATTTTCCAGAAGGAGGCAATTGAATTCTAGTTTTGTGTAATACCACAGCCTGCAATGTTATTGTTTACATTTGAATTTTAATGTAGATTAGAATTCACATATCAACAACAACATCGCACACTGTAATTGCACAGTGCATTGTGGTAGGAAGACAAATCCATTTGACATACTATGGAGAGAAGAGAAGGATTTGTAATTGTTTTATGGCAGTAAGTAATTTAATTTTATCAATAGGTAAAGCTGTTAATAATAATACAGATTGTAGGTATTGTGACTTTTCTCCTATATATTAACAGACACACCCTAATTTATACCTGATAATATTGACAAGGCATCTGATATCTGTCTTAATTATCTGCTGATTGCTTTACTTGAGTCTTCACAATAATAAAGTATGGCTTGTCATTTTTGTTCATGTTTGGCTTATTAATTCAACTGTAGCTCATAATAAATCACAAATCCTCTCTACCAAAGGATGCATGGCATCGAAGCAACAATCATACTATCAATATTTTATCATAGATAGTTTGTCTTGGGAATTATTACTGAAAACCAGAAAGTGTTTTTAATCTTGTATTTATCCCAATGGTCAGGTGTTAATTGTAAAAATTTTGGTTTTACCTGTATCAAGTCATATCTGTCTGCAAATTTCAAAAATAATTTATCATTAAAATCATTAAAATTGAATCTATATTTCAACTCAGTAAGAAATGCAATTTGCCACAGCATATAGTACAGATTGTTCTAAAAACCTCAGTGTCACACTTTAATGTAATATCACATTTGTACACTTGGTGGTGTATAACTGCTTGTCACTATCCTACTTTGGTCAAAGAAACCATAATATAATGAGAAAGCTAGTCAATTATGACATATTATGGACATCGTATCATAAGTATTAAAACCACAGTAGAAACAAACTACTGTCATTAGTTTCACTTCAAAATAAATAAACATTTCTTAGCCTTCTCTGAAATATGTGCCTAATGTTGAAAATTCAATGTTAGTTTAAGAAGGTCAAAACGTTTTTTTGGCTCTGTTGTATTTTATACAAATACCTCTGTCTCTGTAAATAGATTGAAGTATGTAGCTAGTAAATACAAATTATGCTGAGCCTATAGTGTTTCTTACCATTTGAAATTTGCCTTTTTTGTTTTGACATTTCATAGCAATTGGCATGACAATCCTAACCAACCCACATGAAAATACATAAACACAAGAGTAAATTCACTAAATCATCACTTTTAGTATCAGTACTCAATATGTACTTTGGTACAGGAAGCTTTACATATAATTCTAATATCTTGTTGTACAGCTGTGACATAGCATATCATCAGCTGTCACCATTGGAGGGCACTGTGTGGCATCTATTTCAGATTTTGACTAAAATTGGTGATAGGGACCAGAGATCAGTTTCTATGCTGTAGGAAACACACCATTTATTTTGCCATCAGTAGTGGAGCTTACCCAGTGCTAGTATAGCAGACATAACGCAGGATTACACACATGATTCAAAACTTGGTCAAATGATAAAAAATACAGATAAAGAGAAATCCCAGGCAATGGCATTGTGGGTATCGGCAGTGGGTGAAGATCAAGAGCTACATTTTGTTTACATCTTCTCTTTGGACTGTCTTAAGTTCAAGTGTTAACTCAGATCAACAACTGAATTCATACCAATATTACTTTGGACTGTGTTAAGTGAGTGTTAACTCAGATCAACAATTGAATTCATACCAATATTACTTGAGTTATGATATGAACTTGTCTGAAATGGGCATAATCCCCTCCCAATCCAACCCTAAAAGCAAGTAATGTAATGTGCATCATCCATTTCATGAATAATTTTATTGATTGGCTTGTTGTTTACGAGTAAAGTAGTTATCTGATCAACTTACAAAATTTATGTTCGGAAGAGAAAACTTTACTATAACTTCATTGGATGACATTGTGTATTTTTAAAGGTAAGAAGCTTATACATCTCCCTCAGAGCTGAAAAAGTAGGGTATAAGTGCAGTGACATTGCTACAGTGCCCATGCACTTTGTTCTTTGTGCTCACATTGTGTCAGTACAAAAGAGCATTATAACCTGCAAAATGCTTTGTTTAAAGCAGGCATTTATGCCAGTACATGTGACTGGTTATACAGAGACTGAGCCATATGAAAAGGTCAATTATATTTGAGTTGTATAAGCATTCACTGGTATGTACTGATACACTATGGTGTACACTTTGGTTTATTTATGTACAAGTACATCACAAATTACACATTTTTGTGAGTTAAAAATTATGAACAGATAAAGTCATTCCATGGAATGAACCAATCAAATTGAAGAATTTTAATTGCTGAAGCAAACCTCTTGGTGTGAAAATTAAACTCTTAAAGTACATCAAAAAAATTATCTGTACAACTTAGCTGGCCATCAGATATCAAAAGTCAATTGTCTTCTTCTTCTTGTATCTTTGATTGAACTTTGATAATAATGTGCGTGACAAAGAAGTACAAGTGTATAGACAAATTTTGGATTTTATAGATTCCACAGTACTACTTATGACATGGAGGCATATGGATATGCCCTTGAAGTAAGGTCACTGATTATAGGTAATGATTTCCAACTTTGGATTCTTAACACCATGAACTGTTTTTATCACTGCAAACCTTGACAAGTACTCATTCCATTTAATCTCACCATCTTCAGGTTGGTAATGATAGATTAATGACCCATTGTGTCTGCAGTGTCTTTACACTAAGGCCACCTTCCAGCTACATTTACTCAATCCTTGTCTATACCATCACACACATCGTACCTTAGTACTTTACAATACCTTCAAGCCTACTGTGACCTAGTGTAACCCTGCTATTACTTTCAAAACTGAATAAACAGCTGTTCTCAAAACATATCCACTGAGAAAAATAAAAGCGTGTCTGCTTTGCATTAGTTTTGAAACTTTGATGGGAGCTGCAAACAGCATTGTCATATGATACCCTGGTGTACAGGTAGAAATACAGCTTTAAAACATGGTTGTCAGTATTGGTTTGCTTTGATCAATCTTTGGATTTTCAATTAGCCTAGACCAGAGTGATCAAGTCATGATTCAGTTCTGTTTCGATTCCATTTCATCCTCGCCTTTATGAAATTTGAAGAAAGCCTTGCGACTATACAATAGGGAAGACTATAGGAATACTTTTGAATGCAATAAATAAGTACTTTGTTTTCAGCAATAAGATGGAGTTTGATTTACAACTGATGCTATTTTTTCAGTCATTGACCCAATACTTGACAAAACTACCAGGCTGTCAGGAATTCTGGGTCAAAGATGATTAATGCATACACAAGCACTCATGCTCAACATATTTTGGTATCCATGGCATTACTGCAAAGAGTTCTTTACTCTTGGACCAGCTTTGCCCAATTTTTGAGTTTCTTTCTGCTCAAAGTTATGATTGACATTTTCAAGAGCCATGTTATTTGGAGCATATTAAGATCCAGTAGCATCATATAAAATGATTATTTAACAGAAGTAGGTCATAGGTCATTTATTTATCAGCAATATGAGACATCCACCAAAATCAATGATTAGAAGTAGGATGGATTAACCACTAACATTAAAGTAATAACACAAGATAGTTACAATTGCTAAATGTGATAATTAGCTTCTGCAACTGTCAAGAACTAATGCAAGTACAGCCATGAATCATCTTTAAAATCACTGATAACTATAAAGTGTGAATGAAGTTCCCCAAGGCCAAGTGAATCGTCAATCCATAGTGTTTTCTAAACTGATGAAGTTAAAATTATAGGTACCTTTGTGCAATAGCATTGAGACTACGACAGTGTTGTCATGTGGTCTTAAATTACCTTGAATTATTGATAACAATACAAAATATATAGTTTTGTCAATTATGGATCACAATTTTCACACATTTCTCATGAGAAGTACACTTACATTGCATAGAGATTCAGTGACATCAGCTCTGGGCTGAATACAGTGACCTCTGTCTATTTTAACACAACTGACTGTAACGGCACATCTTCCATGTATCAGATTTATTGATACCTAAAATTCTTATTTTATAAAACCTTGGTTCAAATTTAATCTCTTTATTCAGAATTTATCTTGTGTTTACAATAGAAATTCATAAAAGGGTGCTCAAATTTGTGCCATGTGATATTTTTTGTAAATACGGTGATAACAATATACATGTATATGCCCCAGAAACCTATTGCTAATCCATACACTGCAGAAATTACAAGTTATGGTCTTCAAAAGTCTTTAAATGAGTTCCTCCATGGGAAAAGCAACATTTTTGTTTGCAGTGAACACATACATTCCAAGAAATCTATCTGAATTAGATAGATAAAGATCAGACAGGATATAGCATATGAATCACCATGGAAGTTATCACCTGCAAACATGATCTAAACATGTATATAGCTATGTATAGACCCAATATCACCAAGTGCTGATAAGTGACCGGTGGTGACTTGTCACTTTTTGTCAATACAGACCAACAATATATTGTCACAAAGTCCCTAAAATAAACATTTAATCTGAATGATAATCAAATTCTACAACAGGCTGATATTACAGTGGCAGTGTAATGTTAATCTTATTCTTGTGAGTACCAAAAGTACAGTACAGCCATTAATATGCAAATAAAAGTAAAGTGAAGTGTAACTCGTTAATGTTATATAATATTAATACTTTATGATGTGGGAGTGAACACTTCAAAGTGACAAAAAACTTCAATATTTACAAATGATGAATCTGTTAAGAGAACTAAGTTACAGTAATTTGATACAGTATATTGTACTTGATCTTAGATCATAGATATTTGTTAGGTTGTCATCTGTTTTAATCCAAATATTACAGGGAAAGGAGGGTGAATTCTTAAGTATTAAAATTTCAATGTGTTGTTAATCTGTAAAAGGCTTACTTTTAGTAAATTTGACCTCAGGATAGCACTTTTAATATCATAACGTAATCTGCTAGCTGAACTCTCACTTTCACAAATTCCTGATAGCAGATACATCAGTATAATGTTGTTATATCTTCAGCAGTTTGTCTGTGACCAGAAACATCATTTATAAACTTTACTTTTGTTTATTATTGTGTGGTCCAGAAAGTACCACAGTTTATGGTATCAAGTGGGGATTAAACACAAATGTAGTGTTAGACCTTCAGTCAAATATCACAAAAAATTCATAGTCCTGTTAACAGGCCAGAGTGATCCATGTAAATAGTGGATTTTGTTATTCATCCTTTCTCACTCTGAAATGTGTTTTATTTCATAGTGTGTGTTTGCATTGTTTTTTATTATTGTTGGCAGTGAAGCTGAAAGTTCTGTGATTGAACAGTTGTATACATTTAGAAGTAATTCTAGGCTGAAGCTGTAGACAATAAGGAAATGGCAATATCTGGATATACCATCTGAGGTGGAATTTGAAATTTCAAGGATGGTATTATCATAACAGCTCTTTACAACATTATGAACTAGCTGGTTAACATATGGAGTGTATACTGAGAACACATACATTCATGTATTTACAGTTCCAATTCTTTGATGTCTTGGGAATACAGTAAAAATAACATCAGAAATGTAGTTCAACACATGGATTCAAACCTGAAACTGGAGAGTCTCTATAGTTCATTGCTCACAAATGATCAGTTAGAATTGAGGGCACATGTGCATTAAGGTTCAATACTGAAATCTGATCAGCACTTGATGACCTTTACCCTTAGATATCAATATGACGTGACCTCACTGCAAGAATTTTGTACAATGTATTGTGCCAATAGTGGAATAGGACTACCCCCATCTCTTAATGCATGGGTTCAATGCATGCATGGACATCCACATCACAGTGGCCTTGTCCTAAATTACAGGATTGGTAGGGATCAGAATAATAGTGGACATAAAATGCCGAACAAAGAGTGTCAGTGCACTGTGCAGGGCCTAGAGTTAATATGCCAGGTGCATCTTCCTGTGTAGAGGACTAACTTTGCTGTAAGAATTGGCCAAACCATCGATATCACCTCAAACTAGCATATGTACAGAAATACATTTCACAATTATGTAGGATAACAAACTTTTCATCTTCACCAAGTTTGTTGAACATACAGTTTCTATTATCACATGATGTAAGTCAATAAGTAGTCAGGTATTTGCCTGTGAGTCAATATTAGTGATTGTGTCCTTGAAATTGAAACCAGGTCAGGTCACAGTGACTTTGATGTCATTGCTCAAGGTCATTCTGACTGTTCACATTTATATCATGTTCAAACAACGACAAACAGCAGTGTCAGTGTGCTCATTTGTGACAACTCTAAAAGTGTCCTTTACATTTCAGAATTAATTTCAACTGTCTAGAGTAAAGCACCTCAGCTTGATAATAGTAGAATTACTGTGTACAGTATTAGAATTGATTGAATGTGATGGTTAAACAGCTAGTAACAAATATTGAAGATGACATATATGTCACTACTTTGTGTGACAGATATGTCACATTTATTCATTACAAAAATACAAGTCACATTTGAAGTGACTATATCATGCTGGGTTATAGATGAAAGAGTTACTTGTTGCACTGACTTTCATACTTAATACTTTATTTACTCATTCTTGCTGCATTTTGAATTTTGTGTGAATTTTGTTGAAATTATCTTGATTGTAACAGTTAAATACTTCTCAAACTTTCCAGATCATGCATATCCAAAGCAGAGGATGCTGAAATACAAGGTAAAGATGTCATATTTATGAATTTTCATCTTGGTAAGAATTTAACTCTGCATCAAAACTTAAGTTTCAAGCTGACAATATAATACACTGGGTTACTTACGGGCAACCATTTGATTGCAATGAAGGGTAGACAATTATGCTCAGTGCTCTGTCCAAAATGTCAGAATTTCAAGTACCAGTCTATTAAAGATTGACTTCCTGACAATCACTACGTGCTTTTTATTGTTAAAAAAGGTTACCTATCTTTTGCTGTCATGATAACCATTTGCTAATTACCGTCATGATAACAATGTCCTGTCATTATAACAATATACTGTCATGATATAGATCACCTAAAATCATCATGAACATGAAATGTTTAAAGGGAGCCAGTCGACGGAACTGCCCATGTGTGACTTTCTGGTTTACAAACAATTGTTTCGTAGACACCTCCTTTTAAGATGTAATGTTAATAGAAAATAATAATATTCAATAATATTTAACTCAAGTGAACGATACATGTAAGCATAATTTCAAATGTAATTTCTGTTGTGTAATATTTCATTATCCTCTAGCTTCCAGGGATAAGAAATTTGTAGCCTATGAACAGTTTGGAGACAGACGCCATGATGTTGCCAGTGCAAGAACTTATTTCTATGAAGATGAGGAAAAATGTGATGAAAACATGAAATTCTTTCTGAAGTGTATTGACGCTGCAGGTTTGTAAAATACTGAAATGACAACCAAAAATATCAAAAAAGTTGAATGACAGTATTCAGTACTCTAAAAACCATAAACTAATATTGTACCCATCAGCTTTTTCTCAAAGGTCAAGTCATGAAGGTTTAATATCAAAGTTGTAATGTGTGGACATGTTAGTCATGCATTTAAGGTTTTAACCAATGAAAGAGTTTTGAAAAAAGAGTATAAATCAGTGTTAGATTTCTCTAATCCAGCACAGCCACATTCAAGATGAAACAGAATGTTGTGGATCGCATTACTTGCCTCCCATTGCCACCATTTTACAAGGAGATTTTGAAGTATGTAGGGAAGATTTGAAACGTAACATGTCTCTCTCATATGAAGGTGTTACTAATACAGATCTTGATTTTTGGTAAATTAATGGATGATAAATTTGTAATTCACTCACAACAGTGTTTCTCCACATAAATATTTCAATGGCAGTTTCGTTGAATCGGAGAGTGCATTTACCAAATAAAACAATTTCTTCTCAGTGTTTATCAGACCTACAGTTGTACGTGCTTGTACTTAAACTTTTGTTCAAACTTTACCAAGGAATCTGTAAATTATTTTCTCAAAAATTAAGAATAAAAATTTGATGGTCCACTGTGCAAATTTTTATTTTGTGACTCAAATGGAATATGAATAATAATTTTAATCTAGTTCTAAGTTTTTATGGTTTGAAATTCTTAACATCATAATTTTAATCTAGTTCTAAGTTTTTGCGGTTTGAAATTCTGTACATTTATACAAATATTTATCTCTTCCACAGGTGCATCATCAAGAGATGGGTTTGCTGCTATTAAACTAACTGCACTTGGCCGTCCACAAATGCTGGTAAGTTATAAATATATAAATATAGACATGTGAAAATATCTAACCATGCCTTGAAAGACAATATCCTCAGTCTCCTCAGTCAGTCCACTCACTGTATTGGATGACATTTGGTTGAAATTCAGACAAAGTCTGTTTCTTCACTTCATTCTATGACCATTTTGTTCACAGCACTCTGATTAGAATCAGATGTTGAAATGGCAACATTCCTAGCTTTACTTGTTCTTGATTTTTGTCATCTTTTCCACTTCCATACAACAACAGTGAAGGAGAAAAGTAAGAAACATACATCTGATTTTAATCATGTTGTATTCAGTTGTATTCATCTGACTGAAATGCTGAAGACCCTGTTAATTAAACAACACAGTTAAGGAAAATACTAGCCTGATAGCTATGCACAGTTAGGGAAAGTACTGTCTTGAAAGCTATGCACAGTTAGGGAAAGTACTGGCTTGAAAGCTATGCACAGTTAGGGAAAGTACTGGCTTGAAAGCTATGCACAGTTAGGGAAAGTACTGGCTTGAAAGCTATGCACAGTTAGGGAAAGTACTGGCTTGAAAGCTATGCACAGTTGGCATCATGACACTCTCATTAATTCTGATCACTGGCTTAATAACATTGATCATTAAAATAACGTACTGCAGGATTATTCAATTCGATTGTCAAATGTTACCATAAATTGAAAATGAGAGAGTTTTTGTACATTCTCAAGGAGGTAATGTTTTGTCTTCATGACGTACCGTACATGTACCACACTGGAGGTCATCAGGATGACCTCAAAAGTAGACCAAGAATGATGCCAATTCAATGACAGTCACTTTCACCATCAACTTCAGTGTTTTAATTCTCAAGAGAATTTGTAATACTAATTATAACTACTGTAACAGTATATTTGTGTTAAATATCGATATCACCATAGACTATTTCTAGGTACCGGTAAGTTGTTTTCTTCCTCATAATATGGCAAAAAGTCCACCTATTATTGACTTGGTGGTGACATTTAGACGCTACTGCTCTGCAAAGTAGACATTAAGTGTACATGGTATGATAGAATGTTGATCAATATTTTATAGCAAGTAATATGCATGACTTCCTAGTGTTCAAACACCCCGTTATGTAGCATTACTGGCTTTCACATACCAGCAAGGTATTTGACACCAAGACCTGTGATTTTATTACCTGTGTACAAACAATGAAATAGCAGAATAAAGGCAGCTTTTACCATATGACATACCTTAATCATTGAAGTAGCAGCAATCAGTGTGTATATACTGTGAGTGAAGCAAAGGTGAAATACCTTCCACCATCAGTTCTCAGTTGCCATAGTGAACTTCTCACAATGCACTCACATTAGATTGAAACAGCTAGTCCTATTTCCCAGCTCTATATATTTTTCCTTATTAAATATGAGTTTCTCAACTCAAAAATGCTCAGTTATTGTACTCCAAACACCTGACAATATTCCTTGTGTCAGTATTAGACATGCTTTTGTATAAATCCAACTGCAAACATTATAAATCGAGACTCTTAGACAGAGATAAAATACACCCGCCAACAGATTCATGACACAATAAATTATCAGTTATAATAGGGAGGCAGCTTTGATGTTAATTTTTGTTCCGTCGATGAGAAATTGTTTTTTTCTAACAGCTTTGTCATTACCTTCTTTTCTACATTGATTTAGACATATAAAGTCCATGACATCCTTCCATCAATATTGTTGCATGATAATTCAATCAAGTTCAGTAATTTGCTCGATGAAATACAAAGAATCATAGCGTTAATGATTGTAGTGGGATGTAAATAACGCTACTGTTTGATTATGATTATGAGAAAACCCTCACGGCTGACACACAGACTTTCTTTACTAAAACCAAGAGTTAACTATTGCAATCTATTTCTTTCTCAGCTTCAATTCTCTGAGTGTTTGACGGCAATAAGAAATCTCTTTGTGACTCTTGCTGGGACAGATGGAGATTTGGTAGACAGAAAGATTAGCAGTGAAACCTTCCAGTCCAAGTTGGAGTCCATGGGTATCATGACACGAGACACAGCAGCCACATGGTTCACATTATTTGATTATAATGAAGATGGGTAAGTCCATCAAATTATTAAATGTAACTTTTGATCAGATATTGGTGTGTTACTTTGCTGCGAGATGACTCTATTGCTCTCTGCAATCATTTTGTTTCTGTCTATACAATTCATTTTATACATCTTCTCTGAGAGACAGGAACTGTTGGTGATAGTTTGTGATTCAGGTGATCTCTGATCAGTTTGCTTCATTTGATTTAATTGTCTGTTTTATCTTGCACAATGTGTCAAAATACAGAAAGAAGTTTACAAGAGGCAGACAAAGTCATTGTACAGGGATATCACAAAAAATTTACACACATTTCCTCCATGGGACTACAGTGGAATTGCATGCTTTCTGATAGATGACAACAAACACAGAATTCTATGAGAACTTAAGTCAGTGATGGAATTGTATAATGTCCTTTAACAGATTAATTGATTTACTGGATTGGGACAGACTGATGCAACCTGACTTGAAGATGGCAAAGGTGTTCAGAATTCCTAACCTTGAGGTAATGTTCACAATACATTAAAGATTTTATCAGAACCAAGATTGATTGTGTTACTGTCATAGAGATAGTTGATTCATGTTTTACACAGTTACCTGCCCAATCAACTTGCAAAAATGACTTGCTGAATTTGTATTACGGTGAAGTACTACGAATTATGTCAAAATAAGGTTGTGGTGTCATTTTCTTGAAACTTTGCACAAATATTCTTGGAAGTTGTGCAAGTGCAAAATTGAAATAAAAAATGGGGTCGCCATGCTCATTTCCATGGAAACGGACGTTAAAATGGCATCGTTAGAAAGAAATAAAAATGATATAATTCACTTAAACTAAAGAAAGCAATTATAAAACGCTTAGCAAATGAGTTAATTTTAATAAAATACCAAGACTTAAGTTTCATATCTGTCGAATGTATAGTTTTCATGATGTTTGTGAAGAAATTTTAACATAAGTATGGATTACAAAATGATGATATTGAAATTATATCACTACATAACTTTCAAACTTCTTCCTGTCGCTTTGAATGGTGTCATTTTGACCAAACTTGGCGAATAAAATCCTGACATAATACCATTTAGTTTACACTTTTAATAAAAGGGTGTCACCACGCTACTTTTTACAATATCTCGAGTTGAATGGATAATATGCGCCATGTAAATGGGAGAGAAATGTTAATTTTTCACTCATATTGAATAAAAACCAGCTTCCTAGGGGGTCAAAATATGACAAGGTTATAAGTCACATGTATTTCTAAAAGACTGGGTCAAAAATTTAGGTAAAGAGCAATTTCAACAATAACAGGTGATGTTAGATACATGCTACAAAATAACCAATTTGCGGCAGGCTGGAGTTAAGTCTCCGCAGAAACGTTCTAAAGCATGTGCACGTCCGAATTCGTCGCACTTTACCTCAATTTGCTGAGATCAGAGGTGATGTAGACAATCGTGTGAGACATTATCAAAATGTGTATAGTTTTCTTATTGAATTTTAGACACAGTACTGCTTTTATGCAGTTCTATCAAGACAGGGTACTTTTAGGACATACATGGTGCTATCAAAACACGTATTGTAGTGTTATTAAATTTTAGATACATATAGTACCGCTTTTATCAAGACATCCAGTACTATTAAGACATATGGTACTTATCGGGACACACAATACCACTATTATTAAATACATACATTTTACTGTCAAGATACACACAGTGCTATTCAATTACCTGCCTGGATGTCAGGTTGTTGTTTTGTCTGAATTTGCTACATGCATTCGTAACATGAATCAAAGGCAAGCTGATGATAAATGGATCTATAGAGTGACTCATTGCCATTAGCTCAGAACTATGGTTTTCATCATAAGGAGTTGGATCAAAAATTCTTACAGTGTTTCTGAGACTTTTCATCACTGAAAGATGTGCTGACCAGCGTGTATGATTGGTTTTCATAAAACATAATTAGACACTTTGTAAACCAAGTGGCAGGGGTAAGGAGGTATTTTATCATCATTTGTATGTAATTTTCTATTTCAATTCCTTTGCCACTGTGAATAGTTTACATAGACTTTATTGCATTTAATTTCTACTGTGATGCAAACACGCAGTTGTATGACTATCATCCTATGGAATCCTCAACAAATTAAACCCTACAAACTTTATGTGTGCAAAGAGAAATTTTAATATACAAAGCAATACCTCCCCAAGCTTTTCATGTTAAATGCTAATCATTACATGTATGTAGGCTCTCAGATTTATTTGTGTTCAACCAATATCCCAGATTATCTACAATGACTCTGTGAAGTATAACCATCATGATTATGGTTTTTCAGATTTGTAAGGTTATGAAATACAAAATCATTGATCAAATTATAGTCCTTGTGCTAGACTGATTTAGTTTCAATTTTTTTGTGTACCACAGACAGGGCAAATGGATCCATTGTTGATGTCACTGACAGATGACGAAGATAGACAAATGAAGACGATGTTAGTTCGAATGAACACATTGGCTGAGGTGAGAATGAAACAAAAATTACCGTCATCATGCTTAATGTGAATGTAGCACAGTCATTTTCAAGTCTCAACCAATCAGATCACTTCACTTGCGCCATTAATATACTTGTATGATATAATTGAAAATATACTCCTATAAAAGATATGGATGACTGTTAACCATTTTGTATGTATACTATACATCAACAGTTTTACAATGTAAGAAAAACTACCAATTGGCTACTTACCAAGACTTTGCTGATTGATTTTGTTTAATACATTTATTGTGTCAACATTTGAGTTTGAGTCGTTGATTGTCGCACAGAAAAAAGACTAATCAATTGTATGCACATTTTGTAAATGAATAAACTAACATAATTTCACAAAGAATGATAAAAATGCTATTTTCAGGTATTTATAATTAACATTTCAATACAAATTGTCATCATTTATTCTCAGAGTTTAATTGCATATCATGTACTCATGTTTTCAGAGAGCCAAAGAAAAGGGTGTAAGGTTAATGATTGATGCTGAACAGTCCTACTTCCAACCAGCTATCAGCAGACTTGCCATGGAATTAATGAGAAAATTCAACACAGAGAAACCTGTCATCTTTAATACCTATCAGTGTTATCTAACGGTAAGCAGTCCATCAGAATTTGATATGGAACAATACGTTCTACTTCTTGAAAGCCTTGACTTCATGCAGTTACTGATCTTATTGACCGTGTGTGCTTTTGAAGAAAATATATAGTTGTTAGATTTGAAGACATGGTATTTTTATTTCATTTGAAAAAAAGAATTGTGTGTTAACACAAATCCAGTTTGTAAGTCCACGGAGCTAGGCTGCCTGCAGAACAACATGTCCTGAAGTCACTTTGCATTGCTGACGTAGACATCTTATACTGGTTATCTTTCTGCTCATCTGCTGACGTAGACAACTTTGCATCTGCTATCTAGCTACCATCTTTCTTGCACACGGCACTTGACCTAATCCTTGCTGCAAGCTTCTGATCCAAGTTCATTCATTCTAGGCCATCAGGCTGTCTGCCAAGCTATTACAATACTCCCTGCCACTCGTCCTTTCCGTTATCCAGCCTTCCATTCACTGCCGTATTCTATCTTACCGCGTACCAACGTCGACAATGCCTCCTCGAAAACGCGCAAGAAGTCTGCACCACGCGTAACACTGTACCTCCGCCTATAGTGACCCGTTCAAGATCGACGCAAAGCAAAGGGGCGTCTACCACACTTGACCGTCTCGCCGCCACAAACCTATCTTCACCGGCTACCGTAGCGTAGTATACTAGTAACGCCTGCTCTCGGTCTAACACACCCTTTTTCAGTCGCCGTTACAGCGCCATGGGACGGAACTGCAATATCAACCAACGAAGCATTCCCTCAAACTGGAGCCGTGACGTTGGAAAAACGTTCTCCACCCCGCAGACTTCGATGGCCGACATGGCCGTCATATGCACAGTCCGACCATTGGTCGGACCGGTCCGACATAGCAAATCTACTACAGCAGCGCCCTCTCACTGACCTCCTTGGGCAAGCCTCTACTTCCGGCAACAACAGCCAAGCAGAGCCAAGATGGCGGCGCCCGTGCAACGTACAACCGTCCGAACGACGCTTCCAGGGGAAAACATGGTTCCGCCTGCCTCGAACTTTACTGGTAACAACCTCCTTCATGGCCGCGGCGTACCCTCCGAAAGCTGCCAAACGTCGAACGGATTTCTCCTGCCATTCGCTGGGATATTCTTGCAGGCAAGGACGTCACTGTGAGATCGCGCCGGCTTACCATGGATGTAAAAATGCTTATACTCGGCTACGATTATAATGATGGCGAACGGCATATTATCATCCGCAACGAAACTCTGTCGCAAACGCCAAACGTCGAACGGATTTCTCCTGCCATTCGCTGGGATATTCTTGCAGGCAAGGACGTCACTGTGAGATCGCGCCGGCTTACCATGGATGTAAAAAAATGCTTATACTCGGCTACGATTATAATGATGGCGAACGGCATATTATCATCCGCAACGAAACTCTGTCGCAAACCCCTCCAGGACAGCAGGGTAAATAGACCTCTCACTTTTCCTATTTATTCAAGCTTTCCCCGTTTATAAAACGTCGTATGTGAGTCATTCCCTAATCGTCGAGCAGAACTGCATGCATACGTTACGGACATTGTCGGCATGTCGAAACGCATTCAGCGGTTCCCCTCTCTACGAACACTATCGCATTTTCAGCCAAGGCAGCTGCACTCTTGATAAATCATGGCATCAAAGTGAACTTGTCGGTTCGCGATACGCTCATATACACGTCATCACTCTCCGATCTCAAGGCCAACGTATGCAACATATGCAATAGCATAACCCACACTACCGAAGTCTGCCCTCATCATGAGAGTAAGAAACCTGACAGCAACTTCCTAGATTTCAATCACCTTCATCGTTCGTCCGTAGAAGCGGTGAAAACGCGTCATCTCCCAGGTTTAGAAAATGTGCAACAGCGCTAATTCCTAGGCAGACTGCCAAAGAAAAGACTGCAGTTTTTCCTATGTGTGTCTAACGTGCCACACATCCGAACACTCATCAGTACAAGGAAAATGACAACCGAAAGACCAAGCTAAATGAGCTTTACTGCATGATGCCCCATCAACGCCCAGTTTAAACCGATGCTATGGCTCCATCAACACCACTTAATATTGACACTCTCGTTGCCGGACTTTCAAACCACCCCGACAAGGATTTGTTGAATACCTGCTCACGTCATCGACCTCATTCACCGCTATCAGTAGTAATCATCTTTGGCCCAACAGGATCCAGATTTCACGTCACAGCAATTGTTTCCAAACAACAAAGGCTCTCTGACCGGGCGTTCATTACACCACAATATGCCAACAAAAAAGCATCTAATCGTCGTCTTACCATCCCCTCATGACAACGACGAAGTATCCAGCATCGATTACCTCATCGGCCATTCAATGTGCTGGGCAAGAAGCCGAACTGTCAAACCATCCTGACAAGAATTTTGTTGTTACTGGACCAATTGCAACCACTGGATGCCACTCTACGAATTTTCCCTGTTGCCAAACTCCAGGTGTTGCGGTCTCAGTGGAGTATAAAGATGATCTACAGCAAGAGATCAAGAACAGTCATTTGTTCTCTGTCCCATATCTACTGTCGTTTCACACCTTGGTGACATGTTTTTGTTTTTATCGGGTTTTTGTCTATTATGGCGGACTAGTCATTGGAAACCGTCATTCTCCTCATGCTTACATGTCAACAGTCTACAGCGTTGCACATGAATTATCTCGAGTTCAAAACTGTCTACTGGCTACCCATTTGTTGGTGCCTTCGTTTGCTGCTCATGTTACCTTTTTATTAGCTCCGCTGTCAGCGACGCGGAGCTTATCAAATAGGTTGATTTTCCGTCGTCGTCCGTCGTCCGTCGTCCGTCGTCGTCGTCGTCGTCCGTCAACAATTGCCTTCTCCTCTGAAACCGCAAGTCCAATTGCTTTGAAATTTTATATGCGGTTCACTTGGGGTGACCTCACTTAAGTTTGTTCAAATCGTGGTGAAATTTGCATATTTGTATTTTTGGGGCATTTTTTGGTGTTTTTGGTAAAAAAATCTTCTTTTCTCAAACCGCTTGTCCGATTGCTTTGAAATTTAATATGCAGTTTACTTATGGTGACTTCAGTCAGATTTCTTCAAATCGTGGTGAAATTTGCATATTTGTATTTTTAAGGCAATTTTTGTCATTTTTGGTAAAAAAATCTTTAAAAATCTTCTTCTTCAAAACTACCGGTCAGATAGCTTTGAAATTTGGTACATATGTCCCTAGGGATGATCTATTTAAGATTTGTTCAAATTGTGAAGAAATATGCAAATTTGCATTTTTAAGGCAATTTTTGCCATTTTTGGTCAAAAAATGTATTTCTCAAAAAGTACTGGTCTGATAGTTTTGAAATTTGGTATACAGGTTTCTATAGATGCACTTAGTAATATATATTGAATTTCTGATGAAATCTGTAATTTTGTATTTTTGGGCAATTTTTGCCATTTTTGGTCAAAAATGTGTATTGCCAAAACTACTCATCTGATAGCTTTGAAATTTGGTATAGAGGTTCCTACACATGAACTAAATGATATGTATTGAAATTATGATGAAATCTGCATTTTGTATTTTTGGGGCAATTTTTGCCATTTTGGTCAAAAAATGTGTATTTCCAAAAGTACTCATCTGATAGCTTTGCAATTTAGTATACAGGTTCCTACAGATCACCTTAATGATATTTGTAGAATTATGATGAAATCTGCGATTTTGTAATTTTGTGGGCAATTTTTGCTATTTTTGGTCAAAAAACGTGTTTCTCAAAAAGTACTGGTCTGATAGCTTTGAAATTTGGTATACAGGTTCCTACAGATGAGCTAAGTAATATATATTTAATTTCTCCTGAAATCTGTAATTTTGTATTTTTGGGGCAATTTTTGCAATTTTAGGTCAAAAAATGTGTATTTCAACAACTGCTCATCTGATAGCTTTGAAATTTGGTATACAGGTTTCCATAGATGAACTACATGATATTTATTGAAATAATGATGAAATCTGCAATTTTGAATTTTGTGGCAATTTTTCCCATTTTTGGTCAAAATATGTGTTTCTCAAAAAGTACTGGTCTAACAGCTTTGAAATTTGGTATACAGGTTTCTATAGATGAACTCAATTTGATCTTTTGAAATTATGATGAAATCTGCAATTTTTATTTTGGGGGGGCAATTGTTGCCATTTTTGGTCAGAAAATTTTATTCTCCAAACACTACTCATCAGATAGCTTTGGTTGACATGTTCCTAGGGATGATCCGATGTGATATATTCAAAGTATGATGAAATCTTCAATTGTGTATTTTTGCAGCTTATTTTAGCCACTTTTTTCTGGCCACTGCATTGAGCTATCAAAGATTTCCTCCTTCTTCATCAACATGTGTCAAAAATAGTTATTCTCTACATAAACACAGCGGAGCTATATCGGCCGCTAGGTCGCTTGTTGCACTACTGTTTCTTTCAGTCCGTTGTTTTGGCCACCTTGGAAACCGTCATTCTCCTCATGCTTACATGTCAACAGTCTACAGAGTTGCACATCAATTATCTCGAGTTCAAAACTGTCTACTGGCTACCCATTTGTTGGTGCCTTCGTTTGCTGCTCATGTTACCTTTTTATTGCACTACTGTTTCTTTCAGTCCGTTGTTTTGGCCACCTTGCAAACAGTGTTCTTCCGAGCATTTGTTTTTCACACGCGTACACCATAGACATGACCCGGTGTATTTGCACACCCACAGGGCAGGTACGTTAATAAACCTTTTTTGTTTTCCGTTGTTGTTTCATTTACAGATGCCATATCATGAAGCCCTACAACCCATTGCAGCTGAGCTTCAGTCTACACACGACAGGCACCATTGCTCCTTTCAGCTAGAACTACATATGCACCGTCCAGGAAGCCCTACAACTCACCGCAGCTCCTTTCACGTCTATACCATATACCTTAGCGTGACACACTTTTGCCAAGCAGCTCCCTCTGCTGCACTGGGCACCCGGACAATTGATCTTACGCAACTCGAGTACGATCCTGGTTACAATTCTCTGCAGTGTACAGCACACCCATAACATTTGATATCCTGCGACAACTGTGCTCGCTGCTCCGCTCGACTGTGTATGGACCATATCTAGACCTCCTGCTGGAATCTGCGTTCGTCTTAGCCTTCTTTGGTTTTCTCCGCTGTTGCGAATTCACCTGCTCTGGACGCTCCTTTAACCCTGCATATAACCTGTGTGTTCGCGACCTCAACGTCCAAACCGACACTCAGGGCGATCCGGATGCTCTTTCCGTGAACATTAAGCCATCCAAGACAGATCAAACGCGCCGTGGCTTTAGCTTCGTCTATTCGCCACCAAGTCAACGATCTGCCCAGTCACAACAATCCATCGTTTCCTCAGAGTCCGCCGACAAATGTGTTCTTCGCCTCAGGAACCCCTCTTCATCCTTCCAGAAAGAGTACCGCTAAACCGCGAGACATTCACTGCGCTGCTCCGTTCCTTACTTTCGCGCCTTGGCTTCCAGCCCCAACTGTACGCTGGACATTCATTTCGCATTGGGGCAACCACCACAGCCGCACACGCCCACCTTCCAGACCACCTTCAAACTCTCGGCAGGTGGTCCAGTGACTGTTACCGTACTTATATTCGGACACCAGAAAGCCTTCTGCGTCACGCATCTCAATCAATGACTATGCCATAGGGCCTTTTGTAGAGACACTAGCCACTCGGTAGCACTTTCTTTTTTGTTTTGCACGTACACCACATTTCGGACCTGTCGGGACCGCGCAGGGCCACCTGCAACCTTCACCCCATGCAGGGCCACCTGCCACCCACTTCACCACTTCATGCTGGGGCCGCACAGGGGCACCTGTCCCCCCCAGATCATTGCTCCCCCGAGCCGTGCTGCCAGCCCCTCGGGACCGGAGTCCATTGAGCTTCACCCACATTTCACCCCTCATGCTGGGGCCGCACAGGGGCACCTGTCCCCCCAGCTGCAGCTCCTCGGGCCGGGAGCCCATAGCTCCCCCCCGATCCGTGCTGCCGCCCCTCGGGGCTCTTATCCCATACTTTCATTACACGCTGGGGCCCGCACAGGGGCACCTGTCCCCCCAGCTGCAGCTCCTCGGGCCGGGAGCCCATAGCTCCCCCCCGATCCGTGCTGCCGCCCCTCGGGGCTCTTATCCCATACTCTCATCTCGAACCAAGCGAGTCAACTTGGTCTCGACCCTCATGCTGGGGCCGCACAGGGGCACCTGTCCCCCCAGATCACAACTCCCCCCGAGCCGTGCTGCAGCCCCTCGGGCCGTGAGCCCACAACTCCCCCCGAGCCGTGCTGTTGCCCCTTGGGCCGCGAGTCCCATACTTTCATCTCCAACCAAGCGAGTCAACTTGGTTCGAGCGTCACCAATCCATACTTCCTACACACATACACTCATACATACACTTTCATGGGGGTCTCTCCGTCCAGTCTGTTTGACTGTCCTCCGCTTGGGCCGTCCATTGCATGTACCCCCACTCAAGAAGGTGGTCTCCACCAGCCCGGTGGAACCACTTTCACTTTCGGCTTTCCAAAGGTCTGCAAACACAACTTTGCAACCCAAACCTTTGCCCAGGAAGCAGACTGGCGGAGACCCCTCTCCCAATCTTTGAGTTATTTTGTGCTTAGTTTTGAAATGGTTTTTGCCTAGATTTTACTTTCGTAGTTTTGCTTGACATTGTATTTTCCGTAGTTAGGTTATCACTGCTTTGTATGTGTCCACTGTCGCTTATTAAATTCTTTTAACACCATATCCTGTGTAGCGCCGTGTGCTTACAAAATAAGGAATTGTGTGTTAACACAAATCCAGTTTGTAAGTCCACGGAGCTAGGCTGCCTGCAGAACAACATGTCCTGAAGTCACTTTGCATTGCTGACGTAGACATCTTATACTGGTTATCTTTCTACTCATCTGCTGACGTAGACAACTTTGCATCTGCTATCTAGCTACCATCTTTCTTGCACACGGCACTTGACCTAATCCTTGCTGCAAGCTTCTGATCCAAGTTCATTCATTCTAGGCCATCAGGCTGTCTGCCAAGCTATCCCGCCACCAACCCATCTCCTCCTTGGTTCCACTAGTCTGCTTCCCACCGTGGGCCGTCCATTGCATGTACCCCCACTCAAGAAGGTGGTCTCCACCAGCCCGGTGGAACCACTTTCACTTTCGGCTTTCCAAAGGTCTGCAAACACAACTTTGCAACCAAACCTTTGCCCAGGAAGCAGACTGGCGGAGACCCCTCTCCCAATCTTTGAGTTATTTTGTGCTTAGTTTTGAAATGGTTTTTGCCTAGATTTTACTTTCGTAGTTTTGCTGACATTGTATTTTCCGTAGTTAAGTTATCACTGCTTTGTATTTGTCCACTGTCGCTTATTAAATTCTTTTAACACCATATCCTGTGTAGCGGCGTGTGCTTACAAAAAAAGATTATGATATTTCCAGGTAAGATACAATGAGAGGTCAATGTTTGTCAAATGAAACCTAGTCAAACTAATAAAAGAAGTTATATTTGTAAAAGGGCATGTCAGGATGTTTTCAGACTTATTGTACAGATGGTGAGGCCCTGTCATAGACAAAGTTGTTATGGTCATCTAAGAGTATTTCAGGATGTTTTCAGACCCATTGTACAGGTCATCTAAAAGAGTATTTCAGGATGTTTTCAGACCCATTGTACAGACGGTTAGAGCCCTGTCATAGACAAAGTTGTTATGGTCATCTAAGAGTATTTCAGGATGTTTTCAGACCCATTGTACAGGTCATCTAAAAGGGCATGTCAGGATGTTTTCAGACTTATTGTACAGATGGTGATAGCCCTCTCGTTGACAAAGTTGTTATGGTCTTCAAATTCAAACCCAACAACTTTTATTTCAGGGTGCATATGATAACATGACAGTAGACATGGAATATGCTAGAAATTCAGGTTTCTGTTTTGGTGCCAAACTGGTCCGTGGTGCCTACCTAGATCAAGAGAGAAAAAGAGCCAGAGAGATTGGTTATGATGATCCTTGCTGTGCAAGTTATGAAGCTACCAATGAGAACTACATGAAAGTACTGAACACAGCACTTGAAAAAATCAAAAGACATGGTGGTATCAATATCATGGTTGCCTCTCATAATGAAGACTCCATCAGATTTACAGTTGAAAGGTCAGATTTTTGTCACAAGAATATCAGGTTTACTTGACTTGCCCAGTGAATGAATAAACAGTTGTTTATTTACAGGAAATTATCGTAAACAATCTCCATTACTCTACACCTATTTAAAATTGGAATGCTGTGAACAAAGTCAATTACAGGACTGACTTTGCACAAAACGTTTTTGAGAGTCCTCAAACTACTGTTTTTACAGCACTTTTGCCTCAGTCTTAAACAGTTGTCCATGACAAGGAATACAAATTACAATGTGATAATGTGATATTTTAGTTTATATTGGTGATGCTTTCAAGCTAAAAACTTTGTATATGTTACCATGAACTGATACTAATGGCTATCAGATATTGCACACAAAGAAATACTTTTCCCATAGAATTAGTAAGCCAAAAAATCTTTCCTGGGAATGACATTGAACTCCATCTTCAAGTTGTTATTAAATCATATCTTCTCTGTTCTTGCCAATCAGACTTGCTGTCACAAACTGGTCATGCTAAATGTATTAAATTTAATGATTACATAAAATTTTTCTTCAGGATGAATACACTTTGTATTGGTCGGAGGGATAAGCTAGTTTACTTTGGACAACTACTTGGTATGTGTGATCAAGTAACATTCTCTCTGGGTAAGTGTAAATCAGGTGATACTCGCCTATGCTGACACCAGTGGTGTGATCAGCTACTAATGGTGTGATTGGCTACCAATGGTGTGATTGGCTACTAATGGTGTGATTGGCTACCAATGGTGTGATTGGCTACCAATGGTGAAGGAAAATTGTTGACGCAAAGTAACAAATGTGAGATAAATGATACAGTCAAACCTATCTATAGTAGCCAGTCACATAGTACAATAAATTACCCACAATGCTGTCACAGTTTCGGGAAGCAAGTTATGACTAACTGAAGGGGTCATTCTCTGAAAATAGTTAGCATGTAAATTTCTTTTGTCTTTTCTATTTGGAAAAAATCAATATCCTTTTGTTTCATAAGACAGGTGCAACTAGTCTCCCTACTTTCCATCACTTTATTCTATATGACTGAGGACACAATCAGTGGAAACTTTACAAAAATCCTTTCTCTTCTCTCAATCAAGCACTGTGACGTTTTCTTAATCCTTTAAAATGGGAATCGAAAGAAAGGTGTTTTTAAAAGTACATTTTCAGAATTTTTACAACTAGTCCAGGAATTTGTCAACACATGAGAGACATGGTAGACTTCACAGGGGCATCCATGTTGGTACAACAGGGGCATCCATGTTGGTACAAACCATGATGCATTGTGGGAAATCTCTAGTACTGTGAGTCAAGGGACTTTGCTAAAGTGGCCTCTATAGACAGGTGTCCTTTATAGACAGGTCAGATAATTTATTCGTAATCAGTGAACGTACAAATGACACTGTATTGGCTTGACTTGTTCATTAGGTTGAGGATTACCACAAATGATATCACAAAGTATGCTAAGGATATTTGCACCATTCATTGAACTCTGTCACACATTGGGAAATACACTTGCTGTATGTCCAAGTCAATACCATGGGGTAATTTCATAATAACCTTATATTATCTGTCCGTATACCGAATGTTTAAAAAGTGAAAGACTTCTTCAAGTACCCTTCTCCATTTGGTAGATTTAGCTTTTCATATCCCAACCTTTGATTTCTTTCCAACAGCTTTAGACACTCTTCACAAGACATTTCATATTCATTCATTGCCTGCATCGTAAAAGGCTCTTGCCACCTTTTAAATCTTGGTGTTGAATCTTTTGAGAAAAATGTGAAAACAGATTGGTATAATTTCCAAAAATGAGATTGAGAAATAGAAAGTAAGGTATGAACTATCTTACCAATTAATCTTCTCCATATTAATTAAAATTATGACACCCCTACTGGACAAGCTAGTGTTAGTACATTTGTACTAGCACAATCACATCATTAAGTCCTGTCTAAGTTTTGAATTTCAAGATTCATGTTAACCTATTATTCACTATGTAGATTACAATTTTATATCAAACCTCAAATCATTGAATTGGTTGCAACTTTCAGGACAAGCTGGCTATGCAGTCTACAAATATGTACCTTATGGTCCAGTTGAAGAAGTCTTGCCATATCTGACAAGACGTGCCATTGAGAATAGAGGTCTATTGAAGGGAGTAGTCAAAGAAAGAACCATGCTCAGGCAAGAACTTTTCAGAAGACTCAAGACAGGAAATATCTTCTACAAACCATAGAAATGATATCAGGTCACCTATTGTAACTGTTGTATCCTGACACTCCCATATCCAGTTCATTGGTTCAGCCATATTGTAAGAATCAATGGACCAAACCAACAGTTGCATTGTGAGAGGGTCAGTATTGAAGATCTCATCTACCTCCATGTCGTAGCACAGGATGTAGTGGAAAAATAGTATTTTTTATAGCGTTGGGATTGATGGTGGTGTAATACATGTAGCTAGATGATCTACCATAGAGGAAAGACAAAAAAAAATAATCCATCAATAGATATTGCATCTCTGAGCAACTTTCTAAATGCAGAACAAGTTTCCAGTATCGCAATATTAAATTTAGCAATGTGATATTACCTCAAATGTTATCATTGTTATCACAGTTACAGTAATTGGGCTATGATTAGTGGTTATCACAGTTACCCAGTAGAACCATTGGGCTATGATTAGTGGTTCATGGTAGCAAATGCATGTATCATAATCTAATTAGCACATGTCATGTAAGACGTGTTGTATACAAAATGTAATATAAAATGACTTGAAAATTGTTGGTTAAATATCAGGGATCTTTTAGTCTTGACTGATTCGTATTTTTAAAAAGATAATGATAAAGGCATGAGTATAGATTGGTGGGCACAGATCAGTTTCAGTATAAGCGAAAAATCTTTTCCTATTGTAAAGATCCTAGGGATGCGTCTTACTATGTACTAGCTGTATCCACAACCTAACCCCCAGCCCTAGAGACTCCCTAGGTAACTAGTAATTAGTGTAAAAAGTTACCTGTGTTCACTAATCTTCATTCTGCCTGACAATAGTAAATTTTGGATGACAATTTACTGATGTCAAAACCAGGGTGTAACGTATACATAGCATTGTAGATGCCCATTGTGTAGTACTGATGTAATCAGATTTTAATGTGTACAGGTACATGTAACAGCTGATATTGTACATTAAATTTTCAAAGGCTGAAATTACAAATTAGTAAGTCTTCCCCATAGTTCAGCAGCTAGCTCAGTGACAAACTATGAGGACACTTGAACTCTTTGTGTCCATGTTTTCAGTTTTCATCTTCTTGTGATGTGGAGGATATGTCATCTGCATTCATTGTAGCTTATGTAGCAATGCACTGATATCATCACAATTATGAAAACCTTGACACTAATCTTTCAACATCCAACTAGTCTGTTGAAGATTTCAAGGTAACCCGATACATTGTTTGCATTAATGTTACTTCCACCGAATTGATGCATACATTTTGCAATAAATGAAATTGAACTCGTTCATACAACTTTTCATTCATCCACTCAAATAGACAAGATATTCTCCTCAGTATAATCCTCAAGTCTCCAAGCTTCAACTTGTAGAACACAATTTCTGTATTTGACATCTCAGAAAATATGAAAATTTCATTTCAAAACAAGGTATAGTGGTAGATGTAATTTTGATGTTTCAAGAATAGCTACCGGTATCTGTCTACTGATGAAGGTTGAATGGATGACATATCAAGTGGTACAGAACTTGTTTGTGTTAGTGTAGGCCTATAGTCCTGCAAAGTCATAGAGCACAAACTCAATATATTGCTCTTGTAAATTGTAATTTCAAGTCAAGACATAAATAGGATTTAACCGAAATTGTGTTGTGTTATGTCTGCCATGTCATTTACATCTTGCTGTAGAACAGCATGAGTTTCTTTATAGACCCTGGATTTCATCTGATGAAATCCAGTATTTTTGTCTGTAATATTTAAGTTGCCTTGATTTCAGAGTGTTTTAAGAAGCAGAAGCTGCAAAATGAAAGCTGATAAAAAAAATGAGCAATACTAGTACAAATAAATAATTAGCAATAGTGCAACATACTCCTTGCCAAAATATTTTTGTTAATATGTAACGTGTTATCCTGCACAGATTTTTATCTATAAAACTTTTATTGTTTATTTGCTTGAAGCTTAACCAATACCAATAAATGGAAATAACTGTAAGGATTGAAAGACAGAATTAGAGAGAGTGGCACCTATTGGTTTCCATGTGCTACCACTAGTTATACTGATGGAGGAACTTTTTGTGATTATGTAGTAGTGAGGCTGATTTGTATTGTCTTTTACCTTCAGTTTTTCCCTCACTTGTTTCCTTTGTCATTCCTGTCACATGAAAAACTATCACTTGATTTCAAATGACATGAATTATTATGCATCTACCATCGAGAACAATAGAATTTTGTGTGTGCTAAAACCGCCATACCAAACGTCCATTCCTTAAAATTTGCCATTTCCTGCACCCCAACCCCTCGCAGCTGCGTGTACATATTCACTGTGTAACAATTTTAAGGGAAAGAAAAAATTGTTGGCAATGCACTAATATGGTCAATACTTGGACAAGTTGATGCCCCAGTCACGAATGTAAGATGTATAATAATATGGTTATCATGAAAATACCGCAAAGGATGCACTCGGATGGTGTCGTTGAAGTGTGGCAATATGCTGTACCAATGTCCTTGTGCATTCAACACAGCAAATGCTGTGACAAATAAAAGTGTCTCAGAAATAAAATGTGAGATAAAATATGGGAGTTGATTATATATGCAAATGATCGAAAGGTGAACCTGAAAGATTAACTTAGCTGTCGTGGGTTTACCTTCAGCATGATAGTAAATTATTTCACTGTCTGGCTGCCAAGAAAAGTAAACAAAATTGGCAGAAATTTATTTCATGTGAATTGTTTCCGTGGTGTAGTCAAATGTCACATATCTCTCTTCAGACAAATGTCTGCCATATCTGTGTAACTATGGCATGTAATGCATCAAATCAAGTCCACTTCTACTCTTTTATATGATTCAATCTGTTCAATTCATGTTACGGTGTAAACAAGTTCAGTGAAACTTTAAATCGGATAGAAATCAGGGTATGACGTATATGTCAAAATGACTTGAAAATTTTAATGCATGAGAAAATGAATTCCTGATCATAATTTGATAATAATATTTCTTAATAATTTCTCATAGCTTCTTTACTAGAATTTTTAATTTAATTCTGTTTACCTCTCTCAATCAATATAGAAAACTTTGAAATAATAGTCAAGCTGTAATGCATTTTTAATTACTTCTGTTCAATATGAACTTGCCCACTGAAAGGGACAAAGTCACTCATTTTTCAGCTATTATTCATTAAATACTTGCATAAAGTCACTCGGTATACAAAATAATTGTCAATGCATAACTTTCAAAGCATGAAAAATTACCTCTTTGCTGAATTCAAAGAGAAATTTTATTTGTGACCAGGTAGACGAATTTCTCCCAAACTTAGTTTCCTTTGACAAATAAATTTTGCCACAAATGAAGTTCACTGCTATTCTTATCTATATGAAAGGCACTGCCAATCAAGGTCTCATTATAAAGGCTTGCATAAGGTGTCAAACCTTATGTTACTGTATAGTCAGCCTTGTGTGGTGAGAGTTGTACACTGAAGTAGATTTTACAGTACAGACCCTAAAATAGTTCACTGAATGTTAAATCTTCAGTTTACAAGTAGACTAAAGGTTATGTACGGTCAACTTTAATGTTTCATCATGTTTCAAGTAATCAAACAATGTTGCATATCAAACAAGTTTCATGAGAAAAGCTCAAAAGAGAGTGACTCTGTGCCTTGAAATAACAGACTTGGTGCAGCTATGTCTCCATTGTTGAGTCATTGACTCTCAAACTTTACAAATTTCAAATGTAATTGGCGTGCACATGTTCATGCATGATGATGTAAAGATGTTGCAGAAACCAACCTATTCAGACTGAAATTTAATTTACAACATAATTATCTGCTTACAAGTGTATATATGTAAAAAACTTGCCAAGGAGCTCTCTTCAACATTTTTTTAATGTATAATATGGTTTAGGGCTTACCATAAAGCTGTGTATGTTCCTAGTCTGGTCTTTTAACATCATTTCTAGATAATGTCATTACTTTTATGTGTTCACATGGCATTTGTATCTATTTAGTGTTACTACTGGTGTTGTGTAAGAATTATTATAGTCAAGGATTTTGATTTCAAATATTTGTACTAAGCAATGATAAGTTGTGACAGCATTACAGTATTAATATTTGTGTATGTGATCAGTAGTGTGTTGAGACCCTGTTTTAGAAAAGAACACAGCCTTGACATGGGAGTGATAGTTATTTGTCTGACCAGCTGATAAGATGTAGTCTGTGAGCATTAATGAGGCTCTTAAAAATACCCTAAACATGGCAGAAACATGTTGCCATGGCAACAAAGTTTGTACAAAAATAGGCTGCGACAGATGACATGATGTGTTACATTCTTAATGGTACAGTAATCTAAGTATTCACTGATGGGCTGTTACTCATGGCTAATACTTTCAAGCATTTCTTTCCTTTTATAAACAAATATTTTTATCTATCTTTACACAATGCATCTCAGGTACTGTTATGAAAAATGGATTTCATCGGGTATGATTTTCAATAAATTATTTTAGTGAAATGGGTATTTATTCCAGACATGAATGTGCTGAAGTAATTCATTTTATGCCGGAAATACATCAATTAAAATGGTTTATTTTATTGCCAACATGCATGTGTTCAAATGTTAAAGAGTTGGGTAAAGGTGCACTGACATATATTTTCACAGGATTTCAATGATGAAAATTGAAAGATATTTTCACTTCAAAATTTGGTGTCTATCTTCCACAGAGATTTTTGCATCCTTATCAAACCCTGCAGTAAAATTATTATTTTTACAAATAAGAGTTTTTATTCTGCTCTAATATTGGTTTCCTTCAAAATATTTGATAAACAGGCCTTTCTGTCTGTTTGCCATGGTGATGGTGAAATCACATGAAATTCAACTTTTATTATCATTAATGATACTCAACTCCAATGCATTTACTCATCTATGTGAGTACCAGTAACTATGGTGATAAGGCTTCCAAAACATTGTCCAAGTCTAACACATTTTCCACATTAAATAAAAGATGCATTCTCATTGATATACCCTGTGTTACTCTGCCATTCATATTACTTTTGCTGTAGATCGTTTCATTTTATATGGTCACTTTAATTGGCTAGCAAGAAACCAGTCCACGAGGACATCTTATTCAATTTTCATTGTGTTTTATTATGTTTCATGGTATTGTATTGCATATATTATACTGCAGGGATGAATGAAATGATAACTTTTAATGAGTGAATTCTTGTGCACTCCATTGTAGAATGTCAACAGAGTGAATAAAAGCTGTCGCTTAAAAACAAAACAGTTATGAAGTGTTTTGAATTAATAAATGAGTGTTGTGTTAATATTAATTTGATCCTCACATGAGTCAAAGATGAATATGGAAATAACGGGGAACGTGCTGACCATTAACGTTTATTTGTGGGCAAGGGCGAGAGGAAAGCCAAAAATTAACGGGCAAGGCTTTCCGAGCCCGTTAATTTGGCTTTCCTCGAGCCCGCGCCCACAAATGAACGTTAATGGTCAGAGCGGAATCTGTTATTTCCATTATATTATCAGCGAACCCGAGAAAACCGTAAAAATTTGCGAAAATTTCCGGAGCGAACAACAACTGGGCCCCAGAAACTGAGCAATACGCGACGCACTGTCACGCGCGCTGTAAAAATTGGCAAATCCGGAGATGTTTTCAGAAAAGTATCTCAACTTGACTCACAAGTGCTCCATTTTATTTTGTGATTGATTATGATTTACGTTTGAGCTGTAAAGTTACGATACTTTGAGTTTTGAATCTTATTATTCATATTCACGGGCATGTAAACAAATCATTACTGTGTATTTGTGGTCAGTCACGTGGTTCAGCTCGAACAATCAAAATGCGACGGGCAGGGCATGGCAATATAATAGTAATTATTCTTTATTTATGTAAATCCTCTAATCCACATTGAACAGTGATAGGCGATGCAACAATACATATTCTTAAAAAGATGACAAAGCAATTATTAAAAAAAACAAAAATGATACACTTTGAACAATCATTGTTAAGAGAAAAGATGAATAAAGTGTGTAAAGGGTTGCAATGTCTAAAAAGTGTAGTGTTTATAAAGGATAAGTTTACAAGCATTAAAAGTTGTACAAACCTAATAAATGTATAAACATTGAGAGAGGTTTCCTCGCTAAATAGGAGTAAATGAAAAATACTACAGAACTTAAAGTTTTAAAAAACCACACAAATTATTCTTACAAATATAAAGACCAAACATTTCAGTTAGATACCGGTCAGATCAATGTAGAAATTCAAAATGAATGGTTACCATCCAGTATTTAATATAAGAATGGTGACCTTCACTGGGCATTGACAATTTGTAAGTCTAACATGAATACAATGAAATCTCTTGGATGTTCACAGGATTTTGGAGGAAATTTTGAACTAAGTCTGATAGGCACTCTTGTAGGAATCTCATGGTCTTGCTATAATTTGGTACAGTTTCTGGTCCCATGATAATATCAGGGTTTCTTGAATGACCATGATAATACCAGGGTTTGTGGAGTGACCATGATAATACCAGGGTTTGTGGAGTGACCTTGATAATACCAGAGGATCAATGTAGGATATCATTTTGTGGGATTGCAGAATTAGTAAACGGTGCAATTCCTGCTGATGAATGTGAACATGGTGCTATGAAAGGGAAATTAGTCTGGTGGCAATACATAGGATGCAATTAAAAAGGACTTTGTAAACCTATTGTTCTCTATTTGTACCAATCTAATGTTTACCTTTTCAAACCTTTGTTTTTCGTTATTGATCGTTTGAAACAAGTTTACATCTGTGTTTAATCTTATCAGGAATATGCACGTGCAAACATGTTTGTGACATAACTAACAGTATTGCGATTTCATAAAGACTTTAAACTAAAATCTGTCTTTGACATTGTGTCAACAACAGTAACAATTTTTCTTTAAAAATATGCCATTTTATAACTCTACCTTTCTTGTAAATGTTGATGTTTGACTACATACGTACATTCTAGTTAAAGAAAGTCTGATACAGTTACACACCTCAAGCCTTGAGAAATATTTGCATAAATATTTTTTTTTCCTCACATGCAATCCTGTCATTATGATTGACTGAAAGTTTGATTGGTGACAGAGTACAAATAAAGTGAATCATGTATAAACCACAGGGAAGCCAGGATAAACAAACAAACAAGTAAATAAATATCAGAGAAAATAACAAATTGAATAAGACTTGAAATAAGTGACTAAACAACACATGCAACATTCAAGACAACATCAGTATCACTGTAGTGATATCGATGTGGCATCTTGAGTTTGGTTGTTTCTTTGTTTGTCCTAGCTTCCCTGTGATTTAACATGCTATAGGAGACTCATTATTTCTTAGGTTGCTGATATTACAGGCTATCCACTTGAGATGTATTTCAGTTGTGTATATTCTGTCTTCATATAGGGACACATATATCAAATCCACTCCTACCTGAATTTGATGACATATTTGTACATTTAGACAGCAGAGTACACAACAATATACGAAATAAACCAAGTATTTTCACAAAAGGAAATTTGACATACAGTAGTTTGTAGCGCCAACATTTAAATGTTGGGATTCAGACACTGAAGTTTTTGTGTGGTTCAATCAAGTTTATTTTTATTGTGTTTCAGGTCAATTGTGTCATGTTGCTGAAAACAGTAACATTGTGTTGATGAAAAGTGAGAATTTTTTCCTTATCAAGGAGCTTCCATAGTTGCCATTCGTTTTCAAAGTCATGATACGATCGCTGTAAAACACTGTTGGAAGTTTTAACGTCATCATAGTAATGCAACGTTGAAGTTTTTGTGATTCCAAACCCAAACAATTTGACTTCGTCACACGCTTGTATGGCCAGGGCTGTCATGATTGCACCTGAAAGAAATAACATGATATCAATTTTGACCAGAGACTGTTTGTCTTTTTTATGTGAGCAAAGGCATCATTTACAAGAAATTATAATTTTAATATTCAAAGTCAGTGCTGTTATTCAAGTTAACATACTTTTTCTGTTCATATCTCAATCAAAAGGCTCTAAATGTTGAGGTATACAAGTTGTATGCTAAATTTTACTGTGCAGTAGCCTTCAATAGATGGGCATGTACCGTATTATAGATTTGCTTTACCTGTACTAGGATAAAATCCCTTGTTGTTTAAAAAAGTATAATGAAAATAACGGAGAAAATCTGGATGTGGGATTCGGATTCGCTTAGGATCAATCCAAGAATCTGTTCCGAAGTAATTCCATGATCTGTAATAGAATGAATACAAAATAGTGTAAACAGGAATAAATAAGGTAATTTGTTAACCTTGTTATGACCACAGTTTGTTGTTCTACTTTCTGTAGCATTTTGAGGTACCCAGTATCTACCTTGTCTTTGAGGTGTGTCTCTTTGTGATGTGAAATGTTAGTCCTTTGAGATGTGTCTCTTTGTGATGTGCATTGTTAGTCCTTTGAGGTGTGTCTCTTTGTGATGTGCATTGTTAGTCCTTTGAGGTGTGTCTCTTTGTGATGTGCATTGTTAGTCCTTTGAGGTGTGTCTCTTTGTGATGTGCATTGTTAGTCCTTTGAGGTGTGTCTCTTTGTGATGTGCATTGTTAGTCCTTTGAGGTGTGTCTCTTTGTGATGTGCATTGTTAGTCCTTTGAGGTGTGTCTCTTTGTGATGTGCATTGTTAGTCCTTTGAGGTGTGTCTCTTTGTGATGTGCATTGTTAGTCCTTTGAGGTGTGTCTCTTTGTGATGTGCATTGTTAGTCCTTTGAGGTGTGTCTCTTTGTGATGTGCATTGTTAGTCCTTTGAGGTGTGTCTCTTTGTGATGTGCATTGTTAGTCCTTTGAGGTGTGTCTCTTTGTGATGTGCATTGTTAGTCCTTTGACGTGTGTCTCTTTGTGATGTGCATTGTTTAGCCCTTTGAGGTGTGTCTCTTTGTGATGTGCATTGTTAGTCCTTTGAGGAGTGTCTCTTTGTGGTGTGCATTGTTAGTCCTTTGATAATTGAATTAAAGTCAAGAACTGCATTTTGATTATCAACATTATAAAAGAACACACAACATGCAATATACTCTGTATTTTAAATGTTGTAGGAAGTAGACAAAGAGAAATTATCTGATATATCCAACAAAAGATTGAACACATCTGATTGTCAAAAGTCAAAGTTATTGGGCCTTTAGTAAAACAATTTATATTAATTTTCATTTATTTATGTCACTAACTGTATGTAACTGTATGTATGTGAACAAGGCATTTTAAGTACTCAATATCAATCTATAATGCACCATAAAGCACGATTGAGATGACAATATCTGAAACAAAGGAAACACAATCATGGAACCTGTTGTCAGGAAACATGAATTTAGGCCAATTACTTTATATATGTATATATAATTGGAAACAAAGATGCATAACTTACAGTACAGGGTTGCTGATGACTCTACCATTGAGGAAAGACTCCAGCCATTTGACGTTAAGTTGTTTAAATAAGGGGGAGATGAAAAACACATCCTATAAGAAATGTGACAAAAGATTATTAGCAGGGTACACTTAAAATGTGGCTTGAGATTGCACTATTGATTTTGTCAGAGTTTTGTTGTTGTTGTTGTTTTTGGTGTTGTTTTGTTTATTGTTTCCTGGACCTGGTGATTTACTTACCTTGAATGATAACGATTGCTTGAATTGATCTGATGTCATATTATTGTTAAGGATTGGTGAAAATGCCATCTTTTAATTTTGAAATTTGGATTGATTGACTTCTAGATTTTTGATTGCAATGAAAACTTGAACCATGTACCTCCTTCCTTGATTAGAATGAAGTTTTGACATCACGTGTAGCACGCAGATCAATGTTTAACACCTTTAAATTTGATGACCAACAGTGTGTTAGATGATATATATAACCCATTGGATGTAAGATTGATGACAATGAATGTTGTGTATATCCATAGCGTCAACAGATTAGGCAGACAACGAAATATGATGATATGGACCAATCATAAACAACCTCTGTGTTTCAACTCTTGAAGTGTTTGCTTAGAGGTGACATCATTGGTTTACTTGTTGTAGTCAATTTGGTTATTGGGATAATTTGCATACAAATGAATGATGCATCTGGTGCTTTAGCAAATAAGCTTGACATTACATTAATGAGGGACAATTATTATCTGCTCAATGAACCAAGCCGCTAAATGAAACAAGCTTTAACCAACAAATTGTGAGTTTCAACATTACTTTTTATTGTACACATGACGTCTTTATCATTATGCTTCTGAAAACATACCTACAAAGAGAGAGTTTGTCTTGTCACTATGTTAATAAACTTTTAGAAGCATTTTTATCTCAACTATCAAAGTATTATAGTACAAAAACATCTCTGCGATGACTTTGGTTTTTGTAAGTTGAGAGAGTTTGGAGTAATTAAATCAATTATTCAAAATGTTGGGGACCAAATGTGACAAATCTTCTCAAAGAGTTTGTAAAATACCGTGATGCATTTGAAAACCTATTTTTTACATCCATGGTGAGAAGAAGATTCAAGGTGATGGACAACTAACAATAATTTGTATGTAAGTTTTGTGTTACGGACAGAGATTATGATCCTGTTCAGTAACTAGTGCCTAGTGAACACAAACATTCCACTGTAAATAGTCTTGTGATACGTCTAGCCAAAGGTATTCAATCTATAACGACTTTTTCGCTGAGTAATGTAACACTATCTGTATCAACCAATATTCACTCTTTGTGAAACAGGGTTAAAACATTAAAATAAACAAAAACTGGCTAAAGTATTCTGACACAGCATTCTGAAAATGTTTTACGACATATTGAGAGTCAGATTACCCTGGGAAAATCATCGGAATTTGGTGATCTAGTCATGGATTTGTTAAAATAACGATTACTAACTGCAGGAAACTTAGTCAAGGAATTCAGTTGAGACTGTATATGTCAAAGTTTTCGGAAAGGAAACTTTACATAGATCATAAATCCCTAAAAATGCAAAGTGCTGGAGAGAAGCCTAGTCATAAAATATATTGAGTAAAGGAGCATGAATTGTAGTATGTCACTGTTGTCCCGGCCAGAACACAATTATAGTAATTTACCAAGCCTGAAGACATTTACAGTGTTTCCGTATATGTACTTTCAACGACAACAATGTGAAACAAAGATATAAAGAGCGACAAATAAGCATCCTTCAACTTTATTCTCTGCAAACAACATAAAAATGACCTATGTGTGGCCTTAGTAGTGTCAGAATCAACTGAAAGATGGTAGGGAACTCTGCAGTGCGTGAAGATCGGCTCACCTGTTTTGTATAGGGTAGAATATGTATCGGAAACCTGATGACATGATGATTACTATACTTCAGAAGCTTTCTCATTTCTTCAAATAGCTAGTTAAACATTGTAATAGCCTCCACTGTTGAGGTTACTAATATCTGCTATCCTGTCCCTAGTTGTGATCCATATAGCTGTGGTGTTTTCAGACGGGATTCCTGCCTTTTTACGGGCTGATTTTGACTTTTACAACTTTTACGCCTCCACCACAGTTGTAAAAACACCACAGCTCTGGACCCACAACTAACCTCTCCCGTAACATGGGCCTCTGTTTGGAGGGCCAAACGTCTTAGACTACATAGTACTACTAACTGCACTGTTTGCTCTAGGTGACATGTGTATTATTTTACTACGTTGGGAAGTTTCCAAAGATGAGCTCGTTTTTTGTGAATGATAAACCATAACATAAAGAAATTTCCGCAATGCGCTTGATCAAAACCACAATCATATATGACTTATTGTATAAATATCAAATACATTACATTTTAGCAATAACTTAGGTTAATGACAAGCAAGTTAGCGTTTTGTGTAGAGAGGAATAGCCGAGACTCTAAACAGAGTGTTTTGGCCACGGATCGAGTCGAAGGCAAAAAGAACTCCGACGCCAGAATACACTGAAAATACTCCGTTTAGAGTTTAGGCTAAGAGGGGAACGACTCTACCACAAAAGCATCACCCAGATAAGCCATTTAGCTGAATGGCGTCCACATGCATAAAACATGACTGTTTGGCCTACCTGGAGGTTATTGATCTCTTTAACGAACATTGATTCAGGAAAACCAGAGTAAAAATGTGTTTTACTTCCAACATCCTTTTCAAAGCCTGTCAACATTGCTACGTTCATCCTGATGTTAAATGAAAATAAAAATCCTATTAAGTAATTGTCCAAAATTGTTTCCTCAGAACAATGTTCAGGGATTAATACACAGTGTTACCAGACTTGAGGTGTAAATTATGAAAACAAGAAAGATGATAAAACACATGTAAGATTGGGTCAAGAAGAACTGCAGGCAGCGATGGCATAGCGATCTAAGATGCAGCTGAGAAAACGGAAAGGTAGGCAAAAATGAGGGGATATGGTACAGTCGTGGTAGATTCTCACGCGCTTGTGTATCTATATCTGTCTATCTATCTATCTGTCTATCTATCTATCTATCTATCTATCTATCTATCTATCTATCTATCTATCTATATATATATATATATATATATATATAGTCAAAAGTAGTTAAACAGTTTAAATTCACTCGGATGGAAATAAATACAGCAAAGTGTATATATATATATATATATATATATATATATATATATATATATATATATAAGGACAAATTAGGAAGTCAACATCTATAGTTTGCACATTCAGGGCTATTAAGCAATATTGTTGTCAAATATTTACAGTTCATCCGATTTAGGGCTAAGAGGTCGCCGGATCGTTCATCTACACACGGGTATAGTATCCTTCGCCAGCAGCTCCATGGCCAACAAACTGACGTGATTTAATATGAAAGACCGAAATGTTTACGGCACCACGTGGTAGACACTACTCTACTGTGAGGAAAACTTACCGGAAAACGTAGTCGTATGAATCAATTTCTGACCCAGCATTTGAATCTTTCAGTGTTCCGCTTCCGCCAACAACAGCACACCTTATACACTGATTGGGCAATCGTTCCGTTATTACTGGAGCTGATGAGTAGTTGGCATTGTTTACAAGACGAATTAATGCTTAAAGAAACATATAACAAACAGACAAAAGATGAAGGACTGAATATATTAATTTTAAATATTTTTTTTCAAATATTCATATATTAATTTTGGCCCATGGTTGAATTTTGAAAACGTAGTAAGATAGATTTCATCATCTCAAACACGTAATATGTACCATCAAAATAAAATATCTGTTTTAGCATAAGAAGTAAAGAAGCATAGTCTAGGTAATTCAAGGAGGGTAGTAGATAATATGCGTGCATTGCAAATCTAAACTACTTTATGATAATTTACTTTTCAACACATAAAAATTACTTGTTCTTCGACTTTCTCAAAATTCGCAACGTAACAATACTTCTGCCCCACCACATTGATCTTTCTTTGACTTCGTAACTCTTTATGAAACAAGCATTCTTTAACGTCATTTACTTTTTTCGTTGTCACGCATTTTCTACTAATGCAATTAATGTAAAGTCTTTTTACTTGTCACTACACCTCCTGATTGATATTGTTTGACAAGTTTTCTATTAAAAAGCAACTCACTCCGTCTCGTAATGCCCCTTAATCCGAGCGGTAATATCGGACAAAAAGACAAATTGTAAAAACTTTTCCAATTATTGACGTCATCCTTGTCGAGGAACAATTTCAGCATTGGATTGAATCTCTTCTTGAACCATTCTGACTGTACACTACGCAGGCTGTTTGCACATGTCTGAAAACAAGAAGCAATCACGTGATGTCGATATTTGTATTCCTTGTTCATCGATATTTGTATTCCTTGTTCATCGATATTTGTATTCCTTGTTTTACCTTAGGGCCTACGTTATTGTTAAACATTTCAAATTAAAAAAACAGTGGTAAAATGTTCGTCAGGTGTAAATAAGTAAGTAGTTGTTGTCATCGTCAAAACTGATAGCTAGATAGATAGACAGACAGACAGACAGATAGATAGATAGATAGATAGATAGATAGATAGATAGATAGATAGATAGACACATTGATACATAGATAAAATGGCAAAAAAGAAAATGAATAAAGCATTGAGTATAATGTAAATATCTTCAGTTTCATCACGTACTCTCTATTCCGATTTATCAATCTTTGAATCACTTGTACCTATGGTGTGTCGTACCAAACCTAGGTGTAAGTTGTGTTCATCAATTTTCGTACGCTCCAACACAGGTACAAATGTTTAAGTCATCAAAGCGAATTTCTAATGTCGTTGAACTTCACCGGTATCTGAATTTCTGATCCAATATAATATGGAGCAAACTTCGTTTTTCAATACAACCTTGACAAGGTGGGATCGATGAAAAGGTGGCTTACCGATTTATGATAACTTTTATACATTTTTGGTGGTCTCGAACATGTTACTACATGTCTCTGCAAAGATGGTAGATCTTTGTAAGTCACGTCCAAGGGGCCGTCGATACGTAACGTTTTCTTAAGTCCAGAGTCATTTTGCATAAGTTGATCCAACGTATCAAACGATAAAATCGGTGCTGGTGGAGGTGTATGCATAAAGCTCCGAGTGGGTTTATTTTTTGATCTGTTATCAAAATGGCAAGAAAGAACATAACAGTATCGTTTTTAATTTGAAATCTCATCTTTTGTTAGTTTTATCGTTTTGGCAACTTGTTCCAGACAAAAGAAATTTATGTAGATGACTTTACAATACGATACAAAATTCTTCTGCCTTCATAGCATGGGGAGTTCCTATCGACCATTAACTCTTTGCATGGAAATACGCGGAGACTCCACCGAGTATAAGTATCACGTGAATGTGTATTAAATTAAATTTCCATAATTCTTGTACTTTTTACATCGAAGGGTTGTCTCTTTGTAAAGTATGGTGACATGTTGTCAACATTTACACGTAATATACAGAGTATGCCAGTTGTGATTGTAATAATATTCTCAATAAATGTAAACAATGAAATACGTTGACGTAGCTCCATTAATTTTCTTGAAGGAGGTTCAAAGGATATGGCTGATGTGAGTGGGATGACAAAATGTCTTGACCTCAATGTGAACTTACCGAGGCAAGACTTCAACAATGCGAAGTACATTGTGAAATTTAACCTTGATAAAACATATTGAAACGCTAATTAATCCGAGGAAAACAATAAATGTGAAGCAGCCTTTGATCGTCATCATGGTTTATCCACTTCAAAATATTCGGTCTGTAAATAAACAACAACTAATTGTAAATGTACATGAAATTATCAACTATTAGCACACCATTGATTCACTGGCCTATTCCATAGGTTGAGGCGACTGAAAGTGCGCCCTTTATCTAAAATTACTCGTCAATTTGTTTTTTATAAGTCACCTAAATTCACCAATTTATCGTTCAAAGATGACCACAGTGCATCAGAAGTCGACTGTCTTGTAACAACAATGGATTCCAGGCGATCAGAAACGTTTCGTATTTATAATGGCTTTAAATCAGGCGTTAGAAGAAGAAAACATGTATTTTACCCATTTTTTAAGTTTGTATAGTATTCCATAACTTGCCAATATCGTTGGTGGCATTATGAGTTATCTAGTTTTTCTCAATCATTGTCATGATCTCAGGAAATGTTTGGAAATCACATCGCACTGGTACAAACTGAACACGCACATCAAGTAAGTACACACATAAGTCAATAAATTCTAAAATCTGACCGATGTTGGCGAACCCTTTTTTCATTGAAAGCACTGTAGTCGCTAAAACGATGGATATGCAAATCCTTCAAACAGGTGTCATGTCGGCCTCTGAAATCAGAGAGGGGTCAAAGTTGAATGCTAAATCAAGCCCTTCGCTCCTTTATTGACTACGCAGACATCACCGATGTATCGCTGAAAATAATTCTATCAAACTAAACCCAGTAAAATCTCCCCTTTTCATGGTTGACAAGTGGTCATAAGACAGCGTCGAGTTCAACCTCGCAGTATGTATTTCACCCATGGATAAGTGCTTGGCGACTGGTTTATTTTCTCCGCTTACAAAGGGTCTACAATATCCTATAAGTTACTCTATAGGAACTATGTCCTCGCCGAATACTTTTTTCTTGTACTTTTAAGAAGCGTAGCGCTAAAATAAACCTAAACTTCGTCCCGATTCCATCTACACGCCCCTCACTTTTTTATCTTCTCCAGTTGTTGTGGTGGGTTACCTTTCTTTAAAAGTATCAGTCATATCCATACAGTCCACCACATATTTGCCATTCTAGTCTTTGTAAACAACCAGTGCGTATCGTCCTAACAACTGTTTTTACAGGACATTTAAAATATTACATCAACATTGAAGTTGAAAACCGATCTCCTCCTATATTAGGGTTGAAATCACGTCAGCGAATTTTCCAATTATTTGATACTTTCTTCCTCACTTACGCTACCCACCAAAGTTGATCGTCTGGCCCGTTCCTTAGTTTCTAGGGCATGAAATTGCGCCCTCAATGTCAAACAATCCTCGTCAAATTTTTGAAAATTATCACCAAATTTCATCAATTTCTCGTTCAAAGATGACCAGAGCTCACCAAAAAGTCAACCGTACTCAAACTAGAATGGATCCCGGGAGATCTGAAGGGTGTTTGGATTTTTAATGGCTTTAAATCAGGCGTAATCAGAAGAAAACATGTATTTTAGCCACTTTTGCTGCCCTAACGATCACAATTGACATCGATCTTGTCGGTAAAAGGGGTTTTTGAGAGAAAGTGTTCGCCGAACTCTTTTAAGGGTCAAGTCATGTCCCTTACAATGGGAACTAGATTCCCCATTGGATATGCTCCATTTTTCCTCTCAGCAATGTGAACTTGTCAGACGTTTTTTTTAATTTCGGAAGGAGATCTGCTCAGCAAGTGTCACATCGATTCTTAATTAAATTTTTTTATGATATGATATGTACAACACCATAAGACACCTTGTTGTTATGACTATTTAATTGCATAAATATTATATTCTATAACTTGCCCAAATCTTTGCTCGCATTATGATTTATTTAGTTTTTCTCAATCATTGTTATGATCTCAGGAAATGTTTGGTAATTACATCGCACTGCCACCGGTACAAACTGAATAATTCATCACGTACATGCAGTACACATATAAGTCAATAAATTCTAAAATTCTAACTCATGTTGGCGAACCCTTTTCTCATTGAAATCACGTTATTCGCTAAAACAATGGATATGCAAATCCTTCAAATAGGTGTTGTGTCGGCCTCTGAAATCGGAGAGGGGTCAAAGCTGAATGCTAACAAGCCCTTCATTCCTTTATTGACTACACAGACATCATCGATGTATCGCTGAAAATAATTCTATCAAACTAAACCCCGTAAAATCTCCCCTTTTCATGTTTGACAAGTGGTCATAAGACAGCGTCGAGTTCAACCTCGCAGTATGTATTTCACCCATGGATAATTGCTTGGGTACTGGTTTCTTTTCTCCGCTTTAAGGGTCTACATCTTTATAACACTACAGTAACTACCTCCTCGTCTAATGCCTTTTTCTTGTTTCCCAAAGAAAGCCACTTCTAAGAACCGTAGGGCTGAAGTTATCTGAACTTCTTATTCTATATACACGCCTCAATCTTTTACCTATTTATCTAAGTCTACTTTATCTAAATTGTTGTAGTTGGTTAAGTTTCTTTAAACTTATCAGGAGGAGATTTCGTTCTTTCTCCACTTAATGTATGGAATTTTCATACAGTTTCTGTTTTGATGGGATAAACTGCCATGACTGATATGTCAATTCCTAATTTCACAACACTTATATTTTATAACATCACTCCTCGCGTATTAATTTGCGTTTTTCAAAGTAGCCTCTCGGTTTGTTTTGAGTGTCTGTGCTATATCATTGTCACCATTGCAGAGTGTTGGCAAGTATTGAACTTCAAAAAACGGCGGTGTTGGTCAGCAGTTTACATATATACTACATGACCCTGGCATATGTTACAGCGGTAATACCGGTAGTGCTGGGGTTATGGGGACTGAGAATTGCACAATGATCATTTATTAATCCAGAAATTTTGAAGGGTTCAACATGCTTCATATTTCAATAGATTAAGTACTGCCTGCATCACATTAAGCGTTAACAGTCAGCTTTGTCGCTATAGCAACTGTCTCCTCACCAGAAAATGCTTGAAATATCAGTACTTGAATCGCATTGCACGCCATTGATGTGGTGTAAACAAGCATATCAATCACATTTATGGCAAGGTTGGTTTATAATTCCGTTGATGATTATCGTTCGTGAACTGGCGTAAGGGCTATTCCGAAAGATGAAGCATACAGTCGGGTACGTTACTCGTGCCTGATCCCGCGATTTACGCCCAAACACTGCCACGTAAACTAACTATTTACTGACTATCTGAACGAATAAATGTACAGATATAGCAATATTTAATTGTACAAAGCATGTCGATCTGTTTTGTCATAGTAGAGGGGCTACACGTAAGAACATTTGTTTACGGTGTACATCTATCATGGCAATGTATGAGAGATGTCATGCAGTAAGGACATCGAACACGTTGCCTGCGTCATCATGTCATCTTTCAATCGAACCCTCATGCACTTTATGGACAATGCCTGCCTCTTCCTGATCTTTGGTTTGATCGATTCTATACGTGATTCTAAAAGTACTCCGAAAGATATGCAAATCTTAGAATAATATTGATTGTACTAGACGTTGCTGTACTAGATCGTAAATTTTAAGCAGGTAGGGAAAGTTGCTAAAAACCCCGGATAGGCTATAGTGTAAAGTTACAACCTGTGGATAAACGGTGACGTGGTCACTTGTGAACACTGTACAGTGATACACGCATACCACTGTATTGTATGGCCAAAGTAGCCAAGTCATATTTTGTTCACAGTACATCCATGTAAAGGATCATGGTTACATTGAGCAAGGATTAAACAACTGTTGTCAGAACGCTTTCAAGACATCTACAAAACTGGCGGTCGACGGGGTCGATTTACTTTAAGGTGCAGTAAGAATCTTGCTTTTCATAACCACGCATGTTTTTATCTTTAATAAATATAGTTGCATGGTAAACTATGTTTGCGGCAGCCTCCTTTTCAAGTTTTGCGTGAAGTAACTTATAGTAGACAGTGGAGCGCAAGAGCACTCAAAAGTCTATGGTATACAGCCGTACATTATGTTTTAGAGATTATAAAATAGTCAACTGATTATCTTTAGACAAATGCTTCGAAATTGGAAGCTTAGAAAGGAAAAGGTTTACCTAAAAGGCAACATCGAAAACTGAAGACGCAGTATATAGTTTTTATACCTGCTCTCCAAAAATTTGAAACTTCAGTGAGAAACTTATGATAACATCAAAAACAACGACGAAATTGAGCAAAATAGTAATGTTTACTATATTGTTCATCAGGTAGAAATCAGTCTGTATATATTAATGGATAGAAACCAGTCTGTGATTACTATATGGATACTAGGTCCAGTTATTCTATTTTAATTTAACTGAGTGTACCACATGGACTTTCTAGTAAGAACACAATGCCAACTGAGAATGAATTCATTTCAATTCAAATCCAAGAATTTAGTAAATACATACACTATGCTTGTCCGTGTTCTTTAACAATCGATAATTTAGTACTGGTAATACTGTACTTACCATTTGTTTACCGGTGGCTGTACACTTGAAACCTTGCTGTGATCCCATCTACTGCCAAGCTTGAATTGGCCAAGTAGTCTTCTCTCCTCTGATACTGCAAAGTACTACGTGGCAGTCTGCCATGTAGACAGTTCGTTGTGACCAAATTAACTACAGCATACACAGGTAAAGTATTCCAGAACACGCAAATATAGTTCGTTGCCCCCCAAACAAGCGACCTAGCGGCCGATATAGACCTGTTATTCAACTAGTTGTGACACATGTGTAAGATGAAGGTGGAAAATCTTTGATAGTTCATTTCAGTGGCCTGACAAAAAATGGCACAAACAGCTGAAAAATACACAATTGAAGATTTCATCATAATTTGAATATATCACATTAAGATCATCTCTAAGAACATGTCAACCAAAGCTATCTGACAAGTAGTTTTTTGAGAATCAAATTTTCTGACAAAAATTGCCCAAAAGATAATGAAATTACAGATTTCATCATAATTTCAATAAATCGTATTTAGTTAATCTGTAGGAGCAGGTAGGCCCTATACCAAATTTCAAAGCTATCAGACAAGTAGTTTTGGAGAAACACAATTTTGACCAAAATAGGCACAAATTGACCCAAAAATACAAAATTGCAGATTTCATCATAATTTCAATAAATCATATGTAGTTTATCTGTAGGAGCTGGTATACCAAATTTCAAAGCTATCAGACCAGTTTTTTTTGAGAAACACATTTTTTGACCAAAATGGCAAAAATTGCCCCAAAATTACAAAATTGTAGATTTCATCATAATTTCAATATATCACATTTTGCTCATCCCTAGGGACCTGTATACCAAATATCAAAGCTGTCAGACAAACAGTTTTGATGAAACAAATTTGTTGACCAAAAATGACAAAAAGTGCCTAAAAAATACAAATATGCAAATTTCATCACAATTGAAATAAATCTGACTGAAGTCACCTTAAGTAAGCTGCATATCAAATAGGACTTGCGGTTTCAGAGATTTTTTTTCCAAAAACAGCAAAAATGCCCTAAAAATACAAATATGGAAATTTTACCATGATTTGAACAAATCTGACTAAGGTCACCTTAAGTGCACTGCATATCAAATTTCAAAGCAATCGGGCTTGTGGTTTCAGAGAAGAAGGCAGTTGTTGACAGACGACGGTTGACCTAGACGATGACGGACGACAACGGAAAATCAACCTATTTGATAAGCTCCGCATTGCTGACAGTGAGTCAGAGGAAGGGGAATCCACATGGACTACAGGAATTACATAGTATCTCTTCACAACACCAAGAAATACCCAATATTCAATATGGAGTACAAAATGCGACGATTTATGTGATTCAAACTCTAAAGCGTAAACAGTATTCAGTTTCCCTGACAAATTGCCATCAACAAATCACACTTTGTAGTCTAAGAGTTTTATTTCAAACAGTGAAACCATGAGCAATGGCAACAAAAGCACTTTTCCTGTGGTTACAGTCTTCATATTTATCATTTGATCAAGTGCTGTGACTGCCGGGTTTTAGTACAAAATTTATTATAAAATCAGCAACTTTACGGCAAACGTGTCGGCAGGAAATGTTACCATGTTAAGTCTAACAAGAAAAGTACTGCATATTTCATAATTATACAATTTGCAAAACAGACTTTTGCAATTTGCAAACATCAAGATATCTCTGATACATCATAGTTACTTGCCCGAAGGGCGTGTTAAAATTTTGACCGGATGATGCAATTTGTGGCTAGCAGGATGCTTTGCAAAACCAACTTTCAATATGCAAATATCCAGATATCTCTGATATGACTGATATAGTAAAGTTACACGCCCGAAGGTCGCACTGAAAAGTATACATCTCATATATTAAAGTTATGAAGGGTGAGCCGAAAATCACAATTAATTTAGCAAGTATGAGCCTGTATTGTGATTCAAAAACACACTAATGGTGACCCCTCCGTGAATCCATCCCCCACCCCCCCAACCCCCCCGGCCAAAGAAACTGACCAGTCCCTATCTTTACCGCAGAAAACAATGGGATTGGTTCAAACCAAAGAGGTAAAAGGGTTAACTTTTCCAACGGGTTGTGTATTCTCTGTTAATCCAAAGACAAGTAACTTTAGACCTGCAAATCTACCTTCTTCCAAGTTCACTGTGCCAGGTCTGTTCAAGTGATGTTCCCTCAGGTCAATACCGATAGATTTTATCAATATTCACCAAGTTCTTCACAGAATCGCAGAGGCCTACTTTCAAATAAAAGTTTGCATTTTCACATAAATTCGTTTCCCGCAGAAAAATCTTATCCCTTTTTGCAGGTCTACATTTACTAAAGCAAACAAACAAACTCTATCAAACCTAGTGAAAGGATTATTGTGCCATGACATTAAACTTATATTGCTGGGTGAGGACTCTTGAGAACAATCTGCAATCTATGACAATGTTTTGAAAATAAAACTATGGAAAGATATTTTAGTGCTGTTGGGGGTTGGATGTCCTGTAAATCCACTAGGAAAGTATTTCACAATAGATCAGCTTGACCTGTTACAGACCTCTGAATCAATGAATTAATGAATGAATGAAATGAAGGACTGACTGACTGGTTATAGATTTGAAATTTTGACAGAAATTAAATACTGATAATGGCTGCTGATGAATTGACAATTATCGATATTTATCGAACAATACTAAACACTTGAATAGGGCTGTATAATGTGAACTATTGCCCACTTTTGGACTGTTATGAAGTGTAAGAGAACTGCACCTTAACAGACAAAATTTGCAAATATCATACAACATTTGCATACTCCATCATGATAATCTTTGCAGCAAACAGTAAAATCACAGTGTTTGCAGCAAACAGTAAAACCACAGTGTGGAAGGACTGTGGTATTAAAAACAACAAAAGACATGGACTATTAAAATGAACACTCAATTGAGAGTAGAGTGGAGTTCAAGGCCTGCCATTGAACAGACCAGTACTGTCAGAGAGAATCTATTGTAACGTTCTCAACACTCCTGTCAATAAACCCAGTTCATACCAATACCGGTGTAATCGACACCCATGTGAGGCGTATAACAATTTCTGGAGGCACCACTGGGATTGAATTGGAAATTGGTCAGGATTAGAGAAACCTGCTACAGCACAGACGGACTACACAGTAAACTGTAAGTATGATTTAATTGCTGTACATTGAAAAGACAAGAACATTGAAATGGCAGATACAAACACCAAAACAGATGGAGGCTTTGCAAGAAAGTATAATGACAACAACAATGAAAATGACGAACGAACAATTAAGTAGAGTCTACAAGATTTTGAAAATGCCAGGCAACACTAAGACAGGTGCTGCCAGCTGGTAAATTTCATCAATTTCGCAAAATCATCACAAAACATGTTTTGAAGGCTGATGTACTGATTTTACATATTTTTGACCTTGACCTAAAATTTGGAGGCAAAAGTAGAGCTGTTTGTAACTGCCCTCCCACTGGCATACACGGAAAATGTGCCCTCCAACTGAATTTTGATGCCCACTGCCCTCCAGTATCTATGGTCTGCCCGCTCCCCTCTCCCCACAACAATTCAAGCTCCCCACTGCCCTCTCCCCACTACTGAAATTCCCAATTGCCCACTAGATGCCCACTAGGCAACCCAGATCAATGCAAAACCGTGCGAGCAGCTAGCAGTATACCTTTGAACATTGCTTCCCTCTAAGTTTGGCGCTTAATCTCGGACCCCTCACGTTCTATCATCAACCACGGCTTTCCCCTCCCTCTACATATTTTCAGGTACCTGCTGTCAAAAATTTTCTCCCCACCTACTGAAAATAATGAAATTTCTTCCCTGGCCACGCTAAATATTGATTTTTCCTCCCCACCCGCTGATTAGTTTTTAAATTTGCCTGCCCACTGAAAAACTGCGCACGAACACCTTTTTGCACGAACAGCTCAATTGGCCGCACCTGATTAAGACAAAGGATGGAAAAATACCTGAGCTTTGCTGGAGATGCACAAATTTATTGGTTCTCAGAGGAAGTGAAAATTTTCTAATGGATTTACTGGGTATCCAACATTAGCCAGGAATATCAAGGATAAATAAATGAGCACAGTTTAATTATAACTTGTTCAATGAATCCTAGACAGGATACTATAACTGGCACCCAGAACGTAGGTGTTCACATTCAGGACAGACTTAATCACACTCAAAGGTATTTGATTCATTCTCCTTAATTAGACACTTCATGCATGCATATAAAAATAAAAAAACATTGCTTTTCATGCATGGACATTGTCGGATAGAATATTGGGTATTGTCCAAAAGGAATATGATTTCAGTTGAAAATTCATTAGATTGTGATACTGAAATGCAAGTTTTTGCTAAAGGGCTCTTGCATGGTCTAAATACAACTTTTTTGAAAATAATAACCCCAAATTAAATATATAATACCAACCTGCATCTACACTGTTTCCATACTTTGTAATATACTGAAATTTTGGCCATTAAATAGAAAGCATTCAAAACTTATTTTAGCAGCACTTTTGACAAATTTGTTCTTTACATATATTTTTATTGTTGGTTGAGGAACATACATGGACAAATATTGAACAACATATTTTATTTTACAATGAAAGTTCAACCTCAAAGATGGAAAAAAAACTGAAGAAAAAATGAGAAAAATGGTTTTTCCATTGACTGTGAATATGATCTTTCATTTTAAAAGGTATTTCCAATAAAAGTCTAGCGTAAGATTAATTTTTTCTGAGACTTACTGGTAGATCACAAAGTTTCAGATTTTTACTTCAAAACTTGCACTCTTTTGCCTTGAAAACTTCAAAACTATTTCAAGTAGAACAATGTTCATTTAAAAATCAAGACAACAAAATTCATCCAATGTTTCTCACAGAAAATTACATCATGAATATTTTTCCTTGTAAATGATCTAGGTATTGACACTGTTCATAACTACAACCATTTGCAGAAATAGAGCGCGAAGCAACTGCAGTGAACTGCAATAAAACTGCTTACACTAATTAGTTTCAGCTGTAGCCGTGGCCACTTTGGTGTTGAACAAGGCTACTTGATAAAGACCAAAAAGTCTGCTTGTACAAAGGCAAAACTAGCTCTGTCTGAGGCTCGAGTTGTAAATGAGAGTTTACGATTGGCACCCTGTGTTCAAGATTAAGATACAATGTAACATTACCATGCACTTGTCCATGTACAAATCTTTTTTATTTCAACTTCCCCAGACAAACTGTCTGCATGGGACATACAATGTTGTCGACTTTGACCTTCGACTTTTCAGCTACAGCTGAAACTAATTAGTGTGAGCAGTTTTATTGCAGTTCACTGCAGTGGCTTCGCGCTCTATCACTGAAAAGGGTAGTACCGTAATACTTTCAGTATCTCTGTCTCCATCTATGAGTGTGTCTCTTTCTTGATACTCTGCTACTTCACTGTCTCTCTGCTCATCTCTCACTCAAAGTCAGCGGATTATTTGTCCAGCTGGTATCAGTTGCTCTTCACTGCCTTGTCTTTGGATGGCATTAAAATCAACTTCCATTAATTCATAACTCTCTGTGGTTAAGTTTGGGTTTTCAATTCCAGGGCCAACGTAGATCTCATCATCAAATACACTCCCTATGAGTAAGATTCAAATTTTGTATTTGATAAGTAATCAACATTATCTGGATTGTCTTTTGTCAGTTCTTCCCTTCAATAATGATTTTACCCTTCAAAGTATATCCATAGTGATTCAAGTGAGGTTACCATCAGATATTTTGGACTTTTCAGATCAAAAAAACAACATCTTACATTGGTTCATGTGGCACAATACTGTTAAAATATTATGAGAATTACTGATACATGCTGTGATACAGCATAATTTTATTTCCCTTTGCTGAAGTAATCTTTACAGAAATATCAGAATCAAGTCAACATTGTATAACATAGCATTGGCACAAAAAGTTTTGCATATTTTTGATATTTTCGAGATGTCTTTGACAAAATTAAACACCAGAAATGAGATTCATAGTGACCATATTTATTCTTTGTTCTATTTTTTATGGCAAGATAGTAACAAGACAACGTTGAACCATAATAATATTGTGTAGAATGATATGAAGTCTGCAAGTTTTGAAAATACCTTTGTGACCACATAATCCACTTTCAATGTTGGAGGGTACATGTTTGAGTTGCAAAAACTGAACTTTGACACAGGGTCTATTGTCATAAATGACTTAACGAAGAACTAGAAAAATTTACACGTGGCCTAAATATACAAATCAAGGAAATGAACAATGTTCTTCATCAGGTAAATATGACCTATGACCTAATTTTTTGTATTATTACAATGCCAATTGTTAATATTTGACCATCAAGTTATATGGCAAAACAGAACCAGATATGAACTGAAAATGCTCCCTTTACAATGTTTCAGTATATGTTGCAGTTGTCTGTGACTGGACAATTTTCTCTGAAACTACTGCCACAACTTTTAAACTTCATCAAAATTTGTTATGATCAACATCATCAGCAATATTCATCATGTACAGGTTCAGCAGAAAAAAAGCATAATGCATGAAAATTATGAATCAGCTGGAATGAAAATGCTAAATGTCTTTCAGCACTGTTATATCATCAACATACATAGCAATTTCATCAACTTTGGTTGTGTCCTTCCAGTCTTATGTCCCTAATTGGTATAGTTCATTAAATATGCAAATTAGAAATTAGCTGATGTAAAAATGCTGAATGACTTTAATTAATGTGATAATCACAGACATAATATTATGTATATTTCAAATTATGTATTTCCTTCAATAGGATTGGAATAACAGCTTTCAAACTAATAAATAAATATTAAAAGTAGCAACACAGTTTTTGTTTCTGCCTTATATTGCATCAGAGAAAATTGGAAAAAGAATTCATGAAAACTGTGATTTGTGAGGAATATACTGTTTTCACATTTATTTCCACCAAAGGTGTATATACATTTGTAAATATTGTATACATTTGGTGAAAAACATTAATGTTACATAAAGTTGTAAACTTTTTGTTCTTTTCAGTCTTGTCCTACTACTTAGCAAATATACAACAACTGAATTGTATCAAAGGCAGATTGTATGAAGGATATTGTAGAAATAAATAAAATATCAGCTGTAGACTTACCCGTACGAAGTCGCTGACAAAATTGTTGGCAGAAACACACCATGACAATACAGATGAAGAGAAGCATTGAAAATGCTATGAGAACACCAACAGTGATGAAGAAAATATAACCAACTTTTGATAAATTGCTTGGTGATGGTACTGTAAGAAAAATGTAGAAAGTTTCTTGATGAAACAGAAAGATTTTTACTGTAGAGTGTTTAATACAGATAGTAAACTAGTCAAGATCAAAGAATTACAGCAGGGATTATTCAACCATTTCACCCAATTTTCAATGAATGTAGTTTAATACAATATATCGAAAACAATGGAATGTTCCATGGACTGGTAGTGAGAGGGTTAATGTGTTAATATACAATTCCATCATATTTTAACCAAAGAAAATATTTGGAGGGAAAAACAAAAGCTGTTCACAACTGATCTCTCAGTATGCTTTCCCATTCCTGCTTTAAAAGCTGTCCTCCTTTTAATTTCCCTATGCAAATTCCCCAACAATAATGCCTCGCCTTTAATTCTTCCCATTACAAAAGCTTGACCCATTGCTTTTTCTACACCTTATATTATTAACCTCTGCCACAGCATGGACATCCTCTTCTATTGCATCAGATATTGACAGAGATTTTGTATTGCCTTGTTACATGCTCATTCACATCCTTTGTCATCTGAACCAGTGTTCACATAAGTTGGGACATTTCTCAACACTTCAAATCAATTTCAGAATTTTCACACATTACTGTTGACACATAAATATTTTTAGTATCATAGAAAACCTTTCCCTGAGAAACATCATTTGGTTTTTATAGAAGGCACACTACCAAAACCATAATGGCTTGTATAAAAATGCAAGAAAATAATTGTATCTATGATTCTGCTATCAAAACTAATTGGCACGCTTTTGATAAAGTAGTATATGTTGGCCTCAAGTCACTGGCAAATATAAATGAAAGGAAATTTGCACAGGCCACTGATAGGAGAAAATTATGCCCACAGCCAAGGAAGTGATTGAGAACACACTTTTCACTACCTCTGTTGTCTATGGTTTATGTAAGGATTGTCACGTTTACAGATTATTGCTTAAAGTATATGTGATATCACATCAGAATCTTTGTTTGCTATGACAACAGTGAATTAGAAATATATAAAAAAGGTGAACATAAAGATGGAGTAACTCCAAAAAATCAGGGAGTTAGAATATTTTTGAATGACAGAAAATATCTCTTTAATACTTATAGATATATTGCAGTACACCGTGCATACAAATCATGTCATTTTATCACATTCAGCAGTCTTGTCTCCTCTCAACACACTTCAACAGATTTTTGTATTAATAAATTGATCATGAAATTTTGATATTTGCAAATTTTATAATTCTGTACTTATTTTGCTGAGGTTGAACTGCAAATTTTGTAGTTTTTTCCATCACATTTCAATAGAAGATTTTGAAATAATAAGCCATTGCAACAACCACCATGAAGGCACACTATAGAAATAACGGATGACGCGCTGACCATTAAGGTTTATTTATGGGCAAGGGCGAATGGAAAGCCAAAAACTAACAGGCGAGGCTTGCCCAGCCCATTAATTTTGGCTTTGCTTAATTTGCTTAATTTTGGCTTTCCTCGAGCCCGCGCCCATAAATTAACGTTTATGGTCAGCACGGAGTCTGTTTTTTACATTATATTATCAATGAACCCAAAAACTGTCAAAATTTCACACGCGAACAACAACGGGGCCCCTAGGACTTGTCAGTGAGTAGTGCAAGCTCTGTAAAATTTGCAAATCCAGAGTTTTTTCAAAAGTGTCTAAACTTGGCCCACAAGTGTTCAATTTATTTTGTGATTGATTATTATCGTTGTACAAATTACAATTTACGTTTAAGCTGAAAAGTTACGATGTTTACAATATTATTCATATTCACCCGCACATAAACAAACCATTATTGAGTATTTGTGGTCGGTCACATGGTTCAGCTCGACCAATGAAATGCGACGGACAGGGCAAGGTAATATATGGTAGATAATACTACAACACACAGTGATATTAGAGCTTCTGATTTGTTCTGAGATACCAACAATATACAGAATTCCAATCACTGAATATTTCACTCACTTTCACTAGGTGTAGGATTGATTTGACGCACAACACGGCTTTTCATCTTTGGTGACATGGCAAAGTTGATAGTTGTGGTTGGAGATTTGCTGATATCATTGACCGCCTGAATATTCAATTGATAATGTCCAGTCCAGTCCAAGTTTCTGATGGTGTAAGAAGTCTGTATAACCAAACAGATTTTATTACTAACAATGTTCACAAGCAACTTTGAGAATTTAAAATTTATTAATGTTTCCAAGCAAATTAAAGTTGTTTACATGCTACCAAGCTACAGCAATAATAACTTTTCTCTGTCAATTCCTTCGACATTGTTAAAGGTGTTTGTGAATACAAGTTATCATGGTCAAGTGATTCTTCATAACAGTACTGACATCAGACTAAACCATGTAAAATACCGCTTGCAAATATCTCATATGACAACAAACAGAAGGCTGTAAATTTTTTTGTTGTAATACCTGTTTTTCCTTTTCACATTGAATGGTTGGCAGGATTATCCAATCTGGATTGTTACTGTATAATTGACGATATTCCAGTTGAATATACTTGATTGGATATCCATCATTATTACCAAGATGCAAGTCAATTACAACAGTGCTCCTATCAACATATCTCAATGTCACATTCACAACCTCTGGTATATCTGTATGGACAAATTATCAACCAGATATTCAACGATAGAATATTCAGATGACCTTGCAGCCAGACAAGAAAAAATATTTGGTGAAATATTTTATGGTCTGTACCAGAAAATCAAGTACAAATATTTCAGTATATAACTCTCACCATGACTAGCTAAACATTATCCACTGTTGCATGAAGTTGGGATATCATACAGGCTTATGAAATCTGAATTAGAGTGGCTTTCAAATAGATAAGGACAATGTTTATTTGTCAGACGAAAGCAAGTCCAAATAGGAAAAATCTCTTTCGTCTAGAGGTCACAGACATAATCATTTGTTTGCAATCAGCAAACAGGTAGTTCTTGACACTTCTGTAGTTATCTTGTCATTTTGTTCACTGAGTGACTTTTAATATGCAAGTATTCCATCTTTTCTTGATATCATAAAAAGACTAAACAAGATTGACTTGTCCCTGTAATTGTTAAGATAGTAGTAGTAGTAGTATGAAAAAAGAACACCAAGCCACAAGGGGTTTACTAGTCACTTCAAAATAACTGTATACATTTCATTGATTCATCATTAAAGTCAGTAACAAGGTTACAATTATGCACTGATGCACGGTCCCTATAGAGGGACCATGATTGATGTTAATTCAATGCCTGTATCAACAATGGCAAAAGTTAAAAACTTACTTTTCATGGAAACATACACACTCTGTTCATGTGTTTCACCATAGGAATTCCATGCCATACAACTGTATGTGCCCATTTCATTTATTGTGACATCTCTAATCTTCAAAACTGTATCATTAATCTTTGAAATGTAGAAAAATTATCACTATGTAATCATATTGTACATGGGAAACAAATCCAATAACAAATACAGCTGCCATTGTTAGTAAAATGTGTAATTTTTGTATCTCAGATGTTCAAGTATTAATACAAAATTATTGTATTTAACATCAACAATAGTCTGACACCAATGTATGAGACTAATAGAATCTCACACCCCAAAGGACCTGGGATCAGATTTCTCACACAAGTTGGGGATATTTTGTCTCACACTCGCCTGCGGCTCGTGTGAGACAAAATATCCCCAACTCGTGTGAGAAATCTGATCCCAGGTCCTTGGTGTGTGAGATTCTTTTTCTCACATGACCACAAAATGCGTTAAATTCACATTGGACATGTACAACATTATCCAAAATCGTGACAAGTCTGTCGTCTGCCACTGTACTTTGACCTGCTTATTTTGTAGTTCTGGTCTGTGTGTTACTCGTCGTGCCATTGGATAACATTTTGCGCGTGGAACAAAACAGACTGTTTATCATCCAATCAGAGCTCGTGTTATATTTACTGCAGAGTGTGGGACGGTTTCTGAGAGTGTGGGATCGATTTTTCCCACACCGTTGATCCCGAACTCCCAGCGGCCAGGAATGTGAGAAAGTAAAGTCCCTACTCTTCTTTGGCTTTATTAACATTTCACCTTCTAAGCATTTATCTAATCGTCTCAAAACGGACGAACTACGAGCAGACCTACGAGCTCGTACGAGCGAAGTACGAGTGACGTAATGTGCCGTACTTTCAAAGTACGAGTGACGTAATGCAGGTTCCAAAATCGACAAAGTGAGATCGACAAAGTGAGCGTCAAGCTGAGCGTGGAAAAACAAAAACAGCGTCGAACTGAGCGTTGAAAAAAAAGACAAAATAGGATTCGAAATGAACGTAGAAACATGCCAAACAGAATGTCAAAGTGGGGTTCTGAGTACGGGTGCTAAAATATAGCAAATATGCGAAATAAAACACGTAATGACTTGACTGATTTCAGCTTGAATATAGCAAGTACGGAACGAGTTCAAAACGTCTTTCACGTGGTTAGGCCCTACTACTGACTTTGCAGCACTATATTTATAACACTGTTGACAAAATCTAAACAACAATAAATTGGGGTTCATCGTAATTTGTATTGTTGCATGCATTAGTGAATTTTCAAAAATGACATTCATAATTGCATATATTTCAACTTGGGTAGCAAGAAAACCGACGACTCTGAGTGACTGGCATTGGGCGTTCGTTCGTGTGCAAACATCGCGTGCAAGTTACAGACGATGGGCGGTACGGATACGGTGGGAGTAGGCAATAATAGCGATAAACAAAACGGCCAGTTTAGCCTACCCACGATATTGTAATACATACGTCATCAACTCTCTGATGTGATTTTCCTCTAATTAACGCCAAATAAATAAATACATTTGTAAAAATACATATTACGTCGACGCCGACTTCATTGACGTCAACAAATCGACGTCAGCATTTATACTACGACTGATGCCTGGAACTTATCTACCGAACTGAGTGTAGCTAGGTAAGTTTGGAATGTGATGAGTTGGTTTTGAGTGATGTTTTTTGTTGTTCAGGAGAGCGAACGAACGAATTGAATATAGAAGTATCGAACATCGATATCTTGTATGGCTTCTGCAAGTTCCGCGATGACAAACATGAATATTGACCCCACAGTGACCTGACTATACCATTATTCAATAGGCGGGGCCGTATTCTCAACAATACACACCAATAATAGAGTGGTTCCGATGATGTACTTTTTCAAAACTTGAAGTTGAATGCGTGGTCAGAAAAATGTTAGTCTTTAAAATCATTGTTGAGTAGAGGTCATTTTCAAATAGACTGTACAATATGAGGTACACACGGGTGCCACGAAAACACCCGCCAACTCATAAATCCTTCATATTATTCATTGTACACTGTGATTAACATAATGTGGTGATCAGATTATTTCGAGGTCATAAGCTGACTCGCGAGCCACGCAGGTTTTATGTATGTGAAATCATTGCACTTTCGAATTCGAGAAAGTAAAAAAGATTTACAACGGCGGTAGGTTTAAGTGCATTAGAACCAATCGAGGTCGACCGGCGGTCAACAAAAAGAGCCAAAACTATTTTCTCCAGCGGTCTGTCGCCAATCTCATAAACCAAGCCGACGTCAGATATTCTATAGGTGTCAATTATTTGCCTGATTTGCTCTCGTTTTGACTGTTTGAGTTTTCTATACCCGGGTGTTTCGACGGGTTATGACAAAGCAAACGGTAACACCCTTACTATTGTTTTGCGCAGAGTGACACACCAAAACTTGCTGTTTGAAAAGTTTTGACACCTCGTTAACTGATCATTATTACGATGAGCTCTGTAATGAGAGTGTTACTTTTGTTTTCACAGCCTTACGTACAGGTATTTCGAACATGTATTGTTCGGAAGAGAAACCGTTTCAACCGTCCGATTTCTTTTGGCTTTGACATAGGCCTAAACGTAAATATACGTCAGAATCGGGCGCTATTTATTGCTTTTGGTCATACTAAATTCTGAAGAAAACTTTCGATCGTCGGATTTCATTTGATTTTCATTAATACGATATTCGGAAGATAAAGTGTTTTGACTGTCGGATTTCATTCTCGTTAATGTATCTCAGTACCAGGCCTTATTTTATTGCTTTCGGTCGTACTAAATTCAGCCTGAGAAGAGAAACTGTTTCGATGACTTCAGATTGTCATGTTCGGACATTGCAACCTCTTCTTTAGTTCTTCTTTAACAGCTTAATGTTACAATCGACGTCTGCAAAAAAGTCTACCATCGTGGCGTATAATAAGTCAGAGTGTCGCGTCGTCTCCAGTCTTGACCCGTACGTACAGACTCGTCCGAAAGTCAAAGCCTAAAAGTATTCCTCCGCACTGCACTGAACCCGCTCTCACGACCAAAAAAATAATCATACGAAGTTCACACCCGCTCCTACTTCCGAGTTTCGAATATACACAGAAAATGTGTCTAAGCGTTCGTTTGTCGTAAAACCCTTTCACATAAACAAAAATCTTTCATCCATGGAATACAACATAGTCCAAGGCGTATTCATAAAAAATTAGGTCAAAAGGCATGTGTGACTTACGTCACTCGTAATATGAAAGTACGAGGCCGTACTTCTGCTCGTACAATGTCAGTTTCGAGACAATTACATACCTCTAAGACTTCATGTTTTTATGTGGACATCATATTTCATTCATTCCAAAGCCAATAACAACAGTCTCGTTTTGAACAATTTTGGATTCAATCAAGGTCAACAGATAAGCACCACATCAAATCAAATCAAATCAAATCATATCAAATCACATGATCACAGAACATGAAAACTTTTTTGACTGTCACTGTCCAGATATTTTGAAAGTGTATGACTGCAGCTTTGTACCTGAACAGTTTCACTTGAATTCAATCGTTCATCAAATCTATACCATTCAATGACTGGTTTTGGTTTTCCTTCAGCCTTGCACTCCAATGTGACATTCCCATGGCTCTCCACATCAATCTTGTCCGGTAATAATGTAGTGAAATAAATAGGAACTGAAAATTATAAGGAAGATGAACATGAAAAAAACTATGTTGACACCAGAATGATAAAGTTCATGAGTATAACCCTTCTCTCTCTCTCTCTCTCTCTCTCTCTCTCTCTCTCTCTCTTATTGAAGGCAGTATTTCTTGTTAAATTGCTGAAGAACACACGCATGCAGTTCCCTGACACTTTTCATTCTCTTGTACCTAACTTGACAGCAACTTGATTTTGTTATGTCTGATCATAGCTTTAGACAAGCAAAAATTAAACCAGGCCTACCATATTGGAATCTATTAATCACAAAAGAAATGGACATGCCAATATACTACAGAGTATATTTCATATGTTTAATATAATTTTTATATATCTTTCAATTGGGTATATGGATGCAAATTGTTCAGGCAAGAATTGCTTGATCTTCATGGTTAGACAGGTTAGACAGATCTATAATACCCTTCACTCCTATTCTCTACTACTATACCCATTTTTTCATGGGGACTAGCTGAAACAGAATGTTTGGAGTGTAATAAAATTGGTGAAATGGTACATGGTATTCCATATTTTTGAAATGTATATATATTGCAACCCTTTACTAACTGAGCACAAAGTCAAACAACATGTACTACACAAATATAAAACTGGCTTTGTCAAGAATCTCCAAGCCCTTCTTTGATATATAGATACCTTTCAACTACATACCAATTGACCAACTGTACTGATGTAACTCAAATTATATTAAAAATACACTGAGTCCTAAACATTGATGATGGGTGTTGTACATAGCTGACTTTTAAAATGACAGTAGTGGAAAAAGCAACAAACTTAATGTTCAAGAAAAACACAAGACAAATTGTATTCCCAAGTAGGTGGGGGACTTTGTGTCACAAGCAGCTGGGTGTCACAGCAAATGATCTCATGATCGAAAATGTCTGTGACTGTGATTATGACAACGAGGGCTTGCTTCTAATGTGTGACCTGCCCAACATGGTGACCCATGTGCAAGTATCTCAGATGGCATCCCAATGGTGGGTAGTTTCAGATTCAACTCCCATCACTACAGGTAAGGACATCAATGTACTCAACTACTGTGTGAATAATCGTAGTGGAAATCCCCCTATGCTTTATTGAAAATGACTAGAATTATCAATGAATTCATGATCATATCATTAAAACCAGGAACAAACTTGCACAGAAGTAACAGTTGTTTCAAGTCCCTTTTCCCAAATCACATGGAGCATATTGTGTTCACATCAACACAATAAATCAGCATACATGATATTATCACCATGGAGATTGTGTTCACATCAATGCAATAAATCAGCATACATGATATTATCACCATGTAGATTACACTTACCGTGGAAAGTGACCTCCATTGATGAACTTTGAACAGAGCCATATTTATTGCTAGCAATACACTGATACTTTCCCAAATCCATCGATGAAACATCTACAGAAACATAAGTTCATTGTTTACATAATGCGACATTTTAGGCCAGTGAATATCCTCCATTATGATACCTAATTCTGAATTGATTTGCATATACACTCACGCAATATTCATAATACATACTTTATAAATACATATATCCAGAAAAGTAAACATTAGATATGACCATTGAACACTGGGATGTCATTTCACTTCTTGATCCAAAAATTATACACTTTCAGTGATTTATTAGGTTATTTTCTCCAGTTTAACTAGCTACAAGTTACTTACAATACAAGAGTAGATATCTTCCATTTGTCAGTAACTGTTGGCCATCTTTCAGCCACTGTACAGTAGGAAAAGGCTTGCCATCGACTTCACAGTCAAGATACACGTTTGAACCCTTTTCAACAATCTGTAATGGTTCATGCAATTGCAGGATCATGGGTGGGTCTGTAAAAGAAAGTTGCTAGTTGTCATGTGGTTCTAAACTCTACAAGGTCACTCATATTTGTCTACATCCTTTTTGCAATGGATTTATTTATGAAGGAATTGAAAATGCATCCAATATGCTTTAAATTTGTCTGTTAACGATATGACTGTGTAGGGGTCTTTATACCATACAGGTATGTGTTTGTAAGTGTACTTGACGAAACACCTCTCCAAAAAATGTGCTGTATGATAAGAGCAAAAACTTGATAGTTGACTACATATGAATCTCCAGTATATTATCTTATTTTTCAAAAACCATACTGTAATGAAGAGTTCATCAAATCTACCACTACAAGGTGGACCGGCCCTCACTATCAAAGTAAGCTGGATCTCTCTGTCAAATTTACCAATACAAACTGGACCTCACTGTCAATTCTACTATTAATACAAACTGGACCTCACTGTCAATTCTGCTATTAATACAAACTGGATCTCACTGTTAAATGGACCGATGTAAGCTGGACATCACTGTTGATGCAGAAAAATGCAAGTTTTCAAAACACACATAATAAAGTCAACACTATCAAGAAATTATGTTATTATGTTACATTTTAAAGGCTTAAGAGTTCTAACTTTTTGCATTGTTTTTGTGATTTTCCTTTCAATCTTAAATTAGTCTGTATCTACTGTAGGATGAGTATGTAAGTGTTAATGACTGCAGACTGACACTGTATGTACAATTTTGATTAAGATAGGTAATTAAAGGTGCTCCACTCTAATAAGGTCACCTCCATTCACATAACAGTGTGCAAATGGTACATATCCTCACAAAACAGTGTGCAAATGGTACATATCCTCACAAAGACAGCATATTGTCGTTCATCAGAACACATGGCACCGAATGCCCTTCACTTGTATAATGTATTCTGGGTTTTTTTTGCAATATGAATGTTTTTTCAAAATGTGGGAAATTTGGAATAAAGACAAAACATTCAAAATCTGTCACAAATGAATGCTGTTGTGATGTTGTAAAAATCTACTTCATTTGAATGGGTTGAAATCAAAAGAAATCATGAGAGCAGATTAAAAAAGACTAAGCTAATGGACCTCATTTTTTTACTTTTTTTAAAGTCATAAAACCTCCATCAAATGCTGTTATTTATCTCTTGTCTTACATTCCAAAATGTGAGATACAACTAAAACACACTTACAGTCTACATGAATGTAAAAAGTGTAATTCTCTGCAACACTTTCATCTGATAGTCTGCACATGTATTCACCAGTGTCATTCCTGGCTATGGTGAAGAAGGTTAGTTGCCCAGATTTTCCTGTTTGGTATTTAGATGGATCCTTGTGTACAGAGGACAGATATGAGAATATTATGAATCTTCGAGATGGCTTCTATTTGCATGATTTCATTGAGAAAAACATTCCTACAGTACAAGTCTATTTAAGTTACAGTACTAGATACAATACCTATGACAAACTATATAATACTATACTCACAGCTTGAAATTTTTCTCTATGTTTCCAACTTTCAAGCTTTCAAACAATTAGCACATATTGCATTAATACAGTGATCATAGCACTGATGTTTGAATGCAAATGATCTACTCCATACATTGTATGTAGATATTGTATCATTTTGTACCGTAGTCAAGGCAATATCCATAAAACACTATACAAACAGATACACTGCAATGTGTCAACATCAAACATTACAACACCATCTATAACATATCTGAAATAGAGTGTAGGGAATACCGGAATAAGTGTCCATTTACCTTTTCCAAACAACTTCCATTGACATACCAGGAATATTTGGCTGCTTTGTTGTGATCTTTGAAATAAGGACATGTCAACTGTACATCATGAGTTCCTTCTAAGACAGTAATCTCTTCAAAACCAAGAATATCTGTTGAAAATATTTACAGGTATATGACTCAAAATCTACAGTATTTCTTTGTTCTTAGTACTTTGCCAGAAGAATACCTTTTCATTACAGTGCAGCCGGGAAAGAATTTGACAATGAGATACAGCTTTATATTGTGTAATTATTTGATAAAACTTGGTACTTTGTTCGTGAATTTACACTGTCAATATTAAACATTATTGAATTGAATTGAATTGAAATGGCAATATCTTACAGTCAACAACAACAGAAACAACCAGAAGTGTAGATACCAATTTATGATGTTGTGTGCTATCCTCTTAACACCAGGTATCACAATCAGTTTCACTAGAGTTATGGTACACACAAACAGAGACTGTAGAAGCTACATTGCCTGGGTTACACTGGGTGTCACACCATCAGTATGCAGATATGGTTTGAAGGCCGCCTGCTTCAACATACCCTACCTATGCCTATTCCTGAGAAGGACTGTCTGTTCAGTTAAAGCTGAATAACTCTTTCCTGTATCCATGGTATCTAAATGGATTTCCATGGCTGATTCGTCTACTGCATTTCCAGTTTGTTTCCTGTTTGTGCATGCTATATGACTTCATCAGTGAAACTGACAGATTCCTATTGTGCATTAGCATCATATTACTCCTGTTGTTGTTTCAGACTGTTAGATACTGCCACCAATTACTCAGTAATGGTTAAGACTGATCAGGGGAATTCAGGAACAAAGTATAAATTGAGGTCCCTCTATGACCATGAATAGATTAAACAAAAGTACAGGACAGCAAAAATAAATTGACAAAATTATGATTTGAACTTCTCTAGAACATGATAAATTGTAGAAATGGATTGTCATGAGTTTAAACTACGGTACTGATAGGTTTTCTAACAACAAAGAAAAATAAGTGGTTTTTGAGTATGATGCATATATATATGCTTTCTATGCAGTATGTGTGGCATAGTTGGTGCAAATTTGCATATGATAATTGAAATAAAGCTTAACCCCTTCCCCTTTAACACAATGAGTTCTGTTTGTCATGCATACATTTCAAATATCCATTGGTGTGGTAAAGTTCAAGACTGCCAAAGCAAAAGTTATTGATTGCTCAGACAGCAAATACTATCAAGTTTATTAATGGTGATACAATAAATATAGAAATAGAGGGCGCTGCCCTGACCAATAACATTTATTTATGGGCAAGGGTGAGAGGAAAGTAAAAAATTAATAGCTGAGGCTTGCCGAGCCTGTTAATTTTGGCTTTCCTCTCATCCACACCCATAAATAAACGCTAATGGTCAGGGCAGAGTCTGTTATTTCCATTATATTATCAACAAACCGAAGAAAAGTAAACCGTCAAAATTTACAAAATTTTCCCACGCAAAAGACAATGAGTCTCCAAAATTTGTCAGTGAGCACGATACACTGTCACGCATAATGTAAAAATTTTGCAAATCTGCAGACTTTTTGAAAAAAGTGTCTAAACTTGGCCCACAGGTGCTCCATTTTATTTTGTGATTGATTATGATCTTTGTACAAATCACGATTTACGTTTTAGCTGTAAAGTTATGATATTTATGGATATTATTCATATTCATGGGCATGAATTTAAAAAACTGTTCCAGTGTATTAGTTCTAAGTCACATGGTTCAGCTCGACCAAATGAAATGCGATGGACAGGGCATGGTAATATAATGAGACATAGTTCTTCTCATGAAAACTGACTGCCAACATATTTTAATTGATTTCAAGATTTCAGCTTCATAGTGCTATGGCCAGATTCCTCCAAGATTTGGATAATTGTGTATATATCTATATACTGTTTGCAGTTCTACTATTAATGCATATCATACACATATGTAGCTGCAATAATGTAGCTGAGGACCCTGCAAATTGTTGCTGCTGTTATCATGCTGGCCGTCGGGGAGCAATAACATAAATAATCGTCACAGTCACAGGGCCACTGGGCTGCATTATTGCAGTTACATAGATTGAACTATTTAGAAACTATGAGTCATGGATACATAACTTCAACTGTACAACTCTTCAAAACGTTAATTTTATCACGATTCCGGACAGGTACAATCGTCTTCTCAAGAAGTGATCAAATTATCACCATTCCCGTGTGTAAACACTTCTGTTGTAGTTTTACGAGACTCAGAATGAGAGCCCAGGACCACTGTACATGAAGTATTGCAGTCATTCGAAGACAGGGACCTTGAAGACAGTCAATGAAATAATTTTAAAATATACATAAAACGATTCTGCATTTTACACTGCTTTCGCGTAATGATGAAGAGAGCCCTCATATCTCGTGCGTGCGTGCCAAGCAGTGAAGATACTGACCCACCTTGGAAAGTTGTCAATGTAGTTAACAATAGAACGAGTATATGCGTCTTAAACACTGCCGTCATGTTTGAGCAGTTAGGATAGATTTAACTGCTTCTATAGGAAATCACCAGTCAGCTCTCAAGGCTTGCCCATTCGCGAAAAATCGACATACGACGCAGGCACACTTCTCTGCGAGTTCCTTTACATTCGCCATGTTTTTTTTTTCAAACGGACTCGACCTTTGAACTATGCTTACGACACTGCCATTGGCGGAAAGTTTTTCGCGGAGCTATAAAGAATTGTGGGAAATACGAGACAAGCCCTGCCAACGCGCTCCACAGTTTGTTCACATCGCGTCGATTGTATCATAATGCCTGAGTGTTGCTTGTTATAAATCTTTCTCACGATTATGCAAACTTTTCGCTTCTTTCGTTCAATCATCGAAAGCAGTGGTCTACAGCAGAAGGTACGAGGTGGAAAGTTCGGGTGAAAAATAGCACTATGAGTTTTGATACTTGTCATGAGATCACAGTCACTCGTGAGCTATTCAGCTAGCTCTGGGACTATTCGCCCCATAGACGTACGTGTGTACATAAGCGAGAAAAAAGCCAGTCACTCGTGAGCTCTTCAGCTCTGGGACTATTCGGCCCATAGGCGTTTTTGAAGCAAATTAAGTACCAGGTATGAATTTTGAGAATGCTAGGGAACGATCGACGGTTACATGATAGACGAACTTGCTATTTTTCACAGTAAAATCGAACGTCGAAGATGACATGGTGGCATAATCCCTATAGGAAATAGCCATTTAGTTTCCAGACTTGGGTTTTTTTCTCGGTTATGTACACACGTCTATGGGGCGAATAGTCCCAGAGCTGAATAGCTCACGAGTGACTGTGGTGTGATCATCGAAAGTGCCAGGCGCAGCGTAGCAGTACCGTTGCGACAACAGAAAAATTGATGTCAGAACCAGAAAAAAAAAGTATCTTTCAAGGGCCAACTGATTTTAATGAAATTTTTTTCCCCCTGGGACTAGTTTACCGAACAGCTTTCTAGCATCAATTTCAGACCTTAGCTTTTCTGATGAACTCGACGATATATCATGCGGTAAAATTCACAACCATTTCTAGAGGGGGCGGGAGAATTGTAAAAAGATCCTCATTTTATTCAGATCCCCCTGGCTTTCTAAATAAAACGTACAACCCCTCACTACTCATGATTTTTAAAGTCCCCTTCGATTCCTCCAGAGGTCATTATTTTATTTAACACACAATAATTCCTGGGGAATGAAAAAGGGTTACAGAATAAAACCATTTGTAATTCATTTAATTTTATTGTTGCCGGAAAAGTTTTAGATATAGGCCTAGTTTGCAGAAGTGTACACACACTTTCTATACGAGGAGAATAGTACTCGTCTTGTCAATGACATTAAATTGTTAAATTGTTAAATTAAAATGTTTAAGTACTGTTTCTTGAGGTCACGCAATCTCTTTCAGCAATAATTTAAAAGTGTTTTAATTTCATGATTCATACGTTAAAATGCGTTATTTTTCTGTTGTATAAGTATGCATATATGATGCCGCATGACAATGACCCTGATTTGCTTTTTAAGGTGTACTTGCTGCTTAATACTTATTTCTCTCTCAATTACGTTATTTCGTAGATTGTCACTAGAAGTAGAACACATACCACACTCTCTATCGGTATGTGTCGAATTCAATAAAGATCGATCGATTGATTGATTGATTGGTAAGTGCCAAAGTTGGCCAAAGGCCATCTGGTCTTGCCCATCATCGTGGAGCGGAAAAAAATCGGAAGAATCTCTCGGAGAATCACTGAATCTGGACAAATCATAATACGCTGGAGTTTGAAATGGAGTCATCTTGAGGTCTCCCTGCAAAATGCAAAGTGGGCCTGACGATAAAATGTGGCATCATGTGGTGATGGGCGCGGGTATGAACCCGTGCTCCGGCCTCGTTTCACCTTTTGTCCTCACTACGGCGGCAGTGCGGTGCATGCCGCAGATTTGCTGCGGATCCGTAGCCCTACCACTCCCTTTGCTGGTTGTGTTGTGTTAGTACATGAAGTGACATTACTTTCTTGCGCTCGTACTTCCGATATCGGCACTGCAAGCTGTGAATAAGGTACATCTAACCGACCAGCGGGAGATAACTAATCAATATTACATAATCAGTCAATTAATTAATAAATCAATCTTTATCGAATTCGGCGCATCAAGGTTACTCTACCCGTGGTAGAGTAACCGTGGGCGCATGCAGTCACAGTGTCATCATAGATTGCATTATTGCTTCTAGCACAACCTTTGACCCTCCGGTGTCTTCGTTGCGTTGACGAATCACCGCGTCTGTTTCGTAATCGTCGATATTTCGTTGTCAACAGCTGATAACACAGTACAGTAGGACACTACCGAATGCTATCATCCAGATCACGTGAAGTTGCAGAGCACCAATTGTTAATATTCCCTTTAATAGTTAAGTTGTTTCATGAGCGACTGGCGTCTCTTGCTCTCGACAATTAGTGTTTGAATGGGCTGCATTCAACTGCAACGGCGCGGACACTTTGGCTTGTGTGCAGAGCTTCGTGCAGTTCAGGCCAATATAACGGTATGTACGTTAATGTTAAAGTTACAGCCCTTTCTGAAATTTGAGCTGCATTTGGTAGGTATCCTTTAAACGAAAATTTTCCTTTCGAAGTAACACGGCGAGAAACCATTTCGCTAAATTTTCCTTTCGAAGTAACACGGCGAGAAACCATTTCGCACAAAATGCTTTTCAATTTCGTCAACACGAAACACTAAAATTGTACATCTTTACTTCATTCTATGAGTTATGCAAACCGATATCATAATATTTTCCATCCAGTAAATTACTAAATGTGGGTGGGGGTAGGGGTGAGGATAAGAGAGTTGCGGGCCTAACAAGGGAATTTGACATTTTTTCCAAGCCATGTCAAATTCCCCACCCACAGGCAACAATAATATATGTCAGATACCCTATGGTGAGGAAAAATTGAGACTACATGTTGTTAATTTTAATAGGACTTGATATCAGTCAAAATTCTACAGACAGTGCAAATCATCCGGTGATTGGATTTGCATTCAATTTACCCTAGCTGTTGCCCCACATCCCCACTCCCAACCCTAGTGGAAAACCGTGATAGCTGCATTATTCATCAGACTGCAGGCATTGCAAGTTGGGTCACCATGACCTTGGGAAACAACACCTGTACGGCTTAGCAGCAGTGTAACATTCAAAAGTGGACATGAAAGTTGCACTCTTCTTCCCTCCATAGTTTTAAAACAGGTTGCAGAATCCAATGAAATAGGAACTGTGACTGGATTAATGAAAATTCACCGTGTAGATATTACCTATTCACTTGAGTGAGTTTTATTGTGTATTGACAATGCCAAGAAATGGTTTCACAGGTGGAGTTACACATGGTCCTGTCTGGTATTTCTTCAGCCAACATACAGCTCCCAAAATTGCTCATTTCACAATGCAATCCATAAATATTGTAAATGTAAAGTGTTATTATATTAGAAAGGAATCTTGAACTACAAACATTTGAAGGGATGAACTGAAAAGCAGGACATAATCAACTCAAAGATGGGTCAACAAACTTTCAGAGTCAAAGTTCACAGATCGATTTAAACCTTTGGGAAATTGAACCAAAGCTGAGCTGTGTGTTCCAAATTATTATCTTGGTGTTGATATTTCATTTGTCATTACCCATGCAGATATACAAATCAATACAAATCATTACACTCTGCAATAAGCGGTATGTCTCACTGAAATATTACAATTATCATGTTTTCATCATTTTCTGTCAGGCATTTATTTATTGGCACAGTCTTAGATTAATTAATTTAATTGTCATCTTCTTCTGCATTGATACTGAACGTTAAACTGAGCAAAGATTTATCTAATAAGTCACTAAAATTCTCCATGATGAGGGTGTACTTAATATTAGTTCCCCTACATTGGCATATAATCACATAATAAAATAGTGATTTCAACATTTTAGGTCCCTCAAGTAAAGAAAGTCATTTTCAATGAGGTTGATTAAAAACATATGAAGTAAACATTTAGGGATTGGCATGTGTGTGCACACATGTTCTGTAAGGGCTGGCCATCAATGATTTTGATATGTTTTAGAATAGTTGTCATGAGCAGATTGTATAGTTTTGATAATAAACTTTCTTTGAGATCTCTTGACAAATAGATGAAGACAGTAATCTATGGCAGGCCTAATAGCATGTTATATCAGCTGTATCTTTTTGCATTTTTCTTATCCCAAAACATGCCATCCAATCTTTGGAGAGATAGAATGCCATCTTGTCTTTGACAATATCACTTTTTGTTAAAATCAATGTACAAAACTTTTTATATTTTGACAAAATGTCACGTGACCTCAGTTGCCTTTGACCTCAAATATATATATTTGTCCATACCTGAGTAACCACAAGTGCTACACCCTTCATGTATGGTATGATGGGAGAGCTTTATATGACGCCACAAATTGTACCTCATTAAATATGCACATATCTAATTTTGAGCGAGCCAATAGAGCTAGAGGTCTGATTTTTGGTATATAGGGATAACTTAGCAATACTATTTTTTTTAAAATGTCACGTGACCTCGGTGACCTTTGACCTCAAATATACATATTTGTCCATAACTCAGTAACCACAAGTGCTACCCCCTTCATGTATGGTATGATGAGACACTTTATGAAGCCACATATTTGTACCTCATTAATTATGCACATATCTAATTTTGAGCAAGCCAATAGAGCTAGAGGTCTGATTTTTGGTATATAGGGATAACTTAGCAATACAATTTTTTTGACAAAATGTCACGGGCCTCTGTGACCTTTGACCTCAAATGTACATATTTGTCCATAACTCAGTAAACACAAGTGATACACCCTTCATGTATGGTATGATCACAGGGGCTCATAAGTGGCTATTTAAGTCAATATTACAGCGTTTTTCTTTCTTTTTCAATGTTACAAATAATAATCCAGCTGAAGAGCACAACACTTGTGTAGCTGTCTTTTGTGTAGCTTGTATTGACATATATAGTGTGCCCTCAATGGGGAATGTGATCATATTTAAATACGACCTTTAGTTCCGTGACCTCTACCCAATTCCTCTGGCCATGCCTACTGGCCATGCGTACAGACGTCGCTGTGTTTACTGTACTAATTAAGCATAGCGAGGGCAGGGCAGGAAGTAGGCATGGCTAGAGCCTAGAGGTCACGGAACTAAAGGTCACATTTACGAGGACGCACTATACATGCAAATACACGCTGCACAAAAGACAGCTACACAAGTGTTGTGCTCTTCAGCTGGATTATTTGTAACATTGAAAAAGAAAGAAAACCGCTGTAAAATTGACTTAAATAGGCACTTATGAGGCCCTGTGGTATGATGGGACACTTTATGACGCCACATTTTGTACCTCATTAATTATGCACATATCTAATTTTGAGCGAGCTAATAGAGCTAGAGGTCTGATTTTTTAGTATCCACGGACACCGTCCGGGGGGACTTATAGGTTTGGTCGTGTCCGTGCGTGTGTGCGTCCGTGCGTGCGTGCGTGCGTCCGCGTGCGTCCGTCCGTTCACGCAGATATCTCAGAGATGCAAGGAGCAATTTCATTCAAACTTGGTACAAGAATTACATCATATGTCATACAGATGCACGTCGATTTGTTTTGTGATACAATCCAATATGGCCGCCAGACGGCCATTTTATTACGATTTTTTCATGTACAGAGCCATAACTCAGACATGTTTCAACCGATTTTATTCAAAGTTGGTACAAGGACATTGACCAATGTCATAGATATGCACGTCAATTTGTTTTGTGATACGATCCAATATGGCCGCCAGGCGGCCATTTTATTACGATTTTTTCATGTACAGAGCCATAACTCAGACATGTTTCAACCGATTTTATTCAAAGTTGGTACAAGGACATTGACCAATGTCATAGATATGCACTTCAATTTGTTTTGTGATACGATCCAATATGGCCGCCAGGCGGCCATTTTGTTACTATTATTAATGTACAGAGCCATAACTCAGACACGTTTCAACCGATTTTATTCAAAGTTGGTACAAGGACATTGACCAATGTCATAGATATGCACATCAATTCGTTTTATGATACGATCCAATATGGCCGCCAGGCGGCCATTTTCTAACGATTTTTTCATGTACAGAGTCATAACTCAGACATGTTTCAACCGATTTTATTCAATGTTGGTAAAAGGACATTGACCAATCTCATAGATATGCACGTCAATTTGTTTTGTGATACGATCCAAAATGGCTGCCAGGCGGCCATATTCTAACGATTTTTCATGTACAGAGCCATAACTCAGACATGTTTCAACCGATTTTATTCAAAGTTTGTACAAGGACATTAAACAATGTCATAGATATGCACGTCAATTTGTTTTGTGATACGATCCAAAATGGCCGCCAGGCGGCCATTTTGTTACTATTATTAATGTACAGAGCCATAACTCAGACACGTTTCAACCGATTTTATTCAAAGTTGGTACAAGGACATTGATCAATGTCATAGATATGCACATCAATTCGTTTTATGATACAATCCAATATGGCTGTCAGGCGGCCATTTTCTAACGATTTTTTCATGTACAGAGCCATAACTCAGACATGTTTCAACCGATTTTATTCAATGTTGGTAAAAGGACATTGACCAATGTCATAGATATGCACGTCAATTTGTTTTGTGATACGATCCAAAATGGCTGCCAGGCGGCCATTTTCTAACGATTTTTTCATGTACAGAGCCATAACTCAGGCATATCTCAACCGATTTTATTCAAAGTTGGTACAAGGACATTGAACAATGTCATAGATATGCACGTCAATTTGTTTTGTGATACAATCCAATATGGCCGCCGTGTGGCCATTTTCCAATGATTTTTTCATGTACAGAGCCATAAGTCAGGCATATCTCAACCGATTTTATTCAAAGTTGGTATAAGGACATTGACTTATGTCATACATATGTACGTCAATTTGTTTCATGATATGATCCAATATGGCTGCATGGCAGCCATATTGGTTACAATTTTTTCGTGTCCTTAGCCAAAACTTGGGCACGTCTCAACTGATTTTATTCACCGATTTTATTCAAACTTAGTACAAGGACATTGACCTATGTCATACATATGCACATTGATTTGTTTTGTGATACAATCCAATATGGCCGCCGTGTGGCCATTTTTTCCGATTTTTTCATGTCCGGAACCATAACTCAGACATGTATCAAGCAAATTTATTCAAAGTTGGTACAAGGACATTGACTTATATGTATGTCGATTGGTTTCACGAGATGGTCCAATATGGCCACATGGTAGCAATTTTGTTATGGTTGTTTCATGTCGAGAGCCATAACTCTGGCAAGTCTCAACTGATCTTATTCAAAGTTGGTACATGTACATTGACTTATGTCGTACATATACGTGTTGATTTTTTAAACAGTAAGATCAAATATCGCTGCATGGCGGTGATTTTGTTACAATTTTCTAATGTACAGAGCCATAACTCAGACATATTGCCACCAGTATCATTCAAAGTTGGTACAAGGACATTGACCTATTTCATACATATGCTCGTCAAATGTAGCAGTAACATGTCAATTATTGAAGTTTCGTAAATAGGCTGATATGTCAAGAAATACTGCATCAAATTCATGAAACTTTGTACAGATGTTAAGCTCACATTGCTTTAACATTGGAAAAGACATTTATCAGTGTCATTTTAATTAATTTGTAATTGCATAAGTAATGAACTTTCCTAATTAGGGTGATATAGCCACAAATTAATACAACGTCAAATGTGATGAAACTTGATACAGATGTTGATCTCATAGTGTTGTAAATACTGCATCAAACTTTATGAAATATGGTACCAGTGACAATCTGTTAATTAGGATTGTATGCAAAATGTTTTGCAACATCCTGTTGATTAATTCCTAGTGGACTCATTTTATGAACTTTAGGATGGTGGCCTACTTTGGTTTTATGTTTTCATCACCATGGAACTCATTCTTGGCCATTGAGCGCCATCTGTATCAAAGTATTTTTATCACAGACCTAATTAATGAAGAGGACTCTATCCTCTCTGAGGACATGTAATCAAAGTACCCATTAACAAGTGGGGACTGTGTCATCAACGATGACTTGTTGTATATAGGGATAACTTAGCACTACAATTTTTTTGACAAAATGTCATGTGACCTTGGTGACTTTTGACTTCAAATATACATATTTGTCCATAACTCAGTAACCACAAGTGCTACACCCTTCATATATGGTATGATGGGAGAGCTCATGACGCCACATATTGTACCTCATTAATTATGCACATATCTAATTTTGAGCAAGCCAATAGAGCCAGAGGTCTGAAATTTGGTATATAGGGATAACTTAGCAATACAATTTTTTTGACAAAATGTCACGTGACCTCGGTGACCTTTGACCTCAAATATACATATTTGTCCATAACTCAGTAACCACAAGTGCTACACCCTTCATATATGGTATGATGGGAGACCTTATGATGCTTCATACTGTACCTCATTAATTATGCATAAATCTAATTCTGAGCAAACCCATAGAGCTGGATGTCTGATTTTTGGTATATAGGGATAACTATAAGATAGAAAATTTTTGACCAAATGTCATGTGACCTCAATGACCTTTGACCTGAAATATACGTTTATGTCGATAAATACATAACTACAAGTGCTATGTCCTTTATATTTAGTAGGGTGGGAGACCTTATGACAACACAGACTTTACCTCTTTAATTATGCACACATCTAATTCTGGGCAAGGGAATAGAGCTAGAGGTCTGATTTTTTGCATATAGGGATTAATTAGCAATACAAATTTTTTTTCAAAATGTCACGTGACCGTATGACCTTTGACCTTGATTATACATATATATATATATATATATATATATATATATATATATATATATATATATATATATATATATATATATATATATATATATATATATATATATATATATACATATGCATAACTCGGTAACCACAAGTTCTATACCCTCCAATACTGATGGGATATTAGACCTTAAAATGTCACATCTTGTACCTCATTATTATGCGCATATGTATTTCTTGGCTGGCCAATACAGCTAGAGGTCTGATCTTTTTTCCCGATTGAGAACCATAACTTAGACATGCCTCATGTGTTTCAAATTGGGAACAATGACATAGACCTATGTGCCCATAGATCTCAACATATACACTCCAGTGATACTTCTCAGTGACCACATTTCCCTGCCCCATCAAGACTAATACTCCCATTACAAGTGGGGACTATGTCATTGTCAATGACTTGTTATCGATGATGTAGGTGAAGCTCTTAAACATGGAATGTATAATGGTATCTATGTAGGAATGCTTAAGCTCTTGTATCTCTGTTTTGCTGACGATTTATCCATCACAAGTAGTTCAATCTGTAATTGGATTACTGTTACAGCTTGACAAATTGAGCCTTCATTGTAATAAGTGGAAGTAAAAGTCAACATATCGAAGACTAAAATTGTGGTCTTTAGGAATGGAGGGAGGTTAAGATATTATGAAAAATGGAAATTGGATTGGGTATACGTTGAAACTGTCATATTTTAACTACTTAAGGTTGACCTTGTTTTGGAATTTGGTCAAAGGCACAGGAAAACTTAGTTAAATAAGGTAGAAAGCCTATGTATAGTATTAAAAGTTATCTCAGTAAATTTAAAAATGTAAATATTAATTTAGCTTTACATATATTTGATTGTAAAATCCTTCTGATACTTATGTATGGATGCGAGGTTTGGGGATTTATGATTGATACGATGTTCAAAGGGGCAAACACATTCTAAAGGTCAGTTAAGGCGCAAGCATGTGAATCTTGCTATCCTTGGCTATTAAACTTGGGTGACAATCTTTGAAAATACTCTGCCTTCCATGTATTGTCAAGTATTGGTTGAAATTACTTCACAGTGATAGTGATAGTTATATTTAAGACAATGTTACGATTATCAGTATGAAATGGCTCAGAAGGGCTGTCACTGTTGGGCCAAAAAGGTCAAAGAACTTTTGTTTAGTTTTGGTTTTGGCGTAGCACGGGATATGCAGACTGTAGGCAATGAATGACTTTTCATTTCTACTTTTAAACAGAGGTGCCTTGATATCGGCAGCCAACTATGGTCAAGTGACATAGCCAATTCTTCAAAGCTGGATTTGTATTGTGTTTTTAAAACTATTTTGACTTTTGAAAAGTATTTGAGTTGTGTAAATATTGAAATATTTAGAACAGCTCTTTGTAGGTAGGTTTAGGATTTCAAACATTAACATGCTTATTGAAAGTGGCTGTTTTGGAGGTCTAGCCAGAGAAAATAGAATATGCCATAATATGTAATTTGCAATGTCTTGAAACTGAATTCATTTCTGCTTTATTTGTCCCGTGTATGACGATTTAAGGAAAAAATTCCTCTTGACATTCTTTTATGAACAACCATCAGTGATTAAATATATCAGCGTATTAAATTCCTAGAACCCTAATACTCTAAACTTGTCAAAGTTTATTTATCATAGTTTCAAGATAGAGGATGGTCTATTGTTGACAACTTGATATTACACATGGATTTTCTGAATTCTTCACAATGTAACCATTTTCAAGTAGTAAGCCCCACTGTATCTGTCTGTATATTTATTCTCAATTATTGTATAAAAAGGCTGGAGGCCTACAATACTGAATAAAGGATCACGATGGTTATCATCATCTACTAATATAACAAAAAACCCCAAAATTACTTTTTTAAATCCTTGGTGATGGATTTAATTAATTATTCCACAGTTTCTGTGTGTACTTGCTCATGGCAGCCATATATGACTTTCAAGCTGAAAATTATTGAGCTGTATGTTCATTGCCAATATTTGAAAAATGTTCTGCGGTCAACTTTGGTAAACATGTTTCCACAAGCTGCTTTTAATTTAAGTCCATCTTTTCAAAAACAAGTGGGAAAGATACAGCTAATGGGTTTTAAAAACAGAATGAAATGTTCCTGTCTTTCTTTTCTCATCCTGAACAGATCTAGTCCCAGCTAAGTATGGCAACCATAAATGATAAGCAAGTATCTGTCTTGTGTAGAAATGTCCATAAAAAGTATGGCCATGGTAACAATGCTCTACATGCTCTGCAAGGTGTAAATTTAACACTGTTTCAAGGACACATGTAAGTACAACACTGATTTGCTACAAATTCTGTCTCCTAATAATCCTTTAATCTGTAACTTGTTTGAAATATCTTTTAATCTGTATAAAAAGTGCCTGTTGGATGAAAGTTTTCAAAATTATGAGGATGTATATCAGAGATGGTACGGAAGTAGCAGAGTTCAGAAATTACTGTCCCTTGGTGAATGTGGAAATTTTTTTGAAAGAGGTCAGCCCAAAATTAGAAAATAGACTGTTAGATTGTCAGATGTCCACCTAAAAAACCCAAACAATATATAACAATAACAACAAAAACAAAGCAAACTGAATACTTTAGTGAAGCAAATAATTTGCTGCATTTCAGTCAAAAATGTAATTAATTCAAGCAATAATTAACTTAGATGAGTTGTAGTGTTTTGACGGGTCTTGTATCTGTTTCTGTGAGTTTACATTCTTGAAATGTCATCAATTCATTCTAAAATACCATTTGGTACAGTTAGAACAAGTCATCATTGTTGCCATAGAGGGAGTGCTACTGAACTGAAAGTAGTGTTTGAATCTCCAATATCACTGTGTATGTTCTACCATCTGATACAGATACAGCATCAGTTCACAGCATGACACTGAAAGAAGATGTAGACATGTTCTAATTTTGAATCACTAGGACTGGTATACAGTCTGTACAAGTGATCCTTATTTCTTACTCCACTCAGCTATGGTTTGTTAGGGCCCAGTGGTTGTGGAAAGACAACACTTCTCAGATGCATGCTGGGAAGACTGCATAAGGACAGTGGTGAGATCACAGTCTTAGGTGAAGAACCTGGTACAGTTGGTCATGAAGTGCCAGGTTGTCTGGTTGGATATATGCCGCAAGTAGGTGTCATCGTGTGTTTCTGCAACTTTGATATGAGGTTAAAATTAAGCTATTAATTGATTGTTAACCAATATTTTGAAGAATCAAATGCATTTACATTCACTAAACAATATATAACTATATATTCATATCAATTTATTATACATGTAATAGAATAATAAAATAATTTCAAACTTTAAAATCTTTTAGATTGATGTTTCTGAAAAAGAAAAGGTGACTTTAAACAAAGTCTCAATATTTAATTATGTTACTTTTACCCTTTGACAACCACAAAGTAATAAAGTTGCTGTAACAAACATACTGTGAACATGTATAGAATTTCCTAAGAATTTTCAGACACTTAATGGTATGCAGTAATTTATTATGACGGGAAATTTCCAGAATGCAAGGCAGTCAAAACATTCAATATTTGTAGTGTTTCTTACATTTTTGTAGAATTTTGAAAAAAAAAAATTAAACTTTAAAGTTTGCGTACAAATGATAAGTAGAAAGTATCAATTATGTAACAACTGACATCATATATAATAGAAATAGAGTAATAATATATTATATTGTAAACCATCAATTTGGACAGGGTTTTAAATATACTTTTTTGATGTTTGAGTCATTTGTATACTAACAGACTCACTGACTTGTTTTCAACTTTAGGAGACAGCACTGTACAGTGAGTTTACCATCGGTGAAACTTTAACATTTTTTGGAAGACTTCACAAAATGCGTGAATTTGAAATCAAAACAAGGATTGAATTTTTATTGGAGTTTTTGGACCTTCCAGCAAAGTCAAGAATTATTGGACAACTCAGGTAATCAATCATATTGAATTGAAAATTACATATTAAGAACTTTAGAGTGTACGTGTAAAACATTATTTATTGAACATTTATTGCATTCCGAAGTTGACAAGGAAAAAATGAAAAAAATGTAAGAGAATGGAGGGTAACATTAGTATGAACAAAACTGTTTGAATTTGACATTTAAAATTATATTGTTATCACAGCCGTATGTATATATGATTGATAAATTATTAAATTATTGGTGTATTTTGACCATTTACAGTGGTGGACAACAACGAAGGGTATCATTTGCAGTAGCATTACTGCATGAACCTGAACTTCTTATACTAGATGAACCTACAGTTGGAGTTGATCCAGTCCTGAGAGAAAGGTTTGTGTATTATTTGTTCAACAGACACTGCCTAAAATACCACTCTACCATTTTTGAAATTGAAATCCTGTGTATGATTTATGTCAGTCAGTTTATTTATTGCAATATCTCTAGAATCCCAGCATGCCATGCTTCTAGTGTGTACTGTGTTAAGTGGATCAGTGCTACAAGTAAACACATTACATTTGCTGCAAATGTCCAATTCAAGTAGAAAAAAGTATTGTGGATACATTGACAATGCCAACCACTTAGCAAGGCTTGAATTGAAGTTTTGTGATCTAGATACATGTACACTATCATGATACCTTGTTTAAGCCATGATGAAATCATACCGTATGAGTATCTGGTCAAATTCACATTAACCAAAGGCATATATTTTCTTCATCTGTTTACCACCTAGAAGATTTCCTTTCTGTTAGTGGTTGCACACCCAAGGTACTCTGCAAATACAATAATCAGTGTATTGTTCTATAATGGACACAATGGCCAGGGATTTTTACAGCACTAAACAACAATAGTTCAATTTGTCTGTGGTTATTCTGCAACACAACACAACTGCAATTATTTATTTCTACTCAGGATATGGCAGCATCTGGTAGAACTAACCAAATCAGGACAAGTAACTATTATCATTACAACACACTACATTGAGGAAGCTAAACAAGCTGATTTTGTTGGAATGATGAGAAAGGGAGCTTTATTAGCAGAGTCTCCTCCTCAGAAACTTATAGACAACCATAGACTTCAGGTAAGATTGATAGGGCTTTCCAAAAGTTGTATGGTAGATTGGAGCACAAACACCCTTGACATTGATACACATTGTTGTTGCTAATGTCAGATCACACTAGCATTCTAGAATTGTGTCAAATAAATTGGTTTCTCTCTGATATATATGTCATGGCAGTTAAATAAATCCTCTTTTTGATTCATTGTCATTTAAGGCTGTAATATTTCTAAGGATTTGGTTGTCTTCAAGGTTTATTTGAATTATTTTAGGTAAGTAAGCCATTGTATGTTACCATGATCATCTGCACTGTTATTTCTACGTTTTAAAAAAACGTGTTTTCCGTTAAATCGAAATTTGAAAAAACAATATAGATCAACTCTCAGAATATCTGTCTAATGAGAACCAGACCCAAAGACTCAACTGCTATAGATGTCACATATTTCAGATCAGGTCACTTATTTTTAGCTTCTCGTCTATTTATAGACAGAGAAGCTATTAGAGTTGATAATTAAAAATAGCAATGAATAAACCATTTCAAACAACACTGTTCAGACTTGCTAACTTGAATAGCTTTTCTCTTTTGCTATGTGGAAAACTACAGGATGTTGAATATACGGCTAGTTTTCAATCGGGTTCGAACCCACAACATACGGCATCAGTCGCCTAGCGGAGAGGCAACAGAGAGAACCGCTCGGCTAAATCACCACTCCCAAAAAGAGTGGTTCAATAGCCGGCTAAGTTGTTACATTTTTCTGACTGAGACCGCTCCACACGTTGTAGAGTTCGTGAAGCACTCACGCACGCACGCTCACTATCACACATCACACATACAAACTTTATCAAAGCGAAGCAACGAATACATTGCTTTTAACTGGGCGAACGATAGCCTCGGGGACAATTCTGTCCACCAGCAGAGCTATCAACCCAGGATAGAAAATACGGCTAAATAAAAAGTTGAAAATATGGCTAAATAAAAAGTTGAAAATACGGCTAAATAAAAAGTTGACTTCTCACTGCAGCAAGAGTTCGTTTCTGTAATCTTATGTCTTACGGATAAATATCTGTCATATTTAAAATATAGTTGAGCACCTTAGACCTTTATGACTCATTTAGGTGCCAAAATTGTATTTAAAGTGCTGAGAATTAGGAATCATTCTTTAACCAAACCCATCGTCTGTTAGGTTGTAATGAAACACAACACATTTGCTCAGATCCTGACTTAAACTTTCCTGTAACTTTATGTTGATGTGATGTAATGTAGAAATGTCTTTGTTGTTGATCAATGATCATTTAAATGTACTTTTCAGACCTTGGAAGCAGTATTTTTAAAATTGTGTCAACAGAAGCAAGCTCCTGAGGATATCTCCAGTGCTGTAAGTAAACAAATTGTCAATAAGTTTAATGAAGAGAAGAAAGTCTTTGTCTTAACAAAGGACAGCTAATTGTTCATAGATGTAACCACTTTGAAACATGAAATTTCTGAGCAATATTTTCAGCACAGAAATAATATTTTCTTCAAAATGTAGAATCATTGGGATATTTGGTCAAATATGTTGTATGTAACTGACTGTACTTGCATCTCAGGATGATGCAGTAACTTTACATGTTATATTCATCCATGAACTGCAACAACTTTAAGGTTAAACTATGAGCCTGATGATTTGTGATGAAATAATACAAAGAAATGACAAAGACAATCAAGATGATTGTATCATTCTGTTTCTAAACCAATGCTGTTAATTTAACACTTCAAAGCCTTCAAGGAAAATACAATAAAACTCACCATCAACCACATTTGCTATCCTCAGTGCTACATCTGAACTCTAGGTTTCATTCAATTTACAATTTAGATGCTGTAGATATCACTTTCTGCCCATGACCCTTCCAAATGGTTGTTTGTTTTCAGCATTTGTTGATTACTAGCATTGTAACACGTATCTTATTAATTTTGTTTTAACTATTTCAGCTGAGTGACGTTTCGGTCAACTACCAGACAGCAGAGTATCTCAGTGTCAATCAGAGTCATTCTAGTGATGAAGAAGTGCAGAAGAGTTATGAAGAAGCAGATGAATACACATCACTACTAGGAAACAAAGACAAACAAGTAAAAAATTTGGGATCTAGTTACCATAGTAACAACTCAGGTACAGCATCATTTGCAGTCTTATCAAGTCAATATGGATTTATTGAACTCATACATATTATACCAGTATGTATCAAGATCATTGTCAACAGCTGTACTTTTTTACAGAAAGGACATTTTAAAACACTGATTTTTCAATGTTGAATGTCACATGTGGTTACCAGTATGGCAACACTGCCAAGATTTCACCTTTTAGCAAATGATATTTCATGCAATGATGAAAGCATTACTAGTATATTCAGGGAATGTCCACAATGATAAATGCAATCATCAGATTTTTGAACTATTTTAACGAAGCGTTCACTGTTAGAATCCAAAGTTTTGTCAGGCCATGGGTGTGGCAGTCATGACTTCAAACTACACTCTATTGTTCATACAGGACTGAGGTATTCCCATATGTACTTGCATTGGAATAATTGTACAAATTTAAAACTTGTTGACATACAGAGTATGGCTTCAACATAATAAATGATCAATCCCAACATCATTTCTCAAATTCGTGCTGTATAGAATTTTAGTAACTCAACAGAATACAGTATTCACTGGTTGTTGTACATATACCCTCTTTCTCTGTATGATTAGGTTGTCAACAATGCACGGCTAATTGTGAGACATGCATTCCTAGTGGTTGGCATATTCTTGCCTTGTTCATCAAGGATCTTCTCCGCTTCAAACGAAGGCCAGGGTGAGTTAAAAATATACCATGCATAGATACATATGTCTTTGGCAGCATAGTTGTAAAATATAGCCATGATTTTGAAAAATCAAGTGTTATTTTAGTTTGAGAGAGTATTGGAAGTTAATATTACACAGTGCAGTAGCAGTCATACGTAAACTCTATATCTTTGTGAACAGTTGTGTGGAATTTAAGGAAAACCATATGCAACGTACTTGGGAATGTTAGTGTTACAACTGTAGAATCTTATAGAATGTTATGGAATGTGAAGAAAATGCAGTTAGCGATCTGATTCATAAGTTTGACTTTCCATATTTGCACTATTCCACTGCCAAAGCAGAGAAGCAATTTAGATCAATTGTTTAAAGAATTTATTTAAACAAAGTACTCTAATATCAAGGATGTTCAGAAATTTGACAATATTATATTTAGGTGAACACCTTGGCTAATTTTCTTGTGTAATTAAATTTGTTATATTATCATCTATATTTGGCAAACTAGACCAAATCTTTGACACATGATTTCAGTGTATCCTAATGCTATTATCTATCTATCTAGGTTCTTAGTTTTCCAGCTAGTATTGCCAGTGATCCAAGTCGTCTTATTCAGTCTGGCTGTCGGTGGAACTCCACGCGGCCTGTCTATTGCCATAGTAAATGAAGAAAATCCTCCACAATTCAGTCAAGTTTATCTGCAGAGTTTAAACAATGATACTATTCATCAGGTGAGTGACACACAGTGAGTGACACACAGTGAGTGACACACAGAGAGTGACAAACAGTGAGTGACACAGTGAGTGACACAGTGAGTGACACACAGTGAGTGATCAAGACACCAACAGATGTGTAATAGTCAAGGTATTCTATTGTTGACAGATATCTATCAACAATGTATTTCATCCTTTTTCCAAATTTGCTATTCACTCCCACTAATCATCAGTGTTATTGGCGGTGTCAGGATTTTTTGCTGTTCATTAAATTGCATTGTGTCACCTGGTAAGGCAACCATCTCCTATCCTTCTGTAATGCAAGGTGGTAGGACTTGGAAACAATACAGTTACATGTGATCCAAAAATATGATATATTATTCATGTCATGCTGCAATTTCAATGCATCCAGTGTTAGTGATGAAATAATGTTTTCATTTTCACTTAATAACTAAACAATAATTAATTTGTGCCATCTTTCCTTAAAGTTTGTATCTGACTCCTGTGAAACATGACAAGTCTGCAGTAATGGATTAGTGTTGAAAAGTAATGGTTACATGGCTTGCTGTCATAAAGACAGTGAAAAGGGATGGCTATTCTTTCATTCACTTGTCAAAACTTTGATATTAAACACCAAATCAGTGATTGAGACAAAACCTTTCATTATTTCCAGACAGCATGTCTGCCATGTTCAGGGGTAATTAAGTGGACTGTCAATTATTTTATTTCAGCAACTTTCCTTCCTTTGGGAAATTAGAACTGCTGCAGTATTCTTAAATATGATTTTCTTCTAGGACTTGAGCTCAGAACGATCTTAATGACCCAATGTTTCTGTTAAGATCGAAAAATGGAATTTGAATTTATTTATTTGCAGGTACCGATATCAAACCTATCGGACGCCATTGATGGAGTTAAACAGGGTCACTACTGGGGAATCATTCACATGGGACCAACATTTTCACCAGATCTGATCAAGAGGTATTCTTTACACTTTAATTTGTTTAAGAGCCTATAGCTTTGCAGTGGTATCATAGTTATCTGATAGCTTTGTAGTGGTATCAAAGTTATCTGATAGTTTTGTCATAGTGGTATCAAAGTTATCTGATAGTTTTGTAGTGGTATCAAAGTTATCTGATAGTTTTGTCATAGTAGTATCAAAGTTATCTGATAGTTTTGTCATAGTGGTATCAAAGTTATCTGATAGTTTTACATAGTGGTATCAAAGTTATCTGATAGTTTTGTCATAGTGGTATCAAAGTTATCTGATAGCTTTGTAGTGGTATCAAAGTTATCTGATAGTTTTGTCATAGTGGTATCAAAGTTATCTGATAGTTTTGTCATAGTGGTATCAAAGTTATCTGATAGTTTTGTCATAGTGGTATCAAAGTTATCTGATAGTTGGTGTATTTTTTTCACTTTAAGAATTACAATTGTTTAGGTTAATGAACTTACAACTACTGTTCAGCCAAAAGGAATTTGCTATCAACATTGTGTGGAAAAATTACCTACTCTTAGAAATGTGATATGATTTTAGGTACATGGCTGTTTCAATAGCCCAATACGTATGATTGCAGATATGTCTGTTTCAATTAATACAATACATATGATTTCAGGTACATGGCTGGTTTCAAAGTAGACAATGATACCATAGAGGGCAGCACTATCAAAGTTACTTTGGATATGACTAGTAAGTCTGTACTTTTCATCACAAATTTGTTAATCTTAGAATGGATAGTAGCATTGTTTGAGCAGATATGAATATGGAACAAACACAGACATTGGTACGATAACTCAGTGTAGGTTTGACTTATGGCTGACTGTTGCAGAGACTAGGATGCAAAACAGTGGATTATTTCGTAGTGTGAGACAAGACTATGGTAGTCATTCAAACAAAATCAATCAAGCATGTCTAGACAAACTAATTACTGTGAATGTGAAAAGATGTGCATGGAAAAAGTTACATACTGAATAATTATGGAAATAATCTAGCTCAGCTGTTTTTTTGGTAATTTTCTATGACATCAACCCAGCCTTGGTTTCATGTCCATCTTTGATGACATCAACCCAACCCTGATCTCATGAGAACCAAATCTTCACAAACAAGCGAATCAAAGTTGTTATATGTCAGGTGTAAACTACACTTTCAAGGAATATTTTTGATGCATGTGTTCAATTCTTCAAGGGAAAAACTTGATTGAAGTGACATTTGTATGTAGGTCCAGGATCAAATCTTCCAAAATAACAGATGTTCTATAAAGTAACCCAAGAATAAACTGATCAGTGATATCAATCTATGCAAGACCCAGCTTAGATTTTTCCATTCATTTTAAAAATGTTTAATATCTGAATTATCTTTCCATCATATTGAAATTAGTTTTTAGTCCCCACGGACACCGTCCGGGGGGACTTATAGGTTTGGTCATGTCCGTGCGTGTGTGCGTCCGTGCGTGCGTGCGTGCGTGCGTGCGTGTGTGCGTCCGTGCGTGCGTCCGTCCGTTCACGCAGATATCTCAGAGATGCAAGAAGAGATTTCATTCAAACTTGGTACAAGGATTACTTCATATGTCATACAGATGCACGTCGATTTGTTTTGTGATACGATCCAATATGGTCGCCAGGCGGCCATTTTATTACGATTTTTTCATGTACAGAGCCATAACTCAGACATGTTTCAACCGATTTTATTCAAAGTTGGTACAATGACATTGACCAATGTCATAGATATGCACATCAATTTGTTTTGTGATACGATCCAATATGGCCGCCAGGCGGCCATTTTATTACGATTTTTTCATGTACAGAGCCATAACTCAGACATGTTTCAACCGATTTTATTCCAAGTTGGTACAAGGACATTGACCAATGTCATAGATATGCACGTCATTTTGTTTTGTGATACGATCCAATATGGCCGCCAGGCGGCCATTTTATTACGATTTTTTCATGTACAGAGCCAGATCTCAAACATGTTGCAACCGATTTTATTCAAAGTTGGTACAAGGACATTGACCAATGTCATAGATATGCACGTCATTTTGTTTTGTGATACGATCCAATATGGCCGCCAGGCGGCCATTTTATTACGATTTTTTCATGTACAGAGCCATAACTCAGACATGTTTCAACCGATTTTATTCCAAGTTGGTAAAAGGACATTGACCAATGTCATAGATATGCATGTCGATTTGTTTTGTGATACGATCCAATATGGCCGCCAGGCGGCCATTTTATTACGATTTTTTCATATACAGTGCCATAACTCAGACATGTTTTAACCGATTTTATTCAAAGTTGGTACAAGGACATTGACCAATGTCATAGATATGCATGTCAATTTGTTTTGTGATACAATCCAATATGGCTGCTGTGTGGCCATTTTATTACGATTTTTTCATATGCAGAGGCATAACTCAGGCAAATCTCAACCGATTTTATTCAAAGTTGGTACAAGGACATTGACCTATGTCTTACATATGTACGTCAATTTGTTATGTGATACGATCCAGTATGGCCGCTAGGCAGCCATTTTATTACGATATTTTCATGTACAGAGCAATAACTCAGACATGTTTCAACGGATTTTATTCAAAGTTGGTACAAGGAGATTGACTAATGTCATTCATATGCATGTCAATTTGTTATGTGATACGATCCAATATGGCTGCCTTGCGGCCATTTTATTACGATTTTTTCCTGTCGAGGGCCATAATACTCTAAGGCATATCTTAACCGATTTTATTCAAAGTTGGTACAAGGACATTAAACTATGTCATACATATGTTTGTCAATTTGTTTCTTGATATGATCCAATATGGCTGCATGGCAGCCATTTTGTTACAATTTTTTCGTGTCCTTAGCCAAAACTTGGGCATGTCTCAATTAATGAAGAGGACTCTATCCTCTTAGGACATGTAATCAAAGTACCCATTAACAAGTGGGGACTGTGTCATCAACGATGACTTGTTAAGTAATGAAGTATTGTAAGTGACATTGTTGATAAAAATATCTCATCTCACTGTAGATACAGGAGAGCATGTCTAGATACAGTATGGAGCAATTTGTCCTGATAAAAGGACACTCAGTATATCTTTCAACTAGAAGAACGGTGATTTTATGAATGCAAAAAATGATCATATTTCATCAAATTTGAGGTCATGTCCAGACATCCAAAGTAGGTTTTAGAGTAAAAATACAAGCAATTAAAAATTTAATATGTAATATTCCCTCAAAAATTGAAATTTCATCATAGGTTTTATTTTAATGTGAGACCATTCTATTTATTGCAGACCAACAAATAGCTATAACGCTTACACAAGAAACTCTAAATTCATATCAACAGTTTGCAGATATTATCATTAAAGGTATTGGAGGAAATCCATTGCTTGCTCAACTCCCAGTTGTGGTGAGTGTCGTGTACCTTGATTTGATGAGGGTTGTCAGCAGAGTTTTACTTACAAAGACAACATGAAAATGATAGCATTTGACAATCTTATACATACACATACATTGAAATCATTGTAAAGTGTGTGTGTGTGTGTTGTATCTTGTATGGTGTAATGATATATACCTACTGTCTTCTATCTTGGTCAGTGACAGTAAAGGTGGACCAACACAATGCATATTGTCAATATTTAAAAGTGGATGGAACTCTTCAAAGAATTGTCATTGTTATTTTTCAGTTTACTGAGCCAATTTATGGAACTACGGATTCCAACTTCACAGATTTTATGGCTCCTGGTGTCATTTTAAGGTAAGGCAGTCTTGGTAATTCTGCTTATCATTCCAGTATCTCATCGTAATTTTGAAAAGATTTTTTAAATTGATATATCTGTGTCCATGTTCTTAATCATCACCTGTCACAAGTAATACACTTGTGTCAACCTTTCTTTTAAGTCAGAAATACTTATTACAGAGTTTGTTAGAGATTATAGAAATCAGTATTTACGAATGCAAGACTGTCAGTGTTCAGTGTATTTATAGTTTTCTAGGTGATGGCAAAACCATTTTGTTCATGATTTTAATATCAGTAAACTTATAAGATGCTACTCATTGATTCCATGACCAATTAGCCAAGTATCAGATCATTTAACTAGTCAACTGCAGATCAACATGTTACACCCAGTGTGAATTACTTGCTTTGTTTTTATTTTCCAGTATAACATTTTTCCTAGCGGTTGGTTTGACAGCACTGTCATTAATCATTGAAAGAAAGGAAGGATTATTGGATCGTATTTGGGCTGCAGGTTTGTTCTCCAATTTTCTAAAACATGTTTCTTTTTCTGCATACTTTTCTGATTGGTCATCATAGTGAGATTTGTACCATCTTTTTCACAGTATGTATACTCTATGACCATCATTCATCAGAGATCTTACGGTAGTATGTGCCTCAAAAATTTCCTGAAGGAATCTTTCAACCATTCTCTTCAAAAATCAAGAATAAAAATCAGGGGTCACCGTGCAAATTTTGATACTAGGGAAACAAATAACCAAAGGTTTACTGATATTTAAAATTCAAAATGGCCGCCATCCCTGTGTTAACGCAATGAAGAAAAATAAAATTTTCAAATTTTGAAAAAGTAAGCCATTGAAAATTTTCTTAAGAGCTTTAAATTGACCCCCCCCACAAGTGGTACCGTATATCAGAAAAGAATTGTAAAAGTTTGAGAGTCCAAATATCTAACCCCGAGGCATGTTCTATCTTAATTCCATCTAGTAGTCTGACATTCAATGACTTTAATACTTGGTAACAACAACCTGATCATCATTTAGTCTGCCTCAATGACTTTGGTTACAGCAACGACTGTGAACAACTATGTTCTAATCAAGAAAGGCTTGTTTGAAGTTATGGTGTTTGTTAAATCATCAGTTATTAGCTCTGCTGTCAGCGACGTGGAGCTTATCAAATAGGTTGATTTTCCGTCGTGCATGAACTCAGCGGCTGAATTAATGAATGAATGAATGAATGAATGGGAGCGATGAGACAAAGCCTTGATTATATAGTGTCGTGTGCAAACGTGGATGATTGGCTGGGAAGGAGGATTGATAACAGTCATGGGTAGAAGAGCTGATTGGCTAAGGGGACGACAGTGAAGATGTAAGGAAGGCAGATAGCTAGGTGTAATCACAAAATACATCTGTGATAAAACACAGATTCCACTTATTAGCTCTGCTGTCAGCGACGTGGAGCTTATCAAATAGGTTGATTTCCGTCGGCGTCTGTCGGCGTCCTCTATCGTCGGCGTCGGTCGTCCGTCAACAATCGCCTTCTCCTCTGAAACTGCAAGTCTGATTGCTTTGAAATTTTATATGCAGTTTACTTAACAATTCGTGGTGAAATTTGCATATTTCTATTTTTTGGGCATTGTTTGCTGTTTTTGGTAAAAAAGTCTTCTCTGAAACCGCTCGTCAGATTGCTTTGAAATTTGATATGCAGTTTACTTAGGGTGACTTCAGTTAGATTTGTTCAAATTGTGGTGAAATTTGCATATTTGTATTTTTAAGGCAATTTTTGTCGTTTTTGGTAAAAAAATCTTTAAAAATCTTCTTCTTCAAAACTACCGGTCAGATAGCTTTGATAATTGGTACATAGGTCCCAAGGGATGATGTACTTCAGATTTGTTCAAATTGTGCAGAAATATGCAAATTTGCATTTTTAAGGCAATTTTTGCCATTTTTGGTCAAAAAATGTGTTTCTCAAAAAGTACTGGTCTGATAGCTTTGAAATTTGGTATACAGGTTTCTATAGATGAACTAAGTAATATATATTGAATTTCTGATGAAATCTGTAATTCTGTATTTTTGGGGCAATTTTTGCCATTTTTGGTCAAAAAATGTGTATTTCCAAAACTACTCATCTGATAGCTTTGAAATTTGGTATACAGGTTCCTACAGATGAATTAAATGATATTTATTGAAATTATGATGAAATCTGCAATTTTGTATTTTTGGGGCAATTTTTGCCATTTTGGTCAAAAAACGTGTATTTCCAAAACTACTCATCTGATAATTTGGTATACAGGTATGAACTAAATACAGGTATGAACTAAATGATATTCAAATTATGATGAAATCTTTAATTGTGTATTTTTTGCAGCTATTTTAGCCACTTTTTTCTGGCCACTGAAATGAGCTATCAAAGATTTCCACCTTCTTCATCAACATGTGTCAAAAATAGTTATTCTCTACATTGTAATGTATCTTTAATCTCGACATTTTCTCACTAAGAAGGTTACATGTTCATGAACATACAAGTAAAAGTTGGAGAAAAGAAAATTTAACAATGACAAGAATTCCAAAGGATTTGCAATAAGTTTGAGGCAAAACTGGTTCAAACTGTTGAAGTTTCTTCCTTAAATCATTTAGGCTTTGCTTATGAAACAGAAATTGGATGCCTACAAAATATATCATAGACTCTTTCCATGTCAGTTCATTACTCCATACAATTTCTATTTTGATCAAGGACATTAAAGGGTATTTTGTTTCAATCGCAGGCAGCGTAATGCTATGCAAGCAGTGTTTCGCTGCCTGCAGTTGAAATTGCAATATATGGTACTACTAAAATTTGGTTTGGTAAAGAGATGTGCTCCCAGATGAGCTAGATTAATGCCAAATTTTAGGTATGTAGTGATAGGTGTCTCCAAACACAGAGGGATACTGAAAATGTGGTATTCTGAAATTTTATGATGCCAACCTTTCTATGACACCTTTTATGGACAACCTGTGCACACTAAAACTTGGCAAAATTATGATTTGCATTTGTATATGACTCAGCCTGAGAGAGCAGCACTATTATAGCACAGTGATACAATGTACAGATAGAACGTACTGTTCTTTCTGGTTCTATACAAATCAGGATTCATTCACAAAACCATAGATCCTCAATTAAAACTTGATGGTCTATGACCAAACTCAAATTTATGAACACAAGATGTAATTGACCTTCAGTATGCAAATACTGTATCTCAGTAAATGTAACAATGTTTCAATAAAGCAAACCCTGACTGGGTTATGTCTCACTTGCAATGATCAGACATGATCACCATTCTTATTTTGTATTTTTATTTCTTACAGGTGTCAGTTCAGTTGAATTAATGGTTGCCCATGTCATGACTCAATTTAATGTTATGTTTGTTCAGATTACGTTGATGTTGGTCTTTATATTGGCAGTTTTTCATGTGAGTAATATGAATACAGGCTTTTCAGATTGCAAAGCAATGTGGACATTGTTCTGTGAACATTCAATTGTTAAACCAGTTCCATGTTTACAGGTATTCAAACTGTAATAGATACCTTCAAAATAGCACTCACTTCATCATTTGGTTTGAATATGGAAAGAGATTTTATTCACTTGCTAACTTGCATGTAAAGAAAGATATCAGAAATCCAACGATTTCAGAAGCAGAGGCGAGTCAACATTTTGTTTTGGTAAATATTTATATCTGATAATTAGGATCACTATACCGTAGTCACACAAATATTCTACTCATAGATGCCATGTGAAAAATATTGTGTTATGATGGACATTTGTTGCTGATTTAGCAGGCTGGGATGATGTTCATAAGTTTATAATTTGTTGTCGCATTATTGTGATCAAACAATCTCAACAGATGCCCACTGAAATTTTTATAATTTTTATATTATATTTGCTTTAGATTTTCTAATAAAGTTAAGAATATGTAGTTCCTTTTTAAATATAAATTGTGCATATTTTGTCCTGAAAAAACCTAAAACACAGGTCACAAAGAGAAAACATGTATATGTGAATTTGCATACGTAGAACAACCTAACATTGTTAAACACAGATCATCTTTAAGATTAGTTTTCCCAATTGTGTCATTATTCAGGTTCCGTGTGTTGGATCTGTAGCCTTGGTATTTTTCCTGACTCTAATGCAAGGACTTGTAGGAATGGCATTTGGATTGTTAATCTCAGCCTGTTGTGATGATGAAAACACTGCAATCCAAGTCTCTTTAGGATCCTTCTATCCCACTCTCCTTCTGAGTGGTAAGTACAGTCAATTATCCAGTAGTAAGCATCTCACATAGTCATGGTATAAAATCATCGAGTTTCCTACAGTAAACTGCATAAAAATTCAACTGTGAGTCATAAAATCCTGTGCTGGGATCAGATACACGTTGTCCTTGGCTCTAAATGAGAATATTGATAATTATCTAATGGTGCACAACTGTAAATTAATATGGAAAGGAGTGTATTTATACTTGACAGTGTACAGTAATAAGTGTACTTGTACCCACTGTGACAACTGCACTATACCTAATGGAGAACAAAATGTTCACAAACATATTAAGAAACTACCTCTGATAAATGGTATAATCCTATAATACTTTTATCTTAACAGGTATAATTTGGCCAATTGAAGCAATACCTCATCCCCTTCAATATCTCAGTTACTGTTTACCACAGACCTTTGCTACAGATGCTCTAAGGTGCATAATGTTACGTGGTAAGTGTCCAGATCATAGACATTCTAAAGAGGATTATGTTCCCTGTAACTGAGATCAACCTTCATGTGTACTATACACCATAAAAAGAAAATATATTTATTTATGAAGTTAGCTACTTAGGTTCTGAAGACACTGGAAGTCCCGGTGTTATTCAAAACAGAGAAATAGCTATTGCCAAGCAGCATAGAATCAAGGTCATAGGTCAGGATATATAAAAATAGCACCTGTTATCCATCATCAGATGTTCACTGGCACTTGACAATAAATGATGATAAAGTCAACAATCTCTCACTGGGCGTTCAGTTACAAATTCAAACAGTTTAAAACAATGTTTCTGCTTTTGTCTATGTTTGTTGATGACGGGCTGAAGAAGTCATCCCTCTTTATCAGACAAAAATTAGGAAGCAGCAGTAGCACTGATTTGACACGCTGGTTTGGAATCTGACTTTAGCAAGGCTTACTGGCGTTGGTATATAATCACAGTGCTTTATATACACATTGAGCACAAAACTACTGATAATAACTACATTTAAATTGTCATGACAAGTAGGTTTGAAAAATCAACAATTCAAAAGTATACCTGCAGTGTCTTCATTACTTTTAGTAATTAACTTTCAGCCTTAGTGAGGAAATGATTTCCTTTGTACTTCTTAATTTTATGGACTTTCAGGTTTTTCATTGCAAAGTGATGAAAAGGACAATTCAACTGTGTTCTTATTAATAACATGGTGCTCCTACTGTGTTGAACATAATTTGAAAACGAACACTCTGAATTTAACTTCTGTTTGTTTGAGAAGTCTTTCAATGTGATTCAAACTGGCAAAGTGGCATTACATTCCTTTATATATGTTCTATATTTTCAGGTTGGGGACTTGCATACATTCAAGTGTTGAGAGGACTGCTTGTCACTATTGCATGGGGAACAGTGTTACTACTAGCAGCTGTAATCGTCATTCGAGTTCGCAAATAAGGGGATCCACATATTTACATAGTAGAGTGTATGTTGAATGCTGATGTACGAAACCTACAGGAACTTCACGTAGAGTGGAGATATAATTGTGAAAATACAGTACATATCAGATGAACTCATTAAGATTACATGAAGTCCAAGAGATAAGTGAAGGTATAAATGTGATGATGTTTGTACATTACCAGCTCTCCTTTCCTCAATGAAATTTTTACTGCAGTACTACATAGTCATTCTAACAATTACTTTTTAATTTTTAGGTTTAAATTGCAGAATGCTGTTTTGCAACTGAGTGTGATTAATACTGCCGAAACACTCAAACATCACTATTTTTTTTATGACTGTTCTGTCTCTCTAGGGGTACCAAGCAACTAGGATTTGCTTGACTTTCAATCAAATTAATACTGGTATTCAAATTATCCCCTTCTTGAACCATTTGGTTTTATGTCCATCCTATTCCTATTTGTTCAACTACAATATCAACTGTGAATTTTGATATGTCATTGTGTAGATTAAAATTGAAAATTCTTGTCATTCAGTTGCCTAATTTGTAGATGCCAAAGGACAAGAATATGAATGATACAGATCTGGTTACTAAGCTGCATTGCATGGAAATCTAGTATTTTAGACACAGCTAATATCTTTATTAATATGTAACTTACGTTTTTGTCTTTCAACTGTCAGAGTTATTCACAACAGCACTGGCTTTCTTGAATAAATTTTATGATTTGGCATATTGCCAGGGTGTCATACTAGTATATTGGCAAGTGTGGGCCAGTCTGGAATCTTTTGAATACTTTTTGAGATTAAATTATTCTGGATTATAATAGCCGACTTAGATTGGAATACAAAATTAAAGCATTCACCATATTTGTGAAAATATTACCAGCAAAATTTACACTCATGATTGTAGGATATACGAGAAAGATACTTGATACATTTACTTCTAATGTCCTACTAGTGGTCCATCAAAGTGAGATTGTACAGAAACCACATTATTTATTCCATCTTCATCATTTATCAAGCCTAAACACCATGTGAAATTTAATTATGCACAAATATTTACATTGAAAATGATCCAATGTTCTTGTATGAATATTTATGAAATCACTCCAATTACATGGTCAGAAACACAAATGTATAATATCGTGTAAAGTTAACAGTTGAACAATTTTTTGATGTTTTTATATTCTTAGTGTAACTTTCATGTTCTGCTTGATTGTTTTTGTCAACCTGTGATGTTATTTCAGTTCATAGATTTATGCATAACATACTGTGCACACAAATAGAGTAAACACCCCTCTCCTGTCAATGGTTTTACCCAAATACAATGTAAGCCACATTGTGATGTTGATAATTTTATCATACCAGTATATTGATGGTGCAAATACAGCGATCTGATTGGTCGAGACGTGAAAAGAACCATGGTATATACGCGATATACCATGGCTGGCACATGTGCGAGCTCTCAGCTTGAGCAAAAATCCTTTTTTGACGTTCCATGCCTGAATTTCAATATACTGTTATGATATAATAGCAATAAATCACACCCAGCAACGGTATACCACTCAATTTTGACCAGTTCACTTCATATATGCGCTCGCTATCACTAATGCATATATGTCTTGAACTGGTCTAAATCTTGTGGTATACCATCGCTGGGTGTGCTTTATTGCTAAGCTGTACTATGAATTATTTATGAAGAAATTTTCAAGAAGCAATGCAATATTTTGTAGTAAACCTTGAATTATGAATATAATTAAATGCGGTACAAATATAAATTCAAGACTTTGCTGACAATAAAATAGTAATTGCACGTTTCATTTTATTGTGTATGTTGTCCAAGTCCAGTGGAGAGTCTAATATAGTATAGGTGGTTCTGGCAATCCCTCTAGTGGTGAAATGCTGGTTGTTCATGATATACTGTTTATCAAGCTTCCATCCAGAGGTATCTATCTGGAATCTTTACGTCTCAAATCTCTTCAGAAATGCCTGGATTAACTTCTTTCAAAGTTTTGTGTAGGTTAGGACTAAAATCTCTGTTTAGAAATGTCAGGCTTAATTTCTTTCAGTTTTGCATAGGTTTGGACTGAAATCTCTATGTGGGAATGCCTGGATTGAATTCTTTCAAAGTTTTGCAAATTCAGTTGTCAACAATAACATAACACAGTGGAATGGTAAGGTGGTCATTAGCATACATACGTATGCTGACTGAGCAGGTAATGAACAAGTGGGATATGCTATGCAAATCAGATGTGTGTCCACTTATTCATGACATGTCTGAAATGGCCTGGTTTCTGATTGACACATTTCTTGATGGCCCAATCTCAACACGACACACAAACCAGGGTACAGTGAAACAGATTGATTTGATGGCCATGTTATCAATCACTAGTCTTGCAGTATGGATAGGGTTGAATTTGATCCTAAGAGTGAGTAAAACCGATTTTCACGGCTGGCCACCCTCCCTTGGTTATGGCATACGCTATGCTTCCACTTAAACCTAGGTTTTGATGGAAGTGTAGCGTATACAGTAATCGAAGAGAGATCCAAGACTACTACATTGGACAAGCTGTAAACAGCTGTACCAAGTTAACTGTGCATTCAGGGCTTTCTATGTGTTGCAGAGCTGAAAGGAACTCAAATCTGATATCATATACTAAACTGGTTTTATCGATAATATTCATATTTCATAATTATCTATTTTGTAAAGACTATGAACACCTCAGTCTGTGGTAGGCCAGATTTTGAAGACAAAGGAGCAATAAAATTAGTACAACAAATATTTGCTAATGTTAAGATAAATTTTAACAAGGAACATCCCTAGGCAGCTCCATATCAAATTTGAAATGTCTAGGACCAGTGCAACATTTTGACCAAACATGTGAAACAAAGCTCCATTAATGTGCCAAATGCAAATTTTGTTATCGTTTGAGAAAACCCAAATTAGGCCATCCTTTGGGACTTGTAATCACAATGAAAGTCTTTGACCAGGACTTTCAAAGAAGAGCAAAGTCAGCAGATGACAATAATGACTGCCGATTATCAACCGGTCTCAGACTGATAAAGGTCATTGACAGCAGTCTGCATCAGTTAAAAATTACACGCAAGTTGGCCACTGTATTTTTGTGTTCTATTCAGAGGCACCACTTCGACATGTCAGGGGTCAGACATGTCAGGGGTCAGACATTTCAGGGGTCACATATCCCTTCCACCATCCCCATAACATAGTAGAATGACGGTATCCCAGTGTTCATTCCTATACCTGTAACGGCCTTGGTAAGGGTGTAAATTATGCAAATGATGTATCCATTTCATGCGTGTGCAGATCCTAGATTGATGATTGTTCATGAATAGAAAAATGCAATTGGTTTATATGAAAAACTAAGTTTGCTGAAAAAGGTTTCAAATTCAGGACAAATATCAGTTGCCCAACAACTCGTATACATGTTGTAGGTCGAGTTGCAAAGTTGTTCATCACAGTAGACTTTGTAAGGCAGTGATGTAAACTGATCTACTATGAGAATCAAATGGTGGTATTAACCACAGTCCCTCCATCATGGAAGGTGTTAACATTTATTATTAGGGTTACAATTATCAGATGCTGAAAAGCATCATGGGTAAAGGTTGTTTGGTAGCCATCTTGAATTTCAGAGTCTTTTACATGTAATCTGTTGATCAACCCCAATGAGATATTTTCATGTGAGAGTCAGAAAGATTGTTCCTAATGTTGATGGAACACCAAAAGACACTGTCAATGTTAAGTATGTCAGATGACTCCGTAATCAACTATGGCTGTGGTCCATGCATCACAGGGCTGGATAGGTAGGAGAAGTAAAAACCTTGGTGATCGACACATAGACACAACAAAAGAGGACATGACTTACCTGCCATAATAAAGGTGACTGAGGATTTGGAAAAAAGTATGCTGTACAACCATCTCCAACTGCTTGTGATATCCTGTAAATCAGCATGGAGAAAGATTTGTGGAGACAGAAAGCAAGCAATTTTTACGTTAATTGCTGGATGGAGTCATTAGGGCAATTCTTACAAATGGAGTACTTTTGAAAGGCTCACAGGAAAGCTGTCTTTTGTTCACTTTTCTGGACTTGGACCTGTAAACCTGCCACTGTCCTTCACTAAGTCAACTGACAAGAATTATTATGACTGACCTAGGGAGTCAAGTGCTATTTAAGAGGGAAAATATTATGGACTGTGATACATGAAAATGCCTTGGAATCACTGCTGATGTGTTTAAATAATTTTTTTAATTTTCCAGAATAAAATTCTGTACATTCTGTACATGTACAAATCTGTATAAATCTAAGTATAACAGTGATCAACTTGGAATGCATATTATGTACAATTCATGAACAAAGCTGACCAATCATGATATCAAACACTGAACCACATTTAGATTCTGAAATGAAAAATACAACTGAATGTTGGAAAATATAAAATGATTTTGAAATGCACATTTGACATTTAATAATGTTGGAAAAGTGGCACAAACATCTTTCTCAGAAAAGTGCCGTTTTTTGATAAAAGCAAATGACTGTAATCAAAATGTACTCTTTGTATGGATCAATTAAAAATCCATACATTTTGGAGGGACTCTGAGTGCAGTGATACAATGTATGAAGGAAAAAACTCTACAGTTGGATTTGGACTCCTAAAATTCACAGTATTATTTGACATCTATGTCTGTAGTAATTCATTGAGTTTCATTGCACAGTATGGTTTAGTATTTTTTATTTTTATTTTATTTTATTTTATTTTTATTTTATTTGATACACAGATCAACGGGCAAACCCACTAACAGATCTGCGAAACAAAAAAGTCACACAATCACAAGACAAATGTACAAGACAACCATAAAAGTAGCACGATACATTAAATTGAAAAAAAACATACACGAATCAAAAAGGAGAACTGTTAAAATGACTGGATAAAATAGTTTTAAACTACACAGCGTAGAAAAATATCTATATTACATTTAAAAGAGATATCATTAAAAACAGACATGCATCTGGGCACTGTCGAGAATTTTCTGCAATTAACAGAACACAAGTCTGGTTTAAAAAGGGGTTTCCTGCGTAAATTTCTACTTGGGGCATAAAAGCAGATTTGATTTAGAATATCTGGAGCATCATAATGTGAATGAATTATTTTGTACAAAAAGCACATGTCAAGGGTTAGTCTTCTATTGTGTAACTTAGGAATGTTCAGAATTCTGCAATAAATGGGTAGCTGGATTTACTGCAGTGAACATTGAGTTTGCGACAAATGTATTTCACAAATTTAATTTGTACTCTCTCGATTTTTTCTGACCGGCCCTTCTGGTGGGGTGACCACACAACAGAGCCATACTCTAGAATAGATCTTACATAAACAAAATACAGAGAAATAATTGCTGAAAGTCATTGAATGGCTGGCAGAGACGCTTAATAAAACCAAGAGATTTGAAGGCTCTAGAAACAATGTTATTGATGTGAAAAGAATAATTAAGGTTGGAAGTAAGGTAAATGCCCAAATCCTTGACAACAGAGACCCGTTGAAGAGGGGTACCATTGATGGAGTAATCAAGAGAGGAAATGATTCTTTTCTTAAGTGTAAAACTGATAAATTTACATTTACTGATATTAGGTGACAGTTTCCAGTTGTTACACCATTGTGCAAATTTGTCAAGATCTTGCTGTAACATGACACAGTCAGCGAGGGATGTGATGGTGCGATAGATCTTGGCATCGTCGGCATACAAGCTGAGCTTTGCAGAAATATCTAACAGTGAAATATCGTTAATAAACATAACAAAAAGTAGTGGCCCCAAGAGTGAACCCTGGGGCACACCTGACGAAGCAATGTACCATTTTGACGAGCAACTACCAAACACTACCCTCTGTCGTCTGAGATGAAGATAAGAAGCCAGCCAACTGTGCAGATTACCACATATACCGAATTTGGCGGCTTTGTACAGGAGAAGTGTGTGACAGACACTGTCAAAAGCCTTGCTAAAGTCCGTGTAAATTGAATCTACCTGTTGTTTATTGTTCAGTGAAACAGAGATGAAATCTGTATAATCCACTAAGTTAGTTGTAGTGGATCTGTTTTTAACAAATCCGTGCTGGTCGATGGAAATATTTGGTTTAATATGTTGATAGATATGAGGAACAATAACTGCCTCGAAGATCTTAGCAAAAAGAGGCAACAAGGAGATTGGGCGGTAATTTTCAACTGCTGATTGACCACCAGATTTAAACACGGGGACAACATTGGCCTGTTTAAACTGAGAGAAAACTGAGAAGGAAACTGACCAAGAGAAATGGATTTTTGGAATAAAATTTGGAGGGGAACAACAAGAACATCGGTACAGTGTTTAATGATGCAGGCGGAGATACCGTCCGGGCCACTCGCTTTGTTCAAGTCTAGAGAAGCGATGACTTTCTTAATACTGTCCGGACATATATTAACATGTGTCAGTGGAAGAAGAGTAGAAAAACACCAACGCGGAGTTCAATAACTTTGGGCGTTTTCAGATGATATTTGACCTTTGACCCCAGATGAACCACAAATTATTCACGTGAACGGTACAGCCTGCGTTGAATGTTGAATTTTCATTTGCTACTCTGAGCAGGCACACACAATGCGTTCGTAATAAGTATGCCATTGAGAGATGCAGTGTACGACAGTTATTTATTAAATACTAGGATTCATGTCCTCATATGCCGACTGAAGTACAGTGAAATTCCAGAGCTGGTCAGAACAGCCTATGTATGCACAGTCAGATGTACTACCGGTACACCACGGAATTTTTGTCTGGAACTAAATGGTTGACAATATCATTGCTCATCATACTTATACAGGCTGTGTTGACACCCAAAATAACTGATATATAGATAGGCAAATAATTATTCTTAAACTTCATTTAAAATGATATTCTGAAAGTTCCTTTTTCAATACAATTTTTTAAGATCTTAAAAATCATGATGGACAGATATGATTCCCAAACTTCATAGCACTGTTAATAGTATAACTGCACCACAGTTGAGAATCTACAATTTTAAATTTCATTTGTAAACCAGACAACTTGCTGAAAAAGTAGCATACCTTTACACACATTTCTCACATTTATAGATATTTTTCCTATGCACTTTCAATATACACATTTCATTAATTATGACACTGTACAATAATAATTTTTTTCATCTTAGTATTTCATATCAAGAGCAGCATGCTTCAAATAGCATTCATAACTAGCCTAGGCAGTATTATTAGTTCTTGTTTTCAGAGATGAAACAGCAAGATGTTATAGCACTCTTGGCAATGTTTTAAGGTATTTGTAGCAATTTCTTAAAGTCTTTGTATGTAAAATTAATTTGTCCAAAATAAAGTAAAAACGACACTTTGAAGTTTTTGAACAATATTAGTAGCTTCTCATCTTGAAAGCTATAAATATAAATTAACTTTGAACATGCTACAACTGACCAGGACAGGAAGAAAGATTCAAGACACAGAGACTTAATGTCAATAACACAAAAAGTTTTGAGTGAAATATTTACAATATACTATCTACAAAAGGTGAATTGCACATTCAAAGTATGAGAAAGACACTGAGACGCCGTATTACAATATCTCAAAAAAATCCCAATGGAGACAATGCATTCTCATGGATACATTTGAAAAGTGGACAGTGCTAAAGTCTTTAAACAATGAATGCTCTGTACTCATTCTGGACGGAATACACTTTATCACATAATTTGCAATTTGACCGATACTGCTTCTGAAGCCGATGTTTCTGTACCAGATTCAGCAGAATTGAAGGAAATCTTTTACTTCCAAGCAGAGCTCATAAAATCATCTACACCTGAAAACATCATGTGAGGATCTTCAGACACACGACTTTTGACATAATCTTCAAATTCATTCCAACGTTTCAGATCTCTTGGGAATCTGTTAGGTAGAAGATGTTCCTCCAAGGCAGTTGGTTTAGGAATTGGTGGCGCTGCTGGTGTGTGTGATACCAATACATAACGTCTGGTGATGCAACAGAAAGTATCAAATGTTTAATTGTAGATGAATGACAGTCATCCACTGTACAGTTTTTACAAGAACTCCAATTCTCATTTCTTTCAAAGGGTTTTCTTAATTTAATTTTTGAGCCTTGTGTAGTTTCTTTGAAACAGTATGTCATCGCCAATTGACTGATTGATATTTCTAATTAATTCCATCTTTACAGATGTCTACACTCTTTAAGGCAGTGTACAGCTCAATGCAATTCACTAGTCTAACTGTAGTCATTACAGAATTCCATCTTGTCAAATGAATGGCAAAAGTTATAAGTAGTGATGATATATTATGCATAGGGCTGCCTATGTAATGTTAAACTAGTTTCTCTAAGTTACCTTTTTCTTGAAAAATAAACTTGTTCTTAACTACATGACCCTGATCATAGAATGCACTCAATATATTTCTGACTGCATATACTTAAAGCAAAGTTGTTAACACTTATATGTTTGGGTAACCAGAGAGCCTTGCTGTGAGTCATTGAAAATTGTGAAATTGAATGGAAGAAGTATGATAACAAGTTATCAAGTATAAAAAGTGGTAATGGAAAACTGTTTCAAACTGAATAATATTTCTCATAATATGACAAATTTTAAAATTCTGTTTTGTTACACAGAGTGCCTTTTGAACAGTTGATATGCTTTGAAATTGCAACAAGGATAACTCAATCTATATATTTCTGACTGCATATACTTAATGCAAAGTTGTTAACACTAATATGTTTGAATAACCAGAGAGCCTTGCTGTGAGTCATTGAAAATTGTGAAATTGAATGGAAGAAGTATGATAACAAGTTATCAAGTATAAAAAGTGGTAATGGAAAACTGTTTCAAACTGAATAATATTTCTCATAATATGACAAATTTTAAAATTCTGTTTTGTTACACAGAGTGCCTTTTGAACAGTTGATATGCTTTGAAATTGCAGCAAGGATAACTCAATCTATGCAAAAATGAGTGAGACATGATATCATTTTGTATTTATGCTGTGAGCAATTTGCATATCAGCATGTTTTTGTCAAATTATTAAAGACATTTCTGGCGATCCCTGGAATCGCCTTTGTTCTGGTTTTGTAAGAGGATTATGGAGATGTGATAGCCTTTTGTTTTCCATTGAAATTATAATCTTGTTAGTAAATTTTCTGATGAGACAATCTGGCGCCAACGAATGCCTTTAAGTATATTTCCTGTACTTACCTACACTTGCTTGGTACAGATTTACTTGGAGGTGGCTTTTTCAGAATCAATTGTTTGCCATTACCTGGTAAATGTTCAAACACTTCTGACTCATTCACTTTAATTCTTGTTGGTTGTTTGTTGAGACGTACTCTGTAAAACAAATTATGGATACAAATTATGTATACACATTATGGATATAAATTATGTATACAAATTATGGATATAAACTATAGATACAAATTATGAATACAAATTATATATAAAAATTATGAAATCCCTGATACAAATTATGGGTACAAATTATGTATACAAATTATGGATGCAAATTATAAATACAAATTATTGATACAATTATGGATACAATTTTATTACAATAGCAGCTACTAAATATTGGTTTTGATATTGCAGATTGTTAACCCTTCAACTGAAGTGAAATCAGGGAAATAAATTTCATTTGGTATGGTATTATTTCTGAAAACTTTACATGACTGCCTGTTAACAGTGGTTGAAAAAACTGGTGATGAAATAAAATAAAAGGCTCTAATTCTTTAATCAACAGAGACTGTTCCACCCTCAAGACACTTCACATCACTGGACCATCACCATAGTGTTATGCTTCACTGTATAGAGCACCTGTCTATTATTAGTACAAGTATAAAGTTTGTAGTCATCTATAGCATTAGATGACTTTGTCTTCCCATTACTCCTTTCTCAGACCTGGTCCCCTGACCTGGTCACATTCCCTTGCTAGCTTCACCAGTTTGCTGATACAAGCTGTACTTGGTTAAACTGATTGGCTTATTTGATCTGAGTGTCCGTAGCCATTGAGGAGCTTAGAGAGTCTACTATCCACACTGATTGCCATGGCAACTACTTGGTACAATAAAGCTTAGAGTATATACACTGTGGCCATGTACCATTGATAAACTTCTGTTTACACAACATAAATCACTATTGCCCTTAGTTATGAAGTTTTCAATCAAAGAAGAATCACCTTACAGTAAATGCTACTAAAAATGAGACTGTTAGTTACAGCCATGTAAAGCTGGTTTTTGTTTCAGTTTTGCCATGGTTCATAAACTAGCTGTGATACCTAAAGAATTGTGTGATCTAGAGATGGTGTGAATAGCAGACTGGATCAAAAAGATATTTATTTATTTATTTATTTATTTACTATGTTTCCTCACTGGCATACATATATAACAAGACCGAATAGAGACACCCAAATATAAAAAAACAACTAGACTGCGAGAGAAAAACCTGTTGCACCACAGTTAAGCAATACATACAAAGTCGGGACAAAAACAGAAGCCAGTAAATGGTAGAGATAAACAGGTGTCGAACACCTCTAGCACTGTCCCACCATACATCAAAAATGGGAAAACAAGGGCTCAACAGCCATGGACAACAGTCTTTTGTACAACAAATGAACTTATGGAGCCAGCAACTATGTGGGACAGCTATAAGACAAAGACAAACAGAATTGCCAGAAAAGAATCATTTTTCATTTTGCTGTAGTCTTCTCAATCAATGTAAACTGTAGGGTAATCTTTACGGCAAACACTGATAACTGAACTTGCAGCGGTAAGTATGACAACATCAGGATGATGTCAGTTTCAGCGCTCAGTCTGCTGCAACATAGAACCTTCATCACATAAATCAATCCAATTTGCCAATACATCCAAATATTGATATTGGAAGCAGATTATAGTCTGTGATTGCCAGATAGATGAGTCTGTTGAGCAGAATAGAGTCTGACTTACCTAAATGGTAAATTGGCTGCTAGATTGACGAGTCTGTTGAGCAGAATAGAGTCTGTCTGACTTACCTAAATGGTAAATTGGCTGCTAGATTGACGAGTCTGTTGAGCAGAATAGAGTCTGACTTACCTAAATGGTAATTGGCTGCTAGATTGACGAGTCTGTTGAGCAGAATAAAGTCTGACTTACCTAAATGGTAAATTGGCTGCTAGATTGATGAGTCTGTTGAGCAGAATAGAGTCTGACTTACCTAAATGGTAAATTTGCTGCTAGATCTTCATCTTCTTTGAACTTAGCAAATGCAGATTGAGGTCTGTTCAGTGTTGTAGAGACTGATGTTGGTGCATTCATAAAGCCAGCACTCTGTGCTCTTCGTTTCAAAGTGTTCAATGAAGAGTCTGACTTTGTCATCAAATCTGTAGAGAAATTCACAGGTTATGTTATGTCTACTCATCAAGTAACTACCCTGTAGAGAAATTCACAGGTATTGTTATGTCTACTCATCAAGTAACTACCCCATTTGAAACAAGTAACTGTGATTTATTTGTTTGTGCTTCCTTCATGGTGTTTTGCCAAAAAGATATATTTTACCTGTACAGAGCAGTAATTCTTCGTCTATTATTGATTATAAACTCTTACGGCCTCTTCATATATAGTGATTAATTTTACTCTAAGACTTGTGAATTTGCCTATGTTTGCGAACAAATGTGTAACACGAACAAAAATTGTGACAAATAATACAAACAAACCATACTTTGATAGTGACCATCTAAGAATATACCAATTTCTTCTTTTTGAAATCATTAATTTTTTTGATGTTCACTTCAAAAAGTGTTTAGGGATTGTGAAGTAATAATATTTCATGATATCACAAAGTAATCATTGAATAACATACTAATATTATTCACGAAGAATGTTATCCTATTGTCCCATTACAAATCTTATACACTCACAACATTCATCAAATTATTCAAATATTTTGCTGAGCCAAATCATTGTTTTGGTGACTTATACTCAAGCAATAAATGATGCTGACAGTATGTATAATATCTGTATATAGCTTAAGGGGAATCAGTTGTCGGAACTGCGCCTGTGTGAGTTTCTTGTTTACAAATAATGTATTTCATGTATGATATCTAGATGCACCTCATCTTCATAGCTGCAATATTTAAATTATACGATGTAGATTATGACGGACATGTTTTAACTTTCATTAATCACCATTGTCCCTTGGATACAGTGTTTACATCAGTCGTATGGTCCCATACAACCTTTGGGCACAGTTCTGACGAGTGTATGCCTTGAAACATATCAATTGCATGGTACATCATACACGTTGTATATTTACCCCTGTCAACTCCAGTAGTGTCACTATGATAGCCTTCCCCACAAGTATCATGGCCAAGCAGAGCTCTCCTTCTCTCACGCTGACGTAACTCCAACAATCTTCTTTTCTGATGAGCACTTTCAACTCTTTGTTGTCTTTGGGCTTTCAGCATCTGATTCCTAGGAAAAATCATAACAGTTTAATCACTAACACATTTGAAAGAAGAGATGAAGTATGGAATACAACCATATGATCATATGTACCACAGTTTACTTGCATCAAAGCGTGCGCATATTACCGGTATTTGCACTGCAGTGCAATACCAAAAACATTATGCCATTTCTTTATGTTAATGAGTATTTACCAATTTTGTGAAAGGACTGCCACCGAATACACCGCAGCACTCGCGCAAATACCGCTAGTACGACGCGCTTGCACTCACAGGTCATGGGGTTCTGTCATATTCTTTTGATAGTTTAAGGGCCATTATTTGTAACTTTTGACCATTTTTTACCTCGGAAAATTCCATGTTGGAGGCTCATATTTGTTGCAAAATTTTGTTTTACGAAGAAACAAACATGATTAGTGATGTTATAGCAACATAAAACTGCTATTTTTTGTTAAAAGTGTTGCCCTTCCGAGCTCTTTTGTTGACGTCTGGCATGCTCAGCGTGCTGAGGAGATCGCAGATATGGTGACGCCGCGATCACGCGAGATGTACAAGTTCACGTTTATTGTGGGATCAAAACAACATTGTGTCGTGGATTGCCAGACATCTGGCTACGCAACGTGCTCGGACAATGGACTACGACGTAAGTACCGGCATAAGTAATGAATATTTATTTTGAAATTGCTGTAAATAGCTTGCGCAGGTGCAGAAGAATGCCTACGTTGCAATTCGCGTGTCAACAGAGTTTGTATTTCTGTCCGGACAAAAATTGAAATTTTCGTTGTAAAGTCACATGTTATTTAGTTGTAGGGCACGTAATGTATCCGAATAATACGCGATTCTCTGTTATTTGACAGGCTATTCAACATGAGCCAGTGATCATTTCAATCAAAACTAACGAAAAAATTGCCAGAAGGTACTGCTAATGGAACTTTTACTAATCAATGTAGAAATATTATTATTATTATTGGAAGGATATTTTTAAATATATTTAACATTATTGTGTTTGATGTCTTTACAGATCAGATTGATAGATAACATATAATACATGAACAAAGGAAATGTATGTATAAGTAAAATAACAACACTGCAGATCAAAGGTTCAATAAGATGATATTCTTTATAGATTTTGCTCTGAGACTCTTACATTGCTTTAACTTTCTCATGTAACAGATAATAAGAATGATTACAATTCAAGTCAGCGTTTTGTATGAATTTAAACTTTTTAGGCATTGGCCTTTATTGCACATAATCGTTAGCTGTGTACAATATTTAATTTTACCTTTTTATCAATTTTTCCTGGTAATCTTCAAACCAAGATTCCTTGCTATGCCAATCAGATGGAGTTCTGTTGGAAAGAAAGGAAGAAAGGCTCTCCTTAGAATAGTAAATTCCTGGTGGTGTTGTGTACAACCTTCAAACCAAGTTGTAAAGTTATTCAACACACTGGTGTACTGAGTGCTGCTCTTCCTTCATGAAAAAACGTACTGTTGTACTGATAGTTTTGAAAAAATTGTGCAGGGTTTACATGCCATGCACCAAAACACAGCAGCAAAACATTGTTTGACTGGTATCAGTTAATCCCTATGACAAGTACATGCAAATAACTTGAAATCAGAATAAAACAAACAAAAGTGTGGATTGTATCAACCAAGAGTGTTTAATTACAACATGCTACAATCAATAATTTATTGGAAGTCTAGGATACACTCACATCACCAAAGGTAGGATCTAAAATCTTTACCATTGCAATTGGCTTTAAGTATGTTAACCTTGTTGATAATTTGAGGATGTAAATGAAAAACAAGAACAAGTTATACTGGCTGCAGACAATCTCTATGTAACATTGTTATATATGAAGACTGGTAGACTGTGAAATCATCAGTGCCTGCATTCAGTGTGTATTTTACAGTATGGTACTCAATTCAATGTATGCTGTATTTGAGTCAACAGCAATAGAGATATATGTGTATCACTCCTCTTGGAATATAAAACTACTACTTGAGTTGTAAGAAACTATGCTATTCTGCTATTCATTTGTGCAAGAACAGTTTTCTCCTTTCACATTCCAGATTTCATCTCTCTCTCCTCCATACTTCAGCATTCATCATAGTCCATGATTCCTTACGCAGACTGTACACTATGTTGACAATCTCATCTTTGATGGTTTAAGCCATTAATCCAGAGATGTCCTTATTATACACCTGTCCCTACAATGTTGAAGCTGTTGTTGATGATGGACGATGATTGTCAACAAACCCACAGAACGAGAAAGCATTCTGTTGCTGAAACTTACGTTGGACAACTTCTATATTTCCTGATGAGTTCATCCCCCAGCTGTGATAGCAATAGAGTATAAAGTACATAACGTTATCGTAATAATTGTCTGCTGACAAGCATTATTGGTGATGCTGTTTTTATCATGCGTGGTATAGAAAGCTGCTTATTTCAAATGTACCTGACATAAACAATGAAATAGTGTAACTGCTTTCTGAGTCAGCAATGAGTCAGCACTATGATGATACTTGCAGGAGGGACTGTGTACTAGTACATGTATGTGACTGTGTCATGTTTAACTTTTGCAATCCATGAATTCATTATAGTCGCTTTCATAACAACCATGCACTGATACTAAACAAAATACATAAATAGACAATTGGGAAGTGAAAATCTTTCAAGAAGTATGTAAGGTTTAAAAGAAGTACACAAATTAGGAGCTAAAGATTGTTAAAGCTGATTTTCCTCTCAAATACAACATTACATTGTATTTGTAACTCTTCCACATGGCATTGAATATCTATCTCTTCTACACTACTGACATTTCATATTGATAGTAACAAACCCCTGTTTGATGACAACTAGGTTAGAAATGCATCTAACAACAGTAGGTTTCTTATATGTATTTGTTCAAACAATGTGACACCCTGTTCTATAATTGTCTTGACTGATGTCAAGTTGCAAAACTCATTCACTTTGGGGACCTTACCTCTTTTTGATCTTGAAATGTCACATGGGCAGTATGAGGTCGTTTATCAGTCTGAAGTCTTTCACCTAGGTCGTACAGAATCACAAGAATATATACAAGGAATATTAAAACTGTGTTTATTCATCAAAACACAGCAAAAATATGATAGCATGCTCAATAATTCCAATTTTACATAGCAAAAGTCAGTAAAAAAAAGGCATTCTTCAAAATTAACGTATTAATATTTGCTTTTACTATGCAAGATTTTATACTCGAAATCAATGACATGCATAGAGTTAAACAGTTTGAGGTTGTTACAAGCTATTGAACATTTTACAGATAAACTTGCTTAGAAATTTGTCACATTCTTTATTTGAGGAGAGAAAAACATCCCAAAGATTTAAGAAGAGATTACCTTAACATGAAGTATCTATTGACCTTAACCCAAAGATACTCATACTTAGTATGAACCTGAGGGAAGTAAATCCATTACTAGTGATAGTTACACATTTATAATTACCTTACAATTACTTTGCTAAAGATATATAACTTACTTTTCTGAGCCTGTTACCCCATTCATCCATGATGTCACAAAGTGTTCTTTTGGAAGGGACACTTGACCATCAAATATGACATAGTTTTTACACTGCTTCTTTCACATTTTGATTATTTGTTGGTTAAATTAAATGTATCTACACATGGTTTGAACTCACTGATAAAGAAGAAACAGGCTGAGAATAGTTTGAACAAGACTTGATTGAAAAGAGACATGAATGTGAACGTGTAAAAAACCCAATGGAAATGTTAGAGCAATATCCATGCTGTGCTATGGTGATTACATGTAAAGCATTGCCATGCTAGCATACTGGGTGTTCAGGGAAAGCAGTGACTTACCTATCTCCAATATACGGCTAATGTTACTATTTGTGTCATCTGCAGTGATCTCTTCCTCATCCTTGCTAGCAGTGGGGATGACTATCGGTACTGTGTCTCTACTCACAGTGGATGAATCACGCAAGCCACGTATCACAATATCAGATTTTGTTTCACGTATTTTACTTTTGTGAATTTGTCTAGGTTTGTGGATATGGTGGCTGCTATGCCTAGGTTTATGAACTGTATGGCTTGGTTGAGTGAGGAAGAGATCCTGCGTGGGTAATGGTGATGATATTGGTGAGTCTTCTTTGAGTGCCATCAGTTCTGGCTCTTCATCACTCTCATCTTCTATTATGTCTTTCTGTATATCTCTAGGGCTGTATTTTCTGGCTATAGCCATCCTAATGCCAGCCTTGTACATAGCTGTGGTGCCTACAAATGTTATGGTGGTTTGTAATGTACAGTGACTTGTCAATGAACGGTGAATGTGGTGAAATCAACTGGATACACTCAGTACCCAGTGAAATCAAATGACTGTAGATTACTGACAAAATCTGTAAATTATACTCCTGTATATCTCTAAGTTTTTAGTATTACTGTAAAACAACTATTTCATATTACTGCCAAGGATTCTTAAGGAAGACAAACTCATTAGAATTTTATAATTGATAATCTTGTCCATGGCTATGATATGGTTTAGAGGAATGTTCTTCATGAAAATCATTGATGACACAGCTATGAGGAATTTTAGTGAAAATCATTGCTTACTGGAAATTTCAAAAGATGTTCAAGGATCATGAATAAGAATGAAGTATATACAGAATGAAACAGTCTATGCTATTATGCCTCTGTATATTTTTGATCAATCTAATTCATGAGTTACCGGTAACAAATTAAAAATTAATGAATGACTTTCAAAAAACTTTGATAACTGAACAAATAGGACATCAACTGAAATAACCATCAAAAATAGTTTCAGATCATGAAAAAAATGCTTATCACAAAAATATTACTACTAGAGATTTCATCAACATACATGTATTAGTCACATTTCAGAAACACAAGTATGAGACAATAGTCAACATTGAATGATTAATGCAAAGGAAAACAATTTTCACGATGATTGACACAGGATATTTTCACTAGTGGCTTTTAGAATCAAATCAATATCCTAACATACAGTAAACTGACACTGATTATCAATGAATGGTAGTTATTGTGCAGTGATGTATTAATCAGTGCAATGGTCACATGACTACCATTAACAGTTGTTGATTGGCTCTTAGAATCAAATCAAAGTCCTAGCATACAGTAAACTGACACTGATTATCAATGAATGGTAGTTATTGTGCAGTGATGTATAATCAGTGCAATGGTCACATGACTAACATTAACAGTTGTTGATTGGCTCTTAGAATCAAATCAAAGTCCTAGCATACAGTAAACTGACACTGATTATCAATGAATGGTAAATGTTGTGCAGTGATGTATTAATCAGTGCAATGGTCACATGACTAACATTAACAGTTGTTGATTGGCTCTTAGAATCAAATCAAAGTCCTAGCATACAGTAAACTGACATTGATTATCAATGAATGATAAATGTTGTGCAGTGATGTATTAATCAGTGCAATGGTCACATGACTAACATTAACAGTTGTTGATTGGCTCTTAGAATCAAATCAAAGTCCTAGCATACAGTAAACTGACACTGATTATCAATGAATGGTAAATGTTGTGCAGTGATGTATTAATCAGTGCAATGGTCACATGACTACCATTAAAAGTTGTTTATTGGCTCTTAGAATCAAATCAAAGTCCTAGCATACAGTAAACTGACACTGATTATCAATGAATGGTAAATGTTGTGCAGTGATGTATTAATCAGTGCAATGGTCACATGACTACCATTAACAGTTGTTGATTGGCTCTTAGAATCAAATCAAAGTCCTAGCATACAGTAAACTGACATTGATTATCAATGAATGATAAATGTTGTGCAGTGATGTATTAATCAGTGCAATGGTCACATGACTAACATTAACAGTTGTTGATTGGCTCTTAGAATCAAATCAAAGTCCTAGCATACAGTAAACTGACACTGATTATCAATGAATGGTAAATGTTGTGCAGTGATGTATTAATCAGTGCAACGGTCACATGACTACCATTAAAAGTTGTTTATTGGCTCTTACAAAACACTTCAGTATCTGCTGTATGTTATTTGGTGAGTATGACTGTAAAGGGTTTGAAGTGATATGTTGACAAGACTGTGTTATTGTAGACACCACACTGTATACGTAAAGCTGTTATTAGAACACTGATGAAGACTATGCAGATAATACAGCCATACAAATATCACATTGAACAGCTTGACATGAGACACACAAGGAACAACATGGTGACTTGGGCTATATCGGGAACAAAACTTCAATACAAACAGCTTTGTGAGAAATGGCCAACCTGTAATATGCTGCAGCATTCACAAGCTTTATCAGTAACAGTGTCAATATGAGATTTACAGATACATTTATACTTCTATTAAGTCTGAAGTCAACACATATCAATGAAGAATGGTAGACTGGAAACACTTCTCATTTGAAATAATCTTTTATCAAGTTATGAAGCACAGTGGATGCCACTGTGATACAATACAAAATTATAAGTTTTGTCAATTGGTTTCTATATCATTCTATACTTTGAATATATGCCAGACACAATTGAAATAAATAAAAATATGATGCCATAAAAAACTAAAGACAAGGTTATTATTATGTTAAATGATCACATAAATAATTTGATATTACAAAAAACCTTACTTTTATACAGGTTGACCAAATTCTACTGTGCTGAATATTGCATGTTATACAGCAAGAAATGATGAATATGTACAATGTTAACACACAATTAGTAAATGCAGTACAAGGTACCAGGCCTAGTAATCTCCAGTGACCCTGAATCACTGCCATAAACTCATATCAATGTGAGACTTTCAAGAAGTAGCAATGTGTTTCTCATATCACATCAATCATGAATGCCACATATAGTATCTAGATTTCATATCATTTTTGTATGAACCAAATCCTACCTTTTTGTATACTAATTTTCAAAACTCACACCACCAGGTACACAATTTCCAGTTTTTATACATTTTATCAGACTTTGATTGATGACAATACACTACATACACTTACAGATTACATTTTTTTGTAATTTTGAGTGATATGGCAGTTTCTAACAGCACAGCAGTGTTTCAGGTTCACTGAATATACATGTGCATCTTACCTGAACAATTTCATAGAACAGTACTCATTGACATATGGATATCAAACTGATATCGTCATATTCTTGATGGTTTTTCAAGAAAGACATGGGCAATGTACCCTCTAGCTTTGAAGATTTCTGAACTCTTAGTAGATTTAGGAATTTCTTGAAATTTCCTTGAATCAACCATTTAGCAAAATGTGTCATATGTACACTTCTCAAATCAAAGAAAACTTGCTTTAGCTAGGGACACATAAATTTGGCTTGGAGGGCACAAAGTCATGAACATTCAATTATTTGAAGAGCTAGGCAGAGATCAGAATCTATTTCATTAAGGGTCATCATTGTTGAAATTCATTCAAGACAATTTCATTGACTGTGATGACTGATTTTGAATTTCCCTTCAGACATATTTTTGAACATGTTGACCCATGGTGCAGGGGTAGATTCCTTCTTTCCTTTGTAGAACAAATAGTTACCTTAGACTACTGCCGTAAGGGTTTTAAAGATACCAAGGGGATGGACCAGGGCAATATCAACATACCTTGACCAATGTCAGTTGCCACATCTGTGCCGTAAGTTAAACTGTTTTTATCATCTTTAGTTTCTTTGGCTTCCTCAACTTGTGATTCAACCTCAGCTGCTTTGTCCTGGATGACAACAGACAAATGCATGAAATGCTGTGTATCATGGAAGGAAAAATCCTGCTACTTTCATATTTGGTTATTTTAAGATGTTTATACATTTTAAGATAAGACACTTACAATGGACAATCCACAACAAATGATCCTTACACTTGGAAAGTAATCTATGGAGAGGTTGAGGTTTAATAATAAGTACAATGCATCTACTTGATTGATAAATTTGAGAAAGTCATCACCAAGCAGGGTATCTGCTCCTACATCTATATTGTATGTAAAGTTTACATGAAACTTGGATGTTCCTTCTATGTGTAAGTTAGCTTTCATGATATTTACCTTCACTTGTAGATGAATAATTTGCCATGAATAGTATGCTGTTAATTTCAAAGTTTTCAATATGACATTTCCACACAATACAGCAATGTCCTACATACCTGTCCCTCATTGTCACCAGTTTCAGTATCTGTTTCAGTTTGCTGTTTGTCTTCATCAACTCCTGCTGTTGGTGACACTGACACCATTGGTTTACTGCTTTTACTGCTGTCTACCGTTGATGTCTTCTTTGTTTTCTTCAACACTTTGCCAGGTTTCATACCAGATCTTGAAACTTCAGCACTACCACTAGGTTTCAATGTGATCACTGTACTCGATGCAGACATCTTGTTTTGTTGACTAGTTGTCTTAGCAACCACAGTTCCTGATTTGCTGATTGGTTGTTTGCTTTGCAAAGGTGCTGTGTTTTCCTGTAGAATAAATAATGGGTGTTACGTATCTTTCTTCTCTTTCCCTACAAGGCTTGTCACACTTTAATATTTGTAACTGCTAGAAAAAATGTACCAGCAATTTCAAACTTATTCTTAGCCAGGAAGTATTGCTTGGCATCTTTACAAATAAATGTTGGAGAATTTTTAATCACTGGACAAAACTGTTTCCTTTATACCGCAGTTTGCATCAATAATGCCTAAAATGTTACCGTCTTGACAGTGTAGGGCAAAACCACATAATCCAAAGGTTGTGAATACTGTTAAAATTTTTACTGATTCAGATATGCAGAAAGAATTTTAGAAGAAATACTAAAATTTTCACACTGATATGCAGAAAGAATTTTGGAAGATATTAATCTCAATATGAAACATTATAAAAATGTTAAAAGCTACAAAAAGGGCATATTGCTGATATTTATTTCATTATGATTAAATATTCTCGAAATACACACTAATATATCACTAGCCTATACCGCATACTTCATGGATTCAAGGTAGGATTCAAGGTAGATACTGTGCATTTAAACCAATCATCATTGAGTTGAATTTGATGTAGATGTTTGATGTAACTTAGCTCTATGATGGGGTTACACTAAAACATTTTTAGCTGCCAATTGGAAAAATGCTGTTGAATTAAAATCGATGATAAACAGAAGGCCATACTAAGAGAAAAACATTCCCATTATCTAAGACTCACACAACAGATTACATAATGAAATTTAATATATAATAGCAAGATCACTTTCCTAGCTCTTCCCAATGGTAAGTTCAACTCATCACAGACATTGATGCAACAAGTTTTGATTACACAATCTGATACTGAATGGCACTTCCCCTGTAGATTTCTGCAACACCTGTACACATCCTAAGCAGTAGGAAATTGTATTTGAATTACTACTATGTTCTGACCTACATAATACGGCACTGTTGATGTTCTGACTTACATGATAAGGCACTGCTGACAGAAACTGCTGCTAGCATTTGGGAATCAGAAAGAAATCTATTGTTCATTTGTAAAAAGAATGTTATGAGTACTTTGATTTTCATTGTATTCTAGAAATACTTCATTAAGTATAGGATGAGTACCTTTTTCACAGTTTGTTTCTTGGACACCATAAATGGACTTCCTTTCTGTCCAGGTTCAGGTGTTGATTCAACACTACTCTGTGGTCGCTGTATTTCCTCCGTTTCCTCTGGCTGCTTTATTTCTTGTCTGGATTCTACTCTCTCACCCTCTCCTGGATCAGGTGTTCTTACTTTCCCTCCAGTGACTCTCATTCTCTCCTTTTCATTTGTTTCTTCTGAATAACACGGGCTGGTACAGCTGGTTTCTATGGGTTACGTGATATGGTAATTATTGTAATGTGACACTGCTATATCAGATGTCATTCTCAGACAATTCATACATAATTATGAAATTTATTTTAAATTCTGTTGAAAATTTTACATTTCCTGACTATCACTTCTTCAACTCTTTTTTCTGTGGCTGTATACTTACCGTGTATCACATGTGCTTATAACGAAAAGACCACAAAGGATGCAGGAGGACATAGGCACAGCCAAGGTCCCTCTGAACCGTGGCACAGCGTATGCCTGACTTATATAGCTAAAGGTAATGTGTGAGCCCCATGTCTGGGTGCATCCTTTGCAGTATTTTCATAATAACTTTATTACACATCTTACATTCATGACTAGGGTATCAAATGACCAAGTAACTGTGTTCATGCAATGTCATGATAATATTTCTTATGATTTGTGGCAAGTATGGAACACTATCTTGAATGCACTTTCTGATAGCCTGTCAGTGTTGCCGCCAGGACGCGCCCTTGCGACAATGTCCCCAAAACAGAACCCGTTGTCCCACACTCTTGCGTACTGCCGGTCACCTTGGGCGCACTCGTGAGTCAACTGTGATGGGTGTAGTCTACAAGTAATATCTGTTACTGACGATGATCTTTGTTTTGCATAATTATTGTGAGGCTTACACAACGTACTTTCGGAGCTAGCTCTATGATTAAAAGTAATTAAAACGCTGCACTTGATATCATAATTTGCTTGACTGTAGTCCGTCTGAGCTCTGATTTGCGGCAGATATGGTATACTGCTTCAATTGCCTGAAATTCAAGCATAGCGACGCGGTCCTGGTAGCTTGAATTTTGTTCAGTGAAACTAATGTGTTACGAAATAATGCAAAATTTGATTGACAACTGCTTGTTGTCCCCAAAATGTACAAAATGTCCCCAAAATAAATGGCAGTGGAACACAGTGTCCCCTGATCTAAAATTCCTGGCAGGAACACTGGCCTGTGCAACTATGTGTACATATACAGATATATTCTTGGCAATCATCCAGACGTGAATGTGCAGAGGCACTCACAGAATCTTCTGCGCACACAGGCACAACAGGAAAGAGTCACTGTTATGGAAAGCCAATTCCGTACATAATCTATTTTAGTACACCCAAAACTCTATTGTTCTCATTCTTAAATGTATTATAATGGCTGTTATTTTTAATTCTGAACACCCTACTAAATACAGTGTTTCAACTTGACACATTTAGCTTGATTGACAAGGTTAATTATTAACATGATTTCTAGACTAGCAATATAAACTATCAAGTACTTCAGTGTAAAACTTGAAATATATGTTACCTTGGTTGTGATGTCTTCTGCCGGTACTTCTGGTTCCTGTTCAAATCACAACACAGAAAGAACAGATTCAGTTTAACATTCCATAACACAATACATGTACTTGATTTCTCAGTGATGTAAACACAACTACAGTCATATATTATTTCTATCTTCATCAGTGAGTATCATAATCAAACAAGCAAAATATACTGTACAGCAACTACATAGCAAGACAATGTACAACAACTATATAGCAGGACATAGCGTGTACAGCACACACATTTTTAGCAATAGTAAATGCAAAATGACAATGCTTGATTGTATCATGTTTTACAAAATTCACACAATGATTCATTGTTTAAGTTCCATTGACATAGTTTTTTCATTATTAACACAACTTTGCCAAAGAAATACAATCAGATCCTACGACTTTACAGCATTTTGTATTGGATTAATCCTTTCAGGCCAAAATCCATGTATATTTGAGTAGGTCTGGTAACTCACCAGACAGTCAAGGTTGTTGAAAATCAGAGCAACTTACTTGTTTCGGCGGTGCTTCTGTTGAACTCTTAGGTCTTTTCTGTGCATCTTTCATCAGTGCTTTAGCATCTATCTTGTAACTGGACAGATCAAACCTAGATTTCTTGCTAGTTTGGCTGTCTGGTGTCTTCACTTCAGGAATCTCAATAGTTATTGCTGGTGTAGTTTCTAGAGAGATAGCAAGTATATTGGATATAACATACAATTGTGAATATACAGCCACACGTAGGAATTGATGTATATCAGAAGTTGCACATGCTATATTTTAATACAGTGTATTGAACATCATTGAATTCTACATTGTATGAGAGAGAACTATCACATTGTGACAGTGTGTGACACTGACTGTCTCTACCACTTACTATTAATGGTTGCAATAGAACTATCACATTGTGACAGTGTGTGACACTGACTGTCTCTACCACTTACTATTAATGGTTGCAATAGAACTATCACATTGTGACAGTGTGTGACACTGACTGTCTCTACCACTTACTATTAATGGTTGCAATAGAACTATCACATTGTGACAGTGTGTGACACTGACTGTCTCTACCACTTACTATTAATGGTTGCAATAGAACTATCACATTGTGACAGTGTGTGACACTGACTGTCTCTACCACATACTATTAATAGTTGCAATAGAACTATCACATTGTGACAGTGTGTGACACTGACTGTCTCTACCACTTACTATTAATGGTTGCAATAGAACTATCACATTGTGACAGTGTGTGACACTGACTGTCTCTACCACTTACTATTAATGGTTGCAATAGAGCTATCAAATTGTGACAGTGTGTGACACTGACTGTCTCTACCACTTACTATTAATGGTTGCAATAGAACTATCACATTGTGACAGTGTGTGACACTGACTGTCTCTACCTATTACTATTAATGGTTGCAATAGAACTCTCACATTGTGACAGTGTGAGACACTGACTGTCTCTACTACTTACTATTAATGGTTGCAATAGACTGAAAAGTGAAAACTAGGCAAGATTTTCACAACACAAAGGATTATCTCAAATATGTATGACATATCGCTCGTGCATATATGTCGTGAACTGGTCAAAATCTCGTGGTATACCGTCGCTGGGTGTGCTTTATTGCTATTATATCATAACAGTATATTGAAATTATGGCATGGAACGTCAAAAACGGGTTTTTGCTCAAGCTGAGAGCTCGCGCGTATGCCAGCCGTGGTATATCGCCAATATACCACGGTTCTTTTCATGTCTCGACCAATCAGATCGCTGTATTTGCGCCATCAATATACTGGTATGATATAATTAAGCAATAAAACACACCCAGTGACAATTCCATGAGATTTTGACAAGTTCACGACATATATGAAGTGAACTGGTCAAAACCGAGTGGTATACCGTCACTTGGTGTGATTTATTGCTATTATATCATAACAGTATATTGAAATTCTGGCATAGAACATCAAGGATTTTGCCCTTGCCGAAAGCTTGTGAGTGTGCCTACCGTGGTATATTGCGAATATACCACGGTTGTTTTCACATCTCGACCAATCAGATCACTGCATTTGTTATGATATAATTCATATTTTTGGACAGACCTTCAGGTTTTTCAATTGGTTCAAATGTAATTTCAACTTCCTCCTCTTCCTCTTCTTCTTCCTCAGATTCCTCCTGAAATGTGATGTACAACACACTACATTATTTTAAGAAAACCCTCTTACTGTGTAGCAAATGACTGAGTACAATTACTGTGATTAGTTAGAGTCAGCAACTGTAAGAAAGACTTCTACAATATCAGAATCTACTGTACATGTATTTTAATCCTTCACTGACGAATTTTTCTACACCTCTGTTTCTCACGGATCAATTGTGGATGCCAGTAGAAAACTACAAGTTCAATATCAATGACAACAGAGGGAACAATACTGGAGTAAATTCAAGGGTGTGCAAATCCATCTGCTATTGTATGTGGTGGTCCAATACCAGTACTTATAAATCTTACTGCTGATGTGCAGAAGGTTATATCTGATCAGTTTATTGTCACTGTTCACAGCAACTTAGGGAGTCTATTTGTATTATTCAATTATAATGGTAAGATTCAGCCAACCAGTCGGATAACAGCTTCCGAGGCGCTGCACATTAGCCCAAATCTTATGGTCCTTCCAGCTAGCATAGTCCTTGTATGCATGCATTGTCCCAGTAGCCCTGTGAGTCCTGTAATGTTCAATGGTCTGTTGGACCAGGGAATGGAAAATTCAACGGTTTGAAGATAAAATTCACCATGGCTATTGGGTCAACCTGGAATATAGATTGGTTTATATACCTGAGAGAGTTCAGCATCACTGACACTGCTTGGTGGGGTGGGGGCTGGACTGACACCAGGTGATTCTCCAAATACTGGCATTTCAAAATCTAAACCAGAGTCAGGACTTTGAAACAATAGCTTACTAGACTTGTTTCTCTTGCGGTACACTGCAAAGTATAAAACATATCACAGTAGCATTATGTCAGATTGCCTCAGAATATGAATATGGGTCAGGAATACTTGGTAATAGCTGTTTATGGCCATCAAAGTTTACAAAACATATTTGCATGATGAGAGTTACTGGAGTAACCCCTAAACCTGTTAAGCCCTAATTCCCTGTAAACAGGTCCACAATCACCATTGATTACAATGGGTTTGGGCCAAACCATTGTGGCGAAAGGGAGCTATTATATATTCTAATGAGTTTTCAATTGAATATGAGATATATTTGATACATAAAGTTACTATCTATGTAATTTTACGCAATGTTGTGACATCATGCAAGAATGCATGTATTTCTCTGACATTTCAGGCCATTTCTCAACAATATGTATATACGTGAGAATGATCAAAATGTATAAAAACACAGATATGATCTCATGTGCTGGAAAGACCATACATACCACAAGGTGAAGTGAATCAGTGTACTTACTTGCAGCTTTTTTCATGATATCCTTGGCTGTGAAATCTGGAGACATCAATAAATCAACTCTTGATAATCTACGAGGTGATCCAATGGGAGATAGGTAGATATCTGTTGGTGCCATAGACAAGTCACTGTCTGACTCATCATCTTCCTGCAAAAACAAACCATGAATGGATTACTTGACAAACTCTGTTATCACTTTTACCCACACTTTAAGGAGTAGTGTTGTTTTCTTTTTAAACTTTTCATTTTACTGTGTAGACAGATTTCTAGCATAAAAGTGGCCTCTCTTTGTTTTAACATACATTTTTAATGTATATATTGTGAAAATTAATTGTTTGACATAGTGTGAGAGGAGCCATTGGTTCAACAATACCTCTTCAATGGTGTGTTGGTGACAGTGATATCTTGCCATGGAAATCTGACTTAATTCCTCACTGGTGTGTGTCGGTGATGGTTATACGTTGTCATGGAAATCTGACTTAATTCCTCACTGGTGTGTTGGTGATGGTTATACGTTGTCATGGAAATCTGACTTAACTCCTCACTGGTGTGTTGGTGATGGTGATACGTTGTCATGGAAATCTGACTTACCTCCTCACTGGTGTGTGTCGATGATGGTGATACGTTGTCAAGGAAATCTGCACTGAAGTCCAATTCAAATGGTACCTGTGATGACAAGTACAAACACAGACTGTCATTGTGTGAGAGATGTCTTGGAGCAAGTAACTGCAGTACTTTGTGGCATTGCAAGAAATAGTTTTGAAACAGGCCTGTACCTAACATTCATTTTAACTGGGTAAGATTGTCCTAGAAATTTAAATCTAGATCTTGTTGCTTACTGCTACGATCATATTTGCTTAAATTTGTTGACAGTAAAACTCATCAAAGTTCTTGATAACACATACAGGAATGAAAGGAACAACAATTTCTTCCAATTATGTACCATACAGTACCTTGGTAATTGAAGGTCTGTTGAGCAATTTTCCATATTGTCTAAATCGGTTGGTTTAGTCCGGTAGGATTAACACAAACATGGGGCCAAAGTCCCTGAAGCTACTATAGACATGGATACAAAATTAAGTATTTCCTGACTGTACGAAATTATCTCACTAAGGTCATCTTAGGGACTTATAAACCAAATATTAAAGCTGTCTGACCAACAGTTTTGAAAAAACAAGCGACTCAACAGTCGACAGAGCTCTGCTGTGTTATTGTACGTAGAGAATAACTTTTTGTGACACATGTATTGATGAAGAAGGTGGATATGTTTGATAGCTCATTTCAGGATGGCCTGACCAAAAAAGGCAAAATTAGCTGCAAAAATACAAAATTCAAGATTTCATCATAATTTCAACATATTACATTAAGATAAAGCCTAGGAACCTGTATACCAAATATCAAAGCTATCAGATGAGTAACTTTTGAGAAACAAATATTTTGACCAAAAATGGCAAAAATTGACCTGAAAATACAAAAATTGAAGATTTCATCAAATCACTAAGACAACCCCTAGGAACCTGTATACCAAATATCAAAGGCATCAGACAAGCAGTGTTTGAGAAACACATTTTTTGACCAAATGGCAAAAATTGCACCAAAAATACCAAATTGCAGATTTTATCATATATTCAATATATCATATTTAGTTCATCTGTAGGAACCTGTATACCAAATATCAAAGCTGTCAGACAAGCGGTTTTGATGAAATAAAGTTTTGACCAAAAATGACAAAAAAATTCCTTATTAAAGGCATTCGTTGGCACCAGATTGTCTCATCAGAAAATTTACCCACCAGATTACAATTTCAATGGAAAACAAAAGGCTATCACACCTCCAAAATCCTCTTACAGACTAGAACAAAGGCGATCCCTGGGATCGCGAGTAATGGCTTTAAAAATACAGATTTGCATATTTTATCACAATTTGAACAAATCGAAGTTGAGTTATCCCTAGGGACCTGTATACCAAATAACAAAGCTGTCTGACCAGCGGCTATGAAAAACGCCTTTTTTGGTGCTAATTTGCATATTTTCAACAATATCAAAAAATTAAAAAAATAGTTTCTCATAATCATATTTTTCATCTACAAAACAATTATCAAATCAGTAAATACTGTGGTTCTCAAGATATTTGAGTGGACGGACATCCTCACAAACAGACATAGTACATACATACATACATACATACATACATACATACAGACTGACGCCGGACGCCCGACGGATACCCATCCCAATAGCTTCTATAGACTATAGTCTATAGTAGCTAATAAGAACTAATAATGTGATGGTAATGTTATTATACTGCAGAACACTACCTTTTTCAAATTCATTTATGCAGCAACTTTTGCAGACATCAAGTAGGAAATTTTCAGATTTGACCCGTAGAAATGGCCTTGATTTCTACATAAGTTTCAACATTTTGCGACTTTTTTAAATATGAAAGATATCTATATCATCAATGGTGACATTATGGAGAAAGATTGAATCAATATATGATGAAGCATGTACATATTACTTATGTGGCAGTCAATCTTACAGTTGACACAGTTTTCATTACTCATTAACCACCAGTCATTGAAGTTCAAGTACTATTTCAGATTTACTGTTATTTATAACCTGTCACTGTAATTGAGTGAGGACATTGAATCCAATCAAATTACATAGAAACCACACACTCAGTAAGAAGCATTGTTAACGCACTGTGCATTAAACAAAGCAAATATGGCAAATATTGAACCAATCGATTTGTTATGGAAATAGACAGACATGACTGTATTTCTTCAGTTCAATTTTTAATAAACATATGCACAGCTGACTTAATAGCGGGATATACGGATGTGTGAATTTCTCAGTCATATTTGTTATAATACCCACCCTAGATTACATGAAATTCTTACTTTTACAGTTGCTTATAGCTGTATGCTAGTGTATGTGTGTTAGGTTTGGCTAAAGAGTGGTAACCTTGCACAAACATTGCAGAGCCTTGGCTGGAGAGTGACAACCTGAGTAGCAACCTTACATTAACATTGTACATTAGAGCTGTAGGGTTTAGTCAAAGGATTTTTATATGATATGACATTCTGTGGAAATCTTACGTTTTAACTGATCATTAGATCAATTTCGAGGTGAAGACCCTGTCAAAAGTATTTGAAGGGAATGTCTACTTGACAAGATAATAAGAAATGGAAAGAAACAAGATGTGTAGATAGAGAGATGGGGAATAAAAGAATAACCATACCAGATAATTCTTCATATCAATTGGATCAGGATTAGCAGCTGCTCCTTCATATCTCACGGCTGGATCTTCATAAATGTCAGACTCTGAAATAAAATCATATCTTGTTCGGGACTTTTTTCAACTATACATGTATTTCTGAAAATCTGAGGAAAACAGATGTATTTCATAATTGACGGATTTGCTGAGATACAAAATGTTCGATGTTGTAATTTCAAATATCTCATCTATTTCTCTTGCTCTTTTCAATTCTAATACAGAGTAATATATGTGTGTGTGTGTGTTTTAAATTACATGAATCAGGATTATTTGAGTGATTTATGGAATCAAACATGTTCAGTGTCTCATATTGCAAAAACAAATATTAAATGAATAATAATGGAGTTTATAGTTTCCACTGAACACTGAATTCATGAAATACAGGCAGGATAGTTATAGATGCACTGAAAACAACTGCTTCTACAGAAACCCCTTGTAAATTATATTTTTGAAGTGTGAACTGCATAGCTGACACACATTATTGATTATATCTGATCATTGACGACACAAAAAAATGTTAAAACATTTATGAAAGGACATCAAATTTGTCTAAAATACATGAATATCTGATAATCAATTCTTAGCCGGTAAAACTAACTCAGCACAGCTAGTGCATTATGTATAATACTGAACCAATGGTTCCAGGGAATCAGCTGAAGCTAGTGCATTATGTATAATACTGAACCAATGGTTCCAGGGAATCAGCTGAAGCTAGTGCATTATGTATAATACTGAACCAATGGTTCCAGGGAATCAGCTGAAGCTAGTGCATTATGTATAATACTGAACCAATGGTTCCAGGGAATCAGCTGAAGCTAGTGCATTATGTATAATACTGAACCAATGGTTCCAGGGAATCAGCTGAAAATGAATATGCATCACAAAAACATCTTTCATGCAAGAAGACATGGTGCAGAGCTCATCACTCAATCTTCCACTTACAGGATGGAAATTGAACAAAGCCTAACTAACATAAGGATTTGGATCATGAAGAGTTGCTGTCAATCAGTCAACTTTTGTAAAGTATTTCCATCATAGCATTGATTTATAGCTATTCTGAAAGCCTACATATTATCAGTTTAATTGATATTAATCACTGCTTATCTAAGAACATGAAACAATCATTAAAGAAAACATTTCATTTCTAAAAAGGTTAATGTCTAAACATTTTTGGCCATAGTCACAACAAACAAAATAACAGTAACTACAGACACAGAATGTGGCCTATTGTAAATTATGTTCTGTGATGTTCTGTACAAAAATTCATACTTGTCGAAAATGTTTATATTACATTTGAAAGAATGATTAAACTGTTTTTTTATTTTTTCATTTTTGCCCCCCCCTCCAAAAAAACCAATAATCACCACATGTCAATGCATTCCAAAGACAAGTAGACATATTACACAACCTTTACACAGGCATAGAAAACAAAATTTTGTCAGAATTTAAGTGGTAAGGAACGTCATACCCATGATGCTATGTTTAGTGACAAACCTAAATCAGAATCAACACTATTGTATTATCATATTTATCAATGAAAAACTCAAAACACCTCATCCTATCTACATGTTTATATGACTCTGCCGCAAGCAGTAGATGAAGTTGTTTGACCACATTGGCTAATGTTTATAGAATCATAACAAATACAAAAATACCAACCAATGCCCCTTTCATCCAGGTACTTTGGTCTATTGAGAATCTCATGTGCATAATGATAATGCAAGCTGAAGAAATTGAAGCTCATTCTGCCGGTAGTCATCTTGGAATTTGTGATTCCTGGCAAGTCAGTTATCAATAACAGCTTTATAAACAAACACAGAAGTTGCTGATTTTCCATGGAGAAACATATCCACAGCTGGTCGTTTCCAGAAACAATCCATATTTACAAAGGTTCCTATCCACATATGTCCACAGAAACAAGTCCATATCAACGGATGACTCCCTACAGACAGTGATGCACACCATACTCTACCATTCCTGGAGAGCTACGTCACTGGCAATAGCAAGCAGGTGTCTATGATGTGACTGTACACGTACATAGGGTTGTTCTATACTACACTGTAATGAACTGATTAATGGACTGGAATTTCTGAAGCTGTGGCTTTTGAATTTGAAACTGGTATTTATGGAAGAGTGCAAATGAAAGCGCTATTGGTTGAATAATACTGTAATCTGAGACAGCCTAATTTGCATATGAATAGCTTCACATTAAAGACATGACCAGTTCTAGTAAAGGTGACGTGTTCTTAATTCATTTCTGTTAAATTGAAAAGTCATTGACAGGAGTCAGTTGAACAGTTTATTAAACAATAATTATGAAATGTCTACAAATACTGAACTATTTCCGTTTAGGTTTGATCATGTTTATGTTGCCTTGGAGACAGTTATTTCTCCTTGCTATGGTTCAGCTATATTGTCAATGCTTCTACTCACAATATGGAAGGCCATATTACAACATGCTAAGCTGAAACACTTGTTGAATTTTTGCCAATAGAAGAACATGCAGTGAAAATCTTGAAATTATTTCAATGCTAAACGTCAACAGTTATACTATGTAGACTTGAAACCACATGTCCAGTATCTCAGAGGAAATTCTCATGTGTCTATATCTCAGTCTGTGCTATGTATTTAAAATTCTACAGTACTTATAGGCAACATTTTGAATATTTGTAGTATTATACTACTAATTAAGAAATGAGTTATCAAACACAAACAACCTTCATATTTATGGTTACCGTATTAAATAGTAGGCAGATTTAATAAATCCAAATCATGTAGTGTGTCTGTGTGAATACGTGATATTTCAAAGGCACATACAAACAACCATGTTACATGTTCAGACATTGGAAGATGGTACCTGATGTAAAGCCTCTAATTATTTAAAACAGAAATTATGAAATGGAAATGATATGTTCTAAGAGACACCTAATTGCTATACTAAACCAGGTAATTTTAATGTGTTTACTTGTCCTACATACTCAGCTGTTTGATGATGAAATTGCTTCTGTTCAAAACTCAATATTGAGTATTCACTGTTTGAACAATGACAGCAGTTGAATGGGCTTTTTAGAACCCATTCTCAATATACAAATATTAAAGTTCTGTATACGTTCCAATGAACATATCTGCTTCAATATCAATGTCATACCTTGCCATTCAAAAACCAGAGAAAATTTGTAGTTGTAGAAAAGTGAAATATGTCATTTGGAAATGCAATATTTAAAAATATTGCAAAAAAATATTTTTAAATCATTCAACACAGTTTTACTTCATCTATTATCTTCTAACAAAATGTCAATTTTGACACATTAGAATTATTATGTGAATGAATAATCCAAAAATACATTCTTCACATAATGAAAATTTGGATTTCACAACTAGTTACATATGGAAGTTTCATAATACACAATATCTGATATCATTTGAATGCCCTTCTGGTATAGACATTATGATACCAATAAAATTTGAGAATAGCAACACGTACATCATTCTTAAATTAAATTAAATTCAAGTAACATGGGTTGATTAACCACAGTGAAATAAATAATAAAAAGTTGGATAAATATTGGAAGAAGATGTCAAAGGCTTTGTGAGATGAAAATGTGAATTTGGATAGAAACCACTCTATTTGTCAAATGTTCATGTAATGAAGTTTGACAAGTAAGTGAAGAAAGTAACTTAATATGATTAGGGTTTCTTTTAATCATCAAATTAGACGTTTGAATAAGAAAACTGCATCCTATGATGGGAATGCAATATTTCATATTTTGATACTTTTACAATGTCTTCTGGGTTCCATTTTAACATCTCATTTTCATATTTTTTTCTAAAATGAAGTTTTGACTTTTACAAACATTTCACACTGATCACACTTTTGATCCTTGCAAAGTCTCCAACACAATGACCCACTGAGGAACACAATGACCCACTGAGGAACACAATGACCCACTGAGGAGCACAATGACCCACTGAGGAACACAATGACCCACTGAGGAAGTGTATGAAACTATTCTTGAGAGAAATCGGCAATGAGAAGGAAATTATAGTAACCATAGTAACAAATGCTAGCTTATACTGTATAAATAAGTGAAGTAAACGGTAAATGTTTTCAAGAAAAGTTAAAAGAAATTACTTGTGTGACAAGAGTACATCCAGCAAAGATGACACCTATTTTTTTTACATAATTTTCAATTGTAATACAAATGACAGAAATAATAAATTAAATAACGCATTTTCTGTTTCTTCAAGCCTATTATTAGTAACATCCCATGCAAATGAACAAATAAATGAGCCTTTTGATTCAAATACCCTCCATACATTTGCCGAGTGAGTAAAACATTTCACCTGTTGAGGGCAGTATATAGACTTACCTATTTCAAACTCATCTTCATGAACATCTGCTGCACCACTTTGTGATGGGTTCACTGGAAAAAAAAAACAAAACTTTTAATTCAGAAGGTTCTAAAGAATAACACAGTTATAAATGAGGAAATTTCACAGTTTATATCAGATGCCAGTGGTTGTATTGCTGAATGTGTTACAACATGGTTTACATGATTTTAAATTGAAAACAAACTGAATTTTCAGGAGATTACAGTTTTCATGAAGATATTTGCAATTTCCAATCAAGTGATAAAAATTGTCTGAAAAACTGAGCATTGAATTATTATGCAACAAAATTGTGATTAGCTAACCAGCTATTGTGAAGTTCTGTATAATTCTATCACTGTTGATCACTTGCATAGGATTATCATACAATATACAGGCACTTTTTTGAGAATGAAAAATTAAACTGATACTCGACAGTGAAATAAGTTGGCAATTCAAGGCCTTTTTTGTATATTTTATCCATTACAAATAAGTTCATGGTTTGCAAACATAATATGCTTGACAGTGACAGCTTACTACCTATGCTATTCTCTCAATGCAGCCAAATGTCATAAATAACATTTGTTTTAGAAACAGCAATTAAAGTTCCCATATCCTCATTAGGCCAAAGTAAGTAAATTCTTTGTTTTGCGTCCACTCAAAATCCTAAAAGGTACGCGGGTAAGCGGCTAAAAAACACACACAGAAAATTTAACACAAAATCTTTTTGCCTTTATTGGACAATTTTTCTCAAACCACATGAACACTCGTGTCACAGTGTGACACACTGTATGATCACTGTATGCATTTTCATAACAAATGGATCAAAATAAACAGTCATTCTTTGACGTTTGCTTGTCCCTTATTAGTTTTAGATTTCTTTCTTGTGCACTCAAAGTGTCCACATGTCAATACCATTGCACAGCAACTTGACAGCCTCATCAAATTACTTAAATCTGGAGAGTTTGAGGAATGGGTACACTATAACAGTATACAGTAGCGGTCTTTTGTCCTCAAGTACTTGTACGTTTTTTCAAGTTTCTTGTAATGTCTATGCTCTGATGGAATGTCATAGTTTTGCTGAAAGGTGTCTGTTTTGAAAGAAAACACCAAACAGAAATGGTAACTTGTAGCCTCTGCATTCAATTTTAGAAAGATGGGGCATCAGAGAGAAGATTGAAGAAATTGGTGATATAGTTGACAAAAGTATTCCCTGCAGCTTCCTCGGGACCATTCGTAAAACCAGCACCTTAAATTCCTTTCCATCAAATAAAAGAAATCATTTCGCAATTGTCAGTCTCCACACACAGACTCATCAGACCCAAATTTAGGTGGAAGCTTCACATCTATATTCCTTGTACTTTCGTGACACCCCAGATTGATTGAAAAGATGAAGTATTATGGCATAAATGGAAATATTCTATAGTGGGTCAAAGCATGATTAACAAATACAAAACAGCGAGTAGTCATAAATGGAGCATCATCTGAATGGAGAATAGGTCACAAGTGGTGTCCCAAAGGGTTCAGTTCTTGGACCAGTACTCTTTCTAATCTACATCAATCATACTGGCGGTGAATTAGTTCTGAACTCAAAATTTACTGACAATACCAAGACATATCATCCCTTGCGAAATTGTAGTGATCCTGAAATTCTACAAGCTGATTTGGACAAGCTACAAAAAATGAGTGAACACTGGCGGACGCATATTGTCTACAACAACCCCTTCAATAAATACTCAATGAACAATATTTTGCTGGGACGTACAACTGAAAAAAATGACTTGGGCGATCTACTTCATTCTACCTTGAAACCGTCAAGCAAATGTGATAAGTTTGCAAAAAAGCAAACAGATTGTTGATCTCATCAAACGATCATTGTCGATCAAATAAAAAAATGTCATTCTTGTGAGACCACAGCTCGAACATGCAGTACAAGCTTGGTCACCATGGCTACAAAAGGATATAAAAATCTTAGCACGGCAAATAATACCTAAACTCCAACACTATACAATTATCAAAATAGACTTAAACAGCTTGGTTTAATAACACTTGAACAAAGAAGAATTCGTGGCGACATGATTCAACTCTAGAATTAGTTATCAAAGGCCATGACCACTGTAACCTTTCACTTGAGTTAGCAGCCGACTCGAGAACTTGAGGACACTGTCCCAAACTTCATAAACTAACCGTTCGACTTAACACAAGAAAGTACTTTTTTCAGCAAGAGTTGTGGACACCTGGAATAAATTACCAGCCGATGTCATTAATGCAGAAAGTGTGACCTCCTTCAAGAGCAGCTACAACAGCCTACTACAAGTTCTAACTTTCACAGAGGGATTCTAATATACTTTCCCATACCCAAACTGAACAAAAAGTACGTAAAGGCCTTTCGTTTATAGGACTGATCACTGGTTTATTTTTTGTTTCAAGTTAAAATGGACGAATTAATCAAATTTTTGGCAAACCTAAAAGACCAATTAACTAGGATAGGCCTCAACAGTTTCCGATTTTCCGTCTGCCATACTCTCTGAGTCGTGGTACCCAAGCCCGGTACCCAAGTCCAATCGACTGAATCTCTCTCTGTTCAAGTCCCGATTGCTCGCAATGACCATGCCTTCAAGTTGCCGTGCAAAGGTTTCCTGTTTTTTAACTTCGATTTTTTCCCTGCTTTCATCCATTTTTTTTATCGTGACGACAAAGCTACAACAGGCAAAGCCACAACAGACAGCGGGAACGTGAGGCCCGGCGTGAGGCTGAGAGTATCGACAGGGGTAAATGTGTAGAGAGTACTGTTTTACGTCAACGCATGGTCCATTAGTGAAATCTGACTGCCGTAAAGGAGTGTTTCGTCGCAAAGTTAAAAGCCACGACTTGTTTTTGCGACAAAATAGCGCAACCAACGGCGAAATTTTGAAAGGAAAGTTTGTGTTTTTTTTCCCGAAAAATCTCCAAAAACCTAGGCGCGCGCGGACGCAAAACAAAGAATTTACTTACTTTGGCCTTATCAGTTTTGTGACCAAAATAATATTTGTTACAACTACTGGTATTTACTTTCTATTTCAATAATATTTATAGAAGATTACATACAAAACTTGTGAGTGGTTAAAGTTTGCAGGAAAAAAACAGTGCTTTATTAATATCTAGACTTTCACAATTCATCAGTCTACGTATCACACAGCATAATGTACATTAGAATCGTCAGATCAGTAAAATTGGGTGATGTGAATGGGAATGAGTGATTGGGACCATTGAGGGGGGGGGGGATGTTTTGTTCAATTCCACTTCATGTACCTTGGAGGTTCTGTCACAATAATCTACAATTTACTACTTGATATTCATGGAAATACATGAGAGTAAAGCAATGCAGATGACTCATATAAAGATTATTATAATTCAGTGAGATAGCACTGCCATGTCATTTCTCAGCTATTTGTGTGTGTTGAAAAGAAAATATCATGACTGTATTTTTCTTACAGGTTGAGAGTTTAATATTGTTTGTGCCTCTTTATCTAATACAATTTTGAAAAATTTTGGAAATCATAAAATAGGAGAGGTAATAGGCAATGTAGGCAATCATGGGTGTGACACAACCTCCAGTAATCACGTTATCAATCTTATACAGACCTTTGATCACTGTATCACAGTGGAAAAGGAAAAAGAAACAAACAAACGTAAGCTGTCATTGTAATTTTCAACTGAAAACTGTACAAAATATTGTATTAAATATGTACAATGACACTGAAAATTTTGAGCAGACTTTAGTCACCTTGTCATGGGATGACAGGCAATTGATATATGTACATATCAAAATCCTCTTTGAAATACATGAAAAGTACCACTAAGTCCTTTCCAATTTTAACTTTTACAACTGTTAAGACATTCCGTACCATCTGGTATATTAAAAAGATAGACCCAGATACACAAGCAGATGATAAAGTTCTACCTCCTCTACATCATTTTGGTGTTTACTCCGATCAAAGTCTTAAATTCTATAAGCTCATACTTGTAAATTTGATATACTGGAAGTACAAGCTAACTGTTCACCGCTGATTCCTTGTAAACAGTTCCACAATTACAATTGCTATGACGACATGTTTGGCCCAACGCATGGTAACGAAATGGTCAAAGTTTTGAGTGCTTTTTTCACCAGCTAATATGTATGTGGCTCAATTGCAAAACTAGATAACATGGACAGGTATGGTATATCATGTACCATTCTACATCTTTCAAAAGGAGATGTTGACAACATTTTATCTAGTTTTGCAATTTAGCCACATACATAATCCCTTCACCGCATACTTTGGCCAAATGTGTTGGTACAACAATTGTAATTGTGGAACTGTTTACAGGGAATTTAGGGGTGAACTGTACAGATGGCTGTCACTGTCAGGTGAGAACTAATACAAAATAAGTATTTCTCAGGATTCATAACCTTTTTTCAAACTGACCTTTTGTATGATCAATGAAGAAGATATGGTTTTTAAATCCAACCAGTACATCTCCAGTCTTGTTGAGAAAAGCCGCTGTGGTCAAAGATTCATCAAGTATAATCTCTGTCTGCAGTGTTTTGCATGTGTCCCATACTTTTATCATACCATCCGAACTTAATTGGAAGAGGAGAACATTGAATATTAATTTAGAAGACTGGTATCATACTATCAAATGTGTTTGATATTTAAGCAATAAAGCACACCCAGCGACATTATACCATGAGGTTTAGACCAGTTCACATATATGCTCGAGTGATAGCGAGTGCATATATAAAGTGATCTGTTCAAAACCAAGTTGTATACCCTCTCTGGGTGTGATTTATTGCTATTATATCATAACAGTATATTGAAATTCTGGCATGGAACATTAAAAAAGGATTTTGCTCAAGCCGAGAGCTTGCGTGTGTGATATACCATGGTTCTTTTTGCATCTCTACCAATCAGATCACTGTATTTGCGCCATCAATATACTGACATAATAGAACATAGTTAACAATGAAGTACAGATATTATCACACACACTTTCCTAAAATACATGTTCATATTAACTTTTTAACTTTGATAAAAATTGACTGTCACTTTTTACATTATAAAATGATGCAACCGTGAAACTGTAAAATATCTTAGCTGATGAAGAAAATGCATGACTTACAGTATATTGAAGACTTCGATAATCAATAAGAGAGAAGAGTCTACCTTTAAACAGTACATGGTCACAATGAACAAACACTTTTACTGTTACACTAGTGTACATATGTCAATAAATGAGTACTGGATAGAAAAAATTGTAAAAACTAAAACATAACGTCACCTGCATGTCATAAAAATTTCCAAATTATGGCATGCTTTAGCACATATGACAGGAGCAAAATGTTCTCGTTTCTTTCCTCCAATACTGCCAGTTTCATCAATGGCACTTCCTTGATCACTGCTAATGTCTGAGATATCAGATATGCTGCTACGGTGTCCACTTCTACCATGGCTGGACGGATCTATCCGTTTTAATTCATGGATTTGAACTGAACCAGTGGAGTGACCACACAGGAATATGTTACCCTAGTATCAGAAATACAAAGTAATTGTCAAGCAAACTTTCAAACCTGACCAATGCATTCAGGGTCATACAAAAAACAGCAATATACAATAACATAATGAACATGTACTTTGATTTCAGAAAACTGCAGTGCCAAGCAATGTATTCCTGTGCCTCAATAGGATACATCATATCTTTAACAAGTAACGTATAAAACTGTGACTGAAGACTGAAAAACATAATGTGGGAAAGTTGCCCTAAACTAAACTTTGTTCAGTGTAGCATGGTGTGAGTTATGATAACATAATGCATTTTAGCAGGGAAAATGGATTACTTATTTTCTTAAATGAAAACCTGACTCCACATACAGATTCTCCATGCCAATAACTTGTCAGACAATTCATAGAAAATTCATAGAACACTGATGACATTTAGACTGTCTATGTCAGAGGCATGAATGGAAGGTTCTTTTGAAAGGAACACAGATGTTACGCTTTCTAGTATTATATAGGTACAGACATCTTAATAATTTTGTTCTGTAAAAAAACTATACTCATTTCTTGATTCAGAAAAAATCTGACGGGTTAAAGAGTTGTTAAACTGTTAAATTGACGGTGCAGTGTTGGAGTGTCTGTTTTAAAGTGAACTTTTAAAATAATAATACAAATTATAGTTAAAATGTATCTAATCAGTGAACTCCATCATAAATGATGTGTGATGTCATTCAGAATTGATACTTACAATCACAGCAAAATCTGTTATAGTGGTTGGTGTTGTAACTTCATAAAGTAACTCTAGGCTTGGTAAATCCCAACATTGGAACAGAGTATCTTCTCTAGGATGACACTGACTGATCAATATACTGTCTTCTTCATTGTACCGTATGTCAAGTATCTGAAGTAACAAACATTTGAAGTGAACATTTCATAAAATCACAGATTTGCAATATAGATACAACACGATGATTTGTAATCAGTAAATTCATTGAATTAATCCCTTCATCCAAGTTCCCATATACACGAGTCTCTCAACCACATTGAAAACAATAATGTTTAAAGTATGGTGGTTAAAATACTACGGTCAAGATACAGGAATGTTTCCTAATGGCCACACTGTTGTGATTGATATAGACAAAAGATAACTCTGTCGGAATGGGAATAACTTTTCACTGTTCAAACGAGAGTGTCCTAGAGAATACAGGTCAAGGAAAATACTTGTACAAATAAAATGAATTTCACCATATCTCATTCCAGCTACATTCTTGCAGTGAAGCAATCAGCTGATAGACCAGTGATGATTCATTCAGTCAACACTATGACTAAATATAAGCATGAGAACACTAACAGAGCATGGTCATGGGGAATTTAGGTATTTGTTAATAGGTGAGATATGAACAAAGATTTTTTCATATGATAAATCATACATGAAGTTAACTTACAGCATCCTTGTTTGCTTGCAAAACAAAGTGTCTTAAACCAGATGTCACAGGATCCATAAATAAAATACGACCATCCTGAATGTAATACAGAGGATTACAGGTGAAAAACATGCAATATTTTTCAATACTGTTTCAGATGTAACAATGTCATTTTCTTCTGAAACAATGACTTCGGTGCATTTTCCTATCCTAATAACTGGATAAAAGCAGTGTTAAATAAAGTGTATAGATGTTCAACCATTATTCGTGGGAAAATATTTGGTAGTACTATTTCGTGTACAGCACACACAGTACAGTCAGAAAGATACTTATTATACATATGTTTAGATAAACTTATTGACTACATCATCATTTGCAACACTTATGTACCTATCTGCAGGTGCAGGCCCAACAGGGGAATTTGGCATTTTTCCAAACAATGTTAAATTCCCCACCTACTGGCTATACAAATATATATGTCAGATACCCTAGGGTGGGGGAGAGTAGAGGCTGCATGTAGATAATTTAGGACTTGATATCTGTCAAAATTAATACTACCATCTTGCAGCATTGTTAAATTCCCCACTGTCAGGAGTATTGTGGCAATCAAAGTCCCCTGTCCTGGGATACAGTTTGTGATCAACTTCTACTGTTGCTACGTACTCTCCCGGTGGAAGATGGGTACAATATGAGTGTGTTGCTAGGAATGATACTGTCACAGGATTTGTCAGATGTTATTAATATTTATGTAAATTTAGGAGTTCAAATTTTTATGCATGAATAGATAAAGACTAGTGAGATATGTACCTGCATTCCAAGCAGTAAAAACTGTGTGTTATCTGGACACACATATCCCTCATCTGTCCAGTACATAGTGGGACAATTTAATGTACACAGTACATAGCATTCAGCAATAGCCTCAAAACCACTACCACTTGCAGTAGCACGATGTGTTTGTGTTGGTCCATGACCAAAGATACCACCTCCTTTACCAGATGATGGACGTAACCTACAAAAAAATATAACAATTGATTGGAGGAAAGATTACAAAATATGACATTTATGTACATCAATAGCAAATCTCTCCATTAAGACTATACGGTGCATGTTACCAATTATTTATATCTCTTCCAATCCGTAAAAACAGGATAAGTAACTGAACAGTGACAAATGCGTACAGAAAATTCTTGCAATTTTTATCAAATGAGGGCTCTGTTTTCTTCCTTTTATAACCACTTAGAGATATGATTTATCCACAAGACCTAAAACAGACAATTCAAATGGTACAGAACACAGAAATACTTTGTAAAGTATATGAATTTATTGGTATGATGTAATGTAGAAAATTTCCTAAATTAAATTATTCAGACCGTTTTTTAGATTTACATGAAGTTTCTGTAGTTTCTATAACTTAGTGGGTATCTGAATTTTGGCTTTAACTTCTGAGTTTAGTCACAGATTACAGTCCTTCCATCATCAAAGTTCCATTGCCAGTTTATTTATAGTACAGGTAAGCATTATGGTATGTACCCGCTGCACTGATGTCTCAGTGCACTATGAAACACTGTATGTTCACTTTGCATACAAACTTATCAGTTGTTACTATGCAAATCTTGCCAAAGGTCAATCAGGCCAATGTGCAAATTAATCTGAACAATATCTAAAGGTGGCACTCAGGTGATGTACCCTGACTGAATAAACACAACCCACTTGAAATAACTTGAACTGCTTTGTTTTAAAATGTGATGGGTACCATTTTACTAGTGGTATAGCCACAAACTGATGACATCAAATCACCATACACAATACACAGTGCCATAATTACAAGGTGTCTGTGTTTGTGTATGGTGATTTGACGTCATCAGTTTGTGGCTATACCACTTGTAAAATGATGCCATGTGATGATGCATAGCAGGTACAAAGGCTGAGCATAAAGTTAGTGTACATGGTCAGACAACTAGTTACACTGACAAACAGATTCACATGCTACTCGTTGTATAATGTAGTGTGTTGACAATCTATAGGGTTAGGGTCACTTTCAGTCTGAACACAACCAGACACAACTCATCAAGTGTAGAAAGCGCTTCAGGGACAATGTTTAGTCTCTCAAACTTTTACAATAATCTTTTAGGCTCTCACTTGTGGGGTCTCTTTTTGAAGCTCATGGAGTACATAAAGTTTTCACTGATTTAGTTTTGTGAAAATCAGGAATTTTATTTTCCAAAATAGATCGAGTTAACACAGGGATGGTGGCCATTTCGAATTTCAAATATTCATAAATATTGGGTAATTTATTTCTCTTGTACCATAATTTGCACAGTGACCCCTAATTTTTATTCTGGAATTTCAAACAGAATGGTTGAAAGTTTCCTTAAGAAAATTTGAGCAAAACTTTATAGCTTTCATTTTAGAGGCAGGAACTACCTTAAGTAAAACTTCCTCATGCACTGATTCTCGATACTCTTGAATTCCCAGAGAGTGTTTCCTATTTAATGACCAATCTCTACTTTGACCTTATCCTAGCTGTCAGATTATTACTTACACTGGAGCTGCAGAACTTTCTGATTCATCCTCGGCTTTCTTGTGTTTCTGTTGAAATACCTGCTGTAGTTTAAACAAGTTCCATACAGCTGTCCGTGTAGCTGGGTCAGTCCTGTGTAAGTATTCAAGATACATTTGTTAATATGAACAATAAATTTGGAATTAATTAATCTATTAATTAAAATCTATCAAGACGGTGTACCAAACATGAAAATAACTGTTGTTTTGCTAACCATTTGGCAAAATTCAGTTTATGAATGTAAAATATCACCAAAATTTGACCACAAAACAAGGTCTTTTATGGCACTAATAAATGATTCACTGTGTACTTATAGTCTTGTAAACACTGCTTTGTTTCAAAATGTGATGGGCACCATTTTACAAGTCCCCTGTTGAAGTTCTTATCTACTTATGCTGTCAGCTGTAACTAAAATAAAGTTGATAGCAATCATTTTCAGGTTAACTGAAGATGCTGGGAGGATAAAATGTTCGGTGGATATACTTTGTCATGCGGCTCTACCAAACAGTTTATATCATAATTTTTTACAAGGTTTTAGCAAAGTTGTTAGCTTTATGTTAACAATGGGTGTCTCTGGGTCACAAGAAATATGAAATTTGGTATCATCAGTTCCCATCATCAAATGAAGTTTCTGTTACATTCTGTGATTTGGCAAATGGATGGTGAAAACCCAGCAACAATAATATGATTTACTGCAACATGACACATGATAAACTAGGCTTGGTTCTGAACACAATGAATAGGTATATGTAACAGGTCTCTATGCAGTCCAGGTCATTTCCAAAATTGGTGACTCGATATGATAATGCATTCCAACTATAAGCCAATCATCGACCAGATAATGTCATTAATAAAGTTGAGGTCATGCCAGGGTAACAAATCCCCCGCCAAGAGTGATCAGCAGTTTTAGACCACTTATTAAGCCTCTGTCATATGAAGTTCAACAAATTTTGACTGTCAATATGATCTACGTGTTCTGCAGAAGATCATAACCACCAACGAGTCTGATAAGTGGAAAAATAGTCGAGATATTTACAATTTATTTCTACCGCCAGTTTATCTATTTCTCTCAAGTACCAAGAATCATTGTGTAGATGTTTGCCATCTCTATTAGAAATACTGTTTTCAAGGTTATTTGTGTAGGTACACATATGGCATTTTGCAAGAAGTAAGAGCAATATCAGAGCTTTAAAATGATACCTAAGTTGCGATTGTCCGACGCGGACTAAAAATGCTACATTATTTCGAAAATGTGTGTTTACAGAGTGGCCACACAACTGTTCGAGATAATGACAGAATTCGGCACAATTAATGGTTATTTCACAAATGACATCTGTATTTCCATGAAATGTGCAACGCCAAATGTTTTGACAAAACCCCTCTTTCACAACTTACAATATATTTGACATGGATCCACGATACTACACGAAAAAGTTATGCGAATGGTGCAGTGGAGGAGTTCATAGCAAGATAGAGCTCAACACACTATGGCGTATGTAACCATGGACGCATGTGGAGGTTGCCAGGAAATACAATTTTAGTGATGGCACGCTTGCCGCTGATTGCCGCTGACTGGCTAATGATAAGGAGAAAATATTATGGTATAGCGTCACCAATTTCGGAAATGACCTGGACTGCTATGAGTGCATATTTATATCAACGTACTTCACTAAAATTTCATAATGTTTATGTCAACTTATTTGTTGTATACACACAGATTTTATAGTGTTTACGTCAACTTACTTTGTATATACCTATATTTCAAAATGTTTTTGTCAACTTACTTTGTTGTATAGACCCAGATTTCATAATGGTTGATAAGTACATAGACACTGTTGTGTTCTCTACTGTAGGTAACACTGAGTAGTTGTTCCAAAGGTGAGATTGGTGGTGGAGGTAACACAGTTGATAGGTTCTTTCTTTCTTTCTTTGATAGAAACCTTATACTGAAAATGGGAGTATATAGAAGTTAGTGGTATGAGAGATTACAAAGTGTAGGTTGCCGAGTAGAGGGCAGTATTGTTGTTGTTTATCTATACATTGAACTACCAGTACACATGCTTGCTGAAGCACAGTAAGAAGAAATGACACCCTGCATTTATGAACTTGGCATTTCTTACAGGCTGAACATTATTCTGCATCTCTAATCAGGTATATCTGTTTGAGAGAGCTTTTGTCTTAAATAATTCAGAAATTAGTTATGGTTATCTGGAGCTGATATTGTATGTAGTACAGCAGACAACTGCTACATGTTTCATATCTGTAAACAAAGAAATACAAAACTGATTGATACCTGCTATCATCACCAACTGCCATGACTCTACTGGTCTTGTTTTCTCCATGAACAACTTTGAGTTGTTTTGTTTTGCATCGAGCCAAAGCCCAGAATGTGGTAAGTGTGTTGAGTGACCAGACATTCAGATTTCGACGTGTTGATGTCCACAACAAACGTTCCCCTGTCAGTCCCATCCACTCCACTCCTTCTGTAGCCACTTGGATTCTATCAGCATAGAAAGTGATACATCGTGGAATCTATTTACTTATAACATGAACTCTACAACTGTATGTTTATCTTTGACATGGAATGAAAATCTATAAGTGTACTGTGCAATTAATTTCAAAAAGCCATTACTACAAAGCTATCTAACATGGCTAGAGACAGGTTATACTGATGCCATCTTACATAAACTTGACAACATTTGACGTATGAGAAACCAAACCATGGACTGCCTTTCGCCTAAGTCTATTGAGAAGATAACTGTCACAGATTCACTTATATGTAGATCTAACATTTCATCAATATGTCTGCCATGGTACACATAGCAATAATTCCAGTTGATCAACTACACTGATATGCTATCATGGCTACAAATTATTCATCTCATATTACATTATACATCATCAGAATGTCATTAAAAACACTTGAAGTCATCTTGAGATTTAAACACAGCCAAGAAGTCTTCTTTCTACCTTTACAAATTATACACTTTTGATTTCATGATAATCGGGACAATCTGTGCTCTCGCTGTCGCTCGTAACGCTCGTAAATTACGAACAAAAATGAAAATTTACGAAAAAAATGAATGCCCGATCGGCCATTTACGAACAATTTTGTTATTTTTGAAGCCTGATTTTCGGTCAAGATTGTGAATTCCGGGGAAACACTGTCATATCTCGTCTTTCAAAACCTACGCTGCCCCTATCATCGGCGCATCGACACATTGTGATAGCTAGCTTTGGACTTCGACCTGTGATAACAGGAGCATGCGCGAAAAGGTTTCAAGATCCCCGGTCTTGTACTCTCATAGTGGTGTGTCATGCATTACCATCCCATTACGGTAGTTTGAGACACCCAAACACTCACATGCTGTCAACTTTCCGAATGGATGGTTGAAGCCGATCGAGGGAAGCGGGCAGTTACAAATGCTTTTAGATAATTCATAGTATCCTCAGCTGGAAAGAAAGTTTGGTAAAAAAACGGCAACTGATGTGAAAAAAATACGAAACAATGAAACCGCCGAGCTAGAAGAGATCAAGAACAGTCAGCCTGAAAGATATATAGTCGAACTACAGCAGAACTGCAGTCCGGACCGCGCATGGTTGAACGATGTACTGCAAAGTGTTTGTCTGTGCATGGAGGTGGAAGCGAGCCGGAAATCTTAGATGTCATAGATTTGTCATTTGACGATCTGCAAATTGAATTTTTCAGTCAGCTTGCCAATTTTAATAGGTTTCCTTCAAAACATTTTACAAGAAACTGTCTCAGCAAATGTTATGAATACTGATAGTTTTCTATGATCCAGAGAAAATGCTGTGCACAGTCCCATGACCAAAGAGTTTATCCAGACAAAAAAAAAATGACGATCATCTGCAGCGTTTTAAAAGTGTAACTGTCTCTAAGAAAACATTAGCAGGATCACCAGTCTCAGTTTGCGTACTTAAATTTGATAGAGATGAGACAAAATTTGTGCAGACTGCCAAATGTTCTGATCAGTGGTCGTTTTAAAAGAATTTTAGAGATGAACATGGCATAATGACTGCAGCTATAGAGGCACCATCTAGTACCTATGGATGACATACATACTTTCAAAGTAACAGAGCTTTCCAAATATGAAAAACAGGGGACAGATTTTCTAGCATCTAAAACTTGTGCAAACACTGATAATATTTGATAATATTAATGACCGCTTCATATATTAACATATATAATCATCAACCACTGACTACACACACAAAGGGAGTTATGATTTGTGTCACAATATACTTGAAAATGTTATGTTGTGTAATAAAGATCGAGTAATTGAATAACATTCATTGGCCGGTTGACCAAAATTACACACTTTATTGAGACAAGGAAGAAATTTCAATGTTACAAGCATTCATGACCCATGATGTACTGTGTTATTCACTGGATCTTTTGAAAATGCATATCAAAGTATGAGTGTTCATTGTCAAAAAACTAAAAGGGATTTTTCATTTTCCTTTGTCTATAACGAAATCATTCATCATTTCTATCCCCTTAAAATCATTTATTGAGTACCAGAAGTGCTTGTTGAAAATTGGCAGGCTCAGAATAACACAATTTGTGCTTACTAATATTTTTTGAACCCAATTCGTAAATTTACTAACATTTCGAAAGGCCAGGGAGAGCACAGACAATATAACTTTCAGTCTGATATATTATTAGTTCTACTTGTAAATATAGAATGAATTCTTGCGTTTGCTTGCACCTTAGCCGAATCAATAATATTTATGATTTTACTGAATGTTGTCCTCAAAATACAAGCAGCTTCATCAGATTTCACTATGCCATGGTTTTCATTTTCTAGCTAAACTAGATACTTACACATAGAGACATTCCATGATGTAGCTAGATACTTACACATAGAGACATTCCATGATGTCAAGTGACCAGAGTCTAACTGTACCATCCAATGAACAAGTCAATACCAAGGCAGAACTTTCTGGATGTAGTAAGAGATTTGTGATAGGTTTTGCATGGCCACGGAATGTTGTCACCAAGCCACCAGTCAAACTCCATACTTTGACTATATAAATGAAAATAACATACGGTGTAAAGAAAGATAAACAACAAATACTAGTAGTCAATACCTTTTATTATATCATACCAGTATATTCACCATATAGCACGGTTGGCACATGTGCAAGCTCTCGGCAAGAGCAAAAATCCACTTTTTTTGACGTTCCATGCCAAAATTTCAATATACTGTTATAATATGATAGCAATAAAGCACACCAAGACCAGTTCACTTCAAAATTTCATGGTATACTGTCGCTGGGTGTGCTTTATTGCTTAAAAAGGCGCCCTTCTCAATCCAGGTTCTCGCATTAGCGAATGTGTCAACAGCCCATTAACAGTTTGTCATTCTATTGTTTTCCATTGAAAATTTCATCAAATAACTAATATTTATATTAGATAAATCTGATAATTGACTGACGGGTATAGGACAAAATTGGTATGACACTCTGTTCTTTTAACAACTTAGGCCATCAACTATAAGGCCTTGTTCTGATATCAGTAAGGAACAATCTGGATATCTCAATTTTTAATTACTTAATACAGGTGCACAGCTTAAGTGTTATAAAATTGACTGTTTATATGTTCAACATAATGATTGGATTTAGAATAAATATTGCTGTGGCTTGTTTCCAATTGGTACATATGTACATATTTCAAAATGAAGCAGTTCATTTTCTGAGCATGGGCAATGCACAAGAGACTGCAGCAATGTCACCACACTAATACATCAACTTCTGTTATCATTTGTTAAGGCACAGATGACACAGGATGTCTTGTTCAACACAACATCTTTGAGAACTTGTACTTTTGAACTTTTAACTCTGAATGTTGTCTGATTGTAAACAATATCTAAAACTGTTCACTGAATACTTCATTTGAAATGTAATCATATTATGGTAAAATCATGGATGAGTTGTACTCTAATCAACTGTTATATCTGTTCAAAGACATTCAGACATTTGACTTACCTTCAGCATCAGCTGATGAGGTTACCAGTAATCTTGCTTTCAGTGAATACCTACACCCTGTTATTGTCATTCTGTGAGCTCTGCAAACAAAATGAACAGAATTATGTATATCGGTTAGTTATCTTATGAGCTTACATGGTATACATGCAGTAATGTTTTGATGAACTAAAATTATGATACAGATATTACTTTATTATCTTTTCTGCATTGAAGAGGAAAAGGTGATGCCTTTGAATGTTATTTTGCATACTTAAGTTTGTATCATGAGGGAGGTCACTGAGTATTTTGGAACATGTTGAAAGACTGGTAAAAACAAATACAAGTTCAACCAAGCTATTAAACGGGAAGTTGCAGAACCATGGGCACACAGTAGGGGGATTACTGACGATGCAGCCGTTTGCATACACTAGGTCAGTTTTGGAATTCTCATAGCATGGCTTTGACCGTATGAGAAATTTGAATAATCATGATGGGCACTTTCGTGACTTATGCAAAAGGGGTCAAATGGTCGTACAGAGTTTGAAACTTATGTGTTCTCCAACAAAAAGCAGAACATTTTTTAGTTTATTTTCGACTCAAGTTCAGTCGCTATATATTCACAGACATCGTATGCAAGATTCAATGACAATGGACTTTGTAAGATTTATAAGTTAAACTTACTTTTCAAGTTTGAAGAGTAATTTTCCTTCCATATCATAGCAGTGTACACTGGTTTCTGAACAGCAATACAAATGTTGTAAATGTTGATCCAATTCAACTTTCTTCACCCAGCTACCACCAACATCTGTCAGTTCTTTCCTGTTGAAACCAATACAAACAGAATTAGTGATTCAAATTTACGCAACTCTTTGAGCAAATTAGATGTCCAATACAATGTGTGGATAAACTAGAGCTGACATGTGACCCACCGAAGTACATAAAGTTCACCAGTTACCCACATGAGAATTTACTGTTTCATTGTTATACATGTGTTGATCAGAAATAACACAAGAAGGCTGAGAAACAGTATCTAGCAAAAGCTAATATACCTAAGAAGACTTAAAAAGAGAATGAAACTGCAGATGATCACTGAAGTAATTGAAATTGTTCATTGTTGATATGAAGCTACAGTTACTTAACATGTCAATGCATGAACATCAGTTTTTTAACAATTTTTATAGACAAATAAAAAGATACAATAATCAAGAAATGAACTTATTATTCTTGATGATTAGTTGCTACATTATTGCAGATACTACACAGGCTTATATTTCTTTATGACTCTGTGAAGAAAATACACCAGAATGTCACAGAGTTATTTATGCTTATTTTACTCCTTTCAACATCGTGGTTTAGTCTGAACACATTGTTATCAATGGTGATTGTTGATCTGTTTACAGGGTATTGGAGTGGGCAGGTCAAAATGTGAAAAGTTTTGGTGTTCATGGTCTAAAGCATTTCAGAGTTTTCTCTTAACAATTGGTACTTTTTTCAGACTGATATGAAGTCAGTATTACATATCAGAGACAAGGTCATTGTTAAATAGTCAAAAGTATGCAGAATAGCTAAACTCAAAATACTAGTTTATCTCATGGATTATTAATCAAAGAAAATGTAAATTATATTTTGTCAGACTTACTTAAGGAATAGAGCATAATTAGCCATGGGCTTAATTTCTTTCCACACTCTATCAGCAACCTGTCGGAACTCCCAGATCTGTTGAAAAATCATGTAAAAAAACCATTTATCAGATACTTGAAAACTTCTACAAATACACATTTCTCAAACTAACAAATGTGATATTTACAATGTAGCACCTACATGTATAACTCTTTTTGGAATGAAGTTTGCTAGACAGTGACATCAGCAAACATGATGTACTGTACTATGGTTCATAGAGAGTAGAATCTTGAAATAATTACAGCTTATATTCAAGTATCATCTGTTCCTGTATCATATCATAAGTGCCATTTGTGCCATGTCAGACCTGAGAAAGAGTGGAGTGTTTGATAAAGTTCACATCTCATTTCTCATCAACTCATACCAAGAATTCTAAAAGTAGTGCAATACTAAACTAAGGAGCTTCAATTTTTTCTGCTATGTACACTAGTGTGATAATATTAATGTAAATATGTATCATTGATAAAACTATACTATCTCACTTCTGAAGTGACAGCACAATGTGCATATTACTTCCACTTTTTACCATAAACATTCAGGTGTAAGCAAGTCCAGTGGTCCCAGGTCAAGAACCACCAATTCTTTTACACAGGACCTATTGGTTTTGTTGTTGTGGAAATAAATAACAAAACTCTGACTGAGAACAGAAAGCAGGACTACCAAACACATTGTAGGATCACTAGATTTATTTTGATTATTGGTCCTTGGACGATCAGTGTCAGAACAGATTTGCTGACACTAAACAATACAAAAACTACAGTCACTAAAATCAACTCATACAGGAAGAAAGCCTTTTCATCTATCCAATATGATATTATAACATTTATTTATCCAAACTATTCCTTTTATTGATATCTAGAATATAATGGCATGGTGGCTATTTTGTTTGTTTACATCAAAATACCTATCATTGAAAAGGGTGCACTGTACACACACCACTCAGTGCAACATATACCATACTTTGTGGCCCCTCTGCTTTTAGCTGGAGCTTGTATTAAAATTTATGAGGACTTCATGTAACTACCAAACACAAAAACAATGTAGGATTATACACACTATTGCAGTAATCAGCCGCCTACAATATCTTAGTTCTTAAAAGCCCTTCAAATTTCAAAGTTGGTAAAATTTTGGACAAAGAGCAGTGTAGCCATTTTGTAACTTTTTTAGTTTGTAAATTGCAAGTGTTCTGATGATATTAAATGTGGATATCTGGACGTTTACTGTACAATATATCTGCTGATATTTTGTAATAAATGTCACCACAATACAGCATTATGGGCACAAGTGTATCTGAAATAACAAGCCTTTGAGATTGGAATATGAACAATCATACATGTATCTTCTCATATCTACCATAATTCATGGTAGATATGGTACATATGAGAAGTTGAAAATATGGTCACCGTGAGTGTATACTTCATTTGTTGATTTATAAACTGTCATTTTATAAGTTGCAAAATGTCAAGTGCAGTGGTAGACATCAGTCAACAGAACATTCACAGTCATACAAAATAAAATTAGATTTGCAAGCAACAACATGTGAAAATGTGGAGCTTAAGGTTTGTTTTCTGACCTTTGTTCCTTTAACTCCTCCAGTAATGAGTTCATCTCTGACAGGATTGAAAAGCAGAAACATGACAGAGCTCAGACCAGAGCTGACAGAACATGTTTCGTCAAAGTTCCTATTTAAAACCTGGAGGGAAAAAACAATCATCATAAATTTGTGCTGTAGTTGTATACTCAATAAAATTGTATAGCTCCTGAATCACTGCCATCTTGGCAAGATGCCTTCAATTTGTGTAAATGTAACCAAAATGAGATTCATTCTAAATAACAGAGACCTTTGCTTGTATCTACATCTGGGTGTGGTTTGACTTTACAATATCATAAATAATATAATTTTGCAATAAAATTTGAACATAGAATGATTGATGTGTGGCTATGATAGTGGATCAGAACTTGCATTTGAACATTTTTTAATTAAAACAGTTATGACCCAAAGTTTGAGCAAAATTTATCGTTGTGAATAGATCAAAATAACTCTAATTCATACAACAAGCAATAACACCTTGTATCAAATTAGCTGCTATTATTGAATAATTACTCATGTGACTGTTAATGTAGTACATGTATAGCTGACTTACCCTGAGAGAAAAATCCTTTCCCAGACAAAAGTAAACATTGTATTTTCTTGCATAGACAACTTTCCGTAGAAGTCTGTTTTGGTATTTTGGAAAACTCATTGGCCTGCTCACTGTAAAAATGGAAAGTATGCATGGGGTGAAAATTACCATGATTTCAGATGACAATGCAATGAACAGGGTAAACTTAAAAACCAATCAATAAAGACATGAACATGTATGTAGATTTCATCATGGATTCTACATCTATTTCAGCTTTATTTATACAATAATGTGCCCTCTCCCAGACCATAATGGATGAAAGCAAACAACATAAGGATGGAATCTCCATGAGTGTACAAATCCAAAAACATAGTGTTACAAGTAATTTCTGAAAGTAAATACATATAATTATATCATTTTGATCAATTCTAGATGTACACACATTATAAAAGTAATACATATTAGCAGGAAATCCCATTACAGAGCTCACTGGGAGTTGAAACAGGGTAACATGAAATAATTTTTTGTTGTCAGAGAAAACTTTGTCCCTCAAAAAAAGACAGCTCAACAATTCCTTGCCTGTCCATTATAAATCAGAGATTGACTAAAATGAATCTTACAAATAACAGTCAAAACAGAACAACTTGTATCATGCTGATGTCTACCTGGTATCAGCAGGAATATTATACCCAGATACTGTATGCTGCTTTTGATCAAAAGTTGTCAGTTATTCCTGGGACCATTACATTTGCAATTCAAAATTAATGATCAAGATCTTCACTATCTACATTGGTTAACCATTTCAAAATACTTGAAAAAAATGCACGTTCAGAGCAGTCTATGCATTTCATATGATATCTTTTATTGCATTTTACCTATATTAGATATTGTAACATTTTTTTTTTCATTGTAAAAAGTTTCTGAAAAAGCATGAAGTCTGACAGTATACAGCAATCTTACCAGTATTATCAAGTCCATCCTTATTCCATGTACAAATGCCCCTGGTATCTAAAAAGATAAACTCCCTTGTCCTTGGATTGAAGGTCACTGGGAAAAAGAATAAAATTATTTTTACAATGATGTGGACATCATAAAACATAGACAAATGAGCAATGATATCATAGAGACAGCTTGTACACAAAACCTACCAGTTACCATGTAATGTGTGTGTAACAAGTGTACTGTGAGTGGTAATCATTATGTTTAGACATAGGCCGACTCCCTCCACCAATGGAGGGATTGTGGTTTACATCATATTCATGATTCAAAATAATATTTAGTGCACATTACAGACATTAAACGGGAAAGTCGCTAGTAACTTATGATTTTTGTTATTTTGTTTTTAATGTCAACCAGTTTCGTTCTACTCCCCAAAGTATATTGAGATACATGGTAATTAGCTTGTCCATTCAGCTGGTAATGTGTAGACTGCATTTTTGTTGACAAGTGAATTCTGGTCTGGATTAGAATCCAAATGTAAAAGCTTCAAAGAACACAAACAAAATCAAGAATTTGCCCCATGGTGCCTAGCCCCCATAGGAAGTTAACAATAAATGATACATACATGTAGGTGTTGTCTTGACAAGCTAAATAGTAGATGTTTCAACATGCTTTAGGGAGTAAACCAAGAACTTGCAATTGACAAACAAAACAAAAGTAGTGAAAAAAAACATTACAAGTTACCGCTACTGGCATGGCCCCTAACCACAATGGCCAATGATGACTGGCTTGACCTGTACTAAACTTTTTTGCACACCATAATTCTAACATGATACTGATGCATACATACGTGGTATAAGTCACATGTAAATACAATAGCTTTCGCTGGATACAATTCATAAACTATTGCATTACATCTAACATACTTCAAACATTTCTGTACCTTGTGTTAAGATTTATTCAAGTTACACAATATTACCACCATACTGCATGTTCTAGATGACATGTCATTTCCAATCAAGGCCCTGGTATAAAAATTTATTTTCAATGCTTTGTGCATCAATAAATAATTTATTATATACATGACCATCTCTTCAGTAATTTGATCCAATAATGGCATATGACCTGAGCATGACATGTACAATAACACATATAGATGAAGAAGGACTGTATGAAAACACAAAATGTGAGATAACTTGATCAGAGATGAACATGCTCAATAAAAAATTAGCAAATAGCAAATTGAGAAAATTATGAATCATATAAGTTATGTTTCAATGTAGATGTATCAATAAAATCTAAGAAGTAATATTAAAAATAGTGACAACATCACTGTTCGCTCCCATATAGTTATCAAAACAAGTCAACAATTGTATGAAACATGGACATACATATACAGACAGACTGACATACACAGACTGGCACAGAGTGATGACATTGACCCAAAGTGTGCCTTGGCCCATGGAGAGTGATAAAGATATAACAAACAGCTGAATGTAATGATAAAATAGTTAAGTATAGGCCTATACAGGCACTGAGGTGAATATGTTACAGCAATTTGAATAGTTCCTTTTCCTTTTCTACTTCTGTGATAATATTTAAGACAATCAATCTGCAAGGCAGTTTATGTATTGACAAATATGTTATCTTTTAAAGGACACAGTAAACTGTTCTTGATTTTTCATTTACAATATTTGACATAGACTGAAATACATGACATGCAACCAATGCTTACACTTTGCCTATACACCAGATACATGGAGAAATTTCAACATACAATCATCAACTCAGAAACCCTACAGGAAAAAGTAAACATTGTTTTCTTCCAGAACAGCTGGTACATCCACATCTGGAATAACTTACAAACTTAACCTATTACACAAGGATGATGACACAAGAGATAAAGTTAAACTGTGATGAACTTGACTATTCCTTTCAAATCCTTACCTAACTTGACATCTTAAACTAAAATACACTGCATGATTAATTGCGCTCACAAATACATCGGGGATGGACCATTTGATAAGGGATGGCGTCTGGAAGATCGATGAGACCTGTACATTATCTTTTTTATCCGATCCATTGTACATTCTTTTTTCCAACTCTCTCACCTTTTCTTTTGTCAAACCTTCTCTAGCTGAATTTTTTTTTATTGGCATTTGTTAGGAATTTTTTCAAAATCTGCCAGGATATTTTTGCCGCATTTCAACACCAAATACAGTTTACCATATCAAATGCTTACTAAATCACCACATTATTTATATACTCTTAGTTCCAGTAGGTATAAAATTACCAAAAAAAATCTTAAAAATACAAAATGAAAGATATCCCAGTAAAACTTAAAGTTTCGCAAAGTTGCCCCAAAAATTCAAAATTCCGGATTTCACACTTAATTTCAATATATCTTATTAACAAAAACCCTAAGGACCGGTTTACTAAATATCAAAGCAATCAGACTGGTAAATTTGAGAAACAAATTTTTTGACCAAAAATGAGAAAAATTGCCCCCAAAATACAAAATTGCAGATTTCATCCTAATTTTAAATATATCTAATCAACATAAACCCTAGGAACCTGTACACTAGATATCAAAGCTACCAGATCAGAAGTTTTTGGAGAAAAATTTTTGACCAAAAAAGGCAAAAATTGCCCCCAAATAAAAAAAAATTGCCAGTTTCAACATACCTTCAATACATTATATTGAGATTAATCTTAGATACCTGTATACCAAATACATGTATCAAAGCTATCAAATCAGCAGTTTTTGGATTAAAAAATTTTTTATCAAAAATTGGAAAATTGCCCAAAATTACAAATATGACAATATCAATACAATTTGTACAAGCATGACTGAAGTCATTCTGAGGAACATGAATATTAAGTTTCATAGCATCTAGACGAGCGATTTCAGAAAACAAGATTTTTTGACTAAAAAAGGAAAAAATACCCTAAAAATACAAACATGCAAATTTCATCCCAATTTTCGCAACATAATTTAGAATACCTAAAGAAATCTGCATACCAAGTTTCAACCAAATCTGACCAATGCTTACTGAGTTTTAGCCATTTGTAGGATTTTTCCTTTTCCCCCCTCATTTGCATATTTTTGGCACTGACATGTTCATTTGAACAAATTCACATCTCCACCCCTAGGTGCACCTGTACACCAAATACTAGGACAGTAGGTGCTACGGTTTAGGAGTTTTTGATTCGGACGGACTAACAGACATACATACATACTTACATACATACACACAGACGCCATTTTTCCACCTTTTACGAATACCTCCCATTTGCATATATACATATGCATATATGGGAGCGTAAAAATAAAAGAAAAACAATTTCATATCAATTTTATACCTTGTATATTCATGGTTACAGAATTGTTTATGGTAGTTAAATTTAAGCAGGTAAAAAAAGAAAAACAAAGATACCAGATAAATCACATGGTGGAGTCTTGGACGAGTTCAAAAAATGGAATTTTCAGGACTACTGGTAAATATTGTAGTACTAAAAATTCTTGTTGCAGTTGACTGATTCATTACCTAATTCAAATAAAGACGGCAGTTAGACTCTACTCCAAATGTTTCAATAATTGTGCCATGTGAGAAGTTGTATATATGACTTTGCAGAGTAAAATAAGACAAGTGGTTGATTATCCAATGTCTACTCAGCTCTATTTACAAACCTTATTTAAGAATGTAAATATGATTATCATACACCTGCTGCCGTAACCTATGGGAGTTTGACCGTCCAATAACTTTCCATATTTTGTATAGTACACGGAAGTCCCAAATACGGGAGACACGCGACGCGCCTGTTTGACCTTTGATCTAGCGATTATCGGATGTAAACAAACTATTTTACGGTGAGTTATAGACATAATAGAAACTTCCACCAAATGTATTCGTAGTATAAGGTTTAAAACACGCTAAACACAAACTGAGTCTAAATGCAATTGATTTTTATTTTAAAAAACTAATTAAATCGAAAACATTCAGCGAAGTTTGCTTGTACTGCACTGAAAATTAATTGGCTTCATGCCAACGCAAGGGACTTGTAAGCTTACTACGGAGCAGTCAGATTGCGCGTTCCACTCATATCGCGTGTGCCGCATCCCTCAAAATTTACCATAGAATTAGTTTATACGGACAATTAATGGGTGGCGGTGTATAATAATAGGGTTATACACAAAATACGGCCCTGTATGGACTCGGGCTCAGTGAGTGACATATTGGACTCGCCTTCGGCTCGTCCAATACGTCACTCACTGAGCCCTCGTCCATACAGGCCCGTATTTTGTGAATAAAAATATGAGTATTGTATAATATGAATAAGTGGTAATGGCTGTTTTACTTTACATAGAAAGAAACAAACATTGGTCATCTGTAGGGAAGATAGGATTGTTTATCATCTGCAGGGAACATACCATTGCCTACTGCTATTGACCATGCACAGGTACACGTATTCAGAGATGACAATTCAAGGTAGGACACATTGTTTGGATGATGTAAAGTCAAACAATACCTATCATTGGTGATTTACATCAGACAGCTTGAAGAGACTATAGATACACTTTGAAAATCTTCCGTAGTAGCAGCAATAAAGACACATTCACATGTTCTGTGCCAACAACTATTGATTTTGAAATCTTATCTTAAGTAGACAAATAAAATCTTATTGTTTTGATCAATTGTGAAAGTTATATCAATTGTGAAAGTTACCCCAAAACTATCAACTTTTATATTTTCCTGTGGCCATGGCTGGAAAGTTTCCAGGTGCATAGTGACAGCAAAGAAACAGGATGCAGAAAAACAGTTCATGAAAACATTAGCTTTGACAGATTTTCATGGAAAACTATTCCAATCAATTCTCTGGCAGTGTTTGGTAAACATTAGAGATAAAAATGTCCCCTCCACAACATGCTGACATGGAACAATACATGTTGGCTGTTTCTCAGTACGTGAGTCAATTCCTTTTTTACTAGTTCACCCCGATTCCATGTCAGCAGGTTCAGACTCACTCACAGATAGCGATAGGGTTGGACCAAACCATGGTTGTGAAAGGATTAAGCAGCAGTTTTGTTTTGAACACTGGTACACAATAGTGCACATATACATACAAGGTACTTAGTGTACAATATCTTCTAGGTAAACTGATGCAAAATACTAAATACCTGCAAAATTATTCTCGCCTCATATACCACTTTAGTCATGTATTTAACAAAGCACTCTTTTCAAACTTTGTCATGAACGTGACTATAAATACAATGTAATCATTTCCTTTACTAAGATTTGCAAAAGGGTCTTTGTGATACTCCCTAGAACAACAACAACAACAGCAACAAATAAGGGATATCTTGCATCTAACCTTATGACAAAAAGAGTGCAAGATGCTCAAGAAGTTATTACTCATATTAATATAGAACACTAAAACAGATAAATACGGAAGTTACTTACCATCCACCAAATCTGTCAACATTTTATTATGTTCGTAATAGCCTCTCGGTTGAAATCCATAGACTATCTGGTTAAAATCAACATTTTCCTTGCTATCTTTCCCTGGTGGTTTAGTCTCAGTAGGGAACTCATCTCTGGCTTCTTCATTTGCCAATCTTTCATCATCTGGGTTTTCCTGAAACTCATTCTCCCCATGTCTATGCTCATCTTCATCATGCTCACTTTGATCAGTGTTCACATTTTCTTTTTCATTTAACAGATTCTTGCTATCATCCTTTGCCCTGACTGACATTTTACCATCAATAGAGTCCTGTATGTTCTGATTTTCCATGTCACCGTCCTTGGTTTTCATTTTATCTTCATTTTCACCACTGTCATCAAAAGCCCCATCAACTTTATCAGCATCCATGACTGTTGTTTACAGTTGCAATCTGCTATGGTATGCTTTGGCACTGGCCAGTCTGTGTCAGATATTGACTTTCTCACACATTACAAGAAGAAACAATAGTCACAAAGGTCTGGTCTATTGACAAGAATTTCCCAATTGTTGTAAACTTCAATAATCTTCATTGATTTCTAAGATTTACCTCTTGGCGTTGCTTCCCGTAAAGTTCACAGCGAAGAACAACATGTTATGTGCGACTAGTTTTATGACTGCTGCCACTGTGGTTGCCATTATTGCATGAAGAAATGTACTTTCTTTCAATTATCTTACGACTGGTCCAGGCATTTTTCATGTCACTGAAAAAAATAGAAGACTGTGTCACACACCTATGGAAAAAAAAAGATAACAAAACGTTATCGATCATGTTAACGAAGTTTTCAGATATTACAATGTGTCCTAAGGAGTGATAATGAAAAGAGAACTTTGCCAATCATGGCACAAAATCAAACCAATAATGTTCAACAAGAAACTTGTCAAGCAAGTGACATATTATGATGGAAACTGAGGCAATCAAGTAAGGGACAGACCATTAGATCTTGGGAGGTGGGGGTGGTCACAATCAGATTGTGAATATTTTTTTTAATTGTAAATTTTTGAAATTTATTTTTCCAAGTGAATCATGATGTGCTAATTTTTTTTTTCAAAGTAAACTGTCAGATTTATCACTTTTTTGCGTTCTGATTTTATTTTTTATTTTGCAAACTTGTCTGAAGATTTTTTCCTAAGCTTTTGATTTGAAATTTTTTTTTTCTGTTTTTGATCACCCCCTCCCAAGATCTAATGGTCCATCCCTAAAAAGCTTTGTTGTTGTTACATCAATACTGACTGAGGTATTCACTATATAAATTTCAACATATTCAGCCCAGTACACTGATCAATCAAGCAGGTAGACCATGATCACACACACAAAACTATGCTGACTTTGAAACTTTAAAACTTTCTGTAACCTTTAAATTCACAACAATTATGTGCATGTTGCTTTCTAATGTTGGGATATTTCTGCACGCATCTGTGATTTTTTCCAAACTTTATTGTTCAACTGATGAATTGCGGTATCTTGTGTGAATGAACTGACCTATAAATATTAATACATGTACCCTACATGTATGTATGAATTCACTGCTAGCAGAGTGAAAGAAGGTGGTGAATTTTAAATTAAATGTACTGATGTCACTTTCCACTTTGTTTTGTATCTTTCACAGAATACCTGGCAATGTAATATTGATGGCAATAAAATTTTGACGTAGTTCTCAGGACATTCCAAACTACAACAAATTTGAATCACAACACAAGTGAAAATTGGAGTATAACCACTCACAAGTAATGCACAGTGTATAACCAGACCAGAGTACTGTTGGCTTTCTGAGAAAGACAATGTTGAACTTTTATCGTCAAGAAAAAGTAGATTTTACTTTAAATTATTAGAAGTGAAAAACAACTCTTTGGAATTTAGTAACATGCCATAAATAACTGTAATTTCAAGAATCTTTCCAAAAATCCCTGATGAGACAAACAACAAGTTCTTCAGATTTTTTGTCTTGACAGGGGAAGGAAGTGTCAGGGTTCTTCTATTCTGTGGATGCAAAATGACATTTCTCTCTGAGTACACTGACTTTGAATGGTGGATGTTCAGGTCAGCTTGCCATTTAGACATACTACCTGCTTTGAATACACCTGATATGTACCTGGTGTTTATACATGTAAGGTTTGAGAAAGATAAATGGAATTCAATCTGCATACACTTAGAACAATACTTGTAGTGGCCACCAACCAGCTTTGCACGTGAGTTAGAGAGGGAAAACACAGTATGTGGGTTTTGCAGCAAGAAATTAAAAGTGGCTTCCATCTCTGTCAATGTTGTCACTATTTTCTTATGCTATTATAACAACTTCATGAATTGTCTTCCCTGAGCTGATGTCACTATTATTAATTCAGTAGTTAATGCTGATAATATATCGAAACTTTATCTGAATTTGACAACTGGTGAGTGTGCATTGAACAGCCACTTATCAGCTATAATTCAGTTCAATAAAGCTGTTCAGAATCAACACTCACCACTCGTCATATATTCAACACATTGAACTACAGTCCAGGCAACTCAAAATGCAATTGCATGCTGTTAGTACCAAGCTTCAATAGTTGAATGGGACTGTACCTAGTACTGCATAATTATTGAATATTTTCAACATGGTAATATTTCACTAACTGACAATTCTTTATGACCTAATAAACATCTCAGACAAGTTATGCATATAATTTTTCTCTGTGCATTTCCCACTTGGACCAACTATTCTAGCCTTTGTGACTTTTGGCTTGACTCTTTTTAGATATTTCACCCAAACCATAGACTCTATGGTTTATTGCCAAACCTATCCCAAGGCTTATCTGTAACACCTTCATAGGCCATTGCTGACAATACCTGTGAAAGACAGTTGTAGCATATATACTTGTGTAAAGAAGGAACTTAGTCTCTATGATATTTTGTCACAATGTACAGATGACATTGGTAAATTAAAATAAATATCTCTCTGAGCACAATTCTGCTTACTGGTCAACTATTACATACTGTCTCAATGAAGTTTTTTTAAGTGTACTTAAAAATGCAGAATTAAATATCTATAAATATACAGTCTTTTATAAACACAGCACACTATGAAGTATTGACGAGCCATACTCAATGAACACTTATTTACCTAATGCTTGCAATTGACACTTTATTTGCTTGGCATTGTCAACACAGCAATCCATTTTGTTACTTGGATATTTTCAAATTCAGTTTGGTTTGCGCCCTCACTGCAGGTACATTCCAAGTTGCATGGTAACTAAACCCTCACTTTATTCTTTAAATGCATTTCTAATTTTACAATGACTCTGCACTGAATAGTGGAGTCTTTCATGGTAGCAACCGTGACATCCTTCACTGACATTGTTTTCAACAACTCTGTAAGTTGATCTTAATGTATTCAATGTGGCTGGAAATCACTCCATCCACTAACAACATGTATGCACCACTTATTTTGCTTCAACTGTATATAGATCAAGTTACTTAAGTGACTGGCTGTTGTAGGATCCTGGTGTATTTTACACCAGTTCAGATTAAATTATGTCCTTCAATTTCTGATTAGGCACTCTCTATTCAAGCATTTTGTACACAATCACTGGTAACCATTCTCCTTTGTAAAACTCTCTTATTAATTATTTTAATGTTAATTGCTATCAATTGCAATAGCAATGATAAACCTTGTTTCTAATACTGTATCTATAATTTACTTGTAAATGAATATTAGGGTTGGGGCAACCTTGTGTGTGTTAACTTTTTGAGCGCCAAAATCAATTTTTGTCGCCGTTATAAAGTATACCTAGTCAATTTTTTTCAGATTTTTGCCAAAATTTAGATTAAAAACTGTACCCAACAAAGCGCGATGTCCATTTGGTCCAAAATTATCAAAAAAATTACAGAAAAATTCTTAATAATTGGTAAACTGTTGCACTAAAATTTGTGTGGGAAAAATTTACAGCACTCAGAGGGTTAAGTGTACAATCATTTTCATTTAACTTTACATGTCTCATTTTATTGTTGCCAAATTTTCCAGTGTCAATTTACCCATGGAGGTAGCAGAGATGATTTACCAAACAACTGTTACATGTAACAGAATCTTTGACCTGTAAAATCGTTCGTTCAGGTTTGGTATAGCATTGTGGATCACAACTTCGCCGCATGGACACTAAAGAAATGTTATATAAATTTATCCATGTAATATTATTATCACAGAGCACATTATATTGAGCATTCCCAGGGGTTCAGTTGGAATGGCCATTCCTACCTCCGTTTGTCTGCCCACAGTCCCTCGTGGGCTATTCAGCTCTGGGACTATTCGCCCTATAGACGAGTTTACACAAGCGAGAAACAATGAAAGTCTGGAAACAGAATGGCTATAAAAACCACGCCATGTCACATTCCGTGTCCTATTTCACTGTGAAAATTAGCAAGTTCATCTATCATGTAACCGTCGATCGTTCCCTATCATTCTCAAAATGCATACCTGGTACTTAATTTTCTTTCAAAAACGCTTGTTTCGTGTGATTTTCGGCCGAATTCGACGGACACATCGTCAAACATAAGCGTGAGCAACATTCCGGTAACCTCTTGGGTACCTCCACTTTACTGACGTTGGCACCGCCTATCCATGAGGGATGACTGGAATGTTGCTCACGCTAATGTTTTGGCGAGGTGTCTCTCGAACTTGGCCGAAAATCACACGGAATGAGCATTTTGTAAGCAGATGAAGTATCAGGTATGAATTTTCGTGTGATTTTCGGCCGAGTTCAGAAGACACCTCGCCAAAACATAAGGCATGAACAACCTTCCAGTCACCCCTCATGGGTACGCGGCGCTAAACGTCAGTAAAGTGGAGGTGCCCAACGTCCACTGTGAGGTGACCGGAATGTTGCTCACGCTTATGTTTTAGCGATGTGTGCGTCAAATTCGGCCGAAAATCACACGAAACGTGCATTTATGAAGCAAATTAAGTACCAGGTATGAATTTTGAGAATGATAGGGAACGGTCGACAGTTAAATGATAGATGAACTTGCTAATTTTCACAGTGAAATCGGACACGGAATGTGACATGGCGTGGTTTTTATAGCCATTCTGTTTCCAGACTTGGGTTGTTTCTCGCTTCTGTACACTCGTCTATGGGGCGAATAGTCCCAGAGCTGAATAGTCCACGAGGGACTGTGGTCTGCCCCTCCACCACAGGAAGATCGTATTGTATTGACTTGTTCCAGAAAAGACACTCGGCAAACTTGAGCGCTCTACATGTGTTCTGTGCATACACATCACATTGTGATTCACAACCCTGCATTCTTCGACCACTACAACATAATAAGAGTATGACACTTGGGAACTGATTTCATAGACCCGTGATCCATGGTTCTCCCACCACATGCACCACCCAATTGAACGCAGAAACCCCAACAAGAATTTTGGCGAGAATTTTGAACCCTATCGCCAACGGCCACTCATATAAAGAAATCGAAACATTTCTTTCGGAGATTCATATTTTGGCAGAGAATTATATTAACCCTACTAGGTATATAAACAACTTACTTCTATAATACCATGGCAACGAACCTCATTCAACTGCGAGACAAGACCTGGACACAAACAGGCAGCGGAGTGCACGACACGGTGCTCATTGGTACAGATCCAGTTCTGGCATGCGATAGCAAACTTCGTGAATTGTGTGACATTTTGTTATATTTGAGGGAAAGTTAACCGACAATAAACGCTTATCCACGCTGACTATTAATATGTCTAACATGGCAGTACATTCTATTTGAAGAAACGTTACATTTCTTGAGATTTCAAAGCTAACTTACCAGTAATCGGTTATTGTTCCCACTCAACTTTGTGTACACTTGTTGCTGGCCGAGCGTTGAGGTCGCATACATTATGCAAATTTTGACCCCTATTTAGCTGCTTGTATCGCATAGCATTATGGGGCGACCGCAGTGCAGTTGAGTACGACCGTCAAAGAGCACGGCTCAGATGGACCAGACGTTATTAATATTAATGAGGTTTCCCCCACAGTTTTATCTATCAGTTCCTCTCATTTTCTTCATGCTTTGACTGATCTGAGGAAATAAAAAAATGATTATATAACCTAACCTAGCCTCTTGGCTCTTTATAGCTGCAGTACAGTAGCTCGAGGTTTTGCCGTTCAACCCAAATACCCAGGCAAAACCTCGAGCTACTATACTGCAGCTAGGCTCTTTATTTATTTTACACCCCATTACAAGGACATTTATCTCTCATATACACATCTTGTAATTAAATTAGTGAACACAACTAATTATGCTAATCCGTTGACTTATCGGAGATTTTATGGGTTGGTGAACAATCCGAAAGATAGAGATGTACATGAAAAAGGAATCTTTTACATGTAGTAGTTACTTTTCTATCTTTCGCAGTGTTGACCAACCCATAAAATCCCTGATTATTAGTTGTGTTGACTAATTAATTCTTCCATGTCATTCTTTGATTTTGTTAGCATTTTAGTTAAATATGTTAACATTTTATTTCATTCTTTTGTGAATGAAAGAATGAAAAGCGCTATCAACCACAGTGGTGCCTGTGATACAGACAGTATACTGTCAGTGCAAAGACTTTCACCTGCTCAAACCATTGATCTAGTGATAACTTCTGGGACTAAGATAAGGTTGAGATGTTACCCTATGCCTTGTGTCAAACTGTTGTAAGATCTACTTCAATCACATCACTGGCAAGACAAAATTTTTGTTCAAGAGCACCACTGTGTGCCTCCGTGGAGCTACAAAAGGATGTATGTGCCTCTACCTGCCTGAGAACACGTCTTTGACGATGAATATGAGGACTAAACCTGCCTTCACACATCTCGCACCTTGCGACATTATTTATGAATCAAAAATAAGGGGAACTCACAAACAATAAGGGAGATGGGTAAGGGGTAAACCATTTGATATCTGGGAGGGGACATTTTTTTGTTATGATGGCATATTTTAAAGGCCTTTTTGGCGATCCCTGGAATCGCCTTTGTTCTAGTCTGTAAGAGGATTACGGAGGTGTGATAGCCTTTTGTTTTCCATCGAAATTGTAATCTTGTGGGTAAATTTTCTGATGAGGCAATCTGGCACCAATGCAGGCCTTTAAGCATTTTCTAATGACTTGGAGGTAATAGACTAGACATACAGTGATGGTAATCTGACATAAAAACATCCACCATTGCATACATATTTAAATTAAGATGCATAATACATTATTGAAATTAAAATGACACTATACTTGGAGGAATGTAAACACACAGTAATTAATAGACAAAGGGAAGGACACCCAAGTAACACAGTAATAAACAACTTGGCCAACATAAATATCTTTAAAAACGACAACAACACGACTGCCAATTTGAATTTACAAGGCTGATTCTTCTTCACTTTATTTCTCAATTTAATAAAGTATTCAACATTGTGGTTTAACATTGCTATTTAAAGTTACAAACAAATTACAAAGTCTACATCATAGTGTAGAAAGACAGAACAGTTAATCATTCACCGTCAATTAGTCAAAATTTTTTACATGTTTACAGATATGTACATCAGCCATCTTTACAAAATATGTACTGTACATCATAAAAGAAATGAAATCCTATCTACATATAAACAAGTTTCTGAATATGTACATTTATACCAGTTTTGAATCAAGAAGTACAAGACAAGATAAAAAAAGTGATTTCACTTATTTACATCTATCTACAAAGGAAAAGTTGCTTTGTTTAGAATACTCATACAGAGTTTTTAAAAAATATATATGCATTGTACATAAATACCTCATATCAACAACATGGCGCCAAATGCAAATGCATCACTATACATGTGTTACATTGTGTAAATATCTTGAAAATAATCAACATTATCATTGAAGTACAATCCTTTCAAAATGAAAAGTGTAAACATCATTTGACAAGAATTTCTTGATCAATTTCTAGTGATTTAATAAATAAAAGACATGAGTAAGATATGAATTATTTGGCAATATTTTTCTGTTTGTAGTCTGTTGTAAAAGCCTAAGTGGTTTTCACTCTTTAAACTATCATATCAAATATTGCCCAATTTCTCAGACTGTGAATTATGACCTGCATTTCTTGTCATTGAAATCTGGTGTATTTAGAAAATTCTAAAAGCTTAAGATTTAACAGTGGAAAATCTTATGGTAAAATCCCATAAAAACTGACCAAGATTTCATACAATGTTACATGTTACAGTACATATGATGATGAAATCAATTTAAACTACACAGTTTGCAGTAAAAACAAAAAGATACAATGATTAGGAGTGAGACATTTGAAAACAAGTAACACGGTAGTCTCCATTGATCTGTCAAGTAACAGTCACTTTTCTACATGTCTTTGCATTATGTCTGAATATAAAATAAAAGAACCACTTACAAAGCTCACTCTCATGATAGATGTTATCTTCATAAATGGAGTTGCATACTGTAACAGTTTTAGTTAAGTAATTGAAGTATGTGGTATTCTATCTTTATTTGTATTCACAGGATACAACCACAGAAACTTACAAGTTTTGAAGTCACAGTACATCACTGTATAAAGTTCATCTTGCCTCTGTATAAAAAGACATCTTTCCTGGACATCTTTGGCCTTTGAAGTAATATCTCAAAAATCAAGTGGTTCACTTGAGAGGGAGATTTGGTCTTCCAGAACAACTGGTCTGTATGAAGGTTGACGACTGGATTCCAACGCTACTCTTTCATAAACTTCACTTTGAATAGCAGTAACAAGGTTTTGAATGTCAGGACATGCAAGATAGACATCATATGCAGTGGCATGGCGTAAAGGTTCCATCAATTGGTTAATCTCTTCCAATACAGAAATGGTCTGAGAAATAAAAACAAAATTTTGAACTTGAGATATTTAATATATGCATGTGATATACCACTCTCTGACATTCAATGGCAGTAACCTGCCCCTGGAATAGTTGTTTTCACAAGAAAACTTTCATGTGGATAAAATGTGATTAAATCTGAAATCAGTATTTTCTGTTTTATCACAATGGTACCGGATTTTTCTGAGAGTACGCCCACTCGAAAAACCGCCCATGGGCGGTTATTTGGGGGGTGGGCCGTTATTAAGAATTTTAAATTTCATCTCAACCTTTGTCTACGGCATTTCAACTTGACTCCCCTTGAAAAAAATTACCTACGCAAAGGTCAAAAAGTTTATATAGCGTACAAAATAAAATAAGTTACACTTCTAAGATAATTACTTCGGCGACATATGTCCGTATCCCCCTATTTACGCTACTAAAATGCAGGTGGAATGATCCAGAAGAACGCAAAGTCAACGTTAGAGTTTGCCACACAATGCCGACAATGATTGACAGATGAAGCAGGAGCCAGGAATTTTCCATTCTGCACGATGGGGATCATGAAATAAATAAAATGACTATCATAAAAAATAACTCTGTTTCATTATTTTTTTATTTAATGTACATCATTACTTTTCAGGTTTTTTTCGCTTTGATACAAAAATCTGATGATTTTCTTCGCGTAAATTTGTTGCATTCACAAACGTAACAGTAGTAGTAATCCCTAGTAGAAATGGTATGATCCACAATTGTTTACGATTATTGACCTCTTTGCGTGCAACGAATGTGAAACACTGTATCTATTTTCACACTTTCGACTACTTTGATTAACGTATCACACTTACAAACTAGGTCAACCTCAGACACGTGCACACGTCAAAATCTGATCGATGATTTTCTTCGCTTAAATTTGAATGCGTTCGACAAACCATGGAGGTAGTAGAGAAGGAGTCACAACTGAGATAATTACGTTTATTACTATTGTGCACCATTGTTTAACACCCTTTCCCGCCATCTGCGTTGCCGACGGTACCTTCGCAACCGAACCGAGTGAAATTAACCTGGTTTGCTCATGCGACTCAGTTTCTCCACAGTGTCATAACGCATGCGCAAAGACTGTATTTGCGTAGCTTGGGTCAAGTGCGTCATGACAGTGTGAGAACCGACACGTTCCGTCCACAAAAAAGTGAAGTTACAAGGAATTTAAGTTTTTCATTCTCAAAATCTTGGTAATTTTAACGTCGTTTTTTATATACTTTACATTCGATCGCAGGAACCTTTCCTGTTAGAATGAAAGTTCTGATCACAAACTTTTCAATCATGTACTGAGTATGGTGCAGCGGATTGCTATGGGGGCCCTTCTGGTCAAAATTATGTTTTATTAATTTTAGTACGTTAGAATTAATTTTATGTAGACTGGAATTAATTTACTAGCACCTCGAATTAATTGTATGTTTCTTTTAATTAATTTTTATATGCTTTAATTAATTTTGTATAGTCATGCCGAATTAATTTTATGTGTTCCAATTAATTATTTCTGCTTATCTTTGCTGTAATTAATTTATGTAGTCTAGAATTAATTTTGCTAACATTTCAAATTATTTATATGTTTTTTATGTGGCGGAATTAATGTTATGTAGTCTAGATTTAATATATTAATTCCTTCAATTAATTTTGGGTTCAAAATGTTTTCACATGCTGCAATTAATTTAATGTGTGCTAGAATTAATTTCTACTAGTGTCTTGAATTAATTTTGTGTTCGGTCGAAATAATTATGTGTGTTCGCTCGAATTAATTATGTAGTCTAGATTTAATATATTAATTCCTTCAATTAATTTTGGGTTCAAAATTTCTTCACATGCTGCAATTAATTTAATGTGTGCTAGAATTAATTTCTACTAGTGTCTTGAATTAATTTTGTGTTTGGTCGAACCAATTATGTGTGTTCGCTCGAATTAATTATGTGTTTGAGCGAATTAATTATATGTGTTCGCTCGAATTAATTATATGTGTTTGCTCGAATTAATTATATGTGTTTGCTCGAATTATTTTCGGCCGATCCCACAGTCCTTTGCGCACACTTTCTTAAATTATTATGGCGGCTCCCGACCGGAGTGGTACTATTCAGGCGCTCGAACCGTGATCTGTGAAAATGGAAATCAATAAACTGATCACAAAAACTTTTGTAGTGTCTCCTGTCTGAGGGATCGTGTATGTGATTGCCCATAGAGCAAAGCCCGACCAATTTTGTGTTTACGTCAGACGCGAACGTTTACCCTTTCTATCGGGCTTTGCCAATCACCGTATACTCAGTATACTGTAGTGCAGTGCAGTAGCGTACGCAACATTCGAAAATGAAATCTGCCGAACAGATATCTACGAATATGAAAACCAATAAAGAACTTAACCAATGACCACCAGGAAATGTCCCCAAGCTTGATTACTGTCAAATGTCCCTAATTACAAATATAGAATTCGGCAGTTTCATCTCTATAGGCCTACAGATAGACACGCTATGCGAAGCCGGCCTGTATACCGGAGGAGATAACAGGCCGGCTTCGCGTAGCGGGTCGATCTGTATACAGGTAGAGGTGAATGCTATATTTGTAATTAGGGACATTTGACAGTAATCAAGCTTGGAGACATTCCTGGTGGTCATTGTTAAGTTCTTTATTGTTTTTCATATTTGTAGATAACTGTTCGGCAGATTTCATTTTTGAATGCTGCGTACGCTTATATGTACACTGCACTATACACTGCAGTATACGTAGCCCTGCGTACAGGTCTGTGTGTTCCCGGCGTGATACGGCCTCCACCACATCATCTCCATAGACCGTTGCAGGGCTGTGGTGGAGGCCGTATAACGCCGGGAACACACAGACCTGTACGCAGGGCTACAGTATACGGTGATTGGCAAAGCCCGATAGAAAGGGTGAACGTTCGCGTCTGACGTAAACACAAAATTGGTCGGGCTTTGCTCTATGGGCAATCACATACACGATCCCTCAGACAGGAGACACTACAAAAGTTTTTGTGATCAGTTTATTGATTTCCATTTTCACAGATCACGGTTCGAGCGCCTGAATAGTACCACTCCGGTCGGGAGCCGCCATATTAATTTAAGAAAGTGTGCGCAAAGGACTGTGGGATCGGCCGAAAATAATTCGAGCAAACACATATAATTAATTCGAGCAAACACATATAATTAATTCGAGCGAACACATATAATTAATTCGCTCAAACACATAATTAATTCGAGCGAACACACATAATTATTTCGACCGAACACATAATTAATTCGAGCGAACACACATAATTATTTCGACCGAACACAAAATTAATTCAAGACACTAGTAGAAATTAATTCTAGCACACATTAAATTAATTGCAGCATGTGAAAACATTTTGAACCCAAAATTAATTGAAGGAATTAATATATTAAATCTAGACTACATAAAATTAATTCCGCCACATAAAAAACATATAAATAATTTGAAATGTTAGCAAATTAATTCTAGACTACATAAAATTAATTACAGCAAAGATAAGCAGAAATAATTAATTGGAACACATAAAATTAATTCGGCATGACTACACAAAATTAATTAAAGCATATAAAAATTAATTAAAAGAAACATACAATTAATTCGAGGTGCTAGTAAATTAATTCCAGTCTACATAAAATTAATTCTAACATACTAAAATTAATAAAACATAATTTTGACCAGAACGGGCCCCCATAGATTGCAGCACTGCCGTGAGTGTGAGTTAAACTTGTATCGTTTCCCGGGTGTTTAATGACGCGACGCGACGCCATAGGCGACGCTGCGACGCTTTGTTTCAATGCATCGTACGTGTTGTTTTATATCGCGACCATTCATTAAAGTCATGGACGTATCAGTTAAAAGCTATGCTTTCTTATTTAACCTTAATATCATAATGCCAGTACAACATGATAAAACATGGCAAGAACCAAGAACTGGATTTGGAAAAAGTTGGCGTGTTAACAATGCTGCTCTACGATGTATGGCATTTTTTTTTTTTTGTGATCGCAAGCTATCATCAACTCAGTCTCCGCGCCTTTGCAGATACAAAAGCTCCCTTCCTCAATTATCTGTTCCTCGACCTCTTTAACATCGTGTACATCAAAATCAGTGGAACGACTCGAACTTCCCGACGCGACGCTTGGACACGTGACGCCATGTTTGAAGATCTGTCAACTGCCGAGGGACGGCCGAAACACCCGAACAACCCCGAACGAACTAATCTTGATAACTCCTTGATTTTTGGATAATAATTGGCGGTAAATTTTTACCGAATTACGGCCCTGGGCGTTATTTAGCTACAGGTGTGAAGCAGACAATGTAGCCATTTTCTGTTTAACGGCCCTGGGCGTACTCTCAGAAAAATCCGGTAGTAAGGCTTGTGATGAAATATTCTTCAATGGTCCAATCAGAAACTGAATAAAATAGTTGCTGTATCTTTGGTCACGAGAAATATACTGCTGCACCAGCAGCATTTGGTGTATAGTCATGGCAATTAAACACTAATTTCTCAAGCCCTCTGTGTCTTACAAGTTACAAACAAACATTTTCTATTCAAAGAATTTGATTATTTGTTAATAATTGATGGATAAATATAAGTAGATAAATATTAACAGTAGACAGCATGCACTAAACCCACATCACTGTCTTTACTTTCTTAAAACACGATTGGCACTAATTTGGGACAATTGGATGGTGATGTAATGTCTATTTAATCTGCAAATGTAAGCTAACCATCTTTTCTTTTTACGTTACACACTTGTTTTTATGAGTAATTTGTAATATTGCAACATTCAGCTATAAGGCGCCTAACACTTTTCGAGAAATTTGAAAAATATGAAGATCCATTTATCCCAAATTAGTCCAAATTATGTATACATGGTTTCACAATGTGAAGATCCACCTTATTCTACACAACACAGATGAAATATAACCTTCTTTATTGTGAAAATTCACGCTGTATCACAACAACAGTTGAGAAAATGTTAGAATCAACTTACTGAATAATCCACTGATAGAAACATTTGATATGTTTCTTGATCTCTGTCTGTCACTGATTTCAGTTTATTCTGAACGTAGTCAGGTAGACATCTTGGAGCATAGCTGCATCCAGATTTTAAAACTGTACCTATTTTCTCTCTGTAAGCATTTATCATTCTTCCAAGTACACTTAATTTCAGTGGACCCTAGAAAAAACAGAAACAGTTACATTAGAACTCAAACCATGGAGACTCATGGAGACCATAAAACCTCATGTTTAAATTTGCAGAGAACTACAAACCATGTACCGGTAGTGGGGTGACTGGTCGAGAAGTCCTCCTATTCATTAACAATGGGGCTGACATGAAAACTCAGTGCATGAATATTCAAAATGAAGGCATAAAATGGGGCTCAGGTAATGAGAACTTGTACAAATTCACCGTAAGTATGCTACAGTTGTGCAAATTTATATTTATGAACAAGGTACTGGCTACAAAGGAGGTATGTAAGACCCCAAAAATTGACAAAGTGAGCGTCAAAGTGCTCGATCGAGCACTTTGTGAAAAATGACAAACTGAGCGTCAAACTGAGCGTCAAACCGAGCGATCGAGCACTTTGTGGAAAATGTTAACTGAGCGTCAAAGTGAGCGTCAAACTGAGCGTGATGGCGCCTCCAACGATAGGATGTGGTATAATTAATTTTGCCGTCAGCTGTGAGATCGCGTCCCGCCAGGTCGATGTTATGTTATACATTCACACTATGGCAACAGTCGTTTGGAGAGCTATTCAGCGCTGGGACTATTCGCCCCATAGACGAGTGTGCAGAAGCGAGAAATATCCCAAGTCGGGGTATTTCTCGCTTCTGCACACTCGTCTATGGGGCGAATAGTCCCAGCGCTGAATAGCTCTCCAAATGACTGTGCTATGGCGGTACCCAACGAACTCCGTTAGTCGTTAATCCCGCCTGATGATTTGGCATGAGTTGACATTTCCTGTTACTGTTGCCCTGTTTCGGGTAGATAATCTTTCCGAACAGATTTCGCTTCATGGCCATGACAATTATCATTTTTATACCAGGATTACCGCTGCTCAGAGACTGAATATTCATGAGAAAGTCATTTTACCACGGACTGGAAGTGAAACATTCACACCTCTTCCACTCCTAACGATCGCGGTAATACCGCAGGCATAACGGTATACCGTATGGCATGAACGGCTACAGTTTGCAGTATTTTTTTTTTTTTTTTTTTTTTTTTTTTTGAGAGAGAGAGAGAGAGAGAGAGAGAGAGAGAGAGAGAGAGAGCATGTACGTCTTGGTCAAATAAACTAGTACGTTGTCACTGTTGTGTATGTTCACTTCCGTCTGTAAAATATTGCAAACTAAATACCTAACAAAAAGGTGCAATTCATGAACACCCCTAACATGTCTTAGGTGTAATCGATGTCAAAAAATAGTTGACGATTTATCAAATGTAACGTTCAAGTTAATTACGACACCCAAATTTTGTTCAATTTGTGCGAGATCGGGAAGTAAAACTCTGGTCATACATCGGTTGTAGAGCCATTCCATGATAGCAAATATCGACATCGCATCTGGGGACAATTGTCTGTCTATTTTTATCTATATTTGATAGCAGCATGAATGTCCTTGTACTCAATAAAGAAAGCACTGAAATTACCAGTTAAAATTGGCTAACTACTACGATGGATGGGTTGCGACGTTTCAGCCACATCGTTCACCCCCTACGTAACAGCATAGCTATCACCAACCCGACATGCGAACATCCGGGTAGGCGAAGTTTATTCCTTAAATTTATGTCATTTTGATATTTATACGCCTACAGACTTGAAGCAAGTTTACGATCAAGTTTATCATCACTTCATAAACACGTTCAATAAAGAAAGCATTCTGCTATAAAGCTCGTGTCAATAAAATATGCTGCTGGTATAATTGTTTTGAAGTCCGAAGCTCTGCATTCAAGATTACAGTATGGTAGTATTGTTTGATCTTTGAGCAAACAGAACGATGAATGTAAGCAAGGAATAAACTAGAAATATTTATGTGTTTATCACACGACACCAATGTTATGTCTTGTGTTGATAGCATCGTAGTTTTTTTACAGAGTGATAGAGATATTGCAAATCTAGTTGGCGCGATCACTATGAAATAATCAAGAAAAATATAAATTGACCGACATATCGACATAGTACGGCTCTGCACGCATCGATAACCATAGTCGCGACGGGGCCTGGGGTATGTGCCGCTACGGACCACGCTTCTCTAGATAAAAATCGCTCTGCATTTTGATGATTTTGAATGAATGTGTCTGTGCCAGGACTATTGTGGCTGCACAGTAAAATTTCAAAGATCATTTCTGCGCTGATCGCCATAAAATGCTGACGTATTGTCAAGCGACGCCGCTCACCGGTACCATTTTTTGTATATCCATGACGGTGATTTTTCCCAACAAAATTTTTGGGGGAGATTTTACCAATTTTCATGAATTTTCCTGTCATTTTTTATAATTATACACTGTTTAAGTGTATGAAGAGAGTGTTCGCGTTAGCAGATAGTTGTATCGGGCAAAGTAATGATAGTGTCCTTGTAGCGTTTCTTATGACATCTACGTTACGCTTGAAATATTAACAACAACACAACAGTTATGTTCGTTGAATTGTATTGGTCAACAACAACAACACGACTAATAAACATAAACAACAATACAAACAACAACAACAACAACCAGACTTCTGGGTTCCCTATGCTCAGAGGGTTGAGCCCACTGCAGCACTGAAAATTCCGTGAACTTGATTTGTTTGAAGTCCTGTCAGCGAGGCTAAACTTGACTGACGTACAGTTCGCGTATGTTCAATAATGATTCTACATAAATCAGACTTGTTATCCAAAGACTCTTGATGTTGAAAGGTCAATTTAGACTTTGCCTGAATAAACACATTGTCTGGAAATTGTTTGCTGAACGTGACACTCTATGCGATGATCGTTTTTTGGACGTGGGATTCTGTGCATGTGATGACTGTGATTTTCTATCCATTTGACATCACGATTGCCGAACAATGTCTTATCATGACAAATGTTTCAGAATTAAAGCAATGTGAAAGAACATCTTTCACCCGAAAAAATGAAAGTTACAGTAATTTTTTCGGCTTCAGGCGTAAGCTTATGATTGGCTCAAAACTTTTCAGTCTCAGTCAACACATAGAGAAGGACGTAATTTGACCTCACTCTGCCTGCCATTTGTCAACTCCCGTACATGCACACTACAGATAGTGATTGACATTGCTCCATCGAGGTCCGTCAACTGCAGGACCTTGACTCCTATCTCTTATTCTTTTTGACTACGAAGAGTAAACTGTAATTAATTGTAATTATGACACCAATATTGCGCGCATCATCGTAAACACGTTTTTATTAGCCGACTGGCAAATCGTGTACTATCCAGTACGCGCTAACTGAGCACCCATCATGCAAGCTATATTTCGCATATTCGCTACGTTTTAGCACTCTTACTAAGTTCAACGCTCAGTTCTTTTTTTGGCCCGGTTTGACGCTTGCTTCGTATTCAACGCTGTTTGTCACTCACTTTGTCAGTTTCCAACGCTCAGTTCGACGCTCAGTTCGACGCTCACTTTGCCATTTCCAACGCTCAGTTCGACGCTCACTTTGTCATTTTCCATGCCCAGTTTGACGCTCACTTTGTCATTTTCCACGCTCAGTTTGACGCTCACTTTGTCTTTTGCCACGCTCAGTTCGACGCTCACTTTGTCGAATTTGGGACCCTTACATACCTGCTACAAAGTCTTGAAAGTTCCAAACTCACAATGTCAACAAATGTCAGAGGGGACGCCATCTCAGAAGCAGTCCATTCTTGTACAAATGGTTGCAATGGGAGATCGCATACACGGAAATAGTTGCATTTCACACTGAATGCTGTGAAGATTGGTGCTAAAATTTTCCTGAAACACATTTTTTCACTGGGAAAAATGCTAATGAAATTCGCACTTGACGTGTATGACTTTTGGCATTGTTTTCTGAGAGGGGTATGGATGGCCAAGCGGGCAAATTGTACCATAGACATTTTTCTACTGGTTCTGTGCTCTGAACAGGCTCAGCTATGCAGTGCAAATTAGCGCCCACAGATTATCCAAAGCAGGAGGTAAGGTCCGAAATGATATGATCATCAATTATACCAAAACAAAACTCTATTTTAGTTAGATGTGTTTAGGAACATACCATTTCTTCGGGGGGTGTCTCTTCCGGTTCTGATCCTTTTTTCTTCTTTGAATCTGCTGGAGGGGGAGGTGGTGGATTTCTTTTCAATTGCAATGCTGATGCCAACACGCTGTTTGATTCCAGATCATAGATGATTAAATCTTGCATAGTTTCATTCAATACACTCAGGTATTCAATCTGATAGGCTGTACTGTGTAACATCCTATAGCAGTCTGCAAGGTACTGGTGTTGCTACAAAATACAGACAATATGTTCCTGTATACTAATAACTAGTCATCTCATCTTTATTTTGTGAATGAATATAATATATTAACATAGGCTATGTACTACATAGGCTATGTACTACATACACGTAACCTGTGTGATATAAGTTCATCTCCCCGATGAAGTTATGACAACTTTTAAAATTTCTGATTTGTGGAAATATGCATATTCCTGAAGGTATATCATAGAAAAATTAGCTTCAAAAGTAGCTGTTCCAACATTTTCATACTTGGATTTTTTCATCCAAACTTCTAATTTGTTAATATTAAGGCACATGGCATGTAACATGTTAACCTAAATATTAAATTGTACCGCTTTTTTAGTAAAAATTCCACTTGATACTGTTATACAGAAAAGACGTAAAATTTGATTTTGGCTTTCTTTTTAAATGCCTCAGTTAAGTAATTTTATGAATTCACTATACCAGCTGTAGAGTTGAAGGTGAAAAAGACCATGGCTTGTTATTGAACAAATTAAATGCATGACAACATGGCCTCACCATTGGACTGCTTCATTGAAGTAAGATACATTGTAAATACACTACCTTATTGATCAATGATCTGGTAAGTATCCATTTGAAGACACTAAGATAATCCTGTTTGTTAACATATTCTTCTATCTTGGACTTGATGAAGACGTTGGTGGTCTTCAGATTGCTAACACTGTATGGATTGTATCTGTCTTCTGGACCACCTTGTTGAAAATGGAATGCTGCCTGTAACAGTGTAAAAACCAGAATTAAAAAAGTAGTATCGCACATCTAAAATGTCTCATACTAGGTTGTTTTCTGTGAAAGATTGTTGATGACGTGGAGGGCTGCAAAACCATTACTTACCAACAACCTGATCTGAAATACTTTTACCATTTGTCTGGCACAATTGAATCAAACTCAACACAAAGTGAGCATATTTTTGGTCAAATTTGATTTGTTTTATGACATCAAGGAACTGCTCACAGAAGTCACTTTAAATACTGGAAAAGGTACATTTAACAATGAATCAGATTTCAAAAAACTAATACAGTAAACCCTCGCTCTAACAACCATGCTTGGGAAAGAGAAAATGTTCGTTAACTGAGGTGTTCGTTCAAATGAGGGAATACTCTACAAATTTTACATATCAATCATACACAACTGTAAACGTTGTCATTTTAAGTCAGTGCTGTCTATCATCTTTCTGTTTTTGAATGATTTTTATGCTGTGGCATCTTGTGGCTGATGTTATCCCAGTGAATATAAGTGATTGTTTTTGGATCTCAAGCATATGATTAAGATGTGAATTTGGGAACATACAGAAGAGGTAAATTTGAACACTGAGATATTATTAACATAAGTGCACATCTATGCATTTGCTGGTAAATACCATATAGACTGATTTATTTCACATTTGTCTGATGTGATTTTGTACAGGCTCAAATGTTATCATAGTTTTGAAGTTTTACATGCAGAAACATAGAGAAGTCTGACCTGATATCCTGTCAAGTTTTTATGTCACTATCAGCAGTATGCCCTCTAAGCCAGCCAATATGATGCACCACAACACAAACATATTGCCTGTGATGCAAGCAAATGTTTTGGTTTACATGTAAAGACATAGTGCTGACGCAAATAATTTACCACAATTCCCCAAATTTGACACAAAGTTTCCGGAAAGACATTTGTTAGAGGGTACACTGGCCATCAGGTCAAGCTGGTTAAAACTGGTCAAGCCCAACATGTCCCATATGGTGCACTGTAACAAAAATTTAACATTTGAAGATCCCATAAAACATAGATACTGTAAACATGATTTTTACAGACTATAGCTGCTATTACAGACCAAGCCAACTGGGGGAAAATATATGAATTTGGCTCCATACCCCCTTTTTAATGACATGTTGATGAAGAAGTGATACTGTTTGGCTGGAAAAGGGATACAAAAGAATAGGATTTGTGTTGTGTTCAATTCATGGTAATTTTTGATTTACCTTTTCATGACTGAAAAAAGCATTCTGATATAAAGTGGCCTGGTTTTCAGGGAAGAATGTACGGTAACTGGAATAAACAAACAAAGTACAAACATTATATAGCAGGTTGTTCAACATGGTCAAATATACAACAATGAATTCTATGATATATTTCCAGTTATGGCATCTATAAATTCTTTTATCCTACTAGAAAGATTCATAAATTAAGACATTTTAATGTTCAGAATTTAACATTTCATCCATAAAAATTTTGCTGTAGAGATATTGAAAATGTCTATAAGAAAGGCAGATGATTGAGTCCATTCTGGGCAAAGTGATAATCATGTAGTTAGTAGTTGATAGTTCTTGTATTTGTTGACAAAGCTTCTTAGCAACACATCACATGTTTACAATCACCATGAGCAATATACCAAGAATCATTTGCATCTTGCCCCTTTTAATAAACAGATAATTATACAAACTGTTAATAGCTCCTCCACTTATTTTATTATTCAATTGTCATATACAGTCTCCCGGCTTAATAATTATGTTTTTATAGAACACACTCTTTTTATAATTTTCATGACATGGAAAGTTATTTCTTTTTTCTTTTGTTCATACAGTCACTGATATTGTATGATTATATAGTTTTTCTTGAACACAGATCTAATACTTACTCATCTTCAGTATTCTCAACATAATGCAGTAGAAGCTGTTTGACAATTTTCAGATATCTCCATCCTATGGCTCTGTACATCTGAAATAATACAAGACTGACATCAATCGACAGTTGTCACTCAAGAAAAAGATGTACATATTTGAAGAATAATCAAAATACTTAATTTTGAACTTTTCTCTGAATCTACAATCTTTTACTTTTCCTTCTATTTTCTATCAGTGTTGGCATATGTGTTGGTAGCAAAATGTCAGCTACTATGAAAATGTTAATATTTTCAAAATTTCTACAATTACAGAAAACTAAGTGGCCACATAAATGTAAAAACATCAATTTTGTAAAACTTCACAAATTCTAAGAAGGAAGGGAACAAGGTCTTTTCATCATAACTTGAGGTAATGGCACTCAATATGTCATTACATGATTAAATTATGCAAGTTCATGGTCTGCATTGAGATTAATTTAGTGCCATTAACAGTGTTCGAAATTCGTGGAAAATATCAACCAGTCAACAGGACTGGTAACTTTAAAAAGTTGCCTGTCCTGCCAAAAACTTGCCAGTCCTGATATTATTCCTTGCAATTAAACGCAATCAAATACAACTAAGAGTTACCTATACTGTAATAGGCTATTACCTTGTCTGTGAACAAATGAAGATGGGATGGAATCATCTTTCACTTTAAACAACCTTTATTTATAAACAAATATCAATTGCAAGGTACATACTGCACAATACGTGAGTACTTTACTTTGTTTTCAGAATGCGTACTGTCAGTTTCCATGTATAACAGAATACAATCATATATTTAAAGTCATGAGTCTGGGAGAAAACAGGTAAACAATGTACACAGTTTTGCATGAGCATGAGCGTTTCTGAATAGTTTTATAGACAGCTTATCAAATGTTTCAGTGTTCATCGATTGCAGTATCTTTTTCACTACCGAGTCACCTGGAGCAGCATTTTTTGCATCGAGGTACATATTTATACCCCTCTGAAGTTTCATGCGTTTCCAGAGCCTCGTGTCTGAGATTTGTAGAGCCTCTCACGAATGAACCTGTCGAGTATTTTTTGTACTTGGCAATGGCATGAATGGGCGCGTACACAGTTGTGCATAATTTGCAGTACAACTTCTGCTCGTGGGCACTATCGTCGGTGACTAACCAATCTTTAAATTCAATTTTCCATGACTGAACAATTGTTCTCTTACGTTTCGTGGCATCATACTCCCTGTTTGCCCGTAAGGTTTCCTCTGGTGTTCTTCGTTTAGCCGAGAGAGTTGGTAGGCCTAGATAATAGCGGATCATAATTCCTCAAAACTTAACGCCGCGCAATTACGTGTTATTGTCGATTGCCACAGTACTTTGAAACTCATGCAAAATCTACTTTGGTTGGTTGATTTTCAAGGTCATGCGTCATTTTGTACAATCTGCTTGTTTCTTACTTGCAATACATGAACTGAGGAGGGGGCCAAAGATAGAGTTGGCGGCGCTATCCAGAACGGCCAGTGTCACATAATGGTCTATGAAGTATGATCGGCCAAAGTTAATTGTCGACCCCACGGTGAATTCAAGCTGTCCGACGGACTGGTAACTTTTTTATTTTACCAGTCCGGTGGAAAAATAGCCAGTCTCGGACTGCCGGACAGGCGTTATTTCGAACACTGCCATTACCTCTAAAAATGAGAACCTATCGTCAAATAGACTGGTTGTTTGGTTCTGAACCTACCCTAAGATAGACTGGTTGTTTGGTTTCTGAACCTACCCTAAAATAGACTGGTTTTTTCTGTTTCTGAACCTACCCTCAAATAGACTGGTTGTTTGGTTTCTGAACCTACCCTCAAATAGACTGGTTGTTTGGTTTCTAAACCTACCCTCAAATACACTGGTTGTTTGGTTTCTAAACCTACCCTCAAATAGACTGGTTGTTTGGTTTCTATTGCCTTTGAAATCTCCAGTTCAAACTGATTAGCTTTCTTTCTGATGTCTTCTAAACTCCATCTGGCTTCATCACCAACATACAAACCCATCACTATGACAGTGTTATCATTACTTATCTTCAGCACATGGTTGCGAACTGTGGTCAAATAATTACATGGAAGTTATGTTACATATTGAAACTAGGAGTCTAACTCTACAAGGAAGTCAGCAAAGTTGTTGCTATACTCCTACATAGTGTGTGTTGATAAGTGTTTGTATAGTACATGTGAATGTGATTAGCAGTATGAGTGCGGTTGTTTTCAGAGTTTGCTGCATTTCAGAAATACACCACTTTTCACTCTGTTTGCTGTTTTGGTGTAAATAAATGACATTTTCAGACAGTGAAGTGGCATATATCATATGGTCTACAGATAAACAGAACATTCACGTAAGACAGCATTGCTGTTTTACCATGATGCACTGCATCTTTGTATCTCCATTGATCGCGTTTATTTCTTCCAATTCTATTTATCTGTTTGGATCTACATACCTAAACACACCTGCTTCACTTTGCATTTCTTAATATATTATGTATGCTTGAGTTGAATAAATTTGAGTGACAAATAAGTGGAATAAATGAATGCATTGTTTCATAAGAATTTCTTCCAATGTCATGAAATGTTAAATATGACAATAGTGGAAAATCGTTTGTATACAAGAGGACATGCTAAAGAAAACATTCTGATGACGTTTCTACCTTAAGAGGGAAATCTACAGATTGAAGGTTTCAGATCATTCATGAAAGTTTTTACGACTGACATTATTGAAATACAGGACGTGTCAAATCCATGATGTCTAAATGTGCTCTGTACTTTGATGCTAAAAAGACCGCATCACACTATGGCTGAACATATGCACATATAAAGTTGCATGATGTACATATATTCCACATTTGCCGATAATGAAAGTTGTTCAATAATTCGGCAAACTGACAAATTTATGAACTGAATCTTACATTCACTCACCTATTTCAATGTAAATTAGTATAGCTTCACCATGGCATCCCATTGGTCCTTTAAAGTAACAATGTTCATGAAGTTCAAGGTGGTTTAGATAAGGCATCATAGAACCATACACCGGGGACAAACCACTTACAGCAAACGTCATTGCAATCTGAAACAACAAATATCAAAATAGGGTGGGATTTTGACCTGTATGTGTGTTCATTTGTGTTAGATCAAAAATATCCACCCAAGGCAAAAGAGTTATATCAACATTTGATATAAAAAAGATTTAAAACAAATAAATTATCGTAAGACACCACCTACATTATGTATTTTACAGGTTCATATTCCTACTTAACATCGGCAAGCATACAATAGTAACCAATGGAAAGGTTTAGTTAAAAAATGTATCAATATTTCTCCGTTAGCATATAACATCTGATATATATTTTTTGTCTCTATCATTTCCTTGAACACTGGCTTTGATCAGCTTCAAATGCACAGAGTTGATTTATCACTAATGGTAACCTGTGAGCTATTGAAAGAAACAAATCTGAAAACAAACTGACAGCTACTTCTAAACAAATACTGGGCATACTACCATCTACACATGTCACAAATTATTCTTCAATTCTTACATTCTCAGGGTGTGACTGATTACTGGTAAAAATAATTACAGTCTATTATCTGGTACCAAAAGAACATGACTCCAAGTTGAGGGGCTTAATGATTGTGTATGTTGTCTAACAAAATGTAGCCTTATATAAAAAGTATTATATCATTCCAGTATATTGATGGCGCAACTACAGCGATCTGATCGGTCGAAACGCGAAAAGAACTGTGGTATATTGGTGATATACCACGGCTGGCACACGTGCAAGCTCCCGGCTTGAACAAAAATCCGTTTTTGACATTCCACGCCAGAATTTCAATATACTGTTATGATATAATAGCAATAAAGCAAACCCAGCGATGGTATACCACTCGATTTTGACCAGTTCACTGTATATATGCACTCACTACAGTTCGTGCATATATGTTGTGAACTGGTCAAAATCTCGTGGTATATCGTCGCTGGGTGTGCTTTTTCGCTTAAATATCAATCATTATCTGACGTCACATAATCCCTGATCACATTGTAGTGTAGACACCTATAAAATAATATTAGAGTATGAACAAGGCTTTCATCTTCCAATGCTTTACATGAAACACACATCTGCCCTTGATTAATTTACCTTGAATTGGCCTCTTCTCTGAGGAAACTCTGTCGTCATGTATTCCTTGGAGATTGTGATAACCTTCTGGAAATTTGCAACATCAGTAACAGAGAATGCAGTCTGATGACCATAGACGTCACAACCTCCTAAATGATGGATGTAATTCTCAGCATCCACAAGTTTACAACTATTATTGACAAGTTTTGTAATTACACTGTCGTTGGTTTCTCCCCAGAGATTCATTCTGAAAATAAAAAGTTTCACTGTCAATAAAAAATCAAATGCAATGATTTTTAGCTCTTTGTAAAAATGTTAGTCCACTGTTTCTAATATTTGTATAATTGTTTTCCCTAGATATATTTCAAATTATTGTAGACACATTTTACTTGCTTGACTAGTGTTTGACTACATGTAGAACTTATATCATCCTTGATTGTAATTACACTGCAGTTTGTGAACACACATTACTTCATGCAACCATAAATGGTGTTTGTAAACACACAATAATATTTGTAAACACACAATAATATTTGTAAACACTTACTTCATTCCACTTTGTCTGAAGAGGGAGATTAATCTAGGGTATGGATTTGGTGGAAGGTGCTGCTCTGTCAGTAAATTGGACAGGAAATGTTCATACATCAAATCAACTTTGGTATCCATCAAATACTGCAAAAAAGAACACAATATCAGAAATTGTAATGCCATTTTACACGGCAATATTTGCAGTTGGGACATTGACTAGAAAACTGCAATATCACTAACATGATCACACCATTGGTACACTGTACTACACAACAATTGTGTCTTTTCCTTGACACATTTTCACATCAACTTGCTATCCATACTACAACTGGTATACCACTGCATGAGTAAAATCAAACTGCATCATCTGCCCTTCATTAGTAAGAATATAGCACTCTTGTTCAATTAAACAAATCACAGATGCATGGAAAAGAATAACTCTTTAGCTTCATCAGGTGAAGTTCCTGCCAACTTCAATCCAGTTGCCACACAGATGGAATAATTTGACAGGTGTTGTGTCAGTATCATGGCATGGGAGCTAACAAAATATATGTTATAAATACATTGCCATGTCTTGTATTCACTGACCTGCATTAATACAGCTTCCATTGCCATTATTCCTGGCTTGTCACCAATATCAATGCAATTCTGTACATTGATGGCTAGACAGGAAATTAAAAACATTTGAAAATCACTTTGTTGAAATTCAATTCAATTCAATTCAATTCAAAGATATCGTTGATACGTTTGCCATGATTCATCAACAGACAATTTCTTGCATGAAGAATTATTCAAGTGATATTATCTATCTACATTGATTGCTTCTGGTGGAAGGGTGAATATTATGTATATTTGACTTACACTGTCTAGTCTGAATTGATTGCTTCTGATAGAAGGGTGGATATTATGTATATTGACTTACACTGTCTAGTCTGAATTAATTGCTTCTGATAGAAGGGTGGATATTATGTATATTGACTTACACTGTCTAGTCTGAATTAATTGCTTCTGATAGAAGGGTGGATATTATGTATATTGACTTACACTGTCTAGTCTGAATTAATTGCTTCTGATAGAAGGGTGGATATTATGTATATTGACTTACACTGTCTAGTCTGAATTAATTGCTTCTCATAGAAGGGTGGATATTATGTATATTGACTTACACTGTCTAGTCTGAATTAATTGCTTCTGATAGAAGGGTGGATGTTATGTATATTGACTTACACTGTCTGTCATGTTGAATAATATTCAAGTCTTCCACACCGTGCATAAAGTCTTCAGCTGGAATAGGCTGCTTTGGGGGAACTCCTTCCTAGTAAACGTGAATTTAATAATCACATTGGAATACATGAAGCTTTTGCTGAGTTTTAGGGTCAGATGTAAAGTATAAAGTGGATAATTCATCCCTGAAAACGAATAATTTTTTGTAACTTTACAGAGGTCCACACTTACCATTGAGAACATTACCTTTCTGCAAAACCACAGTGGCAAAAGCGTCACACAATTTTTCAACTACAATAAATTGTTTATCAAACATAAAAGAGTATAAAAACTTGTGCTGATGAGAATAGTTATTTTACATAATCTTGGCCAAAAGGCTAAGATTTGATATTTTTCTTGTAGAAGATGAAATGAATGGAACAGGGCCAGTATATGTCACTGATAAACTGTCAAGTGCACTTACTTCTCGTACTGGAATTGGGAGTTGCCTTGTTTGTGGTCTGTCTACTTCTTCTGGAAAATTCTGGATTAATGAGTCAATTAGACCCTGGAAGAAGAAATGAGGTCATTGACAAAATGTTGCATTTCACATTTTAAGTCCTTGACAGCTCAACATTTTCTCATAATTCCAATTTATTGAATCATTCAATGTTGATATAACAGTGTTATAGATAGAAATAGAACTTTCTCCCTTTTCAGTGACTTACACACAGATATGATCAAGTCAAGAACTACGAAGTATTCATTTAAGTAGTATTTATGGCTAATATCTGATCGTCAGAATACTGACATAAGAGTAGAATTTTAAAATAACTGTATTGTAGATTTAAAACACAGAGTCAAGAAGTTAGAAACACCAAGAGACTGAACATATGCAGAATATGAACTCAAAGACACATTTGATGTAATGAAATTGAAAGGGGAACTGATCTACTGATGTTTTCACAAAGGAAATCTACTGGTAATTAGATTGCCTTCTACGATGATTGTCTATTTTAATTAACAACCTTGCATATTGTTATTTTAACACATATCATTGATGTGTATCTTACACTCACTCACTATGGAGTTGTATATTTTTTATGTAGTAAGTGCTGGAAACTTATCTATTGATCAAAATTTTCATGGAGTATCTGAGGGCATAGATCCAGTGTGTAAAAACAGGAGACTTAACTGAATGACTAGTCTGTGCATGGGTAGGGAATTTCTTAATTTGCAGAGTTAAAAAGTACAAATAAATTTACTGGTATACTTTCATGTATAAGGAACACCGTCGTATTGAGATACTTTATGGTATGGCTGAAGAGTTCAATGGCAGTGTAGAACTCTCAGAAGATCATGTATTCTAGAAGTATGTGGGGCAACTATGTAAGCAGTGAGAGTAGACAACTAGGAACTAACTTTAGTGTAACAGTTTTGATCAAAGGTATTCAAGTTTTCCACTGACATGACCTTCTATGTGTAATAAACAGTTGTACAAGGGCACTCCACCAGAATCTTGTCTGTATCAGTATATGTGTGTGTCCATTTGTCTAAATGCAGCTGCTAAGCTGGTATCACTGTGACAGTTTAGGAACCATAACTACACTTACATCAACTTTCGGACACACAGCCAAAGAATCTTCAACAAGCTGGAGTAGGACACTTGAACAGTAAACATTCAGTGATCTCAATTTTATCATTGTCTGTAAAATTTTAAAGAGAATGTTTTCCATTAAAAATATGTAAATAGCATATTATTTGCACATATGAATTATTAAAATTCTCCACTGTTTTCTGGTGACTATGTTTCCTTTTCAATTTGACCTTAAACAGTTTTACTCAACTAAAACATGTCAAACTCTCATAGGTATTTATGTCATACGATACCACTAACTTAAGGTAGTAACGCGCCCCTAAAAACTGAAACTTTTGCTCTCACTTTCCTCAAGGAAACTTGAAACCTTTCCCTTTTGAAAAAAAAATCACGGGTCACCACACAAAATTTCGTATCTCTGAGACAGAAATTGCCTGAAAATTACCAATAATCATTGAAAATCAAAATGGCCACTATCGCACTGTTAACTCTCTGGAGAAAAATTAAGTGTTTGATTTTCAAAAAAGCAAGCTGGCGAAAACATCACTTACTCCAAGAGCTTTAAAATGAACCCCAAGGAGAGGTAGACAAAAAATGTACTGTAAAAATTTCAGAGTCCAAATATCTGTCCCTAAGGCCCATTCTTTCTTACACAGTATGACAAATTTTTTGAATACATGTGCAGTTAAAAGGAACATATTAAAATGATGCTTTAACCCTTTCACCACCATGGTTTGTCCCAAATCCATTGTTTTCTATGGTAAAGTTGGACCTGTACACAGGAACTGGGGGTGAAAGGGTTAAAACAAGGCACTATACTCTCGAGGTTACAGAATAATTTTTCTTCAACAAAGAAGCAAAGCTGTAACCTTAAGGTAATTTTTGTTTTGTGTTTGAAGTTATTTATATCATTCTGCTAAGGATATACTGGTGAGTAATATTCTATTTAATGATATCCTGCTGACTTAGATTCTGCTAAATGATAAGTGATATTCTGCTGAATGATATTCTGCTGAGTGATATTCTGCTAAGTGACAAACACTGTCCTGCTGAGTGATATCCTACTTAATGATATCCTACTTATATTCTGCTAAGTGATATCCTTTTAAGTGATATCCTGCTAAGTGATAACCTGCTAATAGATATTTCTAATAAGTGATATCCCATTAAATGATATATAGCTGTTCACATCAACAAGACAACATTCACTGTCTGACATGTTGTAGTGTTTAGAAATTTCATTATTTACAATCACACTGTCTTGATATTCCTAATCATTACCAGAAATCTAACATCCTGCCACTGACACTGAATACCAACAGAAAAGTAAACTTACATCAATAGTTGTTGGTAGAATTTGAACTCCAGTCTCAGTTGTTTCCATCATGTCATCCATCATTCTCTTCAAAGCTTTCTGTACAATTTGTAAATCTGATGAACATTCTTGTCTGTCAATAAAACACCAAACATACATGCTCTTGGTACACATTGGATAAATCGAAACACCAAACATACAATGCTTTTGGTAAACATTGGATAATGAATCAAAACAGCCTATAACTCTTCAGTGATGAATTGAACATTCAGTCTAAGGATGTATTCTTTGCTGCATTTGCTCCAACAGAAACTAAAAAAGAAGAAGAGCTGAAAAGGACTTACAGTTTATTGTCGAAGAGTTCCAATAGTTTTTCCTTGTACTCAGTGAATTGTGTTTGTACAAACAGAGAATCACTATCATCCTGGGAGGGAAACAATTCACAGAGAAGTCAATCACTGTTGATACAATGAAACTGTTAAACACTGAAACTACAACTACACAGTTCATGTCCTGTTCTTATATCTGTTGCCATACACTGGTGTCTATCTTTCACTCTGTAAAAAGTATGATTGCTTCAAAGATAATCAAAAATCAAGAACTACGAAAGCAACAGAGGGCACTGAAATAGGATTATGCTTGCCTAAAACAGGTGTCTTTACAAATACATTTTTAAGTTGACCTTAGTTGACATTGCCTGACATTTGTAGAGATTTGTCGACTAACTGGAGATGTCATTACTTTAAGAGTTGCCACAGTTACCTTTAAGATACCTCATCACAGAAAGTTGAAAGAACTCCTCTACAAACTTACAGACATACATTCTTGATCAGATTGAGTTCTCAGCAAATCTATACACTTCAGTTTTTGTAGAAACAGAAGACAAATTAACCTCTATAATCCTGAGATTGTAAATAACTATTAAAAATAGCGCCAATGGCACTTGATCACAACTGGCACATTGTGAAACTACTCATAATTAATGAGGTACAATATGTGGCGTCATGCGGTGTCCCATCATACCATATATGAAGGGTGTAGCACTTGTGGTTACTGAGTTATGGACAAATATGTATATTTAAGGTCAAATGTCACTGAGGTCATGTTACATTTTGTCAAAAAAATTGAATTGCTAAGTCATCCCTATATACCAAAAATCAGACCTAGCTCTATTGGCTCGCTCAAAATTAGATATGCACATAATTAATGAGGTACAATATGTGGCGTCATAAGGTGTCCCATCATACCATATATGAAGGGTGTAGCACTTGTGGTTACTGAGTTATGGACAAATATGTATATTTGAGGTCAAAGGTCACCGAGGTCACGGGAGATTTTGTCAAAATATTTTATATATCTGCGTGAACGGAGGGACATGACCCAATCTATAAGGCCCTGGACTTCATCCATGGGGACTAAAAACTGTGTCACTGAATCCTTTTTGCAATATGAATATGATGACAAACTAAATTTTTATTTTACTTGGCCTTATACATGGGATTCTATAGACAGCTGACTTATACATGGTAGTCTATGGTGGTGTAAACTAAAAAGTCCTCTAACATGGCCAAATCGACGTGCATCTGTATGGGGTAGGGTACTATCCTTGTGCAAAGTTTGAAAGAAATTGACCAGGGCATGTCTGAGATATCTGCGTGAACAGACGGACGGATGCACACACGGACATGACCAAACCTATAAGTCCCCCCGGACGGTGTCCGTGGAGACTAATTAGACAGACCACGAAGTCAATGAGCAACATACAGCTGAAAGACTATTTTTCACATTGCGATTTTAAGCCCATTTTTATGAGAAAAGGGACATGTATATGTATATGGAGAAAACAGCAGAAGACATATTTGTAAATTGTTTGTTAAGTGACAATCATATATGCATCTCTTGAAATTTTGTGGTTATAAGGTATAACAGTAGTGTAAGAATAATGAGGTTAGAATAAGTTAGTAAAGCTAAGTTGACAGTAATTAAGATTACAAAATTATACACTAAGCTGAGGAAATCTGAATGAAATAAATGTTGAAAAGTAGCAAAGTCATGGTCATCTTTTGTCTAATACCTTGTGTAAGTTCATGAACTTTACATAAATCTTGCTATAGATTTGTTGCTAATGGGCAATAACTGTGTTTCAGATCATTTGAGAGCAATCCATCCATGACAGGTTTAAATTGTAATATACTTCTATTTAAAGGAGAGAAACTTCTCAAATAATTTTTTCCCTGTAATTTCCTGTGAGAAACACATGGACATGCGTAGGACTCTATGCTGGTGCTACCTTGCAACTTGTCATGGCATTGTCTAACCTGTTCACCCAATTTCCTGTAGACAGGTCCACACTCACCATTGATAACAATGGGTTTGGGCCATACCATGGTAGTGAAAGACTGTAACATGTGAGGTCATGGATACTTAATCTCAGGAATGTCAAAGTCTGTATATTGACTCAAGGATGTTACATAACAAATGCTTAAGGTCATCTCAAAAGTGAGAATCTAAATTATGAAATATGGTTTTTTTTTATGCTTTGATACCCAAAAGAGCATAGAAATCTCTTATACTTTGAATCAGCCATCCTGCATATTTTAACATTCATCAAAACCTCATTTCTGTTCACAACTCATAAAACAGTCCACAATGCAGGATTGGTGTACATTCCAAAACTACATATATGAAAGACCCCTAAAATCAATTAGTTAAAAAGGGGGTTAGAAATTTCCCAAAACTATATAACCTCACTCCGTTTGGCTCCATTTTTCGGAACCAGTCTATGTATCGGTACCAAATATCAACGCAGTCTGTTCAGCAGTTTTTGACTTTTGTCGTTTACGGAAATGGACGACATCAAACACCGGTTGAAACCACCTCTATATCACAACTTCCAGTTGTGATAAAAACGGCGTATGAAAAGTCAAAACTGTGCTTACATTTCTGTACAAATCAAATTATGTTGAAATTCTATCAGATACTGGGGAATGATATTCATGAATGGTTTAAATTCTCTCGATATCATTTTGATTTAAAAATTCAAGCTATTCCCAAAGCTGTCTACTTACAGCCTCATATTTGCGGATTAATTCTTGTAGCACAACATTGTGTTGTATGCATCGATCCAGTTTGGCTGCTCTACTGTGTAGTAATTTATACATCTCTACTGCAAACTCAGCTCCATATGTATCTCTGAAATGAAACAATACAATACAAACACTACGTCATCGTACATTCTATTGTGACCGAATTTCATTTCATTATGAGCAAAATGAAATGCATTGAATTCCATGGAAACTGAAAAGTATATATACATACTTGTCCATTAAAAACAGAAGCAGCAGAAGATGAGCAACTTTAAATAAATCAGCTTCTGGATGCATTCTGGCAACACGTCGCTGAAATGACTCTCTGAAAAGAAATTAAAATAAAAATTGATTATTCTCAGAATTGGTTGAAATTCTTCTTTTTGTGAGAGGAACTACCATATAAACTATATCATCAGAAGCATATTTAATAATCTGATTTAAGTCGTTAATATGCATTAAAGTAATCAATTTCAAAAAAATAGTCATGGAAGCTTAGCTTGTCAATATATATACAATAAGACTTTCACAAGTCATTTTCTTGACAAGAGAGCACTGTTCATCCTATATTTGACTTAAAACTTGCAACTCTCCTTCCATGAAAAGCATTTCTTATTGAATTTAACACATGACATAAAGATTTTGTAATGAATTACTGTAAGTCAGAACTAGGTTACCTAATTGGAGCTGTAGCTTTCCAACCTTCTGGTACATAGGCACTCTCTTTCACTTTAAATCCATCTGTCAGTACTTTTTTCCTCTGAAGACTTTGTTGAGGACCAGAAACTCTTGCACCTTGTTTGGGATTTTGACCTGATCTGCCATCAATAGCAGCTGATACTGTCCTCCGTCCAGCATCTAGCACAAGATAAATCTTTGATGTGATTTTTGAAATCTTAAAATGTTGACATAAATTTGTAACAACAAATGCCTTGAATTCTATAAACAGTACCTTTCTGCTTGTTTGAAATCAGTGGTTATAAATATGACAAATCAAAAGACTTGTTTATATTTCACATCATAATTTTGCTATTACCAGTAAGCATATTTCTGTGAATTAGAAAAAAAACCCACAGATACAAATTTATGCTATTCATTATCTCCTATTGCCATATGTTTGTGAAAAAAAACTGGGTATCTTGAAATGTGTTGTCATTGCATTCATGTCACTGACATTGACTAACATCTACTTATTACATTCATGTCACTGACATTATCTGATTGCCACTTATCCTACATTCTACTTGAAGGGCAGGTATGGTTCTGATCTCAAATCACTTTATGAATCGATAACAACAAACACAACGCATACTGTGGCAATGATATTAAAGTGTACATACCAGATGATTGTTCTGGTGGTGGTAGTGGTTTAGGTACTTGCTTTGGATCATTGTAACTCTTGACAGAATCAAAATCAACCCTTTCTTCTCGCACCATATACATTGAAAGATACGCTTCAACATGGGCCTTCTTCCAGAAAATACCTTCTCTTGCTGTGATGTAAGGAAACTCACCAAAGCTTGCCACACTGGGTTACAATCAGAAAATATACCAAGCTGTTCAATGTACACTATATCTATGATATACACTATACATCCATGTCTTTAAAAGATATCATGCAATGAATGGTAAAGAAGTTGTATAATCCTTTAAGATATAAATCATATTAAGTGCTTTCCTTTTACTAGATATTGAAGAGAATGTAAATCGTTTACAATTGTTTTTCATCAATTAAATCTCTAAATATGGATTTCATGAATTACTCTATGGATTAACAGTACTACCTTATGAGTGAATCTACATCGATGATCATGAAAGTGTGTACATACAAGTTTATCAAACTACGGTAATTCATCTTGAAAGTTTGATGGTCAATTTACAACAGGAGCAGCAATAGTTGTTGTTTATAAAAGTTAATGGCAAAAATACAGTTGTCTTTCAAAGTAAACAAATTGTAGATGAGCTGAAATGAAATTGTTACTGTGAGTGATAGTTTTAACAATCGTCCCAATGCTGTTTGATATCAATCATTATTATTGTAAATATTGAAGTAATTTCCATAACTTATTGTTGTCAGTATTGTGCGCAGCAATTTCCCAAACTGATTGTAGTCATCATAGCTATGTTTCACCAACTTTTTCCATTCAGATGTGATAAGAGTCACAAGGTCAGAATTTGCAATTTGAATTAAAGTGTGGGTGGATGTGTCAACTGCTTGTTAGTAAATTTCATCAATTTTCTGCTATGATAAATCTGAAACAATACTACATTTCATGCAAAACAAGTTGTTGTTCTATACTGCTAAATAGAGAGTTTCTGCATACAAGTTTACATAAGACATGATACTTACAGGTCTTCTTCAGCTTGTCCATCTCTAGTATCAACAAAGTGAAATAAATATTGCTTGTTTCCTCTCCTGTAAATTTCTTTGTATTGGTCTAGCATGAACACACACTGTTGGATAAAATACAGATACATATCTGTCTCATTACTAAATTTTCAACCAACCAAACAATCAAGCTTGTCTTTCCTAAACTTCTGCTTCCTGAATATTCTGTAAGTTTTTTACATATCTGTAACTAACGAATGAAGCATTAGCAAATGGCATACTTAATTAATTGATTGATATAGTTTGTAAAGTATAAAGCCATGTTGACGTAGATTGAATGCACCACCAGATTGCGACCTGAGTCCAATATACTTCACTTTTCAAACCATTCAACTCTTTCTTCATTACTATGTCAGCATAGGTCATCACATATTATTACAAATTCAATAACCTTGCAGAAAAGGAAGACAAAAAAACCTACAAGAAAATTTCCAAAGATCATGAGTGAAACAACAATGCCAGTGAGTATTCTAGGTAATCATTAGAGCAAATTCTATGAAGTGAATACATGACTTACCTCCATTGTTACAGGTTTTGCTTTCTGTATGGAATTAATCAGTGCAGATTCAAAGTCTTTTTGTCTTTTATCCATCATATCACTAGTCCATAGATCATTTATTGTACTGTCAGGAAACTGTTCATGAGTTCCAGGTACTTCCATACCTGCAAAACAATTAAAAAAACAACAACAGATGAGCGTTTGTAAGAATTTGCAGTGTTTTTTCATTCCAGTTCTGTTAGAAATTCTGATACCGCCTCAATACTTCACAAATATCTAATGTATGTTACATGACAAACTTGAAAGACAATTAAGTGATCAGAGAAAAACTTATAATTAAAGTGATGCAACCACTGCTGACTCATGTTTTGAATCCTATTTCCCAATTTTCTCCCAAGTCATACTTTTCTTGTTACCTTCTATGTTATTTTATTCCATCTGTTCTTCAACATTGAAATATACAAAGACTTAAAATCTACTCATCTACTACTATAGAATTCTAAGTGACATTTCAGAAATTTCCTTTACAAGCTTCAGTAGCAATTATACCCATCTGTTATCCAAAAAGTCACATTAAACACTTATTGTATTGGACAAATGCAGTACAGTATAGGCGGACTATGACTACTAGAACACATGTTAATTAAAGTAATGAAAGAAAGATATATGGACCTCTGGTTAAACAACCAAAAAGTGATGTCAGGTGTTTCAAAAGGGTAAACACATCTTGCCCCACACTGTGACACCCACCATATACCAATTTGTTGGTCAAAATATGAAGTACATACTAGTCACAATTTACAGACTGATGTTATAGATGCCACCAGTGATCATGTCTCTGGGATACATCATCCTTGTAAACAAGTCTGTGATAGAAGAGACAAGCCATCGTCTTGTTTAACTTTGATTTACAAGTTTGCAAGAGAGGTGGTCTCTGAAAATCACCATATGAACTACATGCTGTGGCATAGTGCATTGTAAACTAAGATATGCACATACTCCATAGGCAGGTGAGAGTGGAATATCGCTGTCCAGGTGAGAGAAATTGATGATAGAAAAGTTGATATTATCTCTTTTGTCATAGTCTATGGGTAGTAGAAAGGTTACTATTAGAGTCAAATTCAAGAAAAATATCTGAATGCAAAGCAGAAGAAGCTGATGCCGTATTTTTTTAATCTTCAATTCAGGAGCCTCAGGATAAATTGTAGGGAGATAGTATCCCAATACAAAGTTATTTGGAAAGATGACATCATCTATGTATCTAAATGTAAAGTTGTATTCACAACTAATTTTTTGTCACTGACCTACCTAGAAATACATGAGGAGTTTGTTTAAGTACTGTACTGTTGACATCGTTCAGAATGTGTTCAATAAATAACTGCGCTCCCTGAAACAAAAAAGAATATGATCTTTAGTCTTCAACATTATAAGAAGTTACATATACATTACAAAATATCAAAACAGTATACAATGGGGAAATAATGTTTATGTGCTCAATCAATTGAAACTGAAATCAGTAACTTTTTACAGAATCTATGTCTTACAGTTTTTGTTTCACTGTAGTATGACGTTGTGTGTAAACACAGTAAAACACGGATTACATCATTAATCCAAGTTTATAACAAAGTTCACGTCATTTGTTAGACAGTGAACTGTGGCTACATATGCTGTTGCAGCAAACATACATTATGTATTTTCAAGTTTACTTCACTTATCTAAGTGTTCATTCATGTTAACAATGCCAAACAACACTTAGATAATGAGAAGATGATGTATATTCTAAAAATATCATGAACACGGAGATCTCAAGCAAATCACACCCTTGTATTGATTTTATCTTGGTGTCTGACCTGTTGGAGCCATATCCAATCAGTCAAGCAAGCTGAACACACTCCTGTCACCCATACTTCCATATTTGGAACATGTTCAGAAATAATTGACAGATTTCAAAGTACCGGTAGGTATTTCAGGAAAAGAAAGTTTTCATTCTCACCCTGTTGAGATCAGGACCAAATATCAGATATTCTACTCTTAAATTGACAGTTGATGGATCATCATAAAATGTACCAGTAAACACTGCTGGTCCTACTAATGATATCATCACTTGAACCTGCAGAGACAGAAAACACAAAGGATTTTTTACGGAACATTGTAGGGTGGTTGTACATTCAAGAAAAGCAAAATACTGGACCAGAATTACGACAAATGAGAGAGATTAATTAAATATATCATTACTTACAGAGTAGAACTCTTCGTTATAAATTGTACTGATTTTTGGAGTCATATTGTCAATCAACCAGTTATACCGTTGTAGTGATTTTGGATCCACAGCTTGTACCATATCATGAAGTCCCCATACATTCTGTGAAATCTTGGAACCCCATACATGTGCTATTGGTGTTGCATACACTGGATTCTCTAGCAGCTCTCGTATTGATTTGGAGTCTTTCATATTCATGTGAAATCTGATGAAACAAAACGAACAAAATAAAGAAATGATCAAACATGACTTGTTACATGAGACCACGGTCCCTCTGGGGGCTGTAATGAGACATATGACATTTAATAATATCATTTTGTGGATTTTGTACTTCTTTTATGCCATGAAACAATATGGAAATTTATGTACAAAATCCAATCAGAGTTAAGCATACAGACAGTGAGGTTATCACATAATGTGTAATATCCAAAACAATGGTCAATAACTACATTATCACATATATACCACAGTTTACCCGCATCAGAGTGTAAAATTGGTATTTGCACTGCAGTGCAATACCAAATACAATATGCCATAACTTATGTCAATAAGCACTCGTAAACTGGACTATTTTTGTTTGTAAACAACTAGTATCATATAAGCTAGCCAAATATGGTTGTCTGCAAGCTGTACTATTTCCATCTGCATGGAAGCTTTCAGAGATGATAGCTATGACAAAGCTTACTGTGTATTTTCATAAAGGAGAGAAAATGACATTTCTGAAAGTTTTGATATATTTAGACTGCAGTGTTATCCCTTATTTTTTTCCCTTGCAATCATGCCTCAAGCATTCTACTTCTTTGCCGTTTACATTTGTACCATGCTTGTAGATAATTTAGCATAGACACTGTAAATTGTACATAAGTAGTTATTTGCAATGTTCTTTCCTGTCATGATTGCAGGCAAATACACTAGCCTTGGACCTGTAAACATGTAATAAATTTTACTCAATCAGAACTGGGGATGTGGCATAAGTAGCCAATGAGAAGTCAATGACATCATCATACATCAAATCTGATTACTGTACATCAATTCTGATTACAAAAAGTAGGAATGTGGTACATTCCATTCCACCAAACTTCGGATTTTGAACTGAGTACCATGTATTTTTGTTTTCCATTTTTACATACGTAATAATAACAGAACCCGATGGCATAACAGTGCAAGCACAATGTGCTTAGGGTGTTTGCTTTTGGCCTTGCAGTGTTGTCTGCTGTCCCTGCACGAATGTCTGATGGCCGCAGAATATACCACAAGCCCTCGTGCACATACCTCAAATATGTCTCACTTGCACTGTCTTGCCATAGGGTTCTGTCACAATATTTCCTTTCAATGTTTTTTGAACTGAAAACCTGATCACTGGAAATTTACCATTGTGCAGAAAGTAAGTTATGTCAAGGAGAAATTTAAGCCATTTAAAATAAGAAAAACCTACTTTTCAGAATGTCTGCGCAGTCTTCTTGTGAAGCCAGGATAAGGATTAAATGGTAATTCTGGACGATTCATTAAAGCATAGCAAAGCTGTGACACAGTGTCATCAATTTCAGTATCATTTAAATATTTAATGATCATGGAAATGTTGGCCGCAACTTGTGGATCTTCTGGGGCTTCATAGTTGTAACGTTGTCTTGGAACAAAATCATCACCATCAGAACCCTGGGCAGTGAGAGAGAGTAATAATATTAGACCACTCAGATTGCACTGGGCAATGAGAGAGAGTATTACCAGTTACCGATAGAACACTCGGTCGACACAAGTGTAATTATCACATCCTAAATGATAAATAACAATACTATTAAAGTTCTTACTGATTATCATATTAAACCTGATAAGATTAAGACACTTCACAATGTTCTGAGTTAAAGAAGGACACCTATTATAATTATTTTTTTGCCTGTACCCTCAGACAATCAACAGCCACTAGCTTAAACCATACAGCCTTTGAGGCTCCATTTGGCGTAATGCTTGCTGTATTTACTGGTATTTTTTATTTGTAAAATTCACTTCCTTGTTCTATTTCAAAAATTATGTTAAACTGGTATTAAACAAAGACTTTCTGTATGTAATGTCTGATGTTATTATTGACATTGGAATTTTAGTCAAGACTAGAATTCAGTTTTCACAAACACTGAACACTGTGCATGATGCCAAGGTTTGCTGGTATCATTTATTAGACTTTGCAGGGAAGAAGACAATGCGTTTGTTTTCTAGAACAAAAATAAACATAGGGCCAAAGTCCCTGAAGCTACTATAGACATGAATACAAAATTAAGTATTTCCTGACTGTATAAAATTATCACACTAAAGTCATCCTAGGGACCTGTATACCAAATATTAAAGCTGTCTGATCAGTGGTTTTGAAAAAACAAGCAACCTAACAGTCGACAGAGCTCTGCTGTGTTATGTAGAGAATAACTTTTAGTGACACGTGTTGATGACAAAGGTGGGTATCTTTGATAGCTCATTTCAGGATGGTGTGACCAAAAATGGCAAAATTAGCTGCAAAATAGTCACAATTGCAGATTGCATCATAATTTCAATATATCATATTAAGATAAAGCCTAGGAACCTGTATACCAAATATCAAAGCTATCAGATGAGTAACTTTTGAGAAACAAATATTTTGACCTAGGACTTATGGCTGTGTGTTAAAGTTTGAAATTGTACATAATGTTATCTACTCAAAATTTCTAAAGGGATGGCTGTTGCCATAGTGATGACACTCAGGCTTACAATGGCTATCTATTGTTTGAAATGGGGTCATCCCAGTGTCATGACCACCATGGAAATATTGCAAGATATCCTCTGCATGACAAGGAATGCCTGTCGTGTTTGACCTTGAATTTGTATGGAGTTTCCCCTTTTGTCCATGCAAATGATATCACAATCTTGCATTCTTTTTGACAAACAGCATAAACAATTGGTTAGAGAAGTTGTAGATGAGTTGTTAATAATTGGAGTCAGATATTAGATACCTACAATTCAATTCACTTACAGAGAACGCCACATTAACCCGTCAAGCCATTTTGCAAAATGCCTAGTGAGACAGGGAGTCATTTGGCCAGATAACAAATAAATTGGCGATCAACTTCACTGGTTGGGTACAGCAATTGCAAACACTAAAATCAGCAGGTAATCTCAATCGGTGTCAATTGTTAATTATTCTTCATTCGATTCAGTTTATATTCTAAGTTACACCAAGAGTCTGAAATGGTTTGTACCACTGTGCGATGTTTACGCAGCTTGTAGTATCAGTATCAATTTTATGGCCTGAGTTGGGCTTCCTGCTGACTTTTGTATTACAATCACTGTACCAGCCACTGAAGTTGACCGCCTATTTACTTGTTATCTGGCCAAATGAATCTCTGTTTTACAAGGCATTTTGCTAAATGGCTTGACGGGTTAATGTGGCGTTCTCTGTAATTCTCATTGGCAATGGATGTTTCCATGACAATATGAAAATTGAAATGGCAACACTGATCTGTATCATAATATTAAATTGCAAATCTAGATTGGGAGTGTCTTTCAGCACAATTGCGGTAGGCCTGAACCCAAGATGAACTCATTTCACATTAGCCGAACACTGTAATGCAAAATTAACAGCAAGGATAACTGGTATCACGGTACTACAGAAAAGGCACACATTTTTTCAGTCTGTGCAAAGTTACAGAGTAATTGCTGTCTTACATCAGAGACATCGGAATCATCTGTGTCCTTCTCTGCAATGGAGTGAAGTGCATTTCCTTTGGATCGATTTCTAATATTCTTGATGAAGTTTGCTGCCATTCCCATGGCTGCTATTGATGGTTTACCACTACTTCTATGGCTGTCCCTGGTTTGATTAGGTCGACTACCAGCCTGTGATGAACGCTGAGATCTTCCACTGACACTCATGGCTATGTACTGTCTTTACATTGGATAAAACAAATAAAGTTGCAAACATGTTAACAAGAACATCAACTTTTAAATTTCACCATAATAAAAACAGGTTGACACATGCTTTGAAAGAAAAAGTATTGAAAAAATGATTTTATGGGAGGAGTTAGCAACTTGTATAAAGATAATTTTGTGGGTAGCTACACATTACACTCTGATTTATCAATATATGGAAATAGGAAAAGTGTTACTCTTGTTTTGCCAACATAAAGGACTGCTTCAACGCAATCTTTCTGAATGAACGTAATTAAGGAAATTTTCCACGACTATGATCACCACATTTGATTACCTAAGGCTTACAAAAAACTACAATAATACTTGATTATCAATGAACTTTGTACTTGATTTGTTATAATATCATCAGGTTATAGAAAAACTTACACTCATAACTTATGATATCACTAATTTTGAAAGAGTAAAAGCATCATTAGAATGAATGAAAATGCTTCTTGATACAAATTCAGGGAGCCTGGTTGGTAAGTTATTGTACTGTGTCTCATTCCTCACATCCAGTCACTGAAAATTGGTCATTTTGACTTGTCAACACAGCCTGGGTAATGTAAAAATATGTCAAAGCTTATCTTTCACGATTGAATTTTAGAGAAAATCAGAATGCATTTTTGGTCAATAATAACACTGCATATTGGACAAAACTTGTGGTGTTTGCCTAGCTGATACTCTGTACTTCAGACACTCCAGAATAAAAATGGTGAAATATTTTCCTTTACAGATAGTTCTTTTCATTTTTTGCTAGATGAAATTTCACTAGCTGACTTTGTCTTGGCATTCATGAGTATACCAGTAGTGTTACTTATTGTCTTGTATCCTTATTCAAAGATCTATAGATGGGATTGCTGATTGATCTGAGCATGAATGTAAAAAGTCACTGATCTGAGTAATGATGTAAGTGAAAGAAACAATAAACAACATGGACAGAAGTTGATCATTGTTCTGAATGTTTTTTATCCTAAATACCATAGGATAGCTGAAGGATATCTGTGCATATGTGTGCAGCTTCCTGGAAGCTTTTGGCCAATTGGTTGACTGAAACTCATTGTTTTTATTTAATTTTTTCCAAACAGCCAATCAGCTTTACTCAATAGCTCAGGTTCCCTGCTCATTTGTTGTGAAGTTCAGTTCAGTTCATAAGGAAATATATCCTGTTGGATAATGACACATCCCTCTTGGGTATGTTGCGACATTATGTGCTGATAAAAAGAAACTTTCATTGCATACATTAGTTGCAGTATTGTAGCTCGTGGTTTTGCTTGGGTATTTGGGTTGGACAGCAAAACCACAAACCAAGGAAAAGCCTCGAGCTACAGTACTGCAGCTGTTCATAGTACAGATGACATTTTGGATCACAGTACCCATGAATACATGAATAAATAACATTATCATTATGAATGACTCACAACCAACCAAACAATGCACTACCAATGTAGTATACTAGGGGACATTTTACCGTCATGCATGCACCATGGCAATATCATGATGTACATATGTATGTCATTGGCATGTACTGTAGGAGCTCAACATTATCAAAGCACTTCATGCAGTTATGTACACAAATGAAATCAACCCACCTATTCACTGTGCTGCGATATACTTTTGACTGTCACCTTTCTTTGCTCCGATCCGTATGTCAGTGTTTACCGACTTGCAACCAAAACTGTTCCTTAGGCTTATATTCTCGTTGAAAATGCATGGTTGTGACGGCAAACAAAGTCGGATCGATATGGCCAGGTTGGGATATACCTTGCCTCGTTATGGAATTTGAGTCACGTGACATAGCAAAATGGCGACCTCCAGAAACGACCACGATGGAAATCCCAAGCCGGCAAAAATTTTGAAAACCTTACATGAAAAAGATGACAAGAAGAGATTGATAGTCGTCTTGGAAAGAGCATCCTTAGAAACTGTAAAGGTAGGAGCAACAATTATGCAATAATACCAGAAAAGTGTATTACGCCATCGATAACTAATCGATCATCCAGCGACTTCAACTTAGCCCTGCGTAGGATATCTGTGCATGTTCCCGGCGTTTAACGCCTTCACCACAGTAACGCATACGCTGGTAACACACAGCATCGTCCGCAGGGCTAACTCCAACGTAACTGAACATGCAGTCACGTCGTCAGAACGTATGCAGCATCCATCGATGTACTTTTCAATCCCCAAGTAATCTAGTCGTATGTACGTGTGAATATTAAAGTTGGTGATATAATTAAAATCGTCCCTATCGGTTCCTGTTGTTGTTGAACCACAGGTGCTTGGAATTGTAAGTGTGGTATATTGCATATGCAGAAAGAACGTTTTGGGTGGAGGGACTGTAGCTATACTGAACTACTCCACGCGCCTGTGTTTTGAAGGATGAATACACTATACATAAGCTGGATTGATCGAGGTGCAGAAAGGCTTAACCTGTCAGTGTCAACCCACCGGCGCCTGGAGCACAGGGGCTTGGCTTTGCTCGCCTATGATACAACTTACTTATTTTCTTTGCTATATTTCACATTTGAAAACATGTTTTCATTAATTCATGCATTTTTTGTGTTTGAAACCGTGAAAGACTAAACCCAATAACTCTTTATTGGGGTCCTACTAATTACTGCCCGTCACTGCCCGTCACTGCCCGTCAGGAAATTAGCCTTCCAATTACTGTAATCTGATCAGTTGATATTTCAATACCAAAGACCACTACTCTTTGTAAAAACGAACGAAATAATATTCCAAGATCCGAAAAATGTTGATTTTCGAACGAGTAGCAACGCTAATCGTGTGATCGTACATGCATCACCATTGGCCATACATACTGCCCGTCGACGTCCGACCACTGCCCGTCACTGCCGTCGGAAATTTACCTTTCAACAACTGTAATCAGTTGATATCTCATATCAAAAACATTACTTACTATACACCAAACAAAATTGTCGTCCCAGACCCCAACAACGTTGATTTGCGAACGAGTGGCAACGCTGATCGTAATCGATGTCCCAACACTGCCTATCATCACTGCCCGTCGAGTAGAGAACTTAGCGCTCCAATATTCCACGTTAGTTCTGAGACAGGACTCGGGCATTTGGAGTAAAACAGACTCTTATTTTGTAACTTTCTATTATATAAGTGGTCTTTGGTATTGATATATCGACAGATTACAGTAATTGGAAGGTTAATTTCCTGACGGGCAGTCGACGGGCAGTGACGGGCAGCGACGGGCAGTACTTAGTAGGACTGCTTTATTGTATGCCATGTCGTATGCCTTTTTTCGGGAATGTTATTGTTAATTTAATGTCTCTGAGAAATAAAACCATTCGTTGTGTTCACAGTCTCTCCATCCAGTGACTGTGTTGTGTCATACTAAAACAATGGGAAGACTCCGATCAATAAAACAACAAATGCATCTGTTCACCAGTTGAACCTAGCACTTACTTCCGGTAGTTTTTAACAGGAATTCGTAATGTTTCGCAACAACAAGATGCAACAGTGTTACATTACACGCCTGACAATTTGTTTAGTTGGCTTTCAGAACAGGGGCACATTTTTGGCACACGTGTATTTAACCAACAACAAATACTGAAAGTTGTGTTACTCCAAAACACCACAATTTGGCAACAAAAATTGAAAATTTTACGCATGACAGATGGTCATCACTTCAACGACACGTTTTCGACAAATTACTCTCAACACCACTAAATGTGAAACACCAAATAGGAAATGGATACAAACCTACCAGTCTGTTTATCATTAACAAAGGACTATAATTGCTTTAAACAGGATATTGTTCACTATGCATTTCACAAGTATCGGAATAGGGCAGTGTGTGTATTGCCATACCTACCGAATGCCCGTGGGTCAACACATCATGAACCTGCCTCTGCGTTAGGCTCATGAAGTGTACATTTCAGTGTAACATAATACAGAAAGTGTCACAATAAACTATTCTGGTTCAAAATATGCAATAGTAATATTTCTTATTGTTATTTGGTTTGTTGTTTATCAGGTTGGAAAGAAGTTTGAGTTGATGAATTGTGATCATCACAAAGGATTAATGAAAAAATTTAAGAAAGATCCAGCAAATTATAGACCAGACATTGCACATCAGGTGAGTATTTTGTCTAATTGGTGTTACATCTAAATGTTATCACACTTGTGCAATTGCTCTGAGAACTTGCTACTTAATTTGCCACAGTAGTGGCACTGATCAAGCTACTGCATATCGACTCATAAACTATAAAACGTACACCGGGGAGTATACTGTGTGGTACACTTTAGATACAAACATGGATGTAAAAAAGAGACCTTCTTGATACAATCAATTGTGAAACATTGCTATACCGTCCCCTTTTGCATATAGCAGCTGAGTCAAGAGTCAAGTTGTAGTCTTGTCTTTTCCTTTGCATATTTGGAAGTTGTTTCCCTAAAAATGTTAAAGTTGAAAAAAGATGTAATTGTTTTACCAATGGTCGAATATTTTGAACCATTTACATTTACCATTTTTTGAACCATGTAGTTTCTTTATCCTGGAGAAAACCACACACTCATACACACACACAAATCAAATCAGTTCCTACCAGCTGATATCTAAACAGTAACAGTGGAAACCTACTTTAAAACAACACTACCATCCATCTGTTGTTTGTTGCAACTGAACTGCAACAAGTACTGGTCCTGAAGTAAAATTTGAAACAACTTTTCAAACCTATTACACAAGTGAGATAACATTTAGATCTATTTCGTCATCCATTCTCAGCTTGCTTTCACTGTAAATAAAATTTATCTTCGTAAATACAGATATTTTTAATTGCCATTCTTGAAGCATGGAAATATATATATGTAAGTTGGAACCATACCAGAAGTATGTAATTACTAATTGCATTGTTAAACAACACTTTAAAAAATAAAAGAATTCATGGATTATTCTGTGTTGGAAGGCATACATTTCTTTTGTCAGGATTTTCTGAGGAATTGGACACTAACCCGTGCTAATATTAATCTTCTCTCATGTTTGTAATCATCTATGCATATATGTCCATATGGACTGATAATTTAGTTTCTACATCTATAATATATGCACCATCTATAATTTTTTGAGTGGTGGAGATTCCGTGTTTGAGGGAACAATCCCATAGGTAATATTAGATAGGTGTCAGAAGATGAATTTAAGCAACTTCATTTCCGACATGTCATTTAGCAAGATATAAACACTACACTTGTATAATCAAAGTTGATGCAACGTACTGAAGAATTACTACTTTTTGTATTTCTGTTTTGTTCACAAAATGATTCAGAGATTGTTTATATTTGTACAATGACCAAATTCATAAAATCTTACATTCATGCTGAACCATTGTCTAACTTTCAGTGTATCTAAACCACAAACTTTTCTATTTCTTTACAGTGTTTACTCATGCTTTTTGATAGTCCATTAAACAGAGCTGGCTTGCTTCAAGTATTTGTACACACAGAAAATAATGTTTTAATACAAATAAGTCCACAAACCAGAATACCCAGGACATTTGACAGATTCTGTGGCCTCATGGGTAAGTATTAGTGCATGGAAGAGATTTAGATTATCAATATAAGCAACACTTTCAAAATCAATATTGAGAGAAGCTCAGTTCTGCAACATCCACTGAATAGCATTGTTTGTTATCATGGTCACACCACACCATCAATCCTCCAATAAACAAATGTTTCAAGTTTTCTTGAGATCTTATCTCTTTCTTGTGAAGAAAGAAAGTGAATCACTTTGACAAGAGTGAAGTAGCAATCTTCCTACATCTGTTAGACAGACAGGAGTTACAACATTTTTGTCTCCTTTTAAAGAATTATTGACATCATTTTGTTTTTTTTGCCACATTCAAATCGATACATCTCTTTTGCCAATATTCAGTCTTGTTACAACCTAGGTGTGTAAACCAACATTTTGATATACACAGAGTATACTGATTTAGAAAATACAAGTGTTTCCACAAAACAGCTCAGAACCCTGCGCACAGTGAAATGAAGATAAACATTGTAGTTTTGACCTTATGAGATTGCTATCAGCAATATGTTATAAACCATTTGTTTAAATGTAATGAACACGGTCATTTGCATCACCAGAGATTTTCAGCCAATTTATAAATGTCACAAAAACCAAAGGCTAGTTTATCAGCAACAAACAGTGGTATGTTTCTTTTTTCGCAGTTCAGCTGTTACATAAACTAAGTATACACGCAGCAGATGGACCACAGAAACTTTTGAAAGTTGTGAAGAATCCTGTGAGTCAGCATTTACCGACAGGTTGTAAGAAAATCTGTACGTCATTCCAAAGTGAAAGGTGTGTCAATGCTAGGGAGATTGTACCTGATGACAAACCAATTGTGATTGTAATAGGAGCCATGGCACATGGAAAGGTATTGCTACTAATGGTTTTATATGTCAACTGTTTACACATGGTATGTGTATTGGATATATCACAGTCCCTCCACAATGTAACAGGTCGCAATCTGTTGTCATGAATACTTGTCAAAAGTTGTATTTATTTCTTTTTTATATATCAGTACTACAGTACATCCTTGTGTGGATTATTCAAGTTTTGAGACAGAATTGTATCCAGCACATATCTGCAAAAGTAACATGATTGACACTGTATTTGAGATGTACAGTGTATTTGACAGGAAAGAGACATGGAATAGCTCTCTGAAGACCATTTGGCATTCAAAATTGTTCTTTGAACCATTTACGTTTTAGCAATGAAGCCTTTCTGAAGATTGTGACCACCATTAATGGGTCTCCAAAGATATACACTGCACGTATAGGCAAGATGTGTTTTACACAGGTCCATGAAAGGTTTTATACTACTGGTTCTGCCGGGCAAAATTTGTTGACAAACGTTAATGGGTTTATACATTACTGTCACACAAAGTTAATAAAGTGTTGATATCATTAATATTATGGTATCTTATTTTGAAATGGATCTGTAGAGCAAAGTGACTTGCCATATTTTCAGACATTTACTCTACATTATTTGCTCACGTGTTGACACACGTGAGCATATGTCGCAGCGATGTCTGTCTGTCTGTGTGTCTGTCTGTCTGTCTGTCTGTCTGTGTACTCAATATCTCAAAAACGGCTGATCAGATCAGAATCAAATCTGGTACATAGATTCAGTTTGCAAATGGCAAGAACTGATAAGTTTTTGGTGGGTGTGGCTTGCTTACTTTTAGCTCATTTGCATAATTAATGATTTTAGAAAAACTGATATATATTGACAACGACTGCACACAATTTGATGAGATTCGCTACAAATGTTGATCACACCAAGATATATCAGCTTTGAAAGATATTAAGGGGTGACGTGAAAGGTAATTACTAATTTGCATGTTTAATGAAATTTCCTAATTAGGAGTATATATCTTAATTTACTCGATCAAAATTGACGAAACTTGGTACGCATATTTAAGATACTATGATTTAACATTATTGAAAGTCATTAAGCATTTTTACTTCATCCAAATCCTAATTTGCATATTAATGACCTTTTGAAATTAAGGATATATATTTGAAGTTACATGATCAAAATTGTTGAAACTTGCTATGTACATTAAAGATACTATGATAGAACATTATTAAATGTCATTAAGCATTTTTACATCAGCCACTTCCTAATTGCATATTTTATGAATTTTCCTAATTAGGGGTATTTATCTGAATTGACGAGACCAAAGTTGATGAAACTGGCTATGTACATTAAAGGTACTATGATAGAACATTATTGAGAGTCATTCAACATTTGAACTTTAGCCAATTCCTTATTTGCATATTTTATGAACTTTCATAATCAGGGATATTTATCTGTATTGACTAGACGAAAGTTGACGAAACTTGCTATGTACATTAAAGATACTATGATAGAACATTATTGAAAGTCATTAAGCATTTGAACTTTAGCCAATTCCTTATTTGCATATTTAATGAACTTTCATAATCAGGGATATTTATCTGTATTGACTAGACCAAAGTTGACGAAACTTGCTATGTACAAGTTAAAGATACTATGATAGAGCATTATTGAAAGTCATTAAAGCATTTTTACTTCATCCAGCTCCTAATTTGCATATTTAATGAATTTTTGAAATTAGGGATATATATTTGAATTTACATGACCAAAATTGATGAAACTTGCTATGTACATTAAAGATACTAGGGTATTATGTAGGCTAACATTGAAAGGCATTAAAGGGCCTATGACATGCCCCATACAACCAAACGTAAAATCACTCTTTGGGTCTTGAAATTAGTCTACGTCACTGTCTTGCATTGCGTATCGCCCCCCTTGTCCAGATGAAACGCAAGTAAAAGTTACGGGTGGGCGTGTACCCCTAGCCCAACTTGTTCGACTTTTTTCGGCTTTTCGAAGTTGAGCCGACGACTTATCTTAATACGGGCAAACAGTCTTTCACACCTTCGCAATCTCACGTCCGTAAGGGTGTGAGGCAAGGGCTTCCTTTGCTCAGAACGTACACCCAGCGCGCAACGCACGAGACATCGTGAGCTTTACCCGTGTCTAAATGCTTTAGTTGCTATTGTGACATGGTCTTTTGAGGAGATTACTAACGGTCACATGCGGCGTACGGCCGATCGCCTCGCCGATCGAGTAAATTAAAATGACTGAAATTAAAATGACTTGTCAGGTTATCTGATTAGGTGTACTATGCTTCGTGCCAAATATATGGGAAATTTCATCGGGAAACATTTGCGCGCCAGGACGCTTCCCGTCTCTACACAATGGTGAAGACGGCGATTCAAAATGGCGATCCGACAATGCAGCGACAATCTTTCTTTGTTTTTCTTCATTAAAACATGTACAAAACAGGCCTAACACATCACTTTTTGCAGGATTCGTTTGCTCTAAAAATGCACGGGAACATGAGCGATTGCATCATTTGTCTCGTGCTCCAAACAAATGATAGTTCTGTCAAAAGTCAACGTCCGACACAGCTACACTCAGAGTGATAGTTTTCGGAAAGGGTACTGAATTTCGCCCAACCAAAGCCGTTTCATAAATGACGAGCACTACAAATTCTTATTACCATACCTTTTGTGTTTATCGTCAAACGGAAGTGGAATATAGGGGTCAAGTTGCAAAATTTTTGACCCCGAGTTGAGTGCGTAGTAATCGGACTGCTATGATTGCAGTAATCGGACGTCGTATTTGGAAGGCGAGTAGGGGCTAAATGTTGATAATTTGAAACTTCAAAACCCCAATTTTCATTTTCGATATTCAAAACGGGACAGCAGTATCAATTCACTTAATATGAGGTCACACAACTTGTAAAACGCTATTATTACGGAGCGAAGTGAGTCCGACGAACAGCATGTGATTGAATGTCCAAAAACTGAGGTCGTCTGAAAACTGCACACTGAGTGTACTGTACTGCAGCTACAACATGCAATTCATTGAATCGAAATACTAAGGCGCAGGATTGCTCCACTTTTTATAAAATAAATTCAACCGTGAAAAGTTCAAACCGAGACTGATACTGTCTTATTTCATACAAAGAAATGAAACGTAGCCTCATAGTACTTTAAAAACCTGTCTCGAGCATTCCATTGCTTTCAATGCACTCGCGCTTTGTCTTTCAGAGTCAGAATCTGACTCTGATTTGGAACCACTCGTGCTGGATGCCTGGGGTTGCCTATGCGCCTTCACGCTACTTCCCCTCGAAATCACTTTCTGAATTCTGGTCAACCATAGACCCTCGAGGGTCCTCGCTGGAAGCAACTGCAGCTGGACGCCGGTGTGGCTTCCTTGCCAGTGTTTACTGGGCGTCTGTGAGCACTGTTTATATAGCTGACTTTGTTTGTGGTCTAATTTATGCAAGGACCGCTAAATACACTTTCGTGACAATAGCCTTGGACAAATGACGTCAATTTTACCTGTTGGTCAATATGCAAATACCGCTGCCTGGCTCGGGTGCGAAGAGAACCCCTGATCACCAGGCATGAAAAAGGAGTCAAATTTCGCCCTTCGCGCACATCTTTTCGAACAGACACAATATGCAATCCATAGACAGGTCCCCTAGCTGAGTTTTTGGAGGGAAAAAATAAAAACTTTGGAAATCATGTCATAGGCCCTTTAGGCATTTTTGCTTCAGCCGATTCCTAATTTGTGTATTTAATGAACTTTCCTAATTAGGGATATATACTTGGATTTATTTGATCAAAGTTGGCATAACATGCTATGTACATTGATGATTATACCAGGTTATACCAATATTGGAAGGCATTTCGCACTTAAGTTTTCATGTCAGCTAATTTATAGTTTGCATATATAATGAGCTTTCAAATTTTGGAATATATAGTTTGAAGGACTTGACCAAAGGCAATTACACTTGCTATATAAAGTGGTGATACAATGACAGCAGTCAAAGAAATTAATTATTTTTATTTCAGCTAATTACATATTTGAATACTTAATGAGTATTTACCAATTTTGACCCGGAACTATTTTTGTTTGTAAACAGAAAAAATGCCGTCTACAAGATTTCATTTCACTTTTGTTCGATGCTCGTTATAGTAAAATGCATGACATTACCGATTAAAAACTACGACAAAGAAAATTGCATGTACTTATTATAGTGTGAGGATGATTTTTAGTATCCGGAAGAGCAGTTTGTCAGCGAAGCAAAAAACATTGACAACAGGCGACGTCCGTTTCTAGCTCCAAGAATGCACGGTGGCCGCCGTAGCATGGCGGCCATCATACATCGAAAGACATGTAACTGCGGGCGCAGCGGAGCCAATTAAACAGTTAACATTTTCAGAGACGTTTTTGCCAGTAGTTTTCTCACCGGACATTCCCTGTTTACAATAGAATGTCACTTTTGCATGCAGTTTATTGTGTGCTTGTGTGTCCTCCTACATGCTACTGATACACTACAGTTAGCGCTTGTGTGCCTCGGTAAACACTGAAATTTGATCGTTCAACAAGTTATGTTTGCAGTATCTTACTCTTAAATTTCCCGTAAAAATCTTAAAACTGTTATCAAACTGTTATCGATCATTTAGAAGAATTTTGAGCTCAACATGTAAAAAAATCAAAAGCGTTCCATGTTCAAAGTTCTCTTCGTTTGGCTATCTATGGCATGTTGCTACGTATGTGTACGTGTGAGCAATCGCAAGCAGAGTTGCGACGTTCTCATACGTCATCCTTGATAAACAAGTAAACAATAGTTTAGCCAATCAAAAAAGAGGGTTTGGCGGCATTGACCAATGAAAAGTGAAAGCTGATTTGATGCCTAATTACAGTGATGTCAATGTTATATAACTCTGCAGGGTCGCCCTGAAGCTTTGACAGACAAGTAGTACGCACGACTAATCGTCGATTTTCTCGATAAATGATGCAAATAAAAGACAGAACATATGTAATTATAACAGAACCCCATGGCCTGTGAGTGCTCGGGCGCCGTACTAGCGGTATTTGCACTCGTGCTGCGGTGTATTGGGCTGTCGCTTCGCTCGTGAAAGGACTGCTGCCGAATACACCGCAGCACTCGTGCAAATACCGCTAGTATGGCACGCTTGCACTCACCGGCCATGGGTTCTGTCATATTACAAAGTGACAAGTCAAATTATTTCATACTGATTTCATGATTACTTTCAGGTATCTGTTGACTACACTGAAGAGGATGTTGCCATTAGTAACTATCCCCTCTCAGCTGCATTGACATGTGCAAAGATTTGTTCAGCATTTGAAGAAGTATGGGGAATCCTCTAGCATCTTAAACACTACCAATCAAAACCTTTTTAACTTTTACCTAACTTTAACAATAAAAACAAAGGACATATACTAAATCAAATTGATATGACTCAATTCTTTTTTCTTTGCATCAAATCTGCATTTTTCTGCCACAGATGCAGATATCATGACCACTGAGATATTGCATACCGTCACTACAAAATAGTTCTTTCATTGAAGCACTATCTGTCATGCAGTCATTTTCCTCCATCAAAATTTACGACCAACTTATAACATAGACTAGACTGGAAGATCCATCATGCTCAGGTGCTGCCTACATTCCAGTCTTCTAATTTGTAACAAATCATTGGTGAAATCTGATAGGTTGGGACAAGATTCTGTCACTGGATAAGAATATGACAGACTGCGTCCAGTTGTTAGAGGAGGGAGCATAGAGAGCGCCCCCAAGTGACGGCCCTTCGAGTCTAGACATAGATGCAAGTACTACCGGTACTTTTCAACTGCTATCACATAGCACATCAAATAGGGCATGCAGAGCCTAAAACACAGCCAGATTCTAAATTTGTAATATGTCTCTATAAACCACAAGCATTGATATTTGACTTGCTAATAATTTTGTTGAATAAACTGGACCACTGAAAATACTTAACATGTTTTATTTCCTTGTCAAAGAAAACTCTGTTCCTTCAGATTCATTCCAATAAAGCCATTAACATTTAAAATGAATAAAATCTATGAAAAAATGAGATATTATTTGAAAGTTATAAAAATTAATAAAGTGTATGTCCCGCATAAATTCAAAGTTAATTTTGCTTAAAATGAGCCATGCTATATGATTTTGCCACCCTACTTTATCAAATAATGCATCACCCCAATGAAACGACGCGGTTAAATATTATTAAAATGCAATATGATGTGCGACTTTGAAGTTAGCTGCCATTCGGGTCGTTTCGGAATTCGCGGGCATTGCCACCGGAAATGACGTAACTAATAGAATGTACGAGTGAGTGTGTTCACCTCGGCCATAGCGAATGCTTACCGCTGTGGCTTCAACATGGTGAGAAGTTACGCCTTTGGTGGCTGAAGTAACTGCAGCCATTGTCAGTTTATTGCATTTTAGGATGATGTATTAGCCGCATTTGACAAAATTACAAGAAAGGGTCGGAAAAGAGGCATTCAGACAAGCGTTTTCTGCGGTGCACATTTTCGAGTGCCGTGACTTAGAATAAACACGGTTCGGAAGCCAGATGTACGGTAAGATAGACTTTAATTCCTGGTGTTACTACATCGATTATGTAATCGCAATGCCGTACCAGTACGACCATTGTCACCAGAAAGCTTCGCGTGTATCATCATCAACTATGGACAAGAGCGAGAACAGCAGCAAGACTGCGACAGGTTGCCCAAAACATGTCAAGGATGCGGGGGCCGCGGAGCTGAGAAGTATGGCCGTGTTTACATCCCCCAAGACTGATCGCCGATTCAGATGCTTTACGAAAGTGATTGTAAATAAATAAATGAATACAAGTACTAGATCTCATGCATGTGTGACTCTATAATAAGTAACGTTAGGAGATATCTAATTTTATATTCCTAAAAAGTTTACGTAGTGATTGACTGACTCTTTGCGAGACTGAACGATACACAGGCTCTAGAGTCAATGCAGGCGAACCGCTAGCCGCCACTGATACAATAAAAATCAAAAGGTGTGTAACAGCGGCAGCCATGCACGGAGCCCGAGTAAATTTCAACAGACGGTTTCGCCCTCTTTTATCTCAAATACAACTTGCTTATTGGGGTCGATCGATGCTCCAGTTCATCAACTTCATGAAAAATCACACCAATATCCAAAATCTCTCTGTTAAGTCCATGAAAAAGCTGTGTTTTCGGAGCAGTGTCAGCTAGGAAACGCTGTTATCATACATGACCCACATTGACCTATCACGAAATGTTCTGATTGGTTGTTACTTTTAAGGGATACGTCATCCGTTTCAGGGGGTGCTACACTCGAGAGATTTAGTTACACGTAATTACGTTCGATCAGTATCCGTAACGTCTTTGTCATGCAGTGTGCGAAACTCATGCAAATCTCTACTGGCCCAGCGGGCCAGTAACTTTAAAAAATCACTGGCCCTGAAGGAAATCAACTGGTCCGATCATCAGGTCAAATCCAAATATAGTGGAGATATATACCTGCGCTCAGTCTAGGGGCCAAGAATATGATGGGATTGAAAAATAAATAAAGACACCACTTCAAAATCCTAACATCAAACTGTTTTTTTATGCCTTTTAATTCTTTTATTCTTTTTTTAATTCTTCAAATGAAGATGACTATCAAAACCGAAAGTTGGGGGCAACTGATCTCAGTGTTGAAGAACATGAAATCAGTAAAAGGTTAAGCACTACACATAAACGTTTTCATTTCCTAAAATAGCCTTTCACAACAAATATTTCTAACATTGAGAAAAAGAGCACAAGCGTGGGCTTGAAACACGTCCCAACACAGAAATGCTAAGCATCCAGAACTCCGATCAGGGATGGGTAAGTTTTGGCAGCACAAACGCCGGATCACACACAAATGGAGTCAATACAACACTTGACTCACGATTCTGACTTCTCCCTTTTGAGGGACTCATCATTGAAGTCAATGAAGGGAATACAAAAAATTAGGTCAACTGATAAAGAGAAATAATACTGAAATGTCCAAACCCACGTTAAAAGACAAATCACAAATTTAAAATGTAAGCGTAATCTTTACAGTGACCAACTTGAGCAAATGGCCGTCAAGGTCAATGAAGACGGTACCATGCACAATGTTTAAATATCGGACATTTACTTTTTACTATCGACGTTTGACGTCCGACATGTATCCGTCATCGTAACGATCTATATATCTGGTCTAAAATCGATACTAGACAATACAAGAATGACTTGCCTCTTGTCGCTGCACGACGGGTTTGAGAAATTGCCTATATTTACCCAGGCTGATACATATCGGCGATTTTAGGACTCTTTATAGCTAGGCAATTCTGGAATGACTGTGAAATCAAAGATGTTTACTCGATATTTATCGGCGATTGGGACCCCAATATCGTCACCAGAATGACTCATCTCGTGTCTCGGGCACGTGTGGTCTATTTAAAATCACCGATGTTTATCAGCGATTTCGGGACAAACGTCCGATATATATGTTGGAGATTTGCATTGCCACCTCACAGATCTTGCCAAGCCCGACTTCATCATTGCGGCATCAACTTCGATACTATACTTGTCAAATCGGGGTAAATAATCGATGTATATCTGGGAGATCAAAACCTTACAGATTTGGCCCAGCGGTCTAGCCAGGCCCGACTTCGATAGTCCGACTTTAATTATACGATACTAGACTTGTCTAAAAGGTGGGTAAATATCCAATATATATGGAGGTTTCACCATCTTATAAATCTGACCTTAGTTTTAGTCAAGGGTCTATGATCTGACCAAACAATTCTAATTTCGATATTGTGTTGCCCAGGAGCTGCAAATATCCGATATCATATGATGTTGAAGTGTCATCGAAATCCAGTTTACCTCGACACATGCAACTCGATCGATACGCTAATTATTCTTTTATGATCACGACGAGATCTCCACCCTAACACATGTAACGTCTTTCGCTTTGATGCAGTACCGTATCTTTGAATAATTTTGTCAGGTATTTAGCTTAGCAAAACATTCTGGTAAACTTCTGTACAATAGGAAAAGCTACTGGCCCGTCTTTAGGAACAGCAGGACATATTTCAAGAGTTACTGGTACGTCCGGCATGGAAACTGCTGGTCTCCGACCATCGGGTTAGCGTGAATTCCGCACGCTGTTGTCATGTGATAACCAGACGTTGCGTGCGTGTGGAGCAGTAGTTTGTAACGTCGAATGACACTTTTACACGTGGTCATAATTACTAATAGTATTTTTTTTTATAGATTTTCTAATGATTTCCGCGAATTTTGACAAGCAACCTCGTAGAGTATCACTGTAAATTGGCAATTATCTTTGAGGCCAAAAAAAAGAAAATAAATTGTGCTGTTCTGTTCAGATAACATGGTTTTCAAAAATAAGGTAGGTACGTCGGCAGGATTTTTTTTTTCTTTTTACAAAATATTTTTATTTTTAAATATGCATTGTTCAGGGGTTCAGGGCGCTCAAACACTGGCCATAACATTTCCAGATCACAATGTACCATATAGGTATATAAAGGAAAAACATAAGACACCCTCTTTCAAGCAAAAATCAAATGCCAAGTATCGAACGTGTGATTTTACGGATTTTTCTTTGTTTTCTTTTTAGTTCCTTGTTTACGTAGCTCCAAAAAAATTAGGGTCGGCAGATAAAAAATAGAGTAGGTCGGGTTATCGGAACAGCACAATATTTTTTGTTTGACCTAAGAATACTTCGTATTTGCAACAGTACAATGAGTTCTTGCTATGAGTTCCTGATACAAACGAAATGTAGTATTCCACATTATATCTGACGCCGTCACAAAGATTTATGTAAACCATGTAAATAATTTTATCTAATAAGAGAATCGGTAAGTTTAATTCGAGAGTACGACGAACTAAAGTAGTCCTCGCGTAGAGAAAATAACGTTTCTTAGAGCTTGCACGAATTTCGCTTGTTTCACATTGTACTACACATGATCAAAACGAAAACAAAATACTATAGCAGTAGCCTGTACAATATATGCTTCCACTCCCACTTGCACTAGGTGCAAACCCCCTGTTAGGTATGGCAACAAGTCAGGAATGTTAAAGGAAATTTCATTCAAAGTAAGATAAGAAGTGAAAACATTAATGAGGAAAACTGTAAATCTACTTACCAGTATGAATACGCTGCCATAGCGAAGCTTGTGGGCGGACAAGTGAAAGTTAACCGATATTTTGAAATTACGTTCGTAAAACCGTCATCCAATCACAAGCTTCCCCTTGTGGGTCATGACCATTGACCCCAGTCAATGTGGGTCATGTATGATAACAGCGTTTCCTAGCTGACACTGCTCCGAAAACACAGCTTTTTCATGGACTTAACAGAGAGATTTTGGATATTGGTGTGATTTTTCATGAAGTTGATGAACTGGAGCATCGATCGACCCCAATAAGCAAGTTGTATTTGAGATAAAAGAGGGCGAAACCGTCTGTTGAAATTTACTCGGGCTCCGTGCATGGCTGCCGCTGTTACACACCTTTTGATTTTTATTGTATCAGTGGCGGCTAGCGGTTCGCCTGCATTGACTCTAGAGCCTGTGGAACAATAGGTTGTGTATAACAGCACGGCGCTGCCAGTAACAGTGATACAACGTGTAGCAAAGAAGTTTATACTGTTGACGAAGCAGTCGCGTTGTCGTCATCTGTTCCCTTCTGCTCGACTAAGTCTCCCCTAAAATATTTTAGCTTCTTTGAGAATTTCGCAGTCATGAAACAATGAACACTGTGCTTTATATCGCTGACACCTAATCAAGAAAAAAAACTGCGGAAGCGTAGCTGATCACTCCGTCACAGAAATTGCCGGCTGAGCCGCCCGGCCTCGGGTGTCAGTGTCCCCGATATTTACATCATGTCAATTTTAATTAATCTCTTCCCGAGAATTTGGCTAGACATGTCTTTACGGTCACATATTTTTAAAAGTGCCAATGTTCATGTGAGGTTTTATAACGCCAAACTGAAGATTTTGCGGCGAGAATACTACCTTTGGTGTTTATGCTAACATGACCCTCAGGCTGTTCCACTTCCAGCTGTTGATAGGAAAGATGTGTGTTATGAACGGTGGACAATTTTCAACTTGATCTCTACTACATTCATCTACAAGCGTCATGGTGTAATTCAAATTTTTATATACAGATTTTGAACGAGGCAATTTGTGTTGAGAAGTAATAATAAGGTGGGATGGCAACTCCAGACATATTTATATTTTGTTAGCTTGCGGTTGTGTGTACGGTAGTGCACTGGTGTGTTTGACTGTGGTCACGGTGGGCTTGTCACTGACGCGACGGTCAACAAGAGTTCCGCTCTTGTTCTCGTTTAGGTTAAGGTTCCGACTGTTAAAATTTGCAGGCCTGTAAATTCTGAACAGCTTTGTCATATCTTCTGTGACGATGATATTCTCAGTTGCACTGCTTTCACTCATGAAATTATCACTATCTCCATAGTCAATGCACGAAGTCACCATCACACATTCTATTAGTGACGTCACAGCTACTTACGCCAAAACGGGGCGAGCTCGGCAATTTCCGGAAAATGTCGCCATGATGGAAATCGAAAAGTGCAACTTTTCCCGTGTTTTCGTCGAAATAACATAATACAACCGTCTAAAAACCGCTCAAATAAGCTTCATTTTGTGTGTTAATGTTTGTTTTATTAATACCAATTGCATTGACAACCAGAACTATAGTATATGCCCTAAGTCAAACGAAAAAGTCTCAAAATGTGGCAGGACTCACACTTTAAGATTGTATCAATAAATACACAATAGAAGGAACTATTTAAGCTGTGTGACTTCTCAACCATGAACTTGAACTACAAAGACTTTGAAGGAAGATCATAAAGATATAGTCAGAATGGGTGTTATTGTATTATTTGAAGAAAATTGTTCACGTTAGTTTATTTTTGTATGATAATGAAGCAAAGCAAAGTATCCTTCACCAATGGATCACTGCATTCAATTGATACAATATATCCTTCACCAATGGATCACCGCATTCAATTGATACAATATATCCTTCAACAATGGATCACCGCATTCAATTGATACAATATATCCTTCACCAATGGATCACCGCATTCAATTGATACAATATATCCTTCGACAATGGATCACCGCATTCAATTGATACAATATATCCTTCGACAATGGATCACCGCATTCAATTGATACAATATATCCTTCACCAATGGATCACTGCATTCAATTGATACAATATATCCTTCACCAATGGATCACTGCATTCAATTGATACAATATATCCTTCACCAATGGATCACTGCATTCAATTGATACAATATATCCTTCACCAATGGATCACTGCATTCAATTGATACAATATATCCTTCGACAAGGATCACTGCATTCAATTGATACAATATATCCTTCACCAATGGATCACTGCATTCAATTGATACAATATATCCTTCACCAATGGATCACTGCATTCAATTGATACAATATATCCTTCACCAATGGATCACTGCATTCAATTGATACAATATATCCTTCACCAATGGATCACTGCATTCAATTGATACAATATATCCTTTGACAATGGATCACTGCATTCAATTGATACAATATATCCTTCACCAATGGATCACTGCATTCAATTGATACAATATATCCTTCACCAATGGATCACTGCATTCAATTGATACAATATATCCTTCACCAATGGATCACTGCATTCAATTGATACAATATATCCTTTGACAATGGATCACTGCATTCAATTGATACAATATATCCTTCACCAATGGATCACTGCATTCAATTGATACAATATATCCTTCACCAATGGATCACTGCATTCAATTGATACAATATATCCTTCACCAATGGATCACTGCATTCAATTGATACAATATATCTTCGACAATGGATCACTGCATTCAATTGATACAATATATCCTTCACCAATGGATCACTGCATTCAATTGATACAATATATCCTTTGACAATGGATCACTGCATTCAATTGATACAATATATCCTTCACCAATGGATCACTGCATTCAATTGATACAATATATCCTCCACCAATGGATCATTGCATTCAATTGATACAATATATCCTTCACCAATGGATCACTGCATTCAATTGATACAATATATTCTTCTATCAGGGGGGGAGATCATCAAATGTGATTGCAGTATTTGCACAAATCAACATGAAGGATTTGTGGTTAAAAAGTGACATTGACCTTAAAAGACAAAAGTTATGTCAAATGGGATGATTGTTTCCATGTTTGCTTTTGATACACATTTATTCAGTATAGAACAAGACTTATCTGATAACAATAGCATGTTTGATATCTCAGCAATATGTCATTGAGTAAAACAACTGTTTGGCACAAACTGTTGAGAGATGTTGAATAATGTCAACAAATAACACAGGTATAAGCCAGTACTCAGGTATATGCCAGTACTCTGAGTCACTTTCATTTTCACAAGGTTATTCTGGGTGATATTACCAATTTTCCAGAAAAAAAGAAGACAAAAGATTGTTAACTTCTCACAACTACTCATGGTTGGTTGTAAATAAAATGTAACATTCACAACCAACAAATATAAATTTATCATCATTCTATGAGCGGTAGACTAAGATTTTGATCAACGTTAATTTATTGATATTGAGCGTAGTATGCATGGGCAACTTTAAGATATTAGTGTCATATGAGACAAAGATACAGAAAAATTTGATACATGACAACATACAGAACAAAATATCAACTACAGCTCATTAATGTCTAATCAAAGTAAACTGCTATTTACATATGAAAGACATTCCAAGTTACAAAAAGATGATTATCCTCAAACTCAGGTAAGTATGTATCTGGTTTTATGACTGGATATCTAGTCATAAAAACTAATTTTCTTTGTACTCAAGATAAACAAGATCGATATAAAAACTTTGATTGATGTGTTTCGAGTCCAGATTGTAGTATTCTTCAGTTGGTGGCATTCCTTACAGCTTTTAATGTGGTAAAACACTAGCTACATTTCTCAAGAATGCAACGCCAACAACTGAACTTGAAACAACCAAGCTCAGCTATGCTATCAGTCCAAGTTGACATAATAAAGAACTGATTGCACCATTGAAGTTTATTTTTGTGTTGAAATGGAACTTCAAGGCAATTTGAAATCACATGTATGATAAGCATAAGAATTACATCCAACATAAGTTGGTGTGGTTAGGTGGCGTCTTTGACATATTTCTTCCAAATGCCCACATTTAATATTGGCATAAAACACATGAACTATTATAATAATATTTGGTTATAGCTGATAATTATAGAGTCATGTACTAAGAGATTAACATATAACACATTGTACTAACAATTTCAGAACAAAAGCATTCTGGAAAAGACTGTTTGTGACCACTGTTTTCATGGCAACCATTTTATATCTTAGATGTTGTGTTCGTGCCTAAGTGACAAATACTTCTAAACATTGATTTGCAGCATGTTAAAGTGAAAATCACTTTGATGAAATTACAAGATAAACTGTACAATTGATGAACGAACTTTCAAAAAGAAGCTGAATGTCTTATTGGTATTATTAAACTGAGTCTCATTCAAACATAGAATGCAATCAATGTTATTTCAGTCACAAAAAATATCAACATTTAGTATGTGTGACAGATCAACAGAAAATAACATCTCTGTAGGACTATCTTCATTAAATTGTACATTCCCTGGAAATAGCACAAGAGATTTACATGGATCAAGTATACATACATCAAGTACAAGAACAACATCCCTGTTAGATTATTTTGGTAAAAATATCTTGTGTAAATTGACCGTGACAACTCAGCATTACACACTGAATCAACATAAGCATTGTGGGAGAAATTCTGTGAGTTATGTCAGAAATCAATGTAAAAGACTATGACAATGTCAAGGAAGTTCAAATGCTTAGAGTTCCTAAGCAAGGTGTTGATCAGCAGCTGGTATAGAATTGAAAGAGGAACTTTGCAGCCACAGTGAAATCCCTTTTATTGACTTCACTGGAAGGCCAAAGTAAGTAAATTCTTTGTTCTGTGTCAGTGCCCACGAAGGTTTCCAGAGTTTTACAGGAACAATTTACAAACCTTTTTAGCTTAATTTTCCATAGTTGCCACGCTCTCTCGCATAAATTTGTGTCAGATTTGTGGTTTTTAACACCTTACCTGCCCACCTTTCTGAGATTTGAATAGACGCACAACAAATTGTGTCAGAATTTTTTGCCAAAAGGTACAGAGTAATATTTTTACCTGTATTTGACGGAGGAGTCTTTGCTGTTCTTGTGTCTTGAACGGACAAACTTCACTGTCTATTGAGACTTTGCATACTGAAGAGCCATCTCTACTGACAATTTTGAACAGTGAATAAGGTAACCTAGCCACTCTGAAGGATGTTGATACACAGTCACTGATAGACCATTGCTGATGCCTTGTTAAGAGCAATTTTCATGTCAGTGCTACAACTACCGTAGAAGATTTATTTGTTACAAAACCAAGTCACTGCTAAGATCATGCTGCAGATCATGTCACTTGAAGCTTATCATACACCAAATCATGTTACTAGAAACTTATTGTACACTAAATCATGTGGCCAGAAATTCATTGTACACTGAATCATGTGACTAGAAACTTATCGTAAACCAAATCATGTGACTAGAAACTTATCATACACTGATGCAACAGAAAGGGTAGCAATTACCATAGACTGTAAGTATATATGTCTGTTCTCTTCAAATTGAGCAACAAAATCTGACCAAGTTATTTCTCAATCTATTCTTCTTCACTTATTTTTCAGCTGTCTAAATGAGAGTAAACAGAAATACTTACAAAAATATTGACTACATCTTTACATACACCAGGGTCTTGAGTATATCGATGATATACTAGATGCACAGTCGTATGGTAAGAGGTGTGTGTAACTTATAAATTATGTGTACTTACACTACATGTATTTTGACATAAACCTACAGACATGACATCACAGACAAACATCTGACCAAGAACATGTATAGTCTACACAACTATATGCTTGGTTGTTCCGGTACAATATACAATGAAAGACGCTGACTGTACTGTCAGCAGGCAAAAATTCACTTTAAGGGATAGTCTCTGTAACCTTGGACAATTTTCTGTGATGTTTATTAAATTTATTGGAATTTATTTATGCATATATATTATCAATATTGATTAATCAGTGAAAACTAACAGTGCATCCTTATCTGTACTGAGCAAGTAAACTGCTACCTTATTCTGGGCAATAAAGCAACTAACAGACAAAATGACTGATAAAATTGTTGAAAGTTACAATTACTGTCTCTGAAACAATTCACAATGTTTCTTTTCCTGGTTCACTGAGAAAGTCATACTGGTAAAAAATACCAGTAAATTTATGTTTGGTCCATCAGTGATAAATTTGTTAACTTTAACCTATCCAAAATGCTATTAATAATGAAACATATTGTATTGATATAATATCAAAAGAGATTTATTACTTCACTACTAGAGCTGCAGAACTGGATTCTTATCCTTTCTAGTAAAAATTAAAATTCTACCAAATCATGTTCAGCATACAGTGATTACAACTTTGAATACAGATTTGTTTCTTGATTTCACAAAGCAGTTGTCTGCTGAGTGGATAAAATGGACATTAAACAACATTTATGATGGACAGAACATTGGAAGATGAACAGAATATTTAATGATGAACAGAACATTGGCAGATGAACAGAACATTTAATGATGAACAGAACAATTATAGATGGACAGAATATTTGTAACCACTTAGTGACATATCACCAATGAGCATCAAGGTTGGATGCCGTCTTTTGAATAAATGATTCATGGCTGGCAAACAATTTCAGTTGACTACAAATATCAGCCCACTGGACATCTCCAGCATCATCACCTGCATGTAGTTTAAATTTTCCAACACTATTTCCTGACATGTCATGGAAATTGACGGCTACAGTCTCCATCCATGCGTTGTCTGTATTTCTGGGATCATCAACGTAACCTCTGTAAACCTGGATGTAAGAAAGGGCAGTGTAAGACTTGAAATGGATATATGTAGTGATATACTCAGAGTAGAAAAATATTGTCAATAAGATCATACTCCTATTTTGATCAAAATCAATCAATGAAAATTATTCTCTTATTGTCAGAATTTTTAACATTGTCTGATCCGCATGGCATGTTAGGTTGGAATATCATATTTATCCAAGTATAGCCCCCGCTCGTGTATAAACCCCTCCACTACTTTTAGAGGATTTTTGAAACTGTTGTACATCCCTGTATGAGCCCCTACCCTAGTTTAGCTCATGGAAAGATTAGGAAAGTGTAACAGACCATTACACTTGGTAAAATTACTTTTCAGACCAAAGAAACTAGTAAAGGTATTTAAAGATAATGTGACACACAAGATCAATCAAATGTCAAAGATATTTTTTGACTGTTATAAGAAAATGTTTGACCCAAAATAAAGAAAGTAAGAAGAATTCACTGAAAATAGATAGCACTTAAAATGAAAAACAAATTAACACTACAGCTATATAGGGTACCTACACAGAAATATCAAGGTGAGCTGACACTTTGTTCCTGTATTTTTTAATTTTGATCATTTTCATATACTACAAGGATATTCATATATTTTCTATAGTGACATATGCATTTGAACCAAAGTCCATCTCTGACCCAGAATGTATCTTAAAGCTCCATAAGCTGTATCTTTTGGCTATTTTTTAGAACTCTTGTTTTGTGGTTTCCTTACACTTTTTGCATTGAATCCCTAAACTGTAATTTAATGCCAAGTATTTAACATATCAGCACAACCTATATGAGTATAATCTACATTGTTATTGTCGAAAATTGGATTCAAGTCCAGACTAGAATTCATTTGTAAACAATAAACAATGATCACTACACACATACAAGCTCTGTTGACAAAAAGAATACTCAAAATTTCAGCATGACAAACGAATTAGGGTCAGACACGGTAGTTGATATACAGAAGCAGAATACTGAAAAACTTGCCACAAGTTACAGCTTATGTCCCTTTAAGTCAATACTATGGCTGTACAAGAAGACGTTCTACAGTTTTTGCAGTGGTCAGCCATATACATACATACATACATGCATACCTATGTATGTTTGTGTATGGACATACAGTTAAAGGATACCAACTGTTCCAATCAGCACTCATTGGTAATTGACAATATATACCAAGTTGGTGCTAAAAATCAACACACATCATCCTATTCACCAAGCTTTTCAATCCGCATTGCCTTTTCCAAGGAAGATAGAAAGCTGTTTTTTGAAGACTAAAATACTTGCCTCTATTCCACACTTAAATAAGTCAGCGACAGATTTTTCTATAGTTTTCTTTTCAGCATCTGTCGCATCCATTGAATTGAGAGCCTCTTCACCAAATTCTCTTTTCAATGTAGCAGATACAGTATCCCCTGCATCAACCATACCCTGGTCAAACAAACACACATCAATTCCATTAACTTCTCCTATTTACAAGTACTGTGACTAGATTCAAAGAATACGCCAAACAATGGATGGACTCCTGTATAAAGATACTCAAAAGGGTGAGTGAATGTTACAAAGTTAGGTGGTTTGTACATTGTAGAGATAATGTGACCCTTACACTTACCCTCTTGACAATGGGAACCGTGTAAATTCAAATCAGATTGAAACTTATTATTCATTAAAAATTAACTTTTGTTTAAAGTTTATGTGTTTAAACTAATTATTTTGAATGAAATATCAAACTAGAGCTATGTTGTCCCCTATCTTACTTGATTCTAAACACAACAACTTCTGTACAGAATACAATAAAAAGATTGTGCCTGGCAAAATGTTCACTCTAAAGACTTATACAATGTATCTTTACAAGTCCTGATAACAATAATTGCCTTATTCTATCTGCTGTATTGAACACTTTACAATATTACCCTGAAGATTTACCCTAAGTTTGCATACACTATTAGTAATGTTAATAGAAAACTTGAACCACAGCTGTGTCTATACTTCATGAAAGTCAAACATGAAAGCAATTGAAAAATCTTTCCTTATCAATTTCTATCAGAGAATATTCAAAACTTTGCTGGTAATTTCATTAGAATATGAAAATGAGTTTACACAGTAACCCTTCCCTACCTTCATCAACTTTTCAAACAATATGAAAACTAAAGTAACAAGTTACTCAACTGTAAATGACACAAATCTTCACAATTAATTTAATTGTATATATTGCCAGCAGAGGGGTCTTAGAAGTATATCCAGGAAAATAATGTAGCAATCTGTCAGACACTATGGACACAACTCAACTCAACCCTCTTCAGCAGTTTGTAAGGTCTAATCAACAGAGTTGGTGTGGTAAGAAACACTATTACATGAAGGCCTTATTGGATTGACTGCAACACAGATAGCAAACCAGTTAAATTTGGACATACCCCTGGTATTGCCCATTCTCCAGTGTCTTTTCTCTTGATTGCCACAAATTGAAGGATTGGTTTTTTGGTTTCAGAATCTTTCAGAATATTTCCATGTTGATCACTTTTCCATCTGAAATATTAAATTTAAATTGGACATCATGTTCAAATATCAAGGGGGAAACATGTATGAAGCCATGAAAATGATTCTTTTCTAAAAATTAAATCAAGTAAAGTGTGTTTTCTTGGATCTTTCTCTCAAAACATTTCACTTTGTTTTCAATATAAAACAATACACTGCTCTGCTATGTAGTTGTCCTATCATTGAAAACAAATTTGATCCCTGAAATAAAACAATCATGCCTTACAGAGGAAGGATTGTTATCAGCTTTATCTCTGAGCAAATTGACTGACTGTGTACTAACTGCTGCTTTACAGGAGACCAATGTATAAATCTCCAGAATTCATTGTGAAATAACAAAGAATCAAAATGCTGAGAAAATGTAGGAGTTGAGGTTGTGAGATTAAATACCTTGTAACAATAGGATCAGCGGCATGATTTGGTCCCCATTTGCCAAGAAAACCTCTGCCAACCATTCCAGTCCTACCACATGGGTTCCTATAAATAATAATACAACAGTTATAGACACAGCTCTCTGTCTTATGCCATCTTTTATTTCACACGGTCATAACATAAAATTATTTGACATGCTGAAGGTGCTTCACAGTTGAAACTAATTTGAGTAAACATCAATAGTGCAAATTTAACACAAAAACTAACTGGTGTTTGATTAGGCGGAGTAGATACTGATCCCAAATCATGGGATTGCAGATCACTGCTTTACAGTACTAAGTCATTTTAAGCAAATTCGCTGAAAAATACCTCTTAGGACCTTCTACTGATTCAATAGGTTTTGATAGCCTTCTCAGTCATGAAATATCAAAGTTTCCAAGGGCAACAAATCACATTATTTAACATGTATTGTATCACTCAGAAGAATTGAATTGTTTCTCATACATATTTGTACCTTAGCAACCATAGCTTCAGATTCAGTCTATGATTATATAATGGGATATAGATGTCGGCTACATCTTCACAAGGTTCAGTGTTATCACTGCAAAAGTGAGCTATAATTTGAAAATCTACCAATAATAACGGTTTACGGTAGAATGCACCTAGGAGACAGATATTCGGGATTTCAAGTTTTTCAATACTTTTCTGGTCTACTATTCATTTGTAGGGCTCATTCTAAAGTTCTTGATGTAAGATCAATTTCTCACTATCTTAGTTTTCAAAAATCAAAAAGCTTATTTTTCTTCCTTCAAGTTAACAGAGCGGTGGTGGCCATTTTGAATTTCTAACATCAGTAAATCTTCTATCATTGTTTCTCCAGTACAAACTTTGCACAGTGACTCCTGATTTTGCTTCTTGATTTGGCAAGAGAATGATTCAAATTATGACTGAGGAAAGTTTTAGTAAAGTTTACCAGTAAGTCTTTCACTTTTGAGGTGCAAATGGAAGTACATGTATAAAATATATGTTCAGTTCAGTTGCCTGTAACAGTACATGAACATATCAGAGAGTATCATGCTTTCCTTCATCAAATATGTTCTACATAATATGAAAACTTCAGCAATGCACAGACACCTGCCCTTGTCATTTCAAGAAGATATTGTTTTCTTTCTTCCAGGAAATGAAACATCCTCTACAAACACAGATGATTAAAACAAATGAGACATTCATACTTATTCTACAACTGATTCAAATACATACATGTTATGAAATTATTACTTTCAACTCTTCCATTGCACCACTTTGATCTATTTGAACTATACAGTTTCTAATGGATATCTGAACAACTTCAATCACTTTTACTGACATGTTAGAATTTCTATTGGAGGAAATTTATCAAATTCTTTGACTGTGTAAATACAATAAACATGTATACACTGTATTTTGATAAACAGCAAGCCAAGAAAACTTGTTAACTCACTAGGAGCACAAAATGTGGTTGGGTTGCAAATATTTTATCAATTTCCTGTAAAATAATGAAGCGATAAATCTTATCAAAGACAGTCAAGTCTGGAAGATGGCCAGCAGATTTTGCTATTTGATAGATTGAAAGAAAATTTGATGAGTTGTTCCTTCTTGGACGAGCTCTTTTTTAATGTGTATTTTCACACATTGATATATAACCTTTACACACACACACACACACACACACACACACACGATCTCCATGCAGAGATTGAACAAGCTAGAGGGTCTCCAAGTCGCTGACCGCGCACCGCCACCAATCTCTGCTGCAGGTAAATTTAAATATTCCAAACTGGGACTTCTTTCAGTTCTGCGTGTGCCCAAACAGCTCAATGAACATGGCTGACATCTCAGATTTCGATAGGAGTTGACTGGCTAGAGATTGCACTTTCCATATAGTGGTAAAAATAATACACATACACTAGTAAACATGATACATAATCTTCTATAACTTTGACAATTGCATCTGCAAAGTTGGCAGCCGTTGGCGCATACACTTTGAATCATTGATTTACATCCATGCATCCTAGAACAAGGTCTATATTTTATAAGTGTTCACGGAATCGAGGAGAGATACTGAAACTAGTGTACTTTTCATTCATCTATTTTTTTGGGGTTAGAAGTATTATATGTAGAACAGACAGGAAAAGTGTTTCATGGAAAACGCATACTATTCAAAAAGTTGGTGAAATCCGTCGCCTGTGGCAGAGATTAGTGTGGCTACTGTTGAGACTCCCTAGCTAGACTATCATTATCTACGCCGTGCACTATCTCTGTACGGAGATTGACACACACACACACACACAATATATATATATATATATATATATATATATATATATATATATATATATATATATATATATATATATATATATATATATATATATATATATATATATATATATATATATATATATATATATATATATATATATATATATATATATATATATATATATATATATATATATATATATATATATATATATATATATATATATATATATATATATATTATATATATATATAGGTCAGAACAAAGTGAAAGTGGAATTGAATACTTCTAATACTAGGAATATGGTTTTATTACAAATTATTTTATGTCACACTATCTCATAAACTGAAATGACGATACGTACCTTGGAACTCCTTCTATAACTTCATAATTTCCGATGTGACTTTTCCTGTTGACTTTACCGTCCCTTTGGTTGAATTTGAGTTTCACACTGTCATCTGTCCTGTTATTACAAAGATAAATAAAATTAAAATGTTTTACAAATAAAAGAAAAGCATGGTTAATGACGGATACAATTGTAGTCATTAGTGATTAGAGCTCTGGTTCAATAAAAGAAGTATTATTGTTTTTGCTATTTTATGGGAAACTGTCTGAACAATGTTTCCTATCAACAAAGCACCACTAAAATTTATTCATGAATCAATGTATTAACCCTTTCACCACCATGGTTTGTCCCAAATCCATTGTTTTCTATGGTAAAGTTGGACCTGTATACAGGGAACTGGGGGTGAAAGTATTAAAGAAGAAATGAAACCAAAATGTTTGAGGTGAATCTTTTTGCAAGACTCTCCTTGGTTGGTCTTTCAAACGATATCAATGACAAAATATCAACCAGCATAGTGTATTTCAACATAATGGAAAGAAATCAAATCTAATTCCATGTAACTGTTACAAGAATAATTACACCTATTTCTAAATACTTGATAAATAAATATACGTTATTCAGGTCACATGAAAGCTATTTAGGTTTTACCGTATAATGTTTTCATATTATGCCAAGAAAGTGTACAAATCCAAAGCTCAGTGATTTGTCAAATGACAGATCCTCCTTTTTTAGGATATATTGTCAAATCCTATCAGCCAAATACCTGATACTCTATTTATACTGATTACTGGATATCAAATATCTGTCACAAATCCATACACAACTTGATTGATACTAAAATTGAGAACAGTAAAACACAATATTTTAATGAAGCAGTCTTAAATTTCTAGTTAAAGTTTGAGTTTTATGTAACTCCCACGTTTCATTTGTGATATTTTTGCCAGACAGTGAGTGTAGTCCAGTAGACAGTATCCTTACCTGATTTCAGGATCTGCCCATACTGGACCCTCAGCTACAACTTTTGCTGTAAAGTCAGTTGGTTGATATTCTGGCCACTCAACATTCCATGGAACTTTATCATCAGGAACTGGAAATCTTCCTACTCCTCCAGATGCTGGATAAATCTTTTCCCTTGCCTTGATATGTAGAGGTAACTTTGCAATGTTTACGGTGGACATTTCATTTGCGACAGGAGTATGGCCTAGTAAACTAAGGCCCCATAAAAAGAATCTGTAAATAAATACCAGTATGTAAGATAAATCAGGGGAGGAGTCAGAGACAACTGAAACCTGCCATGTCACTTTGCTGACAGTGACCCTAGTGTCATGGAAGGAAATAGCCAGATGGGAAAACTTTTTCAACAGGCATAGATGACATGGTAGAACAAATACTGAATTAAATAAACTAAATTCTGTGATATTAATGATGTATTCATTCTGTTAAAATTTACTGCTCGTCTGTCAAACAGGAAAAGAAAGCCACTTTCACTTCGGATATACCAGAATATATTAACTAGGTCTGCACTAGTCTAAGGATTGTCAGCAGCATACCAAACACAGCCTGGCTCTATGACTAATGTACTATAAATAGACCATTACATACTAACTGTATATTGGTTTCATTCTGATAAAAGCAAGGAGGGTACAATTGCTGATCAGTGCATGTTTGATCAGTGTATGTATACCTTAGACATGTTTACCTAAAATTTTTTATCACAAACAGACCGATACTTAACTTATGCAGGTTTTCTTATGACAAGCAAGACCAGTCCCGCTATAAATGGACCGCTGACAAGATAACATTTGTTCTGGTGATCAATCATGCATTACACACATGACATCTGGAGCTTAAATGCAATTCTTTTGTTCAAAAGGTGAAGATACTACACACTGCCGCACAATTCTTTGAAACTCAGCTTCAGGCAGCCTACAAAACACAATCACTCAAATGCTTATACTCACTATCTTTTTCAAAGAAAACCTTTCTTTCCAGGAGTTTTTTTTGTGACCACCTTTATCAATTCATTTGTTCACTGTGACAACGGGCAAGGTTCAAATGCTTAACGCCCGATATTTTGACTGAAGTTTGATTATTCACATTCTAAAAGCTGCACAGTTAAATTTATGACCATTAAGTAGAAATGCCTTTGTCCTTACATGAAGAAGTTGTTTCACTATGCTGGCTCTATGTAGCTTCTATACACACTTTAACCAATACACTTTAGTCCCTATACATATGGTAGCACAGTATTCTTGCACATGGACAGCCTCAGTGGCACATTGTTTTCATTTCATATGCAGTCATTGAAAAGTATTTTTCCATAGTAAATAACCCTGTTCAAGTCCCAAAACAGTTACTAAAATATCAGAGTTCCTTATGTGTGCACTACTGTCTGCGATATGTACCATTATTCTAAGAATGATCTCCGTACATTTGCATAGTAATTAGTATTAGACAAACTTTTGAAACTAATTCAATTGATTACAGCAATACTTTTAGTGGCACCAATTGTATTTATAAAGTTGCCTGATATTTGAAAGTTCCCCTGCGTATTCTTGTCAAAGAAATGTCCTTAAAAATGTGACAGAAATACTTTTCTACCTTAGCTGATCAAAGTTTGAACCATGATACCATTTACATCATCATACAACACATACTTTTTATGAGAATTCAAAATATTTGAGTTCTCCTGAAAAGAATAGATCCATTGAATATGTCCAATGGAAAGATAACTGTGAATGCATTCTGTGTTAGATATTTGTAACTTTTCAACTACAGATATCACAACATCCCTTGCAGTTAGCAACATGCTTAGTCCAAGCCTGTAATTTAAGTCATTTCTAATGTATCTGTAATCATTTGTATCAAAATCTTCAAGTGGTTGCATGCAATAGCACTGTTCACGGTTACAGGTTTGTTACATATAGCTGTATGCGTGTGACATAGGAGACTGCAGCTCAAAATGCAGACAAATTTTATCAATGTTGCATGCATAGCTGTTTTTGCAGCTTGTACTCTTATGAGTCGTTAATATGTCTTTTAGTATTCATTGTTACACATTCAAGCAGTCGCCTACTAAGATGTATTTTCATCATTCTTGCACGACCAATTTTCAAAAGTGTAATCTAAAAATGAGGACAAATATTTATTTTTGCATATTAATGAGAGAACAACAACGTCAATTGTGAACAGCCCTAAACACCTAAAATCAGTCAGTGAATCCAGCAATGACTGGTTGGATCACTTTTAGCCCTGCTGCGCTGACTCCACTCTGATAAACTGCACCATTCATACTTGTGAAACTCAAAAAGTTTTAAATTAAATGCAAAAATATGCACAACAGGTTACTTAAAATGACTTAGACATTTCTATTTGGAACCACTTAGTGAAATATTTAGAAGAGGAATGTTGACAATATATCACATGACAGAGATGTACTCCCCTCTAGGCTCTAATAAACCAAATGATGGACCCAATCAATGTACACAGTTTGAAAGATTTTATAACTATTTACAATTAGCAACATTACTCACAGCCTGGGGTAGACCGTTCTATGATAATTGATATGTATATCACCTATGAAAAAGAGTTTCATACTTGTATGTTAAGAATATGTGCCAGGATATGGTGCATTCTTATCCATTGAAACTAAGTTCATTCTGTCAATAGAAGTACAGGTGACACCATATTGACTTCCCGCTAAAAAGTACATAAATTTCCGATAATGCAACACAAGTAATAACTGAAATTGCTCGGAAAGACGTGTTGATTTACACACATAGCAAATCAGGTATTATAGGCAATTGCGGTATGTCGAGCTTGATTGTATTCACAGGCGCTCCTTAGCTGGGTCATCTGCTAAGTAGATCGATTTTCGGATCGATCTATTGATCCCGTAGTCGATATGCCCGCCACTGCAACCTAAGGAGCGCCTGTGATTGTACTGCTTGTACAACAGTCATTCCATCACTCTACACGGACCTCTGACTGCAATCAAGGATTGCAAATATAATCGCGACGCTGTACAAAATGAGTCTTGTCATGGATGTAAAAAATAGAATAGATCTATTTTTATATCCATGGTCTTGTATACTTTCAGTCGGTGAAGTCCCCGGGTGCAGTCATTTCAACTTAAAGAAAGTGAAACAAACGACCAAACCTGAATGGCAACAACAACATGCACTGTGCAGAGAAATTACACCAAAATACATGTATTAGGGTCAGGCATTATCCGTTGGGACATGCGTCCTGCACCTATTCTAAATGATGTAAATAGCGGTAAACTTTTACGGTTCAAAATTTCGGATATATATGAGAGAAGAACTCTGCAACCGACAACTCCCCGTAACCAAGGTATCAAAATGAAAAAATTGCGATTTTAGAACCGCGCTGGGCTAAAACATTGCCATTTTTGAGGTTCATACCTACCTAGACGATCCAACTATAGCGTGAAACATGGACAATTGCGGAAGTGTCGCCCTAGAAAGCGCCACACGTCACTACTATGAAATTATTGGTAGGTTTAGGTTGGGTATCTAAAGGCTGATCAAAGAACAATTGAACTCTTGGTGACCTGGAATGCAGCTCTCTTCAGTCTACACGATCTCAGATTCATATTCGATTCAGAGGTAAAAGCCTCAGTGGCAAAACTATCGTCGCTCTAAAACTTTCTCGGAAAAAATGTCGCCTTACGCGCAGAGTATGACAAAATAAATCAGCCATCAAGCCGCATGGAGTATGTAGACTTGAAAAAAAAATTATTTTCGAATTCGCGAATGCTGGATTCGGGCATGTCGGATGGCAAAGTTGAATCACAATCCAAATCAAAAGGGAACACTGCAGATAGACTGGCGCGGCGTACGACTATTGGACTGTATGGTATGCACTTTTGAGCTAGCTGTAGTGTCTGTAACGTCGGCAAGCAAGATAATTTTTAGTTACTATTGATATTTTTTGCGATAGCGATGGCAATCACAGCGAAGTAGCAGAGGTAACATACTGAGAAGGTATTTTCGTCGGTGTGATAGAACGATGGACAGCGACACTGATCCCGACAGCCCAGCACATTCTCCGAAGCACAACGTTTCTAATGAGTATCGGGAACTCAGCAGACGTCCGTTACCACAGTGGTTCGATCCTGGACCTTTTCGCTATAATGGAAGATTTACCCTTGCCTTTTTGCCTTGTGGGTTTATCGTATTAGCCATAGCCGGAGAACTGCTGTTGGCAATAATCGCTATCGGTGCCCTGGTTATACATTTGATGGACACAGGGGGCGCCAAACGACGTGCCGTCGTTGTCTACATGTGCATTTTTATCATGGCTCAAATGACTGTAATTTATTCAGCGTTTCCTTTGATTTGGAAATCACCAGTTAACATCATTCTAATATTCCTGATAAACATGTTTACAGTCTTGACAGGAGGTCTCGTACTTCTGCAATTCAAAGCGTTCCGTTATGAAGAACCATATTTAGCGCTGACAGTAGAACTGGGTTTGTTTTGCATTTACCCAGCAGTTTGTGCTGCTATAATATCATGGGCCAGTGTGACCTTGACGACTGTGTATGCAGCACCGTACTATTTAATCACCTACGGGTTTCTAATGTTAAGACTATTTCTTAGTCCAACTTTATCATCATTTCGGAAGGAAGACCCAAAAAGGATTGAAGACAGCTACATTGTTGGTGCTGTTGAATGTGCTGCCATAACATTATTATATGTAATGTTTCCTGTCATACTTTTTATAATCATCAATTTCTGGACACTACATCACTGGCAGACTCTGACACAACTGTTATTTGCACTTTGTGTGCCAGCTTTCCTTGCCACACTACTTGGAATACGACCATTTCTAGAGTACCAAGGACTGACTCTGAAACATCTTATGATGATAAGATGGTCACTTGGACTGACGTCACTTTTGCTTGGAACTGTTCTCTTGTACATACACGGAATAGAGTCTGCTCTGTTGCCATGGTTATTGCCAGTTGTTATTGGTAATCTGATGCTAGGAATAACAACAAGATTAAAGCAATGGAAGATATGGAGCAACCTCTGTGGTCTAGGAGTTGCTGTTGTGTATGCCATGTCAAGTACTAAGTCTCTACCTTTGCAATTACAGAATCCAGATCTTAACTTAAGAGGAGTTTCCTTATTATTGATTTTACACTCACTTATAACAGTACTGTGCGTACTTGTATCCAGTGTGTCTGTGCAAACACTTAGTTTGTTTCTAATTATTGAAACAATTCTCTTTGTGATTGTAGAGCACCTTCTTTTCACTCAGGATTTGTATAATGTTACAATGATGTTACTAACCTCCTTCATAGGTTCCTACATGCTCTTTCGTTTACAAGACGTCACTAAAATATCACAGCTCGTAACTTTGCTTGGACTATCCCTACATTCAACAAAACTTCTTGCGTTTCTTCAAAGCGTGCATTTAATTTCTGAGACTGGAAGTTGGATGTACATCTTTCAGTTATTTTCAATAATGTCCACAGTGTTTGTAATAAGTCAATTATTGATATTTGAACATAGGCAAGCACTGCCAAGACAATTAGGACTACAGTATGCAGTGAGTATACTTTTGACAGTCATAGTTGTGCATTCAACATTGTTCACACCAATATGGAAAGCAACAATGAGAGCAGCTCCATCCACTGCAGATATGGTATCTTCAATTCTCATCTTATCAGGACTAGCATATGTTAAATTGGTATTTGTTCACATGTCAACGGATATAGTTGCCAGGAAGCTGAATGTCCTGATCATTCTCAGTGGTGTTCTCATCAACATCTTTCAACCAGAGGGATTTTTAGAGACTACAGATGAATGTGGCTGGATGCTTGTCATGGCGCTTATCTGGTTTTCTGCAGTGATTTTGTCCATCATACCAAACACACAGAGTAAAATGCTTATGATGCTTCAGGCCATTATGTTGGGCATACCTATTGGTACACAAATCATTGTTATCTTGACAAGAGAAACTAGTTTTGATACTTGGCTATGCAGGGTTGCATACATATTGGCAGCAGTCATTTCCATGTATCTGCTACTCTTACTGTGGAATTGGACTGATAATTCTAAGAGTATATCTGTAACTCATACTTTTAAAACAATACTTTGCTTGGTTACAAGTTTTTTATTGACGTTCTTTCTTGAGCTTAGTTTGCAGCCTGTGTGGGACAGCCTTTCTAAATCTACTCTGCAGAGGGCAGCATTGCCATCAACAGCTTATTTCTGTGTCATCTTCATCATCTCTAGCCTTGCATTAAAACTTCACTGCCAAAATTCCAGAGCAAAAGATCCTTTCCATTACAGTGGACCGGGAAAACTTGAATTCTCTGGCAATGTATTGGGTACTATGGCTTTTTTCTTGGCTATACTGAACTGTCCCTTAGAGTATTCAGAGATATGGATTTGCACATGCTCAGTTATCTTATTACTTTTACAAGAAGATAAATATCTGCTACAGGGCTTCAGATCAAACAATCAAGCAGGACCAGTGTTTTCAGCAATAGTTGTAATTTTGTTTGTGTCCACAATTATCCAAAGTGATTTCTGGACACTTGGTCTCACGGTCAGTGTATTTATTGAATTTCTTATTCTCCTTTCAACTCTTACTGCACACATTACATTTTGCACCCAAGTGTGGTCAGGCTATTTCTTTTCATCTGCTAAAACTGTGTGCTTTAGTGTCCCTCTAAATACTATCTTATTTCTCACAGGTAGTAGTTACAGTAGTTGGTTGTTAGGAGTTGTTGGACTTTTTGGTGGTTCTTGGTTAATTTGCTACTGCGTACCACTTTAATAATCACTGTTAAATCATCCTCTGTCGCCAATCATGTACAAATTGTATATCATGGTTACCATGGTAAAATGAATTGCTTCTACCTCTCTATGCAATCTGGAGTTTTCAGCAGTAGAATAATTTAACATCAACTTATAATTAAGAAAAATTACTAATGTACGTTATTTGTCCTAATGAATATTTTGTTTAATTTCTGTATTCAGAGATACAAGCAATAGGCCATTTTCGAGGCCAGTTTCATCCTGCGTTTTTGCTGGTACATAGTATTCAAACTTTACTGGTAATTAAAATGTACACTGTAAGTTTTCTAAAATTTTCTTTAAAGGAAAATAAGTTGCAGTGATGATTACACCATTCTGAATGTTTAACCAGAGTGGTGGATTTCTACCAACAAAACAACACTGGGATATAAGGTCATGTAGGGTCAATAAGATGACTAATGAGAAATAGTGGATTTTTATAAAAAAAAGACTGGGATATAAGGTCATGTCAGGTCAATAAAATGACCAACTGGAAATGGTTTGCTAGTGATAGAACATATTTGTCAATATTTGAATTAGATAAAGACAGATTTATCATGTAGAATTAAATTGAAATGAATGCAGTGTCTTTCAGTTTGATTTGTATTGGCATACACATTTCACAATGCCACATAAAAGATTACTTGGTAACAGACACACTTTTTGCCAAGTGATCTTAATCTGGATATGAAATTTTGCTGAGTTTATTTCTCACATCATAAACCTTAACTGATCGCTTCACTGAGAGATGTTTACTGCAAAAGGGTAATCTGTAGTAAACAAATTTGTTTTCTCTCAAGTTCAATTTATAATGACTAGGTCTATATTTTTCCAAAGCTCTGTGAAATACCATACTCAAATCATTGAAAACACTTCTACTATTGGTGAATTATAATCAAGCAGACAAATTTTTTTGTGATACCACACTTTTTAAAAATATGAACAAATATTTAATAATACAGTAATGACATTAGGGTGTGGAAAAATAGCATTTTTAGGGTTTAAAACATTGCTGTCATTAGATAGGTGGCTGTCAGTAAAATGGTGGCCTATTGGATCATCACTGGTTATGTGAATTCACTGATCAAAACAATCTTTATTTCAAAATGACAAAAAAATTGATTCATCCAATTTCAAAGCACTACAGTTAACACAACACTGGACTTCATGCATTCCTAATCCTTTTGTCAAACAAATCAGTTTCACAACTCTTTCATGTAATATTGCATTTTAGTGAAAAGACCAGACTCTCAAAGCCCTCAGTGGGTATGCAGTATTGTACTGTCACGCCCTGATTCTCCGATTAGTATTTGTTTCACCAGACATGGCATTGGCCTTGGGGCTGGCCTTGCCAGATAGTTGATGGTACACCAGTGTATGTAATGCATTAGAAGTTGTGTACCAAACCAGGGACTGTAAGAGACACCGAATGGTGACTTGTACTTTCAAAAATATTTTAGACATTAAAGTAAGTAACCAAGATTCCAACACTGCTATTGTCTGTTTAATGTTTGTTCGTCCCTCAGATAACACATGAACACAGTGCAGTAAGTGGGTCTATTTGTATGTTTTTAAATCACATATACATTCCATTGCAGTGAAGTAGTTTCACGGCGTCCAGTCCTTACTGTGAATTCCAATCATATCTACTTTGACAAACTTTGTATGCTTGAGTATGCTGCCTAATCTTGAATGGAATATTTCCTATGTAAGTATGCTGGTCAAAAAGACTGCCAATTATTAATGGAAACACTTTAAAAGATCATCAGCTCTTTTCGTGATTTTTCAAATTTGCAAATAATTGGTATAACAGCGGTATGTTTCTGTACCATGATTATCATATCATCTGCAAAGCAATAGCTGTATTGTAAAGTCCTTTTTGATTTACCAATATCAGGGCAGTGATTTCAGTAGGAGTATGTGTATAATATTCATCATAACACCTAACACAGGATGGCACTTGTCTGACCCATCACTTTTATCCTGTGTTGACATTGAAGTATTGTTTTAAAGGTGAAATGAAAAGAAAAAAGATTATCCAAAAAGTTATCCTGTTCCACGTGTTACCGTACAAGTAGAGACAAAAAAGTGCAAAGAAAATGTCAAAAAACCACCTTTTCATTTCGCCAAAATCTTGATCTGCAAGACTGACGCAGAATCAGTTTTGTTAATCGATTTCTCGAATTCGCCATCTGAGGGTGTCTAGTGACGTCATATGAGCCAAATAAAATGTCTTTCAGTGACAGCGAGAACGGTGCAGACTGTTCAGACCTCGAAGACTTAGCCAGAGTACAACGGTATTCTGGCCTAAAACTATCAATATTTCATTCCTTTTCTATTAAGATTCCATATCTTACCTCTGACACTCACAGAAAACTGTACTTGTTCAGGTGTCCTACACACAGTACACGCATGCGTTCTCACAAAGTGGCGCGTTCATGTCACACATTTTGCTACTTTTTGCAGTCAGTGTTCTAAACCGCAGCATGCAGCGCTGTGACATTGCAGTGCCGGCGATGCCAAACAAGCCTAATTTTGCAGGATTGTGGGGCTCTAAACTTATTAAACTTTTCCTCACTTTGTGTTTGAAAACATAATGGTCAAAACTACTATAAATATAAAAATACAATTATTATTTCTGTCACAGGAGGGACTGTTTCCATACAATCCACTTGACTCAGTGTAAACAAACAACTTGCAGTTCTAAAAGCTAAACATATGCACGACTGAGGTCTGATTTTTTTTCCCTTCATTTCAATTTTACTTTAAAATTATGACTGAATTGTACATGTGATCATCAATGATACAAAATGCAATGCCAGTGTCACAGTTAAAAGTAATAGATAAGGAAAGGGAAAACATGGGACAGGCCTGCTTATAATTACCTCTCGCCGACGTTTCTGCATGAACCTTTGTGCACGGTTGTTTGATATCGTACACCTCTCCGATCTAGCTGGAGAACTTGCCTGAGGAGGAGCCTTCAAATGTTCCTGATCAGTATTGTGGTAATAAAAAAGTGTTGGAATAGCATCCGGCTTCAGGCGTAATGACTTTTTTGCAATCCAATTGATGATATGATGCTCGGAGAAACGACAAATGCCAGGTCTTCAAAGTGCACAGAACACAGTCGTGAGTATTGACTCAGCTACCAATGTTTTCTCTGGACTGCTTCAATCCATTTTTTCTACATCGCGGCTCTGCAGGGAAGCTAAAAAAGCTTGCTCCTGAGCCTGTACCGTTATTGCAATTAAATGTAACACAATAGACTATGGTTTCTGTTTACATATGGCTGACAAAGAGCGCAACAACTATTTACATTAAAAAAAAGATAATACACTCTGTTATAGACCACTGCCGGGAATAGAAAGCACCCCTTTTTTGCGTTTGGCTCAGATGATGTCACTAACCACAGAACCCAGAAGTAAGATCGTTTGCAGTTTGCAGGCATTTCAAATTGCGTTTTGTGGGCGGGGCTGACACCCAACTACATTTTCGAGAAATGCAATTATTTTTCGCATTGCCGACAATTTTTTTAATCACAATGAGCATATGTGAGATAGGATAAACAAAATGCTATAGTTTTTGCACATTTTAAAATTATTCTTTCATTTCACCTTTAATCCTCTTTCTCCCAAGTTTTTTTATGTCTATGGTTTGTCTATGGAGCCTGGTAGAAAGAGGATTAGGTACATCACCCTACAATAATAGCATCAATATTGTTACCACAGAACGTACCTTTGATATGTGTGTGCAAAAAAATGAATGAAAAATATGCAAACGAATCTGTTTCAGAACTTAAGTTATATCACAGAATCTTTAATTAATATATAAAGTCACCAATTGTATGTACACTGTATAAGTCATCATACTTGACTAAATGATTTAGTACTAAGAAGTTTCATGACCTTAACCCTGCCCAATGAGGAATGACCACATGCAACTGAATTTTTCAGTCTAATACCACTGATGCTGGAGTCATTAAGGTCTCTGAGTAGAAAACATATTTCTTGGTTTACCCAATCTTTCTTCCATAATTAAATTCTGTACAAAGTTTTGATGAATCTGTATAAATTTTTCACAGCATCAATGGCGTAGATATAGTAATATTGTATTGTTTGTTGACAGTCAGGGGAAATGAACTGTCACTGCAGCGCTTAGTTTGTTAAGGATACCAAAGAACGATTACAGCTTCTGTTCCAAAAATATCTATACTTAAATATTCATGTCAAATCAACATCTCTATCTTTAAATACAAAGAATATCACATGACTAATAAATGAAAAGAACTTGAAACACAGAAAGTCCAGCAAATCAAATAATACTTCAGAGTGAGGGTGGCCTCTGAACAAAAAGAGTGATGTAGATTTGTACTACCCATATTAAATGATTTCAAACCCACTTTTCGTCTGTTGCGGCAATAAAACCACATCACAGGATACAGCAGAATTCGGCAAGCTTATCATGGTAAATGGGTTAACATTGTTGCCATAACAGTAAACAGACAGACCTTTGAATGGTACCCATGCAGTGATTAATGTGAACTTTAACCTTCTTCATAGTGTTGTGTTTACGTGTTGGCCTACTAGACTTGCAAATGAAAGAACTGTAGTATTGTACAGACCTTTATTTGCAAATTCAAAAGGCTCATAACTGGCTCATAACTAACAAAGTGAGAAAGTGGAATAATCTAATAAAACCTGACAGCATGCATTTGTTGAAATAAATACCAGATTCACTGTGTATGAATATTTTGTTGTGAATTGTCATGGTCAATTGAACTTTGGACAGCAACAATATTTTACAGCAATGAACCGTCTACTGCAGCTTAAATATTAATATCCTTATTTAAATTGACCTTGAAAAAAATAAAAACTGCATCATCTTCCTATTGCCAATGCATTGGATTCCAATAAACTACAATTTTTAAAGGAACATATCATTGATCACCACCACAAAACTACTGATAGTTTGTAAACCTACATTCCAATGTATTTAACAAGGTAGCAGCTAAACTTAGACATTTCAATGTATTCGTTATTGATACAAAATATCTTCATTGGTGGTGCTGCCCTCTATGGTGACTTTGTTGAATTGGTAACACGGCTTGGCATAGACTTGGTACAAGTCTGTCAATAAAATTAATTCTGTTAATGCAATGCAGTACAATTATCGGAATTGTTTTTGCATGTGATGTAGTAGTGATGCCAGCTGAAACTTGTACTTATCACGTCCATCCCTCACAGATGCCACTCTTCCATACAACTTGCTGAAGATGGTGTATAATCATATTGCAGTCATCGTGATCAAAGCATGTGCAATAAGTTGCTGGAACCATTTAACAAAATCATCGATTTAAACAAGTCTAGGCTTAGCACAAAAATGAATGTTTAAGTATAGGCTTATCATAATTTGTGTGTTGTGGTCTTCGAAATTTATCAAAACACAGCATCTTTATGTGCCAATTAGTCACACCTATTCACAGATGACAATGTTATCAGTCAAGCATCACTCTGGCATCACTCTGAAACAACATAAAAATATAAAACATTTTTTAGTCTGCCCTGAGCACCCGGAAACAGCATCATTGTGTGGCAATTAATAATAAAATGCTTATTGATGACAATTTAATCAGCAAATTATCACAATGAGACAACAAAGTGCTCACCAGTTTAACAGTTAATACCTATGTCAACTAAACCTGACACATCTACAATGCATCGTGTACCCAGCAATACTGATAGCTAACTGTGTAGATCATAGCAACATCTCAAGCTGCTTGGCTACCTATAGAAACATTTGTGTACCAGTACCATCTAGTGTTACAGCCGTTATGACCAGCATAACCAGTAGTGTTATTGTGTATTAAAAATTGTCATTGATTTTAATTCATGGAATCAATCAAGAAGTCTTGGCTGTAACATGTGTCCACACCAACATAAATTCTCCAGTAGCTACATAATCTCATATTTTTCAGAGAATAATACATTGTCTGTTTTTAGAATATTTCAAGACAAAGAAGTTTTGAAAACTCATACAAACCTAATAAGTGTAAAAACACTGATGTAAGGGCATAACAAACATGATAATTGACACATAACTCCACGAGGTATACATGTACTTTCTGAGAAAATGAAATGAAGCCATGTAATATCCTGAAATTACAGTTCATTTATACCAAGATTTTACACAAATCAAACAAATGGGGAATATGACAATTCAGAAGACCAAGCAGATCCTATGTATGCAAATCTTAACAATAAAAATGTGTTTCCAAATGTTATTTATAATGAAATGATTCATCAAAGTATGGTTGTTTATACTCATAATATCTTATTCTCTTCTTAATACAGCTAAATGATTTGGTAAAAATTCTGATTAGTATGTAAATTAACAAACAGCAAACATCACTGATGAAGCTTTATGTGTATTGTATAACTTGTTTTGTGTAACTTTATATATAATAGTCAACTGTTGAGTCAGTTTATGAAAACATTTTGCAATTTAAACTACCATTTACAGTTATGCTCAACGGAAAGTAGACGATGAGATTAAATGATACCTTACTCAATTACTAATTTACATCAGACACTTTATTTCTAAAACTACACTAGTACCTCACAATATTGCTTGCGAGCGGCAAGTTCTCAAAGACAAGAATAACAAATACCAGACCTAAATGATTCCTTAACATAACAGTCGCTTGCCTGCTTCTCTGCCGACATGAGTGCCTTATCTCTTTCCACTGGTTTATTGCCGTAATCTTATACCACGATACTAATTACACAGCGACAAAAAGACAACTGTAAGTTGGCTGAAGCATGAAGTAACATATGTGCCTCTCAAAGAGATATATAAAAGGCAAATAATGAACATCTTCATCATTTATGAATCAAACGTTTTGTCTGAAAAGCTCTTGCAAAGATATCTTGAGACAGACAATAATTATATGGTTTCTCTGGTTTGGCGAGTAAATCTTGTAGAGGATTATACAAATCTGTAATTGACCCTCATCAATTTTGAGCCATTGAATAACAGATAGACAAAGTCTCATTTGATTGGATATAATAAACAAAACGTTAAACATCCCAATCAAATGTACTTGGAAGAGTATGCATGAGAATAGTTGCACCACTGTTTGACTGCTAGAAGAGATACACAGAACAGTGGACACATAGACAGTATTTCACATTAATCATCAGTAGCTTAGGTACTTGTAAAGTTGGCGATATGGTACATAGCTAGAGACCCCCATGCGTGATAACATTGCCAAATTAAGTCAGTTTTATCCAAATGTTTTGTCCACACTTATCTTCATTCTAGCACAAATTACAGAGTGGCAGTTGATTGTAACATTTTCACCACCATGGTTTGGCAAAGTACCCATGTTATCAATCGTAAGTGTGGACCTGTTTTACAAAGAATTAGGGGGGTTAGGTCGAGGCATTTTCATACAAAGAATTAGGGGTAATCTGTTTTAAGGCATTTTAGTGTCAAAGAAAATGAAAATTGGCAAAAGCAGAAGTCATGATTTTAAAGATTGAAAAATCCAATCTACTTGACACTTACTGAGCAGTGTCTCAACAATGTCGGCCGGTCTACCCCGGCGATGACGTTTATTTCAGCAAGAACTACAGTTGTCTTTTTGTTGCTGTGTAATTAATATCGTGGTATAAGATTACGGCAATAAACCAGTGGAAAAAGATAAGGCACTCATGTCAGCAGAGAAGCAGGCAAGCGACTGTTATGTTAAGGAATCATTTAGGTCTGGTATTTGTTATTCTTGTCTTTGAGAACTTGCCGCTCGCAAGCAATATTGTGAGGTACTAGTGTAGTTTTAGAAATAAAGTGTCTGATGTAAATTAGTAATTGAGTAAGGTATCATTTAATCTCATCGTCTACTTTCCGTTGAGCATAACATGTAACTATCAAATAAACTGTCTGAGTCAAAGATCAACACTCATCAAGAAAACCTCAACAGCAACGGGGGAAGAAAACTGAAAAAGTTACATTACAAAATTGTATTTAAACTTAGGGAAGTGGAGGGCTATACAATAATATCTGCTGAAGCCAGGACTATTACCTTCTTGTCACCCCTGCATTATAGAATCATGAAATATCAATCAATAGAGTCTATTGTGAACTAAACCTGTACTTATTCAATTCTAACCTTTATAATTGCTGACAGATTCACACACTGCAGGTTTGTATTAATGGGAGAAAGAAAAATGACAGTGTCAACAAAAATGACCATACTACAAGATTAAATAGCTACTGGAGATTTGACCTTTCAACTTCAAAATTTCATGACAGGTCAGGTATTCTTTTCATGCATGGTCAGGTATTCCAAGTTGTGCATACTGTTAACCATGTGATGTAGGATGTTCAGTAGAGTTGCATGTATGCAGCGGTGGCGCCATCTTTCCAGGATGGATCCTCTGCAATTTTAGCTCTGCACATTGGACATGTCCTCTCTCTGTCAAACCATATTGACACACACTCTTCACAAAATATGTGCTGTAAAATGATCAAAATACAGAAATATGGCTTAATTTTGAACAAAATGTGGTATTTGATTCAAAGCTATTTTATCAATCATCCTTTTCTGGTTGATGTCAACTTTTTGTTTATACAGAAACAAACGGCAAGTCATTTGACTTTCAAATAAATCTTGAAATCAATTAAAATCTACAGTAATATGTCCCTTTAACCAGTCTACCCTAATTCTCTGTAAACCACGTCCACAATCACTATTGGTAATGATGGTTTTGGATCCAACTAAAGTTGCCATAGGTTCATGCTCTAGGTCAGCATTAATTGTACATTACTTTTCACTGCTAAATCTGTTTTGAAATAAGTTGTTTTTTTCTTCTCCTTACCAATACTCAAAACCTTAAAATGCACATCGTCATCAAATTCCTCATTCTGAAAACAGGTATGTAATTCTCTATCTTCTTACATTGACAATAACTAGACAATAAATCTTCCATAAAATACAGCTGAGTTACCAATCATAGTACATGAGTTCAATTTCATTTGCACAGGGTTTGGAGATGTTAAATATCACAAAATGCAAGAGAGCTGTTAATTCTACTGAAGTTTGAAATCGACTGCACTATTAAAATACTGTACTTTTGTAGAGCAAAGTTTGCTTGAACTTTGTAAAATTTCTTTCAACATCACATACTGTGTAGATATAAACATTAAACCACAGTCCCTCTACACACGTGTATGAAAGGACTGTGATTGAACATACAAACTCACCTTGCATGTATGTAACATGACTGGCTGGGCATAATCTTCTTGGCAAATGGGACATGAACTACCTGCAGCTAATATCTGTTCTTTGCTTGGTGGGTTTCCATAGTGCTAAACAGAGAAAGGGCAAAATTCACATTCTGTAAGTATAGTAAATATCTGTAGCAACATAGGGTGTCTTGTAAAGCAATGTCTCAGTATCATATTATCAAGAGTACCACTGGTCTATCTGTGTCAATGATGGAATGATATGGCATCAGTACTGGTGATATACCTTTGACAAGGGAGCCATTGCCCCATGGGTACATAACTGCTCTACAATGGATGTACTCAGTGACAACACTGGCGCTTGTCACAATAAACCATATACAGATTTATTAATAAGGTTTGCTCTTAAATCAATACACTCTATGTACTCACAACATCAGTAAAAAGATTTTTCCATGCTTTTCCAACTTCTCCAAGCTTTTGAAAAACAGTACGGACCTGTAAGGAACAAGTCACATTCCAGGGAATTAATAGCATTACCTCATCAATTAATTTAGAGATAATGATATAAAATTGTGTCCTTTTGTTAAACATCAGGGTAGGCAAATTCTACCGATGAAAGATTGGTCACCATGGTAGCATGCTAGCTGACTGATCATATACAATCATGTATACCATCCCTCTACAAGATATTAGAGTTATTACATAAATCATTCTCTTCTGGGAAAGTTGTGGTAACCAGATTCTAGAGTTTAATTGTTTAATATGTATCACTTTGATTTGAAGCGAAGCTTTCAGTGTCAATGTATGCTTGTAAAACTTGGAGGTACTGTTTCCTCCTTAGTAACAGAAGTAGAAATGAAACACACAGTGTCTAAAGCAGTGTTGCAGCCAGGAATTTTAAACCAGGGGACACTATGTTCCCCTAATGTTTATTTTTGGGGACATTTTGCATATTTTGGGACAACATGTGCCAGTTGTTAATCAAATCTCGTATTATTTTGTAACAAATTAGTTTCCTAAAACAAAATTCAAGCTACCAGAACTGCTTCACTATCCTTGAATTACAGGCAAGTAATTGTAGCAGCTAGTATATACTGTATCTGCCACCAATCACAGAGCTCAGTTGGACTACAAGCTAGTTACATGTAATAATATCAAGTGCAGTGTTTCAACTACTTCTTATCACAGCTCCAAAAGTATGAAAATATAAACATTTTATCATGCAAAAGAAAGGTCATTGTCAGTATCCGATATTACAGTCGACTCATGAGTGCACCTGAGAAGACCCGCATGATGCGAGAATGCGGGACGAAGAGTTCGATTTTGGGGACATTGTTGCAAGGGCTGCAACACTGTCTAAAGGAAACTGGAAGGTAACACTTTTGTCTGACATAAATAGCACTGGCCATGGTGATACCAAGATCGAGTCATTTAAAAGTGAATGTATGGATTCACTTTTGTTTCATTTTCATTGAGAAGAGTATACATTTAATTATAAATGTTAAACTTTGTTGTGGCTTGATTGAACTATTTTGATAACCTTTCATGCACCATGTCCTGTATGAAGGTATGGCAATAAAAATGTATCTGCATGTACGTGTTCAGCCTTACCTTTGCCAGGATGTAGATGAAAACCAGACTGTATCCTATAATCCAGTGTGAATAGGTATCGTCACGTAGGTATGCACACCATATAGGTACTGGTGTTAATAATCTGTACAATTGTGATGTTAATTCAATCAACAGATAGTATTTCCCCTGAAAAAAGTGAAAATGGTATCAAGAATATAAAAACAAATGTACAAAATGACATGTATATCCAAAGTCATTAATTTGTCTTTTAGGATAAACTTCTCCAGAAAGGTATGTATGGAGTATGAATGACATAAGCTGAATTATTTTCTGCCATTGATTATTTAGATCTTGCAGTTCTCAGTAATCTATGTACACACATTGATTTCTGCATAGCACAGTAAGGTACACTGGACAAAATGGGAGAAAATCTGGTCAAATTTCTCCTGATTGAAAGAAAAAATGATCCCTGATCAGAAGAATTTCTCCCAATATGGAGACTACTTTTGACAGAAGAGTTTTGAGAATTTTAACAGACATTTGCACATTTTTCATGTTCACTATCAAATTTGAAGGTGGCTTTACCATTGTTCTGAAACAGTTCACCATTGCTTTCTTTGCAAATTTTCACATTTATTAAATAATAGTGTTGTTTTTTGTAGAAATAGTTAATTGTCATTTACATCAAATGTGTATTTTGGTCACTGGATCAACCTTATTTATACTTTTTTAATGTAAAAGTCATATTTAGGAATTCAATCATTAACATTTTCAAACTGTTACACATTAAGGACAAATTTCTTGAGACGAAAAGTATTCTTCATAGAAGAGATATTGTAATTGGCACAGCTGTATCAAATACATTTAACATTTCTAGGTGGTTTTCCGATCAGGTTTTTCACATATGGTCTAGTGTGCCTTCCTGTAACAACACGGTCATCATATAATAAAACACTGACTTTAAGTTCAGTTTTCAAGTCTAAGCTAATTATTGCCATATCATATAAAAGGGAAATGCCATATAATAATTTTCCATTCAATTCTGTGATATTCAAAATATTAATGACGCTGTCAATACAAGATGTTCTGAGCAATTTTAGACAAGGGAAAGTATGTTCATGCATTGCAATGGTACTTCTGTAAGTAAATGTACTGTCATAACATAACATATCACAGTGTTCTGTTGGTGACAGAATTAGTGACATAGCATTTCTGAATAGATATTTTGACTTGCAATACGTGCACTAAACATTCTTGGGCCCTGTTCTGTCAGCTCCAAAACCCTACCCCCTTCAGATTATGTGAAAACAAAAAAAAAAGCATTGATACTGTTCAAGTGACAATTGGACAATCATATGCAGCTGGAGCTTCTAAATTATCTGATATGTGTGGTCAATTTGCTCAGTTATATTATATCAAAGTCAAAATTATCTTTACAACACATATAAAACTTTGCTGCTACTAATATTGTTATGTTCTTCAGGAATGTCAATTCAACCTGATTCCTAACTGACTACTGAGATAGTCTATCCCTAAAGTTATTCATCCAACACACGGTATATTTCAACTTAATTAGCTGTCAGCATGACTCACTCATAATGATTTGTTTAGTCTACCACTATCATGTTGAGGTTTTAACATAAATATTCAATGTAATAAATATGTTTTGTCCAGTGTATCTATTGAATGATCTGTATTGAAGACCAATAGCATACATGTCAGTCATATCTGTCAAGTGAAAAATCGTCTGCTCCTTTTCAAATATTTTTATAGTTCACTTGGTTAATGAGGCCACACCCCATCTTGCTCTCAATGCTATGGTGAGACTGCAAGCACGCTGCACTCAAGGTATTTGGAAGTGGCATATTCTGCTGTTCCTGCACTCACTAGATACTGGTGAGGAGACAGCTGCAGAATATACCATAAGTCCTAGTGCAAATAATTGAGTATATGGCTTGTCTTCACTCTCACAGTCTCACACCATGGAGTTGTATCATATTACTCACTAGACAAGCAGAATTGAATAAAACTAGCAAGCATCAGGATGACTTACCCTCCTTTTGAAGCCAATTAGTGTTCGTGGAGTCATTGCAATAAAACACTTTGCAGCTATACTGATAAATTTAATAATATAATCTGTTATACCGATGATCCATAGGAGATCCCACAGGTTAATCTCATCAAAATCTGGCTTCATAAACAGCAAGCTGAAAAGTATAAAAACACAGGGTAAAGATAACTTGATTGTTATAAGTTGTAAGATATTGCTTTAAATTTACAAAGGCATTATTGTATTTCCATGATTAATGTGTTTTAATATGGATTGTCTTGCAGATCTCCATTTTAAATTGGAAATGTTTTCATGTAGGTATTAATTATATGGAGACTAGTATCTTCCTGATCCAAACAATACAATAGATAATTTGTATTGTTCATCACATAAATTAATTATCATTTTCCAAAATCAAGATTGGGAGGAGACGTTGTATTACGGTATACTATACACTAGAGAGAAACATTGATTAACTAAAGTCTCAATCAATATCCCAGGATTTACAGTAAAAATTAAGCCAAATAAACAAAACAAAGAAATAAATAAAAAACAAATAAATCTTGTTATGCATGGAAAGAATACATTTCTACAAAGAATTTGATTGTCACTTTCTGATTACAAATAACCAGACATCTGACATTGATTTTCTTCCCTACTGTGTAACTTATTATGAACAAGACTATCATCTCAAACTTAAATGTGCTTACCAGTTTTGAAGATGTTGCTCATCAAACACATAGTAAATGAAAAATATATTTAAAGGTAAAAATGCCATCATTAGAATCAGTGTGGATAGGCGTCTTTTTTCCTGAAAATGAAACATAAACAAATGTAAGAACTTTGACAAGAAATTTCATTTCAGATTCTTCTAGAATTCCTGGGAAAAAACCCAGCTTTTACCAAAGTTATGAAAATGTTGCAAAAGTGAGATGACGTAGATATCATGCTTACATACAATTACAATTTTTGCATGCAATAACAAAGTCTATTTTAGTATTTATGTGTTATCACTGCATGTAAGAAACTAACATCAATTACATTACACTCAAGCTGTTATTTTATTTTCACCTGATCCTCATTAAAATCATAAATATTTATCTATTAATCAACTGCACTTCCTCATTTGTTTGTAAAAAAGATTATCAAGGTCTTGTTATTTTCTTTGAAAATTGAATTACTTTTCTGTTAGCATACATTGACTTTACGGGGTGATGTACAGCAGCCATAGTTGCTGGTTGGTGTGCTGCCAGCCAGCATCAAGTTTGCAAGTAAGATGTAACTGAGCTGGACAGAAACATTGTGGGAAGTTACTAGCAATAAAAGGCAGAGGTAGATTTTTATTGTATACCAATGTTATCAATATTGTCTCTGTTGTCAGTGATAACACTGTTTGCTGACGGCTGATCTATTGTTTATACATGTGCTGTACTACATATAGTCACAGAGAGCAAAGTTAGTGCGGCTAGAGTTATATGTCAACTTAAGGGGGTTGGAAAGGCTATTTTGCACCAATTCTTTTCTCAGAGTTAATGTCAAATTTCAAGTGTTAGAATCAAGATATTTAGTTCAAATTTTCAGGATAACTCCCTTAGTTAATATTTTCTCCAAAGAATATAAAAATTGTATATTTGCAGCCATGATTTTGAAATATGACACCAGTAAATATTAAAATTTAATTTTTCATATTTTTTTTACATATTTGAATTTAATAATAATTGGATAGTATTAATATTACCAAATTAGTTATAAATATGTTGACACTATTCATTGTAAGATTTGTACGGCAGGATTTGTAAATAAAATTTGTTTTTATGATTTTACATGGGTTTATATATCAAAAAATTATTAAAAATTCTTTCAAATTTCAAAATGTGATTTTTCGAAAAGTACTTCAAATACAGGAAAATTGTGCCGTACAAATCTTATCTGTAACCTTGTTAATAGGCTGTAAAAATTCCATGTCCATATCCATTTCAAAGTTGGATTAAATTGGTATACAATTATGTAGCAAAACTGTTATTCTGTCAAAAATGTTGAAAACAAGCCATATTTGCACCCCTCTTTTGAAGTCATAGAGCATTTTTTTGGGTTAATCTCACTTTTGACACCTCTTTGACACTCAAAGAATCTAAAAATGCATTACAATAGCAGTCACTCACTCTGAATAACAGCACCGCCTTGTCAAACTTTCCTGAAAAATAGCGAATAATGACTTTCCCTTTTCAAACATTTTATTAAAAGCTAGGGGACCTCTACCATAGTTAATACACTAAGGACTCCCCAACTTCTTCTTATTTGGTCAGTTTTTCAGAAGTTTTAACAGGCTATAACTCTGCAATGCCTTTGTGCCCAAATGTCTAGTTTTTTTTTATTCCACAGAGAATGTTGACTACTTTTATATTTTAATAGTTTTGTTGAAATTTATAACTGACGCTCTAGCCTTTCCAACCACCTTAAACCCCGGGTCGAAAAGGCCAAGGATCGCGATTAACTATGGTGTTAAGAAGATTATAAGGTGTTTCTGTCTTTTGTTCTCCTTTGAAATTGCAATCGTTATATAAATATGTTGCTAGATTTTTGGATTAAGTCCGCACAGGGCTTTAAGTCCAATGCTAAAAATACCAGCCACACGTCTGAAGACTAGGTTGAACTGCAGCTTAGTGCCGTTTACAGTTCCAGAGAACTGTTTCCAAAACAACTGTACACTAGATTCACTCTTCAGCCCTCAGTCAACATAATGTGCTTTGTACACGACAAGGGACTGTAAAATAGTTGTGAGGATGTTTTGTGCAATTGTTGTGAGTATAACTGGACCATCACCAAGTATATCACAGTGAATGTGAAACTGTTACTTGTTTTTTTTAACATAATATTTATTATGTTATTATAGTTCACAGACATTATGCAGTTCAATAGTCTAAGACCAGTTTAAATATAATATTTGCCTTTGAGTGTTTCTCACTACACCACAATACCCTAACTTCGCTTTTAATTTGGCTTGGATCTATTTTTCTATTTTCTATCTATACTCTATTTTTCATGAATTTTCCCTTCAACTACAGACTTTACAACCTTTTCTTTGTGATATTCACTTTAATGATATGTTAATATGCAAATGCATTTTGCTTTCATTATGGTCAAGTTACCAGTTTCCTCATACTAACAGAAGAGACCTATTCAATTGGTATCAATTAAGTTTTATATGCTCCGGAGAAAAGCTATATCCTCGTGCAAAACGCTGTCTTGACAAAAATTGTTCAGCCAATAAATAAAAATCCAAAATTCCAATATTACATTACCGCCAGAAAATGCTGAGCAGTGATATTTCTAGCGATCACGGGCAGTATCCTGATTTCTATGAATTATATTATGTATTATTTTGTTAACACAATTATGAATTATATTATTTTTTCCGTGATAGAGTTTTGAGAGGTTGAAGAAAATTCTTTCACTTCTGATGAAATGAAACCTACACAGATATGCACATGGCTTTATGGAAAGTAATGAATTCAACGCAAACATTAAAGCCCAAATTACCAATTGTCGATGCTTTGAAGGTGATCATAGTATGTTTCAGAGTGACCTGTTGAGCAATTGTCTGCACCATTGCCAGTATAATAACACTGACTACAGGTTAATTAAATTGCTATTTAATCAGTACAGTGTCAATGATGTTTCTAGAATTTACCTTCAGAGCAACTTGTCTTTTTAAACTACCATTGTAGTGAATAAATGTTCCAAATAAACCAATTAAAACAATAAGACCTGAAAAAAGACAAAAGACAGGGTGAGTGAAGCATATAATTAGCGGTAAGAAGGTTACAAATTATGATATAATTTTCACAGTTAAAAAGATATTGTATTCCTAATATTTTTTGAAGTGCTTTATCAGCATTTCTGTAATATATGACATTCATATGACAATACATAATTACTGTCATATTTTGTCATGTCAACTTTTGTAAGATATGACAATTCTGGAACTATGGTATGATTAACTGTGTAGTATGTCCATTCAAATTGTGCATCCAACTTCGATCGATGTTTGTTGAGGCTGTATGCTAGATACAAATTGTATCCACAATGGCAACTTGAAGTTTTTTTCAGATAAGAGTCAAAAACTGTGCATTTGATTTTGACACATTAGCAGAAATACTACATAGTAGATTGCATGTATGAAAAATGCTCACAACAGGTGATGATTGTGCACAGTCCCAATAAACATCAAAATAGTCTATAGTATAGTGTATTGTGATTGTACCAAAGTAACTAAAAAAATAATAAAGGGGACTGTTTACTTTTATTGTACTGTTCACTGCCCTCGATTGTCTTTGCATTTCTGTGTACGAAAACACTTGAAACGGATACTGCAACTAAACTGTAAACATATGTACCCCGCACACCATCATAGCAGGGTACAGTAGACTACTTGACGTTGGTTCAACTTCATGCTTCAACGTACTCACCTAGTCTGTGATCAACGATGACTTTCAAAAGTAAAACAATCAGAAACGGAATAGTTTTTTCCGCCCATGACGCGGCAATTCGTAAGTCTGCTAAGCTTGATCTAGGTCCGCCTGGGGCACCCGCTCCATTCTGTTGTCCACCCCTAGTATTGTCGTTTTCGTCTTGCTCGTTACTTCCGGGTACGTCGATGATAACAGCGTCCATGTTTTCTGACTCTGCAACATTCTGACTTTGTCCTAAAACCTGTAACGTTGAATCTATCGTCGGAAGGTTAGGTATAATTCCACGAACTATTCCACCAATGTTTCTGCTTGAACTTGGCTCCAAATTGGCCTCCATACTACAAATTTTTACAACTGTAGCCCAGAAACTCCATATATTTCCATGGGATCAAAACACATACTAGTCCCACGTCACGATGCGTCCTCCATGATCGCTCAAGAATGACGTAAGAAACAGGAAACCAAATAACAAACAGACAGACAACTAAATATGGCTGCCCCCATGATAATATGCCGGGCCTGCCTCACAAAATTCTCAAATATTTCCCGAAATGTCCACAGAAATGGCCATTTTTCGCAGCTCTTGCAAAGACATCGATACTCCACAGGTAAAACAGCCAATTATCTAACAATCTACAGTTTTCAAATGGTCAATACAGCAACGAAGTCTACACCGATAGGGTTGCACAATGCGCAAGTCAAATCCCGCTATCCCATCCGTTCATGTAATTTGTAAACACAATCTGCATGCGGGTCTGTATGTAGTCGTACCAATCTTTTGGCTGCTGCGTGTTGTTTTGGAGTAAAGCCACTCTTCAACAGTAGATATCGAAGGGAGTGGTAGGTCTACGGACCTGCGTTAGGTAAATACGGGCACCGATCATACAGAAAGTAGGGATTCGTTATTCTAAATCGTACACGTAACATATGATCACGGGCCGTGACATGATAAAACCAAATTAAACCCAATAAATTTGATTAATTTATGCGCCGATCTGTAACCATATTTGGATCAAGTCCTATACTAGGACTGGACAATGTCTGTAATGTTTTCTTCATCAGCAGTTCGACTGTACCATGTTCTACAGCACAAGGCAATAGGCTGGGTGTGGCTGTGGTATCAATAGCCGTACGAGTATGGAGAGGCTGCGCCACCTCCCAACTCAGGGGGTAGCCAAACCCGGACACTGTCGCCATACTCGTAGCGCTATGGTATCAAGTGACGTCGGCGAGTGCCTGCATTGGCGATTTCGGACAGGATATTATGATTGCATTCACTTTCTCATGAAATACAAAATCCTTTATCAGCACATGCTTCACGCGCAGCAGCCCACCCTGAACACATATACTAGTAGATTGGCCAGGGAGCAGGTCACCTCGACCCCCTGTCTGTTTCAAACCTGAGTAATTCACACCCTCTTGTTGCTGGTTGTGGTCATCTCGACCCCGGTACCCTAGTCACTTCGACCTCATCACAGTTTTCCCATGATATGACAACAAAATATATCATGGGACTTGCCTGCAAGAATTGATGGTGTTTCTGTGAGAAAATCTGCTTTCTTCAAAACAATAATTTCAACATTTTGATACGCAAAATGCAGGCCCAATGGCCCAGCACCTGTGCGTACGTGGTAATAATTAGCTGTGTACAACAATACAATGCATCTGCCTAAGCTTGGCCATGGAGGTTTTTAGCACATGGTGCATTCACTCCCGGCGTTACTGAGCTTCCACTAAAACCCTTCAAAGCACTATGAGCATCAAACAAAACTGACTACCAAAGGAAAGGTATGAGGGGTCGAGGTGACTAGGATGGAGGGGTTGAGGTGACCAGGGCTGACGTTTTCAAAACGGTCAGGGGTTGAGGTGACTGGAAGCTGATCAGCTGTAGTCATCGTGGAGTTAGGATTGTATGAATGTATACTTCTAGGAAGGTGGCAAAGTACATTATGCTAATGCATTACATTGAGATTGCTTGGTCATTATCACTTTGGCAGGAACTTACAAAAATTAAACAGTATATCGTATAATCTGATTGGTCGATACTCAAACTGGCCGAGCCTGTAACTGGCTGAGCCCATAAATGGCAGATTTCCCTTGTATTCATCGTTTTTTGTCGCTCATTTTCTCATGGTTGTTTGTATACTAGTAGTCCCTCCACAAAACCCTGAGCGCCTGTGGACAGGGCTGCAAGTTGCAAAAAGGGAAATGAAACAGTTTTTGAAAACTTAGGAATTTCACATCAAGTGTTATGTTAATAGATCAAGAAGCATTGATGAAAATCATTCAATTTTTCAAAAATGTACAGAAAATATGAAATTAAAGTCATTAAAAAGTAACAATGAATGGCTGCAGTAACAATTTCAATAACTTATCAGCCATGCATAGTGTAAAGAATGAACAAATCACAATGTGAAAAGGTTACTATTGATATTACTAATCATGACATAAAACAATTGCTAATGGTCATATTGTTGACTTTCAGCAGCAAGTAACTATGACTATGACCTGGTGGTCATTGGAGGAGGGTCAGGCGGTCTAGCATGTTCCAAAGAAGGTAAGTGGTGTTCAATAACTCATTAGCACCACTATACAGTGCTCAGTAAATCGAAGCCAAGATTACCTGTAGTGAAATGTGAAACTTTCTGGGTAATAATAATAATAATTCACGCTATGTGTACAAGTGATGAATTTTCACAATTTTAAACCCAAAATGTCTTTGTTTTTTGGAAATAATTATGTACCTCAAGACTTTTGGCAAATTATTCATTTTGGAAATCCATCATCTTTGTATATATGCAGAATGTGAATTATATCATATAAATTTTGCATATTTTTCATTTTGTCTGTAATGGCTGAAGCTGCCCAGTTTGATAAGAAAGTATTGGTGATGGACTATGTTGACCCTTCACCTCAAGGTATGTACATCCTCCTCCTTCACCCTTCACCTCAAGGTATGTACATCCTCCTCCTTCAACATGGTAATTATACCAAAGTGGATTTTCTGCAGCACAGAAATATTTACCAAGCAGATTGTATAAATACTATAATGTTACAAAATTAGATTTCAAATTGGAGCTGTTTAACAAAGATTATTCAGTTTTCCCTCATTACTTCTCCCTGCTGCCCTAGGTATCCCTCGGGTATCTTTTTATTATCTTCACTATGATAAATAAAACACAAAGCAATCACTCGAAGTGTATTAGATAATAGAGAAATGACTTGGGATGAATTTTCAGATTGAGCAAGGTGTTCAGCCAATTGCTTCAAGACACTCTGACCAATTTCGATGAGAAGTGACTTTCCAGGGAGTTTAAAATGTCTGTGATTGTCAAAAATAATTAAGAGATGCACCATTCTAGTGTAAAAATGCCATTAAGCAAAGAAAAAAGACAGAATTTATGTTTCGATGAAAAGTAATTTTACTACTAGCTTCATCGATTTTATCATGTTATTTTTACTTCAGGTACAAAATGGGGTTTAGGTGGAACATGTGTCAATGTTGGTTGTATACCAAAGAAACTGATGCATCAGGCATCATTACTAGGTGAAGCTGTACATGATGCTAAGAAATACGGCTGGAATATTGATGGAAATCATGATATTACTTGGTAAGTATTCGGTGCCATGTTTAAATGTATGCATTATTTATGCAAACATAGCTTGGTTTCTTGATTTTCTCTCAGTACAGCTCTTGACATTGAGCATAATACGTGAGTTACCGGTACACACATATGATTCTCAGTGTTTGACCACAGTCCCTCAGAGCCTACAGAGGTACTTGGTTTAGCAGATGATAACAGAAGTCCCTCAGAGGTACTTTAGTTTGGCAGATGATAACATAATTGGAAGATAAAGCCCATTCCTGCATACAGTATTCCCATTTTGAAGGGAATTACATTTGGAACATGAATTCAAGGCCTGATTCTGAACACATACTGTGACTTTGTTTCATTTTTTATTCCAGGGAGAAACTTATTGAAGGAGTGCAAAATCATGTGAAGTCACTAAACTGGGGACACAGAGTTCAACTCAAAGACAAGTAATTAATGTAGCCATACTCTTTGTAATCCTGTTTTAATCTACTATACGGTAAATTCCAAACAAACGAAACAAAAATCCAAGTGTGACCATAGACAGTATCTCTACTGTCTATAGTGTTACATAGTACCGGTATTTCCAAGTTAAATGTTTTTGCTGTGGTTGTAATAGGCAAACAAATCATTGTCACAGTCATATGGTACAACTTAGCTGCAGAACATTTAATATTGCTTTTACACATGCATATAACTGAATATAGATTAATGAATATATTGTCACTCAAAGAGCTTCTCCATCTTTCAAAATAAAAATGAAAAATAATGGCATACAATGAATGTTAGAGTTGTTGAGTATCATTTGAATTCATTTTACTACACAATCTACCAAGACTGTAAATAGACTGACAAACTATTGTTTTCTTGCCATGTTTTAACTTTTATGAATTCCTTCTACATATGATCCTTTGTGAAGTTTAGTATTGGTGATACAACTTTAATCAAGAATAAACCAAATGTCTTATCTTTTTTCCAATTATCCAGGAGAGTGGAATATTTGAATGCTAAAGGTTCTTTCCTTGATGAACACAGAATTAAAGCAGTTATGGCAAATGGTAAAGAGGTAAATATTATTTATTAGAAAATTTGGCAGAATTTCTTTCTGAATTAGTGAATATGAGATAATGTCTGATCTATATATCTGCCTTATGTCTGATATTGTGTCATTGTTTCTCAAAGATTAAGTAAATGTTTTGATCGTTTTAAGTAAACTTGTTTAATGGTGGACTTATCAACAAATTTCAATGATATTTTCTTGCAGAAAGTAATAACAGCAGCAAATGTTGTCATAGCAACTGGTATGAGACCCAGGTACCCAGTGGAGGTAAAATTTATTTTTCTGTAATGTGGTAAATCACTTTGTCTACAGTGGTCAAAGTAAAAGTTTCTGAATATAAAATATCTTTTTCATATGTAACATTGAAGTAATGAATTTATTATTTTAAAACCTAGACTTTAGCCAATGTATTGTTCAGTACAATGATTGAAAAAACTCTAAAAGAGTTAAAAACTTTTCAATACTGTTTGTGGTTCCTGCAAGAAAGATGCTTGCTACTTGTCCACTTGAGTCGGTCGTTGTGGTTGACCTCCTTTTTGATTTGGACCGCTAAAAGAAGGCTACGATGGTATTGGAAAACCCAAAAGTCGGTCAAACAAAAAATTGCAAAGTCAGAATGGGGCATCCATCAATGCTGCATCTTCAATTAGGAATTGTACGGTAGTTTAACTCAGTGAAGTATCTCAGGTAATTTCAACATAAACACAGCAGTAGGGGGATGTATGGTAAACATTGACAGTTTCTATGTGTCACATCAAGTCAATTAACCATCAATTCTTGTCTTTTAGGTTCCTGGAGCACAGGAATTTTCCATCAGTAGTGATGATATCTTTTCACTGCAGAAACCTCCTGGTAAAACGTAAGTTTATGAAAATACCATAATGCTTTTGCGACATGGTGTATATATGCATTCATTTATCAATGTTTAAATGGTTGTAACATTTATCATGTTTGTCAAAATCAATTGTAAATTATATAAAAAGTATCTTAGATTGTATGGATAATATTGAAACTTCCGATTGGTTTCTGTACTGCAAGAGGCCTTATCGATAACAACAATGAAAGATTACAGTATTTATCCAACAGTTTTCTCAGTTACAGTTCTTAATAATGGTATTGGTAACTAATGGTAGTATTTTAATCCATTTACAGCAATTTGTCTCTAGGATCTTGCTCCATTACAATTTTTATTGTAGGTAGTAGTTTTGTTTGACTTGAAGCAAGTACATCACAAATGATGGTTTCCTGTTTTTCATTTTCATTAAATAGATAAATCATTTTGCTGTAATTATGAGATTGTTATAAATATGGAGCGCCAATGCATCTGAAAAATTCATCATTAAGTTTGATTTACAGTTGTCAGATATAAGTTAAGATCATGATCTTTATCTCTTGAACAGTTTAGTGATTGGTGCAAGCTATGTGGCATTGGAGTGTGCCGGCTTTCTTCATGGTCTTGGTTTTCCAACATCTCTAATGGTTCGATCCATTGCTTTAAGAGGCTTTGACAGGGTAATTTGGTATTTATCATTATTACTACCAGCTTATCAATAAATCAGTCAGTTTTTCAGTCAATTACTCATTCCAGCAGACTTTAATACATGTGTCATCATAATTGAATTCATGGTTTTACCATAGTGCAGCAGCTCTGTACACTAGAAGACATCAATAATTGTTTACTAAATATTTGAAAATATATTATGTATTTCTAAAACAATTGAGCTTCTAGAAATTTTAAATTGGAAGAAGGAAAACAGACATGCACTAAAGTGTATTGTTGACAAATGATTTTGTAGTGTCACACAACATCAGGTGGTTTCAAAGAAACATAGTGCAGTGTCAGACAACATCAGGTGGTTTCAAACAACATAGTGCAGTGTCAGACATAGTGCAGTGTCAGACAACATCAGGTGGTTTCAAACAACATAGTGCAGTGTCAGACAAGGTGGTGTAGTTTCAGGCAATATTGAGTAGTGTCTTGCAATTTTTACCATCCATTATGTTCATAAAGTACTCATGTAGTCTGATAAGTAGACAATCCAATTCTCTGTTTAAGACATTGGTCACGATTTGTTTTCAGCAAATGGCAGGTTTGGTGGCAGATCACATGCAAGGCGTGGGTATTCCATTCCTGTGGACATGTGTTCCTATCAATCTTGAGAAGGATAACAATGGACAAATAGTAGTCACTTACCAAAACACACAAACTGAGGAAATTCATCAAGATGTCTTTGACACTGTCATGATGGCTATTGGTAAGTGTTTACATATGACATAACATGGTTGTAGAAATAAATTGTATGCATTAGATAGTAAACTGAAATTTTATGCAGTGTGTTTTGGAAGTTAAATTTCTGACCTATTTTCAGTATTTGTAGTTGCTTTTCTCTTGACTGTTGTCATTTGATTGAAATGAATTTAACAAGATATAATTTGTATGTAGGAATAATATATCTTGCTGGAGGCATCATGGGCCAGTGGCTAGAGCAGTGGACTCACGATCACAGGATGGTGAGTTCGAGCCCCGGCATGGCCATGGTGTTGTGTCCTTGAGCAAGGCACTTTATTCCTCATTGCTCCTCCCCACCCAGGAGTGATGGGTACCTGGTAGGACAGTGGTTGTAATGTGTGTGTTTAGCTCTGCTGCGCTTATTGGCTGCACATGTGAGCTGTGGTTTGTTCCCCAGGGAGTTGAGTGGTATCATATTAGGTCCAGTGACCAGGGGTAATAATAATTGTAAAGAGCCTTGAGCACATGTACTTGTGGATATGTGCGCTATATATAAGAACCCAATATTATTATTATTGTCACAGTCAGATTACAGTTTGCAAGTCTGTGCCAGTGTACAGGGTTAATTTCTGGTCCATTGTTTTGCCTATTCAATGACAATTTGTATTATGACAATATTTTGTATTCTTTCATTCAGGGAGAGATCCAATCACATCGAACATAGGCTTGGAGAACACATCTGTACAAGTGAATGAAAAAGGTTATGTGATTGGTGAAAATGAACAAAGCACAGTACCGCATATCTATGCAATTGGTGACATACTGGAGGTGAGATATGTCATCCATTGTTGTTTGTTATCATGTGACTATCTTGATCTTTTATGAACTTTGCCTTCAACACAACTGGCAATATTGTATTGAAGGAATATGATTCCTACATCTCACCAAAACAAGAGTTTCAGTTTGAGCAGTAAATATAGCATTGTTTGATCCCTACTTCTTTGACAATCATAATGTAATGAGCCATACCTGTACAGCCAAGGTAGGCATCAGCATTTCTATGTATCATACAATTTGATGTAGCAGTGAGTGGTGTTCAGCAGGAAGTCTGTGACACACTGTCAGAATCATTGATGATGTGTTTAATTGACAGAGTGGTAAAGAGTTGACACCGGTGGCCATCAGAGCTGGAAAACTACTGGCACAGAGACTCTTTGGTGATAGTAAACTCCACATGGATTACACAACGGTAGGTGTTCATTGAATTTTGCCAAAACTACATTACATATAGTGTGGAGATGTGTATTTTCAACGGACATGCAGAGTCTATACAGTGATTTTGAAGGAACTACTTTTGTGAATGAGAAGATTTAACTGTGTACAATTTTGGTGTGTTGTTGACAAAAGTAAAACATACCAATGAAACATTTACTTCCAGTCAAAAGAGAATAAGAATTTCCTATAAAGGTATGATTTATCCTGGAGCTATCCTACTTTCAAGTATCAAATATAGGTGAAACACAGTATCATGTTTTCTCTTTTTATGAAAATGTCTGTCGTGGAAATTCACAGGAAAATAAATCTCCAAATTACACAATAAAATTGAACACATCCATTTTAGGTGGTTTTTACACCAAGTGTGCTGGCTACCTACCCTGATGATGTAATATTGTTGAAAGCTGATATATGGTGGTGACATCTCTTCAAAGGGGGTCTCAAGATCTAGGATGACATTAAAATAAGGATGAAAGTAATTAAAATGTAGCAATGATCCTTAGCACATGGTGATTGAAGACATTTCCATACTGTCCATGCAAATGTAGAACCATAGAAGTGGTGCAACAATTGTGGTTACTAAATGTGCAACATGCGGCTAATGATGTTTGATAATTAAAATAAGAGCAAGTGATGTATGTCATTGCAGGGCAAGAACACGGTCCCTCCACAAAACAAGAACAAGTAAAACAATTGAAGCAAATCTGAACAAATTTGTCCTTCCTCAACAATATTTATTGCACCAATCTTTATACAGTACCCTTCCCTTTACTGATGTATTTTAATGACTTGTTCTATGCAATACAACACCATTACAGTAAAAATGTGTACAAAAGAAAACTGCCATATGGTGCTTCAATTCAGCAAAAACAGCACTGACAGTGACCTCTCCAACTAAGTAATTTACAAATGCATTCAAAATGCATTGATTGAGTCAAGCAGCAGGTAATCAAAATTCTGAAACCATAGTTTAATTGAGTGAAACTTCTGTCAAGTAAAGTACACACAGAGTCATCATTGGTAGAAGTTACTGTAACTTCCGATCTTTATCCATTTCCTTGATTCAAAGGTCTCGTCTCTGCTGTTGGATATTTTTCAGGTACCTACAACAGTGTTCACTCCATTAGAGTATGGTACAGTAGGTTTATCTGAAGACGCAGCAATCAGAAGATTTGGAGAAGACAACATAGAGGTGAGCTGAATCCTGACCTACTGACCTACAGCTTTGGCATACATTGGCGTTTTGACTGTGACTGTTATTTTTGTAAATATTTTTGATCTATGTACAAATTTACCAATTCTTAATCAACTCTCATTCAGCATGTGGAAATACCCAGTATTTGGCTTGTCAACACAATCTGTACATATGTTGGTTCATTCATTTACATTTCTGTATGAAATGAAGTCTGTTGACAGTAATAATACTCTGTCTCGCTCTTTGTACACTGTGTTGTCAAGCTAAAGAACAGCATATTTCAACATGTTTTTGAAAGTGCACTCTGTAGGTATTATATATTGATACACAGAATAAAGAGCACTGAAACAAAATGGTCAAAAATTACCACACCTTTGGCTGTATCAGTGATGTGAGAGACAACAGAGAGATCCAAGTAAATTGCGTACTCCACCAATGACCTCTCCAGAAGTTTGGAACTCATTTTCTCATTGTATATTTGGTAACACAATTTGTCAAGAATATCAACTGCAACATGGACAGATTCCACAGCTTTTTTCAAAATACAGGACATTATTCTTCAACATTTTGAACATCTTATTCAATCATTGTAATATCTCAGCAATGCTTTATGATGTATTTTAGGTGTATCATGCATTCTACAAACCATTGGAATATTCTGTTGCTGAAAGACCAGCTGAGCAGTGTTATATCAAGGTTTGTAATTTACTATTTCATTATTCAACTGTTAAATTAATCTTACCAATCTACATCTCTGAGTGTTACAGAACTACCCAAATTTGTCAGAATTGTGAACAATCAATGAGATTATACATTTAGTTGTAATTTATCCATTACAGATGATATGTAGACGAGATGGAACGCAGCAAGTGTTGGGACTTCATTTTCTGGGTCCTCATGCTGGTGAAGTGATCCAAGGATTTGCCGCAGCTATGAAGTGAGTTGGTTTGACTGTTGAATAAGGGCATCATAATAACTTGACTTCAAAAATATTTCTCAATGGATATTAGATGTTTCAAATAACGCTACCACAAACATGTAGGACTTGATAATGAAGAAAAGGAGTTGTTTCTTCTTTTAAATATTCATTATTATGACAATATACATGAACAATACTTTGTCTCTCCGTGGCCAGAAACTGAAACTACTGTACCATACATTGGTATTGCTCCCAGGTCATAGGTCATATCCTCCAGTCAGAGTACAAGAGGGCGCTTCACTTGAAATACTTTGTGGTCACAACACATGGTTATCTGCCAACTGGCGTTCCACATATTCATAGTTATCTTTCGTATTTTTATATGAATAGTAAACTCCATAAATTTACCTACTGTTTATTTCATAGATGTGGTTTAACCCTTGATACCATGCAATCAACGATAGGAATTCATCCAACATGTGCTGAGGAAATAGTGAAACTTCACATCACAAAACGGTCCGGATTGGATCCGACAGTGACTGGTTGCTGAGGTTAAATATCATCCCTGATCAATACATGTTACCTCCAAACCATCCAGTGGATTTCATAATTGTACCATGGTCAACCGTTATCAACTCTACCATCTTTAAGACTTATGGCATCTACCAAGACTGTCATCAACTGATCACTCTGAGATCTTATCACAGAGGTGATTTCTGTATGGTATTGGACCAAGATAAAGTTGATAGTTGCTGTACTTCAATTTTATCTCAGTCCACGTCAGTTTTCTTAAGCAGTGAGTAGGTGATAATGTGGATAAATCTACTGGTTTGGCTTTGAAACTTTCAATTGTATCTTGAAGTATCATGTATGGCAGGGATGTAATAGAATGTTTTGTTTTCACAAGAGTTGCTTCACAAGCCAGTCAAGAGTTAGTGTTATTTCATGGTTGCATGTATGACTATGGTCAATAGCCATCAATTGTCTGTGTAGTCTATAATTCAGCATGAAGTGTAAATATGCATAATTAATTGAGTGATGTTCAGGGTGGACTGATGACACGTGAATTTCATCTTGAGCGAAGTATTTATTCAGTCAACTATTGTAGATTAGCTTTATCAGTTTGTGGATGATGCAATACTGTCATGCAGCTGTAGGGCAGTACAGTATAGTGCAATGTTTGTATCATAAAAGTCTATTTATATCTGATTGTAATCAAGTAACTATATGACGCGTCCAATACTAGAGTTTACATGTTTTGAAAACATGCATGGAGTGGAAATTACTGTAATAGAAGTCTTCTTTCAACCTACTGCTCTAGTAAGATTTGCGGCATTTGATGCGAATTTATTAATCATTCTATTAGAGTAATTCCAAATAAAATTTGGAAATTGTAGATAAGCTGGCAATGAACGCGCAATGTAATATATATTTTATTTTACAAAATACAATGAACAGTGTACCAGTAAGTCAGAGTGATTTAAAATGACTGACTTGTGAAGCATACCATTTTTGCCGCAAATGATGATCTGCCTTTAAAACCTGTTCCAGGTGGGGTAGATTTGATAACTTGGCAAACCTTATTTTAACCAAACTGTATCTGTGTATTGAAAAAGTAGTCCAATGTGTGATGAGATTAGACAATCCTTTCTCAGGTTGAAATAATAGGTAGAACTGATCTTTGTGCGATATGTATCATTTATCATAACCTGTATTGAGATAGCGGAATAGTTGTTTTGTACTTGTAATCGTGCACAAATGAGACGTTTTTGCTTTTCTGTAAAAAGTTTTACTGAGTAGAGTTGGTCTTGTTTGAATTTTTTTTTTTGAGAATTTTTTCTACAACTCAATACAACCCAAGTTACTGTGCATTGATTCATTCTTTTGGAAGTCAAAATGTTGTTACAGAATACATTAATAATATTGTAGTAGCTGAAAAGTCATTTCATAGGATGGCTGCTATCGAACTGTTTCTAAGCCAGAATATTGTCACTTCAGACATCCATCAGCACGTCTGCATGAAATGATAGTATTTTGGACCTTTCGTCTTTGTTAATCACTTGCTGGTTAGGTTTTACTGGCAACCTGTAGCATTAGCACACCAACAGATTGAAATGTAGAGTTTACTCTGAATCACAAAATTCTTCTTACAAACTAGTAGTGCTCACTTTTGTGGGTGTGTACATAGTAATGCAGTCAATGTATCATTGTCCTTTACAATATTTAGGTCTTTGTGACTTTGATAAAGTATTTTTTAAAGTTGAACCCATTTGCAAAACCCTGTCATAATTGACATGCAAGATGCTTTATGTCAGCGGTAAATTTAAACCTTGGTATTGATGTCAGTCTGGCCAATGTGCAGGCACTTCGAAGGTTATAGAAGATTGGTGTTTTAAAGCGCAGTGGTCGTCGTGCTGCGCGTGCGTGATTTTTTGTTGATAAACATAAATTTTTGTAAACATAAGTCTTCTCAACTTCAATAGGAGTGAGATGGGAGCAGTCCCCCACTTTGTTAAGGCCTTTGTAAGACTCAACATCATGCAATAGTAAAATATTAAGATCGGAAACGAACTTCAGTGGTGTATTTCTATCTATAAACTCGTGTAGAGCTACAAACATTGGGACACTACACTCAGCACGTATGTCGCTGAGTTTACTGCACGCAGACACAGTGAACAAAAAGCTTTGATCGCGCGCGATCACGCTGGTTGTACACAATGCTATGTACAGTACAGTGAAAATACATAACTAAAATGATCAACATTGCCTATATATGTAGACCAGCAACAAGCACAATGCCTAACACAAAAGGTACACTCAAGACCATGATCGGCAAGCCAGAGCAGGACACGGGAGATGTTGTTGGGAGACGGTCACCGCGTTTACGTATACACGGATATAGAGAATCCGGTCCCACAACGTACCGGCCCGCGACGACTTGGCGCACAACCAACTTTTACTTCTCCTAGTATTACGTGGTAAGAAATACTAAAATGACAGGAAACAATAGACAAAACGAGCGGGTTTTCGCGGCATTTGGCAGGAAATTGCACGGCTACACCGTGCATAGACGTATCGAGAGATCCTGTGCCATGGTCCTGTGCACTGTCAGGGCAGTGATCCAACCGCTAGCTGGTGTAGGCCTAGCGGTGCTGGGCAAACTTCGTTGTTGTACCTCCTGATTGCTGGGTAGGTCTGAATCCTCTTTCAAGTGAGATAACCCCCACATAACAAGAAGACCTATGAAAGGTCCTTCGCTTGACTTGATACCTGTACTCGGAATTCTCGTTTGCACCCCCAAACGGGGTAAACATTGTGTCGAGTTGGATTCTCCACAGCCGAGTGTAGCGCGCCATATACCCGGTTTGACACGGACGTTCATACAGACCACGGAACGGAACAGATGCAGAGATGCTTCTTGCTGCAGCGGGCATTGCTCTGCGAGCTGTAGATTTCTGTAGTTTGGGTTGTTGTCTTTGTACTCCTGTCGGGCCTCTTGAAATGAAAGCTCTCGTCCTTGCTAGCGATGTCGAAAACTAGAGCTCGGTCGTTGGTAGTCTGTGGCGTATACATGCGTACATGCGTACGTCTAGCTCTATGGCTCGAGCGATAACAGTAGCCGAGCCCCATTCAACTGATTCAAGAAAATCATGAGCAAATGTGATCTCAATCCAGCGTGCAATTATTGTTCAATATTCAGCAGATATTCAACTAAGATTAATTGACCTTTTATTGCGTGTTACATTTGGTTAGTTGGTACGCCTGTGACAGATCAGCTGCCATTTTAACAAGCGGCAATATCGCAAACATTACAATCAAGCCGTAACATGTGCGGCGTTCTTGGATTTGTTTACAACAGAGGGGGACCCCCTCAGGAGGATGCGCAGCGCGACGACCACTGCGCTTTAATTATTGACAGCAAATAAGGAGTCTGATATTGAGACTACTGTAGCGCATTGTTTGCTCAAATAATTCATCCGACATCACTGATATTCACAATACCTTTCCTGCATACATCCGACAATACATTTACTGACAACAGAATGCGCACAATTAGATTTTGTTGAATCTTAAGTTCATTTTTATTTTTTAAATACAATAAAGTTACACAGAATCCTGGAACTTCACTAAAATAAGCATATTGACTCAATTGATCATTGGGAGTAGAATTGAGTGTGAGTAAGCAAACAAAACTCACAAATACAATACAGTAACTTAACTTTCTGAGTGAAAAGTAGTGTGTATAATTCCAATGTAACTGTGTATCCACTAAAAAACATAACATCAATAAAGAGTACAAAATACATTTCCAAGGAACAAGCTTTAAGAAGAAGAATACAGTTTTCCGGTTCAAAATCCCCTTTTTACTTGAACACCTTAAAAGGTAACACGACACTTGCATTGGAAAGGTTTCAGAATTGAATAACAATAATAGGGCTGTTCTAGGCAAGAAGTACAGGGCCATCTTAAAAAGTGAACTGTGCATGGACCAGCCTGGGACACTAAAATAGGCAGTTATATGTTAAAAATTTGAATGGAGACTGAATTCTTCATATAAGTATTCCTAGATCCTTCACTGTAATAATATACAAAAATACAGTGTGAATTCCCATCAATTGTATGCTGCAAAAGGAGGTCTGATTTAATGATCAAATTTTGTACAGAGACATTCTGTCACTTTTACTAAACATAGCATTATAAGAAACATGATTGAAAGTGTCTTTGCCCTAATATGGTTTAGGCCTGCGGTCACGTCTGTCACCCATTCTGTCTCTGGGTGGACCACCCCTTCCACGATCACCACCACCACGGTCACCTCCACGGCCTCTGGGTGGTCCTCTTCCTCTACCTCCAAAACCACCCCTGCCTCGGTCTCCACCACGTCCACGCATTCCACCACGACCACCTTGTAAACAAAGGACAAATAGTAATTTGTCAACATTGTTGTAAGTAAAACTATATATATGAAATGAAAGCTAGAATCCTTCAGAAATACACAATCAATTTGAAAGACATACCAGTTGGATTTTCCATGAAGGTGAAAATAGCGCATTTCTAATTTCTGCCCGATGTAAAAAACAGAAGAGCACCGATAGGAAATGACAGAGATTATAAAATTACCATCGTTGACCTTGATTCATTAATTCTGTCAAGTTGGAATAACATCATGACACTTTACCACACAAGAGAACTCCCTTGCTGTAAATTCTTAATGGCATATTGTATACCGACTATATGAAGTGATAGCATTGAGTATTACTTACCACCACCCATTCCATCAGGTTTTGGTGCTCCACACAGATTACACTGGTTTCTCCAAGAAAAGTTGGAATTACCACACCCACTGTAACACAATCAAATACAGCAGGTGAAATATCATTTCATTATTTACAGGTGACCAATTTTTTAATTATTCTTACCCTTAATACTTTGTCACATGCTCACATCTATGTGCATATGGAACACACTGGAGATATATTGTAGACAACAGTGTATTTTCTGTAAATGTCCTCAGGTTATAATAGCAAGTTGAAGTTTTTCTCTTTAAATCTGGGTACTTTTTGATGTTTAAATGATTCATGCAAGGAATGTGTTCATATCAACTGAGACTGCGAGGTCTGGAAATACAAATGTTAGGCAACACAACATGATTGTATACCAATGCTGTACAGGCATTGAGCTAGGAAGCTTGAATTGCAAGGCAAAGACACGCCATAAAATGTAACTTACTCGCTTGTACATGTCCAGTCACCCTCCCTTGGTGCACCACCAGAACTGCCACCCATGCCTCCACCTCGGCCACCACCTCCCCTACCACGGTCACCTCCTCTGAAGCCTCCACGACCCCTGTCTCCTGGAACAAAATTATCAAGATATATAATGAAAGAACTTTGTGTCAAAAGTATGTACAGTGACTTGTCTTTGTCATTCCAAAACACTAATTAGTTTCAGTAATTTCTGTTCAATGTTTCACACACTCACCATATCTTTTGGAATATTGTAAATTCTTTCAGGTCAATAAAATACAAAATGCATTGAAATGAGGAGATAGATTCCGTAAATCTAAGAAACATACCTCTTCCTCTGCCACCACCTGGTTGCCATGCTCTCCTCTTTGCCAATTCAACTTTTATTACTGGTCCCGAATTACCAAATGGCTTTCCTGTGATAATAAGAACAATCACAATCAATATAATGCATCAAGTTGCAAATTTTCCATGTACAATATCAATTGTCTAGTTAGTTGTCATGATGCTCGCACATCTAAGGATTTCTCTATGAATGACATTGCCTGCACATTTCATAACCTAATTCAACTCACTGAAGGCAATGACACATGAACTCTGAACACCACACATGAACACCACTGAACTCACCATTAAACCAGTCAATTGCAGCTTGAGCAGCACTGATATCATCATAGGTGATTGTACACTCTCCTTTTGGCTGTCCTGTCATCTTGTCCTTGTACATCCATATTTTAGGCTTTTGAAGTTTCTTATCAATCTACATACAAATGAATAATACAAATGTGTGGGATTAGTCAGTGTTGGTGGTCCACTCACAGCCTACATCTTTGGTCTTTAAGCTCAAATGTCCCTAATTCTTCTACTGTGATGAAATATGATGTAATGTTTCCCAGTGGAAATACAATGCAATACATTATCCCATATTAATTTGCTAGATTAATATCTGCTCAAAATGCAATATTTTAGTGATAGAATCAGGTAGCGATCGCTGTAAACCAAAAAAGTTATGACCTTTACCTTAATAATGCCAATCTGTCCAAAGTGTTCTGCCAGCTGTTCCTCACTAACTGATGGACTTAATCCACTGACAAACACTGTGTCTTGCTGTTCTTCCATTACTTGACCTGTAATCAACAAGACAGAGCAAGATATTACACCATTGTAAATTCATGTCATGACAAACTTGCCCAGTCTTATTTGTTACAGCTACTGACATTGAAGAATTGCTTCTACTGCCATAATTTAAAAGACCCACTGTATAATGATTATTGATACTGGCCCCAATTATGACCATAATTATTCATGCAAGTTGGACAGCTTAACAGAAGATGTTGTAAAGGAAAGGGAAAGAAATGCTCACCACTTCCATAGCTACTACCGCCTGAGCCACCGCCATATCCGCTATCTACAGATGAAGCAAATAACACATGCACTGTTAAATGAAGGACAAAGGTATCAATGACACAACTACACTGTTTTTCAATTGAGAGATTTCCATAGGGTGCTTAATAAAGTGAAACAAGACTGATCATACTTGGTCATCAAACTTTCATTAGTGGACTCTAACCCATTTTTTCTACAAATATCAAAAAATTTATTGAAGTGATAACCCCACAAAACCTTGCACACAGCCAGTCTTCAGATGATCTAGTACAACAATTAAAAGTTTTTACTAAAACCAACAAAACTACTGTGACACTCAATCAAAAATCCTGCCAAAGCATTCAATTTTGATTCAAGTATACATTACACAATGCTGTGACAGTTTTGAAGAGCATTCTAGCACTCATTCCAACAGTTTTCATACCAATAAAATTCATAGCACAGATTTCCCCCTCTTCTCAAAGACCAACTTTACAGTCCTAAAACTTACACTTTTACTGACTGACTTTAAGTGCAACATTTACTTACCTTTGTGCACCATAGTAACAATTTTGTTTTTTTCAGTGCGTATTTTGTTAATAAAATGGCTGTACCATCTCATGCACAACTGATTTATTAGATGACAATACACATTGAGGTTGAAAGCAGAGGCATTCCTTGCCCATAGAGGCATTGTTTTACACTGATACTTATTACCCATTAATATAGGAATTATCAACCATGGCTTACATCTTTTCTTACCACAAATACTACTCAACACAGTGCTGCTCATGAAGTATGTCATAGCTGGGACACAGACACATTTTACATGGCACTTAATGTCAAAATCCATTTCAACGTATTGTGTATGAAAAAGTGATAAAATGAATGCTGGAGAAACTTGACAGACAGGTTGTCTATCTTGAAACACTTCAAAACCCAGTCTACAATGCAGTCTTGTCACCATATATATGGCAAATTGGCAGAATGTATTGTCTATTCCAACAGCACAAGCAGAGTTTTTCAGTTTGTCAAACTCCCTTACACATGTGTGTACTTGGCAGACCTTCTGTGTAATGTGAAGACGCCACATGGTTTCTGCATGTGCTGTTGATCACAATCTCATACCATCAGTCATCAATCACTTGCAACTTAACTTTCTCACACAGTAATGAATACTATAGCCTTCTAATGAAATCACAATGAATGCTCGGTACCATTTTAACCTCTGGAAAAACTGATTTATACACATTTACCATGACTCTCTTTATGAGGGTTGAATGTTGTATGTGAAGGTTACAGCTAATAGTTTCCAAATGTTTTAAGTAGAGCACTGAAAGCTTGCTTTGAATGCTGCTCAATATGGACATCACTGAAACAAAGGCATATCCCCTACTAGTTTTTGCAGCACTCCACATGTCAACACAGCACCTTTGGAATTCCAGACAGACTTGGAAAAAGAAAATTCTATCTTGTATCGATTGATTAAAAGAAAGTAAACCATATATGATACTGACTATATGAAGTTATCACTGAATCAATGTGTATGTAGCTCTTAAAGTGAGGTTATCTGCTGTAACCTAAAAGTCATTTATAAAAAGTATGAGAAAACATTGTTTTGATGTGATCTGACGAAACCCTGGGTTGGATACCTAAAACATACATTTCATTGTATTTCACCTATTAATCCTTTTTCCCTGTAAACAGGTATACACTAACCATTGATAACAATGGCTTTGGGCCAAACCATGGCAATGTACCTAGGCTATAAGAAAATTATATATACCTTTGGTTCTCATCGTAGTTCTCTTACAGAATTTCTGCCAATGGGCAAGATCTTGGAAGGTTATATCTAATTGGTAAACGGTCAATATTTACAGAAACTTTACAAGTTTGAAATTAGGAAAACTGAAACTGGCTGTTTGGAAATAATTAACACAAAAAGTTTCAGCCCACTTATCTGGTAAAAGTGTCAAAGACGCTGCACACTAGCCCAAAAATGTCGATGGGGCAGCCATTTTTTTACTTTTCTAGGTAGATTCAACAATCAACATGATATTGATACAGCAGCAGTTCAGACACACAGCAGGATGACAAGGATAGGTCCATTGTTCAAAACTTTACTGCATATGTGTATTTGTTGTCCTATAGATACTGACATTTACTAAGCACAGGGATGAGAAACTATCCAGTTTTTTGCCTTACTGTCCCCTCCCCCCAAAAAGAAAGAAAACAAATCTAAAGGCTTTCCGAAATGTCTTCTGAGAGATTTCAAATGAAAACTAGAAAGCATTTGCAAGCAAAAGCGAAGTTCCAGAGACCAGAGCAGCGGAAGAAACAAGATAATGTGTGACAAAGACAGGTGCAGAATGAAAGAGTGCTTTGGATTTTAATATTCAGGGCTGATAGCAGTAAACACCATAATACAACTAAAAGCAAGGCAGTCCGGGGAATTACAGTACACAGATTACAAATGCCTACATGTACGGTAAAACGCAACAGATACATACGGGGGCGACAACGCACGGAAATGTTTATCAGACGACATTCTCGCGAGCCAGAGCAATAATTTTTGCTCCCTGACCTACGCAAAAATCAATCGCTTGACGGGTAGCGCTGAGTTGTTGCCGTAAAGAGGCGTGTCATTTACGACGATGATCAGACGAGAGGAAACATCGGACCTAGGCCGTTGACATTGAGCCACATGCATTTTCATTTGATTAAAAGCACAGACTAAAACAATTTCATTGCTATGTCGCTGTTTTCACAAGATACTGACCATTTGATCTTGGAAAGTTGAGTTGCTTTTACGTGCAGCCAACGCATGCCGGTGCATGACAGACAGTACGTTCACTATGAACGCCTAGCTCTGCATGGCAGCGCTGTGTGTTACCGGCGTTGAACGGCCTCCGACCACAGCCCCGCAGACTGATATAGGAAAAACCGCTGGTGGCTCCTCAGAAATACGGTGGGCAGTTTCTCCCCAAAACAGCCGATTTTGAGTCCAAATTTTGCATTGATCATCGTTTTCGAGCACACCCACCTCGCCTAGGTACACGATGTGCCAAGCCGCGTTTGTAAAGTAAGGGAAAGGCTACTTTTGTCTCTCTCTGCGAGCGAGGCGATCGATACACGCCGCCATGTTGTCTCATGAGCATTCGGGCGAAACAGTATAGCGCCACGTACGGCGAGTATTTAGAGAAAAATAAAATCAAAAAGCAACAAAAAACAAAGCGAAAGAAAGCTAGAATTATTAATAACTGAACGCAATATGATAGTTGAGCAATGCCAAATAAAAAATAAATAAATAAACAAACAAGAAATGCCCGTAAAACCCGTCCGAGCTGAGCGATGACGTCATAAGCGTGTCGCAATGCATTCTGGGTAATTGAGGTAAAATTTGTGTATAGCATGTTCTATGGTAGTAAAACCGGAAATAGAGAAAGAAAGAAAGAAAGAAAGAAAGAAAGTTACTACCGGAAATAGAGAAAGAAAGAAAGAAAGAAAGAAAGAAAGAAGAAGAAAGAAGGAAAGTGAGCAAAAACTAACAGTTCCAGAGCTGGTCTCTGGAACTAATGACTGTGAAATTGAAAACCACCTGAATGTCATTGAAAAGAATCTGTAAACTGAATATTAAAATAAATGGCAAAGTGGCTTGATGGACAAACACTTATTTGAGAGGTTGCATGCCTCTAACAGCAGAGTATATTACAATCTCAGTGCAATGCACCATGGTAAGGTGGCGTGAAGACATTAGGGCATGGTGTCATGGCCCTGAAACTTTTAAATCCCACAAGGCCTGACATGTAAGATTCTTTTGCAGTTTGTGTAATTAAAATAACTGATAAATGTATGAATGTATTTGGCACTTGGATATATCACCAAGAAAAACTGATGTGCTTGCGTTTGACCACGGTCCCTCCTTTTGTGGAGGGACCGTGGTTTGACAACCCATCTAGACAGGTCTTGGGTAAAGACACTGAAAATTTATCAGATATCCAATAAGACATTTGAAACATTTTCTCAGACTGTGTACCCAAAGTGTTTGAATCCAAAGTTTTTGGTCATCAAATGTTGGAGTAACCCTTCTGTAAGACTGTGGCTGGTGATGACATTGAACAAGCTATGCTTCCACTATCTTTTCACAGTTGACAGTTGTTTCTTCATGGCCGGTCTTCTAGGTTTTAGTGTTGTCAGAGCCAATTTCCCATATCACCAATCAATACCTGTCCATTTGACAAACCAGCAGCAATGGACCAAATGACAGCAATTCTTCACCATTTCAGTGATACATAATGTACTGGTTGAGTTGAGAAAACTGTATCAATGCGCATTTTACTAGTACCACCAGTAAGTGGTGAAAGGAACGCACTTCAATAGTCTTCATGTAACAGACATCTAATTTTAGCAACTTTGCGTTTTGACGGTGGCCGTTTGTTGTAACTTAAAAGTTCAGCATAGTCCAGTCTGTAACTTCCTTTGGTGAACACTTCAGCTCTTCATCAGATGCATAGGTGTTACCCTGGATATGAGTAACACACTTCAAACTAACTTTGGTAATAAAGTCACTGCGCTGTGTCTCTAGTTGTTACCTTTTTCAAATATTACCTGGTCAACATGAAGGCCATGTCAAGTTTCACATGCCAGTTTCTTGGATGAATCTTTCCTCCTGGATTAACCTGTCCATTTGTAACTTTCAGTCAGTAACAGACTGCTTTCATGAAAAACCTTTATTGGCAAGTGTATAAAAAACTCTGATAACACATACAACAATATTACAAGAACCCTTTTACGACTTCTTCAGAGCAGCACTTGTACATAATACCTTGAATTTATATGAACACCACACAAGAAGCAGAATTTTCTCTTTAGCAGAGAAGCACACACTTCATTGTGATTATTAACACACTTCTGATGCCTGTATTTCAACCTAATGTGGACAAATAAGTCCATAGATTCCCCACCATCCAAGATATGTATCAAAATATTGTAACTAAAGTACTGAGTAAACACATTGTCGGAGACACGAGCAGTGGCCACACTTAGCAACAATTAATGGATACTTAGGATAACACTTGACAAATATTAAAATTTGGGCCATGTTAGAATGGAGAAGTTCACTTACCACCAGAAAAACCCTTATTGAAGCCACCTCTATCACTGCCTCCGCTTCTGTCACTATAGGAGGGCAAATCAACCATTTGTATAGTATTGTCATGATGTCATTCAATACAGTACAGGCAACATAATGTAACATTTACAGGCAAACATCCGAGTAAAAAATATTATAGCCTGGGTAATAATTCTAGATCCTCATCAAATCCTAGAATTTTTCCCCTGGCAGGGCAAAATATATTTGGTTAAAAAATGAACTCTGGAAGAAAAAAGTACGCAACTGTCTGCATTGATTATGATATAGATTCCTTGATCCTGTAAGGTTGGAGAAAATATTTGATACTTTTTTGCAATTGCACAGCAAAATTACTGTTACCATGGTCAGTGCGGCCAGGTTGGATAGTCTTTAATCAGATTTCATTTTTTTAATTTTGCTGGCGGAGTTTTGACACCAGCAGGCATTGAGCTATCCATTAAGTTTACAATCAACATATCAATGCTCACTTTATCTAAAATGCTGATAACTGAGGAATTGAAGCTCAGTATGGTATCTAAAAATCTTCAGAGTTCACCTATCTAGCTTATGACCATGGCACAGTATATGTAAACTTACTTTTATTATGGCTAGGTGTGAGGCTGTGCAGAACTACACAAATAGTGCTTTACATATTGCCTTGCACGGAAATCAGCAAATGCATTGATATAGAATGAATTCACCTTACATGGAATGAATTCACCTTCCTGTGAATTTTCATAAATGTAGTAATGTACTGTAATGACCTTCAGAAACCTGTTTAGGTACAATTTCAAAGAGATGGCCTGCACGTCTTGCTTCAAAAGCAAAATTGTTCTGCATTACTGTATCAATTTCTTTCACTAAATGATTAGGATATACTTTGTAATTAAAATACCTTGAATAGCATAAACACATGAAATTTTGGAAAGTAAAAACAATGAAGCACTGTGTTTATTCTGGACAGCCTGTACGGAGCCAACTAATGAACCTGAAACTCAAGTGCAAAAATTTTGCAAAAATTTCACAATGTTTGGTCATTATGAGCCTGTACTGTATTTTTTCCTTGACTCTTCATAATGCTTGTGATGGGCATTACTCCTGAAAAGCCATCTACTGCGTAAATAGTGCAGGTTTCCTCTGTAATGTACCAGGTGGCTTGCAGCATTTCAAATGTCACCAAGAATAACATGTAGATTTTGTATGATCTTGCATACATGATATATCCCCAAAAAGTTTTCAAAAACTTATTTCACTAGTCAATGTACACATTTGTCAAGTTTGTTCATTACCTTTCATAAGTCATATTATAGAAATTACACTATGATCACAGAAAGTAACTCTTACTCCACCAAATATTTCTCTCTTTTTCAGGTCAAAGACTTCAAAACGCTTGTTACCCACAAGATTATTATCAAGTTGACATAGTAAAATGACAATGTTAATGTAATAATCATCATGTTTATGTATGCTTTAGGAGTGTTCAAATGACCAAATATGTTAAAATATTTCATGGGGAAATATCAAGTCATGTCAAAGGTGTGCCAGACACCATTATTGTTTTAGTTTGTTCAAACTAACTTGACTTGATAGAAATGAATGGACTTGGCAAATATAGGTTGTAAAATGGAAAACAAATGTCATACACTTGAATGTTAACCATCATCAAAAAGTGACATCATTTTGACAAAGCAAGTACTCTTGGATCAAAGCTGTTTGGGCAAGAACACTAGATGTAGTGCAGACAGTGTTTTATGTCACTTTTTTCAGTCAACTGCATTTCAAGCTAGTTTGATAACACAATGGATAAAACTGTTGAAAAGTGGTGGAACCAGTATTTAAATACTTTCAACTAGTGGTAATGGATTTAAAATGTTAAGAAAGTCAATACCCTTCAGTTTTTTCCCTTTTTGTACCACTTGATCGCTGCCTACCCAAAACTTAGTAGCTAACCAAGGTTTGAACTCATTTATGGTAAATACACAGAACATTGAAAAGTTTGCATGCAATAACCATATGTTTCATGAAGTTTATGATTATTCTCATACAATGGTTAATGCGGCACTAAATATTTAATACGCTTAAACCTCTATAATTAATTGCCACAATATATGGTATGTTTGCAACTTGCTCTCTGTTTAAGGCAACACAAAATGTTTATTTACAGTTGACAGAATTTTTTACTAAAATTTCATGTATTTGAGTGAATATTTCTGTGCACCGTACTTGCATAACAATATTTACATATCCATGTAACTTACAAGCTTTATGATTTGCTAGACTAACCTTCATGTTCAAACAGAAAAAATATGCAGCAATATTGTGAAATACTTGAGTTTGCCCCATAATGACAGTCACATACGCCTGACACATTAGACATGAGTTTATGAAGAAATGTACAATAGCAGAAGACCAAAACATTAGTATCTATGACATATGATGTAGGGTGTGTTCCACTATGACAAATCTTTCTCCTCGTAAGACTGAATCCAGAAGCAGAATCTCTGGCCACACAGAATTAAGGAACTGTTTTTCAAAATCACTGTGTCTTGAAAGTTCATCGTACACAGGAAAGTTACCAATGAATATACAATAAATTTGTTTTTTACTTCTTTTTTCAAGCCAAGATTATCCTCAGCATTGTCTTTTCCCTAGTCCAAATAATCTGAATTTCTCCTCGTTGATAAAACTATATATTCATAAGGTGGAAATAGACACACCATACATACATCATAGATACCCTGTACAGCTAAGTGTCATTTCAATATCAAGCTTAGTATATCAAACTGTCTGAGAATACCTCTCAGTGATGTTTAGAAACAACTCTGTAAATATGAAAAGAACATCTAAGTATCATCATTAACACACATGTAAACACACTATGTTCCATTATTTACTTGGAGACCATGTTATATCCTAGAAACTGGACCAAGTTTGGTTTTCTAAATGCTCTGGAATGCACTTTGAAACTCTGTCGGGTATTTATAATGAAATGGGCATGTTGGGGAAAAAGCTCTAGAATGAAATGGTTTGCTTGGACAAGTGCTGTCAATCTTGTGGTATGAGTAACTAGGGTGGTATATTAATTCATAATTTCAACCCTAACATGTTTGTTACTTGATTACTTTGGTTCTACTGTGTTGTTATAACGTTCAAACAAGAATATAAAATCCTGAAACCTACCCAAAACTGCTTCGACCTCTGAATCCACCACCACCACCACCTCTGCGGTCTTGGTATCCACCCCCGCCACCACCTGTGTACAGAAACAGTAAACAATATGTATTTATATCAAAATAATGACATCTTATTTTCACATCTAGTATCTCTCTTTCTACTTGATGCATGCTGAGCTGTTGAGGGGATTTAAAAAGGATTATAAAAGTGTTAAACTAACCAAAGCTTTTACAAGTTACAGTTGAGAAACCATCACCAGTGACCATGTATACAAGAGCTAAAGAGTATGATAAGATAAAGGACTATCAACAAATGTTGCAAGCTGTTAGTTGTTGAAGTGTTCTTGCATTCTGGTCTAACCTAAAGAAAGGAAAGATCAATCAAGCATGCTATGAAAGACATCCCTGGCCATCCAAGTTTAGAATGTGAAATTTTCACTCTAGGCCTTATACATACCTGGATAAAGCGGGCAAAAGTTGTATTGGATGTGTTTGTTGTTGTGGAGGAGGAATAGATGTTGAGGATAGCAAGAGAATGCTGAATAGTTCTAGTGAACTCAGTGGAATAGGACCAATTCACCGCACATACAGTTAGTAGAAAAGAACCCCTCTATGAGCAAGTGTCAAAATTCAAGATCCCTTTGAATCAATACATTTGATAACACCTGTGAAACTAACACATGTTCCATTGTACGGATGTGTATTGCTGTTGAAAACTGTGATATGTTTCAGAAGTACTTCAGTAAAGAACATGTTATATAAGTACCATAATATGATCTAAATACAATCCCTAGAATATCACCTATACACAGGTAATCATGTTTTTTACCCAATAACATATAAAATAAATATTCATAATTGATAATTGAAGTCTTCTGTGTGCATGGTGACCATTTCAATGCTATCAGTGTGAATACCTCCTGTACTGAAACAACTCATAACAAAATTCAAATTTAAGGGAAACCAATCTAATATGTGATGCATGATATAGGGCACGAAACATTAACCCTTTCAGCACTCTAATTTTTTCCCCAAAAATATCAAGGCAATATTTTATCAATTTTTCTAAATTTTTCTGTAATTTTTTCCACGATTTTGGACCAAATGGACATAAATTTTTATGGGCTGCACTTTTTGACCAAAATTTGGGGAAAAATCTGAAAACAATTGTCTACATCTGAAAGAAATTGTTGATATTGTCTGGTATAAATGCAAGAAAAACTGACTTTGGCACTCAAAGGGTTAAGCAAGAAAAAGCAGAGAAATAAGAAATAAATTTTCAATGTGCATAAGAACCCTGTAACTGACAATTCCATTCTTATAAATTTAATACAACTATTTTTACTAGTTGGCCAGATTTATTTCTAAAATGAATTGGAGCAGTTAAAAGCGTCCTTGGCTCATTGATGTTCACCAACAGCTGATATTCAGCAATGACAACACACCTTGGTTGGAACCATAACCTGAACCTCCAAAGCTTTGACTTTGATCACGTGATTGTTGGCCATACCCTCCTAGAGTAGTAAAGAGAAACAGGAACACAGACGTTACTCTAATGTGATATCATACGTCATCAAATTTTCCTACTGTGATCATTGCGGATCCACTGCTCAGCTCTATCAGCTCCCTTTCCGCTGCAAATAATTGTTTTCTAACATTGTACTTATGTATCTAGTGGCTCTTGATTTTCTGCCTACGTAATACTGCATGGGTGAAATGTTGCAACACTCGTGAATTTTCAACCTTTCTAACCTAGATTACAAAGAACACCATTAAAAATGTTACTATCTTCACATTTGCTGGGTACCAGGCCTGAAAAGATAGATAACTCTGTCATACATGAATGAATACATAAAAGTAAGTGTGTTACTGAAGTTGTATTCAGCTAATGCAATTCATCTATGGGTGAACAATGTAAATATGCATGCAGAGACAACTCTGTCATTTGTGTTGAAAATATATTTTGTGTACCTTATTATTTTGAAATATATATATAGTTGCTGACTTGATTTAGAATGTAGCCGTGTTACATCCTCATTCTATTCTAACAGCAGCTCTAGCTGTATAATAGTTTTGCTATGCATCATATACATCTGTATGTGTGCTGTTGTATGCATGAACTTTTCTGCATTTTGTAAGCATTGTGCAGGTAATGCGGCGATGACCTCTGACTCAACTTGATCAATACGGTACAGCACCACTTGCTACCTGGAAAGTAGTCACCTTCAGTGGATCAAATTTCCACCTTATCAGGGTTGAGCAAAATTGGAACAATATATATCTAAATTGTAAGGTAAAAATCCAACACAAAATGTACACTTGAAATGACTTTATCCTTGCAAATGAATAAGACAGAGTTTTTCTGCACTTTTACTATCCTGATATTCAGACAAATTCTGAGCCCTAGACAAAAATCTGGCAGAAATGCCTCCAAAACTTCAGTTGAAAGGCTGTTTTTAGGCTGTTGAATGCCAAAAATGTTTTTGATTAGAAATGGCTGATTTCTAGTGGCTGCAAAAAAATACACCAAGGTGTATGGGCGCTCTTACAATTCAAAATATCAACCTGATTTCTCAAGTATCAAATACATCACCAGTACCACCACACTGGACACAAATTTTGCTATATGGCTTGAAATTAAACCTTATTTTGGAGAGTTCTATTTTGTTGAACACTGTGTACATCTTAAGGTAGAACATGCCTCAGGGACAGATATTTGGACTCTCAAATTTCTACAATTCTTTTCTGGTCTACCACTTGTGGGGACTTCTTCTAAAGCTCTTGGAGAGAGAAAACTTTCGCAGTCTTAGTTTTTCAAAAATCCAAAATTTTATCTTTACCCCATAGATTAAACACAGGGGTGGCAGCCATTTTGAATTGCAAATATCACAATATGTTGAGTGATTTGTTTGACTAGTTCCAAATTTTTTACGGTGACCCCTGATTTTTATTGGTGATTTGGTAAGAGAATGGTTAAAGATTTCCTTAAGGAGAGTTTGAGCAAAAGTTTAAGACTTTCACTTCTGAGGTGCACACTATCGAAGATATCTAAACAAGTTTAAACTAAGAATTATGGTTTAGAGTGACTAATACCCTGACTGCTTGCCCTGATTAACTGTAGCACAACACAATACATGACCTCTCAAGTGTTCAAAACTAGATTTGCACTTTATCACCTCTCTCCTTTCTTATTTTATGAGGTTAGAAACAAAATGATTGTATCGGCAACACAAATTTAAATCCTAAATTCATATAAATGATACTTGGTTAATCTGGAGTCTGTTCTGCAAATAACTGTCTTAATTTGGTTAGCAATACAAGTTATACTACTTAAAAACTGGAACAAATGGGTAAAAAAGCTACTGAAATAGAGTCGTACAATATCTTCCATAGTAACATTATCCATATACTTCAAAATCATAAATTTACTTATAATATCTGTTACTGCCAAGGCACTGCACTGTATCAATTCTCTGAATGTAAATAATCTTCTTCTACTTACCCATACCATAACCTTGTGACTGTTGTCCATAACCTTGTCCACTACTTTGGCCATAGCCACCGCCACCACCGCTGCCGCCGCCACCACCTTGTGACTGGCCGTAGCCGCTCTGTGATGACTGACCATATCCGCCTGTTTGTTGTTGCTGTTGTCCATCTGTCTGTCCATAGCCACTTTGACCACCACTCTGATCATAACCGGGTGCAGACTGACCATAGCCTGATGTTGCTGACTGCTGTCCATACCCCCCGGTCTGTTGACCACCAGCACCCTGGCCATAACCACCAGAGCCTACCTGGCCTTGTTGTCCATATGAAGATTGCCCTAGATGAAGCAATGGAGAAATGGCATGAATAACTGGCATACTACTGGATGTAGTACGTACCTGACACATTCATCTACAAAGCAAAGCATAAAGCAGATGAGAGTGTGCAACCGATAGTGGTTATTGGCAAACATAGATGAAAGGTTATGACACAATTCACTTGTTCCCCATAACACTTGGATCATTGTGGTGCTAAGCAGTGACAGGACGTGGTTTGACTACTGATGAGTCAAACTTCATTTTTGAAATCTTGGATTACAAAGAGCAGGGTTCAAGCCAGATTTGGGGCATGTATTTTGGTAAATTTTAAAACCATGAAAAAATGAAATCAGTAGAGTCTATTTTTACACAATAAAGAGTGAGATCTATTATGTGTTTGCAGAGGGAATTCTGCATGTAAATTAGCCACCACTGTCTGCTCCATATGCAAGGGAGAACTCATGAAAAGGGAAGAGTTTAACCTTTTCACCACCATAGGTTTTATCCAAACCCATTGTTATCAATGGTGATTTTGGGGTGAACAGGTTGATGCAGTCACACAGGTTTCTCTTCACAATCTGGTGCCTATTTTTAACTATGGAAATATTCAAACGTAGCATTACCTTGAAAGCCGAACATTGATACCCCTGCGGACATAATGACAAAATATGGTGTTACTGTTTAGCTACTTGTGTAATCTGACGACTGAGTTACAGCCTCTGCAAAACACCATGTCCTCGTTTTCATTAGCTGATACATTTCACGGTTGCTTTGCAAGTCACCATGAGAGCCAGCCAGCCAAGCAGCATTGGTACATATCAGCATGGAGGCAACGAAGCTGCACTTTGACCAATTACCAATTCATCTGAATGAAGCTAATCATGCCTGCTTGCTTGCATTTCTTTTTGAAACTACACTACTCCTCTATCACACTACGAATACTGTCAACCTTTTCACTTCAATAACAGTACTGTTACTGAATTTCCACACATTTTAATACTTTTTACCAAAATGTTTAGCCTAGAGGCAATAACTTTTATTGAAGTACAGTTGTGAAACCTTTCTATTAAAGACACCTTCAGGAATGGAAAGTGTCCTTCATATAGAGGTGTCCTAAATAGACAGGTAAAATTCTATTCAAAGGGTAACTTTGGGTTTGATAAATCTGTCCTTAATAAAGAGGTGTCCATAAGGACAGGTTTCACTGTGAAGTCTGATTTTCCTCATTGCAGTGAAAAGGTCAACATATTCTGCTGTGAATTTGCAAGATGTTAAATTTAATTCCTACCAGGCTGACTGCCTTGGTTGTAACTTTGCTGCTGTGTACCATAACCACTCTGAGCAGGCTGGCCATAGCTGGCAGTACCAGTTGTTGCACTTCCAGTCTGTGAATAACTAGTTCCTGTTTGACCATAGCTGGACTGGTCATAGCTTCCGGCACTTTGTTGACCATATCCCTAAAGATGAAAATTTAACAACTGAACTAAGAAAATGTGTTCATTCTATCTGCACAGTGCATCATGTTGGTCATCTCCTATTTCAAGCAATCTTTTCATAGACAATAACCATACAAAAGATACATTTTCATTACAAAAGAACATACAATCCATTTATGTATCATTATGAAAATTAGCCAATCCTGTGGTTTTTCCTTGCAGTGGAGAACACTTTGACCTTTATCATAAATGACAAGCCTTAGTCTTCGATTTCTTATGTTGGTATGTATTATTCAAATGTTACAGTAACATGCCTTGGGTAAAAATACAAGACAAGTGTCCATGTGCAGGACTGACACAAATGCATGTTTTCACAAAACTGTGATGTGTCATTAAAGCCTATACTAATAACATATATCAAGTGTTTTTGCTAAGGTTTGGGTACATAGGTAAATGATTTGGGTATCCAAGTACTATTTCTATACTGAAGTCCCTATTCTCAGTGCATTGATATTCTGAGGTAACCCAGTACCATGACAACTGAAACCCGTAAAATTCACCAAGGTACCGCCCTTTACAAAACCATTGATATTGTATATTATAATTGCCATGTTACATTAGAAATACACTTAGTTAGCATGAAACTTCAAGAACTACCACCAGATCATAACATTCACCTAACAGATACACAACAAATCAAACAAGATCACATCTTACCTGTTGTGTATAACCACCTTGTCCATATCCCCCAGCTGCAGTCGGTTGCTGGCCTTCTGGTTGTTGATAGCTAGCTGCAGCTCCATATGAACCATAGCTTTTGTAAGATAAGGAGAACATAAATATCAAGTTCAAATATGCTCACAGAAATCTACAGCGTGACGGTCTCAAAGGGTACAATAACCAAGTCATGTAGGTGAAGAGTTACAACCAACTTTCTCCCCATTAAAATTCTTCGTTTTAATAACATTGCATCATATGTTTTAAGTTTGTCAAGCTTGATATCTCTTGTTGTGGTTTGGTATTAGCACAGACACGTCGATTGCGTTCATTGAGTGTGTTTCTGGGAGCCGCCATTACCGGAAGTTGGTAATGGCGGCTCCAAGAAATGTTTTTGGAACGCGATCGACGTATTTGAACAAATACCAAACCCCATACATGACAAGGTTAGTGTAGTATAGTGTTTAATCTTCAGTAATGATAAATCAGTATGACCAAATGCAGTAAATATATGGGATTTTACATCAAAATGCCGTGCCATGTGGAGCGTGCTTATTTTGTATGCTTCAGGGCCTTCGGCATTGTAGCTCTACTGGTTAGCGACGTCGCAAAAACCAAAACTCACCGACCGCCTCACCGTAGAGCTACAATTTTTCAGCTACCTGCATGACGTGCATCTGCCTAGTCAAGATGGACACAGTCATGTCTATCTTGACTATGCAAAGAAACCATTGAGAGTCATACAATTATGACACAATCAATAATTACATTTATCACAATTCATAAAAGTCTACATTGGGCATGTTGGTGTAAAAATCTGCGGTTAATCTTTTCTCGTTCGAGTAATGCATCGTGCAGATCTCGGCCAACCGTCAATGATCACGTGATAGCGAATTTAACTACACATAGTATGACATACAGCCAGATTACAGACAGTATATTGAAAAAATTCTTTGTAAATTAAGTACAAAACAATCAGCACGATGCATAAAATGGATATCCTTAATTTTTCACGGTTTGAAAAGTTAACAACTTGGAAATTAAATTCGGAGACATAAATTTTCGAATTTGACTAGAGTGAAAAATGAAATCTAAGAGATGCTTTTCAGCCTAATGGCGGCGTGTATGCCAATTTTGCGGTCTGAAGATTAGTTCGATAAATCTCACCTTTGTTGAGCAGCGTAAGCGGCCCCGTACTCTGTAAGTGTAACATACAACATCTTTATAATTAATGAAATCGATAAAGGACAGACTTCGAAGCAAAAATTCAAAAGACGTCATATTTCTATGACACAAGAGTGAGGGACTGGGTAAACTAAGGCCACGAAAACGGAAAGCTATGCATGTACAACCCACGCGATGAGTACAGTACACAAAGGACGGAAAGAATCGTGCAGAAAATGCTATTTTCCATGAAAATCCTAAACTAGATTAAGCCTCATACGTAAATATGAGATAAAACTAACAGTCTCTCACGTAAAAATAAAATTAAGACGTGTTTCTGACTAAAACATTGAGCAACTTACGTGCATCGGATCCAGGTTGTGCCATTTTTTCTCATGAAGCGTGACTCTTTGCTGGGGGTCTTGCTGATGACGCGTCAAATTTCAGAATTCAGACGTCGAGGGCGCTTTTATATCCAAATGCTGGACGGCCAGCGCTGCAGCATTGGTCATCGCTGGAAGTGATGTAGAAGCCCTCGGAATTGGCCCGTAAAAGTCCTCGGAATTGGCCTGTAAAAGTCCTCGGAATTGGGTTTAATGTGTTCAATTTTATCAGATTATTGTATATCAAATATAACCGTGAAAGGTCTGTTTATTTGCTGTCTTGGACACTTTAAAAACACATCATGATAATATCAAAGGAATATGCAAATGATCACTTGGTCCCATCTGAAGTTTTGTAAAATACGGAACATATTATCGGTTTATTAAAAGGTATGGACCATAGAGTCTATGGTATAATGAGCCTCAAGAACAAATATCCAGGGTCTACAGCTTTTGCACTGTTCCTTTGGCCTACCACATGTGGGGGTTCATTTGAAGCTTATGGAGTAAATATTGTTAAAATCAGGAATTTTACTTTCCCCACGGAGATAACACGGGATGGTTGATGGCAGCCATTTCAAATTTCATATATTAGTAAATATCATAGGGTCATAGGGCGTTATCAGTCATAGCAAGAGTGTAAAAAATTAATAAATTTATCATTATGAATACTGTCCATAAAAATTATATATTTCTGTCATTATCGTGTACTTCCAAAAGAACCCTACTGCACTAAAATCCAGAATGACGATTAGTTTTCATGCCAAATTCACGCAGTTGTACTACAGACCCTGTTATCTGTAGCACAGACCCTCAGAAATATGGTCAATATAGTTGCAGCAGTAGCATTGCATGGTACCTTGATGCTTGTGGTCACTTACTGCCTTGGCAGACTCTGTTTAGAGAGTCTGCCAAGGCAGCACTGTGACCTTGTATAAAGTTACTGCACAATGCTGCTGCAACTATTATTTGAGGGTCTGTGCTACAACTGTGTGAATTTAGCATAAATACTGATCATCATTTAGGATTTGAGTGTTGTAGGTTACTTTTGTAAGTATGACAGAAATATTATTTTTTTATCAAGAATATTCATACTCGTAACAGGGTCTGTAGTACAACTGTACGACTTTGGAATGAAAACTGATCATCATTCAGGATTCAAATGCTTTAGGGCACTTTTGTAACTATACAATAATGATAAATATTTAATTTTATAAACTATTCATAATCATAAAATTATTAATTTTTTTACACTCTTGGTATTACTGATAATGCCTTGTGCCCCTGTGTAAATATTGGATATATTGTTTCTCTGGTACTATAATATACATGATAACCACCACCCGTTTTTACTCTTGATTTTAAACTACAGCGGCGAGAGTTTACTTGAGAAAATTTAGGCAAAATTAAGTTTTTATTTCTGAGGTGTTAGCCAACTTCAAAGGAAACATATTTTACATGCAAATTGAAGTTTGAATGGAATTCTACCAAACAATGACAGTTTGGATACGAATACAAACAAAAATTTGATATTAGAATTATGTTCATGGTACAAGTTGGAAATACCACTCATTGTGGGTATAAAAGGAAATCTTGCACTTTTGATCAGAAGCTTGTATCAATCATTTGGCTGCAACATGGTATTTCCTACACTTAAGATCTATTTACTTTGCCAGTTGTCAGGGCCCTTTATCCTCTATGTCATACAAATATCAGGGCTGGTTATTCTGCAATTATGTCAACAGCTGCTGGAGCCATCTGATCCTGCCACTTCATTCAGTTGCCAAGGCCATTGGTTCTGCAATAATGTAATACAGCTGCCTGGGTCATCAATCCTGCTACTTACACAGCTACCAGGGTCATTGATTCTGCCATAATGCCATACAGCTGTCAGGGCCATCAATCCTGTTATGTTATACAGATGTCTGGGCTATCATTATAATCCTGCTATACCATACAGCTATCAGGGCCACTGATTTTGCTATCTCACACATATGTCTTTTCTGACTAAGGGAGCCGTCATTATTTACGGCCTGGGGGGGGGGGGGTCGGAGGAATTGCTTTCGAAACTCCAAAATTTCGAGTAACCCCCCCTGCCAACCATGACGTGTTTGAGTAACCCCCCTCTCTGCTACAGAAAATTTGAGTGACCCCCCCCCCAAAAAAAAAATTGGGAAAGTTAAATATCTATACAGTAAAATGGATTGCTGCTGCGACAGGCCCTGTACAGACCCTGATAAAACCCTGTGGTATAGGTCTCTGTCGGAAGGAGGTTCCAATTGCTGTGGCAGGGGCTGATGTACAGGTCTGTATCCAGTGCTCTGGTGACATGCAGTTATTCTGTAGGATTTTTTTTTCAAGAGGGGGGAAGATGTGGTGCAAAAGCACCACAAGAGACCGCATAAGCGGTCACGGGGGGAGGTCAGGAGGGGGGTGTCCCCCCTCCTGACATTGGAGCTTTTGAAAAATAGAGATTAAAATGGTGTTATTTGGTGGCACTTGGGGAGTATTTTTTTCGTATAAAAAACTCAAAGGAAAATAAATCTGAGACAGTATTCCAAAACTTATATTTCAGTTCACAGAATTCAATTATATTTTTTGAAACCGAAAAAATAGCGACAGACATACATTTATTCACATTTATTATTTATTATTATTTTCCTGCAATGAAAGATGGGTTTGTTGTCAAGGCATTCAACTGGTTTTAAACTTTATAGCATCAGAATAAGCTTGCTTTACACATTTTCCCCTATCGGTAACCTATACAATGTAGAATATAGAAAGCAGACGTTTCTCATGAATGATCAGGCAAGTATATCAATCTTCAATTAGGAAATACTGAAAAATGTACTCAGTACTAGCCTCTAACATAAGGCTTGTCACGTCGAATAGCTGATCATTCTCGTCTGAAGATCACAATAACGTGAAACACATAGTGTAATGAGATTTTAGTTTCTACTTGAAACCACCTGTATTTGATTTATATATATATATATATATATATATATATATATATATATATATATATATATATATATATATATATATATATATATATATGTATATATTGTGTGTGTGTGTGTGTGTGTGTGTGTGTGTGTGTACACAAATACCGGGTATGAATATACATATCTTTACTATTATTGTTGTATTAATTCGTAACTCCACTAAATGCTTCAATACATGTCAACAAAATTGAGTAGCCCCCCCTTGCTTGTTCTCCACTTTTGAGCAACCCCCCCTTGTAGCTTTTGATTTTTTGAGTGACCCCCCCCTCAGATTCCTCCGACACCCCCCCCCAGGCCATAAATAATGACGGCTCCCTAATCTCATATAATCTAGTCAGAATTTTTACTCAAGATGTGTTTATTGCAAACAGAAACTCGTTATTTGCTATCCTTATCATTCTAAATTCCATGCATGTACTATTTGAAGACTCAACAAAAAAAGAAATAGATTTTGATAAAATACACATCAAGGCAAAAGTTTTTGACTGATATCAGTTTAATTTTCAAATATTGAAATTCATGTTTCCATACACCATCAAATATAAAGACACTTGCATCCTTGGAGGGATATAACATTATTACGACAAATCTTGAACTCTTTTTGGTGCCACTGTAAGTAATCAGTTATAAAAAGCCTTCCAAAAATTAAGAGAAAACACAAAATACCGTCATGGACAGTGTGCTCATATTTGGTTTGAATTGGTCCATCAAGAAATATCTAAACAAGAAAAACAAGAATGACAAAAGTAAATAAGGTCTGAAATTTTAGGTACTGGAGGTCAACTTTAGGAACATGCGTAGCAGAAGAATGTTTCAACACAGTCCTTCATGGTTTCAGCAGGTCTGCCAATATGTATCAGTTTATGAACAATGACAGGAAATGACTCAAGGTCAGTGGAGTAGCCTGTTTCAGTCACTGCCACCACTCCTATACATAATAGGTACACTGCATACAAATAGGTTAGAGATTACAGAATCTCCAACTCAGATATGTGGGCTGTTTCAGTTAATGCCACCACTCCCTCACATTTTCAGGATTTCCCCTTTTTCTTAGCTCATATTGCATATTTTTGACACTGACATGTTCATTTGAACAACGTCACATCTCAACCCCTGGGTCTACCTGTACACCAAATACTGTGATGGTAGGTGTGGCGGTTTGGGAGCTTTTGCGTGTGACGGACATTCATCCACACATCATATATACATACATACATACATACATACATACATACATACATACATACAGACGCCACAAACTCACCATATAAGCTCTTTTTGGTATTTATATACATACCAAATATGAGCTAAAATTCATTTGTAAATGACACAAAAAATATTTGATAGAGATATTTGGGTAATTTGAGGGTTTTTGGTTGAATGTCATATGCACATCTAATTTACTGCAGTTTGGCAAGTGTGCCCTCTAGAGTTCAAACAACGTAGTGGCACTGTTCTCAACCTTGTCACTTTCTATTGTTGATGGATCACTCTATTATATAGGGGGGGGGCATAATGTACTATACTTTTTCTAGACAATATATATTTTCTGGAAAAAATTCAAAATGAACATAAACAGTTTGGCGAATTGTTGACAAAGGCCATGACCATATATTATCAAAATTGTCATAAATGTCACTGTGACATGAAAATAAAGTTATCTGAAAGGATGAATTTTTGTTCCAGACAATAATTACAGTAATCACTTCGATAAAATCCTTTCAAGACTTTTATCCATTTTGTGACATGAAAACCATTACAAATACATTTTTAAAACATCAACAACAAAAATGGTTACATTTTAAACACAGTGCAGTAAACAATTCTTTATACAGCCAATTCAATGAATCATGAAAATTTGATAACAAGAAAGGCACTCATCTATTTAACATTTTTAAGAAGTGATCTTTCAATTTTGTCCTGCTGACTGTCTTCCAACATGATATACGCAAGACAGTAGGAAGCGCTAGCTTATCCTCTCAATCAGTAAAAAAATATTCACTTTATATCATAATTTTTTTACAAGAAGTTGCCATTTAAAAATTTTGGCACACAAATAATTGAAAAAACATAATAATATCAATTATAGACATTGACTCATCATGTAGTCTGTTCCTTTGTCACTTCAGATTAATCAAATAATTTTGTGTTTTGATATTACACACTGAGCATTGATTTGAAATTATAGCAAAATTCTAAACTCCTAAATGTACCAGGAACAACTTTTTAATTGTCAAACATCCTGTGTCTTGAGATCAAAGTGCAATGCACAAATGGATTATACAATATAAATAGATTTACATTACAGACATACAAAAGTACATAAACATAACGGTATGTTGCTGCATCAGTGGCGAAAGTAATACCGTAAATTTCTCTATGTCACAGTTGTGCTAGGAAAATATGTAAGTTTGAAATCCTAGCAGTCATTATTTGTATATGATAACAGTTAATTGGTTTACAAAGTGATTTCTTTATTTCCTGTGAATATTTTAGCCAATTCATGAAGTTACATTAAGGTAGAACACGCCACAGGGACAGATATTCAGATTCTCAAATTTCTACAATTCTTTTCTAATCTACCAAATTTCATTTTTTCCCATAGAGTTAACACAGGGATGGTGGCCATTTTGAATTTCAAATATCGCATTGGTTAATTTGCATCACTAGTTGCATGGTGACCCCTGATTTTTATTGTTGATTTGGTATGAGAAAGGTTGACGGTTTCAGTGAGGAAAGTTTGAGTAAAAGTTATAAGTATTTCACTTTCGAGGAGCATACTACCGTTATTTGATGACAAAAATATTTCATGGTAACCATGTTTGCAAAAAAGAAAAAAAGAAATTTGCATGACCTCATTATTTTTAAAGGGACAAAGTTGCCCATTTTTCATGAAATTTGTTTGATACGAGATACTATTCATATTGTTTGACATGTTAAAAGATACTGAGTGAATGGGTGCACATTCGACCCAGGTTTTAGACACGATACATGAAACAAACGCAATAATGAGTTAATGGTTATGACCAGTAATTCATTCTCGCAATGGTTTCATTTAATTTGTCTAAAACCGGGGTTGAATATATACATGGTCACCCATTTGCTCAGTATCTTTCAACATGTCAAACAATATTCATAGTATCTCATACCAAACAAAATGTATGAAAAATGGGCGACTTTGTCCCTTCAAACCAACCAAAAGACGAGAAACGTTTCATTTTTTTTGGCCTAAAATAATACCTGTTTGCTAATCATACACTACATATATGAGATACTGAATTCAGATGAACTCTGAGCTCATTAACACCATAATACACCATCAGCTATATTCTTTCCTGCACTTCAAAGTTTGCAAAGCTCTGATAGGTTCATGAGTACCATAACAACTGCACACAGATGGTGTCAAGAACATACAAGTGGCTCACTATAAGGCCAAACAAAAAAAACTGTGCTGTTCTGATAACTCGACCTACCCTATTTTTTACCCACTGACCCTCGACTTTTTAAGAGCTATGTAGACGTGGAAGTGAAAAAAAGAAAAAACCCGCAAAATCATGCACGCAAGAAATAAATAGAAGATCACCCGAGAACTAGCACAAAACCTATGACATCATTCATTGTTGCCAATAGGTTACAATACACACCTGGGGATATGCACAAAGTGTACTGTATTACGTATGTTTTGCAAATGTGATCACGGCAAAGAAAGATCGTTGTTGTCTGCTGTAAATCAGAAACGGACTTGCGAACAAATTTTTGAGAAAAACGACCAAGGATTTTTCTCAATGTAAAAAACACTCCACCCGACTTCAGTTTGCCAGTATCGCAGCTGGGCCATGGTTTGCTGCAGTTTTGTAGCCCCGCAAATCCCCTTGAAGATTTTTTGTGTTGGGGAGAGGCACACCTCCCCAACACAAAAAATCTTCAAGGGGAGTTGCGCGGCTACGAAACTGCAGCAAAGCCGTGGTTTGAATGCTACAATGAACTTCAACGTGAAATAAATTCACTCAGTGACCGTGATTCACTTTTATTTTGAGCGACTGCGAAAGTTGAGGAATTATGAGAGCCAAGAAAACTGTTGATGCATTTCAAATTCTGATAGCGGGTGACAGCGGTTGTTTGCACCACCCATGGACGTAACCATGCACCACCGAAGAGAAGCAGGTCTAATGAAACTGGACTGTGCTTTAACAGTGCAAGTTGCTGTCAAAGAATTATGATTCAGACAGTTCAGTTTCTATGACATTCAAACAGACATACAATCTGATGATGGAACTGTTAGCAGCTGCAGGGTTTGAACCCCTGAAAATGCGTATTTAAATATAAAAATATTTTGTAAAAAATTCCTACTGACCTACCTACCCTAATTTAGAAAACCATGTTATCGGAACAGCACAATTTTTTTTGCCTAGGAACCTCAGAAATCAAATTAAAATTGAAACACTGATTTTCATGCTACTTTTTAAAATATTCCTACCGGGTATTTTTCATGATGCTTTTATCTGAGCTGTGAAAAAATATGCCATGAATATTTCAATAAAAAAATTTAGACAAAATGTTTTGAAGGACATCAATGTTACTTTCATTAATATTTTAAGTGATGTATTGAAACAGTCCTGTATCTTGACAATGTATGTCTTGAAATCCAATTACAATGAAAACAACAATACTTTAGGAAAATAATTTTTTCCTTGTGCTGTGTACAAATATAATAAAATACAGTCATATCATACATGTGAATGTCACATTTTAAAAGTACATTACAGCTATGTAACATTTTCAAAATATGGTACAGCCATGTAACATTTTAAAAGTACGGAACGGCCATGTAACATTTTCACAGTACGAAACGGCCATGTAACATTTTCAAGTACGGTACAGCCATGTAACAATTTAAAAGTACGGAACGGCCACGTAACATTTTCACAGTACGAAACGGCCATGTAACATTTTCAAGTACGGTACAGCCATGTAACACTTTCAAAGTATGGTACGGCAATGTAACATTTTCAAGTACGGTACAGCCATGTAACATTTTCAAAGTATGGTACGGCCATGTAACATTTTCACAGTACGGAACGGCCATGCTGATCAATCTGAAAAAACAGGGTTTCATATCCTGTCTCACTTTTCATTCATTGTTTTATCAAAGAAATTAAACCTATCTTCAGATAATTCTGTGAATATTTTTAAAAGCACATCATAACCAATAGTTTATGCCAATAAAAATTCTATTCTACCTGATAATAAGCCGCACACAGAGTTTTTGCCGAGGTAACAGATGAATATGAATGGTTTTGGAAATCCTGACATTTTTACTATTCCATAATATCATAATAAATGTGATTGTTTTGGTACCATAGGGAAACCAAGTAACCTTTACTGGTTTGCTGTCATGAACAGAAAGACTACGTACACAGCATGTATTGAGACACATCACTCCCTGTAGGCTATTACAGATATATAAACATCTCTAGGTTTTCAACTCTTTCAAGATTCAAGCCATGCTGTTCAAAGTATAGCACTGACATGGTCTATTATAGGCTATGACATGTATACATGTAACAACACAGACATGACAGGACATGCCAGTTCAATCACATACCCATTCCTCATAGCTGATAATTGGACGTTCCTATTTCCATTTTTCAATACATCATCCAGGGTCTGATGATTAGCAGCTTGTAAAAAGTAACTTGCCAGATCACATTTTTTGTGGCAAACCAATGTCAACATTGCTCAATCAACTGTCAAATGTACACTTCACATTTGGTCTCCTCTCAGAGTAGAAGACATGTCCAAATTCCTCGACTTACGGTATAATTCCCATGCATTTCAATTCAACACATTAGATGAAGTCTCTGAAAGCATTCTATGTTCATAAAATGTCATATCAATTATTTCAAAATATCCTATTCAAGTGTGAACTCAGACAAATTACAGAGATATAATGCATGCATAATTTACAGTTAGTTGAAAACATCAGTAAAAACTATTTACATCCATTCCAAATTGGTGTTCTTGGAAAGACAAAAATTTAGCTGCAATTTCGTCACTCTGAACACCTTGTTATGAATACATGCTACATAAGCTTTTCCTTAATATCAGATATGAAATGAATTCTTAAAAATTAATATAAAACTCTGGACTTTGTGTATCCTTTCTTGTGGGTGTTGTACTTCAACAGCTGTTATCACTCATGTTATTTATTATCATTTGTTTTCATCCACTATATCTTATTACTTGTCTGTGGCAAGTGATTTCATTTCATCACTCAGTACTTTGGTCACCTTCACAGCTTCTTTGGCTTTCTCAGCACCCATTAAACTTAGTGCCAATTCTGCAGCGTTTCTCACATGGGAAATGGCATCATTACGCCTGCATTGCAAAACAAGTGAAAATATCAATTAACCCATGGATTTTGTATTCATTTGTAGAAAATAAATACGATGAAAGGCAATTTTACCCAAACAGATGAGACAAACCAGTTCAAGTAAATACCTTGAGCTTATGTACGTAAAAAGGCTATAGATACCTAATACATATAGAAACCATGGCAACATCAGGTAATCTGAACTAAGAATCCATATTTCTAAGAACCTTTGCCATGTTAAGCAAGGTCACTTCTTAAGACAAATTGATATTTTAACAGAATATGAGGAAATTGATGCTTGAAATTTATAAATGCAAATTCTATCAGCTGTTCAATTTCATTTCATTTAGTCTTGACAGTAAGTATTACCGGTAATGGATAGCAGACATCTGGTCAAAATTAGTGCATTCAGTATTGATGTAAAGCCTTTACAGAAAGTCATGAAATGTGAAAACAAGCTAATAATTACACATGCACACAGACATTGTGGTAGCAATGGCAACTTGTCCATAATATGCACTAGATATTATGTGTACAGGAAACAGGAGATAGCTTCACAATGCTTTCATTGTTCTTGATAAATTATGATACTAGTACACCGTTGTGATACTGAGAAGACAATATCAACAATATCAAGTCTGTTCACTTCACATCATGGTGGTCATTCACCATCAAGGTGTTAACAGGCTTTTCTTTAATGGAAATGGTAGCCATAGGGTGTGAAACCTTCAACTGTAAATTTCAGTTGCATGAAGTTCACAACTGTAGTAGTAATCTGGCTTGTCTGAACAGCTTGAGTTCAAGTATCCAGAACATAACTCTTACCAGTTACCATGGTTGCGGTATTAAGAAAGTGAAGTCAAGGATGAATGAATTTTAACGTTGAACGTATAAATATTATTGGAACATGTACATGTAAACACTGCAATTATCTTTACCAAAAAGCAAAAGTCAGCAAATATTTCTGAAGTGATAATTTTTGTATGGAGTACTTTTACAATCACATTCAGATATTGCTAATACCTGGGGGATGTGATAAAACTGCAAAGTACTTGCTTACCAAAGATCCACAATATTTGGGACAGCGGATTCAACTTGCAAATGCCCGAGGGAAAGACATGCACTTTCTCGTACCAGGCGATCTTCATCACCAAGAAGCTTTATCAGTCTATCCACGATCTTTCGATTTGTTTTCCCTTGCAATGAAAATGAAGACAAATTGATTAGTAGCAGTAGTGTGATGAGTCAAGCAATTCTCTCATTTAGTAAATGTAGTGTACATGTCCTCAACGTGAAAAGAAATTTGTTCAATGCAGGCATAAAGTAGATGGCTTGTACAAGATCTTGTGCCCTGTCATCAACACTATGTACATGCTTAAAACACTGTCATCATGCAGCCTTTATCATGCCAATTTGTTTGTGTGATGTGGAAACACAGCCAACCAGATAACTGCTACACTCTGGTATTAAGTCATATGACCCTTGATAATTACCAATCAGTGAGTTGGAGACAATCCTATCATAGCTTAATATTTTACAATATTTAAGAAAATGATCAATGGAAAGAATTCTGAGACTAAACCCCAAATTCATTCTCAATGTATCAACAACTATCAGTGTTAGAAATGACAGCATAACTTTCTCTGATACCTCTCATACCATTTAGAATAACAAAATGCACATATTCACATTTCTGGAAGTGACAATTTGTCAGATTATATCACAAATTGAATTGAAATGAATTGATTTCACCAGAAATATATGAACATAATATTACCAGTACATGAGGCAATCTGCAGTGTTTTATCCAGAGTGCCAAATTGTGCGAATCCCCACATATTTAAACAACATCCCTACAAGCATGTCTCGCTCAACTATGAGATCTCTCGATATTGATATACAGAGAATATTGATAGTGGCATTAACATCATGATTACTGCTTCTGAAGTAACATCCCATAGTTGATTAAACCCACTATCTGTAGCAATGGTAAAGTGATTAAACCCACTATCTGTAGCAATGGTAAAGTGATACAAGCTTCCTATCTCAGAAGATGTGATAAACCTAGACTATCAACTACAGTTTGCCTCTAGAGTGCAACACTGTGTTTGAACCCACATGAATGAAGAATAGGTGTGTAGCCTTCTAATATATGACATTTACTGGCTGGAATAGAGCAAGAAACAGGAGTGTCTTTTATTTGATATTTGATCAATGCCCTAACCCTAATTTGCTAATACATTGAAATATCTTAATTTACATAACATAAATTCTACATATTTACAATAACAACATAAATGATACCCCCATATGAGAAAATCAGACATACCCACTGGTCAATCATCAAGAAGGTGAGCTTTCAGAATTTTTATGATTACAGTTTGATATTGCAAGAGAGCCAGTATCAGTGGTAGGTAACTGTGTATATTACACCATTCTTACTTTGTGTCAAATTTATTGTGGATATTTAAAATATTGCTGAGAGGACATTATTGGATTTTAACCTATTTCTAAGCCACCATTTGCGTGATTTGTCTATGAGATCTTCGAATTATCATGGAATTTGCTTTCTGAGCATTTACTGTAAGCTTATTTGTTAGACGCCACAGAAATATGAAAATATTATTTTTATGCTTGAATAGCTAAAATTATAAGGGAAAAATTTATATCTACCAGGTTAAATATAGAGCCATTTACACAAAACTTGAACAATTTTCATACATAATCCTAACCTATATGGCCGCATGGAAAGAGAGGTATGGACAGGTTACATATTAAGATTATTGCTGCTTGTAGATGATTACAGGAAATGACTAGATGGCTACTCACTGATATATGGCACTTTAGACACTTGTACACATGTACAAGCGACCTAGCGGCCGATTTAGCTCCGCTGTGTTTATGTAGAGAATAACTATATTTGACACATGTTGATGAAGAAGGGTGGAAATCTTTGATAGCTCGATGCAGTGGCCAGAAAAAAGTGGCTAACATAAGCTGCAAAAATACGCAATTGAAGATTTCATCATACTTTGAATGTATCACACAGGATCATCCCTAAGAACATGTCAACCAAAGCTATCTGATGAGTAGTTTTTGAGAATAAATTTTTTGACCAAAAATGGCAACAATTGCCCCCAAAAGTAAAAATTGCAGATTTCATCATAACTTTAAAAGATCAAATTAAGTTCATCTATAGAAACCTGTATACCAAATTTCAAAGCTGTTAGACAAGTACTTTTTGAGAAACGCATTTTTTGACCAAAAATAGAAAAAAATTGCCCCAAAAATTCAAAATTGCAGATTTCATCATTATTTCAATACATATCATTCAGTTCATCTATGGGAACCTGTATACCAAATTTCAAAGCTATCAGATGAGTAGTTTTGAATATACACATTTTTTGACCAAAAATGGCAAAAATTGCCCCAAAAATACAAAATTACAGATTTCATTAGAAATTCAATATGTATTACTTAGCTCATCTGTAGAAACCTGTATACCAAATTTCAAAGCTATCAGACCAGTACTTTTTGAGAAACACATGTTTTGACCAAAACTGGTAAAAATTGCCCCAAAATTACAAAATTGTAGATTTCATCATACTTTCAATAACTATCATTTAGTTCATCTGTAGGAACCTGTACACCAAATTTCAAAGCTATCGGATGAGTAGTTTTGGAAATACACATTTTTTGACCAAAAATGGCAAAAATTGCCCAAAAATACAAAATTACAGATTTCATCAGAAATTCAATACATATTACTTAGTTCATCGATAGAAACCTGTATATCAAATTTCAAAACTATCAGACCAGTACTTTTAGAGAAATACATTTTTTGACCAAAAATGGCAAAAATTGCCTTAAAAATGCAAATTTGCATATTTCTGCACAATTTGAACAAATCTGAAATAGATCATCCCTAGGGACATATGTACCAAATATCAAAGCTATCTGACTGGCAGTTTTGAAGAAGAAGATTTTTAAAGATTTTTTACCAGAAATGACAAAATTGCCTTAAAAATACAAATATGCAAATTTCGCCACGATTTGAACAAATCTGACTGAAGTCACCCTAAGCAAACTGCATATCAAATTTCAAAGCAATGGGACAAGCGGTTTCAGAGAAGATGATTTTTTTACCAAAATCACCAAAAAATGCCCCAAAAATACAAATATGCAAATTTCACCACGATTTGAACAAACTGAAGTGAGGTTACCTTAAGTGAACTGCATATAAAATTTCAAAGCAATTGGACTTGCGGTTTCAGAGGAGAAGGCAATTGTTGACGGACGACGACGGACGACGACGGAAAATCAACCTATTTGATAAGCTCCGCGTCGCTGACAGCGGAGCTAATAAAAGCTCAGAGTATAATGTCCTTGAACCATGTTTTTACAAAAAACAATAAAAGATATATCTGATGACCAAGATGGACTAACTGACTAATGTTCAGAAGTCAATCATTTTGTGACAAATTTGTCTACTTGTCAGTTTGGACAAACTCAAATAATCTCAAAGTAGTTTAGCCACAAATGATAAACCTGTTATTCAACATACCTGTCCTACCCAGTGAAATGATAAACCTTTTATTCAACATACCTGTCCTACCCAGGGAAATGGCTGCAACAGCTCTCATGTTTGGATCTTGGTCATCAAGTAGATCCAACAGAGCTGTTATGACAGATGGCGTTCTAAATGTACCTGAAAAATACAGAGAGATTTCAAACTTTGCATGTTAGTTGTCAAAGAGATTTTGAAATTACGAGGATAAACTTAATTGATTCATAAACTTTTGTCGTTTGCACCATCCCTAATTTTGTGTTTTGAACTTCTTTCTCTTAAAACAAAAGTATAAATGATATGGAATTCCTTTAAAATTAGACATCTCACAGTTTAATACTATTACCGATACACAATAATCATGGAAATGAGTGTATTTCATCATAAACTATCGATGACCATCAGAAGATAATTTCACAAGCTTATCTTATCATTGATTGATAAGCTTACTTAAGTTCTGAATGGCATCCAGTCTGACTGTGCTCTCCATATCAAAGACCTCCCTAATGGCAAAGCTTCCAACTGCGTAGTCTTTTAATCTTTCATAGAAGCTGTCAGGATCACCCTGCTTGTCTCCACAAAATGAGTCGTAAGTCTTCTTCTGTATTGTCTTTGAAAGTTCCAGTACATCTTTGTAAATCAGATTCATCAACCAACGTGTTTTATCTTCAGGAAACTCTGTTGCTAGTCTATCTTCGTACTCAGCAATAAACTTCTCTCTAAATTCTATCCACGCAACTTCCGTAGTGTTGCCGAAAGTTCTCTCCCAGAAGTCCCTGCTTCCTCGTAAATCAACTAGCAGATTTCGTCTTGATTTCTGTCTCTGGTAGTTCATTCTGAACTTTGGTGGTTCATTGTCTGTCTCTGCCAGATCACTCGCGCTCTCATTTTGATGTGCATCCAAATCTTCAATTTCTTGTTTCATGGCTGCAAGAAGTTGAGGGAAATTCTCTTGTCTGTCGCTTTGTTTCTCAAAGAATATCCAGTTCAGCTTGGCTAATGTAAGTCGCCTGGAAATCAGAATATATTTCAAGGTGATTGGAAAACAGATATCAAGCTAGGTAGTGGAGACAGGTGTATACAAAATAAATATTAGGTATCTCCCACTGGAATTATGAAAAAAAATAATAGTTTGGTTTCTTTCCCTTATATTGCCTTTTCTTTATCCATAACATAAAGTTTTTTCTAGGACAAGTAGAGTGTTCCTTCATGTTCTGAGCTCTTGACAGCTTTTTCTTTAAAAATTGTAAAAGCAAAGACTTGTAAGATTTCTGGAATGATTGTTATGTGTTTAACTCTTTTCCTGCCAAGTCCATATTTCACCACCAGGTCAAAATTAATGAAACACAACATATTCCATATGGTGTATTTTAACATAATACTGTAAATTTGAAAGCTGTTGAAAACATAAATACTGTAAACTTGATTTTTTTGGACAAAAGATGCTATAACAGACCAAACCAAATGGCAGAAAATACGTCATGTTTTGGCTCAATACAGCTTTTTACTGACTTGGCTGATGGGGAAGTGATACTGTCTGGCAGGAAAATGGTTAACTGAGCATCCATTGATGTGATAAAAAGTTAAATTCTAGTAGTAATTTTCAATCACACACTGCATAATTCAGCTAGATTTGTGGCTAAGATTTGCGTGTTAAAACTCAAAATGTCAACATATTGCTTATTGCTATATACATACCAGTATTAAGAAAAATTATTTTTGGTCAGTTTGAACATCACTCAAAAACCTTCATATCAATCCTTTTGTTCCGTGTCTGAGGTGCTGAGATTAAGGATTGAGAAAGTGAAGTTCTAAAGTTGCAAGATGGTGTGCTTTACAACATTTTCCCCAAGCATCCAAATTATAAACCAGAATTCACATGAAAATTACCTTTTAACTATTTATTTGGAAAGCAGATTCACTGACGCAGTGTTGAGCTTGTCAACTTGGCCTGTACATGCACATACGGTACTGCTTTGTCTTTGTTTGGTGACTTGAAATTTTGGACCAAAAACAGCAAACATTGCCAAAGAAATACAATATTGCAGTTTTCATCATGATTTGAACAAACCTGAGAGTGATCATCCATAGGGACATTCCTTTCAAATTTTAAAGCAATGAGATAGGTTGCAGAGATGCCTTTTTGACCAAAAACAGGAATAATTGCTCTAAAAACACAAATGCAAATTTCCCCCCTAGTTTCAACAAACTAAACTAAGGTCATCCCAAGGAACCTGCATATCATGTTTCAAAGCAATCATCACACACAGTCTAAGAGAAGATTTTTTACCAAAAAAGGGGAAAAAATTACTCCAAAAATGCAAATATGCAAATTTCCCTATTATTTGAACAAACTTGATGGAAGTCACCCCTAGGAACTGCGATACAAAGTTGCAAAGCAATCAGACAAGCAGGTTTAGAGAAGAAGATTATAAAAAATTGCTTCAATAATACAAATAATATTATGTAAATTTCACTACAACCAAGCTTGATTAAGGTCACCACAAGAAATCTGCATATCAAATTTCAAAGCAATTTGAAAATTAACATGATTATTTGACAAAAACTCTTCAAGAGCAAATTATGATGACAGCAAAATTTAACAACTTTGATTCCTTTGTTTACAAACCAAATTTTCATAGCACAAAGGATTGTACCTCATAACTTCAATTTATATGCCAAGATGTAAAAACTGTGTCCTCATGAACATTTTACATATTTGAAGCTGTCTATGAGAGATGACTGACCAATACAGCTTGACAAGGTAATATGAACTTTATACCATTTCACAAAATTAACACTTTTAACAGGAATACAGCCAGATATTTGAAATACTATCATGACAAATTCAACGATGGTAGATATCAAAGAGATACCCTGCAGTACTCACATGCCAAAGTCAAGGTATTGAGACAGCAGTGCAAACTGTTCTCTTGCTACGGGAAAGATGGCTTTGTTGGATATGTATGCAAGCGCTACTTCATCTTGACACGTCTTGCTGCTTGCTGAGTCTTTACTTAGAACTATTAGGAATACCTGGAAATAGAAACAAATCACAAAAAAAGAGATTGATGTATTAGATGTAGTGAATGTACCTATAAAATTTCAAAAATGATGTCCAATATCTGATCAGGGTTAGATATATACGATGAATCACATTTTACGACTCTGAACAGAAGAACACAAATCATTTACAAAGAGCGTAAAAAAATCCTATGCCGATGGTATGATAATTGTGAGTTTTTGGAGTTGATGCTGTATGTAATAGAGCTAACTGATACCAGACTCACAGTGGTCAATCTCTACCACTGACACCAAACTCACTAGGTCAATCTACCATTGACAACAAACTCACTGTGGTCAATTTACCATTGATAACAAACTCACTGTGGTCAATTTACCATTGATAACAAACTCACTGTGGTCAATGTACCATTGGCACCAAACTCACTGTGGTCAATCTACCATTGCCAACAAACTAACTACATGTGGTCAATCTGCCATTGGCACCAAACTCACTGTGGTCAATCTACCATTGCCACCAAACTCACTGTGGTCAATCTACCATTGCCACCAAACTCACTGTGGTCAATCTACCATTGGCACCAAACTCACTGTGGTCAATCTACCATTGGCACCAAACCTCACAGTGGTCAATCTACCACTAAGACCAAACTCACTGTGGTCAATGTACCACTGACACCAAACTCACTGTGGTCAATGTACCACTGACACCAAACTAACTAGGGTCAATCTACCATTGGCAAAGTTGGACAAACAGACAGACTGACACACACAGACTAACAGAGTGATAACATTGATATTGGCCCCCTAATGTGCCTTCGGTACACAGGGGCTAAAAACTTGTTTACATGAACAACACAATATCTGCATTTTGTCCTAAGATTATAGCTAGCTATGCAAATAAAATATTTATGAATTCATCAACAGTTTGAGTAGCTTTATAGTGAATGCTTGAAATACATAGCCTGTTGAATAATAATGTATACAGATGGTTGATAATAATGTGGTATGTAATTTAGTAAATTCTCGATGCAATGCAATGTACCAGTAGGCATATTGCCATTTATTCTAATAAGTTTTAATGCCTTACATTTTCAGTGCCTTACAATATTTGCCAATTGACATCACAAACTCGTTTTAAAGTTAATAAATATAGAATACCATACTCATAAGGGTAAAGACAAGAGCTAAGTGCTCTTTAAAACAAAACAGAACAAGAGAAAATTATGTGTTTCAACCAGATATGAACTGAAAATGCTCACGTGTTTCATTATATATTGCAGTTGTGTAAAATTGAACCTTTGCCACATGTTTACAACTTCATTGAAAGTATTATGATCAACATAATGAACAATAATCACTGCCGATTAGTTCATGAAGTATACAAATATGTAATAAGCTGAAATAAAAATATTAAAGTTCTTTGACTGCTGTCATTGTATCTCCACTTTATATAGCAGGTGTAATTACCATTGGCCAACTACTTCAAGCCATATATGCCGAGCTGTGAAAGCTCATTAGACATGCAAATTATAAATGAGCTGACATGAAAATGTGAAATGACTTTTGATATTGTTTTAACCTGGTATAATCATCAATGTACATAGCATGTTTTGCCAACTTTGATCAAGTAAATCCCAGTATATATCCCTAATAAGCAAAGTTCATTAAATATGTAAATTAGGAATTGGCTTAAGTAAAAATGCTTAATGATTTTCAATAATGTTGTATCATGGTATATGCAATAAAAGTAGCAAGTTTTGTCAACTTTGGTCAAGTCGATTCAGATATATATCCCTAATTAGGAAGGTTCTATGAACTTCATTAAATATGCAAATTAGGAATTGGCTGAAGAGAAAATGCTTAATGACTGTCTTTAATGTACATAGCAAGTTTCATCAAGTCAATACAGATAAATATCCCAAAATATGAAAATTCATTTAATATGCAAATTAGGAATTGGCTGAAGTAAAAATATGTCTTTTGACTTTCAATAATGTTATATCACAGTATCTTTGATGTATATAGCAAGTTTCAACAACTACAATCAAGTTAATTCAGATATATATCCCTAATTAGGAAAATTCATTAAATATGCAAATTCTGAATTGGCTGAAGTAAAACTGTTAAATGACTTTCAATAATGTTGTATCATAGTGTCTTTAATGTATATAGCAAGTTTCATAAATTTTGGTCCAGTCAATTCAGATATACACCCTAATTAGCAAAGTTCATCAAATATGTAAATTAGGAATTAACTGAAGTAAAAATGTTTATGATTTTCAATAATGTTGTATTATAATATCTCCAATACATGTAGCAAGTTTTGTCAACTTTGGTCGAGTCAATTCACATATATATCCCTAATTAGCAAAGTTCATTAAATATGCAAATCAGGAATTGTCTGAAGAGAAAATGCTAAATGACTTTCAATAATATTGTATCATAGTATCTTCAATACATGTAGCAAGTTTGGTCAATTTTGATCGTGTCAAATCAGATATATATCCCTAATTAGGAAAGTTCATTAAATATGCAAATTAGGAATTGGCTGAAAAGAAAATGCTAAATGACTTTCAATAATATTGTATCATAGTATCTTCAATACATGTAGCAAGTTTGGTCAATTTTGATGGTGTCAAATCAGAAATATATCCCTAATAAGGAAAGTTCATCAAATATACAAATTAGCAATTATCTTTCGTGTCACTCCTTAATATTTCCCACTGCTGATATATCTTGGTGTGATCAACATTTGTAGCAAATCTCATCAAATTGTGTGCAGTTGTTTTAATGTATATCTGTTTTCTCTAAAATCATTAATTATGCAAATTAACAAAAAGTATGCAAGCCACGCCCACCAAAACCTTTTCAGTTCTAGCCATTTGAATTCGGAAGATGTCTACCAAATTGACTGAAATACGTTCAGCCGTTTTTGAGATAATGGGGATACAGACACACGGACACACACACAGACACACACACACACACACACACAGACAGACATGGCTAAACCATATGCTCACGTGTGTGAAACCACTGTGAGCAAAAAAAAGCCGGACCTAGCGGCCGATATAGCTCCGCTGTGTTAATGTAGAGAATAACTATTTTTGACACATGTTGATGAAGAAGGTGGAAATCTTTGATAGCTCAATGCAATGGCCAGAAAAAAGTGGCTAAAATATGCTGCAAAAATAAACAATTCATCATACTTTGAATATATCACATTGGATCATCCCTAAGAACATGTCAACCAAAGCTATCTGATGAGTAGTTTTTTGAGAATGAAATTTTATGACCAAAAATGGCAACAATTGCCCCCAAAAATAAAAATTGCAGATTTCATCATAATTTCAAAAGATCAAATTAAGTTCATCTATAGAAACCTGTATACCAAATTTCAAAGCTGTTAGACCAGTACTTTTTGAGAAACACATTTTTTGACCAAAAAAGGAAAAAATTGCCCCAAAAATTCAAAATTGTAGATTTCATCATTATTTCAATAAATATCATTTAGTTCATCTGTAGGAACCTGTATACCAAATTTCAAAGCTATCAGATGAGTAGTTTTGGATATACACATTTTTCGACCAAAAATTGGCAAAAATTGCCCCAAAAATACAAATTGCAGATTTCATCATAATTTCAAAAAATATCATTAAGGTGATCTGTAGGAACCTGTATACCAAATTGCAAAGCTATCAGATGAGCAGTTTTGGAAATACACATTTTTTGACCAAAAATGGAAAAAATTGCCCAAAAATTACAAAATTGCAGATTTCATCATAATTTCAATAAATATCATTTAGTTCATCTGTAGGAACCTGTATACCAAATTTCAAAGCTATCAGATGAGTAGTTTTCGAAATACACATTTTTTGACCAAAAATGGCAAAAATTGCCCTAAAAATACAAAATTACAGATTTCATCAGAAATTCAATATATATTACTTAGTTCATCTATAGAAACCTGTTTACCACATTTCAAAACTATCAGACTAGTACTTTTTGAGAAATACATTTTTTGACTAAAAATGGCAAAAATTGCCTTAAAAATGCAATTTTGCATATTTCTGCACAATTTGAACAAATCTGAAATAGATCATCCCTAGGAACATATGTACCAAATATCAAAGCTATCTGACTGGTAGTTTTGAAGAAGATTTTTAAAGATTTTTTTACCAAAAATGACAAAAATTGCCTTAAAAATACAAATATGCAAATTTCACCACGATTTGAACAAATCTGACTGAAGTCACCCTAAGTAAACTGCATATCAAATTTCAAAGCAATCGGACAAACGGTTTCAGAGAAGATTTTGTTACCAAAAACAGCAAAAAATGCCCCAAAAATACAAATATGCAAATTTCACCACGATTTGAACAAACTTAAGTGAGGTCACCCCAAGTGAACTGCATATTAAATTTCAAAGCAATTGGACTAGCGGTTTAGAGGAGAAGGCAATTGTTGACGACGACGGACGACGACGACGGATGACGACGACGGAAAATCAACCTATTTGATAAGCTCCGCGTCGCTGACAGCGGAGCTAAAAAAGTAACAGCGTCATGACATTTACAAGCTTCCGACCAAAAGAGTGAGATTTCGATTGTAAACCCACTTTAACTTGTGATATTTCCTGTACAAGCAATCATAAAATAGAAAGTGGTCGTGTTGTAATTAAATAGCCAGAAAGAAGGACTTGGATATCACAGATGTCAAGCAAATTCTAACACTGTAATGCTGTTATCATTCTCTGACTTTCTTACAAATTGCTGATGAAAACAATCGGACATTGCACTCACTGTATTGAAACAGTCAGAACCACATCCCCACATGATTGAAGAGCTACGGCAGGATATTACACATTAAAATGAAGAAAACTAGTTGGCAGGTGTATTGTTCAAACACAACAAACTGTGAGTCATCAGAATTCACATCAATACTTCAAAGATTAGTGGCAGTCCATCATTCATATGATGTAATTTCCTCTCTACCACAGAAAAATCTCAGCCCACTCACATATATAAATAGCAATGGGAGTCAGGAAAAGTTAATATTGTAGGGTATATCAGAGCTCTGTACTTTCAGACATTCAGCAATGGCAACATACATATTAAATAATAGAACTGGCATTGTAATTTCTTAGGAATCATATGCCGTACTTGTGTGGATAAAATGATGTCTAAAGCGAAATACATATTGGCTGCCAAGTGTATTACCGATTCAACTGCAATGATGACTCTAAAATTTATCAGTGTAGAATCTTCAGATCACTTGAATTGCTCACGGCTTTTGACTTGAAGTAATCAATATTAATAAAATGTAATTTTTTGTGCACAGATACTGCTTCTTAGGAATGATATTAATAAGGATTTTACCATTTCCAAATTTAAACAAAGTGTCTGCAGTGTGTCACAGAACAGCTAACAGAGCAGAAGCAGACAGGTGTCTTCACTCACTTTATAAGACGCTGGCAACAACAGAATTCATTTGTTGTCAATAACCTGTAAAGTCAATGAAGCTTGCCTGAAGATATTGACCTTGGGAACAACTCATTCATCCTTGTCCTTTTTGAAGAAAACCAGTCACTCATTTCCTATGTACAGTGTCACCATTGTTATGTAGGTCATTTACCCCACACTCATCATGACCTGAGTTCAATTAGTCTAGAACATTCTCAAGGTCACTGCCCTTGATGACCTAACAACCTTGAATTCAATTAGTCATGTTTGGAAGTTCTGGAAAGTTGATTAGTTGTGTAAGGGAGATAATTTTAGAACAGTAATTAGCATGTCAATAAAAGTTCTAGATTGTTCTTATATGCCTTTATAAAAGGGACGTGCTCAGCTTCCAGTCAGACTTTTGGGATCGTGTCTCTTGTGTGTTACTAAACTCCAGCAGTAGTCATTCTCAAGACTTTTCAAGACCTTCACTGCCAACGCTGGATTTATACTGTGGACTTTGTGCAGCTTCAAGCCTGCAAGGACTGTTCATTCATCCAACTGACTGTTACAACTCTGAGACTGGAGCTTTGCCGTCCCAGCTGAGATAAGTAGTCTGTACACTTTTAAAGCTTGTACTCTATCCCTGACTTAGCAATTAGTTTTATTTTCGTAATAAATTTTGTTTAAACGTTAACTGCTGAGTTCACCCTTTTGTTCGTTTTCTCTGCACGTAACAAATTGGGGGCTCGTCCGGGAGACGAATATTTTGAGCCGTTTGACAACATTTGCCTGCCTTTTCAAAACTACTGTATACTGTGAACTCAGCGAAATTCAATCATGGCGGAATTCAAGCCAGACGAATTTATGGATGACCTTGATCAGGACACATTTAATTCCCTCAGAAAAGACAACCTCATAGCACTGGCAAATTTCCTTAAAGTAGATGTCAAAAGATCTATGCGCAAGCGAGAAATTACAGTTCAAGATTGCAAAACATTTAGTTAATTCTGGCCATTTTGAAGAGTCTGCCTTAAAAGATTATGAGCCTGAGTCTTCCTTCGAACTCAAAAATTAGAATTAGAAATCAGGCAGATTTGGAGCTTAAAAAATTGGCATTAGAAAAAGAAAAAATACAAATGCAATTACAAATGAAAGAAAAAGAATTGCAAATGGAAGAAAGACAGAAAGAAAAAGAAAGGCAGGAAAGATTAGAAATGGAAGAAAGACAAGAAAGAGAGGGAATTGGAAATGAAAGAAAAAGAATTGCAAATGGAAGAAAGACAAAGGGAGAAAGAAAGAGAGGAAAAAGAAAAGGAAAGAGAATTAGCGAACACCGACTGCAGTTAGAAATGAGACGTTTAGAGCTTGGAAAGTCAGGAAAATTCTTCCCTTCAGACAATTTTGACATCACTAAGCATTTCAGGTTAGTTCCCCCTTTCCAAGAAAAGGATGTTGATAAATATTTCCTTCATTTTGAGAAAATTGCTCAGAGTCTGAATTGGCCTAAGGAGTCCTGGTCTATGCTTTTGCAGAGTGCTTTGGTGGTAAAGCCAGAGAAATTTACATTCAGTTGTCAGTAGAGCAGGCTTCAGATTATGATTCTGTGAAGGAATTAATTCTCAAGGGCTATGAGTTGGTGCCTGAAGCTTACCGTCAGAAATTTAGGGATTGTGAGAAGGTGAAAGATCAAACTTATGTTGAATTTGCTCGAACAAAAGAACAACTGTTTGATCGTTGGTGTTCTTCGGAAAAGGTCAGTCAGAATTATGACAAATTACGACAACTTGTTTTGATTGAGGAATTTAAAAGGTGCATCCGGAGTGACATCAAGACATTTATCAATGAACAAAAGGCAGATACATTAGAGGTTGCTGCACGTTTGGCCGATGATTATTCATTGACCCACAAATCTTCATTTCTCAGCAAACCATCCCAGTCCTTTTCATACAGAAACAATGCAGGTAAATTTAACTCCTCCTTTTCATCCAAGAATTTCTCAAAGGAGAGTAGGAAATCAAATGACAACAGTTCACACAGTTCAAGTAACACTCCCACATCATCAGATCCCAAGTCTCAATCTCCTTCTGACAAACAGTTTGGTACACTTTCTTGTAATTATTGCAAGAAAGACGGCCATTTAATGTCAGAGTGTTTCAAATTGAAAAGAAAACGTGAAGGTCAAAGTGGTCAAAGTGGATCTAAGCCCACCGGCTTTATTTCTTCATCAACTCAATTAGAGTCTAATAATGTGTGCAACACATTTTCTGAGGTTAAACCCCTCTCATCCCCAATTAATGAGGTCAAGGTCAATTCTTCTCAAGATAGCATTATGGGTATTTTCGAACCATTTATTCATGATGGTTTTATATCACTTTCTAGTGATTTCTCTTCCGCTACCCCTGTCAAAATTTTAAGAGATACCGGGGCTTCCCAGTCTCTTTTGTTGGCAGATACCCTGCCGTTTTCTGAAAAGTCATTTTCAGGTTCTAAAGTTCTTATTAAGGGGGTAGATTGTAATGACTACATTCCTGTTCCTCTCCATAATGTCTATTTGTCTTCGGACTTTGTTTCTGGACCTGTGACTTTAGGTATTAGGCCTTTTTTGCCTTTTGAAGGGATTCACCTTCTTCTTGGAAACGACCTTGCTGGGGACAAGGTCATTACTAATCCACTTGTGACTGATAATCCTAGTTTAGATCAAAATCCAGAGCCAATAGAGGAAGACATTCCCGGCCTTTTCCCATCATGTGCCATTACTCGAGCCATGTCAAAGAAAACTTCTGAGAATCAAAATACTCTCAAAAATAATGTCACAGATGTTGACTTAAATGACACCTTTCTCAGTCAGGTGTTTGACACGGAGCATTCCGTTATCCCTCGTGGATTTGAAACTTCCAGTAAAACTTCTGCTGACCAAAGTCAGACATTTTCTAGATCAAATCTCATTGCAGAACAACACAAAGACCCAGATATTTTGTGCTTTGTTTGACAGGGTAGATGATGAAGATAAAACTTCAGATAGCTCTGTTTCCTATTATACAAAATCTGGTATTCTCATGCGTAAATGGAGACCTCCAGATGTTTTGGTTGATGACGACTGGGCTATAAAACATCAATTGTGGTTCCAAAGCCCTATCGTGCTGAAATATTGCGCCTGGCCCATGAAACGCCCTGGGCTGGTCATTTGGGAGTAAGGAAAACTTATCATAAAATTCTCAGTCACTTTTATTGGCCTAATCTCAGGCAGGATGTAGCACATTTCTGTAAAACTTGTCACACATGTCAAATGGTAGGAAAGCCAAATCAGACCATTCCAAAGGCCCCTTTACAGCCAATTCCTGCATTTCAAGAACCATTTAGTAGGATACTAATAGACTGTGTTGGGCCCTTACCAAAACAAGATCAGGAAATGAGTACATGCTGACAATAATGTGTACATCAACTCGGTTCCCAGAAGCCATACCACTGAGAAATATAAAGACAAAGACTATAGTGAGAGCTTTAGTCAAATTTTTCACTTTATTTGGCCTCCCTAAATGTGTCCAGTCCGATCAAGGCTCCAACTTTATGTCTGGAATTTTTCAACAAGTAATGGATCAGCTAGGCATTAAACAGTATAGGTCATCCGCCTATCATCCAGAAAGTCAGGGTGCTCTTGAGCGATTTCATCAAACTTTGAAAAACATGATTAGGACCTACTGTTTTGACACAGAGAAGCAGTGGGATGAAGGAATTCATTTTCTGCTCTTTGCTGTTAGAGAGTCAATTCAGGAGTCTCTTGGTTTTAGCCCATTTGAGCTTGTATTTGGACATACAGTCCGTGGCCCACTTAAGCTCGTTAAAGAGAAATTCCTATCAGACGATGATGATTGTCTGAATATTTTGCAATATGTGTCAGATTTTCGTACGAAACTCTCTAAAGCATGTGAATTAGCCAGAGAAAATCTTGAGTCATCTCAGCAGTCAATGAAAACCAAATATGATAAAAGCACCTCAAAACGGAAGTTTGAACCAGGTCAAAAAGTTCTTGTTCTACTTCCAATTCCTGGCAAACCACTCCATGCTCGTTACTTTGGGCCATACCTAATTGATAAGAAATTGAGTGATTTAAATTACATCATAATAACACCTGACAGGCGAAAACAAAAACAGCTATGTCACATAAATATGCTTAAGCCATATTTGGATAGGGATAATCCTACTATAACTCAGCCTGTCAGTACCGTCAGTTCTGGCCATTATGAAGATAGTGATACTGAAACTGACTTGAGTGAAAATACTCTAAACTCAAAGCTGGGCTCGGTCAAGCTTCAGAACTCAGAAATCCTGGAGAAGCTGGAGTCTACAAAGTTGGCACACCTCCAGCCAGAACAACAACAACAGGTGAAAGAACTGCTCCACGAATATAAACACCTGTTTCAAGATGTTCCAACGAGGACAAACGTCATCTATCACGACGTTGATGTTGGGGACAGTAAGCCTGTAAAACAACATCCATACAGACTGAATCCAACAAAAGCGAAATATCTCCAGGAAGAAGTCAAATACCTGCTGGACAATGACTTTATTGAACCCAGTAAAAGTAACTGGAGTTCGCCGTGCATACTTGTTCCCAAATCAGACCACAGTTATCGTATGTGCACGGACTTTAGGAAGGTCAACACTTTAACAAAGACAGACACTTTCCCAATCCCGAGGATTGATGACTGCATCGACCGAGTGGGAAAAGCCAAGTATGTGACGAAATTTGACCTACTGAAGGGATTTTGGCAAGTCCCTCTGACGGATCGTGCTCGTGAAATATCCGCCTTTGTTACACCAGACGGATTGTTCCAGTACAAGGTGATGCCATTCGGAATGAAGAACTCTCCGGCAACGTTCCAACGGATGATCAACGACGTCATATCCGGGCTAGACGGGTGTGCGCCTACGTTGACGACGTCGTCCTGTATAGTGACACCTGGGAGGAACACATCAAGCTCATGCGGAAGTTCTTTGAGAGACTGAGCAAAGCAATGTTGACTGTCAACCTTGCCAAATCTGAGTTTGGTTGGGCAAGGGTAACTTACCTCGGACATACTGTAGGACAGGGTGAGGTAAAACCTGTTGATGCCAAAATCAGTGCCATTTCAAGTTTTCCCATACCAAACTGCAAACGACAACTGATGCGCTTTCTCGGTATGGCTGGTTACTACAGAAAATTCTGTCCAAATTTCTCCACAATTACTGAGCCTTTGACTAACTTACTTAAAAGAAAGTAAAGTTGTTTTGGTCAGAGCAATGCCAACAGGCATTTGATACACTTAAAGCCATACTGCAAAGTGCCCCAGTGTTGTCTGCACCAGATTTCACTTTGCCATTCAAATTAGCTGTAGATGCTAGTGATACGGCTGCTGGTGCTGTTTTATTGCAAGAGGATAGTCATGGTGTAGATCATCCTGTTTGCTATTTTTCACGCAAATTTAACAAATCCCAGAGAAACTACTCTACAATTGAAAAGAGTGTTTATCTTTGATATTAGCTTTACAGCATTTTGAAGTTTATGTTACTTCTTCAAATCAGCCAATAGTGGTTTATATTGATCACAACCCTCTTGTTTTTCTGCAGAAATTTAAAGGCAAAAATCAGAGATTGCTAAGATGGAGTTTAATGTTACAGGAGTCCAATCTTGACATTAGACATATCAAAGGCAGAGACAATTTAATTGCAGACTGTCTCTCTCGTATTTAGAGTTTATTGTTGTTCACTTTCAAGAAATTTTATTGTTGTTCACTTTCAAGAAATTTTACTTTAGAGTAAAACAAAATTTGAGTACTTAAATCTTTTTCAAGATTACATTTGTAAAAGAAAGATTTTTCTTTGAAAAATTTCTTTTTTTGAAGAGGGGGTGTGTTATGTAGGTCATTTACCCCCACACTCATCATGACCTGAGTTCAATTAGTCTAGAACATTCTCAAGGTCACTGCCCTTGATGACCTAACAACCTTGAATTCAATTAGTCATGTTTGGAATGTTCTGGAAAGTTGATTAGTTGTGTAAGGGAGATAATTTTAGAACAGTAATTAGCATGTCAATAAAAGTTCTAGATTGTTCTTATATGCCTTTATAAAAGGGACGTGCTCAGCTTCCAGTCAGACTTTTGGGATCGTGTCTCTTGTGTGTTACTAAACTCCAGCAGTAGTCATTCTCAAGACTTTTCAAGACCTTCACTGCCAACGCTGGATTTATACTGTGGACTTTGTGCAGCTTCAAGCCTGCAAGGACTGTTCATTCATCCAACTGACTGTTACAACTCTGAGACTGGAGCTTTGCCGTCCCAGCTGAGATAAGTAGTCTGTACACTTTTAAAGCTTGTACTCTATCCCTGACTTAGCAATTAGTTTTTTTTCGTAATAAATTTTGTTTAAACGTTAACTGCTGAGTTCACCCTTTTGTTCGTTTTCTCTGCACGTAACACCATAAGGTACATGGAAATATGGTTGATGGATTACTGTCTGTCTGATTGTAAATGTACCATTATTATGCCAGTACTACCGGTATATATAGCTTCTTTGCTGGCATTTAAAAATTGTACCACTTTCGGCTTTTGCCCCTTACATTAGACTCCATCTTATATTAGATTCATAACCTTTCTCTATAATCATTCTTTAAGCCCTAGAGAATATAGCCATGATAGGATTTTTATTTGGAACCTATATAAGTCAGAAGTAATGTAATGTGCACATTGTACACGTAGTATATAGCAGGCCAGAGAATTGAGCAACTATGAAGTTACATTACCGGTATTATCATCCTTTCATGACAATATCATTTTGATTTGACTTTGTAAATGTAGTTTGTAGGATAAATGACATATGAAAATACAATTGAAATGGGTCATTCAAGCAGCAACAAATTTATCCTCAGTCATACAGTCTAAGCATCAAATGAAAAACATGCAACACAAAAAGGTTTGATAGCTGTGCAATAATTTCAAGGAAAATTATCTAGAGACTAGTGCAACACAAAAAGCTTGGCAATATTTTACTTTATAGTGAGTCAAAAAGAAATTATCACAATCTGGAAACCAATTATTGGTGGATACTCATGAGACTTTATACAAAAAGTTGATTTCAGCATCAATATTCCATCAATGAAACATGTCTTTTGATTGATACTCAGTGGTGTAGAAAGAAGTCTACCTGGTACATTATACACAAGTAGGTCAGCAACAATTGCATTCACAATCAGGGAGAATTTTCTAAGAAACTCAATTACAAAAATAACAACATCTCATTTGACTCAATCTGTTCACTTGAGTCTGTGCATGGCCAATATTTGGAACTTATCATTAACCACTTTTCAATACCTGTATACTGTTATCCTAATATTTCTAAGATGATAGGAGAATTTTCCAAGGCAAGAGTGCAATATACCAATATACCATATGCCATTGTGGGTTGATCAAGTATTGCTCAAAGAAAAAAAGAATGGGCTGGTACAGTATTGCATGTTACTGTACTATTTACTAAAAAATTTTCTTCCTTGCAAAAAACTTTATCATATATGTAATACATCACATATCCCAAAGTTTGCATATTGTGGCTTGGAGAGCCTGAGTGTAAAATATGGTGAACTAGTCTGGTATACATAAAGGATGTACAGCTGTATTTTTTCAGCAATACAACATTTAAAACAACTAAGAATTTGAGCTATTTGAGCTAAATCTATCAGATTGTATACAATCATCTGCCAAAGGAAGGCTACTGCATGTATGAGATGGCTCTTGATATCTTGCAATGTTCATTGAAGGTATTAACACAGTATTGACACTGCACTTCCAGCTAAGGCTATCAGTCTAACAAACACAAAAATTTGCAAAAACACAAACTACGTACAGATACCGTATACTTGGATGTGCCGAACAAGATTTAAAACATATTTTGTAGTGCTAGGTCTGGCTGTCCTATAATTGCCGCTAACATGCTTCTAAAATACAGGAATATTTATTGCAATATTATGAAATCAATTTTCTTGTACCGGTGTTCTTTTAGTACATCATGTAGCAACTCCATTTCAAAAATTCAGCCTGAAGAAGGCAGTACCTGTGTATGCAGGCATCAAGGAGTATTTCTTTCTGACCAAGAAACAATGAAGTTATAGTTCTGACTCAATTTTATATTCATAAACACAACAGACTTCCATAGATAATGTTCAGAGAAAATCAGGTATATTGTCATACAGTGCTGTAAGATACAATTTTCACTTTATTAGAAAATGGGCTAACTTGACCTGAGATATCCCACAGGTCATAATGAACCCATTTGACCAGATATACCTCAAATCTCTGATGGATCCACTCAGAGACTCTAAATCTTGTGATGGGCCTACTGGTCATGGATACCCTCAAGTCCCATGATAGACCTACTTGACTTTATTCACCCTGTTACTTTGATAATTGCCAAATATTTACATCCTTTCTGAACCAAACAAGTATTAGTGTATGCCTGGTCATTATACGTATAAGAACAGAAACAATCAATATTTGCCATCAGCAGAAGACTTCACCTTTCTGCATATCAACATGGTACATCTTTTTAATCTCTAATGGACATGGATGACAAATGAAGTCACTGCCTATGATAACAAAATTGACAGTATGACAGATACCACATGGAATAAGATAAGCAAAGTACATCCCAAGGCTGTAAGGAAAACATATCACTACTTGAGTTTTATCCTCAGGTTTTGGACTATTATATATTCTTTCACATGACGTCAATGGAACATCAACATTTTGAGTAAACTGTGAACAAACATAAGATGACTGATACCCCCTTCACACAATTTACCAAATGTTTATAATTGAAAATCTGAAAACTTTCAATATTTTGTACAGAGATTATAATCAACAAATATGTTATTCAATTTTTCTTTGAACTCACTACGCCAGTATGTCAGACTTAGCAACTTTTAAATCTATACAGAAGAATAAATTCACATGAACTTTAATGTTAGGTGTCTGGTGAAAATTACTGTGACAAATCAGCAAGCAAAAATACAGAATATTTTAATTTTTTAGAGACAGTGTAGAATGAAATGTTTATTTGATTTTCAAAGTAGGAAAAAAAATTATTACACTATTTTTATCTCAAAATACTAAATGGTTATGGCTGCAATGAAAAATAAATTGCCATAAATGCAAATTTCAAAAACAGAAATAGATATATCAGTAATTTTGTTTTTGTTATTCAGAAAGATTGGAAAATTTATGGAATACTTCATTTCAGCATGGCAATTAGATGAGTACAGGTGCATTGCCATATATATCAATGATAAAAGAACATTTGAAATTTAAAGCTACATTTTAAAGTTAGATTATGCAATGATTATAATACTTTGGGGGAATACATCCATTTTTAACAGGCATGTTTTAATATGACACACCCTGGTGAACTTTAATCTTGATTAAGAGTGAATTATGCTGGTTTACATTTTAATAGCACAGTCACGGCAAGTCATCTCCCACTTACTGCCAAGTTGGATCTCTTAATACAATTTACTCACAGAACACTGCAGTGAAAATCAAAACATTCACATTAGCCATAGAATACAACTGACATCCATCAGGGTTTAGCTTGCAGAGAAGCAGAATGTCATAAAATAAAATACTATTAGAGTATTTGCTTTCCCCTCATCTTTGCCAGGAAGTGTTAATGTCATGTGAAACAGTTCTCACTCTACAAATGCTAGACATGTGATGGTAAATTGAAATACCCATAATTCTAAATCCTTTACCTATCACTATGGCAACTGACGTATTGCACTTCCTATTGATACAAGATCACTCTCCTTGAAAAAGTGTAAGTTGTAATATATTTGTCAAATGTAATGGATCTGACAGGAAATAGCTATTTAAGTCATTAATCTGAAGGGAATAATTCAGCATTTGGTTTACATTCTGGTAACAGGCAACAATCTATGGTCAGGGTTGTAACATGAATCCTAAATGGACACTCTAAGCTAAGAACATTTGACAGCTATTTCCTTCTGCTGGGTCTCTGCTGGTAATGTGAATTACATTTACTTGCACACTGCATGGGCAACAAGATAGGGACTTGTAGAGAACACTGTTGTAACATTTTTTGAACATCTCATTTTAAATGCCAACGGTCAATATTTGACATAGACAGAAACATAAAAATTGAGAAACAAGTTGGCTTCTACACATGCATGACCCTAAAAATCTGATGCTATCGGTCTTTGTCACCATCAGGTTTGTTTAATAGGTTTGTTATAATTCTGATAGTGTATATTATCCAAAAGAACAGAAGCAAGGCATGATTGCCACAAAAAAGCCAGATACTAAGGGGCAGACCATTTGATATCCTGGGGGTCTGGAAGATTTTGGAAAAAACTTCCAGCAAATGTAAATAAAAAAATCAGCCAGAGAAGGCTTCACAAAAAAAGGTGGGAGAATGGAAACAAAATGATGTATAATGAATCAGGTAAAAAAAATAATGCTACCTCTTCAATTGTCCAGGACCCCCCTGCAGGAAATCAAATGGTCTACCCCTACCCTGCACAAGCTTTTGAACACATAAGAACTTCCTTCAGATTACAATAGTGTTAGATAGTGCTTCAGATTACAATAGTGTTAGTGACAAATTTTAAATCTTCAATGAATTCATTCATTGATATGAATTGATATGAGCAGGACTCATTGATGTGATGGTGCACTGGGGGATTCATTGACATGATATTGGTCTTGACAGGACTCAATGATGTGACATTGGTCTGGACAGGGTTCATTGATGTGATATTGATCTGAGCAAGGCTCATTGATGTGATATTGGTCTGGACAGGGCTCACTGATGTGATATTGGTCTGGACAGGACTCATTGATGTGATATTGGTCTGGACAGGGTTCACTGATGTGATATTGGTCTTGACAGGGCTCATTGATGTGATATTGGTCTGGACAGGGCTCATTGATGTGATATTGGTCTGGACAGGACTCATTGATGTGATATTGGTCTGGACAGGGCTCATTGATGTGACATTGGTCTGGACAGGGTTCATTGATGTGATATTGATCTGAGCAAGGCTCATTGATGTGATATTGGTCTGGACAGGGCTCACTGATGTGATATTGGTCTGGACAGGACTCATTGATGTGATATTGGTCTGGACAGGGTTCACTGATGTGATATTGGTCTTGACAGGGCTCATTAATGTGATATTGGTCTGGACAGGGCTCATTGATGTGATATTGGTCTGGACAGGGCTCATTGATGTGATATTGGTCTGGACAGGGCTCATTGATGTGATATTGGTCTTGACAGGGCTCATTGATGTGATATTGGTCTGGACTGGGCTCATTGATGTGATATTGGTCTGGACAGGGCTCATTGATGTGATATTGGTCTGGACAGGGCTCATTGATGTGATATTGGTCTGGATAGGACTCATTGATGTGATATTGGTCTGGACAGGGCTCATTGATGTGATATTGGTCTGGACAGAGCTGACTGATGTGATATTGGTCTGGATAGGGCTCATTGATGTGATATTGGTCTGGACAGAGCTGACTGATGTGATATTGGTCTGGATAGGACTCATTGATGTGATATTGGTCTGGATTGGACAGGGCTCACTGATGTGATATTGGTCTGGACAGGGCTCACTGTTGTGATATTGGTCTGGACAGGGCTCACTGATGTGATATTGGTCTGGACAGGGCTCACTGTTGTGATATTGGTCTGGACAGGGCTCATTGATGTGATATCTGTCTGGACAGGACTCATTGATGTGACATTGGTCTGGACAGGGTTCATTGATGTGATATTGGTCTTGACAGGGCTCATTGATGTGATATTGGTCTGGACAGGGCTCATTGATGTGATATTGGTCTGGACAGGGCTCATTGATGTGATATTGGTCTGGACAGGGCTCATTGATGTGATATTGGTCTGGACAGGGCTCATTGATGTAATATTGGTCTGGACAGAGCTGACTGATGTGATATTGGTCTGGACAGGGCTAATTGATGTGATATGGTCTTGACAGGGCTCATTAATGTGATATTGGTCTGGACAGGGCTCATTAATGTGATATTGGTCTGGACAGGAGTCATTGATGTGATATTGGTCTGGACAGGGCTCATTGATGTGATATTGGTCTTGACAGGGCTCATTGATGTGACATTGGTCTGGACAGGGTTCATTGATGTGATATTGATCTGAGCAAGGCTCATTGATGTGATATTGGTCTGGACAGGGCTCATTGATGTGATATTGGTCTGGATAGGACTCATTGATGTGATATTGGTCTGGACAGGGCTCATTGATGTGATATTGGTCTGGACAGGGCTCATTGATGTGATATTGGTCTGGGCAGGGCTCATTGATATGATATTGGTCTGGGCATGCAAGGCTCATTAATGTGATATTGGTCTGGACAGGACTCACTGATGAAATATGGGGCTGCACTTTTATCATTAATTGATTTCCACGTCCAGAAGCAGTAACATTAAAATAATGAAATCGCCATTTGATCAGTACCCTGACATTCAAGCTGAATGTAAAAGTAGTAGCAATGAGACAGGGTCAGAAATCAAAATGATATTCATTGATTGTTCTTATCAAAGTTTTTGCAAAAGCATAATCCTTGTTACAATACATACATATATTGAATTTATTCGCTACCACTTAATAACTGTTCATATGGCCAAAGGGAAAGTTTTTGCCCAACTTTTTTTATAAACATGTTTAACTTTGCAAAGCACAGGTATCAATATTTTCCCTAAAAATGCACTCATGTATGATATGGAAAAAATGTTCAGCATTAGTTCATTCAGTAACATAATGGCATTGTCAGCAACCTTAGAACTTACATTCAATATGATGGACAAATTAAAGCTTGAATCTGGATAATCTGATTTTAATTGCCCTTCTTTCATATCAGCTGATACGTGTATCAACAAGACAAGTTGAAATTTCAATTAAATTATGCAATACCACAAGTATTGGTTTGCTTTCACCAAATACTTCTTAAACTCTCCCCTTTCTGATTAAATCCTAAAATATAGCAACATATTTACATAATGATTGCAATTTCAAAAGAAGACAAAAGACAGAAACACGTCATAATGTTCTTAACACCTCAATCCTTAATACTGATCCCCATCCATTTTGAGCTGGGGGGGGGTTAAAGAATTGCTGTTTGTCATCAATATTTAATCTAAACAATGCAAATGAAGGTACCCCGTGCACATTACAGGTTGTCTCATTGTACTATAAAGTTAAAAGATCTACCAGTACTCTACATCGGTCACTACAGACATGACTTTGGTGAAAATACCATATGATCCAATGTATATAAATCATTTTTCACAACAACTCATGCACAGTCTGGACATGATTAATATTCTTGCAATGTAAAAGCAGTTATAAGTCATTTAGAGAAAAGTAAGAATACAGCAACATTCACTGCTTTTAGCATTTACCAAACATCCTGTTTGCTAGTCAAGTACAACTGTATGTCTCATCAGAGTCATAAATTTTCTAAATGCTCTGATTTTACAAACAGTCATTTTGTCAGAGCTGTAAATTTCCTGTTTGTTCACACTTAGTGCAGACATATACAACTGTAGAATAAGGAACTACAGCCTTGAAAAGTGACATAATATTATATCCTAACACTGGTAATGAAGGATATATATTAAAAAGCAATACAAATACTTTGAAAAGTTAACTTAATGATAGAGATTTAATGACCACTATGTGTGATGGTATGAAGTACACCTTAATAATTTCCTAGGGATAGCTTGACCAATATACGGTACAGGGAAATATTTCTGTCAATACATGCTTGCTAAACTTAGTTGAAGTGCCTTAAATTGTTGATGAAGACAGCTATGTTTTATAACTTCCTAGATTATTCATTTAATTCCACAATTGCAACAATTAATTCTTGTTTCGTCAAACACTTTTCATGTTGCATTTGGATAACGCTTTTGAAAGTTATTTTTATGTTACACATCAACATATGAATTACCTTGAATACTCTAGCAATTCATGTTACACAATAATAAGACATATGATGAGCTTCTTTCCAATCAAAGTCTCAACCTAACCTTGCATTGACAAGTTCTATAGCAATCTTGCCCAAAGTTAATGTGGTAAACCACATTCCATCCACCACTGTGGGTGGAGGGACTATGGGTAAACTCTAAACTCACAAAGGTAAGATTTATGTACAAAGCTCTGCTAAATCTTTGTTGTTCAAAACCAGGGAACACAACACTATTTTCACTCACTTCAGTGATTATCTTACTGACAAATTCTTGTTTTCGCTAGAAGATATTTACAAAATTTTCATGTCTCCTCTTTGAGACTTTGCTATGATTTCAAATGTGAAATGAATGACTTGCTACTTATTCAATATTGAAGGCAGTACACTGAATGAACTGTTGAACGGTCATATGTTACATTATGATAAATATCGTTGCAAAGATTTTTTTGCCCTTGTGAAATTTGCAAAAATTCCCCCAATTTACAGGATATCACAGGCAAAAGAGACTTCAATTATACATTCACAAAGAAAAGATTAATTGCATATGACTTTATTTTTTCAAAATTTTACTTACTGACATAAACGTTTGTATTCATAAATTTTATTTTTCACTTTATACTGTAATTTATCCATCTTGAAAACAAGTTCCATTTTAACACTGAAATTTGAAATTACTGATACAACAGAACATGGACTACATACCGGTACATGCAGAGAAATAACGCTGACTGTATCTCAGTACAAAAATAACACTGATAGTACCCCAGTAGCTAATTTACAAGCCTTTCAGTTAGGATATTAGCTGTTGCTATGGTGATTCACTGTTGAAGAATTTTGATTTATAAAAGCCTGTGGTTAAGATATAAGATAAATCATTTCTATTTCAAATGGTACTCATACTGTCAAAAGTCAGGTACTGATGTTTAATTTTGTTAAAATCATCTTAATTTCAGAGGTTGATGCAACGGTCTGCTAGCTGTTGACAGCACATCTACAAATAAATGCTGGTATTTTGGACAGTTTCCACAGGTATTAAATTACATTTCCATGTTTGATAGTCAGGTGAATGACTTCACACCACATTTAATGATGACAAATACTCAATGAAACAAGCAAATTCTGATAGAATTTGCCTAGGCCAATCCTGTCATGACAGCTAGTGAGATTGACATTCAAAAATGTTATCCCAGCAAAGCATGCTATGCTTTCCATGACTACTTGAAAGACCGTACCTCTAACACACTTCACTCTAATGAACTGACTTCGGTGAACCATCATTTTTACCAAATAGCGGTAGCTTGGCAATGGCTCTTAGATCACACACCAATACGCATGCACATCAATATGCATGCACATCAATACGCATGCACATCAAAACGCATGCACATCAATACGCATGCACATCAATACGCATGCACATCAATACGCATGCACATCACATCAATATGCATGCACATCAATATGCATGCACATCAATACGCATGCACGTCACATCAATATGCATGCACATCAATATGCATGCACATCAAAACGCATGCACGTCACATCAATATGCATGCACATCAATACGCATGCACATCAATACGCATGCACATAAATATGCGTGCACATCACATCAATATGCATGCACATCAATATGCATGTACATCAATACACATGCACGTCACATCAATATGCATGCACATCAATACGCATGCACGTCACATCAATATGCATGCACATCAATACGCATGCACATCAATACGCATGCACATCACATCAATATGCATGCACATCAATATGCATGCACATCAATATGCATGCACATCACATCAATATGCATGCACATCAATATGCATGTAGAAGAGCAAAGAAAGAAACGATGTTACTGAAGATCTTGTCAAGCAAATTCTGAACCATGAATGCTGGATAGTTTGAAACAAAAGGGGCGTGAAAAATTGAAATGTGATCAATTAAAACACATGAAACAAAAGGCAACATACAAAAATATGCAGAGAATGGATTTATGTTATAACAAAAAGGTAAGGCATAAACTAATATTGCTAGGCATGCATGTGAATGGAACTTGTGACCGAAACAAAAATGGTCACTAGAACAGAATTGAAATGAGAGTCCAAGCTTGTTAACATGTGAGCTAAAAATGACAATTTTAACAATCAAGTCTACAAGTGTGTACATATTTAATTGATCACATTTTTTCCTGGTATTAAAGATGTCGGTTTTTCAAGGTCATACCCATATCAGAAAAATTGTGCTTGATGATCGTGTTAATTTGTTTGACATGGATGTAACGTGGTGTCTCAACTATATCAACAATGTACACATATTAATTCACGAAGCTATTGCGAATTTTTATGATGTTTATCTGCTGCAATATGAAGAGCTCTTCTTTGAATGCTCATTTCATAAGTGTACTAGCTTACAACTTTGTTGACAGAATGTTTGATACTTTTTTCATTGTCATTTAAATCACTGATTTGTGCAATATTGAAATTTGGGAAGATTTCAGAGTGCCAGAATTTCACTAAAATGACACATATCCCTTGACACTGTTAATCATTAAAAAGCTTATAAATTTAACAAATTTTGCTACAAAGCTGAATTATGCAGTGCAGCTTTTGAGGCTCAATGAACAAACAAAATATTATATTTAATACAAATGTATAGAATGATAAAACTGTGCTAGATATAATTACTTGCATTTTGTAAAGGACAGGGAAGAGTTGAATGTGAATGCATGGCAACTACTTTCTTGTTGAGCAGACTATTGTGATGAATTAACGAAGTGCTTTTAACTTAATTTTAAGAACTTGTAATTCCCATCTCATTAACTACAAATTTTCCATATCAAATGTATCATTGAGTTTTAGAAAATCAGTGATTGCATTCAATTTCAAACAATAAAATAATTAACACTTTGTTCCAGCTGAGATGATCTATTCTTTGATTTAGTATTAATCTAATAACACCTTTTATCCATGGAGACTTACACAATGCATTACAAGATTCCTATTAAGTATGATACTGTTGTACATTCAGTCTTTGAAATATGTAAACCTTCACTTAAGGTGAATCCATGGTGATAGACAGGTAGATCCATCTGATTGTTGATGTCTGTCTAAACACCTACCTATAGGCAATCATCACGGCAGGCATATAAAACAAATTATGCTAACTTATATGATAATCTATATCTGTCTTTCTGTGTTTATATCTTTCTCCACGCCCATCCCATAAAATGACCTTGATGATAGATACAAGTACGGATGACTTGTCTCTGATCGAACGTTGTCCGTTGACAACTTCCGACATTATGTATATCATTGAGGACTAAAGTAATTGCACTAGGAATGAAAGCATTGTATTAAAGGAAATGGCAGGCTAATTAGAGCTATATTGGAATATAGCCATGGACTTAGAAGATTGAATGTCAATGACTGTGATATGTCCTTGTGAGATTACAAATCCGAAATTAGTCTCTGCCTCAATGAATGTTTTGGTAATATCCCATAATAGGTGCATTTTCTTGTCATGAATGGATGAAACAGTCATAGGGAAATGGATATTATAGGTGTGTTTACAATACTGGTACAAACAAACATATCCAACTGAGGCAAATAAGTATCCATCTTTGCTCACTAAGCTGAGTTTCTTTGGGCAGGTATCCTACCTCAAAATATATCCCTTGGTGGAACGGGCCTATGATAAGCATGGTGCACCTTCCAATTGTAAATGGCCGTACATTTCAAGATGCAATGTTCGTAAGACTTGGCTTACAAATGACTTCTAGCTGTCAATATTCCATCCAAATTTCGACTGACAATCAAAGGAGGGGAATAAACTTTATTTTAAATGGCACTGATGCTTTTCTAAACAATGTCAAACTGGAAATGGTAATCCCTACATATTGCCAAACCCACAAAGACATTACTTCGTTCACATTTGCAATCCAGCGGAAATTTGGGCCGACGCAAAATAACTGTCCTTTTGGGAATAGATTTGGTTTGCGTCCGCACTTATCCACACTTACCAGCCAGAATTAGGGCCGACGTAAATTTACCGTCCTTTGTCAAAGTTCAAAATGGCATATTTGAATAATGGCGCGCTGTTTCTACTGCTCATGATATTACTGCGGTTTTACGCACAAGAAGGGCAAATATAACGACCTCTCGTCATTTGAATCATTGGAGAGATCTTCACTATTTATTGGATGAGGATAGGGTATGACCAATGCGCGGCATTTTTGAAATCGTTGGTAACCAATGCGTCTTACTTACTCTGTAAATGAAATGACATAGCCTCGCTTGCGGAGCAAACTTTGGTGGGAAGATATAGTTCTGCGTACATGGATACAAAGACTAGATTGAAAAATTTCGATAAGTGTTAATTTTAGTTTCAGACGCCGTTTTGTGTGAATAGGGTGACTAGTTCTACATCGATCCATGGCGTGGGCTAGGTCAACTGGGACTAGGGCCGACGTAACGTGTCCACTCACACAAATTTGCGTCGGCCAAAATTCTACGTCGGCCCTTAACCCACTTCTTGCCGGAACCATTGCAAACTGCATTGGCCATAGGCCGACGCAGCGTGTCCACATTGGTTATTTTACGTCAGCCCGGACCCAGCACCGGTGCTACACTATCACAAAGTGGTCAATCTGAACGACACTATTATGGCAGTTGTATCACCTGTTGTGATTGCAACCCCTCATTATAAGTAAATATTAAAGATGTACACACAGGTTTGCTGGAGAGATTGTACCAAGCCCACTTAGCCAAGCCTATGGATTTGATGATGAATATCATCACTGCCTGACAACCATAGCAGTACAAGTGATTGCAAGTGGTTGATTGATGGTTAATTGGGAGAAATAGCTGTCATATATTGTAAGATCACCATAGGGCTGAGCCCTAAACTCGCACAGCTATGTAATATCAATAAAGAGAAAGTTCACTGTTCGTAGTAGATGGTTTTGTATGAAGATATTTTTCGGATACTCTTCGCCACAAATGTTAATAGCCTCCAAAGCCTAGCTGACTTATAATGTATGGAGCAGCTCGCTGAGACCGAATACTCAGTGCGCATTGCCGTGTACTGACACACATTACTGACACAAGACGGCTGACACAAGCGCATGCAGCCTGCGCACACAGCTGATGCTATCAAAAATGAAAAAGGGGAATACATTGATGCTTTTTAATCTATTTTCCATTTTTTTCAAGTTAATTTAATTGTTTTATAACTTCATTGCTTGCAAATCTTGTTCAAAGGAAAAACAATTGAAGTTGGGTCGTAACGTGCGATGACGCAATCACAAGAATCATGTCATCAAATATTTTATGCTTATTGTACTACAGTGATGCATACATATCAGTAAGACGCTTTCGGCTGCCTTCGGTGGCCCACTGCGCTAGCTATTACGTATTTCAAAATAGACCTATAAAAGTAAAGCATGATCAACTGTACCTATTAAAGCCAAATCAGATACAAATGACAGTAATCTAAACCATGGCGGTGTGAAATGAAAATCATAAAAAAATGAAATATAAAACATCCAATATGCTATCATAAACTGAAATACATTTGATATTATATGCTCTTACAATTCCTATACAAGAACGAATGGCTACCCAACAGCCATGTTTAGATGGATATTGTGAAGTAAATGGTTGAATTAGTCCACACTGTGCTGTTATTGAACAAAAGCGGCGGTCAAAGAATGTCTAGAAGAGTGGTTCACATGTAACAGATGTATAAATATATAGACACATATTTAAATGGAATTTAGTAAATGATGGAAGGATTGTGATCCTGGAATTGCTTCAAATATTGCTACATGCATCATTTGTGGAACAGATGTCTTTCAACTTAACTGATTCAAATCAAGATAAAAATTGCGTTTCCAGAGCTATCCACAAATTGAAAGTTTTCTAACTGTAATTAAACAAGACTTTATTGATTTACCTTGGATTCTACAATGGCTTGGCCTTTGTGAGACACTGCATCCACAGGGTTGACAGTTGGATCATCTCTCCAAACTCGGATATTATTTTTCTTTAATTCACCTGTAGAATTTACCAATTAATACAAACCAATCACACATTGAGCATTAACGGTAATGACATCCACATCAACAAAAAGACATTAGAAAAAAGAAGAGGATATTTGCACTTTGTACAACTGGATATTTGGACTTGAGGATACCATTGTACAGTCACAGTGCACACTGTCATACAGAAGATACCATTGTAAGGTATACTCACAATGCACACTTTCATACACAGACTACATTGCGAACATTAGATGCGAAGTGACCTGGTACAGAAGTAGCTTTGACTTTACAGTTTTGTGATTTATTTTACTCTTTCTATGAATTTCAATTTCACTCAGACAGTATGTGACATGTTTGTCAGGCCAGTTTGCTTTTAAACAGAGAAAATTAGTTTTTTACATATGCATGCAGTGTATCATGTATGATGTTTTCTACAATAGACCAATTTTAAATGTTTTTACAATTCCATGTTTAAGACACTTATCCAGTTTCAGGACATGTGACATCAGAATGTATAAGAACTTTCTGGCGTAGCATTCTCTCAACATTTTATTTTGAGACATTTTGTGAACATCAAATCAATGAGCATATGTTGACCGGAGTTTAGACTAAAATATTCACAAATATATCATTAACAGATTACATGAATCTCTAGCACTATGGTCTCAAATACAGCACTAAGCTAGAAGCTGAACTTTTCAACAAAACTTGACTTCAATGAATTTACACTTTACAAATAAATGAATACTGTCACAGCATTATCTACCGGTACTGCACATCAGAAACTGAGAATAATTCACTGTCAGAATCCTTGTCTTGGTTTCCCAGATAACATACCTGAGTTACTTGTGTCATATTTTATACTGATATCTTTAAAACTTTATTACATAAAATTGTGACATTTTTACAGTCAGAGCACACTTTTGAAGAAAAAGGAAAGAATCATGGGATTTACTTCTTTTATATAATCAACCTTGCTGTACTGTTTTACATCTTAAGAGTTCACAATTAAAAAAATAGGGCCAAAGTCCCTGAAGCTACTATAGACATGGATACAAAATTAAGTATTTCCTAACTGTATGAAATTATCTCACTAAGGTCATCCTAGGGACATGTAAACCAAATATTAAAGCTGTCTGACCAGCGGTTTTGAAAAAACAAGCAACTCAACAGTTGACAGAGCTCTGCTGTGTTATGTAGAGAATAACCTTTTGTGACACATGTATTGATGAAGAAGGTGGATATCTTTGATAGCTCATTTCAGGATGGCCTGACCAAAAATGGAAAAAAATTCCGTAAAAATACAGATTTGCATATTTCATCAGACTATATTAGTCTATAATAGCAAATAAACGAGAGTTAATTACATTCTAATTAAAGTAAACAAAACTTGCTTAAATCAAGATTTACGTCATAAAAAAACAGCATATCTGTCAGGTTATAAAGAATCTTGAGCTGGTTATCTTTTAATATCAGTACTTTCATCCTATTAACCAAGCACATTTAACTTTCAAATTAACATTGTAAGTAAGTTCTGTTGAATAAGTTGAGACTGTATGTACTCAGAGAAAGCACACTGAAGAGACAAATGTTGAAACTTAAGAAGTTCAAGGTCATCAAAAGCATTATAAGGAATCATGTTACACTTTCATTGCACTGTTTTACACAGATTGCATAATTGCTATAAATAGCACATGAGGAATCTTACAGCAGAGCTTTACCATAAAACCCTATCACTTTGACCACTCTTTAATTGACCACTCTATTTTTTTCCTCAAAAAGTAATCTTATTTTATCCTTACCAAGTCAACCATAAATGGAAATTAGAACTTTCTCTATCTCTATTTATTTGACCACCCTATCATGACAAACTATTATGAGCAATTTCTTTTAGATAACATAAATGGTGGTTCAGAATATATCAAAGTTGGGATTCAGGAAAGTTGCCTTTACATGTTTTAATCCTCAATTCACTATGAACTGTCAAAAAAAGTTGAACTTTCTGATAATTCCACACTAAATTTATTTTGGCTTTGACGATTTCCTAATTAATTCAATTATTTAAAACCATATTAATTATTTTTTTCTGGGTGCATTGATAGGGTTTATACAGTACAAGAATTACATACAATGTAAGTCAAACTTTGACCAAAAATGACAAAAAAATTCCTTAAAAATACACATTTGCATATTTCATCACAATTTGAACAAATCTAAGTTGGGTTATCCCTAGGGACCTGTATACCAAATAACAAAGCTGTCTGACCAGCGGTTATGAAGAAGAAGATTTTTTACCAAAAACACCTTTTTTGGCATTAATTTGCCTATTTTCAACAATATCAAAAATTAAAAAAAGTAGTTTCTTTCAAATCATATTTTTCATCTACACAACAAATATCAAATCAGTAAGTACTGCGGTTCTCAAGATATTTGAGTGGACGGACGCCTCACAAACGGACATACATACATACATACATACATACATACAGACTGACGCCGGATGGATACCCATCCCAATAGCTTCTATAGACTATAGTCTATAGTAGCTAAAAATTATCACCAACAGCTTAAAACTGTACAAATTTCATGGATGTCACTTTGAAAGGTTTGCGAGTACATTTCTTTTGTACCTGGCTGGGAACAGCAAACATAAAACAAACTATTTCTAAAATCTCATTACAAGAATACTTTCATTTGTACAAGGAAACTGTTTCACATACTGTATTTGCTATTTTTACACAATCTAAAAGAGGAATGATATGTCAATACCCAAGGGCCAAAGAAAAGAAAGGTTTCAGTTTCCATCCTCCCTTGCACACATCAATCTAGACAAGTCGTCTACTAAGCCCTTTCTGACAATGGCTTGAGAAAAATGTAAATATGTATTAGACAATGGCAGTGTGGTACCAATATCAAACAAGTCATCATTGATGACACAGTCCACATGTAGTCAAATTGTGTTTGTTGATTGACCAGACGTAAATAAGTGAGTAGTAATCATGTTTACGTTAAATACTTATTGAAGAGTTGATTTAACAGAATAATGGATATATCATATTGGTATGTGTTAAGGTAGCGGTAAAGGCTATTTTTGCACCAATTCTTTTCTCAGAGTTAATGTCAAGTTTCAAGTGTTAGAATCAAGATATTTAGTTCAAATTTTCAGGATAACTCCCTTAGTTAATACTTTCTCCATAGAATATAAAAATTGTATATTTGTAGCCATGATTTTGAAATATGACACCAATCAATATTAAAATTTAATTTTTCATATTTTTTTACATATTTGAATTTAATAATAATTGGATAGTATTAATATTACCAAATTAGTTATAAATATGTTGACACTATTAATTGTAAGATTTGTACGGCAGGATTTGTAGATAAAATTTGTTTTTATGATTTTACATGGGTTTACATATCAAAAAATTATTAAAAAATTCTTTCAAATTTCAAAATGTGATTTTTCAAAAAGTACTTCAAATACAGGAAAATTGTGCAGTACAAATCTTATCTGTAACCTTGTTAATAGGCTGTAAAAATTCCATGTCCATATCTCATTTCAAAGGTTGCATTAAATTGGTATAAAATTATGTACGAAAACTGTTATTCTGTCAAAAATGTTGAAAACAAGCCATATTTGCACCCCTCTTTTGAAGTCACAGAGCAGTCTTTTTGGTTAATCTCACTTTTGACACCTCTTTGACACTCAAAGAATCTAAAAATGCATTTACAATAGCAGTCACGCATTCTGAATGCAAGCACTGCCTTGTCAAACTTTCCTGAAAAACAGTAAAAAATGACTTTCCCTTTTCAAACATTTTTTTAAAAGCTAGGGGACCTCTACCATAGTTAATACACTAAGGACTCCCAAACTTCCTCTTATTTGGTCAGTATTTCAGAAGTTTCAACGGGCTATAACTCTGCAATGCCTATGACCCCAAATGTCTAGTTTTTTTATTCCACAGAGAATGTTCACTACTTTTATGTTTAATAGTTTTATTTAAGTTTATAACTGACGCTCTAGCCTTTACCGCCACCTTAAACATGGTTGAGTAAATGTATTGGAGATCTCCACAGGCCCCTTCTGATAAGTAGCTTTGGCGAGAAGTGAATGTCTCTTTTCAAATTTGTAAAAATTACAGGGTAATCGTTGATATTCCGTTTGTGTGGTGGAGTGACCTGATATCATCCTTAATTGCTCATCTTATTAATCCTGTGTATGAGTTGGATTTGGCTGGCCCCAATGCTGTGATCATTTACTTAATCAATTAATGACCTGACAGCTGTGTCTATATTGATTTAACAAAATGATTGGAACTAAGACAAATGTACTGGAGTCTCTATTCACAGTATCTTGCCATCCAACATTCTGGTGGATCAAAATCCCTTATCAGTGCTTGTATTTCCCCCATTATTTAAATGTTTGCTAAAGTTGGTCTACTATATCAAAAATACCCTCAAACTGGTACCGGTTCAGCTTTGTGTATAGATTCACAAAGTTTTCTCACCAAATTCTGACAATTTCCCCATCATATTGGCTCGTCCCGTACAAAAGCTGCCAGATTGTGACAAGATAATGCCAACTTTTTAAGTTCCAACGGTCGAACTTAAAATATGATAATATCTGGTAACTATTCATATTCAGTAATTTCTCAATTGGATTCGAACTCACAACGAACGACACCTATCAGTCAGGGTCTCGTGAAGAAATAACAGTCAAAACTGCTTGGCTAAATTCAAACCGTTAAAAGTGTGGTTCGACAAGCCAAGTTGTTACAATTTTTCTGACCCAACCCTTCACACACTGTAAAGTTCACAAAGAACTCACACACACACACTTGCTATCATATATCAAAATTTATCACAGCAGAGCAATAAATCCATCGCTAAACCAAGCCTCAGACAGCCTCAGGGACAATTGTCTGCCAGCAGAACTACATGTATCACTAGGGTAGAAAATTCATTAATTTCTCAAAAATGCAAGTATTAATATCTGATAAATATTAAAAAATAGCAGTGTGCTGCCCATATCAAAAACTATTAATATCTGATAAATATTAAAACATAGCAGTGTGCCACTCATATCAAAAACTATTAATATCTGATAAATATTAAAACATAGTGAGTGTGCCACTCATATCAACCAGATATGGACTGTTAAATGCTCACGTGTTTCATTATATATTGCAGTTATGTGTAAATTTGAACCTTTGCCACATGTTTGCAACTTCATTGAAAGTATTATGATCAACATAATGAACAATATTCACCACAGATTAACTCTGTAGGTCATTAAGTATTCAAATACGCAATTAGCTGAAATAGAAATAATTATTTTTTTTGACTGCTGTCACTGTATAGCAAGTGTAATTGCCTCTTGTCAAGTCCTTCAAACTAAATATTCCAAACTTTGAAAGCTCATTAGATATGCAAACTATAAATTAGCTGACATGAAAATTTAAGTGCGAAATGACTTCCAATATTGGTATAACCTGGTATAATCATCAACGTACATAGCATGTTATGCCAACTTTGATCCAATAAATCCAAGTATATGATCCCTAATTAGAAAAGCTCATTAAATACACAAATTAGGAATTGGCTGAAGTAAAATGCTTAATGCTTTTCAATTATGTTAGCCTACATAATGGTATCTTTAATGTACATAGCAAGTTTCATCAATTTTTGGTCATGTAAATTCAAATTATATCCCTAATTTCAAAAATTCATTAAATATGCAAATTAGGAGCTGGATGAAGTAAAAATGCTTTATGACTTTCAATAATGTCGTATCGTAGCATCTTTAAGGTACATAGCAAGTTTTGTCAACTTTTGTTCAGTCAATACAGATAAATATCCCTGATTATGAAAGTTCATTAAAAATGCAAATAAGGAATTGGCTAAAGTTCAAATGCTTAATGATTTTCAATAATGTTCTTTCATAGTATCTTTAATGTACATAGCCAGTTTCGTCAACTTTGGTCTCGTCAATTCAGATAAATATCCCTAATTAGGAAAGTTCATAAAATATGCAAATTAGGAATTGGCTGAAGTGAAAATGCTTAATGACATTTAATAATGTTCTATCATAGTATCTTTAATGTACATAGCAAGTTTCATCAATTTTGGTTATGTATAAGCTTTACAGGACAGAAAGTGTATGTTTTGTGAAATGGCTTCCAAGATCTTACTGATACACAGAAACTGGAACACTTAATTAAAAACATTAGTCGAAGCACGGCGAAATTTATCGCCAGGGCTTATGGGAAAAGACAATCCATATTATACGAAAAACGATAAGAATTAACCTTTGTCATTGACCTTTTTCCCACTATAATAATATAAGACAAGAAGTCTTTGTAATGTTTTCTTTTCTCATGTATTTGGGCACAGTCCCTCATATGAAATTGTACCACTTTCTAAAAGTGACTAATAAGCCCGTTGAGGCTTGGTGTAATGTCACTAGTCACTATAATAAATATCTATCTATCTATCTATCTATCATTAATTTCGAAAGGTCATTAAATATGCAAATTAGGATTTGGATGAAGTAAAAATGCTTAATAACTTTCAATAACGTTAAATCATAGTATCTTCAATATGGATACCAAATTTCGTCAATTTTGATTGAGTAAATTCAGATATATACCCCTAATTAGGAAATTTCATTAAATATGCAAATTAGTAATTATCTTTCACGTCACCCCTAAATAACTTTCACAGCTGATATATCTTGATGATATCAACATTTGTAGCAAATCTCATCAAAATGTGTGCAGTCATTCTCAATATATATCAGTTTTTTTCTAAAATCATTAATTATGCAAATGAGCATAAAGTAAGCAAGCCACATCCGCCAAAAACTAATCAGTTCTTGCCATTTGCAAACTGAATCTATGTACCAGATTTGATTCTGATCTGATGAGCCGGTTTTGAGATATTGAGCACACAGACAGACAGACAGACAGACATACACAGACAGACAGACATCGCTGCGACATATGCTCATGTGTGTAAACACGTGAGCGAAAAACTATCAATATCTGAAGAATGACATATATGCAGTGAAGCTGTACAGTTCTACAACATTAACTTAGTGTTGTCATCTCACTACATGTTAAATTTATCATTGCATGTATCATTATTCCTGTGTATTGTTTTTATGTAAGTTACTGTAATTTGTACTTGGATCTTGTGAGATTTAAAAAATGAAGATTAAATAAAAACCACATTGGTTCATCATTTTTGTAAGGCCTGACAATAAGAAACAGGCCTTAATAATTTTAGGTCTTAGCAGCTGCAGAGGAGTAATTGTGTCAACTTTCTGAAACATGCTCTCATAAATTTACTTATAATAAACCTTCTTTACTTAAAATAGAAACAGAGATAGATGTTCGTAAATGATATGCAATGACCTTTCCTTCTTAAGGTTATCACAACTGTAAATCAAGACAATTAGCTCTGTATCCTGTTTAACTTTTATATTTATGTTGGCAATTGACATAAAAATTTTGCACACATTGTAGTATCGAGGTTCACACAATACCAACAGAGTACTTTTTCAAGATACTGATATGTTACACTGAATGTATCTGTTATCCCTGTTTTAAAGTACTCTGAGTTATTTCACACTTTTACTACATTTCCTGTAAATATATCCATTCACCCTATTGGAGTACCAGCAAAGTATTGAGATCTAGTGTTAATAGGGCTAAAGGCTAATATCTGACTTAGACCTTGAACCAGTGAAGCGATTGTCCTTCACAAGCTATCCTCAGGTCAGTGACATTAAACTCGATAAAATACACATTGAATACTGTTCATTGCTGTATTGCTTCATTGCAAACATTACATTTCGAAGACAACATCTCTACATTATACTCTAGCCAATTAAGAATACCGTAATTTTTGCCAAATCAAACTTTATTTGAAAAACCTTATGCAGTGGGCCTTAGCAACATTGATTTACACATAACGTTGAACAAATCAGAGGGACAGAGTTTCTGGAGAATATGTAAGGTAACTGAATAACCCTGCATTACAAACACAGTAACCTAGGAAACAGGAAATTCATGGCTTATTGGCTTAATGTTCCCTGCCTCAGGGATTTTAGAATTTAATTTTCCATTACCATGGCAAAAGCACACACTTTATATTATATACTACTAAGTGTAACATTGCTGAGCAAAGTTGACAATTTCCGATGACCTTGTCCCAACCAGTTTTCATTTGTCTTAATTCTTGTATTAGATTTTAGAATAGCCTACAGCTTGATGGCTGCATATCAGGTTGCATGTAGATCAGTTGGCTTTGTCAAGGGAATGATACATCTATATCCTGTGTTCTTTCCTCTTATCTGAAATCAACAGGACAGGTTTATCTACTTATCACAAGATATCTTAGTAGTTTACCCAGTTACCTGAGAATGTTTATTGAAAGTATTAAATGTAATGTCTATCGAATTTACGATTTCAAAACAGACATTAAATTCATGGTAACTACCTCTTCCTTAGAAACTGCTTGAATGATGATCTTTATGAAACCCGTTGCTAAGCAATGATTGTGATGATATTACACAAAGTCCATATTTTGAAAAAGTAATCTAAATAATGTGTGCATATGGCAATACCACTAACTTCAGAACACAACTATCAAATTGTCCTATATTTATTTAAGGTGGCATTGCTCATAACTTTTTTGCAAGATTCATTCAATTTTCACCAGTTTTAACCAAACATTAAAATACCGGCTGGGTTCACTTTTAGCATAAGCAGTTGTAAGCTGGGTGAGAAAGAAGTGTATATTTATGCAAATCGCCCTATTTCCTGGCTTCTTTTTTCTTCCATATCTACATTTCAAGAAAATTTAACTCCACTCTGGCTTGGTCAAATTGTGTGAAATTTTCACATAATCCTCTTTAAATACTGTATAACAAAATGACGATGCAATAAGTTCTTACATTTTGAAATGAATCATTTCAATTTTGTTTATCATGATTTTAATCATTTTTTTTTGAATGTCAGTCTTTCAACCCCTGCCATTTAAAATGAGAATAGATAATGCACAACAAAATTGATCTTTCTTTTACATATATTCTTGTTTCAAGTGAGATATTACATTTATTAGAGTAGTATCAGGTTTTTGACATTAATTTTTATCATTAATACCAAAATTAGGTTTTCTACCCAAAATATGTACTTCCTGCATCCTTTTATAAACTATTGCTACAATACTACACTTTAGATTCACTGCTTTTTGAAAAAATATAGTATGAGAGGGTTCACATGTCATCTTTGATAAGAAATATTGCTTTAAAAACAAGTGTGTTGGTTAAGTGCAGTGCCACCTTTAACTGTTATTTCTTCAGTGGTATTACTTATCAACTGTCTACTGAATCAGATATGAATATGTGATCATTTGATCATATTTGATATTATACTCTCACAGTCACTGGAACATAATGGTAGATGATTTGATGAAATGACAAGCTTTCAGATATCAGTCTAGTGTTAGTGTTATACAGTTGAAAATATCTATGGTTTTGGCTCAGTACTGCTTTTTTACTGACTTGAAAGATGGAGAAATGATACCGTCGAGTCTGACAGGATAAAGGGTAAGTCAGTTATAAATTTAAACTCAGCATGGATGTCATAATGAGCTAGTGCACGATAACTAGTACTGACATATCATGTAATTATATCAAGTCTAAAGGTTTACGTCAGACGACAAATTCAAATGATATCATCTAGGAGTAGTGTTCTTCTCTTTTTCAACTTGCATACCTTGAACTTGCATACCTTGCAACTTGCATACCTTGGAACTTGCATACCTTGGAACTTGCATACCTTATAATTTGCATACCTTGCAACTTGCATACCTTATAATTTGCATACCTTGCAACTTGCATACCTTTCAACTTGCATACCTTAACTTGCATACCTTTCAACTTGCATACCTTGAACTTGCATACCTTTCAACTTGCATACCTTGGAACTTGCATACCTTGGAACTTGCATACCTTATAATTTGCATACCTTGCAACTTGCATACCTTGCGACTTGCATACCTTTATATTTGACATATATATATATATATATATATTGCATACCTTTATATTTGACATATATATATATATATATATATATATATATATATATATATATATATATATATATATATATATATATATATATATCAAATGAAATATATCAATCTACCCTTCCTCTACTTTGAGCAACAATTGAATCACTGAACTTGTAAAGAAAACATTACATCATATCAGAGAGTCAAGTACACAATGTGTCATTCTTATTGGTTGAGAAGAGCTCCTGCAAGCTGTGGTAAAATAGTAATATGGTATACACCTGCATTTATCTAATCGTCTCAAAATGGACGAACTACGAGCAGACCTACGAGCTCGTACGAGCGAAGTACGAGTGACGTAATATGCCGTACTTTCAAAGTACGAGTGACGTAATGCAGGTCCCAAAATCGACAAAGTGAGCGTCAAGCTGAGCGTGGAAAAACAAAAACAGCGTCGAACTGAGCGTTGAAAAAAAAAAAGACAAAATAGGATTCGAAATGAACGTAGAAACATGCCAAACAGAATGTCAAAGAGGGGTTCTGAGTACGGGTGCTAAAATATAGCAAATATGCGAAATAAACACGTAATGACTTGACTGATTTCAGCTTGAATATAACGAGTTCAAAACGTCTTTCACGTGGTAGGCCCTATTACTGACTTTGCAGCACTTTATTTATAACACTGTTGACAAAATCTCAACAACAATAAATTGTGGGTTCATCGTAATTGGTATTGCATGCATTAGTGAATTTTCAAAAATGACATTCATAATTGCATATATTTCAACTTGGGTAGCAAGAAAACCGACGACTCTGAGTGACTGGCATTGGGCGTTCGTTCGTGTGCAAACATCGCGTGCAAGTTACAGACGATGGGCGGTACGGTGGGAGTAGGCAATAATAGCGATAACAAAATCGGTCAGTTTAGCCTACCCCGGGATATTGGAATACATACGTCATCCACCCTCTGATGTGATTTTCCTCTAATTAACGCCAAATAAATAAATATATTTGTAAAAATACATTATTACGTCGACGCCGACTTCATTGACGTCGACAAATCGACGTCAGCATTATATTACGACTGATGCCTGGAACTTATCTACCGAACTGAGTGTAGCTAGGTAAGTTTGGAATGTGATGAGTTGGTTTTGAGAGATGTTTTTTTGTTGTTCAGGAGCGCGAACGAACGAATTGAATACAGAAGTATCGAGCATCGATATCTTGTATGGCTTCTGCAAGTTCCGCGATGACAAACAGGAATAGCGACCCCACAGTGACCTGACTATACCATTATTCAATAGGCGGAGCTGTATTCTCAACAATACACACCAATAATAGTGTGGTTCCGATAATGTGCTTTTTCAAAACTTGAATTGAATGCGAGGTCAGCAAAATGTTAGTCTTTAAAATCATTGTTGAGTAGAGGTCATTTTCAAATAGACTGTACAACATGAGGTACACATGGGTGCCACAAAAACACCCGCCAACTCATATTATTCATTGTACACTGTGATTAACATAATGTGTGATCAGATTATTTCGAGGTCATAAGCTGACTCGCGAGCCACGCAGGTTTTATGTCTGTGAAATCATTGCACTTTCGAATTCGAGAAAGTAAAAAAGATTTACAACGGCGGTAGGTTCAAGTGCATTACAACCAATCAAGGTCTCGTCCTTGATGTTCGGACATTGCAACCTCTTCTTTGGTTCTTTACAATAAATCGACGTCTGCAAAAAAGTCTACCATCGTGGCGTATAATAAGTCAGAGAGTGTGGCGTCGTCTCCAGTCTTGACCCGTACGTACAGACTCGTCCGAAAGTCAAAGCCTAAAAGTATTCCTCCGCACTGCACTGAACCCGCTCTCACGACCAAAAAAATAATCATACGAAGTTCACACCCGCTCCTACTTCCGAGTTTCGAATATACACAGAAAATGTGTCTAAGCGTTCGTTTGTCGTAAAATCCTTTCACATAAACAAAAATCTTTCATCCATGGAATACAACATAGTCCTAAGCGTATTCATAAAAAATAGTGACAATGTCACTGGTCGCTCCCATATAGTTATCAAAACAAGCTAAAATCAAGCTAAAAGATTTTTTTTATCACAAATAGAAACAATTCCCCCAATAAAATAAAATTATACAAATTTCACCAGAATTTGATCAAATCTTACTGACGTCACCCGTAAAAACCTCTACACTAAGTTTCAACTCAACTCAATCGGACGTGTGGTTTCAGAGTTAAAAAAAAATTTTTGATCAAAAATGAAAAAAAATAGCAAAAAAATGCAAATATGCAAATTTCACCACGATTTGCCCAGATTTGAGAAAGGTCACTCCTATGCACTTCCATACCAAGTTTCAAATCAATCAGACTTGTGGTTTCATAGAAGAAGATTTTTGACCAAAAATGGGAGAAAATTACAAAAAAATTCATGAAAAATAGCAAGTCCAAGATACTGACCCAAGATGTGCACAATCATTTCAGGTCAGCCCAAAGTACTTACATGCTAATTTTTCATCTAATCTGCTCAGTGGCTATTGAGATTTTCAATAAAATGTAAACTTGTAAACATATATACATATGGCTATGGGAGCTAACAAACGACCCAATGGTCGACAGAGCTCTGCTGTGTTATGAAGAGAGCAACGTTTTGTGACATATGTATTGATGAAGAAGGTTGAGATCTTTGATAGCTCATTTCAGGATGGCCTGACCTAAAATGGCAAAATTAGCTGCAAAAATACAAAATTGATGATTTCATCATAATTATGTATAAAAATGTATACCAAATATCAAAGCTATCACATCAGTAACTTTTGAGAAACAAATATTTTGACCAAAAACGGCAAAAACTGACCAAAAAATACAAAAATTGAAGATTTTATCAAATTTCACTATATCACACTAAGAGAACCCCCAGGAACCTGTATACCAAATATCAAAGGCATCAGACAAGTAGTTTTTGAGAAACACATTTTTTGACCAAAAATGGCAAAAATTGCACCAAAAATACAAAATTGCAGATTTCATCATATATTCTGTATATCATATTTAGTTTATCTGTAGGAACCTGTATACCAAATATCAAAGCTGTCAGACGAGCGGTTTTGATGAAATAAATTTTTGACCAAAAATGACAAAAAAATTCCTTAAAAATACAGATTTGCTTATTTCATCATAATTTGAACAAATCCAAGTTGGGCTATCCCTAGGGACCTGTATACCAAATATCAAAGCTGTCAGACGAGCGGTTTTGATGAAATAAATTTTTGACCAAAAATGACAACAAGCGACCTAGCGGCCGATATAGCTCCGCTGTGTTTATGTAGAGAATAACTATTTTTGACACATGTTGATGAGAAGGGTGGAAATCTTTGATAGCTCAATGCAGTGGCCAGAAAAAAGTGGCTAAAATAAGCTGCAAAAATACGCAATTGAAGATTTCATCATACTTTGAATGTATCACATAGGATCATCCCTAAGAACATGTCAACCAAAGCTACTGATGAGTAGTTTTTGAGAATAAATTTTTTGACCAAAAATGGCAACAATTGCCCCAAAAGTAAAAATTGCAGATTTCATCATAATTTCAAAAGTTAGTTCATCTATAGAAACCTGTATACCAAATTTCAAAGCTGTTAGACAGGTACTATTTGAGAAACGCATTTTTTGACCAAAAATAGGAAAAATTGCCCAAAAATTCAAAATTGCAGATTTCATCATTATTTCAATAAATATAATTTAGTTCATCTGTAGGAACCTGTATACCAATTTCAAAGCTATCAGATGAGTAGTTTTGAATATACACATTTTTTGACCAAAAATGGCAAAAATTGCCCCAAAAATACAAAATTACAGATTTCATCAGAAATTCAATATATATTACTTAGTTCATCAATAGAAATCTGTATACCAAATTTCAAAACTATCAGACCAGTACTTTTTGAGAAATAAATTTTTTGACCAAAAATGGCAAAGATTGCCTTAAAAATGCAAATTTGCATATTTCTGCACAATTTGAACAAATCTGAAATAGATCATCCCTAGGGACCTATGTACCAAATATCAAAGCTATCTGACTGGCAGTTTTGAAGAAGAAGATTTTTAAAGATTTTTTTACCAGAAATGACAAAAATTGCCTTAAAAATACAAATATGCAAATTTTGCCATGATTTGAACAAATCTGACTGAAGTCACCCTAAGCAAACTGCATATCAAATTTCAAAGCAATCGGACAAGTGGTTTCAGAGAAGAAGATTTTTTTACCAAAAACACCAAAAAATGCCCCAAAAATACAAATATGCAAATTTCACCACGATTTGAACAAACTGAAGTGAGGTCACCCCAAGTGAACTGCATATAAAATTTCAAAGCAATTGGACTTGCGGTTTCAGAGAAGAAGGCAATTGTTGACGGACGACGACGGACGACGGACGACGACGACGGACGACGACGGACGACAGACGACGACGGAAAATCAACCTATTTGATAAGCTCCGCGTCGCTGACAGCGGAGCTAAAAAATTCCTTAAAAATACAGATTTGCTTATTTCATTACAATTTGAACAAATCCAAGTTGGGCTATCCTAGGGACCTGTATACCAAATATCAAAGCTGTCAGACAAGCGGTTTTGATGAAATAAATTTTTGACCAAAAATGACAAAAAAATTCCTTAAAAATACAGATTTGCATATTTCATCACAATTTGAACAAATCCAAGTTGGGTTATCCCTAGGGACCTGTATACCAAATATCAAAGCTGTCTGACCAGCGGTTATGAAGAAGGAGATTTTTTACCAAAAACGCCTTTTTTGGCACTAATTTGCATATTTTTGGCAATGACAACTTCATTTGAACAAAATCTCATCTACAGCCCATCATCCATGTACACACCAAATATCAAGATGAAATGTGCAGCGGTTTTGAGTTTTTGATGTTGACGGACAGACATACAGACATACAGACATACAGACATACAGACATACAGACATTTTCCTAGCCTATAAGAATAGCTTCCATTGCCATATATACATGGCTATGGGAGCTAAAAAATTAGGTCAAAAGGCATGTGTGACTTATAGCTTGCATACGTCACCCGTAATATGAAAGTACGAGCCAGTACTTCTGCTCGTACAATGTCAATTTCGAGACAATTACATAGTATACACCTGGACTAAAACAGGCCCCTCAACTAGCATAGAAGGTTAATGCTAGGACAAAGAACAGCGAACTAGCAGGAAAAATTGGTGTCAGAACTACAAACATGGAAATAATTAAAAGAGCGGTGCAAACATTCAGAATTTTGCTTTTAGAAATGCAATATCAGAGCATTTATCTTGCACTTTGCCATATTAGTGTTGTCACTTTGCTCCCACTGTCACAGCCAAGTAAGTATCTCTCTTGTCAATAACAATTAGTCCCAGGAAACAAATTTCCCATTTCACAAAGGTTGTTCAATTTTTTATTCCGCTTTCTCCTTTTTGGATGCTAAAGCTACAAAGACAACAACTTCTACACACTAGAAAAACAAATGTTGATATGATGGGTAAATACACACTTGATTTGGATACAATTTGCTTAAAGCTCTGGCCTACTGGTAGTGTTTTGTGCTTTGTACCAAAATCTTTATACCTGCCTGCAGTTGGAGTAATGGCATAATTTGATATGTGCATGTAGTGTATGTTTAATATAAATATCATTGAACTTCCAAAGTACTTTCAGATTGAATTTGGGGAAAATCAATATTCTATTGTAAGAGTTTGGAGAGATACAATGCCTATCATCTTCCTGACATATCTATCAGCACAAACATAAGCATCTAATACAATAGCCCTGCTAATACTATGACTATATCCACATTGGTGCTGACCATGTCTCTGTTTTGACAGTCATAAAATTTGTCAGTTGGCAGGCCATTTCCTGTCTCAATAAATTCATACAATACTACAAGTAATTCAGTACATATCAAGATACCATGTCCATGACAACCCTCTCACTCAGCTGTGATTGTGTTGAGTGACTTTTGTTTCATACATAAGTTCTACCGGTATGTAACCTTTGAACTCCTTGGCAACAACCTAGTGAGAAAAATAGAGATCTATAGTAGCTGGCAAGATTCCAGTGTTCTGTCACAGTAATGGTATGATTCCTCAATCATGAATAGTGTAAATGTATCACAATTGATGTGTAAACACAAAATTTCCATGGAACCCTGAGCTAAATATTAACAACCAGCCTAGAATCAGATATGCAAATAACTAAGTAAAGGGATGGTCAAATTATGGTACTTTGCCATCGTTTGGAAACCCGTACACCTATCTTTTTACTTTATCATAATTTCAACAAGTACGTGTTAATAAAAGCGTCCTTAGCAACCTAAAATACATATTTCCATGCAACTGTGCTAGCAGTTCCTATGAATGTTTTTGGCTCTAAAATAAGGAAATATCCTATAAAACCATACTGTGATAAAACATAATACTGTGATTTATGATTTATCACAATTTGAAGCAACATCCTACAGTCTCAAAGAATTCTTGCTACCTGAAAGAGCTGTGGTCTTGTACTGGAGGCCAAACTACATGATATTGAAATGCTTGTAGGTAAAAAAATTACTTTTCACCACAGCAAGAGTCTGAGATAGCGATCTCAGAAGTACTTGTAACACAAGAGTAGTCGTTGTCAATGCAAGAAGTTCTGTTTGTTTGTAAAACTAGCTAAAGTCATCCATCATTTTTAATCTTTTTCAACACTACTGGTGTTAAATTCCTGTATAACATAATACTTTACTTTTGCTTCATCTGTAATATTGTGTGTTTTGCTTGTGAAAATCCATTATTTTGTAAATATGGTCAACTGCCTAAGACTATTATGACTGACTCAGATGGCAAATTTGTATTAAAGTACCGAGAACTGTGCCATTATTCATGAATCGAACCGCTTTAATAAATAAAAAACCAGCAAAATGCAAACATCTTAACCAATCATCTATTGTTTTCATTATTGCTTTGCATGTATTCAAGTTGGGCCTCTCTTAACATTTGCACATTTATCAGATCAACAACTCTTAAATAATATCAGCTTACATGTTACATCAATTGTTCACACAAGTTAAACTACATTGTTAGATTGCTTTCACACATTTCCAAATGGATCTACACAATGAATATTGTATAAGTAATTAAACAAACACCAAGTATTGATATGTTTACTTCTACACAGAGACAAATACATGTACACACAGCTACGGCACACCTACAAAAATCAAAATTAGCAAGTACTGCATTTCATCTCTATTTTAACCTTTTTCCTGCCAGACAGTATTAAGACTATTACTTCCCCATCAGCCAAGTCAGTAAAAAGCGGTATTGAGCCCAAACATGACGTATTTTCACCCGCTTGGCTTGGTATGTTATAGCATCTTTAGTCCAAAAAAATCAAGTTTACAGTATTTATGTTTTCAACAGCCTTCAAATGTATAGTATTATGTTAAAATACACCATACGGAATATGTTGTGTTTCATTAATTTTAACCATCTTGACCTGATGGTGAAATATGGACTTGGCAGGAAAAGGGTTAAATCTTATGTTTTGCTAACACTGGCAGTAACTTTGACTTGTCACATTAATGTTAGCAAAGCACTATGATTTCAGAGAGTTCAAAACTAAGCCAGTTGAGTGAAGGACAGTAGTTGTAATTGAGATTTCACAGTGAGCAATGACACTGCCTGAAAATTTGAAATGGAATATATAATTCTATCATCTTGCTCTGTCACTTTCTTGGAATAAACCAGCTTAGTTTTGCACATTGAAGCTAAGAAAACAACCCAAAGGAAATAACTCTGAATGGTCAGCATACAGCTTCTGGTTACCATGGAAACATGTCAATTTCAACTGTCTTTTTGACAGCTATTTAATCTTATTCAATAGATGAAATTAGTTTTACCTGGGACTGTGATAAATGGCTATTTTTTACCATACCTAACTAGTTAGGGCATACAATATCTCTATTAGGTCACATGTAAAAGAATTGGCAGCCATCTGCCATCATATTTTCATGGAAACAAAAACACTAATTTCTGGTTTTCAAAATAATGTCAAAGCTATGACTGAAGAGGTAATTAAATGAAATTTGTTTAATTTTTCCTGCGAAGCCAACCAAAGACTATGATTGGTATCATCACTGACGTCACAAATAGCCTTCTTAAAGGTGTTGTTGAAAGGTTTCATTAGTCAAGTTTATCCCACAGAGACTCAAAAGATGAATTTAAAGAAACTGACATTTTCAAAGTATTGTTATTTATCGAAACATCAGTGTAGTGATGGATAGTTTCTTTCCATGATTTGAAACCAAATTTTGCCTTTGATGAAGAATTGGATCACAGCCATGAAGAATTTACCAATGGATTGATAATCACAGATTTACTTTGCATTGCTCTTTTCACTATTCCATAGTCTCTGACAAGATAATTTGAAAACATAAACTTATCCATCTGATAAAAAATTCAAATGAAATCAAAACTGTGGAAAGTGTCCCATCTTATGATTTTAAAAAGGCATGATAGCATTAATATTTTATTCTAATTATTTACTGTTTGTATACCTGGCCATTCAGAGTGTAGGAACAAAGATAAAGGAGAAAAAAAATAAGCCCTGACACACTGAGAATAATTTCACCTGATAAGTACTTTACAAACTCTGTATCAGCCTGGTGGAAACTAATCATTGCATCATGGGTGTTCTTGTTGTGGCTGGTTGATGACGCCATTTTGGATGAATCCTCTTCTTCAATGGTTTGAACACCGTTATAACTCTCTCTTCGTACAGAATATGGCTCAATATCACTGGGTTCTGGTGCAATGCTTGTTGGTTCAATAACTGCAATTGATAAAACAGCAAAATATAAATATAAACACACTTTGTAGAATGGCTTGATGGTTAATACCAGATATTTGTTAGTCCTACAAACTTAACCAAGATGTTTACAGGGCACGTTGTGCATTACTTTTATATACATGATAGAATTACCAACTGACTATAGAAAACCAAAAGTACTCTGCTTCTTGTGAAACATCATGAAATCGTATCCTCTTCCCATTTTGGAACAATCGGACGATCAAAGTGTAGCAAAAAATTCTTTTTTTTCCTCACCTATTAAGTCAATTTCACTTTGAATATAAGCAACACTATTAAGACTGAGGTGCACAGGAGTCATCCTGCCTTACTGCTTTTGAAATAAATATAAAACTAGTGTTAACATACATACATCACTGTGATTTTTAATATCAAAAATAACTAACATAGATTTTATTTTATAGCAACATGAAGTAGTTCTTAGGTAATAGGAAAATTTACATGAATGGTATTGTTTCCTACAGCATTGAGTAGTTCAGTAAATTGACAGGTGAGACGAGAAGGCAGGTTTGATGTGGATAATATTTGAACACCTTACACAGACATTTGGCAATTAGTATGTAATTCAAGAACATACTTGTTGAGAACTGAGGTTTTGACACTCTAAGTCTATTTTTTAAATTCCCTTTAACACCTGTGGACTGTATTTCCCAATATGTTCACACCTGTTTCCACATCCATCACGACTTTAGCACTTCACTCAAAGAAGACACACCTATACTCCCTTCATCTCTACAGTACTATCAGATATCACCATTTGACCAAATCCTTATTGTTGATTTTAAATAAAAACTTACATACATGTACTATAAAGCCTTAACACCAGAGAAAACTTTTTAAAATGTTGAAATAGTGTATGTGACATAGAATAAAATGTATACTAATAAAGAATACATCAAAATCTTCTCATTTGTGGCAAAGTAAACTTTGGAGATACTTGCAAACTGATAGGTTTTCACCAAAATGTTGGACCTTACATACACTTGATGTAAAATGATTCCAAACAGAAACATATTGTCCAAACAGAATCCAGAAATCTGAAGTACTGGTGTTATCATATCAGTAAATAATGATAAGTATTCAATCTATATACTTGTGTTGGCTACAGCCATTTCCAACAAAAGAAATCACAGTACATTATGGTTGTACCAAATCCGAAAAAAATTAAACAGGACATGTCTGTGATATCTGTATGGTTGCAAGAAGGAAGTACGTATGGAACTTGATCTATAAGTCCCTGGAATAAAGATAGCATAAAATGTACGACATGACAATTTGACATCAGGCATAATAATTCAATATCAGTGCATAGAATTATCATTGTTGTAGTTTAGGCGATGTTTCCATGATTTATTTGTGATGTGCTTCATTGTTCTTATTCCAGATCTGTAAAATTGCTCACTGATCAGTCATAAATCAATCAATCAATTAATCAATCAATCATTCAATGAAATAACTGGCAGTGTAGGGGTTACAACTTTTGTAAAATAGAACTAGACTTGACTTCAATGACACACAGTTCTGTCATTGATAAGAAAGAAAATGATGCACATGTTTAATACAATTTTATGGTTACAACATGGAAACACCGCTTTTCAACAAGATAACATTCTCCCATTTCCTTACCCTAACAATATATACCCTTTGCTATTCTTATACGGCTTGATTTATTTATAAGTTTAAAAATTAAGCTATCATACATTCAAATGGTTTCATTGAAAATATGTGACCTTCAAAAGGTTCAGTATTTTCAGACTAGTGAAACCTCTACGCCGTTGCCATGGAAATGTGTGTGCAAAAAATATACAGCATTATTGCACAGGGTACTTTAGGGGCTTTTACACCGTAATGGCACTGTTTTGTTTTTATGAAAATCATTTTTAGTACAATTCTAAGAAAATTGACAATTATGATGGCCATAAGACTGGCATGGAAATGATATGTGTGTGTATGTGTACCTGCAAACTTGGCAACTGTGTTTTAGAGGAAAATACAAGTTATTTAAATGTTTATTCCATGAAAGGGACTGTTCTGATGTAAATTGGGTTGTCATAGAAACATGGTTGTTTGTAGTCTGTCACATTCTAATCCTGACAAACACAATTTTCAGAAACCTGCAAGCAGTAAAAATGTTTATTCATCAACCATAGGTAACTTTAATGCTCACTGGTGCGTCGATAACAATTTTTCATCTTACTTTGATGCAAAAAGCCCGTATTTGACCCTGAAATTGTGGAACATTGGTTTCAAGATACAATCTTCAGAATCTGACATTTCACAATTGTTTCTGATTTTAGGTGGATTGACAATAGTCTAGGGAGTCCATAAGAAGCACAGAGTGTATACGTGGCACACTGTGCCACGCTTAAAAGATGTTTGAAAGATCTTACAAAAAGGAGATGCCTCTTTGATGTGTGACACCAGCATAACGGTAGATATCATTTGTATGATCACTAACAATGATGATCTTTAATTCTGTTATTTTCAGTCAAAGTATAAAGATTATTTGTTACAGGTAAATAATAAAATGTTTGAATTAAACAGTGAATGTGATGTTATATTGTCCAAAAAATGTTAACACATTTATTGTTTCAAGTATCCAGCATATATTAGCAAATGTGCATACTTGTTTAGACAAGAAAGCATAGTAGAGGCCTGGCACAGCCAAAGAGATTTGTAAATCCTGGAAACGACAGTAATTGCCTTCCTGACAAAATCCCAGTCAATAGTTTATTTCTGTTCCTCTATTGCAATCATCTCAGATCATAAATCAAAAAATATGATAAAAGAACTTTGTGTTCCAACAAGTATTCTATTAATTATACAGTTTATTCTTTTATTAACATCATTTTATTCACCAGGATATATGTTACTTCACATTTAGGTGTTCAACTCTGCAGGGTAATTATTACACACATGGCAACATGTTGAACAATTGTGATGACCTTTTCACAGAATGTTTACAGTGAAGTTCACACAGTATTTCTGTACATATTACTCCTTTTCAGAATTTTACTTTCATATTTTGATGTGTAAATCCATTTGAGTTACAGCAGTAAAAGTCACAGCCTCTGACAGACAATATTACTAAGCTGTAAAACAGAATACATTTAGAGGATTTCCACAGCACAGATTCACAAACAATAAGTCCATTGACAATACATCACAATAAATAAAAATGTTGCTATGAAGTGACAATTGAAAGGCACCAACTAAAAGTAACTGTAGACAACAGTAAAAGGGAAAGGTAGGCTATAAAAAAACAGTAGTAGGAAGTTGACATGTCCTTTTCAAAAAGACGGGACAAATCGACATAAAATGCTGTTATAATTTTTTATTCTTCAATACTAGAAGAAATATAACAATAACATATAAACTAAGCTATACATTCATAAAATGTAAAAAATTGATGAAATTCAAGTTGAGATTATAAGTACAAATTAACTCATTTCTGTCTCACTATTCAGTGCATGTCTAATTAATTAGGGTTGAAATTCCACACTGCATCACAAAGACAACAATTTCAAGTTCAGGCTGTATGGTAATATTTACTGTCATAATCATGATGATTGCATTGTATGGTAGCTGTAATAGATTAATAGGAAAAAAGATGTGTAATTGCAAGATGTGATAATTCATGTATGGTACATCTGATCTGAAGAGTTGAAATGGCAAATTCCATGGAAGCATATCTGTGTACACTGACAACTACACAGTTACAGGAAAATAAACTGTACAGGTGAACTGTTGAGCCACAAATTCCTGACACTGTTTAATACAAGAAAAGGAATAAATATGTCTAGGTGAGTGTAAAATGAAGGATCTGTAAGTCTCATGAAGAACAGTCAAACTGGAAACTTAGATTCATATTACGAATTGTAGAAAGCTGTAGAGCATTGTACATAATAATAATAAATAAAAATAATAAACAAAAGATTTATAGAGCTCCATATTTCCTTACAAGTTCATAGGCACTATACATGACAGTAAAAATCACAGTAAAAATACCCGTAAAAATGTAGTCAAAAACACGTGTACAAAATTTCAAACGCTAAATTCAGATATTGTAAGCCACTTTAAAAAGATGGGTCTTCAGTTGTGTCTTAAGGTTCCAAGACAAGAAATTGACCTTTTTAAGCTAACAATTCTCTAGTGGTTAATAAGCTCAGAATCCCAGTAAATTATATATTTTCGGAAAGCCTAGATATAGGCCAACATTTTGGTTACCATAGTGTCACCATTGTTTTAAAAAGCTATCATGTGACAGGTAATTTGCATAACCTTTCAAAAATCGGTTTTCCCTATTTTTTGTTTCAATGCTTTGAGATATACGGCTGAAATTTGTGTCAGTGCAAGCTGTCCTAAGGATCTTCCAAAGAGTGTCTCAGAATTTTATAAAACCTTCATAAACAATATTTAGGCCAGGAAAACTTCCTATTCTCCTGCAATTTGCATCATAACCAGCTACAAAGTACCTATTCTCATGCAAAGCAAAAAGAAAATGTGATGTGAAGACTGGTCATTTGTGTACATCCATCCAACTACCCCATGAGATTTGCTCTGCTCCAACACAACTACCCATGAGATTTGCTCTGCTCCATCCAACTACCCCATGAGATTTGCTCTGCTCCATCCAACTACCCCATGAGATTTGCTCTGCTCAATCCAACTACCCCATGAGATTTGCTCTGCTCCATCCAACTACCCCATGAGATTTGCTCTGCTCCAACACTGGAAAGCTTCAAGTCTAACCTTAAAACATACCTCTTTCAGAGAGCTTAGTGATTAACACCGTTCATGCAGCGCCAGTGAGCATCCCTGATGGACACTAGATGCTATATAAAACATAGGGCCAATGTTCCTGAAGCTACTATACTACATGGATACAAAATTAAGTATTTCCCGACTGTATGAAATTATCTCACTAAGGTCATCCTAGGGACCTGTAAACCAAATATTAAAGCTGTCTGACCAGTGGTTTTGAAAAAACAAGTGACCTATACAGTTGACAGAGCTCTGCTGCGTTATGTAGAGAATAACTTTTTGTGACATATGTATTGATGAAGAAGGTGATAGCTCATTTTAGGATGGCCTTACCAAAAATGGCAAAATTAGCTGCAAAAATACAACATTGAAGATTTCATCATAATTTCAATATACTATATTGAGATAAACCCTGGGAACCTTGATACCAAATATCAAAACTATCAGCTGAGTAACTTTTGAGAAACAAAGATTTTAACCAAAAATGGCAAAAATAGCGCCAAAGATACAAAATTGCAGATTTCATCGTCAAATTAAATATATCATATTTAATTCATTTGTAGGAACCTGTATACCAAATATCAACGCCATCAGACAAGTACTTTTTGAGAAATAATTTTTTGACCAAAAATGGCAAAAAAATGCCCCCAAAATACAAAATTGTAGATTTCATCATAATTTGAATAAATCATATTTTGATCATCCCTATGAACCTGTATACCAAATATCAAAGCTGTCAGACAAGCAGTTTTGATGAAATAAATTTTTGACCAAAAATGACTAAACAATTCCTTAAAAATACAAATTTGCATATTTCATCATAATTCGAACAAATCTATGTTGGGTCATCCCTAGGGACCTGTATACCAAATATAAAATTAGTCTGACCAGTGGTTATGAAGAAGATTTTTTACCAATGATAAAGCGATAGAATGACATAGTTTTTCAATATTGGCTTGGTTTGTCCAAATGTTTGTGAAGTTTACCTCTGTTACAAAACAATACCCAATCTTAATTCATAGCTGCAGTCTCATCTCACAGCTGAAAATCAGATTTCCAGAATAAAATGGTATTAGTATCATTACTATCAGGAGATCTTCATGATCACATGACCATCTAATTTGTCTACCGTTAAAAAACATTTAAGGACCAATCAGCTATTATAACTCAAAGTTCATCAAGCTACATAAGCCAACACATTTCCTTGGCACAAAATTCTTAAAATGAAACCATGCACAAAATTACACTCAAATCTATGAAGGGATATTAGCATAAGGTTTAATAAAGGCATACTTTGCAAGCTGTTATTCAGTGCAGCAACCGAGTCAATTTAGTAATTTTTAAAATGCTCTGAAGTCAGCCCTCAACCAATACTATAATACACATATTAATACTTTCATGGGTTACAGAGAGAACACTAGTCAACCGGGAACACTGTTCTCATACAATTTTTGCTTCATTTCAATGCTATGGGGAAGTATAGGCACTAGATTGTGACCCTGAAAAACAACAGTGGTAACACTGCCATAGACAGAGTCAATACAGCAACAGACAAATGTGGAACACAAATACAATGCAAGACATGGCCGTGGTAGATATGTGAGCTACTTCTGAGAATTTGATCAGAAAGCAGGTGTAGATAGGCACTGAGCTAATTACATTATCCATACTGTCCACTGTCACCAGAAGATGAACATCATTATTGAATGAAGTTACTGGGAATCAAATGTGGTGATTATTGTGCTGGGATTGTATTGAAGGAATACTGGGAATCAGATGAGGTGTTTATGCCAGGACTGTATTGAATGACTTACTAGGAATCAGATGTGTTGGTTATTGTGCCGGAATTGTATAAAATGACTTACTATATGCACCAGATGTCAGCGTAGGAACTAACCAACCAATTCTTTAACCAGCCTGAGCATGAACGCCACTCCCCCCTCCCCCAAGTTTCATGTTGAGTGTTTTGCCAACAGTTTCAAATAGTGCTGACCAATCACAGTCACAGTCACAATTCTCTTTGTAAACTGAAATGCAGAAAAGTGCCAACCAGTTATAGGCTGTGTGCAAAGCCCAATTGGTATAATAAAACAGGAACAATCCATTGCACATTTGCACAAACCTTCCCATACATGAACTAATTTCATCGAAAGATATAGCGTATAACAGGGACAAACTAAAAGATATCCGGTATGATGGCTTGAGGTAACTTTACACATCTCCCTTTGCAAAGTTCATCCCCTGAACTCATCAAATTCAAACAGATGGAAAACAACACAATTTAGTGTATTTTATAGCAAAAGAGAAGTGAGTTGTGGGATTGGTTGCTCACAGGCAATTTCTAACAGTATGATGGCACTATCAATAAACACCAGTTATAGGCCAGTTCAGCCAGGGAGTTGTTTTGAGTGTGGGTCTCTGACTGAATAAACACTCTTGGTGAGCCACAAGATAACAACTTTAAAGGGACAAAGTAGGCCAATTTTTCATGAATTTTGTTTGATACGAGATACTACTTATATTGTTTGACATGTTAAAAGATACTGAATAAATGGGTGACCATGCATATATTTGAACCTCGGTTTTAGACACGATACACATGAAACCATTATGAAAATGAATTAATGGTAATGACCATTAATTCATTTTCGCGATGGTTTCATATATTGTGTCTAAAACCGGGGTAGAATATATGCATGGTCACCCATTTATTCAGTATCTTTCAACATGTAAAACAATATAAGTAGTATCTCGTATCAAACAAAACTCATGAAAAATTGGCTGACTTTGTCCCTTTAATATCGGGCTACAATAATCCAATACAATTTCATTCAAAAAAAGATAACATCACATTCCCAAATATACAAACAAAATTTATCTAATCTTTGCTGTTCCTAATTTTTTAAGGATTTCCTGAAAAAACTTTGTTTAAACTTTTTAAGTTGCCAAATATATCTTATTTAGGGAGTTAGCAAGTTTATTTTATTTATCTTATTGATAAACTGATATCCGTCTTTCATTTGTAACATATACTTATTACATACATTACAGTTTGATTCAAGTTTGATTCATTTTTGGCATGAACACAATTCACATTGCAGAGTAACATATACATGAATTCATGTTATAATTACTGCAGAGGTTGCCTATTAACAATAAAAATGTTGCTTCACATATTATGAAGTAAAAGACTAAAAATCATGAAGACTCACTGAATTACTGAGTAGATTTTTGGATTTATGTTATGACTTGAGGCACAGCTTGACATTCTTGAAATTATGTATAACTTTTAATTAATTGTAGGCCATGTACATAACTTGTTTTTTTATATTTAATACATTAAAAGTAGCAAATAAAATGACTTTAATGGTTACAGCACAGAATATAATGCTAACTGTACAGAATATAACTAGAGTAAAGTTATGCCCTAAAATATCAAATCTGCTGAAAAAACAATCAACACTGATAAACTGCTCAATCACTTCATTCAATTTTTTTCTATAGAGTAAGAAAACTGTCGTGGTATTGCTCAATTTGAAATATAATACGGAAAATCTCTTGCCTGTAGAATTGCTGATGTTTTATTTTATTTAAGGATTAAATTTTAGAATCAAAAGACTGGAAAAGGAATACAACTGTCTGTATTTCAGGTTACGGCATATCATTTTACAACAAAAAGTTTTTTTTCATTCATAGTCCTGTAGGTCTAAAATTCAATGTAAGAAGACAGTCTTCATGAAAATGGTCAATGATCACACTAGCAATAGCATCTCTCTTTGTATTTGTGACCTCTGACCCCTAAAATGTGCCATGGTATTTGTGGTGAACAAACATAAAGTTGGCATCATCCTCATCCTCAGCCTCAGGTGACCTTTCTAGCTGACGCTGAAAATGCCGCTACTCAGCGTCAGCTTCAGCGTCGTATCTGAAGGTTGCTGAAGTGATGCTACCCGATGACGGATAAATGATACCCTGAAAATTCGCCCATAACTTAAGAAAATAACAACTCCATTCTTTTTAAACTTTCTTTTGAATCGTTAAACTGGTTTGCAGGTAATATTTTATCGTTAGAATATCTCATACAGACAAGTTTTTTGGAAATATTCGTAATTGTTAGTCTATGGATCCGTGGATGTGTTTGTTAGTATCCTCTCCACTCTTGCGTTAAGATTTTTAAAAATTGGTGCAAAAAAGGTATACATGGTCCAAAATGTGAAAAAATCGCCACCATGAGAGGCGATATGAAAGCCCTAATTATTTAAAGAAGCTGACGCTGTGGTGTCATCCTCATCCTCATTTTTGTGTGACCCCTGAGGCTAAGGATGAGGACGAGTATGACGCCAACGTTATGCTAATTCTAGGTGAGGCAGTTATGTTGTACATCACAATGTGACTGCAATTGGATTTTTAACTTAAAACTCATCCTTGGTTAGTGATGATTCAAGCTAACAATAGATACAGCCAGTCTGCAGAAAGAATTCTCTTTTGTGATGATTTCCACTTGTCATATGGGAATATCAAATAAAGACCCCGTTCATCTACCAAGCTTATGCGAACCAGGAAAATCACACTTTATATGTGGAAATAAATCTTGCAATACAAAAGTTATAAAACTGCAGTATTGAAAATAAACACTAACATAGGTTATAAAACAAATCTAGGTCAATAAACATGAAAATTGCTTTGGTGTAAATGCTAGGATCTTTTTTACGACGTCTTCTTGAGGCACTTTTTGTGGTTCATTATTGAACTACATTGTAGTATTAATAGTCAACATTATGTGTTTATAACTGTACACCAAACTCAAGGGTAAGTCATCGATTTTTTCATGAAATAATATTACTAGATTTAGAAAGTGTTAGTAAGCCACTGGCACTGCCAAAACTGACAGTTGAATATACTGTAATGGTTTTTTGATCATGTTTAATAATAATACTATGCTAAACTCTTCAAAATAACAAAACAATTAACAAATGCAAACAGTACTCTCTTCTTCATCAGATATGCTATTGTCACAAGATGCTGACAGACTATTTGATAAACACACGGGATGATTGTTTATAGTAAAATGGAAGACTTTGTGTTGCTGAATTTAATTACATATAGATGTCATCTAATGCAAGTCAACATTATCACAAAAACTGAAATAGGGTGGAAAAAGATCCAGTATTTTAGGAACGTTCATAGTTAAACTTCAAAGTTTAATGAATTTATTATAAAATAATGTCCATTTTTTTGTGCATTTTGTATTCAAAAAGGAAAATTGGTCACAGTACTTTTGGGAATTCATCAGCATGTTACATGCCAATGCTGAACAATATTACCAATGAGAGGTAACAGGATTTACCTGCCCTTAAATTAGCTATTTCAGTTTTAAAATGCTGACTCACAGTATCAAATTATACTTTGTGAATATTCTCCATGGTTCAGTGGGATAAACGTAAAAAATATGTGCAACCCAAGATAATATAAAATAATGATGCAGTTATCATGCCATACTGATAGCGCCGTAATCACAGAACGATGGTCGTTGAGATCTTCTAATATCCATATTTATTTTTTGAGGATTTGCAAGATGAACTCACATCACCCATCGTGGGGCTTTTAGCTCCGTGGTACAACTATAAATTTGAAAGTTTACAGTATACATCGAAATTTGGCAATAGGTCATTCGATTTAACAACGAGACAATCACTGCAAGCACAGTACTGTACTATGTTGAGACGTGGAGAGATAGAAGCCGTGTATGTAAAGTTGAACTCACCGTTTATCTTAATGGAATTTCTTGATGTTCTTCGATGCCCAGAGGAACCACAGCCCATTATATTTGTGAGAATCTAGATTACGGTTTAAGCCGTCCAAACATCTTTTCCAGATGTATATTAGCCGTTATTCACATCTTAACTACAGATAGGTCCATGAACCGACTTAAAGTGAAACGAAATAATTCTAAAATAACAAAGGATATCTTGAACTGATCAATTTCGGTTCGATCTCCGAACAGCTGTCATGTCGGCACTGTGTCCTCAACGTTCATGATACACTCAGTTGACACTAGCCAGCTTGACACCTGATGATGATGGTTGTGAGCCGTGGCGATCTGTTAGCTGTAGCAACATAGCCTAGTGTTTGCTAAGCTGATCTGGTTTAAGTACTGGCTCACTTCAGAGATGCTACAGCTATATCACACTGACGCACCTCATCAACTACACGGGGACAGCCACGACAACCGTACGGCTGCGCTCATTTAACCACGTGATCAACTAAATCACTACCGTTGCTTTGGAAATGGACTGCTGTAAACAGTGCATCACAGTCATCCGGCCCCAGTCACAACATACATAATAGTTGATAAAAGGTATGCACCAAAGTCTTCCTACCTTTGAGTTAAATCGATAGTGGAACCAACACAAAATGTTTATAAACTGCGCAGATTGTTTTCCACATTATAAGGAACAAAGGGGGATACACGTAAAATACAAAACTTTCACGTGCCGATCAGCTATCCCGCATATGCTAGGTCTTGCGCCCTCGGTGAACAAAAGGACATGGAACAAGCGCGCCCCCATGTAGTGAGTACTGCGCGATAATGGTATGCGAAAGCTCATTGGTCACAATCATGCCAAGTGATGATGTCGATCCAACTATAATCTTCGGTACAACTACTAGTCGGGAGATAGGTACCATAGGTAACACTACTCTACGCTTTTCCAAGTTACAGATCACGGAAGTTTAGTACTTCACAAATCTGTCGCATGGGCAAGCTCTATTTGGAGAGGTTTTCCAGGGTATAGAGTCATCATTTTGAACAGGAAATCCAGACTAACGTAAAACGCAGTTACTGAAAAGGTAATACCGTAAATACGTCGCGTCACTGATTGATCAAGATTCGTATGTACATACACCGTACGTGCATTGACACACGGAGTTACACAGCCACAATCTCAGGTGACAATTTTGTGACAAGATTGTAGCCACGCACAGACTCTGAACTTACTATGACTAATACCTGTGATTCAAATTCTTTTGCGTCAAAATGACAGACTTAATGCATTGCGGTACAAATCTATCTCTTGTTTGTAAACTGCCGTTCGTACAAGCGATTGTGGTTCTTACTGTAGCCTACGTAGGTACAAGACCAAAATAAGGAATTCCTCCCCGTTTGGAGACCACGTAGAAATGTTACACATATAATCTATTTTGATAAGACTGTCCCGATTACGATTTTTCTTCTCGATGTTATTAAGGACAAATTTCTTGTTCCGTTTCAAAAAAAAAATGTAAGCGACAGTTAACTTGTCATATCTTTTCTACAAAAGAAATATTGAATAAATTGGAAAATATACAAAGAAAGTAACAATGACATTGATGAGCTGTTTCAGAATTATGGTATACCAACCCTAAAATTTAATAATGAACATGCTTTTACACTTCTTTAAATGCGCAAATGTCTAGAAAATTGCGCATGCAAAGTAGTCTCCATATAATGAGAAATTCTCCTGATCTGCCTGGGATCAATTTTTCTCCTGATCCTGATTTCCACCCCGTCCCCCTAATATATGCTGTCGGGAGGAATTTCCCTTTTGGTTTAGTGTGCCTTTGCTGATTACTTTAAGTATTGCCAAGTCATGGTTCCTCTATAAATGGGGTAGAGTGGTTCTTTATAAGAGCCATTAATGGTTACTCTACGTGGAGTGTCTAGTGTCATTGTACAAGTATATTGGAGTCAGGGCTACTCTACTTGTATATTTGGGTCACAGTGACTTCATTGGGGTAGGGTGACATGGTGACATTGTACTTAGTTCACTGTCACCCTACCTGACCATAGCCGGGACCATAGCTCTATTTAACTATATTAGCGCTATGGTCACTCGATGTGAGGGTAGACCATGCCACACACTAACACATCTTACTGTCTTTATATTTTGAAATATGCGTTGCTGTAGCAAACTCATTTTAAGGAAAGCATCCTTTTCAGACACGGTATCAATAAATACCACCATATCCTATATCTGATCAAATTATGCAAAATACATGCCAGAATTAATTGAATGCTGGTAAATAACTGAGGTATGTACTCAACTTGCTGATCAATGAGAGACCTAGCATTGTATTAAGTGTACTGTACAAGTAACGTCTATTTATTTATTTATTTATTTTCTATTTTTATATATATTTATTTATTTGGTACACAGCAGACACCGTCAGAGAGTGTATTTGGTATCACAAAAGTCACAAACATTGTGCCAGGTTGAAAATTTGAACTGTACATATCATTTTGACTCAACCATGTGAAACAGCAAAGTCCAGTCTGTAAAATAATACATATTATATACATATATATATATATATATATATATATATATATATATATATATATATATATATATATATATATATTTGTCACAGTGGTATACATACATTTTATGTCCATGAAATCTTTGTCTATTACATACATTTTATTTATGATGGAAATAAGGACAGTTTTACCGTGGCGTTAGAAGTGTTGCCACCTTCACAGTGTAAGATTGGTTTGTGAACTGGTACAAAAATATCACATACCTGATGGGATCATATCACAATACACAGTGCTTCCCAAAGGGCATATGCACTTGTCTTACGGAAGTTACAAATTCCGTGTTCTGAGTTCAATGACATCAACATCACATCACATCACATCACATCACATACAAATGTTCACTGCAACATTCACAGATTTTTGATATAGAGTCATGCAGATTATTTGTATAAAAGTGACAGGCTTCTATATACTAGGGCATCACATAGTGGTGACATGTTTATTCACAGGGCGAGGCAAGAATTATTAGTGTAGAAGTTATGAATATGATCAATAAATGTCTTGTATTAAACTTTTTTTTCATTATACAAGCCTTACCTGTGTCTGGTGTGTGCCTATTACTTTACCCTAGCTATCTCTGTATAGTATTTCAAAGAAAACAGTCTATATCTGTTAATTGCCCTCCCTAATCCCCTTCATTAATTTGTTCTGCCGATCACTGACGCGGGGGCTTATCGCCCTGACCAAATACCTCGTTAGCAGCTCATAAGGTAGTAGACGGACTGGAATGCTGAATGCAAATGAAATAAGTCAAATTATAGCGTTATTTTCCGTCATATTTATTTGTATGAATTAATTCAAACCTTTTTGCACTTATGAGCTGCTAACGAGGTATTTGGTCAGGGCGATAAGCCCCCCCCCCCCCCCCGTCAGTGATCGGCAGAACAAATTAATGAAGGGGATCAGATATAGACTGTTTTCTTTGAAATACTATACACAGATAGCTAGGGTAAAGTAATAGGCACACACCAGACACAGGTAAGGCTTGTATAATGAAAAATAGTTTAATACAAGACATTTATTGATCATATTTATAACTTCTACACTAACAATTCTTGCCACACCCTGTGGTTTATGCTCTACTATCAAATTTCCATTTCCAGACCAACAAATCGCTTGAAACATCAAACTTAATGGGTGGCGGAGCTAGTAAGTCCTTGCGATCATCCAGGGCTGTGTTTGATGAAGATAAAGATGTTGATACAAAAGCAAGAAGCAAAGACAAAGGCAAAGATATTATGATAAGTTACAGTCATGGTGATGTTGAAATAATGAGAAGAATCAGAGGTGAGATCAGTTGTCTTGTGTACACTTGTCCTACTACACACAGTGTCTTTGCCAAGGTAGGAATCGCCAGACCATTTTGTTGTCCTTTTGTGTAAATGTATTGGTATTCTAAGTGAAAGTCTTGTATCATGACTTGGCAACCTTTGTAAAATGTACTGATACCAGCTGAGCCCTAACAAAAATTGTGATACATTATACGATGTAAAGGTTCACGCAATATTCAATTGTCGTATTGTGGAAAATTACTACAATTATCATATGCAAGGACCAAACTACCAGTATTCTAGTCTCATTTAAGTTTTTATAGTAAAGTAAAGTAAAGTAAGCCTTTATTGAAATCGTATCCCAGTTGGGATCTTGATCATAAAGTACAATAAAGGTTTTGCAAAAACAACAATATGCCAAAGTGGTAATGACCATCTTAGCAATCAGTGTAATGATTTGTGTCCTATTTACTACATGGCATTTGGTTCTTTACTTTGTTTACATAGATGAAAAGGGTATCTTTTCTAAAAATATTATTTTACAAACATTTGGTTACCTCAGTGATAAAGTGCTTCATCTATCCAATGTTGTTGCTTTGGATATTACACAGGCAAGATTGTTTTAGAGCGTATCTATCTAAAAAGTTATGTGCAGTTGGAAATATCAAAATTAATTAGGACTTTTGTCCACAGTGTTGTCATTCAAATGTCCTGACTATTTGTCAAAGACAGAACACGTGGTTACTCCATAAAGAGTGGCCAAACAATCTGTATTTGGAGAGATAAATATTTGTCAATATTGATATATAAAGATTCATAAATACTTGTACTGGTATGTACCTGCATGATATTGACTTAACAGGAAGCTGAATGGGCAAAGTTTAAGGTGCTTGTTCTTTGGACAGACATTGACCCAATATTTCACACATCCTATGGCATTTCAGTGAATACAGTAGCTTTTTTGTTATCCTCTGTAAATCAAGAAGACAATAGATAAGGTACCATCTTATATGTAGATTTGGCAGCAGATGTTAATAATTTTACATATAGTCAGTTTCTTTAACCATGTATACCACTACCAATAAATGTCAGTTGACACAATGCCTCTAAATCATTCTATTACATGCAGTTCCAGATTTTTCAGTGTCTTTATTTTAGTTGTTTCCTATCACAGGAGCCAAGATAAAGTAACATATATATGTTAATTATGTGTAAATTTTCCATTTCTCAGATTCATTAGAATCATCTGGTGTGTCAGTATGGGTGGATGAAGTTGGCCTTGGTGCTGGTGTAGAGTTTCTCAGTAAAATTGGACAAGCTATAGTAGATGCTAAGGTGAGGAACATAACCTCTGAAAAGACAGTGTCACATGTCAGCCAGATCTCATAATCAGATCTCATAGTCTATGAAGCATTTTTAAATTCCCATAAACAGATTGAAAATTGTTCATTTTGTGTAAGAAATGGAAGGTTAATCCAACAATTGGGGATATTACTTACCGTCTTGTTGCCAACATTACACACCTGTATGTAATTGGTGAATGGATGCACTTATAAATTCAGTTTTTTTGTTTCCTCTGAAGTGGTATATTTCACTTTATTATTCTCTTAGTCTCAATTTGTATGAAAATTGATGACATGCTAGTTTCAAACATTTGCTTTAACTTTTAGACTCATACAGATGAATCATTTGTTGAACAGCATAAAATAACGACCAGTGATTCCCACCTTCCTAGTTGTTATTTACATCTCAGAGATGGCGTTGAGGGCACTGTAAGCAGTGAGCAGTTTGGTTGCTGTTCCAATGAAGTAGATTGTCTCAGTAAAACATTCTCAATGGTGCTTCAACATAACAGCCCTTGATATAATGTTAAAAAATGCAATATTTTTTTAGCTGAAAAGATATGATAACCTAAGAATCACAGAGACCAACTGATGATTAAGGACATTATTACAAGTTCAAATCTTGACATAAGTGACTCCAAACCTCCAGTCTAGTGTGTAATATGCGATGCTACTGGACTAAAAATTACAATGCTTCAACCACTAGAAAACTTTTATGTGTGTTTGTCAGTTGTTGGCAACTTTAAGAGTGTGAAACAAAAAAACCACAGAGTTATCCAATTGATGAATGTACAACTGAAATCACACTGCAATCTGATTTACAATGGCCATTATCATGATTATGAATAGTAGTCTCACTTGTTGCATTGCATCATGATCATCATTAAAACTACAGTCACCTCGGAACACGGACACTCAACAATTATTTCTACAAAGTGGGCAATACTGTATCAGCCACAAATACCGTACTTTCACACGAATGATGTTTCTCACTGAACTATCAATGGTCATATTCTTTTTATTCTATGACATATTACATCCATTACATTTCATTACATTTTTTTGAAACAATATTTACTGTTTCTATGCTATTACATAAACATGGCATTGAATGTCAAATTATCATTGCAGTATACTTGGTCATAAAAAATGGTAAAAACTCACTCGGCACTTCTCTGTTTTAAAAAATCCATGGAAGAACTTTCCTCTTATCAGCCAAATGAATATTTTGATGGAAATAATTAATTTGATATAATCCACACAACTTAATTCATGTAAATAAAAAATTTTGCAAGCTAAAACCCTCCAAAGTACACAATACCCAAATATGAAGGCATGACTCGTGGTTCATGGTTCAATTTTGTCAGATCACGTCTTTCTCTTTGGGTTCTGAGATGGTGGCCATGTGTATACGTTTCTATGTGATTTCCTACAGTTTGTGTTTTTAAAATGTCATGTTAATACACTTGTTGAATGGACCAGCTATCTTGCTATTTTGGCACATTTCCAAATATCGTTCACCAACAATGTGTAAAAATGGTCAAGTTAGTGTAATGTGGACTTTTTCCGCTAAATGACATAATGAAATATTTGGATCTGACTTGGACAAACAAGATACCGGTATGTCAAAACATGTGCTTTGCAGCAATACACAGAGCTTATATAATTATGAGTTGGAGTGCAATATTATTGCACTCAGACCTGGCTAAACATAGGTCATGATTCAATCATTAATTCCCTTTGTAAAGAATTATTGTCATGATCATAGACCCTCGAGAAAAACCTCTATGTCATGATCAAAAAAGATTATTGTAAAAGACCACAGTATTGATCATTGAACCAATAAACTATTGTTATTTTGGTAGGTTTCTGTTAGGTTTTATGTATTACTGGGTATTTTTATTTCCTCATTTCACCTTTAAACTTTTTTCTACTTTTTCCCCACACTACCATAGGCGTTTCTCTCTTTGTTGAGTGAAAAATCTGTGAAATCAAAGTATTGTAAAGATGAGCTAGCCCTGGCATATGTCTCAAACAAACCTATCTTTCCTTGTGCTCTGTTAAACAGAGAAGAACTCTCTGATGATATGGACTTTGGAATGTAAGTGTACATTGCTCTTTCTTGTGTGTGCAAGATGAAAGCAAGTCAATATTAGTGGACACAAACCTTTAGATAGGAACTTGTTTGTTTCCATGACAAATATATTGACACATCTAGATTTTACAATTTTAGTCGGTTATTATGTTTAATACAAATACATGTACTGATCTTTACAATTGTAGTCGGTCTTCATAAAACCCAGGTTTTCGTACTGTCTTACAGAATTTAGTTCACACTGACAGCCCATGACATTATCTTAGTTTTACTCCTTGCAATTTTCTTACATCAGAAATTATAGTTATTTACTTTTAAATTATTTTCACATTAGCTGGCTGTAATTCTATTCATTAATGCAGTTATGAAGTCTGGAGGATATCTGATTAAGGTCAAAGTTACTTGCAATGATTCACTGATGTCTTTTTGTCTCATCCGTTCTTTCTGTTTCAGGAAACTGACTCTTGCACCAATGAAATGGATATGTTTCACAAAGGATAGGAAGTTTGAGGAAAGTATTGATGAACTGATATCCGAAATCAAATCAAAACTTCAAGAAATTGATGATGAAAATACTGATAAACCATCCCAGCCAGGTATTTGTCATTGTTTTATTCAAAGTTGTCATGCAGCAAAACTCATTTGGTCTTACTTTAGAGGAAAAAACAAACAAATTTGGTATGGATTGTCATTATTAATGTTCTGTTTATACCTAATGAATTATTAATGTTCTGTTCATACCTAACTTTGTCATGTCTTTAAACATTAGAATTTTATTATGATATCATTGTCATATGACTTACAGCATTTTCGGGACATGTTACCACGGGAAACAGAAGAACAGCAATGAGAAGACAGAAATCACGTCGACAGGTTAGCCTTGATACTGACTCTGAAAAATCAACGGACTTCTGGCAGAAGTACTTCGAAGGAAAAAAAGAAGTATTGTGGACAATGTAAGGACACTTGAATATGTCATATTTGCAAAAATAACATACAGGGAATTTGATATGTGGCTTTGGAATATTTGTTGCATGTAGTTATGAAACTTTCCATTCTTTTTGATATTAATCAGCTCTCATTACGGTCACAATCATGTTTCATGTCAAGTTCACAATCTATATTAAATGAACTTGAGATTTAAAATGTTTCTAATTATTTTGGTTGCATCAGAAATTGTGAACAATTTTGATACTACGTTAGTGTGTCTCATTGTTTCATTGTCATGCTATGCAATTGATATCTGCAATAAACTGTCATGCACAGTACATCATCTGTTTTTGCAGTTTTAAAGAAAAATTCATGGAAGAGTATGGTCCGCAATTGGATAAGGTATACTCCAATGCTGACAAGGAATGGCTGTTATCAGTGTTGTACCGAGAGATGAATGAAGATGAAAATGAATTTATCAAATATGATGAATATGAAAGTAAGTCCTTTCCTTACATAAGCTTCTGAATATCAACAGTCTATTTTATAAATTTTTTTGTTTCTATGTTTATAAAAATGTAAATATTTCACCTTTAATCATTCCACTGGCTTGTTCATTAAAAAATATCTCTGTGCTTACATAAGTTTGATTGATTGTGGTTTTTGGTTACCATACCATCAAGTCAAGTATTACAGGGAACAGATCAAATTGTCTTTGCTATGGTTGTGATAGTCACTGTGGGAATGTGATGCATAGAGCAGGTACTCAACCACTCTTATAGCACATACCATTATTTGACCATCAATGAAAGAATATTGTCAACCAAATCAAACTTCTTCACCAATACTATATCAAGACTCTCAATGCATTTACAAACTAATATAAGCGATGCAAACCATAGTATACTGTTAAGTTTGGGAACACCCTAGTGCCACATTTTTTCGTTTGCAAGTTTTCAGCTTATATCAAGGAACATCTTGGTTTTTGTTTATTAGTCACTTACAGTGGAATCGTTGATATTCATATCAAGTGATGTTGTTTAAAGACTCTGCAATTACTCCTTAAGCCAAAGTATGCTGCACTATCATTGCATAGAATTTGTAATGATAAACTAAGCAAGTCTTGGTGTTTGTAATCTGTAATGTGTCGTGTTTTGCATTGATTCAGTGCTAGTAGGGATGTAGAAAATAGTAGACAAAACAACCAGTTGTCAGCTAAAATTTGCCAGCTATGAAAATTATTACTTTCGTAAAAAATCAGGACATTTTGCACAAGCATAATGTGCTCACACACTACTTGTATCCACCTATTCTTTTATTTTTGCCGCCTGTAACCAAAATTTTCTACATCCATGACTTGTTATGTTTAAGTGATATCCATTCACATTGGCATGTTTAGGACTCTGAGCAAGGGAATCATTGGATAGCCGACAATAACTCCATAACAGTAAATGTACCAATTTTGAAATTCCACTTTGTTATCAGTATTTTGTTGCATTGATGGAGAAAAGAAACCGTTCTGGGAGAGAGTGCATGAAGAGGCTGTTGTTACATACACCATGAAGGAAGTATTTAGTGTGGACTCCTCCATCAGACTTGATGCAATTCAAAATCTAGGTAAGCTACATCAAACAGAAATGAAAAGACAAATCTTCCCTTTGCACTTATAAAGAAATGTATTTGTGTCAAGTGTGTCTGCATTGAAGAGCATAGAGGGATAATGATGTTACTAAATAGCTTTCAAGTGAAGTCAACAATTGTTTGAGGCAAAATTCTATACTTTCTTATATCATAAATATTATACAAAATGCCCAGGCAAATTACATTTAGTGGGAAATATTAAACATGATTGTCCAAGATTGTTCAGAATAACTTTTGGTATGACCAGAACCAAGATCTTACAAATGACTATTTTTACTTTCATCTTTATTACTTGACATAATGGCAGGAAAATTTAACAATGCTGGTGTGATAGAAGCCCTAATGGATCTGATTAGTGACAAAGATCAAAATGTACGAACCATTGCAGCAATTTCATTGGCTAAGACTGGCTGTACTGAGCCAAATGTCACTAAAAAACTGATGAAATTGTTAGATGATAAAGACAGATTGGTACGAGAGAGTGGATGCCTGGCCCTAGGTCATCTCAAAGTCAAACAAGCAGTCCCTAAACTGGTGCAGCTGTGGTAAGTGCTCCAGGTTTTTAACACATTTGATGTATGAAGCATATGAAGTAACCAGATATTTGTATTCATACCTCTGTAACAGAGCGTTACCTGAGATAATAGGACATGATCTTAACATTAAGAAGTACTTTATACTCTAGTCAATTCACATGATTTCAGTTTTTGTTTATGGCTACTGCAATCAACTACCATAAAATAAACTCCTCTAAAATATATGATGTAGTTGAGAGCACACGTGCTGTGGAACTTTTTGTTTAGATATCACTGCATATCATTTTACAGGCGTAATGATACCATATCACATGTGCGTGAAGCAGCTGAGGTGGCATTACAGCAGATTGGTGGTGAAGAGGCAGAACAAGCCATGCATATCACTAAAGTACTTTCAGAAGAAATCAAGATGTTGTCAAGGCAAGGTCGTCCTTGGGCATCAGTATCCACCAAAGCAAAATAAATCAACCCAAATTGTTTCCCAATTATGACAGTATGAGACCATAGCATAAACCTCTGACAACGATGCAATCTTAAGTGATTAAATACCTGACCTAGTTAAGTAGAAAGTGCCTACATATGTACTGTTATAGACCTGTTAGCATTATGTGCGTTAATGCACAAGAAATTCATCTGTCATTGGACAGTCCTGCCCCAATCATGCATTCATAGAGAGGTAGCTAACTATATGGTATTTGAATATTAGTACAGCATAGGTATCATATTTACGCTAAACCACGGACTGCACTGACGTTTTGCCGTAAATGTATCAATAATTCTTGTGTAAAGTAAATATATCCTGTGAAATGATTCATGCATCCTCACAGAATATGGCTGAACTAGGTACATACCTTGAAATCTGAAGTTACAGGCTGACTTCATGCCTTATCAAAATGGCGTCCGTCGCTCAGAGACTTGCCCGGAAAATGTGCTTGGCAACATGTGAATTGTGTACCCTGGTATGAAATACCAAGTACAAACTTCAAAATTCAATTTGTATACATATTTTGAAATGACTGGAAATCAGCTTAGGGCAGAAAGTCAACCAATGACCAATGCATTGTTGCACATGCTATGTTGTGCATGTCATCTGCAGAGATTTACGCCAGACATTGATCCAAGTATTATGTTTCTAACAACCTAGACTTGTTAATGTAGTAATATGTCAGAATGCAATGTCCTTTCAATGAAATGGAGAGGTTACTTGGGTTTTATTGGTAACTTCTGACCGTAATTGGCTTTCATAGTTTTGATAAAACTTTTAAAAGTAAGTAAACAAGGTACAGAGTCTGACTGAACCAAGTTATTGTACAGTTACTCAGAATTATTCAAGATATATTTTGAGCATTTCAAAATAAATGCCACATGTACAGAAGTAATCATGTTGTTACATATTTTCACAATAGTAAATTGGAAAGACAATTAACAAACTGATCCAGTTGGGTCTACTTCCCTCAATGCAGTATTCTAGTGTAAACCTTACCATTACATCAGACAATCACCATGTTTCATAGGTGCTATTATTCGTGTTTGATAATGTTACTACTCTTGTATTCAAATAGAAATGTGTTGATTTTGTAATTCATCTTCATCCAAATTATATCCTAGACAAAACATAATGAACAATTTGATTTTTATCAAACTGTATTAGTACCATGGATAAAACCCATAAGCTATTTCTGGAGTTTTAACTGCTTTGCTTCATAAGATGACCGGAGTATGCAGTTTCAATACAAAATACTACATTCAATGTGTGTAAATGAATGGTATTCTGATAAGATCATTTTAATTTTCATAAGGCTGATCTCAGCCATCCATTACAAACAGCTTTGCCTGAAAATTGTCAAAACTTGTCAAAACAGTTGAATCCCCATGTTTTACTGACATCCAGGTGTATCTTTCAGTTTAGATTTCTAAACGATCATTCTTTATTCACTTAAAACTCCATAATTATGTATATTCTACACTGATAATCTGCGAAGAGACTGTATCTATAGACATGTTTGAAACATTGATAATGTAGGCATCATAGTGGATGTGGAAATGAACACCAATATTTATATGTAGGAATATACTCTTCAAATTTGTTTTTTAATCTGTCTGAGCTGAAGCTAACTTTACGGTACACATACAACTAGCTTTATGAGTACAGCTACTATATCATCAGGTAATTTGTGTATAAGGTACATCTTTTAACTTTTGTATGTTTTCAAGACTTTCTTAAGAAAGTCATTACAGAATACACAGGATTGAGTTTATCTTTGGATAACAATAATTCCCCAGTAAACACAATCTATTTATGTGCCTTTTGAATCATAATAGGCAAGTAAAGCACAAATTGGAAAACTTGGAATAACATTTCATAGCAAATGATGTGATGAGAACATTTACAGTGAAATAAAATCTGCATACACCAAATGTTAATGAAACTTTTCTAATTTTGCCACTAAAACTTGCAGACGTTTGTCTTTCAACACATTCTTAGGTTTTCAGGGTCCTTCCATTGTATATGTACAGACGTAATACTTTTTTACAAAAACATATTTACAGTTTTTCAGTGTATAATATTTTTTGTTGAATAGTGTAGTGTATGCTTGCTCAGTGTAATACAATACTGAGATGTTTTGTTGGGCAGGAGTGATTTTTAAATGATCTGATTCTACATATCAAGAAACAGGACAAGAAGGCTGATTTGATTTTAACATTACAAGTCACAGAGTTTGTATGTACAGGGTAGTGTGTAGTGAAATCTTAAATGACCCATATTTTAGATAGTGAAATATACCATTGTAGATGAACTATTGGGCTGACGTCCATATTTATATTTAGAACTATCTATATTGAAAACAACTGATGTAAATTATGAAGACTATGAACACATCATCACACTTTGGTGCACTTTCAGAAAATTATTTTACAAGAAGATAAGCCAGAAATGGTGTAATATGATATCCCTAGTCTTCCACTTAAGAGTTTGAGAACACCTCCATCTGAAATGTGGAATTCAGGAAAAAATTCAGTTTCTATTGGAATGCAGAATACAGTTGATTATTTATCAATCCAAGGCATGACATAAATTGCATAACTGATGAGCATATGACCTGTCCTGACATGACCTCTGACATGTAAGTGACATGACCACACTAAAAACAAAAAGTTAATGTTTTATTATTTTATAATCTGTATACACTAAAAGTGACATAGATTCCACTGTTCCAATGTATTCATAGTGCATTATTTATTTGTGGGAAATATAAAAACTGAAGATAGCAATATTATTGTGTGTATAATAGCATGAATAGCTATTGTTATTGTGTTCTATGAAACAAAAAAGTAAATCAATCACTAAAACTTTCATTTTCTTCATTTAGCTTGCGTCACATTTTTCAGTTGACTTTTAATAATGTATTAATTGACATGAAATACACAATGATTTAGTTTTATCTTCCGTCCCGTTGCTCATTCGTCCAGTTTTAAAGTATCTGAAAATCCAATCTAGTAATCACATCTACAATTTGCGAATTGTTATGTATATATCTTATGTATAGCTCTCTTCTGTATAAATGTTGATAACTTTGTGTACATATTGATAGTATCCAGGGGAATGACTTTGTGTACATATTGATAGTATTGAGGTGTACGTATTGATAGTATTGACAGGGAAGACATGTTTCAAAATGAGCAAATCTGGGATTAAATCTGTGATTAACAATTGTAAATGTAAATAGTTAAGAAAATGTACTTGAAGGATTACAGTGAAAATAGGTCTTATCCGGACAGTAAACAAGCTATTTACCTAGGCAAGGAGTATGCAGGACAAATATGCCTATATTTATTTCAACTTTACTGATGAAAAAGACAACTCAAATCACACTTCATTTAGAATATTGTTTTCTTCTGATTCTAAATTACTTTGTAAAATATTGGTTTTATTCCCTTATACCATGTGGTACATTAACCCCTGTAACATAATAGTTGATGTCATCATAATAATTATCCTTTCATCTACTGTGTATTCCTTGCCACCCATACAGCAAATGCAACCTGATCTACACTGTCATCTTCTTTCATGCCCAATTAATCATGTGCCTTTATAATTAAAAGTCAATCAAACATTGTCTGCAAACTTGCCAGGTAACCAGCTTGTTCACTGTCTGGATACGGCATACTTTTCCGTAACTTCCATGAACTCATCAACTTGGAAATGCTAGTATTATGTACAGTGAATATTATTTGTTTTTGTAATTTCTGTAGAAGTATTCATTGAGAATTACTTTAAATGTGGCATTAGAGTTGTAATATCAAGAAATTTGTTTGTGAAATCTTTTGATATTTTATACATGTATTCTTATTAGTGAGAAATTTTGTGATACTCTGAATCTTATTAAAATCTTCTCTTTTGAAAACAGTATTTTTGGAAAATGTCAAAGGAGTTTCCATGTTTATTCTTGACAAATTTTACCATGACAACAAACGAAATCACGCTGAATAAATGAATGTAGCCATGTGTATTGGTTTTCATGTCTTTCCACAGAAATTTCCTTGAGGCTAGGTGTCATAGTCACGCCTAAGTTACCGCTACTTTTTGTTTTATTGATCAACTCTGTATGGCATGTGGAAATTTAGTTTATCAAAAGAGCGTAACAGATCTGTCATTGTGTATTCTTATTGTTGAGAATGATGTAATTTCTGTCCAGAATTCACTTTTAGTGGCATAAAGTACACGTCACTGACGTCATTTATACACCATGGACAAGCCAAAAACTTACTTACATGCTTTACAGAATATATCAAGAAAGTGATGTTGGTACACAGAAAAAAAAATTTAGTCAAAAATTGTCAAAGGTTTTACATGTATGTCACTTTCACAATAATATCAGAGTTAGAGATCCAGCCAAAGGATTTTAAAGCGCCACTGTCTATTGAGTATCAGCAGTCTCTATTTGAACTAGCATTCATGCACAGATCTTGCAAAATTCATCAAAGCTAATAATATTTTCAGGCAAGAGAAGAAAGTGTGCACTTCAATTGCCAACTGAATTTTCAGTTCAGAAGCTCAAATGTTCCCCGGTCACATTTTTGTAATCTGACCTTGGGAGTATCGACGTTTCCACAGACAATAAATCTGACCACTGGAGTAAGGACACTTTTTGGTACAGTGTATGATGGCGTGTGTTTTCCTCATGGACCCCTTGGAATAGTATCAGTCAGTATGACAACACACAGTTTCTTTTGGAGCGTGTCTGCTTAGAAGTGTAAGTGTAAGTGAGATATCAGAGATTGACGCTGACCCCTTACAATTCTCTTTTATCAATTTACCATGATGCACCAATAATACAGGGTTAAACATGGACCACTAGCAACAAATAAGAACATAGCTGCATAGCAGCAATGGTCGTTTTGTGACATTTTGGTCACAAGGTCACGTGACCCATTGTTATGGTCATGTGATCAAAAAATTACTTGTGAGTAGTTTTACCTATGTGCCAAATTTGAAGTCTCTAGGTGCAACGGTGTTCCATGGGGACACTGAGTTAGATGTTGGAATAATAAGAATAATAAAAACAACAATTACAAAGGAAGAGCTTATACCGGTAGTATGATATTGGATGATGATGTATCTGTGCTGTATGATAGCATTGTCCAAAACCTCTTCTTTCTTGTTTTGGAATGATAACACAAAACTTACAGCTTATGTCGCTCTCTGATTTTTCCAGTTATAGAACTCAAGTCTGGCAAAATTAGACAAATGACAATAATCAGTGGTCAAACTGTCCAGTATGTTTGCTCAATTTGAATTATGTACGACTTTTGGAATCTCAACATTTCAATATGACAACTTTTCCCTATTCCATGACCAACAACAAAACATACATACCAGACAGCTAAGATAGCTGATACAGATACATAATAAACCCAGACAAACTTTTCCTTAAAGGGAATAAGGAGTCAAAAGAGTACATCTGATACAAGTTCTTTCTTACAATAGCAAAGAGGAAACCCTAGTATTAGAAACAGGTTTCTCAACACCAATCTCATGACCTACTTTCTGAGAGATGACCTTGGAAGCCGCCATCAAGAATGGTGGAATGAAAGAAGAAAGAGTCAAATTTAATTATTCAAAAGAAATTTTATTGCAATTTTTGATATTACATCGTTCAATCTTCCAATTTATTCTGAAGTTACAATACATCAATAACAGTTTGTTTCTTAACCAAAAATGCAAAAGTGTCAAGTTGAAAAAAAAAGATATGGCACAGAGCTAAATTACTGAACATAAACTTGAAATAGAAATTTGCATGTTCAGAGTGGACAGTTCATTCCTTTACAAAAGCAACAATGACAAAACTTCACACATAGGCACAATTCTTTTCAAAATAAATGGATTTAAATTGTTTGAAGACCCATGAATGAACTCACATTATGGTATTTTTGTTGATGCAGGTACATAGGATGTAAGTTAAAGCTCAACATGTCTACTTTTGTGTTTGAGGGAAATGAATATTTTGTTCTAGGACGTCTTGACGTGTAAAGCTTTGAGTAGAACTAGAAGAGCATTTTGAGCATTCCTACTCAAAATGTCATACATGAATCATGCAACCTGTGGATCAATTTATGTCTGAATCTGAATCTGCTGCTGTTATTATGAGAATAATTTAAATTCATGACATCTGTAACCATTAGTACTGCAATATCCTTGAGCTGGTGCATTTCAGACCAGAAATCTTTTTATGTTCTGATTATATCTTGGCAGAGGCAAATCATCTCTGTTGTATACAACAAGTTGATTAATTAGCACTACCATGTATTGTCAATATTGAGATCATATCAACAATCTAGCAAATTTTTTATCAGTCTTAGAATCTAGCTATGATGGGTTATCAACTTTGAAACAGCTTACATTATACACATACCTCAACTTCTAGAATTACAATTACATTCAATTTGATATTTTATGTTATCAAGTACTCTTCAATTGTTCTGGTGTGAGAATATCAAAAGTGACATTGACAATCAATGATAAGAGATTCAATCCCTGTTGTTCTACTACCATTCGTCCAACATTTTATGGTTTTCAATGTTTGATACATGGCATGGGTGATGAGTACATTGAGGGTAGCCATTAACATCTAAGCTAATCCTGCACACAAATTACCACTTTAGCAGCTGTTAAACTATAGCTACTAGCATACCAGTATTGTCTCATGATGTAGTGAGCTACTCAATTCTTCTCTGTTGAATCTATTTTAGCTGATCCTGCATACAAATTACCTCTTTCCAGCAGTTAAACTATAGCTGCTGGAATGATTTGTTTCAAGGATAAGAAACTCGAATCATGGAGTGGTAATCATCTTAGGTGATTTTCATATTTGGCAAACTTTGTGGTTGTACACTAGAAGCCTGAGTTTGGCAGAAAATCACCATTTGAGTTTTACTGTTTTGGGTTTCTGACACAAAAGTAAACAAAAGAAGCTATGTAGTTTTTCACATTAATATTGAAACCTATGGCTTTGATATAATCTATATTCTCCTCTTTGGATATACCACAATCTCTTCAAAGATTGGTTGCTTTTTTACTTTTTTTCCAAAGACAGACCCTTCTATGAACTAACATACTGAAAAATCCTACTCAGGTATAGTGTAAAGCAAATAAGGCTATTCTACATGGTCTACCACTACAAATGCAACACAAAAATGCTAAGATACAAATATTGCTGATAAGAGTATCAATTTGGGCAGGCTTTCGATTAACAGAGTTTTTAAATATTAGCAACCACAGCTTCTTGCTCTTGCTCAGTTTGCTACCAACAATCAAAAAAGTGCTGAAAAATTGTTGTTAAGTTCACTTCAGAAAACAAAGCTGCTATTCATCATAGCTACCAGCATGCATAGTATATTTTCTGTGATTAAAACAGCCAGCATAGGTGGTCTTTCCAAAAGTGTATCAATGATTCTTACCCCTTCACGTAACTGTTGCATAATAAGTCAAACAATTACAGTGTTTCTATTTATGATTGGAGTGTAGCTTTTATGCCACTTAAAATACTATGATTTTGTGATATTTTTGAACAGTACATATTTATGTATCATCAATGACTGACTTTTACTCCTTTTACAGTACTGATAAGAGCTGAGTTAGTTGTAGATGTATGAAATTATCGAAACTGATCTGAAAAATTTGTACTTATTAATTGACCTTACATTGGTTTTTTGCACAATTCATTGGAAACAAGAATTAGTGACAAGAAAGAATTGTCATTTTCCAGATTACATACATGACCAGTTACTGATATGTTACACATATTGGAGTATCAACATCATCAACATAACAGCAGTGTACAATGTTTACAGAATACTGTCTGGTTGCCGTCGGTGATCTAGACATCCTCTGCCACTCAAAGAGATAACTAAAGCTTTGACACAATTTTAAATTGCAGCTGCTAAATGTAAAAAGAACATTTTCAAAAGAGATGAATGCAAAATAGTAAATTATATACTGACATAAAGAAAAAGAGTTGCATATAAAAGAAACAAATATGCAAATAATCTTATAAATGAAAATAAATTCCTGGCAGAATTGTACACTGATGTATCAATTCAAATTTTGAGTGTGAGTACCTGGTATATTACAACATATTGTCAAGCTGGAAGTATTTATCTTTCAGGGGATCTCTCTAAACAATAACAACCAATCAAAATATTCTTGGGATCTCTCTAAACAATAACAACCAATCAAAATATTCTTGAGAACATTGCAGATTGACCACTTCTCGGAATGATAAATCTCAGAAAGCATGAAACTGAACTACATGAAATGTACAAATAATGAAAGAATAGTCAATGTTAGGCTAATAATATTCACAATACAAAAATTACTATTGATAAGTTTCTATGCATCCTGGGTAGTTAACTTTGACAAGACTTCTGAAACTGACAAAACGACAAACTATACATACATCACAGAGCAGCACAATTATTGACACTACAGTAAATTTAATAGTGTTCAATCAAATTTTTCTCTTCATAGTTGTCAGCTTTAAATTGCATAATACATCAAAATGTCAGACCTTCCATTCCGTATTTGCTAGATTCAGGTTGAAATCTTGATACTAGTATACAGATTGTTTTCATGACAATAACCTTGACTTAGCTTGATTTTGGCAGATTTGTGATATGACATGGAAAATACATCATAGAAGACTTGTTACAGTTCTTGAAATTAGAGTTCAATTTCATTGATATGATATGTGAATTATAACCCCATAAACTAAACCCTCCGTGATCTGAGTCTTTGTCAACCAAGGAATGACCCCTGTATGGATTTGAAGAGCCTACAGAGTTGAGTCCTGGATATTTTGTTTTCTCATAGAACTAAAATTACCTTACCTAAGATGGAATAGATATAATAGTTTTATATCCTGCAGAAAACATTCGACTGAAAACATCTTGACAAAATATGTCAGATATGTAGAATTTTTAACAAAATATGGAAATCATTGAAAATGAAATAAAGTGAAAAATTGACTCTGAAATATAAAACTTCACAGCTTTCAGCAAAGACATATACATACAGAAGTCTTATTATTCAAATTTACAGTACATGAAGAAGTGTTCATATGTTACTTTGTTTGTTGATAAATATTGTGAATCAAATAATATGAATGGAATATCCAATGGATGAGATCAATTTATTTAACATTCTCTGTAACTTTACATTGAAGAGGTTTGGTCATTTGATGCCCAAGTTAAACAAGTCTTATAATGTGATGTATGGATACGTTGGTATCCATAAAGTTGTATAGATGTTAATGCCATGGTAACATGGATATTTAATCAATGTCTTCAACTGACTCTGCTGTTAAACATTTTTTAACAAATTAAATTTAAAAAGTGGTATCTTGGAAGTTTGATCATGATTGGATCAAAGATAATGCATCTGATGACAGATCTCCTTATATCATTTATACAAGCTACCTCAATCAGTTGGACAATTCATAACAACACTCTGCTCTACTCACCCTTCAATGTCAGAATCAATGTTTCATCAAATACAGCAAGAATATTGTGATCTATAATTCATTAATCCTGTGATTGGAATCAGCATGCCTTGCTTAGAAATCTTCTGAACGTTGGACTGCTTTCATTGCTTGCCACTCAACAATCACCAAAAATAGTTCTAAATGTAATAAGTACAGATTTTGTAAAGTTCTTTTAAGCAGATTATTGTCTGTATTGCCGTTGTGGAAAACTACAACAGCTGCAGTGTAATATTCAAATGTATATTTCACTGTTTGGTTTCCATCACGAACTGACGATGAATACCAGGTAATTTGAATTGTACAAAACTTTGTCATACAATGGTTATGTCTTATTCTCTCAGGCTGAATGGGGAGAAATTGATGAAACAAAAGTAATAGTGATTTTTCTTTTTTGTTGCTGAAAACCATGATTAATTATTAAAACACAGAAATATAAATTACTGCCTTACATGGGATCTTCCAAAGTTTTCATAGAAATGTTTTGTCCAATGTGATTAAATCTTGGATCTGACAAAACTTGTTGATTACTACATACAGTTTACATACACCCTTTAAATTACGCTCACCTCTATATTTTTCCAAATTTTAAAAGAAAAGGAAAAATGAAACCATTGCAAAAGATTGGTAAGTGCAAAGCTTCACCAAATTAATTGCAGGAGTGATGGTAGACTGCTGGCAGACTCAGATCAACTAACACTATATTATTTCATGTACTCATAGCCTTTGTAGACTCCTAATATCATAACATATCAGCCATGACAAGTGATATTTTCACCCCCGTTGATAGTTTTCCAAAGTCACAGAATTGTTGAACAGATTGATCTCACTGTCATTGACATTTCTACTATTCCATTGTTGATACAGTTTACAAAAACATGTTTACATCTTACAGCCTTCATGTACAAAATGTTTCATAGTAAACACATTTACATCTAATAGCCTTCATTTACAGTATCATCAACTGACCAAACCATTACAATGCACATCAGAGATGTTCATGTTTAGGAAACAGATCAGTTATACCATTTCTTACTTGTGACAGTGTGAATGAAAGTTCTGATCTAAAACAAGGGCATTAATTTTTTGAATTAATTTATTCTGACAACATGGGTCCATCCATCTCACACTCTTTGTTGAAGTTTCAGATAATCCCTGATGCTGAAAACATGATGACCATTTACAAACCAATCTTCTTCAAAAAAACATACAACTTTCAAAAATAAATAAAGCTATTGGCTATAATATAAAGATGATAAACACATCTTTTGAGAAACTATTTCTTTTGATCATTAAATTTTAATAATTCTAAATCTGCAGGGACAGCCTTACAAGTCTCCATTATTGACTTTTATTGTCGCAAAGAGAAGAGCACTACGTATACACTGTGTTGAAGTAAGCAAAAAAATTTGAAATTGTAACTGGAAAAACGTCTCCTGCTAGTCTTAAAAAAAATAAACAAAAAATTCTTCATTAAAAGGAGCTTGGCAGCACAGTGATATATCTGAGTTTGCGTGTTGGAGTTCACTTATTCTTTCAAAGCTTTTATACACTGATTAAAGATATATTTTCAAATAGTATAGAGTCAACATTATCGATGAAATTCAGTATTGCTATTATAACTTTATTCTGCCATAGTTATCTCCTTAATAACTCAGAATCAAAATCTGGAGCAGAATATCTAGATGTTCATCCTCCAATGTTGTCTATATTTATTATTGAAGACATGGTATTAATCGTTTCGTTTAAAACAGTGATACAAAATACAAAATTTGATGAAACTGTGATTGTGGTAATTAAGTTGATCACCATGTTGGATTTTGTGAAAACATTGGCACTGAATCAGTTCATGATAGTTTATCAGTAATAAGTGCATTTTATCACATGGTTTCATTGTTTGATGATACCAAACAAACTGCTTGGAAGCGAGTCCAATCACATCGATGCGTCATGGAAATTTGCTGAAAAAATTTTTTCTCACAGATCTCACAGTAAATTCATGATGTGTTAAATGGGATGTAATAATAATAATTCAAAATTGATATACTTAATTGGCATGACCTCATTGTGGAGTAAAACTGAGAGAAAACTCCCGACTTACTGAAAATGTCAACATATCCATACATTACAACAACATGACATAATATTACTACACTGCATCAGAACTGGTATACACTGCCTATGACTTATTGACTATCCTGAAACACAAATACATCAAAAATAGTAACAAAAGATGTAATTGGTTGCATCTCAGGAGATACTATATCTCTAACCAATGCCTAATCATCTTTTTTTCTATCAATAAACAACAAAACAGCACAGAGCAAAGGTAACATTTAGTGCAGCAGATAATACACGATGGTAGACATACAGACATCTGACACAATGGAACACATTTTTTGCATTGCAAAAATTTATGAATAAAATTATGACTTGGCAGCAAAAAAGACAGTTTGATCAGTAACATTTTATTCTTGAGCATTTCATTGAATTGATTAGAAACCCAAAAATTTGAATGGTTGGGTGAGACCATTGTGCTATGATACAAATTTATATGTCTTTGTTCAGTTATCTTGAAAATGACATTGACAGTGAAAGGAGAAGAGTTCAATAGTTCTTCCTGTACTGCAGATTATTTGGAAGTTGACAATTAAACTATGCTGAAATGACTTCATTCTTCTTGAATCCATTCAATGTGTCCCAGTAAATCTTCAACAGCTTTACCACGACACAAAGTCATTCAAATTCCACTTTGCGTGACTATCTTCAGGAAATACCAACATAAACAGCATAAACCAGCATCCAATGTACATTATTTCTGATGAGTTGCAACTACCATACAGCTTGCATTTTTAAACTTCTCATCACTAGTTTGCCAATCCAACAATGAAGGTAGAGCATTTATAAAAAGCATAACTCATGTAAAGCAATGCCAGTATCCTCAAGAATAGTAACATAATAAATTCAGCTTCAAATACATTTCCTCTGAGTGTTGTCCATCTCCGTTGTGACATATAATTGAAAAAAAGTAGCTGACGATATCCTGAGTGTTCATTTTGAAATGATTATACCTATACTACTACCAGCACTGTTTTAAGCAGCCCTACAACTAAACCATTCACAACCAGCAATGTTACAACCAGTAAATGTTGTATTCCCTGAAATCTTCCAATGTGTGACCTCAACTGATGATAAACTTCCTTAGATTCACTAGGTATGACATCATCAAGCGATAAACTTCTTTGAGTTCAGCGAGGTGACATCATCCAGTGATAAACTTCTTTGAGTTCAGCAATGTGTGACATCATCCAGTGAAAAACCTCTCTGAGTTCCGCAATGTGTGACATCATCCTTGAGTTCAGCAATGTGTGACATCATCCAGTGATAAACTTCTTTGAGTTCAGCAATGTGTGACATCATCCAGTGAAAAACCTCTCTGAGTTCCACAATGTGTGACATCATCCTTGAGTTCAGCAATGTGTGACATCATCCAGTGAAAAACCTCTCTGAGTTCAGCAATGTGTGACATCATCCTTGAGTTCAGCAATGTGTGACATCATCCAGTGAAAAACCTCTCTGAGTTCCACAATGTGTGACATCATCATTGAGTTCAGCAATGTGTGACATCATCCTTGAGTTCAGCAATGTGTGACATCATCCATTGTTAAACTTCTTTGAATTCAGCAAGATGACATCATCAAGTGATAAACTTTGTCTGGTTCACCATGTGTGACATCAAACAGAGTTATACTTCCTTGTGTTCATCACTGTGTGACATCATCCAGCGATAAACTTTCTGAAGTTTTGACTGGCATCCATGTTGAAAGGCATTTATCTCAAACACAACAGGTTGTGCTATGCTATGACAGGCTATGTCAGCCCATGATTCTAAGAAGTAAGAAGACATATGCTTTACAAATCCTTTGATGATCTTACCACAATTTTCAGATGGTAAGTGTTAAGAATTTCCATTAAGTTAAAAGAATTCTGAACATTAATCATGTCACAATAGGCTAGTTGTTGATTTCTTCTGTAAAGTAGTCCATACACAGTGTCAAAGTTTCAATTGTTTATTTGCAGTAACATTGACAGCGGCAGATCTCTGTGCCACAGCAGGAGGTGCTGATAAATCCATTGGTTCATAGCTAGGTACTGTACTCATATGAACATTACTATTAGCTTGGCACTCAGCCTGGGCTTCTGCCTGTTTTCCAAGGTCTTCATCAAATTCAAACAAAATCGGGTGACCTTTAGATGGGCTGAAATTAGAAAAATACCGTGAATTACTGTAAACTTGTGTCCTTTCAACTGTTTGTACAGTACAATGAACTATAGGGATTACACATTTTTGACATGGTCTTATACCATACTGTAATGATGAATATGAAGCTAAGAGGATTCAAGGGACACCACAACTACAGGAATTAGCCTGTGATTCATTCCAAAAATACTAATGATGTTATACATTTCACTGTTTGATACTGATGCACACACTGTGACAGACACTCAGACATGAATGTGATAGATGCTGATGTACACTGTGACAGACATTGAGACATGAAAGTGGTAGATGTTGATATACACTGTGACAGACACTGAGACATGAAAGTGGTAGATGTTGATATACAGTGTGACAGACATTGAGACATGAAAGTGGTAGGTGTTGATATACACTGTGACAGACACTGAGACATGAAAGTGGTAGATGTTGATATACACTGTGACAGACACTGAGACATGAAAGTGGTAGATGTTGCTATACAGTGTGACAGACACTGAGACATGAAAGTGGTAGATGTTGATATACAGTGTGACAGACACTGAGACATGAAAGTGGTAGATGTTGATATACACTGTGACAGACACTGAGATATGAGAGTGGTGGATGTTGATATACACTGTGACAGACACTGAGATATGAGAGTGGTGGATGTTGATATGCACTGTGACAGACACTGAAACATAAAAATGGCAGATGTTGATATACACTGTGACAGACACTGAGATGTGAAAGTGGTAGATGTTAATATACAGTGTGACAGACACAGACATGAAAGTGGTAGATGTTGACATACAGTGTGACAGACACTGAGACATGAAGGTGATTGATGCTGACATACAGTGTGACAGACACTGAGACATGAAAGTGATTGATCCTGACATACAGTGTGACAGACACTGAGACATGAAAGTGATTGATCCTGACATACAGTGTGACAGACACTGAGACATGAAAGTGATTGATCCTGACATACAGTGTGACAGACACTGAGGCATGAAAGTGATTGATGCTGACATACAGCGTGATAGACACTGAGGCATGAAAGTGATTGATCCTGACATACAGTGTGACAGACACTGAGACATGAAGGTGATTGATGCCGACATACAGTGTGACAGACACTGAGACATGAAAGTGATTGATGCTGACATACAGTGTGACAGACACTGAGACATGAAAGTGATTGATGCTGACATACAGTGTGACAGACACTGAGACATGAAAGTGATTGATGCTGACATACAGTGTGACAGACACTGAGACATGAAAGTGGTTGATCCTGACATAGTGTGACAGACACTGAGGCATGAAAGTGATTGATCCTGACATACAGCGTGACAGACACTGAGACATGAAAGTGATTGATGCTGACATACAGTGTGACAGACACTGAGACATGAAGTGATTGATGCTGACATACAGTGTGACAGACACTGAGACATGAAAGTGATTGATGCTGACATACAGTGTGACAGACACTGAGACATGAAAGTGATTGATGCTGACATACAGTGACAGACACTGAGACATGAAAGTGATTGATGCTGACATACAGCGTGACAGACACTGAGGCATGAAAGTGATTGATCCTGACATACAGCGTGACAGACACTGAGGCATGAAAGTGATTGATCCTGACATACAGCGTGACAGACACTGAGACATGAAAGTGATTGATGCTGACATACAGCGTGACAGACACTGAGGCATGAAAGTGATTGATGCTGACATACAGCGTGACAGACACTGAGACATGAAAGTGATTGATGCTGACATACAGCGTGACAGACACTGAGGCATGAAAGTGATTGATGCTGACAAACAGTGTGACAGACACTTGGAAAGTAAAATCTGGCTAAAGATTATAACAACATATCTCTAATGTTTTCAAAGTGGAGCAGATAAAACTAGATTTTGATACTTTACCTCATTGGTGAGAGTAAGTTCATCTCGTACATATTTTTTCTCGGAGACCTTGGTTTGTATGGATGACTTGGTTTATTCATTGCGTCTAAGACTGATGGTGCTATATATGTAAATCCCTGAAAAGATGGTTGAATCATCAGTGCTGCTAATAATGTTATGAAAAATATTTCTTCTTTGATTTTGCTGAATTAATTCAAGATGCTAGTTTCTATAGATTGTTTGACTCATGAAGTTTCTTGCTATGACTGCTAATAGTTTGGATAACAGACTCAATCTTTCTGTAACACTCTGATATCTGTGTTTGAATATTTTTGTCAAATGAAATTCGACCGAATATTGTTTTGAAAAAGCATGTCAGAGACCAGCACCTGCGTCATGCTACGCATATACAAGAAACAGAGACAGTGCTTTTATTCTCCAGTTGCCATGGTATCAAAGCCTGCACCTGTACTGAAGTATAGATTCAGAACAATGGTGTGACATTTGTTAGAAAAGCAAGAATTCTGTAGTAAGTAATGTTACAGTTAAGTAAAATGTCATCAATGGGCAACCTGAAGGTAATGTGCTCAAATACTTTGAAATAATCTGCCTGCATTGTATATCCTTGATGGTTTGTTCCATCACAATTTGTTGGCACGTCACCAATGTGATCGTACAGAAGACAAACAAGCAAACAATTGAATCAGTGATCATTGTTACTGTGAGTATGGCTTTCACATCATATAGTGAATCCATATCCTTGTCGTTGACTTACCAAAAACATTTGATTTTGACTTGCACTTAACATTCTGTCATCAGGACTATCTATTGGAGTTTGATTTGTGAATTTTTTATCAAACTGACTGACATCCTCTTCACTATTCTGTACAAAAAGAAAAAACACAAACAATTTGAAGAAAATCAGATTTTTAAATCAAATTCTACATCTATAACGTTCTTTTGCTTGGCAGATTCTTGTTCTTTCCTGAAATCTGTATTATAATACTCATATGTACAATTTGCAATTGTTGTGAAAGCAATCATACCATTCAGAGATTAAAAAAATATCAAAACAATTTTATTTGGATAGAAATAATGTAGATCCAAAGTATCAATTAGATATTGTAACAATTCATTGTCAATGACACAGTACCTGATGGTATTTAATTATTGATGATTAACCTTACGCCTGTAATGTCCCTGTGGACAACCTCTAGCCAAACATTCAAATCAATATTCTCAAAATATCATTTTTGTTCCTGCAAAACAAATTGAGCACCAAATATGTGTGATTGTGCATTGTGCTTAGCCAACTTTGATTTCTGCAATCTCGTGAGAGAAAGTAGTCGAGAGACAGACATACACAAAGCACACTCCATTAGTGCCCTATACTTCATCTGCCAGGACTATTACTGTTATAAATTTCAAGCAACAAGAATGGCACAGAAATTGACAATTTAGATAACTTATCAATTTGAACTTCCTATCATAGTATTTGTGCTATTTATTATTCAAAGTTGCTCGCATACAAACTTTCACATGTTGAAAATACTTCAGTGTGAACTGTGTTTTGAATCCAGCATTTGAGTTCTGTATTGTACATTGAAAAATTGTCATTTGTTGCCAGGCATGTAGCTAGGGTGGCATGTCTTCCTAGCCGCTGCTATTTCCCACATGTGTCAACTCAAAGGACAGTATTAACTCCTAGTAGTTAATCACTTTAATTAAGTTATCTTTTGCTAGCTTCAATGAAACTGTACTCTTCTGGATCAAAGTTCATTCTCTCGTTTAATTTTGACTTGCTAGCTTTCATGTCCAAGACAACATCAAACTAATGAAGAGTTCCCTGCAATATGTAATGTTGGCAGTTACAATCACTAAGCTATCATCAAAATGAAATTCAATGTCACTACCATTGTTGCTTACCACTGCTGGTTTGATTGGAGGTTCTACTTTCCTGGCTAAGGTATCGTCCCAGACAACATGTCTGAAAAATCCATGTTTCTTGATTGGTTTGGCGTCATCTGGTCCACCACCAATCCTGGAGTGAGGATGTCTCTTCAGCAACTGACATGTAAAAAAACATATTTTTTAAATTACATGAAACACTAACTATCAAAGAATAGTGTAAGCAAAATTATCAGTTTATATCTCACAATGGTTGGTGTAATTCCTATTTGTAGGTATACATGCATGATTGTACAACCTGACTCCATTGTGCATTTACTATGGTTCATGTATCTACAATAAGATCAATATTACATTATTACAGTGTGCCCTCACAGGCAGATTGAAACACTACTGACTCAAGAATGTTCTATTTGAAGATTTTACACATTACACAGACTGCCCTACAGCTGATACAAAGACATTTCCAGAAATTTCTGGAATTATTCAAATAATTCAGAAATGTTCTTAATAAGACCTGGCAAACTGATATCAAAGGTATGCATAGTTGAAAAATCATCTACAGATGGCTAGGGTATGATTTTAACAATCTTGTCAAACTCTACACGACAAAAAAGAGTTGTAAGTATACACTGTAGCACCAATCAATATCATCATGGTTAATATGACTACCATTGATGACTCCAAAATAGCATGGCAGTAGAGATGGCTTACCCTTCTGACAAGTTCTCTGGCTTCATTTGAGAGATATGGAGGTAGATTTAATTTTCCTTTCAAAATCTGTAACAAATACAAAAACAATTACACTTGTATCTATGATGACTTTGTTGTCACAGTATCTGAAATTGTGAAAGGCCATGTGTAAATTTCAATGTCAATGTTGAAACGTAACAAAACCAAAATGAAGTTTACCAGACGAATAAATGATGCATGCTGCAATGTGAAGTTGAATATCAATGACTGAACACAGATAATTTTTTATTCAGAATGACAATTTCTTATTGAGATCTGATGTTTTCAGATTTCTGTCAAAATGAAATTAAATATAGGTATTTTTGACCAAAATTTTACAAGTTACTTTGCTCCAACTGAAGCTATCAGTTTATATCCTATGTACTTGTAACTTTGTGCACAATACAGGTTTGACTGTCAACATACCACACATGGCCTTCATTTTCAATGAAAAAAGTTGTTACTACAATGGTGAAACAACAGACTGTCTACATACTAATTGCCTTCATTTTCAATAAAACAAAAGGTGTTACCAGAATAGTAAACCACATTCTATTTATAGACACATTGCCTGTATTTTCAATATAAAAAAGTTGTTACTACAACTGTGAAACAATGGAACTGTCTACAGACTATATTGCCTTTACTTTCAATGAAACAAGAGGTGTTACCAGAATAGTAAACCACATTCTATTTATAGACACATTGCCATTATTTTCCATAAAATGCAATTGTCATTAAAACAGTGAAACAATAGACTGACCACAGACACATTGCCTTTATTTTGAATACAACAAACTATTGTGGATATTCATCGAGGTCACTGGATCTATACTGAGAAAGGATATTCATCGAGGTCACTGGATCTATACTGAGAAACAGAGTGAAGCGTTCAAGATTCAAGAGTTCTTTAACTCACTGTTTGTTACCTCATGAAACATGACTGGTAACACTGTTTCCAAGACAACAACCCCATCAAAAAACAAACACAAGTAATACTGATTCCAATATTTTACTTACTTTATCGATTGTTTTCTTTCTGTTTTCAGCTGTAAATGGTGGCTGTAAAAATGCAAACAAAAAATTATTCATAACAAAATAATCTCACTTTAGCAAAGTCTAAATTAAATCAAAGTAAGATACTAGTAGATACTGTGTTCCCAAAAGGAATGGATCAGAAACATAGTGTAGAAACAAATACAAACAAAATACTGGTGTTTATATAAGTTAATTTGGCTTTCCTCGAGCTCGCGCCACAAATAAACATTAATGGTCAGAGCGGAGTCTGTTATTCCCATTATATTATCAGCGAACCCAAGAAAACCGTCAAAATTTCCAAAAATTTCAGGAGCGAACAACAACTGGGCCCCAGAAACTGAGCAATACGCGATGGACTGTCACGCGCGCTGTAAAAAATTGACAAATCCGGGGATGTTTTCAGAAAAAAGTATCTCAACTTCACCTACAAGTGCTCAATTTTATTTTGTATTGATTATGATTTACGTTTCAGCTGTAAACTTTCCATACTTTGAGTTGTTAATCTTATTATTCATATTCACGGGCATGTGAACAAACCATTACTGTGTATTTGTGGTCAGTCACGTGGTTCAGCTCGACCAATCAAAATGCGACAGGCAGGGCATGGTAATATATAGTCAAATCATTCTTGTCTCAGAAATGTGCATAATTTAGTAGATGTATATGTGTACTCACAGCTCCTGTCAGCATGTCATACATGAGAGCTCCAAGACTCCACCAGTCTACTGCTTTACCATGTCCACTCCTTGTTAAGATTTCTGGTGCCCTGTAATCAACCAAGTTTGTTCATATAAACCGAGTGTAACCACACACTAATCACATCTTCACCTAAGATATCCCATCTTACAGAGTATGCATATACATCCATACCAATGTATGAATTGTAACTATTACAACAATGACTGAACAAATATCACTCCAGGGTACAATATACAAAAGTAACTTAAAATTCATGGACTTTCAAGAACTTTTTATGGTAACTTTGAAAAACTTTTTGAGGTCCCCGAGACTCAAGCTTTTTTCAAGGACTTGCCAAGAGGCTTTAAAATTCAAGGACTTTCCAGGACTTTCCAGGAGTGTATTGACCCTGCAATCATTGGAAGGCCAACCAAGCTACTTGAATGTATTAAATCAATTATATGGCAAATGTTGCATTTCTTTGTAAGACACCATACTAACATAATTTGAAATTATGTTGGTTCAGAAGGAGAGTTTATTAGATTATTGTCTTGAATTAAATTCAGCAACATGTACTTAAAGGGAAACAGTCGTGGGAACTGTGCCTGTGCGAGTTTCGTGTTTACAAACAATGTATTTCGTGCACGATATCAAGATGCACCTCATTATCATAGCTGCAACATTTAAATCATACAATGATAGATTATGATAGACATGTTTTAACTTTCACCAATCACAATCATACCTTGGATACAGTATTTACATTGGTCATATGGGTCCCATACTACCTTAGAGCACAGTTCCAATGACTGTATCCCTTTAAGTGCAAGCAATGATAATACCATACAAGACTATGTTCAAAGTAATTTAATGTTATAACTGTGAAGCAGGCTAGGTACAGAGTTCTGATAGTCGATGACCTATACTCCACACCATGTTTAGGTTTAGTGATACCAACTTTTCCCTCAACAGCAAATAGGTCCAGTATACAATGCTTAAACAGATCGCACTGTGATCAACTTAGACTTGAAATAAATTGGTTCAGTGTCACAAAGAGAATCTGTATTCAACAACAATGCTTTGTCTTGTCTCTGTATAAATGTGTTCCATGTGCACACTAACATATACATTTGTATCATACAGTCACGGAGTGAGGCAATGACCGTACTAAGTGACAATGACTTAGTACCATGCATAGCTATGTTTAAGTAAATCACTTGTAACATCTAGTAACATGTTTGAAATGTTTTGAAAAAAACAACAATCAACGTTATATCATTCATATACAGTTACTACACATGGGATTATAACACACAATGTACTTTATAGGAGATACACTGGGAATGTAACACTGTGATCGTCACTTTATTTCACCAAAATATTACCATTGTAGCTAAGTCCATATCATCAGAGATGACTGATGATCTAAAAACAGTGTAGCAATCTCAATGAACAATTTCCTGCTAGAAGTAGACCAACTACGCTATAAAAAGATGACTTACATGTATTCAATGGTGCCACAGAATGTATGAGTCATATCACCATCTTCAATAGATTCCTTGCACAATCCAAAGTCTGTCAGTACAACATGACCTGTGAGGGCAGTATAACAAATGTCAGTTACCAATGACTCATGACATTGGCAAATGCCTTTCAACAACAAAAGCTGTGTAAACTGAAGTCTTTGTATAATTATTCTACTACAAAGAGATTTGTACAGCGTTAATCAATTTCTACTTCACAGCAAGGCATCTCTGTCAAATATATTACACCAAACACCACATCTAACACAGACAGGGTTTTAGCAGACTTTGAAGACTCCCTGTGGCATCTCTTGTCTATGATAATACTTTATGCCACACTCATCTAGATATAATTAATCAGATTGTACAGATTAATGAAATATGAAATACTTCATAGTGTTTTAGTATACCTATCGAGTATCCAAATGCAATGTTATCATGTGTGCAATGTGACTTACAATCCAAAATACAACATTTTCAAAAAAATACCGCAATTATACGGTGTCGCTCAAATTTGATCAGAATTGGTACATACCAGTATGGGTACCAAAGATCAACAATAAATGTTGTTTCTATCTGTTCAGTGCAGGAAAATTCTACGTTGATGTTATGACAATGATTTCTGCACAGTACAACCAGAAAAACAACAAGAAATATTTAAACCAGAAAAACAAGAATGACAAAAGTAATTAAGGTCTGAAACTTTAGGTACTGGAGGTCAACTTTAGCAACATGCATAGCAGAAAGGCAGCTAGCCCCCCCCCCCCTAGTTTGACCATAGACGGTCTTCCTCCCCTCTACTGACGGTCTTCCTCCCCTCTGCTGTCTATGGTTTGAGCAGGTCTGTTAATATGTAACAGTTCATAAACAATGACAGGAAATGACTCAAGTCAGTGGAGTAAGATTGTTTCAAGCCTGTTTCAGAATTTCGCTTTTTCTTACCTCATTTGCACATTTTGACACTGATGTGTTCATTTGAACAAATTCACATCTCAACCCCTACATCTACCTGTACACCAATACTGAGATGGTAGCTTTGGCGGTATGGGAGCCTTTGTGTGTGACGGACATACATCCGCACATACCCACAAATATACAGACATAGACGCCACTTAGACTCATCATATAAGCTCTTTTTGGTATTTATATATAAAACCAAATATGAATTGAACTAGAAAAAAAGGACATTACTAATTGTAGGATATTTTTGAACTCACCTTGTGCATCTAACATAATATTTTCTGGTTTGAGGTCTCTGTAGATAATACCTTGCTCATGTAAATGTTCCAGTGCTAGCACAATTTCTGATAAATAGAAACTGCAACAACGAAAAAATGACAAAAAGTTATGATTTCCAAAAGTTTACAAATTCAGTATAGCTATCTCTAATACGAGACACATGTCAAAATGGAGGAATGGATTGTGCTCCATGGACAGACATCCAGCATTCTCAAACTGTGATCCATGTATTCTGCTATTATTATCAGCTTCATGAAATAATAGAAAATCTTACAGGAACATATGGAAAGTTGTAGCTTTATGTGCCGTATGCAAATGAAAATTGCCGGATGGTCTTGAGCAAGCAATACTCTGCATAATGGTTGTTATATTTTCCTTCAGTTTAAATCACACATCACATAATCTACAAATTGAAATTTTATTCGGAATACAGCAGTAATGTTCTTTGAAATAATACTACTTTGATAAAACAACATACCATGCAACATCTTCTAAAAATATTCCTTCTCTTTCTAAATGCATAAAAAGTTCTCCTCCTGTTGAATGAGAGCAACAAAAGTTTTTTGAATCTCTGTGATTTGAAGACATGAATATTTGCTATACACAGAAACAAAAGTTGTTCATTTTACCACCTTTTTATGGTGATGCACAATTTATTCAGTCAAAATACTAATTGACCATATTACTCTTTGTCATACAAATAATAAAGCACTACCTTAATATGCTGGAATTTGTCATTGAGGTCAATGTCTCTGAGTTCTGTCATTGGGAATGGTGGGAAATCACTGTAGGTCAAATAAAGGACTATTTTTCTTCCTGTAGTGGTATTTTGCAAAATGTTGAAAGATTGAGTATATTGTAATTTAGTAATCCTCTCATAAAGTGAACACAGTGATTCTTTCATTGCACAAATAAATGATCTATGGTTTCTACTAATAGTCCAGCAATGAGAGAGAATATAATTTTATTTTGTCAGGAGTATCACAGATGACCCATCTTCTCAGCTATTTCAATTGATCCCTGTGGTACTATGATATAATCTTGTTTGCCACTTGAAATATGAAATAAAGAAAAGAAAAAGAGACTTACCACTTAAATACTCTAATATTAGATACAATTTCTCACCAGTCTGGAAGGCATAGAAGAGATCCACAATAAATGGATGTTTAACTGCTTCTAAAATGTTCCTTTCTGCTTTGGTATGCGCCGTGTCTTTAGCATTCCTCACAATAGATGCCTGAAAGGCAAAATGACAGCCATAAAAAGTTATCATAATATTCATCCAATTACTTGAAGAGTGCATTTGAACACTTGTTCAGTTTATTGGATGGCAATTACAGTTTACTGCAAATAATGAACGATGGCTGTGATGTATTTGCTGACGTAAGTTATTAATGATGATACAGGAAGCCTGGCCATTTAATAGGGTTATATCCATTTTACTATTAGGGGTATTCTAATGGTTATCAATTAGCAAACACCACTCAATTACTTGTGGCTAACAGCAGGTCACTTTTCTTCCAAAACACATAGCAATGTAACCAGATAGACGAACCATCAGAGCATGATTTTGATGATTGTCATTTTGAAATTTGAATCCCTGTAACGTTACCTTTGCAGCTTGCCTGTATTGAATGTAAGCATTTTGATTTACAATTAAGTCTTTCTTGGACTACAGAGCATGTGTTTAAAATCCATCACAATATCATTGAAACTATACAGAATACAATAATTCACAACCAAGCAAAAGCAATGATTAAAATTTTAGGAAAACAACTCGAAAATGAACTTCTAAAAACAAAATTGAAACTTGGATTTAGGATGCACCCAATATGTATATGGCTTGCATTGCAGCATGGACATGTAACTACCGTAGTTGAATTGCATGGCTTGCATTGCAGCATGGACATGTAACTACCGTAGTTGAATTGCATGGCTTGCATTGCAGCATGGACACGTAACTACCGTAGTTGAATTGCATGCATTTTGCATATATACATGAAGTCAATTGCCAATGATTGCAATCCCAGACTGTGACAATGTCTAGGGTTTGGCATTATATAATGGACAGAACAAAAATATGTCTTTACGTTCAGAAAAACAAAGGAAATGAATCAACTTTAATGCTTTTTGGGTAACAAACGTGTTGAATTCCAAACCTTCCATTAATTGTAAAAAACAAAATGATTGAAAACAAATTTTTGTTAAGGGCGATCTTAAACTCTACTTTAACATGAATTGGCAGGTGACCTTTGAATGTGACTAGTTTGTGATATATGCGTTTAACGTTTATCATAAATAACCTATGACCTCAGTGAACTGGGAGATGTAACCCAAGTAATATCAAGCAACAGACACTACTGATTTGCATACATATCTCGAGTTTCACAACATTATACGATATTTACAATATTGGGATTATGCGTAGATCTTTAGGGAAAAAAAGAACAATTCCAATTTTTTCAGAAAACAGGTGTTGTTTCATTGACAGGATTTTGAGCAAAAAGTTATTTATATAATTGTAAATTTTTGCATGTTTGCGATAATCCGCTAAAACCCTCTTAACATATTCACAGTATGTATACCTACCTTTCTCAAAACTTTCATTGCAAATATTTTCCCTTTGTTAAATTCAGTCACTTTCCGAACTTGAAATACCTGCCAGCAAATCAGAAAGCAATAGAAGAATGACTCAAAAAACTTGTGGTAATTTTTTCACTATTGATTTGTGCCTGTTCCAACCTTGCTGTAGAGCAAAGTTATTTTCACGTCTCAACCAATCAGATTGCAGTATTTGCGCCATCAATATACTGATATGATATGATGAAAGACAATATGATATGATTTATTGGCCTAATCTGTCCATCTACAGTCCAGAATTTACTATGAATTTCTTGATAAACTTGGTAGGTTCTTGATAAAACTTCGCAGGTTCTTGATAAACAGGTGTGGCCAAATTCAGTAAAGTCTTTCCTTGATCCAGAAAAACTAGTACCTGAAAAACAGAGTGAAGTGTAATACATCTACACACTATTCTCAGAGTCTTACCTTTCCATAACCACCTTTACCAAGCACCCTCAGTAACTCAAAATCCATTGGAGAGCATCGTTCCATGCCTGGATTAACAGTATTTGCTGACAATGCCAATTCCTCTAAATCATCCCAACTGATATAAATACACAGATGAGTGGTATATGAGTGGTAAACACAACACAAATGTTTTCACAATCTTGTGATTTCACTGTACATCAAAATGTAACTTTGAAAAACAACAAAACGGCATATATTGTCAAGAGTACTCGTAATTGTTGTATGTCACACTTTATGCCATAGTGTACACAAGATAGATACATAATGTTTGTGCAAACTTCTGATATAATATTTTGATACTTCCGTATTCTTCATTTACCCACATATCTTGTGTAATTCATTTGGACAATTCTGAAGTTACCCTAGGCATAGAATTCATCTTTGTCAATCTTTCACAAATGTCTAATCTTTCCTCTACATTTCATTTTTAATGTGTATTTTTCATCATATATCTGATTCTCAAAGCTCACATAACTCGTACACGAGTGAGACAGTCTGTATGAAAATTTTATGTATTCCAACAAATTCATGATTCTGGCGAGTCAGAGTACTTTTTTTGTTTCCACAGACTTCCATAAAAATTATTGGCCTTCTATGCTCTAGGTGGTAGAGCAAGTAGCTGATGCTACAAAGAGGCCTATGGTTTATGATCACAAGCAAATTAAAAATCCATGAATATATCTGAAGTCATCTTTGGGTATTGTTCTTATGATACAATGTTTCCCAATAACAACATAAAATTGTTGTAAAAAACGAATTGCAAATGGTGAAATATTTTGTTGAAAAATTGGTTACTCACTCCTCCATTGATCCAACACCATCTTTGTATCTCTGTGGATTTAATGTAAAGCAGATATGAATTTTTTGAAACTAGAGACTCATAAAACTAAACACAGAGTAAATGCATACATGTATACACACAGACACTTTCTGATACGATACAATTTGACATGTCAATATTATCATTATTACCAGTATGGTTGTAACATGAGATATCCAGCCACTAGACACTTTATTTTTACAGTTGATTACCAGTAACATTTATTACATGTATACTGTGTATGGACAGGCAGTATAAAATGACGATGAATACATCTACAAGTACAATATGTATGAGGACAAAGTATAATACCGTATGAGCATGCAAAATGCAAGGTACCATTCTGTATTTGTACAATGAAGACCTAAAGTTTTATGAATTTCCTTTTGCCTCAATTTTTAAAGCAATAGAAATGAGGATGTGATACTATGGATTGGTATAGCAATGTGGTGCATGTACACTCTATCATAATGCTGTTGCATGGGGTCACCACTGCACCTATTACATAGGGTTTGAGCTGCAATAGCAGCATCCAGAGGATCTGCACTTAACCAAATGCATGGAGTTTCCACTTCATTGGTTATGTCAGCCACATAACAGGGTCCGAATTACACCTGTCATAGGTTACACAGGGTCTGAATTACACCCGTTGCATAGGTTACACAGGGTCTGAATTACACCCGTTGCATAGGTTATACAGGGTTTGAATAACACCCATTGCATATACATGTATTCTTCTGCATATGATGATTAGTGGACAGTTACAAACAGATTCCAAGGTCCAACATTTGATTAATCAGTATATATCAATTTAATCAGTATAACATGTTTCACAATGATTTTTGTAAAATTGACTGAATTTACCAGTTGGCTGCACCTGAAAACTGCTGGTACATGTACATGACACATCTACCTAGCATTTTACATGTACATAGCAAGCGGCATAACTGAAGCATACTTTTTATACTTGGTTAGGGTATGGTCTAGAAAAACAGCAGTTAGCGTCAGCCAGCTGCCTTCAGCCCTTTTCCTGCCAAGTTATATTTCACCATCAGGTCAAGTTGATTGAAACTAGCAAAGCAAAACATGACCCATATGGTGCATTTCAACAAAGATTTGAAGATTTGCAGGTCCCCGAAGACAGTGATACTGTAAACATGATTTTTACAGACTAAAGCTGCTATAACATACCAAGCCAAATGGGTGAAAATACATATGGTTTTGGCTCAATACCACTTTTTACTGACTTGGCAGAAGGGGAAGTGATACTGTCTGGCAGGTAAAAGGTTAAGAAAGTAGGAAATTGTGGAGTTTTCCGGTCATTTTCCCTACATGTACCATCATTTCCCCAGGAAGCTTTTATAGTTCCATGGTTCCCCTTCATAAATCATGGCAGTCACAGTGGACATAATATAGTTCAAAAACCCTGTACTCTGTACTCTGCAGGTCAATAACGAAATCTTTCAATATTTAGGACATATTCTGTCAGATGGTTTGATACAAGGTAGATTGTACATTACACAAATTGAAAATGAAATATAATTATATTATTTCAAAAGCTACTAAAATTTTCACAATAAACGTCTAAAAATGACTCTGATTTATGAGATGATGAAAAAGTTCAATAGCTATGAAAGTCGCTACTTCATGACAGTAAGAGCTCTGACAAACTGAATGTTATGCAGCCATAACCATTAATTAAGTAATGGGTTGTACTGTATTTTTGTTATTCCATTAAGGCCTTGATTATTGAAATTCAATATCTGTATAGTTAACACAAAACTGAAGATGAGCAATGCACTGCTGACACTATACAAGCAGTCTTTTTAAATACAAGGTTACAATCTATGAATGCTTTGCTTGTGATTCTTTTCAATAGCAAGCCATGACGGCATTCTGATTAGATTCCTACATAAGGCAAATTTGGTATTTCTGATGGAATTTCAAAATCATGTACGCAATGGGAGTTTGAAGCAACTATTTCGGGACTTGGTACAGAATAGATATCATGATTGATACTTGTTGGTCTATCTTGCTGACGATTTTCTTTTGGTCTTTGTGTCAGATTTGCATTTTAAAATTTACCTTCCTATTACATGTTATTACAAATACAGTACTTGTTTCACTGAGTTTATACAGAGTTACAGCTCCTGCAAAGAAGTCAGCATACATAAACATGTCCCTGTAAAACCAATACCAAAGACTAGTGAGTTTTGCATACACTCTGTTTGTTCACTGTCTTGTGTCATAATTGTTAATCAATGTATACATTTCTATGCATGAAACTGTGATACCTGGATAATGATGATTCTCTAGATAATCAAAGCATACTCATAATTATAGAAATAACGGGCGACGCGCTGACCATTAACGTTTATGTGTGGGCAAGGGCGAGAGGAAAGCCAAAAATTAACGGGCGAGGCTTGCCAAGCCCGTTAATTTGGCTTTCCTCGAGCCCGCGCCCACAAATAAACGTTAATGGTCAGAGCGGAGTCTGTTATTTCCATTATATTATCAGCGAACCTAAGAAAACCGTCAAAATTTCCGAAAATTTCAGGGGCGAACGACAACCGGGCCCGAGAAACTGAGCATTACCCGACGCACTGTCACGCACGCTGTAAAAAATTGGCAAATCCGGAGATGTTTTCAGAAAAAAGTATCTCAACTTGATTTACAAGTGCTCCATTTTATTTTGTGATTGATTATGATTTAAGTTTGAGATGTAAAGTTACGATACTTTGAGTTGTTAATCTTATTATTCATATTCACGGGCATGTAAACAGACCATTACTGTGTATTTGTGGTAAGTCACGTGGTCCAGCTCGACCAATCAAAATGCGACGGGCAGCGCATGGTAATATAATGAAACATCACACCATGTACAAGGTAGGAATAATTTGGAATCTCTAACTGCAGGGGGACATGAGCACATCCAGTCAGTATTTACCTAGAACCTCTCTAGTTTTAGCAGGCAAGTTTTAAGACACCACATCAAAACTATGCAGAGGCTCTATATTTGTGGGATATAAGACCAGTATCATTACGTTCACCAATGTCAGTACATTAGTATCCATTGGTCTATAACACTAGGATGGCAAATGCAATAGTCTGTGCAAAAACTTCTGTGGTCCTGGAACTCAAAGTGCTGGATTGCTCACTCCCTATGATAACATATGTATTTTCTGTATATCAAGAAAAGATATCATAAAGATTTTCTTTCTTTTTAATTTTGATACTTATCATTTAATTTTCATACAAAATATTGGTAACTGAAAGTAAGGTTCTCCACAAGGAGATTTTGAGGGATGTGCCACCAATGTTTTGTTTTAGGTTTTTTAGCATTCTATTCATATAATTGTAACCATACAAAGGAAGACATGTTCACAACAAAAGAATATGCAAAGTTTGCATTTTTATGTAAATTGGTCGCTCCTATGTCTTTTCAAGCTGTGGAGATTTGTTCACATATATGAGACTGAAATCAAAAGGCCAGTTCGATGGAAAATTATAAATATCTCAAATATCACTCAGACTTTATAACAGTATTATAAATTTACTTACATTAATGTCATGAAATTAATGATTGGGATTTTCCAACATGCTATCTGTTTGTACAATTACAAAATTTTTTTGTGGATACTTTTGATGGGAGAAAGTCTCTCCGTGGACAGTGACACATGATGATGGTACCGTTACATGTGGTAGAAACATTTAATTGCCAGAATATTGACAGTCACTGCTATCACCAGTAGTTGACAAAACATACCACCAACCCTGCAGATAGTGTACTGTATAAAGATTTTGTAACCAATGAGGGAAAAAACTACAAATGTTTACATATGGTAGAGTAAAGGTTTTATGTGATCTGCATACATGTACCATCCATGATCCTTAATCATTTGACTTCAAACTGCTGATTAAAACGAGTATTTTGGGATATTGACAAACACTGGAAACATTTGTTTTCTTGATGTAAAACAAGTGAGAACACATTCAATAACGAAAAATTCTCTGCAAAAGGTTATCTCTTCAAAACGTTAAAGGTTATCTTGGGTATTGAAACTATTGAGAATTGTGATTTAATGGTGTTCTTGCTAAGGTTTAGAAATATTGGTAAATGATTTAGGAACACAGGTAACATTGCTGCTGTTCCCTAATCTAATTCTATTGATATACCAAGGGGAACCTCGGTAAAATGACTGGGGAACCCCAGTAACATTTACCTGCTTACATTTACCTACCCTTGGTAAAAACACTGTTGAAGTAAGGGATTTCCCATTGTAGCTCTGTGATCATAGCTAAATGTATGATTAGGGTTTTCCCATTGTTATCATGGCTAAATATACAACTTCTACAAATGTGTATGGCACACATGTTGAGCAAATGTTTTCATTTTCTGCAAACAGTAAATATGGAAAGTCAGTTGTCATCAATACAGTACATATAGTGTACAATAAAAGTACAACAAAAATCATTGATACAGTGTAGGCAATGGGGACATTATTTTCTATCTTCAGTGTTGATTCCGAACTCTCAATGTAAAGCTTTATAAACTTAACAACTGCAGAAATAGATGGTATTTATAACAAATTCTTTGAAGTTAATAGTATTCTTCCATCGCAAAAATCTATATCATAAGTAAAAGCATATAACAGTGATAATCTGATGTAATGGTTGAAATACAGCTATGCGATGTGCAAGTTTAGCCCTTATCTGCTACATGAAGTCCTTGCTTTGTGAAAATTTACATGTTAACATGGGGGAATTACCATGAGTCAACCAGACTCTTAAAGGCGGAGCCTCCCTTTAAAAGGACGCCAAGGTATGGCGGCGTTCATTGTGTAAGTGGACACCAAACAGGCAACACGCGGGCACACGCTCCAGAAAATGCCACTTTTTAGTTTTCCCCGACTGAAAAAACACAGACAGACTGCCAAGCGGTCAGTGCGAAGTTGCTGCCGATCGAACTCTGTGGTTATATTCAAAGTCTAACGCGAGTAGAAGACAATTTTTTAGGAAATTCGAGCGTTTGTTATGGGGAATCAATGACCGTTGGCGATTTGAACCGACCGTCAATCAAAAGCTTGCATAAACTCTGTTTGCAGGATGGGCAAAATGTGACAAAAGGTTGAGATCAGTTTGTGTAATCAATGTAATAGAAATCAAACATCGTACTGGCCAAATGTTTGACTGGGAGGAGAACTCCACTAATGCGAGAACCTGGCATTGAAAAGTGCGGCTTTAAGAAAAACCCAACTATTGTTTCTTGTTTACAGTTGTTTAGCTTTGTCAGAGAGTTATTGCGATGACCTAGTCTGTTTACTTGTCTTCCAGACAGAATGTCACCGATGAAAATTATTAAAATTTAAGAAATGCTGGGTTAGAGTTGTATGGGACACTTCACCTTTCAAGATCAAATCACTCCTTCAACCTAAAACTTGAGTTAGTACATTTTTATAGTTATCATTTTTATGATGAAGGATGTTTTCCAAGCTTTGGCAAAAAAAACCCAAAAGAGAAAGAAAACTTTGTTGCAGTTCATTTACAGCTGCAGTACCATTCTGTGGCTGAATATGAAAAGGTATTGATTCACGAGAGAATGTGCAAAACTACAATTTTAACATTCTAAAGGACACACTAAACATGCTAAAAGAACTGGAAGAAATGGGGGGGGGGATTTTACACCCTGTGGGGTTCAAGTCACCCACCATTCACTTGCACCTATAGACTGTAACCCCCAAAGCAAAATGTCAAATGATAACCTGAACAACAACATATTGCTTCTTGTAGAGAATTTTCAAAGTTTATTTCAAAAGTATCCTAACTGTCGTAACAAATTCAGGAAGCCCCTCGTCTAGTTCTTTGGAATTTTTTCATTGTGGTGATGCCAATAGTAACAATGGAGCAAATATCTTCTTCATGGAGTATTTTGATGTGTAGATTTAAGACAGGAAGAAACAATATCATCCTTTAACTTTAATCTCTAAAAACTGTCAGACTTAAAAACAACAAAGGAGGACATAAAAGTTTGTAATACAGAAATTAGTTTCTTTACTAGTTTGTTTGTTAGTTTGTTAGTTTCTGTGTGAGCAATAAGTATGGATGTGTATGCGACTGGCAGACGGAAATATGTTCAGATGTGTTGCCACTGTTCTTTGCGACATCTCATGTGGCAAGGAGTAAGAAAGTCTAATACTGTGGCTGTTTTGAAGACAGTTATATGTTAAATGAAGACAACTCAGCTGCCACTTGTAGTGAAATAGAAAGAGAAAACACCCGTTCCTGGTTGAAACTTTGTTAAAGTTTGACTGTGGATGTAGAACGAGTTGAACTTCTATGGTTTGTTACTTTCTTCTCTATGAGTACCTCTATGAGCAAGCTCTATACACTATGTGTACCCTTAGAGTGTAAATTGAAAGTTAATTTTGCTTAAAATGAGCCATGCTATATGATTTTGCCATCCCTACTTTATCAAATAAATGCATCACCCCAAGGAAACGACGCGGTTAAATATTATAAAAATGCAATATGTTGTGCGATTTTGAAGTTGGCTGTGATTCGGGTCATTTCGGAATTTGTGGGCATTGCCACCGGAAATGACGTAACTGATTGAACTTATGAGTGACTGTGTTCACCACAGCGACAGCCATAGCGAATGCTTACCGCTGTGGCTTCAACAAGGTGAGAATTAGTTACCCTTTTGGTGGCTGAAGTAACCGCAGCCATTGTCAGTTTAACATGCATTTTAGGATGCCATATATTAGCATTTGCAAAAATTACAAGAAAGGGTCGGAAAAGAGGCATTCAGACAAGCGTTTTCTGCGGTGCACATTTTTGAGTGCCTTGTCCTTGTGACTTCGCGTCGAATACACACAGTTCAAAAGCTAGATGTACGGTAAGATAGGATTTAGTTCCTGGAGCTACTCCATCAATTCTGTGATCGAAATGCTGTGCCAGTACGACCATTGTCACCAGAAAGGTTTCACGTGTATCATCATCAACTGTTGACAAGAACAGAACAGCAGCAAGACTGCGACAGGATGCCTAAAACATGTCAAGGGAATTCGGGGCGTGGAGAAGTATGGCCATGTTTACATCTACCAGGACTGAACGCCGATTCAGCTGCTTTACAAAAGTGATTGTACATAAAAAAATACAAGTACGACATCTCATGTATGTGTGACTCTATAACTACTAACGTTAGGAGATATCGAACTTATTCCTCAAAATGTTCACTTAGTGATTATTGACTTACTCTCTGCGAGACTGAACGATTGGTTGTGTATAATACAGCACGGCACTGCCAGTAACAGTGACACAACGTGTAGCAAAGAAGTTTCATACTGTTGATGAAGCACTTGTGTTGTCGTCATCTGACCCTTCTGCCCGACTAAGTCTCCCCCAAAATATTTTAGCTTCTTTGAGAATTTCGCAGTTATGAAACAATTAACACTGTGCTTTATATCGCTGACACTTAATCAAGAAACAACCTGCGGAAGCTTAACTGATCACTCCGTCACAGAAATGGCCAGCTGAGCTGCCTGGCCTTGGTGCCAGTGTGCCCAATATTTACACCAATCTCTTCCCAAGAATTTGGCTGGACATGTCTTCACGATCACATGGTTTTAAAAGTGCCAAACTTAATGTGAGGTTTTATAAAGCCATACTGAAGATTTTGTGGCGAGAAAACTACTTTGGTTTTTATGCTAACGTGACCCTCAGCCGGTTCCACTTCCAGTTGTGGATCAGAAAGATGTGTAAGCGTGTTAATCAGTGGACAATTTTCAACTTCATCTCTACTACATTTATCTGCAAACGTCATGGTGTCATTCAAATTTTTGTATACAGATTTTGAACAGGGCAATTCATGTTGAGAAGAAATGAGGTGGGATGGCAATTCCAGACTTCGTTTACATTTTGGTAGCTTGCGGTTTTTGTGTACGGTAGTGCACTAGTGTGTTGGACTGTGGTGGGCTCATCATAGACGGTCAACAAGAGTTCCACTCCTGTTCTTGTTTAGGTTGAGGTCCTGATTGTTAAAATCTGCAGGCCAGTAAATTCTGAATAGCTTTGTCATATCTTCTGTGACGATGACATTATCAGTTGCACTGATTGAACTCATGATTTATCACTATCACCATAGCCAATACACCAACTCGTCATCGCGTTTTCTATTAGTGATGTCATAGCTACTTACGCCAAAAAGGGGCGAGCTCGGCAATTTCCGGAAAATGTTGTCATGAATGAAGTCAAAACATGTAACTTTTCCTGTATTTTCGTCAAAATAACACAATACAACCGTCTAAAAGCCGCTCAAATAAGCTTCAGTTTGTGTGTATATGTTTGTTTTATTAATACCAATTTCATTGACAACCAGAACTAGAGTATAGGCCTCAAGTCAAATGAAAAAAGACTCAAAATATGGCAGGACTTACACTTTAAATTGTTACCGTGATCTATGACAAAACCTTCATACAACCTAGCTTATTGTTTCAGTGAGTTCTGCAACAGGTACACAATGAGCTTTGTTCACATGTGCTACTTAATAGTACTACTTTAATTGTATTTGAATAAAGCATGACCTGATCATGGAGGCAGCATATATCATTAGCTGCAGTACAGTAGCTCGAGGTTTTGCCTGGGTATTTGGGTCGGACGGCAAATACCCAGGCAAAACCTCGAGCTACTGTACTGCAGCTACGTATATCATCTGAATCTGACAATAATGTCGCTTCCTTGGAGTTGGATGAATCAAAAGTGTACTTTTGTTATGTAACATCCGGTGTGCATTTCTTGACCAACTGATAACCTTGACGATGACCTCAAACAGAAAGGATCACCATCCTTCGACCTCTTTGAATGCTCACATTTCTTAATTTGACGTTTACGTTGCTGATTGCAACATATTACATGACTTCATGGTTTCCCTGTATGGGTTGTGAACATGAGCTTGCGCAATATCGTGTAAGCTGGTACTAGAATCGGATCATCCAGACAGCTGTGAAGTCTGTTGTTACAATGGCGCGATAAACAAGAGTAATGCATGAATTTGACAAAAATAAGATATGAAATCGCTTACTAAGATGTTAATGCAGTCAAGTGCAGAGTAACCCACAAAGACCGCTGGAAAATCCCACAATGATATTGGTAACACAAGCATTCGATAGGTGTACACTGTACTTACCGCCTCTTCATCTGAATCGTCAGAGAAGTTCTCCTCCGTGTCATTTTCATTCAACTCGAGATCGAACACGCCTGCCATATCTAAAACCTTGTTAAATGTTTTAACATTGATAAAATACAGCCAAAATCCATTGAAAACGTCAAAATTCCTACAGATTGAAGCCGACCATTCTGAGAGACTGACCCGGCTTATTACATATTCAAAATGGCTGAAGTCATGTGAGACATATCGCGAACCAATCAGGCTAGGCGGTGATCGCGAAGCTACTCAACGCTCTCTCAATAAAACTGTACTGTAATCTGCATATGCGTATAAAAGATCTTCAGACTATATATATCCTGACTCAATTTGTACCACTCACCTTGATCACACAGTTACAATATGTTCCCCCGTATTGCCGCATGCTCTCACGACATCACATACTTCGAGATTCTACATCGGTGATGGCGCCCTTTATAAGACGTAGTAGGCCGGCACATGATACACTAGCGATGCTCTCTTTCACGTCCAAGGCATAGTCGTGTTAAGATCATAAGATCACGCTTGAATAGTTGTTTCCTTTTCGCCATCTTTAAAACTTTGTTTTATTTTAATTTCTCGGGGATAGAACGTTTAACCTTTAGGTGGTCAGGATGAAAAGGTGACTTTTGCCAACAAAGATTCTACAACAGTCTGCAGAGGATGAGCATAGGCCTACTATATATTTCACAGCTAATTTACATGTGACACGGCATTAAAGCTATATTACAAACCAGGTACTTATCTTGAACCGACAACAGGAGGCACTGAGACTGTTCATCATTTCGTACCCAACACAAATTTAATTGACATCAGATGTACAATTTATGCTTGTCCCTTTTGATATTATTGTTGGTCTTTTCTCTTTGTAGCGCAGTTCAAACTAAATTAACTCTGCTCAAAATTAAAACAAATCACAGAAAGGGGACATAAACTGGAGAGATGCACCGAAAAAACGTGGCTAATACTTAACGAACACTTCAGCGAGATAGCAGAAGGGATCAAAAAACAACAAGATAAGATTCTTTATAAAATGTAAGCCTTCTTTAGTTGTCGTTCATTATCAATAAATAATTATGGAATGTGCTTCAAGGGTCAACATGGAACTTTTTCAACTTTATTGCTCTTAATGTATTAATTGTAAAACCTCAACCTTAATATGCAAACTTTATGCGAATATAAAATCGGAACAAAATAAGTCGTGGTAATCTTCTGCTCTAGCTCCGACCGAACAAAAATTAAAATATTTCTTGAGCTAGCTAATGCACACAACTTCATCAGAACATTCATGAATACAACTTGACTAGGATAGATCATTATATATTGATGAATATTTTATCTGAAATTCACCTTTACGTACGATGAACTCATCAAGTTTATCACATTATATTCATAAAACAAGTGTTTCGTGAAGTTGGTATAATCACAAATATTCACAGAAAATTTGTATTTTGTATGACGAATCATGAAATTTCACGGAGACATCAATTACAGCACATATTCATGAAATCTCGTATGTGAAATTTTTATGAATTTCTTCCATCATAAATAAGTCATCAACGTTATTCATTATTTCATGCAGTATCATGCCTCTTTGGGCAATTCATGAATGTGCATCGATCAAAAGTTCATTCACGTATATTCATGCTCGTAATTTTTTACTTTTTTGACTTTTTTGACTTTTTTGTGGCAGACATACACAGACGTACAAACTCACACTTGGGCATATCAATTTGAAATAGTTCCCCTTGACATGACACACATCTTAGGAAACCAAGGTACAATACAAACAGAAAGCATTGTGTTATAGCTGTAGAGATATGTAGAAGCACAGCAGATAATAAGCATAGTGTAACAATTGTCTAATTGAAAACCTGGATACATGCGATACAAAAGGAAAAGTATGAGTTGCAATAAACCACAAGGTCTGCAAAAACAAGATAAAAAATCATATAGGCCTATTTTGAAAACGGGTGCACCCACGCCCTCGCATATGAAAAGTAATGACTCCACAAGGTAACCAGCGGTGCATTATGAAGCTTTAGGCCGTATTCAAAAAAATGGGGGGGGGGGGGGGGGCTGGAGGAATTGCGATTGAAATCTTATTTTTTTCAGATCCCCCTCAACACCCTAAAAATTTTCAAGTCCCCCCGTCTTTATGATCAAAAATTTTCAAGTCCCCCCATAATCATATAGCCGCATATTTATTAGGAATGCACGCAGAGTAAAAATAAACATGTAATGTGTACTTCTACACGCAAATGTTCGACACCACCTCTTTTCAGCAGGTTGTAGAGCCATACATGTATTCCTAAGGCAAGTTCTTCAATTGATTCGTTTTTAAATGTATCAATAGACTTTTTGGATATATCAGTCTAAGCCGACTTTAGTTTATCCAACTCTGGCCAGGTGAATGACACCAGCTGAACAACACACAAAATGACAATCATGAGAGACTATACAAATTGTGAATTCCTGTCTACATTTTACCAAAGTGTGAAAAACTGAGAACAGTGACCTGCGAATAAAATATTTTTTTTCAAAAGTGCAAAATATATACAACTTAGATGCTACTTATAAAATTGATAATACTCTGGAAGGTTAAAATATTCAATCAAATTAATGTTTTAATCTCAGAAATTTTGGGTGTAATAATTGTAAATTTGGTAAAAAATAAATAATTCCATTTAGTTACGTGTTTTTCATTTAAATTAGAGTCTTACTGTTCAAAAGTTTACTTTTGTGTTATTGTACGATGAGATGAGAAAATTTCATTCACTGCATGAACTTTAAATGATGGTTTTATATATTGTTAAGTGATTTGAGAAAAACTCGTGCATCGTACATTTGTATGAAATCAAGCATGGTGAGCTCATTTTTTCTCTAATATTTGATTATTCTCTATTTCTCATATGTTGAAATTCAACTCTCTGGCCTGATCTTGTGTACATGTACATGTAACACCATTGGAACTAATTTAAGATAATTGGATGGTGAAGTAATGTCGATTTAATCTGCAAATGTTATCTCATCTGCTTTTCTTTTTATATTACATTCTTGTTTTTATGAGTAATTTGCAATATTGCAACATTAAGCTATATGGTACCTAACACTTTTGAGAAATTATTTGCAAAATATGAAAATCCAATTATCCCACATTAGTTCTCGTGTTACGTATGTTTCACTGTCAATTGGAGGACACCGCGACATTGCACTTTTATATGATATCCGACATTTACGGCTACTAGACTATACAATATCGAAGTTAGATTGGCTTAGCTAGATGTATAAAGGGCTGAAATCTCCGATATATATCGGATATTTACTAGCGATTTGAATGAATCTAGTATCGTCTAGTATCGAAGGTAGAGTCAGTCCTTGGAAGTTGGGTTTGACCAGAACTGCGAGGTGGTGAAATCTCCCATATATATCGGATATTTTCTTGCGATTTGAATCAATCTAGTATCGTCTATGCACTACAAATGCACTACATGCACTACAAATCTCCCGTCAGAAAGGTAAATCAACACAAAAATGTACAAATTTTATTTTGCGTCTACATTTGCCGCAGATGGAAATATCTATACCTGCCAAACATCAATTTAGATTGATTTTCTTTTTAAACGAAATTTACCTTTCAAGAGTCAGCAAAAATTAAATAGCGGTAATGTCTATTGATGTGTGGAACTGGAATGGTTCTACGGGGATTTTAATATCTTCGCCGAGGCAATTGACGGCCGTGCTGATAGAAGCTTATAAGAAAGTCTCGTACTGCTCCTGAGTGGTCAAACCAAGTCTTGACAGTACAGATGTATGTTGTTGTATATCAGGAATTAGGCAACAAATGCGCTCGGTTAAAGTTTGGCAATACCGACCATTAAATTTGGGAAGGACTTGAAAGTCGGGCGGCGGGAATTTTGTGACAAGTATAAGCTTAGAGCTGACAATTTTCCGTATATAAGTGCGTGAATAAGAATGTCAGCGGGGCCGGGGCACCAGGGTAATTGATTGTCCTGCAAAAGACTGATACTAGTAAACTTCGGTACCACAAATACGGGTATTTTAATGTCGGATGGCGGCGAATGGACGACAGGTGTGCTAATTAAAGGGCTACAAATTTCCCGTACCTTTAAGTGCGACGATTGGAATTGCATTCAATGGGCTGCCGGGGACAGTTATGCCGGGAAACAGGTTGAAAATTTGCCTTACAAAAAGCACGTAGATAGGAATTGCTGTTAACGGGCAGCAGACCATGCACAGGTGTGCCCGGAACATGGGTCGACATTTTCCGTACCAAAGAGTGTGGATTGGAATGGTCTTCAGCAGGCAGTTAGCGAAAGTTTTACCCAAAAAAGGATTGACAATCTTTCAAAGGTGATAGACAGGTGTGCTAATTAAAGGGCTACAAATTGTATTTTAAATTTCCTCTGGAATGGGAAAGATAGAATAACCAGAAAGGTAATGGTCAGAGGGGTTTCCGAGGGGGGCTTGAGGCTCCCGATGTGAAAACTACACACAAGCTTATGCGTATAAATCTTATTAAAAGGTATCTAGATGAAAACATAGAGCACCCCTGGAAACCCTTTCTAAAACATCGCCTAAAATCTGTGGGTGGAAAGTGTAACTTCGATATTAACTCACTCAGCCCACCCCTACCGAGATTCTACCAAGAAATCCTTGAATACTGGTCCGTCTGCAATGTCGCCGTCAATGACTCTGAGATTGACATTACTTGCCAGACAATTTGGAACAACAGAAACGTTCTACCTGGTGGGAATTCTATCCAAAGCTAAGACAGAAAGGGTTTAATTTATCTTTGATTTGCTTACGGAGGATGGGTACCTGTCATGGGAAAAGTTAGTCGACAAAAACTCCAAGGGAACGAAGTTCTCATTCTTTACGGAGTAATTAAATGTCTCAGAGTTAAATGGCCAAAACCATTGTTTGTTGAATCGGTGTTTAAAGATGAATATTTTTTTTAATTGTCACTTTCAACCCTCCCACAAAGTTACCAGGGAGAGCATCAGAGACGCCATTTACATTAAAGATGAATTAACGCGATTACGAAAGAGAATATGACTTTACTGGACCATGGTCTCCCACATATAGCCTACCATTTGAGGTAGCCATAGACACAAAAAACACGTGAATTCAAGTTCAAACTGCTTCATCATATTCTGTACACAAACTACGATCTATCCAGAAGAGGCATGGACCAATCACTGCTCTGTTCATTCTGCCAAAACTGCAACAAGACACTAGATCATCTTTTCTACACCTGTAAATTCACTGAGATCTTCTGGAAAGAGTTTCACGCCCTTTTTGAGGAACCTCTCAGTTTATTCACAATACACAACTTAAATGAAGTGCTCTTTGGTGTTGAAGGTTACTCTGACATATTTCATAATCACTTGCTACTGTTAGCCAAAAGACACATCTGTGCCATGAAAATGAAACAGAGTAAACCACACTTTACAGCTTTTATGTTGCAAGTGAAAGTCAACTACCACCTAGAGTACGAAATAGCTCTGGAAAAAGACAAATTAGAGAGACACTGCAGCAAATTGATTTCACTGTATTTCATTTTAATTTAAGTTACTGTTACTAAAGAAAATGTTACCAATAAAACAACTTAAATACAAAAAAACAAAAAAACATAGGTTTAATATTTTCCAGAAATGAAAGGTCTTTCCATACCGTCCTTGACGCTTATTATTCCCTAAAAATAGGCATAATCAAGAATTTATAAATGCTATTTTTTTCAAATTTATACAAAGGACAATTAAAAAGCAATATTGTCATCACTGCTTTTACAAATAAGGTTGAATGAAGAAGAAGAAGCAAATCAACACACAATGGGTTGAACTCGAGATCTGGAAGGTCATTTGAACTGTCACGGGGTCTACGTGCACCCATCCACAGGATAACAAACCTGTATTTTTCGAAAGCCTTTGAAGTCATCTGCTGAACTTATTTTTAACCTAACCGAGCTTGTGGGGTATCATTAAAAAAGTAATTTATTTCTATCAAAATGATATATCGTTACATACGATATCTTCTATAGTTTTTATGAAAAAGGACCAAAACTTACTCCATACCACAAACATTATATGGCAAACTTTATATGGCAAATTGTCAAAACTAATCTTAAATTCTACCAACTCTTTGCCTATACATAATACAAAGGGCAATGCTTTGTATTAAATTTGTTTTCTTTGCTACAGGAACACGTCGGAAACTTGAAATAGACTTTTAGCAGAAAAAAATATTGACATGCTACAGCTGTAACGGTCATAATTTTGAAGGGTACGGCAAAATCACAGTATTGCCGACTGTCATGCGTTTTAATTTGGTTAACCAGTCTTCTTTTAAGGTGTCTGCTGAGCTTATTTTTTAACCTAACCAAACTTGTGGGGTATCATTAGAAAGGTAATTTATTTATCTTTAAAACGATATATTGTTACATACAAATACCTTCTATAGTTTTATGAAAAAGGACCAAAACTTACCACATACCCAAACTTTATATGGCAAATTACTGTCTAAATTAATTTCAAATTCTACCAATCATTTACCTATAGATGCAATGCTTTGTATTAAATTTGTTTTATTTGCAACAGGAACATGTCAGAAACTTGAAAGGGACTACAGAAAGTTAGTCCTGTCTCTCCCTCTGCCTTTTTTAATGTTCATTTATACAGTATCGTGGCTCTCGGATATACGCCATAAAGAACAATAAGATGGGATACAATACTTTGATTTCTACCCATAGCCTATAGAAAAGATACAAAAGCACAAATTATCACCTCGCCGTGCGTGACATGCTACAATTCCTTCGTTTCAAACCCACGGCATGAATAAATTACTGATAAAATGATAATAACAATTCAATACAGTATTACAATATTCTTTTCGCCAATTCCGAAGATTGTGACACTCTTGACACTATAGGCCTACATGCCCTACACACATTGACTCTCCTCGGACGGTCTTTGCCTATACTGTGCGCCATCTACGGTTTTCAGTGACTATATTTTGCATTCACGTGCTCGAGCTGCAGTCGATCATGTACGGTCTGCATGATATTGTGGAAGTATAACTGTGACAGAAAGCTGAATGGTAGGGCGAACCCATTACGTCCACAACTCAAACGTTTTGTGATTTTTTGGCTAAAGAAATTGCACATTCTTCCGTGACGTTAAGGATACCTACGACCCACGAACAAGATGCAATGTTGTTGAGTTTCTCCTTCTACCTCCATGGTCGCGGCTGATGCTGGAGACTGATTCAATCTGTGCACGTACTCCCCATTGACACTGAAGAGGTGTATATTCTACAAGTACCGAGTAGTTTCATCAATTTCAAAATATTGTGTTTAAATCGTATATTTTTGATACGTCGGCTACAGAGAGGTTATGGCCAGTTTTCAATTCGGTAATGCTAAAGAAATAGGTAAGTAGGCGTATAAATTATAAGTAAAGTTTATCACCATTCTCTTCGCCTTGTCGCACGACAATGTCCTCAGCCGGCCGAACGAATCCCGTGGATGTGATTTCACCACGTTCACCAATCTGCCGCAAGCTTTCGGCCTGTGTCGTGCAAAGCGAATCATACTTTCAGCAGACATACAGTATTCCATTCGATATTCCAGTGCTCTGTGTAGTATTCAAAATGGTTTCTTTGTTTTTACTGATACAACTGCTGGTGATCTTTATCAATTTATGCAAATCAATTTTTTTACGAGGGAAGTTTGTCCAGCATTGTTGATTAATCCTGGTGGTGTATTGTTTCAGAGAACCTTATTGTTGTAGATTTCCAACAATTCTCTGATCATTGCCCAGGGGGTTTTACTGTATTATAAAAATGTAAAGAATGTAAATATACTCTTCAAAGTTCATCCATTCAAGAAATCTTTAAATTGTCGTTCTTCCAAATCATGTGAAACTGTTTGAAGGTACAATTCACAAATTGTCAGATCGCTGCTTGCATAAAGTTTCATCGAAAATGAAATTTAAGAAATCAAAATGTACTGTTCAATCTTGGTTGATGTATTCTAAGTTCTTCTAAATATGTGTGAACTGTTGCTACCCAAAATGACTCTTTTTAATAGAGGGTGGTGTTTCACACTGAAAATGTTTACAAAAATGTAAAAGTCAAAATGTCTACTTTGATCCCGATGTGGTGGCTCATTTATGTTAGTTATTGTCATCTCTTTAGTCAACACTACCCTTAGGCGTTAGATCAGGTATCTTCCGAAATGCTGTGGAAATAGCATACAGTATTTAGTCTCTGTGTTCAAATCTGGTGACACACAGTGACCTTGCATCTCATGCCAGACCTTGAACCTGCATCTGCCCTTCATTTGCGCCATGAGCGGTGAAGCTGTGAGCAACTGCATGTTTCTAGGTCTGACAGGAATGTGATTGTGTCAGAGATGAGGCTGTTTTTTCTATGCTACAGTAATTTGCACTTTAACCAAAACCATATGATATTTTCACTGTACACGCAGTCACTACTACACATTCAACATATGTGTATTCCACATGTGAACGCTGAGGAAAAATTCAAGGTGATCATATGAAGGGAGGCTGTATATATTAAAGTAGTTGACTTTGGCCAAAATGCCAAGCTTGTTTTGAATAGTTTCATGTATTAGGATATTGACGATCAACACTTTAGTGATGTTTTCCACTGCCCTTACACTGCCCAGTCTGATGGCCAGTCACTGTTATTGTTAAAGGGAAACAGTCGTCGGAACTGCGCCTGTGCGAGTTCCTTGTTTACAAATAATGTATATCATGCAAATATCCAGATGCACCTCATCATCATAGCTGCAACATTTAAATTATACGATGTAGATTATGACAGACGTGTTTCAACTTTCATCAGTCACCATCGAACATTGGATACAATGTTTACATCAGTCTCAGGTTCCATACTACCTTTGAGCGCAGTTCCAATGACTGTATCCCTTTAAATGTTTGAAACAAAATGTAGCAATTTGGTACACTGAGTTTACTTGCCACAACCTGTCAGCAAATTTATAAAATGGTCATTTCCTTACTTAAATGCTCTCACAATTCCACGTTTGTCTTTGGTGATGTCTTCGTTTCATTACTTACTACTATGTCCAGTAGTCATTCTGCCCATGCTAGGTTCATGCTAAGATCAACTCAACACATTTTTCTTCCATTGAAACTTTCCTTGTTGAATGACACAGTCTCTCAGTCGCTAGTCGAGTACAAGTCTATTTTTTTTCCAATGTTCCTATAGACTGGCAAATACATAATGCTACCTTTTCATGTGACCAAGCCTTGAAGCATCCTATGGTCAGTATTTTTAGCCTGTTGGTTCCAGATAAACTTCAAAAATCGGGGCTAGGCACTTGTGGCTTAAATCAAGCACATACACACTGGTTTGAGGTTTGAGATATGATAATGTAAGTGACCCATCTAACTATAATATACAGGGATGTCTTTCAATTGCAATCTTGCAAAACTTTTTACCTCATTGTTGAACAATAAGCTCATCAATTTTCTAAAAAGCAATAATATTCTTTTACTAATCCATTCTTGTTTCAGAGCAAAGAGAACTTACTGTAAATAATCCCTTTGTTTTACGTATTCTTGATGAAGTTACTCATAATACACAACAATGTGTAATACACAACAACGTTAAGTGTATTATAAAACAAATAACTGGCTTATTGAAGACTTTCACTCCAAGGGATCCAAGATAGGAGTCAAGCAAAGATACACCTTCAGTTATCTTTTATTCAGTGTTTCTTAAATGACCTTCCTGGAATTTTTGGTTCAAGTGAAGACTGTCCCATCAAGCTTGGATCATTTCCAGAGTCTAGATATAGTTTTTGTTATTATTGGAAAAGTATTTATAAACATAAAGGAAACAAAAGTTGTATTTAATAAAAGTAACAATCCTATGAAAGGGGATATACTCACTTGGAATGGAGTAGAACTCTTGATTTGGTGAGAGAGTACAGTTACCTGGGTTTTGTCATTACTTCAACTGATAACACCTTTGCAAGGGTTTATTACAAAATGGTTCAGAATATATCTGTGACATTGGCAGTCTTATCACAGATGGCCATGAAACTTTAGGAGACGAAATTAATGACAAATTTAATTTTATAAAATATTAGTGATCAGGTGTTAGTATCTCATTTTGTAGATCTATTCCCGGAGTTTCTAAGCAAGATGTCATTACTGTTCAAAGTCTACATACACGTCTTACAGATTTCAAACTGGTTTCATTCTGTTTATAACATATTAAACTCTTACAGCGGGAGTAATATGGACTTCTGTTTGTAATGAACTCCTCAATTAGTCTTGTCTATAATAATCTATGTAAATGATGAACACAGACATGGCTCAGTAATATGTATAATGAGTCAAGGAAATGTTGAATGTAGAAATTTAAGTTCAGAACATATGGACACGTAGAGGCAATTTGATTTTGAAAAAAATGTCAGATTTAAAATCTTTTACTATTGGAAGTGGTTGACAAAATAAGACTACCTGATCACAACTTACAAACAGAATCAAGTAGAAAATCAGTCCCAAAACCATCTGTATATGAAAGGTTCTGTAAGTATTGTAAATCTTTAAAGCTCCATAAGCTGTATCTTTTGGCTATTTTTTCAAAACTTTATTTTGTGGTTTCCTTACACTTTCTGCATTGAAATTCCCTAAATTGTAATTTAATGCCAAATATTTGGCATATCAACACAATCTATATGAGTATAATCTACATTGTTGTCGTTGAAAATTGTATTCAAGTCCGGACTAGAATTCATTTGTAAACATTAAACAATGATCACTACACTCATACAAGCTGTGTTGACAAAAAGAATACTCAAAATTTCAGCATGACAAATTGATTAGTGTCAGACACTGGTAGTTGACATACAGAAACATTATACTGAAAAACTTGCCACAAGTTACAGCTTATGTCCCCTAAATTTAGGATGAATTTCAATTGATCTTGATATGTCCAAAAATTGGCACCCACCAAGACATTCTGTTTTCTTCCATAAAGTTTGTGTGACTCTAGTTTTGATGATTTGAATGAAAGAGAAGTTCATTTACATCTTGATTCAGAAGGATAACTCTTTTACTGCCAGATAGTATCACTTCCCCATCAGCCAACTCAGTGAAAAGCAGTATTGAACCAAAACAAAACATATTTCCATCTATTTGGCATGGTCTGTTCCAACAGCTTTAGTCCATAAAAATCATGTTTACAGCATCTGTGATTTCAGAGGCCTTCAAATGTTCAATTTTTTGTTAAAAATGCACCAAAGGGATATTTTGTGCTTCACTAGTTTTAAAGAACTTGACCTGATGGTGAAATATGAACTTGGCAGGAAAAGGGAAACTACTTCTTGTGAAATATATTTCTATTACTTTACTTCCTATCTCTACAGCAGCTTCTACAACTGTTTTGCTAATGTATGTCACTTTGAGCTTTGCGATTTTTGCTTTACCGCACCCCCTGAGTGTGTTGTTGAGCAATAAAATCCAAACAGCTTCCAAAAAAGTAGATCCAGTGGAGACTATGTCGTCTACATGACTTGCTCACCTACAACATATAACAAAAAAAGCTGAAACATCTTTTTGTATCCCTGAGGTAAATGTAAGAAATCATAATTCATAACGTATTTACTGGATAAGAATGGTGAAGCCAGCAAAAAACATTATATGTTGATTTTGGCACAGAAAATGTAAACCAGAGAGACCAGAAAAACTGACAAAACACTGGACAATGATAGAAATCAGTCAAACCCTGGATTCTGCATTTCAATATGAGTCAAACGTAGCAAATTGGAAAAATGATTCAGAAACATCCTCGAGGAAACTTACAAAGTATATAAAGTATTATCTTTAGCAGTTGGATCACTGTGGCACAATGCTCTGTTTTAGATATCTAATTTGAAGGTTTTTTATTTTTCAGTAACTTTTTCCTATGTGCATTGTTCATGCCTTCAACTCATTTCTGTTCATACCCCTCCAGAATGTTTGGCAATAGGCCAAACCCGGAATTCGAATCGACCACGGTACAGACAAAGCCATGTGCGCAAACGCGCACAGACGTACGTGTATTTCCATACGCGTTAGTACACATGTGGGCTTGTTTGTACCGGCATCACGTGATTATTTGGGCGTACTGAGTGTGTAGAACGCATCGCGTCCTTTTTATTCCGGAGTAGAACCATTGTTAAGAATCTTGTAAGCTTCCTCACAGAGGAATAAAGATATACAATAACATGAAACAAAGATCAGCTAGGAGAACCTAACAAATCAAACAACTGGTGCATAATATTAATAATGATATTATTATTTTATAATAATGATTTTATTGCCATATGTGTAAAAATGTACACTGGACTTCAATATGATCACAGAGCTCTGGTAAAATCTAGGTTAGACAAGATCACACTGATATTTACATATACAATATAGTGCTACAAGCAAAGCAACATCAATGGATGCTTAGTCTTGTTTGATATGTTCACCTGTGATTGCTTGTAAATAGGTTCACAGTCACCATGGATAACAATTGATTTTTGCCAAACTGTGTTGGTCCATGGTTAATTACAATATCTTTGTTGACCTCAAAGATATTAAAACAAGAAAGGATGTAAATGCATTAGTGTGCTTTCTGTGCTATATAGTCAACATTATTTTCCCACTTCTGATCATGTAAAAGAAGCTTTCCTAAAAGTTTGACAAAGTGAACTGTTTCTTCATCTTTGCCATGCATACTTCACGGAATGTACTCTGATCAATTCCTTCTAAAGTGTATCATAATCTATTTTTGTTTTGTCAACATTTAATCCATGTTATTATGCATGCACATGGACATGTTGACAAGCCTATCCATTCTGTTTTTCAGTATACAGTTTCATTGTTTATTGAAAGTGAGACCTATTGCAGTTGTGTCATCAGTGAATTTAAAAAATAAGAGGACTATGATTGATTGAAATAGCTGTGTGTCACAAGAATTTGTAAGTAACATTTGGAAATGACACATCTCTTGAGAAGACCTGTATTTATAATGATTGGTTCTGAAAAAAGTGACAAAAACATGCCCATTATGATTTTCAAAATATTCGATACACCAGATCACAAAAAGCCTCATCATTACAGGTAATTATGATATAATCAGTAACTGTGTCATAGAATCAACATGCAGATCTGCCCTAACCCATCACTGCTAAAGATATGATGAAGCAAACTTGAAAGAAGGAAGTTTACATCCACTACTAGAATGAAATATCTCCCATGTGCTTTTTTTGTGGCATTTTCTATACTGGTATTTGAAGCAAGGGAGCCAGACATTGGAGAGCAACAGATACCAATTACTATAGAACTTAGGGAAAAGTACCAATCTATCAAGTCTCTGTCTGCAGACCTTGCAAAGACGGCAAACTAGACACATAGAGTGCTGAAGAGAGAAATCTAATAGAGAAAGGAAAATGTAGTGTACTTGTGTATGCATCCTTAATACATTTCATTCTCACATTCTTTGGAATATGCATATTGTACAAATAACTTCCAATTTTATTTAATAGTGCTCTCCTGCCTGCCTATTTAATATCTTTCAAAATTACACATAAAGTACTTTGGCAAATTTTTAAATAATTGCGCCACCAAGTGGTGGGAATGTTAAGAACAGACATTTCTCAAACATTCACAAAGACAACAAATGACATGTCAGACCTTTTGATATACTGGTATTACAATTAATGGTGTTTTATGTTCAATCATATGTGCTATATTTAGATACTGATAAAAATGATCTTTGTAGATATATAATTTGAATGTTATTTCTGTGCGCTGTGATGCCTTTCATAACTCTCTCCGCACATTAATATTTTTAAAGGGTACAGCCACTATACAGAAAGTATGACAATTCTTAAGAAAATAGAGGTATAGAGAAGGATTTTAGTCACAGATAAGGATTTATCAGATCTCTGAGTGCTTGACTATCATTTAAAGAATGAATATCGGTGTACCCAAAGTTTGTAACATTGACAATCCCATTAATCTGAATGTGACATAGGTAATATTTTCAGATGTATATATGGCTGACATATGGCAAAGCATACAAGAACTACCATGTGGTATGAAATTTCACAACTGTAGCTCATGTTACCGACTGTATTTCCAATGGTTACCTACTCTGTCAGTGTTAAAAGGTACTGCTCTTCTGTAGAAGCTGTGATAATTTTGTATATAAGTTGTTCACGTTCTTTGTTTAAGAGTTGATTTCTATTGGCCAATATTTCAGAGAAGTGCCAACCGTGAATGTTGACCTCTTTTTGAATAAATCAAGTCCCTTAAATCTCACCCTTAATTAGTTTTTAGCTTTTGCAATGTATATCACTTAAAGTAATCCATAAATTCACTCAAATTTACCAACAGGAAACGTTCTTGCCCATCTTTAAGAGACCTGACAACCCCATTTGAAAATTGGTTCAGCCCATGAAATTCTGAACAGCCATGCATGTGCTTACGGTCAACCAGTAGAGCTTTGTATGTGTCATCATTGACGAGTATTGCGTCCAATTGAATTTACCGCACATGGTGTACATTTTAATTCACTTATGAATGTTATGATCAACTTAAAGTAATCTTCCATCCAATGTTGCCACATTGGGTATTATTGGGACTCTAACAAATATGGCATTCCAGGCCATAGGCGTTGATCAAGGTAAGTGAATGGTGTTATGGAAGTACTCTCGCTGTTTGGTGATGACTGTACTTGGTGATAGACTCCCAGCATTCCTGTTGTTCATGGGTTGGGTCAAATCATGTGACATACTACTATGACAATTAACATCAACAACATTAGTATGGTTCTAATTATGACAGTTCTCAATGCTGGTCATTGGTGCAGTCATATTGGTTCAAATCTAAATTGACCCCTGTATACTTTAGCCTCTTCAGTAAAACAACCAGTTTCATTGACATGTAAATTTCCAATGCCCTTCATGATGTTATTGACCAAAGAGCATTCGTTGATGTTGTACTGTGTTGTAATTGCTAAAACTTGAACATGCAGATTTTAGAGGTAAAAAAATGAAAGAAAACAGCATTCTGTGCTTTGATCAGCACACACACACACACACACACACACACACACACACACACACACATAGACGTCCTTGATGATCCGTCCGTGACAGTAAACGATAATGTAAACACTATGTGTGCCTACTCAAATGTTACACCCTATCTGATCATTAAGGTCATCCCAATACATTACTCCCTATCTTTTGGTTGACCTCAGCCTGTACAGCTGCATGTGAAGTACCGGAAATAATGTTTTAATCTGATCACCTACAATACCATGCCTTCATGGATAAAAACATGGCGTCAATACTGCATGATGCAATATGGTGCATCTGATCATTGTATACTATTGTATGGCAAGAATTGTTTTGCAGTCAATATCTACTGTCAGCACACAAACTCATGGTAGAATAGCAAATACAGATTTCATATCATTTTAATACATACATGTAGTTACACGTACATAACATATTTTTTCTTCTCAGATACACACAATATGTGTTGATATCCCCATACAAAAAGGCTGCCAACTCAGCTAGTTATTCACAGTCCCTCAAGATAGAAAAACACAACAAAGACACTTGTCTTAGAAAAGACAGATCTCATTTGATAGAAAAAACGTGAGAAGCTCTACTCTTGACACGGACAGAAAACTTCAAAGTTTAATACCATAACCCTGTGGGTACCAGTTCATATCATTTTACAAGTAAACAGACAGTAGTGGTATAACAAGGTGCTGGCCAAGTTGAGATTTGAAGTGTAGGATCATAATCAGCAGTCTTACATGTAATGTGTTTCAACAAAAGTATAACTACATCTCCAAGAATTGAATTATGTTGGACGTGAACTGATGCTTCCTAGGAGAAAATAACAGTCAATTTTTAATCATTTGATCATAATATAATATTTTTCATCAAGAGTGATTCACCCTTTCCTTTCTGATTGAAACATTTGAAGGTGTCTTTCACATCAGTGTTGATACATCATATGCTTTCACTTCACACTTTATGTAATCAAATATGCGCATGCTATAGATTGATGTTTTGTGTAAATTGCTGTATGCACTCTTTACATTCAATCATCTTTCAGAAAATCACAAATATATTCTCACAAATAACCAAAGTTTTGCAAGTTTTGGTAATTTCCTGTTACTGGTCATCGCAACGAATTCGTCACTACATTATATTTTCATGTTTTAACTCATTGGCTGATAACAGCAACTGCATATTTGAAGATCATCACTGCATCACACATCTCAAATGGATGACATTTGTAAAACAATTTTCCTCTGTGCCACAGAGGAAAAAAACCCCGCAATTGTACAGTGTCGCTCAAATTTGATCAGAATTGGTACATACCAAAGATCAACAATAAGTGTTATTTCTATCTGTTCAGTGCAGGAAAATTATAAATTGATGTTATGACAATTTCTGCACAGTACAATCAGAAAAACAACAAGAAATATTCAAACCAGAAAATTAAGAATGACAAAAGTAAATAAGGTCTGAAACTTTAGGTACTGAAGGTCAACTTTAGCAACATGCATAGCAGAGAATCTTTCAACCATGGATGTACAAAAATAGACATCCATGGTTTCAGCAGATCTGTTAATATGTCACAGTTCATAAACAATGACAGGAAATGACCAATTAGCTGTTTCAGTTACTGCTACCACTCCCAAACATAATAGGTACCCTGCATACAAATAGGTTAAAGGTCAAAATCCTCTTATTCAGATGTGTGGGCTGATTCAGTTCACTGCCACCACTCCTGCACATTTGCAGGATTTCCCTTTTTCTTACCTCATTTGCACATTTTTGACACTGACGTGTTCATTTGAACAAATTCACATCTCAACCCCTACATCTACCTGTACACCAAATACTGAGACGGTAGCTTTGGCGGTATGGGAGCCTTTGTGTATGACGGACATACATCCGCACATACATACCCACAAATATACAAACATACAGATGCCATAGACTCATCATATAAGCTCTTTTTGGTATTTATATATAAAACCAAATATGAGCTAAAAATGGATTGCCCAGTCAATAAAAATAGGACAAAAGTTCCCAGTAACCATTGATAATTTCTTGGTCAAAGAGTAAAATTGTGACTAATGTAGATTACGATGCAATTTACATAATACAAGTAGATAGGTTGCTTCCAGGACCAGATTTGCCATCAGTGTACACAGAAAAAGTATTACATAACCGTATCACATATGAATGAAAACCGTTCACTGTTAGAGCTTTGTGTCTGACCAAAGTGCATTGTTAACGGTTGGTTTTTTGTTAACTGTTTGTTAACTGTTTACTTGATGGCTTCTTTTTGAGTGGAAATGTCAATAGTTCTTTGTTTCAGTCTGATTGATGTACAGTTCTGTTACATTTCAAAATCAGACAATACTGCACTGTGTCAAATTTCAATGTTTGTAGAGGACATACATGTAGGTGAATGAACAAGTTGGTGAACATGAAAATAGGTACCTCTGTGATATACAGTTCACCATGCTTGTACCATAGAGGCAGAAACTCCTACCTCCATGCTTGCACCAATATGTACAATGTACCCATACCAGTATGTTCCTGTTCAACTTCAAGGCTGGTTTTGTGGAAGCATGACATAATGTTATATAAGTGGTTGTTTTGAAATCTGCATGCCTTTTGTAGTAATCATCACAACCTCAGATCATAGACAGTACTGTAGTGCGGAAGAGACCATTTAAACATTTGAGCTTGACACTGGGAGTAGTGATTTTGTGACCAGAGGTACCCCCATTCACCTAATCAACACAAAAAGCTATGAACTTTCCCGCAAGATACATACTCAATATTGGTAAGTCTAAATCTAATGTTTTAGTTTTGCCAAAGTTTACCTGACCTCCTTAAATGTAGATTGTGGTAGGATTTGGAAATTCTGTCATCTCATCAACCCATTATTAACATGAACGTCTGTGGTAGATTCATGTCTATAACGTGTTAACACCTACAGGGCTTACAGGCAAGACTTGCCACTTCGATGCCTGGTATGCATGTTTTTTTACACACACTGAACGTTTTCATATCATTAACAGGAAGGAACCTAATGACTGATCTCGTCCTAAAAGACATTAATTTGCACCCCAGACTGGTGATAGTAATCTGTCTCAAGGCTTACATGTCAGATATACTAGTATTTCGCGTTGGTTTTCTGTGGTTTATCCTGTACAAACAATCCAGTCATTAGGTTCCTTCTTGTTAATGATATGAAAACGTTTAGTGTGTGTAAAAAAACATGCATACCAGGCATCGAAGTGGCAAGTCTTGCCTGTAAGCCCTATATATATATATATATATATCATAGATTTACTTCTGTGTTGTAAGACTCATCTGTGTTGTATATTATATTAATCTAAATTCAATTCATATTTTAAATTCAAAAATGCCATTCAGGCCGTAAAATGTGAATAGTAACATAATTATATTTAGTTCAGAGGTCAAGAAAAAGACCTTTCCCAAGTTCATTTTGATTGTAACATCTTGCTCAAGTTGAATTTTGTCCGATTTAAAAAACCCTAATGTAACATGGATGTTTAGCTGGCATGGGTAACGAAACAGGACACTTTTGACGTTGAGTTCTAGGTATGATGACATGTGGATACTAAAATTTTCTTTCTAAACGTACTGAATAAATGGACTCAGTAGGTCTTGGGCATGCATGCAGACTCCAGAGACTAATAAATAACTTTTGACATAAAAACAAAGAAATCATGAGATCAGCAAGCAAATCATGAAGTGTGTATTGTGACTCTTTCTACTGGAAATTCTCACCACACATTTAGTTTTCATGGAGAGTGTACCTTGACAGGTCTTTCATCCAGTCAACCTGTACACATGTTATTTACTAATATTTTCTGAGATCTAAAAAATGATTATTGTTCTTGGGTGTCCATCACATGGTACATCGCTATCTATATCTTATCACATTGATCTGGCCTAGTGATTTGGAGGTGTCCTGTGGTTAAAAAATAGTAATAGGTCATGATTGGCCAGTTGGTGAGGGAGTGTGATGGGTGTTTCAATTTGTGGATCATGCCATTCCATTCCCAATTCTAGTTTCTGAGTTACTTTATTCATATTGAAAATAATAAAAATTGTCTACCAGTTACATGGAGTTATATTTCCAAGTTTTGTTGTAATTTTATCTTGTAACTTCATACCATCAGCGTATGTTGATGTGTCATGTCAGAGTCCCTCTATCGGGGTACAGCCACCCCCTTTGAAATTATAGTTTGATCCCACACAGTATGCGTCGAGCGCAGTTGATTCAGGGCCTGTACTGCGCTGCATAACAAATACGTCATTATGTATATGGCTTCCATCGGAACGATACTCTATGAATACAGTCCGTAGAAAACCAGAAAATGAGCCAGTTGGAAGTAGCCAAGGTAAATTAAGATATTTAATCGACGTACTTTAGTTAATTTGTGATACAATTATTCATTGGTACAGCTTTTGCTGTGTAGATTTGGGATGAAGTCCGCTTTGCTTGTTGTTCGGGACACCGATTAGACCAGACCAGGTCGAAGGTTTAAATTTGAAAAGGATCCCATCGGTTATTCAACTTATTGTCCGATAGACGTCAGCTTGTTTCCTTTTCACAACCAGATAATACTCGTTAAATTTCAGTATTCGTTGGTAATCACAGTTGTTCGGATCTTTTCTTATACATGAAATACCTCGTGATAAAAAGACAGTAAAAACTGACGGGAGTTTTCATTTCTACGTCGCAGCGATGGCATGTAATTTTGTAAACATTGGGGTCATGAGTGTCCCTTTCTCTCGGTGTCGAGGCGGTGAACACTTGCAATCGATAATAAATTCTGCGTAGATTGGAAAGTTCAAATTCAGTTGTTTTAAAGCAACGTAATTTAGACTACGCACTTTGCCAACTCCATTTGGAGCCGTAACACCTCGTAACACCAATGTCTGTTCCGCTATACTTGGCCATGCATAATTTATTTACCCATTGTCAGGATGTGCACAACAGTACAACACGTTTGTCACGTATTTACTTGTAATGTAATACAGTAGAATTTTACTGTTAACGAAACTTGTATGTGTAGTTAGTTGTCTTTGGTAGACCAGGATGAGGTGCCATATATAATGACAATTAACCCAAGTTTTCCTGCCGAGCGCCCTGTCCGTTATCCTGCCAAGTCGGTCAAAACCGGCCCCCTTTTCCGTGTCTACAGAAGATAGGCTCTCCTGCACGCTTTCCTGCCAGGCATTTGGCGGAAAATACCGCATTTTCGGGGTACGATTACCGACCATATACGTGTTAGACTTCAAAAATTTTTGCATGCCCGTATAGAGGGGCAACCGCTGATGAGGTTGTGACGATGAGTGTGTCCAGAAAATGACGAGGTCACGGGCGTTGTTTGCCCCGGGGGACGTGCACTTTTATGCCCTTTTCTAGCTTACTTTCGCGGAAGTAAAGCTCGTTCGCCGGCACGCACGGCCACACCGGGGAAACGTCACCTCTCTCGTGGGTTAGTAGAAGACCCAGGGGTTAGTGCTATGGGTGCGGGAGCACCCTCAAACCTGTCCTGTTTCCCCTGGGTTGTGTCACTTGGCCACGTACTTTGAACGACTTGGAAGAGTCGCACATTGCAGTCTGCTTTGACGTAGTGTCAACGACATAGTTCCGCCATTGAAGGAAGGCGTGTACGTAGTTTGGCCAGTTCAGTGAACACTTAGCTCGTTAGTGTTACCGTTTCCTAACAGGTTAGTTGTGCAGTTGTTACTAAGGTGCAGTTTTGTACCACCTTAGCTCTGGACAGTGCAACTGCTCTATGCACTAACCCCAACGACAGATGGTTGGTACAACGTCTACGTCGCACGAGCACAGCCTCCGTTGGGCTGTGCCCCTCCCACGTGATACAACGCACGTTCATCCATTACTATAGCGTCCTTACGATCTGCCAAAAACGAAAGTGGGGATGAAAAACAATGGGGTAAAAACAAAACAAACGAAAATATGCGATCCATAGATAGTATTTTATTCGGGAATAATTTACATTATGCCGAACAATAAATCTCGGAGTCTGTCTCGACGTCCGAGTGCATGGTCCGTGTTTCAAAAATACAATCGGGGTGGCAGATCCGTGTTTCAAAAATTATAATAGGGGGAATTGTACAAAATAATCCGTCTAAACAAAACAAAACAAAACGAAAATATGCGATCCATAGATAGTATTTTATTCGGGAATAATTTACATTATGCCGAATAATAAATCTCAGAGTCTGTCTCGACGTCCGAGTGCATGGTCCGTGTTACAAAGATTACAATCGGGGGATTGTACAAAATAATCCGTGTTTCAATTTACAATCAGCGGGATCGTAAAGCACAAACAAACGGCACAACCGTGCTCAAAATGTGATCATGGTCCGTGTTCAGACAGTCAAGCCACTGTTAGGCGAAGCTGTCCCCTGTCCGTTATTTACGTCGGGTTCTCTTGCTGATGGGTGTCGTCGGGGCTGTGTGAGTAGAGGTCTGCACGCCAATGCTCCTCTTACCTCGTAGCATCATGCGATGATGAAAAGCCGCAAAACACTCGCCCTCGTGAAGATGAACCCCGCACAGACTACATCCTTTGGACGTCTCAGACAGTCGTCCGCTCGCAGTGGTCTTACCCTCTCTGCTACATACTTTACAGCATTCTGCCGCCCTCCAAACGGCTGACAACGTGCATCGGCTGATTTTGTGGATTGATGTACGAGGCAAGAGAAACAGTGGCCTCGACCTCTCTCACACTGGGCTGCGATCGCCCACAATAACCGCCAATGAGTTGTTTCCCGACACGCAGATGAAACATCTTATGGGTCAGCTTACTATCAGGGTGTACATGCTTGAAGCATATATATGCATTTACCAGGGCAACATCAATCAGGTAACATGCCAGATATGTCCACCATCTGTGGTTCTTGCGCCCAGTGTGAAAGTACTTGCGCTTCTGGTTGGCTCGGTCGACGCCTCCCATGTACCGGCGATAATTATACAGCGACAGAGGCACTTGTCGCCGCTCGTCTCCCTCCCCCACTGGCACGCACTCCAAGGGTGGATAGACCGTATTCAAGATCAGCACCTGAGCGTTACTATCCTGATAAGCAGTGATGTTAAGACGAGAGTCCGTTCTGGTCGTGGCTTTCATATCCCCAACAGACAGAGGAAGGCGCTTCCTCTTACCCGGCGGAATTAATTGAGGGGGCATGGTGCGACGATTACGGCGGTTGAAACTCCCGACCATGTAGATCCCGGTCTCCATCAGCTCTCTAGCAGTAACGACCGTGCTAAACAGGCTATCACAGAATAGGCTGTGATTATATCCACAGAATGGCTGGACCAGCTCCATCGTAATTCTTTTCACCACACCTCGCTCCTGCCGTCTCCCATCAGTCCGATCCCGATATTTCACACCTAGGTACGGTGCAAAGTTAGCTATGTATGCAGTGGTGGAGTCGCACAGCTGCCATATCTTGAAACCGTCTCGATCAGGCTTATGCGGTAATCTCTGCTTAAATTAGAACGGCCCTTAAATCGCACCATGCCCTCGTCGATGGAGATCTCTCTACCCATCTTATAATTATTTATGCACCGGTCAACTATGGGCTCCATCCATGGATTGATTTTATACAGGGGATCCTCCTGACACCGACGTCGGCGGCGTGCCTCATCAGGATCACGACGTGGATCGTTCTCTGGGTCTGCCAGATGAAAGTATCGCATAAGCTGCTGAAAGCGACTGCGGGTAATCACAGTAGAAATACCCTGGTTTCTCAGAAAGGGATCGCTAGACCAATAATCCTCCACTGATGATTTACGGTCGATACCCATACAGACTAAGACGCCAATGAACGCCTGCACCTCTCGGTAGTCAGCGTTACGCCAGTATTTATCTATTTTCCTAGCGATATGTCGCTGGTGGAATTTGGCGTATTTATTAGTCTCGTCCTTGGCTAATCTGATCAGTGTAGCTGGAATAAACTTAAAAAAGTAATCGAGCTCACGGGCGTGGCTGGGCAAGGTGAAAGTCGGTCCTCTCTCATGGTCAAAATCGGTCTCCTCAAATATATTAGCATCGGTAGTCTCCGACATACGCCAGACAGGAGGTGTGTCGTCCTCCGCCAACACAGCAGCAACGTCATCATCGTCGTCAGAGCTTGCCTCACCTACGTACTGCCTGTCATAAAAGTCATCGTCCTCTGCCGCATCCTCGTCAACCTCCGAGTCGGACTCAGCGGTGATATCACCGTCGTCTGGGCGTCTGGGCCTGAACTCGCCCGTAGCGGCATCAAGGATCATATCTGGCTCAAAATCAGGTGGGCTATCCTGATAACGAACCCTCCGCACTATCTTTTTCGGCGGGGACATCGCAGCACACGAAACTATGGCAGGAGCGGGCTCGGCAGCCTCTGCTGATGACGAGGACTCAAGCTCTTTCGCACTGGGCACAGGAACCTCTCCTGACGCAGGATGAGGGCTCATAGTAGCAACAGGTGGTGTCTCTCCCGGAGCAGCCGGGGAGAACCAATGGCATCAGCCGTCTCATTACTCACTGTCTCACTAGCAGCAGCAGACGTAGTCTGTGCAGGTGAAGTATCTCCCACAAGAGCAGATGTAGTCTCTGCAGGTGAAGTAGTCTCTCCCGGAGCAGCCGGGTGAGAACCACTGGCAACCGGTGACCCGTCATCATCCTCATCGGCAGAACGATCGGTCTTACGTTTACGCTTACCACTGGGTTTTTCAGCCGGAGATGGCTTCGCCTTACGGGAGCGTTTCTTGCCCGACTTCTTAGAACGTTTACTAGGGACATCACAACGATCGCTACCACTACCGCCCGGAGACTCTGCATCTTGAGCTTCAGTCGTCTGCTCGCCTTCAGAAAACTTTTGCGGTCCGTCAAGCTCATGTCTGGAACAGTGTCGACAGACTAGCAGGTCCCTCCCTTTTAAAGCCACAGGGAAACAAAGCCCTGGACATGATTGGACGCAGGGGTGTTAATATATGCAACCACCTGTTATTATAATGGACCTACGGCAATCAGTCCACCAACCGGCTCTGACATTCCTACCCGTCATGTAAATTGCCTGTCCGCACCATTTGATATGCTAATAATACTCATTTGCGATGCAAATCAATCGAGCACTTAGCATAACATAGTCAATGTCATTAGCATCTCAACTTGACATTCCGTCCAGCTGGGTACGTGGCATGCGCACCTGCCACCCAAGGACGTTGGCCCAAGCCCATGTTTAGTACGGGTGGGAAACCCGTATCTTTAACCTCATGTCCCTTCTAAGTACGCCTGCGCAGGGCGTATTGTCATCCAAGTCGGTGACAAGCCAACCCGACAGATTGCCCATTAAGCAGTAATGGACTGGCCGTCTCGTTCTTGTACGGCAACGAACAGTGCTTCAGCGGCTTGTTTAGGTCATAACCGTCGCCTGCCGAGCGGCTTACCCAACTAAGGCGGTCAAAGATGAAGGATGCCAAAATTGTCAACGGCTGTCTCGGCCTCGTCCGTTGGGCAAACATGGCTCCTTCAAATAACGTGGCCAGCACGTCTACGTCATCAGCGGTGATGACGACCCGTCATTGACGCCCGAGTGCGTAAAACTCGGAATATACCGACAGGTACCTTTACCTGAGTCGGTCATACTACAGTATAAACCAAACACAGGTCTGCCAACTCCCGTTAGACTCGGCCGTTAGCCGAACTTCACAGGGACAACATAGGCGTAACAAGTCGGTGAACAACGGTTCACGCACCTAACCGCAGCCGCCAAGTCGGTGAACAATGGTATCAAATTTTGAGGCCATGTTCCTGAATGGCAAGGCTGAGGCGGTGTGTTTCGTTGCACGGCTTGAACGTCTTGAGCCAAGTGCAGCCGACAACGTCCGACATCTGAGTGGGTAGTCTTTTCGAGAAGGTAACAAGTCGGTTAAAAGCGGTGGTTACCCTTCACAAATGTCGCTCAAGTCCGTTCGGATCAGTTCCATGTCAGGGACTAATCAAGCCGAGTCCGTCAAATCCGTCCGCACTTCCCGTCAATCAGGACCAAGTCCGTGATTTTCGTCTCGCACCATTGGCAAAAAATTGCACCGCCAGCTGAGGCGGTCTTAGGCGGTTGCCTTCGAGAAAGCCGAGTCCGTCAAATCCGTCCGCACTTCCCGTCAATCAGGACCAAGTCCGTGATTTTCGTCTCGCACCATTGGCAAAAAATTGCACCGCCAGCTGAGGCGGTCTTAGGCGGTTGCCTTACAGATTAGCGTTGCCGAGACGGTCAATTTCGGCCGCAATCTATGTAGTGCCTCAGAGCCAAGTTACCCCAAACTCCGCTAGAATACGTCAACGTGCTAACCTGCCAAGTACGCTACTCGTCCCCAAAAAAAAACCAGTCCCCCACCGGGGTGGGGGACTGGCTGGGTAGCTTCCGCACCTTTCCCTGTCCTTGGACTCTCTGTGAACCCATTTCGAGAGCAAACGCCGTTCCTCGCCCAAAACCTGTCCTCGAACGACCCCTAGCGCGAGCAAGGGTTTGCTACACGTAGTTCCGTCGACTAGGCAGGAAAGGGGGTACCAAAAAGTAGCCCGATTTCCACCGCCTTGGCAGGATAACGGCCGTGGCTGCTCAGATTCTAGCTACACCGAATTTCAAGCGGATTTTCACCGACTTGGCAGGAAAAGGGTTAATCCCAAGTTTTACAGAAGATAAGGTGTGCTGTAAAACTGTTCTGACCAAAATCCACTGTCGATTTATGTGCCCTGCAATCTTCAATCTCTTATTTTGGCTGCTTTGAGTTGTTGCTAATGATCCGCTGCTGCAAAAGTAACAATTAGTTACTTGATCCATAAACATTCTATGTCTTTGTGAAACAGTCACATGAAGTCACACAAATGAGATCACACTCTCATAAATGCAAGCCAGTAGTTTTTTGCTTGTCTTTGAATACCATAGAGTATTGAACTGGTATGCTCATGGGCCATAGGGTCAATATTCTTTGTTTTGACAGTATGGACCTAGAAACAATATCTTCATAACTACTCTTCTGATAAGAGTTCCAGTAATTTGTCTGGTATTGTTTCCTGAAGTATTTATCAACATTAGAGCAAATGACGTCATTGCCTAAGTGCCATAAGTCATATCAGTATGTAAACAATCAGGATCTCAGTGTGAGCTATAATAAAGGAATTCATCAAATATGAAGAGTATGATTCCTAGAAGGATTAATACTCAGTTTGATTATTGGTTTTGTTAGGATTTAAAACCTTAATAATTCAAATGATATTTGAGCAATGTTGAACGTTTTATGTGGTTTCACAAGGCTACAGTGTCCATGTGGGAGAACCTTAGCAAAAATACCAAGCAAATACTTGTAAACAGTCTGAATCAAAACACCTGATGCAGCAACCAGTGTCCTAAGATTTTAGTACCCATTGAACTTCACTGTCATATTACTTCAGTGTTCACAAATCAGACAGTTTTGCCCATGACAGTCACCTTCAATATCCAAATATCCATGGATGGATTGTGATGTACTTATTTGAAGAGTTTATCACTAGTACTTGCCTATTGATGTAAAATTTACAGTATTGTCTGAGCTTGAATAGCCTTATATTTCCAATGTAAATAATGGCCTCTTTTGTAAACCTGTACACTGTTCACCTTTACATTGAAACAAGGTAAGGTCAGTATATTCTGTTGCTCTATATTTATAAAGGTAGTTAAGTTCAAGGCCAATGTTCAGTCTGACAAGGAGATTTTGACCGTGAAGTGGAACAAGTGTGTCATTGCTTATCAGCAATTGGAAAATAGCAGGTTGTGTACAATATCAAGAGTTTTCACTTGAATTAGCTGTTGAACACTTCACGTTTTCAGTTTAGCAAGATTCAGTACGTATTTCATATTTTTGCTGTTTTTTTCAACTCCCTGCTTTACAAAATGTAAGGACAACTAACTCCATGAATAATATCATAACATCTCAACTAGATGGTGTGTTAGTCCTCTAGAATCAGTAATTTGTAACATTTAAACTAATGTATTTAATTTTTTTTACAGAGAAAGCCCCTTTGATAGCAGATCTAAAGAACCAGACATCAGGACATGGACATAGAGCTGGCAGTGAAACATGGACGTGTGCATTTGCACCGAATAGATCATACTTTGCATGGTCCTGTGGTAATAGACTAGTGAGACTTGTACCATGGGATGCCTATAGGAATACAGTGTGAGTATACAATTCAAATGTACACAGACAGCATCAGTTTATAGAACCAATACATTCCACAGATAAATTTTTCATAACGAATTTCCACACTTTATGATTACTGTAGTTTGCATTGTGTTTTCTTTCTTGTTTTGTTTTGATGTTTACAATTTCTGACTCTCTGTATACGTATATGTCATATTTCCTATTTAATGGCATAGTTCTACATGATATGAATGAAATGTATTTTTTGCATGTAATTGATCAAATGGACATGGCTGTTGATCAATTCTGTGGTCTTCGTGAGAGTATAAACTTAACCAAACTATCAATGACATGCAGGTATTGCCTCAAATGTCACATTGCATTATCAGTTACATAAGAAAGCATAATATAGTATTTCCTCATATTTCTTTGAAGAGTCACCTGTTTCTTAACCTTTACTGTAATGAATTCTGCTAATGTTGAATCACTACTGAGTAAATAAGGCCATACATAAGTCCAGCATAGTCTTCCGTGAACCTCTGCCACAGGAATCAGGATACTGAGTCGGTGTTGTTGCTCTTCCCACATGCACAAATCCAATACCAGCACACCAATGACAAAGATTAGTGCAACATAAGGTACAGCTTACATCGTGAAGCTAATGAGCCTTGGCTGACAGGTGCCCTTACAATGGAAACTATACTGTTCAGGATGTATTTCATCAAAATGTAGATTTGAAGTAAATACTACATGTACTGTTTAACATGGTGAAGAATAAATCTATGTGTGACCTTTCACTCTGTGACATACTAACAATCACCATGGTATGTACCTCCTATCAAGACAAGTAGGAGAAAATCGTGTTTATTATCATGTTTTCAGTGTTTTCAAAAGATACAGAAACAAAATAAATTGTATCACCAGTTAGGAAAAATCATTTTTGTGCAAAAACTTAAACCTGATAGACCGTTATAGTGATAATTTAACCTGGCAGGAGGCAGGTCATAATTCATTTGCATCTAATAAATTGTTAGTTTTTCTACATGAAAGACTGAGTTCTATTTATATATTTGTACTTTTTTGAGTCTCTGTGCATCTTCCTTCTGATACAGCTGTCTCTGACATGGTTTCCTATTGTGACTCTGTTACTGTATAATCTGCTAATACCACATGTAGGAGTGACATGAACCACTGTCTCTTTATCTTATAACATCTGTGACAGTACCATGGATTTGAATAGATTTTTTTTATAAATAGAAGTGAAAACAATCTTTTACAAGTCTGAATTTAAAAGGTAGAGTTACGCATGATTAGTAATTTACAATTTAGATAATCAGGGTTTTAACTCCACAGGAAATTACATGGAGATTTATGTATGAAAGTATTACATAAAGATTTAGACCAAAATACTGAAATTGTTAAAGTGAACTAGTTGAGTGAATGCAGCTTCCAGTTTGTGTATTTACTGTGACGTGAGTTGTGCAGATTTTGCTTACTAAGAAATGATGCTAAGTCAAACAGAAAGTTTTACTGTTAGCATGCATTTTGTACCACAAGGGGATGAGAACATTATGCAAAGGAAATCCAAACCATTCCTGTCACAGGGAATTTGGATGAACAGCATTAAACAGTTACATGAATATGAACAATTATCAAGATTATGGTTAAGATACTTTCAATGTAGCATCGATATAGCATATATTCCCCAAAATATTCAGGAGTTAAAATGAATTGTCAGGAATTTGAAAAATTATATTGTTGTAAGTAAAGCCATGAAAGTCTTACACTGGAAAAGCTTCATAGAGTTGTACTAGTATAAGAACAATACCCAGATGGATAGAATGTTTCTTACATGACAGATAGAATAATTTTTTTCAATGTTTATGTTGTTTGTCTTTTCAGAGCCGTTCAAGCAAACGTTAATCGGAATGCAGATCATCAAAATGAAGACAATGGTCATAATGGAAATAATAATTACCTGAATCAAATCAGAACTATAGACTGTGGAGAGATTGTTTGGGCAGTTGCGTTTGGTTCATCCGTTCCAGAAAGGACCAGGAAAAATGTTCATATACACTACACAAGATTTCACTGTGGTAGTTCTGAGGAACTGGTCCTAGCAACGGGGCTGAATAGTGGCAGAATCAAAACATGGGACATTCACAAAGGTAAGATTGGTTATCTCTGGTTATCATGCTTTAGTTATGAGCAGTAATATACCAAGTTATTGGTAGTTAGCTCATGTGATATCATTTGTGTTTGAAGAATGAATAAGATGTACATACACTATTCTTGTTAAAAATTTTATATTCTGATATTTTTTAAGTTCTTAAACCATATCAAGTTTTACAAAAAGATAAATAATATTCATTGAAGTGACTTTGTAGTGTGTAAAGATCAGATTATGTGTAATAGGTGCATTTATTAACAGCAGTGTTAGTGACAGATAATATCAACTAATGTAAATGATGAAATCAAACATTTTCATTCAGTTCATGGCAGTGCTAAGGGTTTTATTTCAATGTCAATGATGGAAATTATGGAGATAAATATTGTCATCACTATGTATCGTTAGCACTAGATTGTTGTTTACAAAATCAAAACTGTAGAGAAGTACAGACTTAGATTTGCTGTTATAAATTTCAAAAGAACAGCCAAACATTTTATTGATGTTAATGATTTGCAGATGTGAAATGTAATCCTTAGGATAGGATGCTGTGCAGGATAATATTGCATTCAGTATTCTAACTGTGGTATCTACACTGTAATGATACAGTTCCAATATATTGCAGTTGAAACCACAAAAGTTGTCATTATTCCTAGACAATGAAAACATTTGTATGGTGACTTTCAAATTATTAATGCATACCATAGTGATTAAAAACTAAGCGTTTCTGTGAATGTGTTGACTTTATGTATTGCTAAGTCATTCTTCATGAATATAGTAATATCATGTCATGGTTAGACAGTGCAAGGTTGCTGACAATGCAACAAATAACAACAGACAGTGAGTCCCTCGGGGACACAAATTCGGGCCTTCAAGTTTTATCAATTCTCTCCTGACCTACCACTGTGGGGACTCATTTTGAAGCTCTTGACGATAGAAAAGTTTTCACCGGTTTAGTTTTTCGAAAATTGAAAATTTTATTTTCCCCCATAGAGTTTACACAGGGATGGCGGCCATTTTGAATTTCTAATATCGAGAAATTGCAAGTAATTTGTCTCTCTAGTACCAAAGTTTGCACGGTGACCCTGATTTTTATTCTTGCTTTTATAAGAAAATGGTCGAACGTTTCATTGAGGAAAGTTTGAGCAAAAGTTTAAGTCTTTCACTTTCGAGGTGCATATTGCTTTAATTGTGGAAGTGTTATTGATGTCAGGGAAAACAATGTTATGGTGTGAGTGATGTCATGAACAGTAATGATATTACACTGAATGCACACAGTCTGTAATGTTGGTTTTCAAGTATGACGCAGAGGATGCATACCTATGTAAACTGTAGTGCAATGCACTATAGATATTTATGTCTGTAGTTTGACCTTCAGCACAGTGAGAACTGCACCTTCATTGTATTAAACTGTGTATCATATCATTAGATGACCTTTAGAACTCATAGCTTGTAAAGGCACTGTACATTCCTCAGATGTTGTGTTACCTACAACATTGGATTAAAAGAAAAGATGTATTTGTTATAACTATAGTAGTACTGTCATGAAAACAGAATTGAAGTCTTGACTTTGTCAAAATAATATTTTATATCCTACAAGTAGACAAGGGGTGTGTCACTGTAAGGACCACATGCAGACACCTAACCAGTGGGCAGTTTTGTTTTCCTTTACTCTGTTGTACTGCTGGAAGCCCAAATTGAAATAGGTCATCAGTAAACTGGATATCCTGTGCATGTGAAGAACTTTGATTTGTGAAGGAATGTAATAAGTATGTGTACTATGAAACTGAGATAGCTCCATTTAATGAAATTTACAGTTTATTTACTCTGATAAAGAAAGATTGACAGATATTTTTTGTCAGAAAGACAAAGCCTGATAGTGTCTACTTTATCATGGAAAGCATGGTGACTTGGCAAGCACAGTGGTACTTTTAGGTAGTGTCATAGCTCTTACTAGTGCAGATATGGAATTCAAAATGGCTGACAGAAGGAAAATTACTGATCACCAGTGTTCTGTCCTTTCATCTGTAGCTTGTTGAAGTTTAAACTTGTGTTACCATTCATACTTAGTAGTAAGACGTCACAGGGAAAGTCAAAGGTGAACGAGGTCCTATCAAAGTGAACATGGCAACAACAGATTTGTAACTGAAGTTAGTCTTGTAGTCGGACCTATAAATTTCAGTTCAAGACTGATTAATACATGTCATCAAATTGCCACTGATAAAAGCTCACATGATGTTTGACATAGATAGGGTACAGCAGCAGGAGGAGATATACCCTGGTTATCTTTGAACAATTTTGTTATCTTTGCCATCCAGCCGTTCTACACATCTGTACTACACTTCACTTCCAGACAATATGTAATTACAGTTGATCAGCGATACCATCTTTTTTAATTGTACATTGTCTGCATTTCAAAATCTTGTCATTTAATATGACAGCATATCAGATCAATTTTGAAAAGGTCCAAGTGACTTTTTGATATGTTTTTACTTTCAAGGAAAAGTGAGATATTTTCCTGAAATCAATCTTAACATGAATGATTTGAGTTGAATACAAAATCATGTTGTTGTACACTGTGATGCGCTGTTTTGTACAGTATTTTGTAGCTCATTCACATACATTTGTATCGGGTACTAGAAATTTGTCACTTCATTCTATATCTATTGAATCTATGAATTCAGTCATAGATATGTTTTATTGTACCAAACAGTGTAATCTACTCCTCAAGGAATATAAAATTAACAAAAGTAGCTTCCATGTAGAGCAAAGTTATCCCTACATCCAGTTCTGCTATTCATCATAATCCTTGCATCTGATAATATCTTCCAATATGTATTCTTAGTAAAATTATGAAGACAAATTTTTCCAAAGGTGTCTCGATTACTTTAATGAGTTAGACCCAAAACTATTGGATTCCATCTGTGTTGATGATCAGTTGTAGTTTCTGTATAAAGCAATAACAGATGCAGATGATGTGAAGTTGATGTTCTTCAGATCCATAGTTAGTTTAACAAACTTTCACATGATTTATATCTCAAAGAACATTGCGATTACTGATTATCCATTGATAACTTCATAATTTAAATCATGTAATTCTATGATATTTTACTTCCAGAGTAGCAAGCATGACAGCATTTAAATTTCTTTCAGATAGATTTGAATTTGAAGATACATGTACACAAACAACCTATTTACACCATTATGTAATCACAACATACCATGTCACCAGCTATTGATATCTCTAACATAAACATTTGTTTTTGTCTTCCAGGTGAACTTTTACACTATTTAATTGATCACAAGGAGGTGATCCGTGATCTATCATTTGCTCCAGATGGCAGTTTAATGTTAGTATCAGCATCCAGGGACAAGACTCTGAAAGTATGGGATCTTAATGATGATGGCAATATGGCAATTACCTTGAAAGGACATCCTAAATGGGTCTTTGGATGTTGTTTCTCACCAGATACTAAATTATTAGTATCTGTAGGAAGTAATAAATCCGTAAGTATTTGAGATTTGTCTCTGATTGGATGGACAATTTAGTGTAATTGTCAGTATTTGATGTGAAATGTCAATATTGTGTTATCAAGTCAGATATTCAACGGTCTGCAGAGATTGTGAAATCAGCCATTTCATTGAATTAATTCAAGCCAGACCCAAAGATGGAATGGTTGAATGCAGTTTTCCAATAATGATGAATGTGAAATGTGAATATTGAACAGCAATAACTTCTTCATTGTTTAACACTTTCCTGCCGAGCGCCCTTGTCCGTTATTTTGCCAAGTCAGTAGAAAACCGCCCCATAATATGTGCCTGCAAAAGATTGGCTCTCCTGCATGTTATCCTGCCAGGCATTTTGGCAGAAATCGCCCATTTTCAGGGTTGTTTTAGCCGTACTTATACGTGTTAGACTTCAATAATTTCTACATGCCCGTAGACAGGGGAAGGAGCTCAAGGGTTACTGCAGAAAAAATTGAGGTCACCGGCTTTGTTTGCCCCTGGGAGTGCGTCATTTTATTGCCGTTTCATGTTTATTTTTTCGGAAATAAACTCCTTCAGTATTACGCACGTCCGCTAGGCACAAACATCACCTCACTCGTCTGTTAGTCAGAGACCCTGAGGGTCGTGCTAGGGGTGCAGCAGCACCGGCAAACCTGTCCTGTTTCCCCAGGGTAGGGTCAATTGAATACGTACCTTCAACGACTTGGCAGTGTAGCACAAAAACTACGTTTTTGCCGTTGTATTAACGACATGGCTGAGCCATTGAAGCACAGCTCCACGTAGTTTAGCCAGCTCAGTGGGAGTTGGTTTACGAGTGTTACCGTTCATTACTGACTTAATCGAGTGGTCCTCAGTCAGGTACGGGTTTGTACCGACATGGCTTGGGCTGCAGCTAACCAGTGATAACCAGTCACTACACCCAAGTCTTCAGTTCACTTTTGCAATGCACGGGTGCAACGCAATATGCTTCCATTGTTCTAGCCATCAACGTGTCCACATGCCTGGCAGCCATATTGTACAGCTAGGCCATATTGTACTGCTAGCTGGTTTGCATAACAAAAGCAGTCCCTGCTAAATGCAGGCGGTATCCCCGTAGCCTGACTACGCATTGACCTTATGTCCCCTTTTGAATTCTCTGTACGCAAACAGCGTACGTAGTTACCAATGCGTCGGCAAGAGGATACGTTTGCCTGCAAACCAGAGCCAATACTTCGGACGATGGAATAAATAAAAAATCCAAAGCTACGTCCATTGAATGGCACGGCCAAGGCGGTGAAGGACGTTGCCTGGCTTGAACTTGCAGAGCTGAAGCCCAGCTTAGTACGTCGGACACCAGTTTGTAATGGTATTTCCGAGTCGTTCATATCCGTTCCATCGGAGGAACAAGTCGAGCCGTCCCGTCAAAAATACGTTCTCATTTTCAGTCATGCACAACTGAATAAGTGACTTTCGTCTCGCACCATCTGCATATCTGCCAAGTCGTTTACAAGAGGTAGCCTTCTAGATTAGCATTGCCGAGTTGGTCAAGTTTGGCAGCAATCTCTATAGTGCCAGGCAGCCAAGTACGTCCAACTCCGCCAGAAAACGTCACCATGCTATCCTGCCAAGTCCGCTAAAAAGTTGTAAAAAAACCCCAGCCCCCCTTGGGTGTGGGGGACTGGCGGACAGGTTTCTGCACCTTTCCCTGTCTATCGACTCCCTGCGAACCCATTTCGAGGGGAAAAGGCGTTCCTTGTCAGAAAACCTGTCCCCGGATGACCCCTAAACGCATAGGGGATAGCAAAACGTAGTGCCGTCGACTTGGCAGGAAAGGGGGTACCCAAAAAGGGTCCGATTTCCACCGGGTTGGTAGAATAACGGTCACCAGTACTAGATTCTGGCTACACCGAATTTCAAGCGGATTTTCACCGACTTGGCAGGAAAAGGTTTAACATGTAAGCTATACCAAAACTTCTCTGTAGTTATCGATCCAAAGTAATTGTTCAAGTCATCACAGATCTTCCCAAGTTAGTCTTGAATATTTCCATATTTTTAGACAGCAGCCAGTCCTTAGTGAAATTCTTACAAGAGTATAACAGTAGCATTGTTATTGTAACCAGAATATGTGAAATGTCATGATAGAAATGATTCAAATCAAACTTCTTTTTCTTTAGCCCTGCTGTCAGCAATACCAAATGGCTACAGTAGTGAAAGAAAAACCTTTCCAAAATTTTGCCTTTCAACAATTTGGTTGTTATTTCTGCTGTCTAGCTTTAAAATGTTGAAATGCAGGAGTGACACTGTCTCTGCAATAATGAAGATTGCTGTTTAATTTTCAGATAATTTTATGGAAAGTTGTTAGCTTACCAAAAGACATACATTTATGGAAAAGGCTGGAAGGTCATTACAATGATGTTGTTTCCTGTAAATTTTCACCGGACGGAGCCTTGCTTGCAACATGTTCATGGGATACTAGAGTCATCCTATGGGATCCATATACTGGTGAACAACTGAAAACATTTGGGTGAGTTTTGTTTTTGCATCATGTTACGTGCAGAGAAAACGAACAAAAGGTGAATCAGCAGTTAACGTTTAAACAAAATTTATTACGAAAATAAAACTAATTGCTAAGTCAGGGATAGAGTACAAGCTTTAAAGTGTACAGACTACTTATCTCAGCTGGGACGGCAAAGCTCCAGTCTCAGAGTTGTAACAGTCAGTCGGATGAATGAACAGTCCTTTGGCTTGCAGGCTTGAAGCTGCACAAAGACCACAGTATAAATCCAGCGTTGACAGTGAAGGTCTTGAAAAGTCTAGAGAATGACTACTGCTGGAGTTTAGTAAACACACAAGAGACACGATCCCAAAAGTCTGACTGGAAGCTGTGCACGTCCCTTTTATAAAGGCATGTAAGAACAATCTAGAACTTTTATTGACATGCTAATTACTGTTCTAAATTATCTCCCTTACACAACTAATCAACTTTCCAGAACATTCCAAACATGACTAATTGAATTCAAGGTTGTTAGGTCATCAAGGGCAGTGACCTTGAGAATGTTCTAGACTAATTGAACTCAGGTCATGATGAGTGTGGGGAAAATGACCTACATAACACACCCCTCTTCAAAAAAAAAGAAATTTTTCAAAGAAAAATCTTTCTTTTACAAATGTAGTCTTGAAAAGAATTTAAGTACTCAATTTTTGTTTTACTCTAAAGTAAAATTTCTTGAAAGTGAACAACAATAAAATTTCTTGAAAGTGAACAACAATAATTTCTAAATACGAAAGAGACAGTCTGCAATTAAATTGTCTCTGCCTTTGATATGTCGAATGTCAAGATTAAACTCCTGTAACATTAAACTCCATCTTAGCAATCTCTGATTTTTGCCTTTAAATTTCTGCAGAAAAACAAGAGGGTTGTGATCAATATAAACCACTATTGGCTGATTTGAAGAAGTAACATAAACTTCAAAATGCTGTAAAGCTAATATCAAAGATAAACACTCTTTTTCAATGTAGAGTAGTTTCTCTGGGATTTGTTAAATTTGCGTGAAAAATAGCAAACAGGATGATCTACACCATGACTATCCTCTTGCAATAAAACAGCACCAGCAGCCGTATCACTAGCATCCACAGCTAATTTGAATGGCAAAGTGAAATCTGGTGCAGACAACACTGGGGCACTTTGCAGTATGGCTTTAAGTGTATCAAATGCCTGTTGGCATTGCTCTGACCAAACAAACTTTACTTTCTTTTTAAGTAAGTTAGTCAAAGGCTCAGTAATTGTGGAGAAATTTGGACAGAATTTTCTGTAGTAACCAGCCATACCGAGAAAGCGCATCAGTTGTCGTTTGCAGTTTGGTATGGGAAAACTTGAAATGGCACTGATTTTGGCATCAACAGGTTTTACTCACCCTGTCCTACAGTATGTCCGAGGTAAGTTACCCTGCCCAACCAAACTCAGATTTGGCAAGGTTGACAGTCAACATTGCTTTGCTCAGTCTCTCAAAGAACTTCCGCATGAGCTTGATGTGTTCCTCCCAGGTGTCACTATACAGGACGACGTCGTCAACGTAGGCTGCACACCCGTCTAGCCCGGATATGACGTCGTTGATCATCCGTTGGAACGTTGCCGGAGAGTTCTTCATTCCGAATGGCATCACCTTGTACTGGAACAATCCGTCTGGTGTAACAAAGGCGGATATTTCACGAGCACGATCCGTCAGAGGGACTTGCCAAAATCCCTTCAGTAGGTCAAATTTTGTCACATACTTGGCTTTTCCACTCGGTCGATGCAGTCATCAATCCTCGGGATTGGGAAAGTGTCTGTCTTTGTTAAAGTGTTGACCTTCCTAAAGTCCGTGCACATACGATAACTGTGGTCTGATTTGGGAACAAGTATGCACGGCGAACTCCAGTTACTTTTACTGGGTTCAATAAAGTCATTGTCCAGCAGGTATTTGACTTCTTCCTGGAGACATTTCGCTTTTGTTGGATTCAGTCTGTATGGATGTTGTTTTACAGGCTTACTGTCCCCAACATCAACGTCGTGATAGATGACGTTCGTCCTCGTTGGAACATCTTGAAACAGGTGTTTATATTCATGGAGCAGTTCTTTCACCTGTTGTTGTTGTTCTGGCTGGAGGTGTGCCAACTTTGTAGACTCCAGCTTCTCCAGGATTTCTGAGTTCTGAAGCTTGACCGAGCCCAGCTTTGAGTTTAGAGTATTTTCACTCAAGTCAGTTTCAGTATCACTATCTTCATAATGGTTTGAACTGACTGCACTGACAGGCTGAGTTATAGTAGGATTATCCCTATCCAAATATGGCTTAAGCATATTATGTGACATAGCTGTTTTTGTTTTCGCCTGTCAGGTGTTATTATGATGTAATTTAAATCACTCAATTTCTTATCAATTAGGTATGGCCCAAAGTAACGAGCATGGAGTGGTTTGCCAGGAATTGGAAGTAGAACAAGAACTTTTTGACCTGGTTCAAACTTCCGTTTTGAGGTGCTTTTACATATTTGGTTTTCATTGACTGCTGAGATGACTCAAGATTTTCTCTGGCTAATTCACATGCTTTAGAGAGTTTTGTACGAAAATCTGACACATATTGCAAAATATTCAGACAATCATCATCGTCTGATAGGAATTTTCTCTTAACGAGCTTGAGTGGGCCACGGACTGTATGTCCAAATACAAGCTCAAATGGGCTAAAACCAAGAGACTCTTGAATTGACTCTCTAACAGCAAAGAGCAGAAAATGAATTCCTTCATCCCACTGCTTCTCTGTGTCAAAACAGTAGGTCCTAACCATGTTTTTCAAAGTTTGATGAAATCGCTCAAGAGCACCCTGACTTTCTGGATGATAGGCGGATGACCTATACTGTTTAATGCCTAGCTGATCCATTACTTGTTGAAAAAATTCCAGACATAAAGTTGGAGCCTTGATCGGACTGGACACATTTAGGGAGGCCAAATAAAGTGAAAAATTTGACTAAAGCTCTCACTATAGTCTTTGTCTTTATATTTCTCAGTGGTATGGCTTCTGGGAACCGAGTTGATGTACACATAATTGTCAGCATGTACTCATTTCCTGATCTTGTTTTTGGTAGGGGCCCAACACAGTCTATTAGTATCCTACTAAATGGTTCTTGAAATGCAGGAATTGGCTGTAAAGGGGCCTTTGGAATGGTCTGATTCGGCTTTCCTACCATTTGACATGTGTGACAAGTTTTACAGAAATGTGCTACATCCTGCCTGAGATTAGGCCAATAAAAGTGACTGAGAATTTTATGATAAGTTTTCCTGACTCCTAAGTGACCAGCCCAGGGGGTTTCATGGGCCAGGCGCAATATTCAGCACGATAGGGCTTTGGAACCACAATTTGATGTTTTATAGCCCAATCGTCATCAACCAACACGTCTGGAGGTCTCCATTTACGCATGAGAATACCAGATTTTGTATAATAGGAAACAGAGCTATCTGAAGTTTTACCTTCATCATCTACCCTGTCAAACAAAGACAAAATATCTGGGTCTTTGTGTTGTTCTGCAATGAGATTTGATCTAGAAAATGTCTGACTTGGTCAGCAGAAGTTTTACTGGAAGTTTCAAATCCACGAGGGATAACGGAATGATCCGTGTCAAACACCTGACTGAGAAAGGTGTCATTTAAGTCAACATCTGTGACATTATTTTTGAGAGTATTTTGATTCTCGGAAGTTTTCTTTGACATGGCTCGAGTAATAGCACATGAAGGGAAAAGGCCGGGAATTTCTTCCTCTATTGGCTCTGGATTCTGATCTAAACTAGGATTATCAGTCACAAGTGGATTAGTAATGACCTTGTCCCCAGCAAGGTCGTTTCCAAGAAGAAGGTGAATCCCTTCAAAAGGCAAAAAAGGCCTAATACCTAAAGTCACAGGTCCAGAAACAAAGTCCGAAGACAAATAGACATTATGGAGAGGAACAGGAATAAAGTCATTGCAATCTACCCCCTTAATAAGAACTTTAGAACCTGAAATGACTTTTCAGAAAACGGCAGGGTATCTGCCAACAAAAGAGACTGGGAAGCCCCGTATCTCTTAAAATTTTGACAGGGGTAGCGGAAGAAAAATCACTAGAAAGTGATATAAAACCATCATGAATAAATGGTTCGAAAATACCCATAATGCTATCTTGAGAAGAATTGACCTTGACCTCATTAGTTGGGGATGAGAGGGGTTTAACCTCAGAAAATGTGTTGCACACATTATTAGACTCTAATTGAGTTGATGAAGAAATAAAGCCGGTGGGCTTAGATCCACTTTGACCACTTTGACCTTCACGTTTTCTTTCAATTTGAAACACTCTGACATTAAATGGCCGTCTTTCTTACAATAATTACAAGAAAGTGTACCGAACTGTTTGTCAGAAGGAGATTGAGACTTGGGATCTGATGATGTGGAAGTGTTATTTGTATTTTGTGAACTGTTGTCATTTGATTTCCTACTCTCCTTTGAAAAATTCTTGGATGAAAAGGAGGAGTAAATTTACCTGCATTTTTCTGTATGAAAAGGACTGGGATGGTTTGCTGAGAAATGAAGATTTGTGGGTCAATGAATAATCATCGGCCAAACGTGCAGCAACCTCCAATGTATCTGCCTTTTGTTCATTGATAAACGTCTTGATGTCACTCGGATGCACCTTTTAAATTCCTCAATCAAAACAAGTTGTCGTAATTTGTCATAATTCTGACTGACCTTTTCCGAAGAACACCAACGATCAAACAGTTGTTCTTTTGTTCGAGCAAATTCAACATAAGTTTGATCCTTCACCTTCTCACAATCCCTAAATTTCTGACGGTAAGCTTCAGGCACCAACTCATAGCCCTTGAGAATTAATTCCTTCACAGAATCATAATCTGAAGCCTGCTCTACTGACAACTGAATGTAAATTTCTCTGGCTTTACCCACCAAAGCACTCTGCAAAAGCATAGACCAGGACTCCTTAGGCCAGTTCAGACTCTGAGCAATTTTCTCAAAATGAAGGAAATATTTATCAACATCCTTTTCTTGGAAAGGGGGAACTAACCTGAAATGCTTAGTGATGTCAAACTTGTCTGAAGGGAAGAATTTTCCTGACTGTCCAAGCTCTAAACGTTTTATTTCTACCTGCAATCGCTGTTCTTCTAATCGCAATTCTTTTTCTCTCTGTCTTTCTTCCATTTCTAATCTTTCCTGCCTTTCTTTTTCTTTCATTTGTAATTCCATTTCTTAATTTCCAAATCTGCCTGTATTTCTAGTTTTCTTAGTTCAAAAGTAGACTCGGGCTCATAATCTTTCAAGGTGGATTCCTCAAATTGGCCTAAATCAACTAAATGTTTTGCAATAATGTACTGTATTTCCCTCTTGCGCATGGATCTTTTGACTTCTACTTTAAGGAAATTGGCCAGTGCTATGAGGCGTCTTTTCTGAGGGAATCAAATGTGTCCTGATCAAGGTCATCCATTTCCTCTGGTTTAAATTCCGCCATAATTAAATTTTGCTGAGTTCACAGTGTAAAGTAGTTTTGAAAAGGTAGGCAAAATGTTGTCAAACGGCTCAAAATATTCGTCTCCCGGACGAGCCCCCAATTTTGTTACGTGCAGAGAAAACGAACAAAAGGGTGAACTCAGCAGTTAACGTTTAAACAAAATTTATTACGAAAATAAAACTAATTGCTAAGTCAGGGATAGAGTACAAGCTTTAAAGTGTACAGACTACTTATCTCAGCTGGGACGGCAAAGCTCCAGTCTCAGAGTTGTAACAGTCAGTCGGATGAATGAACAGTCCTTTGGCTTGCAGGCTTGAAGCTGCACAAAGACCACAGTATAATCCAGCGTTGACAGTGAAGGTCTTGAAAAGTCTAGAGAATGACTACTGCTGGAGTTTAGTAACACACAAGAGACACGATCCCAAAAGTCTGACTGGAAGCTGTGCACGTCCCTTTTATAAAGGCATGTAAGAACAATCTAGAACTTTTATTGACATGCTAATTACTGTTCTAAAATTATCTCCCTTACACAACTAATCAACTTTCCAGAACATTCCAAACATGACTAATTGAATTCAAGGTTGTTAGGTCATCAAGGGCAGTGACCTTGAGAATGTTCTAGACTAATTGAACTCAGGTCATGATGAGTGTGGGGGAAATGACCTACATAACAATCAATATACAAAGATTTCTCAATACAAATTGTTATACTCCTTTCTCCAAATCTTATTTTGAAACACTGTCATCAGAAAACGATGGACAAATATGATTTTGTAAGCTTCATGTATAAAAAGATGGCAATAAATGTTACAGTCCTATACTCTCTCTCCTTTCCTTCAGCGTTTCATGTATTTAGATTTTAACCTTCCCAGCTTCTTCTCTAAAACTGCTGGTTCCAATGCTTTTACACATGGTATGGAAATGCTTCAGTGATCTCATTTGAATTATTCTAAGCATAATGATAGTGCATTTATTGTATTTTGGGGCAGTTTTGTGGTTTGTGTTAAAAGAATCTGAGAGTCTTAGTGCTTTTGAATTTGGTATGTAGCTTTCTTGTGATCATTGAAGTCAGATTTGTTGAAATTATTACCAAATATACAATATCGTGTGCCATTTTTTGTGAAAAATGTAATGTACAGAAGTGTTGAGTGAATAGACTTTATACAATGATGCTTCTCTTGTTTCTCTTTCACTTACAAACTCTCTTTATTGCATGGCAAAGCTGGGACAGACAGACCAGCTGATATTGTTGAATTCAAATATGGAAATCCTAATAGAAAATTATTGTCACATCATATCACTGACTCATTCATCTATTCAGTCAATAAGTCGTTGAAAAATTGTTGCCTTTATCAGTCAGTTTCTAAATTTTGTTATTCTTATTCACCACAAAATGTGTTTGATATAGTATGTCAATATCACAGTGGAGCTATATTAGCCTTTAAAAGCTTTCAAATTATTAGCCTTAGTTAGTATCCTGACATGATTTCTGTGTTCTATATTCTACAGACATGTATATCCCCCACCATCACTATCACATGATTTCTGTGTTCTATATTCTACAGACATGTATATCCCCCACCATCACCCATCACATGATTTCTGTGTTCTATATTCTACAGACATGTATATCCGCCACTGTCACCCATCACATGATTTCTGTGTTCTATATTCTACAGACATGTATATCCCCCACCGTCACCCATCACATGATTTCTGTGTTCTATATTCTACAGACATGTATATCCCCCACCGTCACCCATCACATGATTTCTGTGTTCTATATTCTACAGACATGTATATCCCCCACCGTCACCCATCACATGATTTCTGTGTTCTATATTCTACAGACATGTATATCCCCCACCGTCACCCATCACATGATTTCTGTGTTCTATATTCTACAGACATGTATATCCGCCACCATCACCCATCTTTGCAGGAGGTGCAAATGACACCTGGGTTAGAGATGTTGCGTTTTCACCAGATGGCAGTCACATTGCAACTGTTGCAGATGACAAGTAAGTGTACAGTGTAAACTTGGCTACACTGATATCAGACTGCTGATATCTGACTGCTATTGATGTACTGATACAGGCACATACTGACAGTATTACACCCTACATCCTAGACTACATCTCATAAACCTTCACTTGCAGAGATGTGCTTGTGTATTATTGGATGTTGGAGTATTTATCGATGTAAAAACATAGTGAAAGACTTTCAAGCTGCATTCACATGGCTAGATTTCTAGCACAGTATGGTATCAAGTTTACACCTACAAAGCAAAAGACACAATAGTATTCTTGGAATTTTTCAGCAATTGCAGCAACAAGAATTCAGAGAACAACAATAGAGATACATTTATAATGGTACCCTCTGTAATCTATGTTACACAGCTATTGTGATAAATCATCGTAGTATGTTGTAATGGTAAAAATGCAGTAGTCTGGAGATGCAACAATAACAGTGTTGTATAAATTTGCAGTATACCATGGTTGAAATTCAGCCGAGTGGCCCTGAACATGAATGAATGAAATGTACAATGCTGGATCAATAAATGTAGCAGGAGGTTATAAGGAGGATAACTATGAATTCATCTACTCAAATAAATAAATAAATAAATAAATAAATAAATAAATAAATAAAATAATTACAATGAAATTTTACCCATTCTTTCACAATGGTGCATACACACCTTTTGTTCCTTTTGATGTTGTGTTGCAATGGCAAGTCTTACAGTCACCGGTGCATGTACACAAATCTAATATGTTAGCAATATGAAATGTTAGTCAACTGCCAATATTAATATATTTGGGTCAATATATTATATAGGCCAATATATTATATAGGCCAATATACCGGTATTATATAGGCCAATATATTATATAGGCCAATATATTATCTAAATTTTATTGAAGTGTGAAGCTAGAGGAAAATAACTGTGAAATGTTTAGCATTAGAATTTCATTACACCTTTGTTATGTAATTGCAATTAACTAACTCAGTGATGGTACACCACTTGACTTGACCAAAATTATTCCACACACTTTGCTATCACTCATGTGTATCTGCCCTGTACTGGTCAAAACTTTGGAGATACCCAGCACTCTTGATGGTTTATTGCTCAAGTAAATTTGCTGCAGTGTATAGAAATCTAAGTGTAAATTTTCTGATATGTCATTTGATGTATATTATTTTTCCTGATAGGTATGTTAGATTCTGGTCAATTTTCCAAGATGATTTACCAGAACAGATAGCAGTTGTACCCAATGGACTTTGCTGTGCATTCTCACCTGGAGGTGGAGTTCTTGCCACTGGGTAAGTCAGCATCAAATGTCAAACAACATGTACAAACTTTCATTTAACTCTTCAAATCTGGCTCCGAAAAAAATGTCTGTATGATATCATAGGTCACCAGGGGGTCAGGGTGCAAAGAGTTAATGGTAAAACTTGTTTTCAACAAAACATTCTATCATTCTGCTAAACAGCTGATTGTTTAAAAGCTCATTAAATTCTGTTATCCATCAATCATACAATCATACATGATAACATTGATGTGTGACAGACAGTTGTTTTAATAGCCTTGTACAATCCATACCATCACTGATTACTTCGATTACCAATGGGAAATTTGCATGATTTAAATTTCAAAGTGTGAAAACAACGGTGAAGTGTAAAAACAAAGTCATGAAAATATGCATATGGTATGATAGCGCCCTCATAGTGTAGACAGTTCTTTCAGCGACTGTTGGTAGTTTGGGGATATCATCTGATAATCACTTGTCTTATGTTTTGTTATTTAGATCAAGAAATGGAAATGTATTTTTCTTTGCTGCGCCAATGAAAGTACAGAAACTCCAGCATCTGTGCAGGATTGCACTTAGGAGACTTATGCACAACACACAGAAAATTGACAAACTGTTCATACCAAACAGCCTTAAAGAGTTTCTGAAATATAAAGCATGACATGCTTGTCAGAGAGAGAACCATAAGAACTTTATGCTGAACTTTGAAGACAAGCTGTTATGCCTTGGAATGACTGTAGCAAGGATTGTGTTCTAGGAATAATGACTTGGAATTCGACGGCAGACAGGACTTCTTGTGCCGGATAATAGAGTGGATATGGAGACATTGACACGGTGTCAGCAATAGTTTGTCATTAGTTCAGTCTGAGAAAAGTCCACAGAAACTGCTGTAAAATATGCAAGATAAAAATATTTCATAAAGTCATTATGTATAGGGAAATACCTAGCACAGTGTTTTTTTTTCAAATATTTGATTTTATTTGTGTATGTCTACTGCTTAACTCATTAAATGAGTTGTGTAACAGTCATATTTACAATTGGTAGACTACACATACTGCCTGTGTATATCTTACTTTTGTCTTTCTGCTTGTTTTTTCTTCACAAATTATGACAGTGGTTGACTAGCTTTCTGAAAGAACAGATCGAAGTTGTCCAATAAGTAATATTAGCCTTTCCATTGTTTAATCAAGCTGTAATTTCAAAAATCCTGGGGAAATATTAGGATAAGTGACCATACTGTGTATGGTTGTACAGGCAGCTCAACTTCATACATTTAGGTCAAAAAAATGGTTGTGAATTTCCATAGCTATGTATCATGTAGATATCATCTTTCACACACACACACACACACACACACACACAGACACACACACTGTATAATCTGACTGGATAGGTAATAGATGGCTAGACACGGACTGGTAGCCGCTATCAAGTTAACGTGGGACTGTTTTCTTATATAGCAATGCAACGTACATGTTCATTTATATACAGGGGTTGACACAAAAAACCAAATGTTTCATATTGAATAAGTAACATTTCTCAAATTTCTGATCTTCAGGTCACCAAGATTAGATAGGTAAATTGGCTGTGTTATCATTGTATACCTTGTGTATCATCAATACCTAAATACCTACCATCACAGAATTTTACTAAAGTCTGTACTACCATCAATAGTTGTCAAGATATGGGCTTCCACTTTATGTGTCTAGGTTCTTTGTCCATGTCAGTGTTAGGTTATCCTAAACAGTGGCAATATTATACAATTAATAACACGGTTGGAACCAATTTGGGATAATTGGATCTTTGTATTTTTCAAAATTCTCAAAAGTGTTAGGTACCCTGTAGCTGAATGTTGCAATGTTACAAATTACTCATAAAAACAAGTGTGTAACTTAAAAAGAAAAGCACATGAGCTTACATTTGCAGATCAAATAGACATTACTTCATCCAATTATCCCAAATTAGTTCCAATGGTTGTCAGTGTATTACAACTGAATTCCAACCAGCAATAATTGGACAACAATTTTAAAACTCCCTACAACAGACATTGATACTCCGCTTCCATATTGACCCAATTGTATCAAGCATTTGAATAATTGGAAATCAAAAACTGTGCATCTTGAAATAAATGAATGAATGAATGAATGAATGAATGGAGATATGTATTGAGGTATCAGTGCCAAGCTGTTGTAGGCTGATTTTACAATGCATTATTGAGTGTCTTTACTGAGAATGTTGATGAAAATCAGGACAGGGATTGGTGCCATAATATGTTTTATAAATACACATGTACATACAGAATTTATATTGCACAACAGTTAAAGAACATTCACAAAAGTGATTGACTTCATTTCCAGATGTGTCACTAGTTTGCCCTTTATAATACTTACAAATTAACCTTTAGATCCAAAGAACTGGTACTCACAGTGGTTGGTTGTAACCCTTCATCCCCACTTCCCTCTCTAGAGGTCCAACTTTACCATAGAAAACAATGGGATTGGTTCAATCCATTGTGGTAAAGGGGTTAAATACAGGCAGTAAGATCTATCTTTTTCCCTGTAAAGTTGATGTCGGGATCAAAGCAAATAGAACAGAAGCAGTTAGTGTCTATGTCTGTTTTGTTGTATACAGTAATATCATACGTTATTTATACAAGGGGTGGGTGTGCCTACGTGCAGGAGATAACTAATTTTTATAATTTTACTTGGTTGTAAATGTTTGAAGAACTTGAACATTCTTGGTGATATATGTACAGGGTTTTGTGTTAGACATCAATTTGATAGCTTTGTTATGTTTAGTAATCTTTATCACCAAATCATTGTCTGTCTGATGCAATAGCATCATTAAAGTAGAATTTTAAGCAGGACTTGGTGAATACATCATACCTTTAAAAAATAACCAAATTTTTGCAAGATATACAAAAACTATAAAATTGTGAACTTCTTAAGGTAAAAAGAAATCTGGAAAAATTATCATTAGATTTCAACACAAACACAGCTGTTTTTTGTGAATCTTTCTGTAACTTATATTAATCATTGTTGGACATAAGATTTAAGTTTTCTTGCATTTTTTAGTGTACAGGTATTTTGATATTTTTTATTTTCAAGTTTGAACATGAAGTCTGGCGCAAAGAGCAGCCATATTTATGTAGGGAATTCCATTTTACATGTAAAGCATTGTATAAATTTTCAATGTTACAGACTTTTTCATTGATGGGGAATGGGATAACACAATAAATGTTGGTCAATTATTTAACTGTGCTATCAGTTAATATATCCCAAATCAATGAATATCACAAACTTGATCTGTACTTGGAAGGTTGATGAGGAATAGTAGTAGCTGATGTACTGTGTGAAGAGAATATTAGATGGCTGATCAAGTCTTATAGTTATGAACGTTTTCATATTAGGGTAGTAAGTGCCTCAAAACTGGAAGACTTAAACCTTTGCTCAAACTTCAGCAAGGAAACTTTGAAGCATTCTCTAACACAATCAACAATAAACATCAGAGTCACCATGCAAATTATGGTACCAAAGATACATAGTACCTTACGTCTAGCTGTTTTTGAAATTCAAAATGGCCACTATCCCCGTGTTTACTTTGTAGGGAGAAATTGAATTTTTGATTTTCACAAAAACAAGATGGTGAAAATTTTGTTTACTCAAAGAGCTTCTTAAGGATGCTCAACTGAGCATTAGACCAGAAAACGTGTAAATATTGAGTCTGAAAATCTGTCCCAGAGGCACATGCCACCCTAAATATCACAAAACTCACATCTTATAGTCTTGCATAATACAGGTTTTGTATTGTGTAGTCTGATATGTTGTTGTATTGCTTCTCTGTGTCAGGAAGTCACACAATGCAGTATTATGAAAGAGACTGAATAAATCATGTAGTGGCAATATACAGGAATTCAGAGAACCACAGGGCAAAATTATCAAAGACCTATTAATTGTAACGCCCACTTTTGTGAGATATCCAAAGTTGTGTGGAATCACTATACCCAGTGTCCATTTCTGTACAGTCTCATCAATTGCAATTTTTTTTATTATTCTCATATGGGTTCATAAACAATATGTGCTTATGAAGATTACTCTCAACTTTGTGAAGAATAAATTTCAAGATTGCTTTTTTAGTAAATTTGGTACATTTTAATATTTCATTGCCGAAATGTTTTCTCTACAGTAATAATGACAAGCAGTTACTTGTCAAAGTTGAGATCATTATGACTTGTTGTAGCACGTCAGACTAGAGAAAGTTGCCAGCAATGATGTGTTTTTCATGGTGCTGATTTTACAAACTCAAGTTTTGTAAATGTGAATTGGTTATTTATATCAGAGGTGAGTTTGTGTGAATGAATATCAGCCCTTTGTATTAGAGTTGAACTTAACATGTTTTCAGGGAATTACATCATAGTCCAGATTGTTCCAAGTGCCTTGTCCTACTTGGTATAGGTAATGTTCAATTTTACACCCAACCTTCAACTTTAAAGCAGCATTTTCATACATTATTAATATTACTTCAACAAAACATGGTGAATATTGAGGCAAGGCATATATTTGTTAGGATATCTCAGATCTTAGTTTATCCTGATTGTCATTGCTTGTCACTAAGGTCATATGTGTTGATAAGTTGTGTGTGATGTGCATACACAAGTAAGGATATGTTGATGATGTATAATATCATATAGAAAATCTCTGCATGTCTTGTATTCATGTATATACATGCATGTTTGAGTTGCACACTAATTGGTTATCAGATACCAATATGTACAAATACAAACAAAAGGTCATCTATATAAAGGATACTGCTATCATTGTAGTTTAAAACACATTTTTATCTTGCCATCTCTTATTAATGAATGAAAATGTTGTAATGAGGGGAGCCCAATATTATTTCATTTACAGTTCTGTAAGCACATATTACATTTTTGTTATTAAAAAACTATAAACGTTATCTTCTGACTCCATGTCATCATATAATGGTATCTGTTTGTGTCTTGCTGTAGATATGGTATTTGCATGGGCAATCTTACAATTATTAAAAATAACAACTTGAACTAACTGCTCCCAATTCAGACCTAGTGTTCTGTTTTTTTACCAAATTTTTCACAGTGACATCATTTTACCAGTGAATGCAACAACACTTGGTTCATTGACGACACATGTCCAAGAAAACAGTTCTTTGAAAATTGCCGGCTAGTGAAATCAGGGTCCACTATTTTCCGTACATTAGAAGTTGCGCATTTTCATTTTGACATTGAAATCTTTCAAGTGGACTGCAAATAAAATCCAAGTACACATTGAGCATGTCATAGGTACTATGTACACCTGCTATGTACAGCACACAGGACTATTATGAAAAGTTCCAAACCACTATGCTGTCTGATATTATTGTTTTATAATAATAGTCTTTACCAATCCCAAATATCCAGGATCTGCTAGGCAGTTGGGCTTTTGCAGGAGAAAGTAGGTCTGCTGGAATGGTGGCAATAGTTTATGTAAAGATTTATCAGAAACTTTTCTAATAGATGCTAAAACCTGATGAATTAGTTTTTTAGCTACTATAGACTAGTCTATAGAAGCTATTGGGATGGGTATCCGTCCGGCGTCAGTATGTATGTATGTATGTATGTATGTATGTATGTATGTATGTATGTATGTCCGTTTGTGAGGCGTCCGTCCACTCAAATATCTTGAGAACTGCAGTACTTACTGATTTGATATATGTAGTGTAGATAAAAAATATGATTTTGAGAACATGTTTTTTTTAATTTTTTGATATTGTTGAAAATATGCAGATTAATGCCAAAAAAGGCGTTTTGGGTAAAAAATCTACTTCTTCCTAACTGCTGGTCAGACAGCTTTGTTATTTAGTATACAGGTCCCTAGGGATAACCAACGTAGATTTGTTCAAATTGTGATGAAATATGCAAATGTGTATTTTTAAGGAATTTTTTGTCATTTTTGGTCAAAATTTGACATACATTGTATGTAATTCTTGTACTGTATAAACCCTATCAATTCACCCAGAAAAAAATAATTAATATGATTTTAAATAATTGAATTAATTAGGAAATCATCAAAGCCAAAATAATTTTAGTGTGGAATTATCAGAAAGTTCAACTTTTTTTGACAGTTCACAGTGAAGTGCTTACCATCTTGGAGGATTAAAACATGTAAAGGCAACTTTCCTGAATCCCAACTTTGATATATTCTGAACCACCATTTATGTTATCTAAAAGAAATTGCTCATAATAGTTTGTCATGATAGGGTGGTCAAATAAATAGAGATAGAGAAAGTTCTAATTTCCGCTTATGGTTGACTTGGTAAGGATAAAATAAGATTACTTTTTGAGAAGAAAAATAGAGTGGTCAATTAAAAGAGTGGTCAAAGTGATAGGGTTTTATGGTAAAGCTGGGCTGTAAGATTCCTCATGTGCTATTTATAGCAATTATGCAATCTGTGTAAACAGTGCAATGAAAGTGTAACATGATTCCTTATAATGCTTTTGATGACCTTGAACTTCTTAAGTTACAAACATTTGTCTCTTCAGTGTGCTTTCTCTGAGTACGTACAGTCTCAACTTATTCAACAGAACTTACTTACAATGTTAATTTGAAAGTTAAAATGTGCTTGGTTAATAGGATGAAAATACAGATATAGATAACCAGCTGAAGATTCTTTATGACCTGACAGAATTGCTGTTTTATTATGACGTAAATCTTGATTTAAGCAAGTCTTGTTTACTTTAATTAGAATGTAATTAACTCTCGTTTATTTGCTATTATAGACTAATATAGTCTGATGAAATATGCAAATCTGTATTTTTATGGAATTTTTTTCCATTTTTGGTAAGGCCATCCTGAAATGAGCTATCAAAGATATCCACCTTCTTCAACAATACATGTGTCACAAAAGGTTATTCTCTACATAACACAGCAGAGCTCTGTCAACTGTTGAGTCGCTTGTTTTTTCAAAACGGCTGGTCAGACAGCTTTAATGTTTGGTTTACATGTCCCTAGGATGACCTTAGTGAGATAATTTCATAGAGTCAGGAAATACTTAATTTTGTATCCATGTCTATAGTAGCTTCAGGGACATTGGCCCTATGTTTTAAAAATCTAATTGGCTTGACATATGTCATGAAGGAGCTCTTGCCCGTTCCCAATCAGAGAGACAGCAGTAGAAAAGATATTTTAGTGCGCCCTCAGTGGGCTTATCACAGTAAAGTAAGCAGAAATGCAATATGTAGCCACTTGAAGGCGCCGCAGACCCTGGGCCCGGGTCGACAGCTCCGTACATACATGGTGCATTCATGGATGTAAAAAATAGATATCCATGGTACGTTACACTTTAATTACACATAACTTTGTTATTTGCGATATGAGTACTTGACATAATGCCTCTGATATATTACAGAAAGTCGCACGAAGAGCATGCCGAAAAGTGCAACTCACTGCCGCAATTCGTGCCACGTAACAGGTACATTTCATGGAAGTAAAAAAGACTCTGAGCCCCCCCCCCCCCCGAGTATTTCAAAAACAGGGTAACGCTTTCCACCTCACCAAATTAAAAAAAACAAATTCAACGATTCCCACCCTGGACCCGAAAATTGACAAGTCCCTTAAGTTTAATTTGGTTGTTGAATGGTTGCTGCGAGAAGGATGTCAACACTTTTCACCTGTCAATAGCTTGGCTGTCAACCTAATTTATCCTGGAAGATATATTGACGTTTCTCCTTAGTCAATATTTGCGTTGTTGTTGTGGGACGGAATCATCGTTGTTTAACAACACAAACGTTTGAACTTTTGTATCTTGAAGATTATAAGTCAAACAGTTTCGTTACCGGTCCACTGACGAGACGGTCGGGTAAGAACTATTTTTCGGTCCATTCGCGCATGTGTGAGGACACTGGCACTGAACTGTACATAAACATAAGGTAAGACTCGCCCTGCAAGCACAGGCTGTAAAGTGTATAGCGAATCTCAACGTAATCACACAGCAAAGCATTTGTGGGTTTTTCGGTGAAAATTCCCGGTATAAAGCAGAATTAGCGCATTTTAACTCTCACAGAAGAAGAATTGAGAGATTGAAATTAAGCTTATATAGGAAACTGGGTGTAGCCGCGGTGGAGGGACAGTGGTTTAGCTTTGCGTGCAGGTGAATTCCATTGAAGATGATAATCGCTTGATTGTATAACTGTCTATTGTTTCTTTTCTTTGCTTCTCGTCTTTTTTGTTTCTCAAAATCGCAATCACTGCGGTGTGAATGATCACAGGTGATATCTTGTGTATCGATGAAGAATGCCAGATTCCTTGAGAGAAACATGATGTCGTCCGTGTAGTCACGTTCGTCAATTTTTTGTCTAAGAGGTTAGACCAAGTTTTTGCCATGGGCGTTTCAGTAATTCTGAGTTGAATTCATGTCTCGTGTTTTGGTGAGTGGCGTAATTACCAATTGACAACAGAATCGTCATCTTAATACGTACCAATGCCTTCAAGGTAAGGTTCGCATCAAAGCAGACTTCAAAATGGAGGGTGTCTCGTGTGTGTAGCCGGTCATAGACTTGGCAGAAATGCTCTCCGAATGCCTAGTGACCCACGCCGTTGCTTTATATTCAAAACTATTTTCTTGGACTTAGCGAATTAACAGGTAACTTTCTTTGTGAAGAAAAGGGTCAGAAATCAGAAAAGAAAACTTCCTTCACTTAGAAATGTCTTCCGATCAGGAGATCAACCATAAGACCATCTGAGCACAGTCTCTCTATCCCTCTATAGAGGGACTGTGATCTGAACGATGCTTTTTCAGAAGTTATGACTTGTCTGATCATTTCAGAGCTGTGCGTACTTGGGAGAAATATTCAATGTTGCTTATCCCTCTTATCTTCATAATGCATGAAAACAACTATCCTCAGAAAATGGGAACAATCACGCAAACCTAATTTTCCCGAGAGGGCTAGCACCAACGTCATTTGTTACGTACGACCACATTGTGTCTCTCCACCGACATAGCGAGTGTTGTAATGGTAACACTACAGTTTAACAAAAGCTCATTGACCAAACCGGTTGTGTATCTTATTAGGGGTTTTGGTAATTTCCTGTCAAAATGTAAACAGTTTGTGTATGTTCTTCACATTTCCAGCTTTTCGATTGTCAGAAGTGAAAACCATTCATGCGTGGAGATAGTTGACATTGTTGTGGTGGCGTTCAATTGGTGAGGTCCAACAGAGAAGTAAACAATAGCCCGGGTATTGACAGAGTTGGTACGTACTGCAGTGTACTACACACAGCTGACACTCAGACTTCGGTATTGGCAAACTGACATTTGCTCTGCTGCTAGTGATCTATTTGCTGCGTAATTTTCAGCTTTTAACAGCTTGCTGAACCCTGCAGAATATATTTCCTATGCAAGAAATTCCCAACATACGGTATCGTGGTGGCGCTGTCCATAGAGTGAATAATATAGAAGTCTGGAAGATCTGTTTCACAGGTCGATATCACATCGTAGGCCAGGATTAGCAAATACACATCTGTAATATCGGCATATCAGCATGAATTCGTGGTCATCGTATAGCAGTGGTAGATTAGGAAGAAGCAGTGGCTCTCCAAAATTTTCAGGCTACACAAGAAACGGTGAGTTAAACTACTATTTATATTATTTTAGCGTTCGCAACTCTTCGTGTTGGGCATCATGTGCTTTGTCTATCTGTGGACGTTCGTTCATTGTTATATCGCTGTCATACTCAAATAACAGCCCTCCGTTCTTTGTTCTCTTTGCATCGCTCTGGATCAATCTTTCGTTCATCAATGTTGGATATTTTCATCAGGTTACGACAGAACTGGCGACAAAGAGGTAAGAATGAATTTTATTTCTCCGTTAAAATTGCACGTCTGCGATGGCTTGTGACAATTATTTTAAAACACGATTGGGTTATTTGTTTATTACCCTGCATTTGGCCCCCATTAAAATCAACATTAAATCGAAATCAACCACAGTCACGTGAACAGACGTAGTTCATGTACAAAACACAGTGTTTAACTATAGAACGATATTTGGACTTGGAATGCATGAACAAATATTTGGTCATCGCCCTCCTCTATTTTCTAAAAATATTTAATGCATATGTGTTTTCCATCGGTGCATGTCACATGTTCATTGCCTTGGTGTTAACATAATACATCGTGGCGTATAGTTAAGTCTTGTCCTGAGGAGTTCGGCTGTCTCGCCGTTTCACAACAACTAAATTCTTGTTCGGTAAAGAGAGTTGATTGAATAAATAATTTTCACGTAGAGTGAAAATATCAAAACGTGAAGATGTGACTCAAAAGAGAAGGGGTGACTCATGCATGAATAATTCATTGTCATATCCATACATGCAAATTTAGCTAGGGAACACTTAATCATTGTTTTCAAACAAACGTACACGATAGGTTTTGATGTAGTGCTGGCTACGTGATGTGACCGTGACCGTAAATCTGTTGTCCACTACCGGAAGCTCGGTGGACACGAAGCCGGTGCGAATTTATACGGTTTCTCTAGGGCCTATGGACAAACCACTTCAGCCTTGACAATTACATACGTCATAGAATTTCTACTGGGAACGATATCAGTTTGTGTAACAACAACGTCTTCTTTCACGTGTAAAACAAATAAGTAACAAAGGACCGTATTGTACAGTGTCCCACTTAAAATAATTCAATATTATTGTGTATACTTTTAACGTTATCATATCATCTCGATTGTCTAGACCTGGGTTCAACACATCCGTATCGTATCCGACATTAAAGGTCTGGTGAAATGGTCCCGTTCGTGTGACTGAATATCGTCCAGGGGTCAATACTATTACACTCGCAACAGAATTGCAACCTAAAAGTACGCGCAAGTGTTAATTTTTTTGATATTTCTATGCGCGGCTTTCATGGGGTCATTTTGCGACACTCAGGTCACGCCCATAGCGGGGATAATGGTTGGCCGTCTGTGACGTCACAGGTGTGTTCATTTACATCGAATAGCGGTCCAACGCCGCCTTATCTCTACCAGGTATCCGCTAACAAAACACTGTTCGCGCTGCCCATTTGCCACATTCGCCAATGCGAATCAAAATCCGAAGTGGCGAAAAAAAATCGATCCTAATTTGCCACAGCGGCGAAACTTATTTTGTTTAAAAATATGGTAAAATAAAGAAAAAACGTGGGTTTTTTAGTCTTTTGTTTAATCTGCGCTTCTCTCTCGGTGATTCGCAAAAACTGTGTCTACTTCCGTATTATTGCGTTCTTTCCGTCGTACGTATTTGCAATCGAGCCAAGTCTCGCGAGAGATTTGACGTCATTTAGTCTAGTGTACCATGCATAAATGGCTCTCGCGAGAATTGAAACTTCGACACACGCAATCGAGCCCTCGCGATAAATTGACGTCATTTTGTCTGGTGTACAGCGGGCATAGGAACGCTCGCTCGCGAGAATTGAAACTTTTGCTATACATAGCAGACATACGCATTTTAATCGAGGCAACAAGGTTAGGAGTCGCAGTTGATTTACATTGCGGTCTAGATGTTCTGTGTTGTGCATTTTAATCACGATCGGTCTTCAACATTCCATGTTGCGGTCGATTTGCATCGCGGTCCTTGTGGTCCGGTATTCGCCGTTGTTCTTCAATTTAATTGCCGTCCCAACGACGCGTTCCGTGTTGTTGTCGATTCGTATCAAGGAGGACTCTCCCTCCATGATTTGTATCGCGATCTCTACGTTCCGTGTTGTTGTTCGTTTTAATGGTAGTCTCAACATTCAGTGTTGCTGTTCATGCAGCTGATTTGCATCGTGGTCCCAACCAACCTTCCGTGTTGTGGTTGTAGTGCATTTTAATCACAGTCCCATTTACGTTTTAAGTTACTGTCGATTTGCATTGCGGTCCCGACGTTCCGTGTTGTAGACAAGTGCATTTTAATGGCAGTCACAACGTTCAGTGTTGGTGTTCATGCTGTTGATTTGCATTGAGGTTCCAACCTTCTGTGTAGCGAGTAGCGAGGCAGGCTCAGCCGAGGGACCGTGGCCGATCGTACGTAGACAAGCACATTATGGTTCAAACACTCAACACTTGACGGGAACTTGAAAAAGTTTACAGTTGAGCCGTTCATGTTCTTGCCGCTGTCACAGCCACCAAAAGAACAACGTTCTCCCATAGTGAAGGAGGACACTGTCCTGATCATGTAAGCGGAAACCCTAGAAGTTACCCCCCGTAGGGAGCTTACGGAGGTGTGAAATACTTTACTTCCCGTTATGAGATACGGCGTCGGGCAAACTTCGGAAAGCCGAAAAAAGTCGACTGGAGAGGCTCGGGGGACACGCCCACATTGCATTTTTCTTTTGCCATATTTCATAATCACGCGCGCTAAACGAAAAAAGAAATGAATGTAACTGTTTTATAGACCATCAACTGTATTTCTGTGATTTTGCAACATGGGCATTTCACCAGACCTTTAAGCACACTAGCCAGATATGACATTTACATGTAAGTGAAGCCCATTGAATATGCATACAATTTTCAGTACTATTTTAGTAACAATATACGACCATTCATTCTATTTGTCAATAAAACCTAGAAATAGGACAGTGCTATTGGACCGAATACAACCAAAGTAACTGTGAGGTTGGGCATTGTGTATTGAGGAATTTGGACCGAATTCAATTAATTAGACCTAACGTTGATCAATTAAAACTTGATAATACCATTCGCATCTTTTACATAGTACGAAGCTTGCTCTGTTTTTGAAAGAAACAACATATAAACTTAAAAGCAGGAACAATTCAGCAAAAATATCGTATTTCTTTCTCTCTTTGTCATTTCATCCTGCAGTGTTTGTGGGATAGGATTACATCTGTGATCAGCTGTAATGTATTAGAGAATGACTTCAAATTGATTCATTCTCCAGACAATGACATCAAACGCTCTACGGTTTATTTTGCAACGCAGTGAGACAATGTTTGAAACGGGCCATTTTTACAACACAGATCGAAACGGAATGAAATCTGTATCAATGAATTGTGAAACGATTATCATAGGCGGAGTTCGAGCAAAAAAATACAAAAGATGGGTAACCTTATTTTGTAAAACTTATAAATTGCGAAAGACTGGTTTATCCATATTGGAAGTATATGATAAAGGCCCATGCTCATGGTATCCGAACATTTGGGACGCTAGGGTTAGTATATAGGACTGTAATGCATTCATCATCAATAGTTGTGTCAAAAATGAAATATATATATATATATATATATATATATATATATATATATTATATATATATATATATATATATATACATATATATATATATATATATAATGTATATATATATATATATATATATATATATATATATATATATATATATATATATATATATATATATATATATATATATATATATATATATATATATATATATATATATGACTGCGTGTCGTTTCTTCTCTATCAACATCTCCATGAACGCTCCTAGAGGTTACTATTGTACTTCGCTTTTGTCTGGTACAAGAGGTACTCCTGTAAAAATTGACAGATTTATCTTTACAACTACGGTACGTCCGCCTTCAACTTCAACCATTGCTAGTCATTGTATGTGTCCGATTAGACATTTTAGAAGTGTTAATTTGACAATAAGCAGGCGAGAGAATGTCAAGGGAAAATAATCTGTACGAATTGTTGAGATATTTGGTACAATAATATAATAATAATATTTTTGCATGCTTGTAAATATAGGTTTTACATCACATTTATGGTAATGAAAGTGTGATACAAAAATAAGTTCAAATTTTTCTTCAATAAAGAAAATCACCATGTCACTGTGTCCATGTACAATGGTACAGTGACATGGTGATTGATCGTGGTAACAAGGACTGACAGAGTAGCTCTGTTCAATACTTTTGCTGTTTCAATAATGTGAAACCGATATACTCTTCATGAATGGGTATCTTTGTAATCTAACGAGACTAAACCAGCAGTAGATGCTCTGAAATGTCTGTAAGTCACAGTGTTCAAGTAATTAATCTGTACTTCCTGTTTAAAATATTCCAGACAACAGACTCGGAAACTCATACGCCATGATCACAGAGAGAACCGTATTCGTTGACTTTATAGTCTTGTTGTATAAGTGTCCTTTCAGGTCATGGATTTCTCATTATCCGATAAGCTATCGATGAATGAGCTTAATCCAATCTCGTCTCGACAGACGCTGTTTGATTTTTGAAGTTTTCATGAAGTTACAAAGGAAATAATTCTTGAAATGATAAATTATCACACGTATGGTATTTTAGAAGACACTCAAAATCACAAGACAAAATAATGTACATGATCGTAAGATATACTTGATAAAGCAAATCATAGCTGCATTCGCTTTTTCACAGTAAACCGTGTACAGCATTGCTGCGTCTACCAGACAATCATTTCCTTTTTCAACAACTGCTGTTTTTCATGTAATGAGTTGACGTGAATGTTCAAATCTTTATAGCGTTACCATGAGGTAGGGCCAAGGACAGTGGCGTATGGTGTTTGCAATATAATACTTCACTTCATGGATGTTTAAATAATTAAAGCGGTTACAGCACTCCCAAAGATACACGATCCAATTACGACATGTGATGTCATAGACGGTCAGAAACCTGAACGTAGTGATCAACATTAGGGGAGAACCATTTGATTTCTGGGGGGGGTATGGAGGATTTTGAGAAAAAAAAAATTTGTGGCAAGGTGAGATAGAAGAAAAAAAAAATTGATCCTGCCATGGCCTGAGAAAAAAAAATTGTCATAACAGACAGAAGTGAAAAAAAAAATTGTCACAATGCACCAGAAATTAGCAAATTTGGAAACCCTATTCTCATGTATTCTTTGCCGGCGCGCCGCCATAGGCGGCGCAAATGTTTTTACCACAAGCAATTCTTATGTTTTTTTTCCCGGCACTTATGATATGAGCATGCACTACATAGGTCTACTTACACCTCAGTGCACTCAATGTTTTCCTTCCCTTTCCTGACCCAAGAAATCGTATTTCAGGATTTCTGTTGCAATATCTCAATGGCATAGGCACTATCTAAAGGGGACTTTTTGACTTCTGTAAATTGTGAAAATTTTAAAACAGAAGACAGGAGTCAATAAACTAGTGTTAAAATCAATATAGTATTCTCTCAATATAAATATATTAGGAAGATGTACAAGTTGACAATGAAAAATTGAGGAACAATAAATGTAATGAAATACAAGGGAGAGGGTCACTAAAAAAATGGAAAACTTAAGGGGGCGTTACTCAAAATGTGGAGAGGAAGAAGGGGGACGGGTTACTCAATATATTTTGGCGAAATAAATTGAAACACATCTCAGATTGCACCATTGCACACATCCATTTCTCAAAATTTCAATGCGAGAGGGGGGCACCCCCTCTCGCTGCTCTCCCCCCCTGGCTCTTCTAACAGTGTTACTGGTAAAAGACAAATTTAAAATACCTATCGGATTGCACTACACTGCACCATGGCGCACATCAATTTCTCAAAATTTTCACAGGATCTAGGACAAAACTGAACTGTTGTGAATTCATCCTTTATTATCACAGAGACATGTTTTCATTTACCTCAGTTCAATGACCATTTTGACAGTTAAACATACCATATTCATGCTTTTCATTAGAAGCTGGCAGCTGGAGAAATGACACAAGAAGGTCACAAATTTTCCGTTCCTGTATATTTATTTATCTTCAGTCTCTGGCAAACAGAACTGTTTTTCACAAATTGTATTGTCATTGTTTGGTTGTTGAATATTGTGACACAAACACTGATCATGCATAAAATGTAAAAAATATTGCAGTGTTCAATGTCATTTTCAAACAGTTTTACCAAATGCAAAATAACCTGAAACTCCTCTCAGATTGCACCATTAAACACATCAATTTCCAAAATTTCCAATACGAGAGGGGCAAACCCCCTCTCGTTGCTCTCCCCTTGGGGTGTTCTAACAGTTTCACTTAGTAAAAAAAAAAAATTAGAAAACACCTCTCAGATCGCACCAGACTGCACCATTGCACACATCAATATCTTAAACTTTCCATGCAAGATAGGGGAAAGCCCCTGTGACACTTTCCCCCTAAGCCTCTCACGTGTTCTCCCCTGTACTTTCAAATTCTGCCCGGTCAGATATCCTAGTGAAAACCTTGTCATATTACCCATCCAAATTAAACAATATACTATATGGTTAGATACTGCATGAGCTTTTATATCTTTATTTTATTGTGACTTGCAATTTCATTTTGATGGGTTCACCTTTTTTGAACCATCATGAGATAACTGATGATAGTCTAGCAGAGTACATCAGTATTTCAAAGGTTTTTACTGTTAAATTGCTGTATTTTGTAAATTTTACAAATACATGTATTTGTATTTAACTTTTCTAAGTGGGAAGAACCGTCAAAATTTCAGAGTTAGAGAGGGGAGTTACTCAAATCATCATGGTTGACTGGGGGGGGGGGGGGTGTCACTTGAAATTTCTGAGTTTCAGGCCGTAAATAATGACGGCTCCCTTATATACAACGCATCACAAACTTGATGACAAAGAAAAAAAAATTTGCATTGCTACTCCATTTGAAAAAAAAAAATTGATGCAGCTCTGACAGTAGAAAAAAAAATTGCTGTCACTGTGACAGGAAAAAAAAATTTGCTCCCATACCCATTTCCTCCATACCCCCCCCCAAAAATCAAATGGTTCTCCCCTTACTCATGCTTTCGGCAGAAACACTAAAAATGAGCAATGAAAATGCCAATTGTCTATAAACTGTGTAAACTGACCGTTTTCTCGATATTTAGTTTTTTGAAATTCATATGTTATGACAGTTTCCCTTTCGTAGCCCTGCAACGTCAAATTGCCGAAAGTCAACATGGCGCCGTCTATGATGAATTACTGCTGTTTTTATTCAACCATGATTCTTTTTCTTGCTGAAGTAAAGTAACCTCCACACAAACTAAACATTTACTGGTCGTCCTTCCGAAGAATTTGAAACTACTTTGGAAAAAAAAATATTTTATGTTATTTGAAAGTGTGTAAATATTTCACGGACATTTCTAAAAATAAGAATTTAAGCTCAATTTGCAGACAGTGTCCGACTCTAAATTTTCTTTGTCCGAGGCCATAGTCTGTCCCAGATGTCTAATATATTTGGCAGTTCCCTATGCCAGATAATATTTGTGAATACATTCGGGTTATAATATACAGTTACAGTATCAGGTAACTGAGTGCATGGAAATAACCAATTTGAAGTGTGATATGCCAAAAGGTATTATGTGTCTAGAAAAGTGTGAAAATGGCCCTGGTCAGTCTTGATAGACGTTTTCGATGATGTAATGGTAATTAACGCAGAGGTTGACAATTAATTCACTGACGGTGAAAATTAAGACCGCTGAACACTACATAAAATTTATGATAAATGACTACTTTTAAGAAGACAAAATCAAAACAATCCAGGGCACAATAAATAATTGTCTACAGATAGCGTGCGGTAAAATAGTTTATTGACACTCAATAAAAATTACGTAAACGACTACACCACATACTGAATATTTATTATTGAATGTGAAAATATCGATTGAACCAGTCCTTCTCGTCATGCATTGTTTACATGTGAATCGACACGAACATCTACAATATGCAGGTCAATATATCAATAGAAAACAGGGGATTATTTTTACCATCCGTAATATTGAAATAAAACGGGCGACAGTAAAAATGATTTCACCTTTCATTGTCAAACGAAGTTAAATGGCATCTACGGTGTCATGTATTTTTTTAATTTTCAAATCATGTAGAATTCAACTGTGCCTTTCCATCATCTAATTCAACCAAGAGTCGTTGTATCAATATTCATTTAAATTTTGACATAAATAGATGAGCGATTGGCTATTTACGGTATAAATAGTATGAGGTCAGAGTTCACTGACCTGTGACCTAGCTTTGTCAGTGTCGACCATCTGTCAACGACAGTGGAGGATCTTCAATGAGCTATCAGTGTCAGATGTAAATAGCTACTCAATATAATTACGGAGAGTGACGTCATCTTTTGTAGTTGGCACTTATCATGCTAATAACTGGCTGACAAGAACAGTGAGATACATCAGACAAAACGGCAGAACAAATATCACATGTATATAATGTAGGCCAAGAAAGTAAATTAATTGCAATAAACGCGATAATTTCCCATCACTTATTTGTATTGATTATTATCTGATTACAACAAGTGACAATTTTACCAATATGTCACATTAGAGTAAATTGGAAAGCTGCAAATCACAGTCGTTCGTTCCATAAATTGACATGCCCAGAAATGCTAAGTATGTCACCTTTGGTTTAAACTGACAGTGAGAGCCATGGGAGGCGTATAATTGGATTTAAACGAATAGATAGTTTAGCTGTTTCTAACAAACCGAACAGGGATAAAGTTGAAACAAGTCATCCCATGCTCTCAGCTGTCATTGCCATCTGTCGCGTATGCCGTAAACATGTTCAAGCTTGCTGAACATGTTACACTAATTGGCAACGCACCACACTGGGCCAGTTTCTTGTACGGTGATTATCAATTCGGTCGATTTCTCTTCATTTATTCCAGATTGCTCTACCTAAAACTCCAAGGTCAAAATCAGGGCTATACCAGTCATAAACTATGAAAAAATGGGATTTCTATTCCAAGAAACAATATTTGGCTGAGGACGGCCTTTGCCCTTGTATATAGGTACAGACAAAACAGTGCATCCGATATATGCAAACTTCTAACTAATACTGTCCAGCCCAGTTTTGCAATCTACAAAACAATCTAGGTGTGTCGTTTTTCCTCAGTGGAGGAGAGTCGGGAAAACACGTTCGATTTTCACGGTGTATTGTATAATGGTGAACCCTTGGAAGTGACATTGACAAAGATGATATGAAGTCATCCTTTCAAAGGTGCCATTGTATTTCAGATTTCTTACTGCGCCTAATCATCCTCATCTAGGGATTGTGCTAGTCACAGTCCCCGACCTCATCCTTTAGTGGAGGTAGTGTGTTATATAATTAAAGCCCTTGACCCTCCTCAAAGAAATGTCATCCGTAACTGGTCATATTAAGTTCACTATTTTCATTCTTCTCCTTACTGTAAATTGAAATAAAGAGACTTACCTTGCCAACAAAGTGCATTTAATCTCACGTTCAATGTTATCATTGCCATGTGAATTCTAATCTGTATCAAAATTCTGTTGTCTGCATCAATATCGGACATAACACATACACTGATGTGTTAATTGAATACGTGACATTTCGATATGATGTTGGAGGAGGAGAAACTGGATCTTACAAATAGAACAGACACAAGAAAAAAACAAATGAAAAACTTACAGATAATGGAGCTTTAATTTAATGAAATAATTCAGAAAGGTTACCAGTGAATTATCAATCGTAAAACTTGATAAAAGAGAAAGAAAATACGTAAATTAACACTTGACAGACAAACATAGCGAGGGCCATGTTGCGATATCGTGACAAATATTTCATTAAATGCTTCTGAGTATGTAGATTTTACCGACCAATAGAAGATAAACATTTATAGATGATATCAGGTGTTTTTGCAGTTTGACAATATTCACCGTGATGCACAGCACAAGAGATTTCCCATAATACATTATGATTTGTACCAACGTACTGATACCTTGCTGGTGCGTTCGATATCGACTGTGTCAAATTTAATCCGGTGATAATCTGGTGAGAGCGTCCACAGATTAGTAATTTACCCTTGATTACTTTGGCTAATGAGGCAGTCAAACTCATCAGATAATAGACGCAGCATGTTGATAAAACGTATACGCAAGATTGTCAAGGGCAGTGCTAAGTTAAGACCGAAACACCAAAGGTTGGTAGAATATATCTTTATTAGCGATATAACGAAACACCTACCCACCCCTGGGGACGGACATGTAGACAGCCCCCTGTGGTCTTCCATATGAAGACAAATTCCTTGACTAGCTGTAAACATTCTGAAAACGTACTTTTAAGGACACCTTTCTTCTCAATTTCCATTTTAAAGGATTAAGAAAATTGTGCTTGATTGAGAGAGAAGATAGCATTTTTGTAAATTTTCCGCTGATTATGTCCTCAGCCCTACAGAATAAAGTGATGAAAAGTAGGGAGACCAGTTGCACCTGTTTTATGAAATAAAAGGATATTGATTTTTTCCAAATAGAAAAGACAAAAGAAATTTACATGCTAACTTTTTTCAGAGCATGACCCCTTCAGTGACATTTGTAGTACCTGCAGAATGTGACTTTTAAGGTTATTTAACGGTTTCTTTGAAATTTATACCACAATATTTCAACGTACTTTTAATAAATATAATTAATCAATTATCTTGAGACTTCACATTATTGCTTTTATGCAGAACTGAAAAAGTTTTAAGAAAACTAACGCTGTTGGTACAAATCAAACAGGATTATGGGTAATTTATTGTACTGTGATGCCGGGCGTTGCTGATATTACTCAGTTTTTGTTCACTGACTCCAAATTCACAGCACCAAATAATGAATGACAATAAAACTAACGAATAAATCCTGAGAATAATATTGTAATATCCAATAATAACATTCATCCACAAGCTTTCACATTCTGTAACAATCGTGGCTCTAAGATTTAAGTTAAACCCGTGTACTGGAAATTATATCAACTAATTTTGGAGACTGCTTGCCCTGGTACGATTTCACGCAATACCTTTCAGAAAACGCTGATCACTAAGACCTTGACAAGTCATTATACCTTCTTGGAAGTCTTTGAAATTTAGTGATATTATAATTGTGTATTAAATAACCATTTAGCAAGAAACTTACTTTAAAGTAGTTACAAGTAAACTGAACTCTTAATTCAAAGGTAAACGGTAATGCAGCTTTTTCATCTAATGGTGTTCACTTGATTCGACGAAAATCTTTGCGTATTCAAAGGGAACATTAGACGATACAAAGTGACTTTATCCTACGTCATTATCGTTAATACATATGTCAGTAAACTTTTGGAACTTTAATGTAGTCTATGCAACAGCTTACAGTGAGTTGGTTTTGTATTTTTTGTTTTCAGATATACTGTTGTATCTAATTGCAAGTGGTCACACAATCGTAATTAGTGTAGAACCCAGAGAACCTTAATACGCATGCAAATGACATTCTGTACGCTCTGCGGCTCAGAGAGGTTACCAGGTCAGAGCAATTAGAATTAAGTGTTTACGTTTGCTGTAAACTGCTGTAATACCATGCCAGTTACTCATCCACGGATGGTTCGCTGCAATTAGTTGAAACCCGAATGTGGTCGATATCACGACCCGAGACAAATGTTTTTGATATGTTAAGATCCAGAAATCTTATCAAACGTTTGAACATGCTAAGATCAAGAAATCTTATAATTGTAAGGGATAGAAGCGTACAAAAATAATGAATGTTTGAAACTGTCGCAGAAATTTAAGTTAGCTTTAACAATACATCGGATTTGGTTGACACAGTGGTTTATTCATACGGCGAATTTCGTTGAATTCTAAGAATTATAAGACACCACTCACATGAACAAATGAAACAGACAGTGCAAGGACGCCTTTCCTATTTGTCATTGAACATATTGTAATGCAAGACATTGATCAATTCACTAGAGTTCTTCTTCTGACATCGGAAGTTGCCTACAGACGCCGCGGAGGCTTATTTCACAGAAAGACTGAGAAAATATGTTGAAGGAAAGGTTGGTCTTCCACGCTGTGATCAGCGGATCATTGTTAGGCCAATGAACCTTGCTTGCGGACATGAAGCACCTACAACGTCGAGATAAGAACACGACAGTGCTAGGCATAAAAGCCATTCCGTGTCAGGCAATCTGAGAACACACTGACGTGGAAAATACAACTTAGGGATTGTTTTTGACTTTGGTGATGGGGTCACCATGTTTGGGGGTTCACCATGTTTTTGAAATGCACTATTTGACAGCAGTGCGTACGACAGTCCATATACAGTACGTGCGGTGTGTTACTGTTAATCTTGAAAGTGATGGCGCAGATAGCCATGGTCTATGCATTGAGATAATTTCCCATCTACTCGGCAGTAGTCAGCGACAGCACATGCAACATCAGTAATTTCAAATAGAGATGCACGTTACTGCTGACTGTTTTTTCTTCGCAAACACAACCAATCACCCTATTTACATCAGTATAATCTTCTTTGGCGATAAGAAATATTTTTTGTGAGTTGTATTCTTTGACAGACATAGGGATTGTTCTGATACCTTCACCGTCGAGTAGTTTATGGTGAATAATATAAAGTAATTTTGTTTCGCTTTGTGAATGACTTGTGGAAAAAAAAGAAAGGTGTTCGCAATTTCGAAGAAAATTGTACATTTCGATTGAGAAATCTTAGAAACGATAATGCCGAGGAAGTCGCCATCAAACTTATACCGATTAACTAAACAGGACCGCGGGCTTTTATCGATATTACATAATTGTTATTGGCTGTGTAAATGAATGAGATTGACTTTTCGGACTTTTCCTGCAACATCTAACATTGCAAAGGTTCAAACGAGTGCATTTTTATGATTCGAGCAATAATGATGAACCGGTAGTTTCTGAGCGGTGTACATTATAGCAGTATGAATGAGTGTTGCATTGCATTCTCACTCCCCCGTAGTTTTTGCACATCCATGGCACTACCTGTACAATGTTTACAGCTGACTTTCCTGTGGACACACCTCATGCTAATTTGTTTTGACCCGTGTTTATCATTTCACCCTCCCCGCCCGCCCCGCAGTGAATCACTGTAAATCTACAATCGCATGATGGTGTCTCCCTATGATATCACTCTGTGTTTCCGGCACTAGTGTAGTGTCAGCGGCCTACCTCGCTGAGTGCTTTTGATCTCCGAAGTAACGACCACGTGATCAAGTAATTTGAAGAGTCTCAAGGGCATCAGATTCCGCCTCTACTACACCTTTACAAAGGTTACTTCACATTTGTGTAATGGAGGGAGACGTTAGAGATTGCGCCAATCCCAGCATCGATAACCAGTGTTTAGCTGTTCCTGACTCGCCTAATGGTACTGCTACCTTCACTCCTAAAATCTTGAAACTGTCGTGCTGTAAACCAATATCGTTTCTTTCGCAGGAAAGTCCGTCTCCCCTTTCCAGAGACAGGGAATACAGATCATCAACTCGATCGTCGGATTTTACCACCAGTCGTTCTACCGAGTTCTCAAGCAGGAGTGACTTTTCTAGTCGAGTTGGTGATCTTGGATCTCGTGGTAGTGAGCTTAATACCAGATCGAGTTCATCCACTTCTGTCTCCTCGGCGTCGTCGCTAGTAGATATCAGTGGTGCCCGTGAGTATGTAGGCTTTGCGACTTTACCTGATCAGGTCCACCGGAAATCAGTGAAGAAGGGATTTGAATTCACGTTGATGGTAGTAGGTAAGGCTTGCAAATCATTGTGACTCCATTGGTACAGACCTTGGGAACTTCCCGTAAACAACGACCAGCGGCAAATCCAATTCATGCATTTTCTATCCATTTCTACTCGATAAATAATCCACAAAGCTTAATGTGTGAACTGCATTGTGTATCCCGCTAATCTCCAAACTAAAACTGAGGTTCAAGGCTGTTGATAGTGTTTTGCCTGCTTTCTTTACTTTTTAGTAGCCGTACCATAGCAAATGTAACCGATTAATACCATCTTTCAACTGTGTGGTCGCTTTCCCTCGAGTTCAGCGTCTTTGTGCGTGGCCTGAAACCTTGGAAATCTGGAAAGGCTTTCAATGGTGTTTGATGGCTATGTCAGATATTTTTGTGTGCGACAACATCGAAATGTCTGGACACATTGTAAGGTTGGATCGATGGTAGCGGTAAATCGCTGCAGGCCAGTGTATTACAAATTCAGACAAGGGTTCCTTTCAGTGACCGTAATCGCCAACAATTCACGCTCTTTCTCTTCAAAGCGGTCCAGATATGGCGCTTTTAAAGCTGTATACTAATAAGACGGCAAGACAATTACTTTCTCTGAGGCGGTGAAGTGGGCAGTCTCCTGTCCTACAGACATTTGTCTCGATTGCCGACAACGTCATTTCAAACAGAATTGCATGTTATTCTTATATCTTCACGTGATGACTATAATTTAATGTTTGACTTTGCGAGGAAACATTACATTTAGCAATTAGAGTTGTGGGAAATAAACTATGTAAATTTGACGCAAACTTTGCCATCATGTGTTGAATGTGTTAGCTCTTATGCTCAAAGTTGCGACAAGTAGTTTTCTGTTAATCAATCTCTGGCGATTTTTACCGACAGTTGAACAAAACCCTCAAATGACAGAAAACCAAAGGTTGTGTTAAACAGTTTATTGTCAAAATAAGTGTTACTCCAACACACCTATTTTGTTGACAGGTGAATCTGGCCTTGGTAAGTCAACGCTGGTGAATAGTCTATTCTTAACAGATCTCTACAAAGATAGGATACTTCCTAGTGCTGAAGGTAAGATATTCACTGTTTTGTGCTGTATATGGACACTCAACTGTTGTTATTTACTAAATGACTGTAAGTTACGATAAGATTGACAACGGATTATTTAGAGAAACAGAAAAGCACCATTTTATCATGATGAAACAAGTTTGTCAGTGGTCATGCGTAAGGCTGTTGCTCGTAACACAGACAAGGGGAAAAATGTTTGCACATCGTGACAAATGTTATTCAACTATGTCAATATACGAATCAGTCCGTGAAACCAGTTCTGTACGAAAGACTATGCTTATAATAGTTTTAGTCAGTAATACTCCCAATGGATGGTTAGTGTGACATTACGCGTGGAATACATCATGTGCATGACATAAACTAGTGGTATTCATTTCCTCGCTTTAAAACGCGATCAAAAGTGATCCACTTTGTCATTGTCTGGACACAGGAATGCCATTGTATGTTTTTATGTCTTCTCACATCAAAGTGCCCTGTAATGGCTTTGGTCAGCTCAAACAGCGACAAGCTTCTGTCACATTAACATTCCGCAAACCACTGTTTTCGCCTCTCCAGAACGTATTTCGAAGACCGTGAAAATTGACAAATCGACAGTTGAAATAGAAGAACAAGGAGTCAAGTTAAGATTGAATGTAGTTGATACACCTGGATTTGGTGATGCAGTCAACGGTTCCGATTGGTAAAGTTTATAGTTTATTCGAAATTTCTTAAGAAAAAAGTGACAGCGCTGTCTCAGTGACAATCCTTTGGCGAAAATATCAAAGGATTTGACCATAGAGACTACATTTTGTTTTTTGAAAAGTGTAAAATAGTGGGTACAGTGTGCATTCTAGAAAGTAGTCATTGTGTTTTTCTTGTTTTTAATTTCAGTTGGAAACCGATAAAAGAATACATTGAGGAACAGTTCGAACAATACTTCCAAGATGAAAGTGGTTTGAATCGTAAAAACATAGTTGACAATCGGGTGCATTGCTGTTTGTACTTTGTTTCCCCGTACGGACGAGGGTAGGTATCAGACTACAAACTGAAAGCTACATAGAAACAGTAATATAGATGATGGCCAGAACGCTGGTAGAGACAAGTTAATATGCATATTTGAGATACATGTAGATTTGTCTGAGATGGGACTTAAAGTTTGTTGTCTGTGATTACTTCAAGTTACCAAGTATAATACCCTTATCGATTTCACGCATTAAAGATTTTATCGATAGTCTACTCCAGGTATGATAGCTGACGTGAAACCAATAAAAGGAATTCGATTGAAAGCAGACTCACTATAGTTTGATGTATCTCATTATGGTTTTACACAGACTACGACCAATAGATGTCGAATTTATGAAGCAGTTACATGAGAAGGTGAACATCGTACCTGTGATTGCTAAAGCAGATTGTTTGACTCCGGCAGAAGTTCACACGCTTAAACGAAGAGTAAGGAGAGATTATGTAACATATTATACCATACTTTATGCTGGGATACATTGATGATCCATGTTGTCAGTATAATTGTATCTTTACAATCTAGGATTTTCGCCAATGTCTGCCATCACTGTTGGTGGAGATCATCAAATGTTGGTAAAACATTTTTGCGTTAGATATTGTAAAACCAGTTCCTCACTACGCGTTTAAGATAAATTTTCTCAAGTCAACACACAAGCCTGAATTTGTCATTGTATTTTGAACACTGAATCCAACCTTTACATTTGTGCCTAGCAGATCAACGGCGACAAAACAGATCTTGGATGTCTGGCGCCCACCATAATATATGTGGGACGTTCGTGAACACGTACATGGCATCTATGCTTACATTATTAAGAGAGCTGTGACGTTAAAATTTTTATCTCTTTTGTGTAAAAAGGAAACCTATTATCATTTTCATAAAAATATTATCATTTTCATAAAAAATTATTATGTTAGAGGTAGAATTGTCACAAGATACTATTGGTTCATTGCGAGGGGAAAATAAATAGAATTATCCTTGCAGAATTTGTGTTGGTTGGCTATGATAAGGTTAATATCTCTTTATTCAAGATTAGGGCAAATCATATCAAGAATGAATAACTATCAATGTGTTCTATCCTAGGTTTTAGACGATCTAGACGCCCAAGGCATTAAAATCTATGAATTTCCAGATTGCGATTCTGACGAAGATGATGAGTTCAAACAACAAGACAATGAATTGAAGGTTTGTATTGAACTAAAATCTCACTAATTTACTCAATGATTGATAACATTCTTGAACATATTTCATCACGGATATTGTTTGGTCACTCGAATCAGTTGTTTATATTTACTAAGGTGAACTCTTATATCTTGGATTACAGGCAAGCATTCCATTCGCCGTAATCGGTAGTAATACAATTGTTGAAGCAAATGGTAAGAGAGTTCGAGGTCGGTTGTATCCATGGGGCATCGTGGAAGGTTAGTCTTTTATTTTTTTAAGTACTTTATCAGTGACAGTTTGAGACAAGTACGGCCAATGCACTTGTATGGCATCGACCTGCTTGATATTGTACATTACACACACACATAGAGGTTACGTCTAGAAGTTGAACACCATTGAAGCGTTTGGGAATGGAGAAGAACAAAAGACTGTGTCGTAGAATAGAACAATTTCGTGAAGTTATTGACAACCACATTTACACAGTCTGACAGATCACGCTGCATTCACAACAGAAAATATAACACCAGACTTTCTCCCATAGTATAAATAGTTTATACAATTCTATTTCTACAAACAGTATATTTTGATGTAAATACCTTATACAGTAATGGCATAAGTTATCTGTTGATGTCACATGTAATCGAATCTTCTTGTTTTGACAGTTGAAAATCCCAAGCACTGCGACTTTGTGAAATTGAGAAATATGTTAATCAGGTATGTCGTCACGAACACTGAATGTGTTTTAATAAGTGTTCGCCCAATCTCCATTATTGTACATTTGATACTTTGATAGAATTGTCAGAAAACTGATATTTATGCTCTGTCATTGAAAATTGCATGAATGACACCGTAAAGAGTTTCTCAAAGTATTGCAGATGAGGTGAGTGTATCACCCGCCCTAGGATAGTTAGCGCCTCCAACGGAACACTTCAATTGTTGCTCAAACTTTCCTCAAGCAAACTTTCAATCTTTGTCTCAAGAATATAAATCGGAAGTCTCGGTGCAAATTTTAGAATTAAAGAAACAAATAACCAAATATTTACCGACTATATTTGAAATCAAAATGGCCGTCATCTCTGTGTTAATTCTATTGGGGAAAAAATCCCGATTTTCACAAAATTAAGCCGATGAAAATTCTATTCACTCAATAACCTTCAAAGTCGTGTCAATGTTGTAAACTTTGAGAGTCCAAATATCTGTCCCGAGTGTCGTTTGAAGAAAAACAAAAAAGATGCATATCGAATACTGCAAACCATGGTCATAGTTTTAAAGAAATGAAGACCTTCAAGGTGTCCATATAACTTGTCGGTCACGTCTACTCTAGTTTCCGGGATGTTCATGAACTGCTACAGAAATAATACAGAGTAACAACACTCGTACTTCATTAACTGCAAGTCACGTGGTGATCATGTCTTAAAAATATTGCTGTATTTCACTGTGTTGAATTACTAGAGTCATTTTGGTATCACTGTTGTAGTAAAAAGATGTGACCCTTTCAGCCGGCAATGCCATCGTCTACTTTTGGCGTCAATGACATCGGATATAAAAAACGATTTTGTGTGATTCACCATATCATTGAGTGCCATAATAATAGAAGGTCGTAAACGCCCCTTCCTTCTGATTTTTATAGTCAAATAAGATAAGGTACGTAAGCTCCCTTTCCTGTGACCTGAAGAACATTCGTATTGGCAGGTATCGTTATTCATCTATCAGCGGAAACGTACTTAGCGATGTGGAATGGTGATTTGAATAGGAAACGTAACCCGCAGTCTAAAGCATTGATTCTGGTGTTTGCCTCTTCAAATTTCTGTACACAGAACCCACATGCATGACTTGAAGGAAGTGACGTGTGATGTACATTATGAAAACTATCGTCTGAAACGAATTGAAAGTTCTGGACACCCATTCAACCCCGTCAGTGCAAAGGAACGCAAGTAAGATAATGGTTTTGAATTTTCACCATAATTTAGTAAAACTCTTTCTTCTATGTTGAAGGGGCGGAGCCGCCATCTTTTGATGTAATTTTGATGATGATTTCTGTCGACGTAGAATTTACGTTTTTTTTTTCAGCTGTGACCTACAACCCAACCTGTTTTACCGGCCACCAGTATTGTGTACTCACCTCTTCCTAGAGGCACTTTTAGACTGTCACATGACAGTTTATTTGTTAGAGACCTATATGGCAGCCATATATCGTGATTTGTCAATTTCCATCTGTAAATACTTAACTTTTTAAGAAATACCTCTGCATATAATTTACAATTATTATAATGGTCATATTTCTGACGTAATGACACAATAACGATGCTAAAAGCAAAAATAAGTGTAGTCCGGTTTAATGTGTTTCAGTACGCATGAATGTCTGTGTACCGCAAACATATGTTTGCCGACATAACACTAATGAGCACACATGTAGTTTGCCAACTTACGCTGCGTGTAAATCAAGTTGACACGTGACACTACAGTTGACCTTGCCAATTTTATTTGCGATATATTTATTAACTTATTATTTTGCCCGTTCTGTTTTTTTATGCAGTTACTTTTATTTTTTATATTTTAATATGCAGGCAAAAGTATTCATCGAAATTCGAAAGGTAAAATTAATTTTAAAAAAAGCATGCAGTCACTCGGATTATAAAAGTTCTTATCTCACTAACCTTGCATATTAATACGAATGCGGTGGTATTATTTCATTTTTTTTCTGGGATTGCTGGGTAGGTACATAAGTTGGTACTCTAAGCTATTTGTTTACTATCCACTCTTTCTACATAGTGTAACCGCCGCCTTTTCACCAATGATTCACTGTTAAGGCCAATATATAACTAACAAAATGTGTGCAATTACAATCATCCGACTTAACTCTGTCGACATCAGAATCTTTAGGACATATTTTGTCAATTTATATGACATATAAGATGACATTAATCCTCATCTGTAAATAAACTGTTAGAATTGTCCACAAAACACTTGTCTTCCCTAGAAATCAGTCTCTGTGACTAAGATAGCTCACATGTACATATATCAATTTATACCTCCAGAGCAGAAGGTCAGGTAGAATGGAAAACGATTGTAATAACGTAATTTCCGGGATCTATAAGAGCTTCAAGAATTATAATTAGCGAATGGCTGCACAGACATTCCACACTTTGTGTATCTCGTATTTCAGTCATCGTTTATTAAAAGATGAAAGTCTGTTTACTTTTCCACAAAATGTCAATTTCCAGACTCTATAGTGATTGTTCCCCTATCAACACATTATTTTGTAAATCATAATCATGCAAACCCAGGTACGGAAATTTGCCCATCTGAGGCGGTTGTAGTAAGAAGTGAACCTTTTTTCGTTTCCAGTATTCATTTTTTTGTTTTCTATTTCTAACTCTTATTTCAAATGGTTCCCCCAGAAAAAAAATCATGTATTAAGCCTTCTCAGTCATTTGAATTTTAGATTGGTTAGTCTGTATTACGTAATATCAGTGAGTCTACCTTGCTTTTCGAAGGTTCCTGTTAATTATCTCTACGTTGTCTTCAAATTTACATGGACTGCATTGATCGGACTGGCAACTGCACTTTTGTGTAATCTTTATGAAGTCTCGGTCATTTGTGAGCTGTAGACCATCGACATTTGCAACAAAAAAGAATTTGTTTCCATCGAATTCCTGTGCATGTCCTAGACACTGATCATGGACCTAACCCTGCATCTGTAACCTTTAATATCCGGGCCCTTCCATCAAATGAATCTCTGCAAATCTTGTTGGCGGTGTTATCTTGCTCTCACAATTATATGCTTTAAGATCAAAGGCCAAGGAAGGAATCATTTAAAGTAATGTGCAACTGTCCGTTGCCTGACATTGTCACTGGTTTCTCCCTTCGATGATCACAAAACACTTTTATCACATGGCGTGTGTCATTCGGCCAAGGGTCAATGCCTGATCTTTTCAAACTCATGTTACCGGCCACTGAAGTCATAAACTGCAGTGAAAACTTTAAGAAATCTGTTTTTCTCATTTAACAATTGTTGGCTGTGACACAGGACGATGCTTTACACGAAAGTCGACCATATGAGCTGCCAGAAGGTACCACTCAAATTTTAAAACATTTAGGAAAATATACATACCACAAAAGTCAAACTTCTGTCAGCAATTTAATGAAATGTTTTACGCACAGAACAGCTTTCTATGGTAACAATGGATCTTTTACTGCTTCTTTTTCCCTAGTAATCTTTTCGTGTACTTTTTACCCATACTTTCTAGATTCAAGATGTCGGCGAAAATAAATTTAAAACAGTTTAAGGTTGCATGAGCGGTAAAGCTGAATGTAATTAACCTCTTCTGTTGGTTTCCAGTATTCTCATTCCAATCCTATAGAAATAGAAAATTAGGTCATCTTCTTTAATGCCCTCATGCTTGAATATCTACGATTTACCACCAAACCAGTCTCAAAGGGAGCAAAATGCAGCGCCCTCAGCGGCATCACGGTTCCTATAGATCATGCACATTATAGGCTTGTGTTGGTGATAGCACGGTAGAGAACAGGCTTCGATAGTAGATCCTGTCATACTGCTGACTGTATGGTGAAGTTGAGGAACTCTGTTTATTCATGTAAAATAAACGACGACGACAACGCGTGATAGAAATGACATCAGTGATAGCAAATGCTGATACCCCTGTAATTGTTTCTTTTATCAATCCTTTGTTAACCTCATCCATCGACGTTGGCTGAAAAGCTATATCGCCAATAAAATGAAAAGGTATCCATTCACTTAGCTGCATTTGATGAATTGCTACATTGCGTATTATAAAGGATTTATTTCTAAGTATTACATGTCTGTCAATTTACAAACTCAAGTTGACATGCAAACAACATTGACGCGACAGATTGTTATCGAATGACACACAGTGTGCTAGTCATGATGTTTATCATCGTTACATGTTTTCAGAATACACATTTAATTACTAATGTTGTTTTTCATGCAGTGTTATTTTATACTAATTCTATTTTGTTTTCATTTTATATCATCTCTTCGCTATAATTTCTGTGTTTTTTTGAAGAACAAGGTAACCCTATCCTAGACTTTTGAGAAATTTGAATTATCAAACAATGTTTCCCCACGGGTTTATGAACCAGCATCCCAAATTGCATCGAAATTAATAATGATCGACACAGACACTGTATGGCCCTTGCAACGTCTGGGAGGATATCGGTCATAACTTTTTGCTGTTTTTAACTGCGAGCTGTTAATTTTATTCTTCCCTATGAGAAGTCGAGGAAAAAGCCCAACAGTCTCCCTCGACCTCGTCGCTCATCAGTTCCTCGTCCATCGAAAAAATGACACACTATCTGTACTTAATATGCAAATAGAACATATTTGGGCGGGGTCGGACGGTTTAAGAATAATTTTTGTATTGCCGGATAATTACCTTAACAATCTGAATGTCACACTGTAAAATAAACATCCAATGCTATAGATCACATTATAGAAACGTTTAAATCAATTCCTGAGCATTACATGCACATTCTAAATTGTATAGTAATCTTGATTTTGCAGCAAGCTGAAGAGAGATTCTGCCGTTAATATGGAGACCGATCGTCTGCTGCAAGAGAAAGACGAAGAAATCAGACGAATGCAGGACATGCTACAAAAAATGCAAGACCAGATGAAAGCCCAGCAGGCTGCCAATAACAATAACAACAGAAAACAAAATGGACGAGTCGGAGTCGCGTCACGTGATCTTTAATCATTTATTGACGGAACTTTAGGAATTTAATAACCAGAGTATCGATAAAATATGACAAAAATGACTGAGCTATGGTATTTATTGTTGTTAATCTGCTCATTCAGTTTTGTTTTCGCTGTTCCGGAAAAAAGGATACATGGAATTCCGATATGTTGTTACTGGGCAACAAAAGACACATGGAATTGTTATGTGTTGTTACCGGGCGACAATATTGTGAAGTCCATTTAACATTGGCGTCGTATCATAACCAAAAATATCACTTGTGCAAAGTGACGTCATACTGCCAGATAAAACCCAGGGATAGCCAGTATAACATTCTTTGGTAAGTTTTTCTGACGGTGTTAATGTTCATTTGTTGATCTTGTAAATCTCTTAGGGTTATCGATATTGGCCTTGTCAGTTTATTGCATGTAAGGAGCAAAAGAACTGTTAAGTTTGGATGTTCAACCGGAACTAAGAGAAGGCCATATTAGATGGGTATATTTAGCATGCACTCAGTCAAGTAAGTCACATAAAATTTCTCTGATTTATATTCTATGAATTCTTTGAAGTTTGTTTTCAGTTTCATATTTCACTTGTTTTTGAAGAGACGGATATACTTTGGTCTATGCATTTTATTTTTGATATCACGTTTTCTTTGGATACAAACCTTTTTGTAAGATTTTCAAGTGGGGGTAAACATTCTCAGAATTTAAACTGACGAACTCCTTAATTCGTTTCGCAAGGTTTGATACTGTTCAAGATTGAGCGATATGAACTCATTCAATCGAGCGTCATTCCAGAAAGTCGGAAGTTTCTGAGTACTCCGGTGTCAAGATCTTAAATTTGCAGAATGACGTTTTCCTATAATTGTGATGTTTACAACTTAGCCGTCATATGAAGTTTGAAGCTTTTCGTTGTGTGTAGACAACTTTGTTACAGTGACTGTAACAAATTAGTTATCTTGCTATTGACTTGACATAGTGAAGTACTGAAACATGCTTCATTTTTATCCGGTTGAACCATTTTTCGATCAGTTTTGTAAAGTAAATATGCTCTTCGTGATTTGAGTCAAACTTTACATAGGAGATCAAGAAGTTTTATCGGTGTCTTATCTCATCGACATTTGAATGAGGCAGAAAATGTTTCGCTATTCATACATTTAAGGTGTCTGCTAATGTGCTGTTCCTTGTAGAGAGTCACAAAATAGTAATCGTATTCATTGTTCCAGTGTGAATGTCAGAAACTTATAATAGCTCATTGATAAGTGTGATCCATCTTTACAAAAAAAATAAAAATTTACAAATGCATTTAAGAAAAAGTCTTTATGTAATTGTTGACATCTCACACTTGACCCACTGATCCTTTACTATGGTGCAATATTGGGAGAGCGCTTTGTAACGTGTTTGGCATTTCCTTGTATTTTCTATAGGACCTCAGTTCTTTTCAGAATGTAGCAAAATCATGTACTTGTGTTTCTTTAACATCATAATTTTCACTTCGATGTGTGTTCTTATCTTACTGCCTTCCATTTGTATCATTTTAGAAATACTCCTAACTCGTTTGACGGAATCAGTATTTCTTAAATGAAATTAAGCATAAAGGTTTGATAAACAGTCAAGTTCATGATTTGTTTACTGCCCTGAATCAGCCATGTAGATGCGATAGATATAGGGGACATGTATGGATAACATGGATGGGGGTAAGGTGCGATAGATGTAGTAAGAGGGACCACACAGTGTGTACATTATACTCGACTGTTACATATCACGGTCATCATCGAAAATTATATTCCATGGCGTATACGTATATGTTAATGACATAATAATACGTGTTAGTAACCAACTCTAAACTTAAAGAAAGAAGATGTTTATTTCTGTGTGGGTATTAATAATGATATTCGTGTTTTTTCGTCTACGTGGGACATCATCGATATTAATTTAAGGATCAATTATTTCTATAGTATTTAAATATGCTCAATAAAATACCTTAACGCACTAAATTTGCTCTTTCCCAAGTTTTTTTTTGTAGTTCATCAATCTACAGTTAAACATTCCAAGTATATTTTTCGAAAGATGTTTCTCATTCAATGTTCATGGAAACGTCATTACACATGTTGTTTACCATTGCTATCCAGCAATATGCCGTTCCTCCTCATTATTCATCTTTCGATATGCTAATTCCAATGAAAGTTTTGACTGTTTACTACTATGCATCGAGTCGACAGTGGAAAACGTGATGCAGTAGTGAATAAATGACAATACGTGAGAGGGCGCTCTTCACTTGAAATTGACCAGGATGAAGTAGACTTGTGTAGGTATTTTCAACATCAAAACCGAATTTTCTGAGTTGAGTTCTGTGGACAGTAGAGCCATGGCATAAAAAACGAAAGAAATGCCTTCTCATTTGAACAATGGTACGTTAAACAGTAAGATAAAGAAACTGAAAGATGTCTGGTACATGATAACAGAAATGACGAATTCAAACCGTTGGAAAATTAGACAAAATACAAGCTAACAGGAGGAAATTAAGACACAAAATGCATCGCCGCTAAATTCTGTGCCAGGCTCGTGGAAACAAACCTTACAAAAACACAAAATTAAGAAAATTATTGATGTTTCCGACTTAAAAACTATGGTCTAATAAAGAATAATGTCAAAACCAGATAGTGTACTCTGACTTTGCTTCCAAGAAATAACCTGAAATCAAAGGCCAAACTGACCAAAAGTGGACTGAAAATCTTACTCTAACCAGCAAAATGCAAAATTTCTTTAATTTGTCATTTTAATTTAATAAGAACTTCAAGGAAAATAGTGAGAATAATTTAAATTGGAAAACATTTCACAGAGGTGTAGTCACAGAAAGCATAGCCAATCTGGTGATGTCTGCAATCAAATTATCAGTTCGTGAATAAATTTAACTTTAAGAACAAAAACAAAAACAACAACAAAAGCGTAAATATACTGATGTCGTTCTTTTGCTATTGACTTCTCAATAAAACGAAACATGCTGGCAATTTAGCTTGAAATACACTGAAAAACTGACGAAGGCATTGGTGTAAAACATTTTATTCTCTTTACCATTAAAAATCAAAATCTTTCCACATCCAAAATAGGTGAAAATATAAAATGTGAGATATATATAATATATACATAACAAAATATTTACACATCATAATCTAGGATCACTCAAGTCAGATTTACATATTCTTTAAAGGTGATTTCATGAAATTATTAAATGGTGCCTCGCCATCTCCAAATGAAAGAAGTTGAATAATGTGATAATCAGACAATACTTTGTAAAGCATATGCAAATTTTTGGGTCATCACACAGAAAACGTGTACAACTTATAAAGTAGATCCAACTCGCACTGTTAAGTCAGTGACACGCCGTGCAAATCAAACATAAACAACCTTTGATTACTACATATATAAAACAGTTTAGACACACCCTATAACAAAGTGCATGTAAGCAGAGAAGCACTTTATGGTGTCTGTCTTGACCGGAACAACTGATCTTCTTCAGGGGGTGGACAGGAAGGGTAAATGGAGACAGCGATTTGAAGACTGCATCTGAGGATTGGAAGGAGCGACTGAAAAGCTGGGTCAGACAGACATCTATGACGGCTAGAACGGAGGTAGGTCAAGTTCACTAGATTTCATAACTATTGACAACAAGTGCAACTAATACTATGACATGTTAGCACCAGGGCATTAATGACATGGCATGCAAATTTTGTGTCAGAAACGTGGTGTTAGAAATATGCCTCGGGACTCACTTGGAAAATACACATTTAGGGCACACGATAAATAAACTTTCAAAACTTGGAACACATGCTATGTTTGATATTGGATGCTCACTCGGGGATACTCTAAAATTTGAAAAAGTGATTGTTTTTGATAAAAATATGTGGGCTGTTTGTCCTAAAACATGGCAACCTTAGGTTGATATCTAACAACTAAATCACCTGGTATAACGTGCCACCTGTCGGTCGACAATTCCAAGATGGACGGATGGCAGTGGCGCGCCACTGACGTTTGACCTCGAACACTTTTGGACGGGCTCATTACAGGTTCCGTTTTCAGCCCCTAAGTTTTATGCGTGGCGGACGGAAAGTCGTGGTGTAAATTAATTTGTTATGCACGGATCACATAGACTACAAATATCGCATTGATTCAGAGTCACGTGATGTCATGTGATGACGTGTAAATGCTAATGAGATGGTATAAACTTACAGCAAGAGGAAGAAGTCACAAATACGAGTTCAAAATTGATGCAAGTCGCTTGACATTACAACACACACTGGAATATTTAACGTTTTCAAAAGAGAGTCACAGATCTACACTAAATAGTGAGAAGTAGTGTTATGATTTTAAGAATATTTTGTTGATTCCGACTAAAATAAATGGAAACGCGCTTCGAAATAATGTGAAAAGACTACGTTAAATACTTTTGTATTGGTAGAATCAACGTTTAATGATTTAAATCGGTTTTCTTTGGGTTGCTTTAGAATTCGCAATTGTACTTTCACTTTTGACAAAATTTCTGATAGTCATTGGAAATGTTGATAAACTGAGGGAACATTAAATGTTAATACAAGTATTAATACAAGCTCTATATGATAGGAGTACACCAATACACACCGTTTGTAGTGTCACGTGCAACCTGTTATCAACAATTTTGATAGAGTGAAATTGAGGCAAAGATAATTATTGTAATGTTCTCTCTACGCTATATTTCATGGCCATACAGAAATTTTAACGACTTATCCCAGCTGATAGACGGCTGGCGTATTACTAACATAGCAAAACCAAATCACTTTTGTACGGAAAACGAATAACACAAACGCAAATGGACGACATACAAAAATAAACAATATTTTTACTTTTATAGATCCTTCTTGTTTGCAATCTTTGAAAAGCACCGCTGATGGTGTACTTTACGGTCTTTCAAGTTTCATAATTTTGAATGGCTATATTATACCTTCCTGTACGATGTGTTTCTATGGTGATGATTTTAGAATCAAGCTGATAATTTTCAATCAACAGATAGCCCAAACCATAGACCCTAGCGTCTACCAATCAGCATATGTGAATAAAGACCAATAAATGTTCATTGAGTCCATCATAACGTTTAAGGTTGAAGTGGCTTGGAAGCTAAATAGGGCTTCTTACGTAGTCCTTTGAGATACCTGCGAAATCATTGTTCTTGCTGTGACGTAGCGACTAGACAGAGTAAGCTCAGCATACTACACAAGATCCAATCAGATTTCTGCATTCACAATTGGTATGTCGGTTGACAACTCATATTAGACACATGGGCGTTTTAATACTGACCGAGCCTCGTTTTTACCAAAGTTGAGTTGTAAGACTCGCCCATAACCACAACGTGCACGATGCTCCACCTTAACATTTTCGAATTGAAATCGTGCAGTTGGAACGATCAAATGTCTTCACGCAACTCAGACCGCAGAGATACAATCCGTTCACGTTTTGTACAATCTAAACCTCAAAAATATTCAGTGTCAGTGGAATCACTATCATAGACACCGAATTCTTCAAAGTTCGCTCGTTCAAGAGTCGGTGTAACAGGTCTGATTGGCCCCGCGTCGTTTGAAGCCGTGGTTGATGATGTTGAAGTTGACCTGATTATAGTTGATCTTCCTGTTACTAAAGGTGCCGCCATTTTATTTATCGGTGGTTGTTTTCTTTCTGGTGATAAATTACTTGAAAATAAATTGCTATGATTGAAAAAATCCTCAAACCCAGAGTCCATACCGTAGCCATTAATATTGGGTGATTGGTATGGTTTGTCCTCCAAGAACACCTCTCCACTGTCCTGAGAATTGGATCGTGCCAATGTCCTATTTGCAGAGTTATTCGACGAGTCAATTTTGTTCTCTTGTGTTGAATGCTGTTCCGTACTTTCCTCAACTTTGTAATTATGCTTATCCTCCTTATCATCATAATAATGTTCAGCATCTTTTTGAATTTCTTTATTATAGGAATTTCTTGTGTTTCCTTCAACTTCAACAGTTTTGTTGATTGTAGCAATACTGCTGCTACTTGAGTTGGAAGTGGAACGAGCGCGTTTTTTGTCGGCAGCTCGATTTCTCAGTTTGCTGAGACTACTAAGACTGCTGCTGATACTCATTCTCGGTGTTGTCTGAGTCGATTTGTATCCGCCTTCCTGGAAAATTGGCACGGGAATTTTGGTTGGACTATCCGGGAAGGGATCTACTCTCTCAGGGAGATAAAATCGTGGTGCTAGTTTGTGATAAGACGGGACAGGAGAACATGGTCTGAGGGCAGAATGTCTAATACTTCTGTTCAGGCCTTCATTGAATGTTACACGAGCCCTTCTTTGATCGGATGAATTTGAACTGTCGTCCGCTTCATCGTCGGAATCGTATGCATCCAGTTGTGTTTGTTTGGATCCTCCCATAAATCGCGTCATCGCATCATGAAGTTTTTGTTTGCTTCTTTCACGATTGTAAGACTGTGATGTATCTGCCCGATAATCTCGCGATTTTGATTTTACTTTGTCGAAGTTGCGAGGTTCGGGAGTCTTCGAGCGGTATCTGATTTGACTTTTGTCATCCCTTTCGTGAATATCAGCCATTTCTCTACGCCTCGCTCTTTCTGGTGACACTGACCGACATCGGCGACGCATGATTTCTCTGTCCTCTTGTTCCCGTGTTCTCCGACTGGAATTTCTTGATTGTGGTCTTTCTACTGGAATGTCTCTTTCTCGAGTTCTCCTTGTCGCAGTAGACTTATTCTGGTCAGAATGTCCTGTTTTAACCACTTGGTGGCCTCCACCATCCGTTCTGGAAATAACTAACACAACGTCATCTCCCTGTTTCTTTGTAGCTCTTGAGCTTGGCGATTCCCGTGTTATTGTACCAGCTCTTGGCACTGGACTTGATCGCCCAGTTGATCTCGATCTCGAAGGAGCTGGACTATTCGCTCTCGGTCTCTCTACGAGACTTGGGCTTGCCCTGCCTGATCGGGTCACCGTCGGCGCCGGGCTAGCAGCTCTCGCCCTCATTCTTTCTTTCCTTTCTTTCTCTCTGTCGATAAAGCTGCTTCCAGTACGGGTTGGTGTAGAAGAACGGGTGGGTGTAGATGGTCGATCTCTGTTTGGAGGTACAGAACGTGACCTGGTTGGCACTGGGCTCGATCGCCCCGTCCTCACTGTCCGTTCTTCTCTGTCGAATGGTCTTGGACTTGACCGACCAGTTGATCTAGGCTGTGGTTGATCAGGTTCTCTGCTGACCTCGTACAAACCTGTTCTCAAAGAACGATTTGTTGGCGATGGACTTGCCCGTCCACTTCTAATGTACTCGGCAATTGGTGAAGGACTTGACCTTCCCGATCTCATCGAAGGAGGTGTGTCCGGGAGAGATCTTCCTTCTCCCTTTTTAGGCCAGGATGACATCCTGTTGTTTCCCGAAATATCGTAAGATGGATGATCGAATTTTGTGCTGTTATTCCAATCATTGACGGGTGGATGGCAATAGTGTCCCGCGCTTTTCCGTGATGATGACGTATCACTGTCTGAACTATCATGACAGGGTTTTGGTCCAGGTGACTTGGCTCTACCTCGTTGATAAGGCTCTGTGTATGTACCAGACGATGATCTTATGTCATCGTGGGTCATATACTTTGGTCCAGGTGACCCTGGGCGTCCACGTCTTGGAGATTCGTAGATATCACCAGGGAAATAATCATCCTCACCGCCATTATCATCATCATCGTCATCGTCATCGTCATCATCATTAACATATTTACGAGGTCCTGGCGAGATTGGTCGGCCCCGCCTCGGGAGATCCGAAATTTGATTTTTGTAATTGTCATCATCGATCGCATATTTATTTGGTCCTGGCGAAATTGGCCGTCCTCGCCGCGGACTATCAGTGACACGATTATGATTAGAAAAGTTACTATCGTCATGATTAATATATTTGTTAGGCACCGGTGAAGCGGCTCTTCCACGCCTTGGACTGTCCAACGTGTAAGTTGATGTGGTTCTCGGGGATGCAGGACGTTGGCCTCTTGTCCTGGTCCGAGACATAGCAGAACTATCGGCGCGATCGGCATTTCCATTCATTGAAGCGTATCTCGACGATCTCCCAGAAGATTCTGGCGATTGCTTTAAAGATCCGCTTGATCTTCTTGAATTTTCTATAGAATGTCGAAGTAGGGGTCCTTCAATACTACTTCTTAACATATCATCTCTTGGAGACAATTTACCAGTACTTCCCGACCTTCTGATTGGTGCAGTGGCTGATAACGATGGTGAGGGCGCTCTGGGTTTGTAATCTTCTCTGGAAGACCGTGGTGTGTTTGTATCACCATTTTGCAAGTTGACATTTCCAGTGCTGTGGAAGCGATGATGAAGTTTGTTGTTACTCTTGCTATTTTCCTGAGACATTCTGAAACGAAACAAATCATTACATTACTAGTATTATGATCTTCTCATCCTTTACATCTTATCAAATGTGGTCGCTCGTTTTACATTTTCTTGAAGACAACAGAAATACTTTTAACTTACATGCAAATGTATGTTTAGACGACATGAGATTTTTGTTATAAAATTGCATATCATATGAAACACTAAGCTAATCTTCCAAGTTGAAACGCTTCAACCATTTTCCAAATGGCCTGAATGCGCAGTGCAAACTTTGTCTTGGCCGTATGAAAATAGTCAGTTGTTTTGAAAAAGCAGCTGGTTGGGTATCTCTCATTGTGACGACAGAATGAAACTTCAGTATCGACAGATATTGAGTTTACATATCAGCTGGGAACCAACAAAGCGACTTTAGAAGGTGGCTTGACAACACTAGTATTCATTGTATTTTGTCCCTAGTGATCTGAAATACATCATGTGCCTTTAAATTACACATGTCAGTATAGCTTTCTTTTTTCGAATTGCATTCGGTGATACGGATCTGGTGCAGTAGTGTATGATATGGTGACTAAATTAAAAAAGACTTCGAAAAGAAATCTCTTGGGATCCAATTGAAAACATTGATAAATATGTTTATCTCCTTCAGCAGAAGACATTATTGTCGACAAAAATCAAAGTTTTTGATCGTTTCTCACTTTAGAAATTCATGGTCCTTTACTGTCCAAGCGTTCAGGCCAAATGACTGCTGTCTCATTGGAAAAGATGTTTGGAATCCTCTCCCCTAAATGACTTTTCGGATACGCACCTTGTTTTTGAGTTGTTAGCTGCAATACTGGGTGAACTTGATCTTCGTATCACGTTATCTTGAAGTCTTGCCGCCTTGTGAACTATAATAATAAACAGAGAGAAATGCTATTGTCTTTCCATCTTGGTTATTGTCATCAAAATTCATCTACAATAGCTTTCTTGGTCTGTCTGTGTTTGTAAGACAGTTAAAATGATTGCTAATGGTTGCTGAGGCTGACATGTCTTCTTGAATCCCCAGAAGTACGATTCTTTGGCTAATTTAATATGTTAATCGGTCAGCGGGTCATGAAAGTCTATGCGAGCCACAATGAAAGATGAGAGCACGTTGCAATTGACGACAAGGCCATACAAAGAACCATTTATTACGTCTTTTGAGAAGGGATACTGGTGTTCACTGCGTTGCTATGACACCAAGAACAAGTATCAAAGATCATGTTGGAATTTAAAGTAACAATTGAGCTAGCACAAAGGCCATAAAGTATCGACAGGAAACTTTGTCAGGACTTTCAACTGATTTCAGTTCTGTCAGTGACTTTACAAGCGACCTATAGACCAGACTGCTCGTCTTTCGTCTGATTTCTGACTTCGACTTGAATAACACAAAGACAATGCTTATTCCGTCACTAACACTGAAAAGACTATTTCAGGCTGAAGTTAAGGGGAGGGGAGAAGTCTCTTCCTTCGTTACTTTCTCAACAAAAATACATTTCTGTTTGGTAAAAGTCCCTTTCAAAGATGTTAAATGTGTTGAGTGAACAAGCACAGAATTGAATGTTCTACTTGATTGAGGAAGTTTAATTGGAAGAGAATGGTGTCACTGAACACTGTACTGAAGAATCAACGACACTGATAGAATCAGCATTGTCGTGAAAGTCTAGTGAACACAATACACTGAATTTCCGTGTAGTGACAAGAACAATGACGGTATTTTATCGAAAACAGAGAGTGCTGTAAAAGATACAAGGTTTGTTTTAAGGAAAATTTATGAGTCTCGTAATTTTGATTAAATTGTTTCATAGGGAGGGATTTAAATGAGTATTGGCGATCCTTAACACTGTAAATCACTCGGTGTGCGTAGATACTCTGTGACAAGCTAGGCCAACAACCTATTTCTCCATGGCTGTCGACCCTCCCTAGGGGATAACCAAAGGAAGAGTTAACGAAGCGAAGCAAGCTATTCTGTAAAGGGAGCTGAATATATTGTTCATTGAACAATGACTGTGTTTGAAGCATAAAATCCACATATTGATATACACTTTCATCCACAGCGTATGTATGTCAGTATTTCACAGTCACAGAATTTTACAAAGGAATAACATGTACGTATCTACATCGGAATGTCTACAGGGACTGTTTTCGAAGTGTGCCAATCACTTGAACATTGCACCGTTATCGTACAATAAAAGAACCATAGAGCTACACAAACCACTGTAACCGATGCTGACTGTCAATACTAGTTTTAACAATCAGTTGAATAAATAAATTAATACACAGGGGGCCATGATTTAGGCCATGAACTGAGAAGATATGTTTATCGCAAATTGCACGCAGAATAAAGTTTACAAGTCGTCACAAAAAGTATGATGCTGAGCGTTTTGGTCATTGTACCTGTTTTATCAGAGTCATTACTACAGTGTCAGTAAGGTTTGCCTCCTCATGTTACAATATCTGTTATTTCTACTCTCTTGTGTCAAAGTTCCTATTAAATATTACAATTTCACATAGTGACATAGTTTAAGAATATAGAATAGCTTGAGTATATCTATCAGCGTTTTTCCATTACCTTAGCATGAGCGATTATATCTCATGCTTTATGTCTACATATTGCTTGTGAACAGTACAAGTGTACATGTGAATATACAGCTTGACAGTGCCGAAGTAATTGTAATTTGGATTTTCAGTTGTAATGAGCTGCCATATTGATCAAATAAATGTGTTTTAGTCTGTACAGTCGCTAACTTGAATGCAGTCCAAAATTTATACACATCGGAGCTTTGTATGTTTTTAGGTTTCCAGTTTTACCTAGAGTGAATACGGTATAACATTAGGGAGATGTGTAACATTAAATTTACATAATTTCAATTATTAGAAAGGTCTTGTCTAGACTGTCACTGAACTCAACCTTTCGCTTTCTGGACTTAAAGTGGACAGAGCTGTAACCTGGAATAATTTTTGAATCACTGCGTTCCGAAACTCAACTTATGATTTCTTGTTCTACTCCCTAAATGTTATTGACATGCTAAGTAGCCGTGTAACAATAGACTTATAGACGTGTAAATTTCTATTGCTATTGCTGGCAAAGTAAATATGTTTTTCTAAAAATACATGACACCACTTCTTAGCAGTGCACCTCGCTGTCAATATGTCGGTATGTCTGACCTATATTGGCACAAGGAAAACGTGTCTAATCTTGGTATTGCAACCTACGTTTTTACAAAACCTGCTACCTAACACGTTTTATGCATAGAAGTCCCGCTAAGGCAATTGTCCGCGATTTGGCCGAGATCTTATGTCTTTACTGTAACTAAAATATAAACACTCCGAATTTACCAAAGCCGTTTCAAGAAGCTATAATATTTAAGGAAACGCTAATGGTTTTTGTTTTATTAGTTCGTATATGTTTGTGTCACTTACTGTTTGCCTCAACGGCGACCAACAAAGTTGTTCGAGTAAAAGCTGTTCCAAATGATTTCGTGGCAGGTGGGGGATTTATTCATGTCATGCCGATGGGCATTTTAATCTCATTTAGCGGGCGGGGGAAATGCCATTCTCCTTGTCATAGGGCAACTTCAAAAAATCCAGTGGGAAAGCAAGTTTTACTTTGTTGTTTTTCGGGGGGATTATCGTTCTCTAAATACCACTTCATAAAAAGTCCCCTCGAAAGGCAAAAAACATTAGTTGCATTGAAATTCGTCGAGATATCACCGATATAAATTCGACGAGATATCGTTGATATAAATTCGTCGATATATCACCGATATAAATTCGTCGATATATCATCGATATAAATTCATCGATATATCACATGCTTTGACAAACATGTACGCAACATATTCCGAGAAACTTTATTCAACAAAAGCTGTTACGGTACACTATTCTTATCAGTAACTTCGTCAGTCCTTCAACAATGAAGCAAATTATTTGTACTTAAGTTCCGTACAACAACAACAACAACAACAACAACAACAACAACAACAACAACAACAAAAACGACAAAAACGACAAAAACAACTATTACTGCCACTACTATTACTCGTATTGTTGTTGTCGAGGTTTGGTGTTTATGTTATTGTTATATGTTTTATTTGGAATGACGATTTTTGAAACAGGGTTTAAATTATGTGATGTGAACGTTAGTTTTGGTTTGTGTTACCATAATGTTATCTATGTATAAGGTACTAGTTACCATAATGTTGTCTATGTGTAAGGTACTAGTTACCATAATGTTGTCTATGTGTAAGGTACTAGTTACCTGAATGTTATCTATGTGTAAGGTACTAGTTACCATAATGTTGTCTATGTGTAAGGTACTAGTTACCATAATGTTGTCTATGTGTAAGGTACTAGTTACCATAATGTTGTCTATGTGTAAGGTACTAGTTACCATTAATGTTGTCTATGTGTAAGGTACTAGTTACCATTAATGTTGTCTATGTGTAAGGTACTAGTTACCATTAATGTTGTCTATGTGTAAGGTAGTAGTTACCATTAATGTTGTCTATGTGTAAGGTACTATAGTTACCATTAATGTTGTCTATGTGTAAGGTACTAGTTACCATAATGTTATCTATGTGTAAGGTACTAGTTACCATTAATGTTGTCTATGTGTAAGGTACTAGTTACCATAATGTTATCTATGTGTAAGGTACTAGTTACCATAATGTTATCTATGTGTAAGGTACTAGTTACCATTAATGTTGTCTATGTGTAAGGTACTAGTTACCATTAATGTTGTCTATGTGTAAGGTACTAGTTACCATTAATGTTGTCTATGTGAAGGTACTAGTTACCATTAATGTTGTCTATGTGTAAGGTAGTAGTTACCATTAATGTTGTCTATGTGTAAGGTACTATAGTTACCATTAATGTTGTCTATGTGTAAAGTACTAGTTACCATAATGTTATCTATGTGTAAGGTACTAGTTACCATTAATGTTGTCTATGTGTAAGGTACTAGTTACCATAATGTTATCTATGTGTAAGGTACTAGTTACCATAATGTTATCTATGTGTAAGGTACTAGTTACCATTAATGTTGTCTATGTGTAAGGTACTAGTTACCATTAATGTTGTCTATGTGTAAGGTACTAGTTACCATTAATGTTGTCTATGTGTAAGGTACTAGTTACCATTAATGTTGTCTATGTGTAAGGTACTAGTTACCATTAATGTTGCCTATGTGTAAGGTACTAATTACCATTAATGTTGTCTATGTGTAGGTACTAGTTACCATTGATGTTGTCTATGTGTAAGGTACTAGTTACCATTAATGTTGTCTATGTGTAAGGTACTAGTTACCATTATGTTGTCTATGTGTAAGGTACTAGTTACCATTAATGTTGTCTATGTGTAAGGTACTAGTTACCATTAATGTGTCTATGTGTAAGGTAGTAGTTACCATTAATGTTGTCTATGTGTAAGGTACTATAGTTACCATTAATGTTGTCTATGTGTAAGGTACTAGTTACCATAATGTTGTCTATGTGTAAGGTACTAGTTACCATAATGTTGTCTATGTGTAAGGTACTAGTTACCATAATGTTATCTATGTGTAAGGTACTAGTTACCATAATGTTGTCTATGTGTAAGGTACTAGTTACCATAATGTTGTCTATGTGTAAGGTACTAGTCAATCGTATACATTACCTAAGAGAAATGGCACGTATACCTACAATTATCATCAAGTGATATATATTGGGTCAGACAAGTTTAGGAGTCTCGGTATTTATGGTGTGGGTTTAACGTGTTACTTCTGACTGTATTGTCACCGAGCCCAGCTTTGTATGCTTTGACCTATTGCAGCGGTATAAAATCGTAAGTATTTGTTTTTTATTGTTGCATAGCAAAGTTGCTCCGACAAAAAAGTAACCTTGTTTGTTTTGTCATTTTAATGGTGGAAAAGGTTAAGATCCCAGTGCAAGAAGTCTGCCATTTGAGTCAGGACGTCGACAAAGGCAACTTTTAAACACTTATTATGAATAAAATGTGATACCTATATTGTATAAGCAAGGCAAAATCACAGGTTAAGTGATTATTTTGTCAAATTTGTGACATCGAAAACTGACGCCACATTTGACATTTTTGCATCGACTGGTCTGTTGGTACAGCAAATATCCGGTGAACTTTGACCCCTATGGATTTATGTGACACATGTAGAATCTGCTCCTGAACATAATATTAATGTTTTCCGTTCAATGCTATAGGTTTATGTTATATCATTAATATAGAAAATTATTCAATGTCAGAGATCCATAATCTTAGATTTGTTTTTTGTAAGTGGCCAGGGTACACGGTTGACAGATAGTTGTTTGCTCGATGTGCCTTCAAATTTTTTACAAGACAATTATGTCTAGCATGCACTTGCATCTAAATGAAACACACTCATAAAAGGCCGAAGATCTGAGGGACTCTGAAAGTGCAAAGAGCATCACAAGACATTTTGAATTTTAGGTCATTTCATCTCGGGTCAACAGAATACTGATCTTGCCGTCGGTGACATATTGTTGTATTGAACAATGGTCTTCGAAGCAACGAATAATGGAGTATGTTTGGATATTTGCCAAAAAAGTAACATATACTCGAAATTTCAGTAAATCTCGTCAGAATGGACGCCGTTAAGCGGTTTTGCATTGCTGATTAGTTTTTAAGATAGAAATACGTCACAAAATGCCGAATTGTCAGGTCTTTGTTGTACTAGATACGTTGTTTGAAATCGAGTTGTTGGCAACAGTTGTGTGTTGACATTACTCCATTTCTTTACAAACACCCCCGGCTTTCCAAGTTGTTGATCATCTCCACATTTTTGAATAAGCGGTTTGATATTTGCCCGAAGACGTTTAAGTTAAGTGACAAAAGTCTCGAGACGATCACAAAATCGTGGATCTAAATGTTGATACAAAGCACCACTGCTTCTATTACAAAGACTACAACCTGAAGCGCGGTGTGCACAGTGTTACATAATTGTGTTGGTTGTTGATTGAGGTAGCAATTGAACTCTGAAATAAGTAAAAATAGCTGGGACATCAAGGGAGCTCGGTGTACAAGATTTTTACGTTCCCCGCGTTATACAGACCGTACTTGGAGATTTTACAATGTCCGAGACACATAGGTTTTCTTTTACTCCAACCTATTGTAGTTTCTATGTGTTGCACTGCATTGTACCTTGTCAAGCGTTGAGATTTGAAAATGCCTACTTCAATGACAGTGGCGAATGGACAGGTTCATATATTACAGAACGCAACTGAGTGAGGTTAAGGTTTTGGCTTAAGGATTTGCGAGACTGTACACCGATGAATATCAATTTACAGTCTCGCAGTGAGGGCAGAACTGTGGCTTGTGAGATATCTTTCACATTAGAATAAGGTGAGCGATAGCACATTGAAATTTCCTTCTTTGAAGGACAAATGCCCTATTTACTGTGCCGCTCGTTGGAGAGTGGCCTGAATACTTGCTTAAATACTAACACAGTGTAACATTACCAAAACAGTCAGGTGGACTGCGATCACTTTCACAGAATGAACAGTACTAATACGCCGTTAGAGAAAAAATGCCATTTATAACACACTTGATAGTGGTTGTTGTTGGCATTACGGAGTTGGACAAAATTCACCTGTGACATTCTAGCAAGCGCTGGTCTTCGGTTGAATTACTTCTTTGTATTGCTTTCGACAAAAATAACACCGATTTGGTAGTACGGTTTTGGAAGTTCTAAAATGGATGTGGGTATACAATGAATATTTAAATATATATAAAGGCTGACCATTAACGTTAGCTTTGATCAAACAGTTTAAATTGGCCTGTCAAGGGAGTCTATTGTTGGACAGTCTACGGTACAAACTCAGAATAATTGAAGGATCAGGTATCAAATAGATCAAAAGTATGGAATCTGTGCAGTAACAGGAGATTTTGACAGGTTAAGGGTTGGAATCAACATGGCGTCGCCGAGTTTCAAACAAATCACTCTGTAAGTGGATAACGGTACATACCTGCACATCGACAAGGGTCATGTTTGTCCAGATAGTGTTCTAGCGTATCCCAGCCTCCTCCAACTCGAACCATCACGTGACTACGTAGAATCTAATATTAACAACAAACAGAAGAAGGAGGGTATTGAAAACCACGGCCACATGTTGGCGCTGCACCAGTCGTTACCACCTGTTGAGTCCAGACAAAAGTCGGCGAACTGACAGTTTCATTAGCCTCTGCTTTGTCTATGACAATTTCAGTTATAGAGACGCCTAGCAGCACATAGAATACATAGTCCATGCAAAAACCAACGGATTAAGTTACAAAAACAAAACTGTTTGTTTACCGTTGGGTATTGAGTTTTAAGACATACAACATGATCAAACTGTAAATTTGTTATTCAGTTCTTTACTGCCATAGGATGTACTGATCTGTAAAAGTCATTAAGTGTTTGACACATTAATTAATCATTAAGTTACGGTAATTGTTCATGATGACTTTGCAATGTACAACTTTAATTGGTCCGAGGAGCTATTTCGGGTGACGTTTTAGAGTACACTGTGGAAAATAACTCAAATGGGAATTTTATAATTAAAGCCAAGTAATAATTGCAAGTATACAAACACTTACAATAGTCATCACTAGGATAGTCTTCCTTGTAACAAGGATTCGAAAATGTTTGAGTCTGTAGCCTTAGGATTTGTGTTTATATAAAATTTTAACAATTGCCATTTATCTATCATTAGAAAGTATGAGTCGCACAGAGTATGGGCATAGTGATCGGCGACAGACTCCAATCACAGAAACTGAACTAATAATCAGTAATGTGAGTCATCTTCCTGGCTATGTGTCAGTGTTTTGCAATTTTGAATGTTTGATCGAGATGAAACTGAATGACTATTTATTTCATGGCACAGAAAACTGAGATGGTCGTATTCACCGTGATACATCGGTCCTTGGTTTGGAAAATGGTTGAATGGCCATATCACAGAATTCACACTGTGTTACTCACCCTGACAAAAATCAATGTACTAGAGTCACCAATTCTGTACTTTCCATCTGAAATTCGTACCATTGGAAACTGTACAGGACACGTACATCTGCTGACCAGATCGCGGACCTAAATGAGAACAAAATTAGACAATGTTGTTCTTACACGTAATTGTACAGCACATTAAATTCCAGATAGCTTGTAATATCCTCCGATTTGTTGAACTTATGCTTCTCTGAAGGTTTGCTATAAGTAGATGTGTTAAAAAGTAACACACCAAATTTAAACAAGTTTCCTTGAGACAGAAACAGATTTTATGCAAAGCTTTGCTCTCAACATACCACGAAGAACTGGAATTTTTATTTGCTTATTTATTGGTGGCCTCTGCATAACGTGTAGAAGAGTGGTACAAACACATATATATTTGATTTATGTCTGAGCAGTGGATATAGGAACATTTGCAACTTATTATGTGTCGCTTGGATACAAAGAAATCACATTGTATGGTAATGTCACCAATCTCATTAATTTTCCTTGTCATTAACACTTTTATTTCAATCTCATGATTATAATAAGTGGCGATTTATTTCAAAATAGTGACATATTGCACATGATTTGTATTTGCACATTTTGCATGATATAATAAAGTATTCCTAAAAGGGTTCCGACTAATGAGGTTTAGTGCTTCAATCTAGCATTTTTTGTAAAATGATCAGTGGTTCCAATTATTGATAGTCAACAGGATGTTCACAAGTTCGATGACACAAGGTCTCACAAGAAGTAAATGTTGATATAAGATGTTAATGCTGTCACGTATTTGAATATAAAGATGGTACACGATGGTTACTTTGTTATCCGTGACTGAGACAGACGGTGACAGAATCATTGAATTCACACGTACTTGAATGCTACCAGTTGCAATATGTCACAAAAATGACGCGAAAGGTAGATCTGTGACTTGAATTTAATAAAGCAATATCAAGATCTAGATATCATTTCACAGTGTAGTTTTCTAATTGTTTGACACAATAGCATTGACAACTTCCAGCAAACGAACTTGCACGCAATGGCCATCATGCCGACAGTGCCATCTACGGCGAACTTGGAGTTGTAAGATGCAAGGTAATGGCACCTTAAAGTTTTCAAGTTCATGACTCGTGATTTTATGTTCTCCAACTTTGACGTATGTGAGCAATATAATGCCAAGTCGCCGTGTACTTATACGCTTTAAAATGTTACAATGTCAGAGAGAGGTCAATGCCATTATTGGAACGAACACTTTCAGCCATATTACGTAACGGTTCATAAGACTGATACACGATATGCAAAATCACTACATTTTAATTGACAATTAAAAACATCTCTGGTATGATACTTTGTTGTCAAGGCGACAAAACGTTCCAGTGAGATTTGCCCCCTATAATATAGCAACGTTTGCAATTTCATTTTAATGGAAATTTTAAATACCTGACATACATTTAAAGCAGAAAGATTACGAGGAATTACTTCGTAACTCGAAATATACAGAAACTAGCTGACCAGGGATCTTACAAAAGAATGTTAGTGTTTTCTGTATAAAGTTGAGAGAATATTAAGAGTACACCAAAGACATGAAACAACGGCAAGTAGCGTATATTTGTCTTTGAGATGTCAAGGCGAACCTGAAGTCTTCAATCAATATTTTGAGATGTTAATGATCGTCAATTTTAACCTCCAGTATTGAAATTATGTTAATTGGAGTTTGCAGTATCAAAAAAAGCAGACATTTTACTGCTAGTATGGTCATATTTATTGGTTGCTCGACTTGCCCGAATTATACCGTGACCCGAATATACAGACGGTACACACCCTTGGCTAGCACCTTAAAAAAGCATTCAGTCTTCCATAACAAATGCCTGAAACTATTGCGGCATGTATCTAAAAACCAGACGCCATAGTTTATTGAATTCAATCAACCGAAGAGAGGTGGTGTGCATCACCAAGGGAAACTTTCAATAGTATTTCTTTGTAGATCATATGTACAGCAAAATGCCGTATTGTTGTTGTTTTCACTGTTACTACCCGATATGGTCGACAAAGACTAATTACTTTTGATGTATTCACATTATATGACAGTTAAAGGGAAAAAAGTTACGGTTGCTTTCAGTTGATCAAAAACGAAAAGTCAAAAAGTAGCAAAAACCGCGTCATGCACAGTGGCTATGGACAATCCGAGCTTTAAATGATGACAATAGAACTGGATTGACCCTTAGATATTACAATAGATGCCTTTCCATTGTCCGGTTTACGTTTGGTGATATTATGTGTTAGCAAGGCCACAGTGGGAAGACTAACCCGCTTTATTGTCTGTTTTTATCTGCTGGTTGTATTGTTCGTCTTTACGTCTACCTTTTTGCTCGTATTTACATAACCCGGTGGCAAAATGATTGTTCAGCCTGGAAGTCGGTCACATTTTGTAATAGTAGTCAAGGGATGCATGGATATTGGAAAAGTCGAGAACAGACCATGGTTGGAACACCTACCAACGAGAACAAGTACTTCTTTATGTCAGTGTGTATCAATTGCGCAATTCATCTGTTGAAGCGTCAATCAATCAATTGTTGAAGCCTTGCACAAACCTGGAATTTGTCCTTTACACGGATTATGGGTAAACGATTTGTGTCTGCAGATTTTATTACGACAAATGGAATCTTGATGGATGGTTTAGTGAGCCGGGCAACGCAGACAAATCGATGAAATATTATGTTCAAAAGCAAGTGCCATGCTTTGAAGGGGACGTAAGGTCACTAGAACTCTGTATACAAAACTATTTTCACACTATGACTCAAGTATTACCACTTTTTGGTATCTTGGTGCAGTTTTAAAGCACAAACTAGAGACTCTTTGAATGTGTCGATGAAAAGCAAGTAAAATGTTCACGTATCAATGATACATTTTTTCGTGTAGCTCTGCGTTTCCTTTACTTATAAATCGTGCCGAAAGAGACAAGGGAGGTTTGAGAAAACCAAGTTATTTGTCGAATCATCGCGGAATATCAGTTCAAACTAAATATGGATGGCGATTTAAGTTATATTTTCTACGCTGAACACCTACCGGATAACGTCTCTCAGTTTTAGCTCAGACATCTAGTTGTCTTAGGTTTTATCTCAGACGCCTAGTTGTCTTGGGGTTTAGCGTAGCAGTCTTTGCTGTTTGTGCCATGAATACATTCATATATGTTCAGACTTGTCGAGAAAGTTATTGTGACGTAATTTTGATGACAAGAATTGTTTCCATGGCAAGGGATTTGAAAAGAGGATTTCGTTTGTCGAGTGCAAACGTATTGGATGGCCGACGCTAGGAATTGGTAAAGAGAGGGTCAGGTACATGCAAAAGTAATATTCATTGTGTTACCAGGTGATAACTGAAGGATTTGTATGTTAAACCCATTCGATACATTACTGCAAATCGTACCCTTTATGCCAGCTTACGCCCTGGTTCAATAAAATTTGCGACCTATAACAATTAGGAAAAACCTCGGGAGGACTTTAACTATCTAGGGCATTGTTTTACTTGAAATTCTTGGTTCCTAATGTAAAACATAGTTACGGATATCAATGACTTTGTGATGACGTGAAGACGAAGATGTTTTTGAAAACACGATAAGTACTGACGCATTACTTATCGAATCGTCTTGTTCATGGAAATACTTGATTGTTGATATTAACACGTTGTTCTACTACAATGGAACGTGGCGGGACACAATAAAGCGCTGATTATCACAAAGGCTGATGTCTTACCAGAAGTACAATGATATAAACATTTGACACGTGACACCGAGACTGAATGACGTAAGTTCTAATTACGATCAATTAAGATTGAACAGATAGTCATTTAAAATCGACGTGAACAGCGAAGCGATCTCTTTGAAGTAACGCAATTTAGAAGACAATATAATCCAGTAGTATCTCAGGGTATATTCTAAGGAAAGAAGATTATTTCGCGTTGCTGTAATAATATTCTACGGAACGGTCGTACGTCCAGGGTCAAGTGTAAAAGCAATCATTGATACATGAGACAGGATAATTTTTTGGATGATATGATCATGACCTACACATACGAGACAACAACGTGAGATACGTGTATGGATGATTGCATACATTCCAGAAAATCAATGTACCAGGGTTCTATGGAAGCATTGTTTAAGAAAAGCAATTCGTATATCTTACGCTATCTCGTTGTTAGCGAGGCATCTATGGTCCACTTTCAGTGAAAAAACTAGCCAATAATCCTTACATTCAGGACAACTTTTGATAGCCATCTACATCGTTGAGAGTTTGACGTGCATTCACAATAGTTCCATGTCTTCGTAGTATTATCGAAGAATATATTTACTCGTAAATAATTTGAAAAGTGAAACAGAATGCATACTGTCTGTCACGTGTTGGATACAAACCATTCATATTCCTCGGTTCTGAGCAGTGAAGCCAATGACAGATCCGAGTAACACAGGTCTTGATTTGATATCGCAAAATCACGATATCCTGTAAAATTATTGTGGTAAATATAATAGAATGAATACATTTATTTTTGATGTTGAAAAATATAATATGAGCAAACTGACCATATGAATGGTGGCTTTATGAGATAAACTTGTGTGAGTTATATATATCAAAAGTATTGTGATCTGTCTGAGAGAACCACTTTACAATCTTCGGACACTAAAATGTGTATTCCTTTGTCAGCCCTATACTTAATCACATCTTGACGTTTCAAAAATGTGCGTAGATTAGAATATTAATTGCATAATTTGTAACGTTCTCATTGCCAGGAAGTTGAGGGTCATATGCATTGTCTAGCTATTTTTGGAACATCCCGTTTAAGAGGTTCTCGAAGATTGCACAACGGAGGAATTACAATTTTCGTTTATCAGTTTATGCCTGAAGTGGCATTCTCGTGACTCAACTACAAATCGGATTTGATTGAAAGTGGTCTTTTTCAGAGGAGTGCTGGCAGGAAAGTTAAAGCTCAAATGTAAATATCTCAAGAAGTGGAAAATACTTTCTTTTGTGCTGCACATCGCTTTGGTTATGTCTTCACACCCAAGTTGGCGAGCCATTGTTAAACCGTACAATCACTTTGCTAAGAGAAATGAACAAACTAAATGTGATCTGTGAATAAACGTGCAAACACTAGAGGCATTTGCGTATCGTATCACCTAATGACAATTGTGATGCCTGATGCGTATCAATATAACCTTTGAAATGATGGTACGAGACGCTGGTTTGGTTGTCCTTTAACGGGCAATCCGACCATCGACGATAGATGTGATGTATCCATTTTTCCGGCTAAATGCATTTGTCTGTCTGCCTGCCTGCCTGCGTACCTGTCTGTCTCTCTGTTTGCTGTCCTGGATAATATTAACATGTCGATAAAGTATGTCTTCTTGGAGGTTATAGGATATCACCAACACAACTAATTCTATTTCTCTGTGACTTATACCAAAGTCTGGAGGAGTACTTGTATCGAGAGCTCCTGCCGACCCCTACCAACCACAATTTAGGCACAAAGTTAGCTTATCACCAATCTAAACAACTTTCTGCTTTACAAATATTGTGACAAATTCCCTCGTCTATCCATAAAACTGAGATTATGATTACAATATACTGCTACCATCAAGGGAATTATCCGAGGTCAAAAGGGAACGGGGATTTAAAATGGACGTGGTAGGTACCGTCTTTGTGATTCCAAATCTGTGGCTGTTCCTGACCACTCTTACTAAGTCATCTCATTTTCTTTATCAGAGCGAAAAAATATCTGTGAACTTTCTTAAGTAAATTTACCTCGACGCGTTGATCTGCTTTAATTATATGGATGTCGATAGTGGGTAGACCCAACAAGCTTTTGTGAAATTGATGACGTGTTATTTGGAAGTACATGGATAAGTTGTTCGAGTAATATTTACACCTCTGTTGAAACGTTAAACTCACTCTGCAACTTTCAAAGTAACACGCCCTTCCTGTCTCTTCCTGTATGAAGTGAATCTCTAATTATGGAAAATTGTTTCCCGTCAAGCCGATCGATCACAAAAACTGTAAAAATGGAATTTTAGGTTTTTTCAGGTAGTATGATTTAGAGCTAGATTAAAGGGACATTAAGCTTAGCTGTATACGTGTTCATTATTTTGTTCGATAAAAAATAAAAGTTATTCTTCTCCCAAACGTTTGTCCAAATACAAAGTACAAACCTTACAAACACACTGCATTGTATAAATATATGCAATGTTATCTTTACAAATGAATTTTTGTTCAAACTTAAATTCTGTTGCCATAGATAGTATGGGACAGACAGTTGCCGTTGATTGATAATATAGAACACACAGTTGCCATTGATAATATAGAACAGTGTCACACAGTTGCCGTTGATAATATAGAACACACAGTTGCCATTGATAATATAGAATACACAGTTGCCGTTGATAATATAGAACACGCAGTTGCTGTTGATAATACAGAACACACAGTTGCCGTTATATAGAACAAAAACTGGCTGTGTTGATAAGTTGAACACTCAGCACTTTCGACATGATTTTGTGAATAGAGAAAAACAAAACTATTCTACAGACAAAAAAATCAGAAGAAGGAAACACATCAAAAGTTCTTGCTGTAGTAACTTTCAACAATTCTTACTCATGTACGTGTACATTGATTTGGATTTGAGATTAAAGCAGTACATGAAACAAACAAACAAAAAATAAAAACAGAGATCAAAAGATTGATGGTCTAGAAGATGAATACGTTTACATCTTGCACTGAAAGTTGCCTGACGTTGTTTCCGCGAAAAATGTAAGAGACAAGGTGAATGCATTAATAATAAGTTATAATTACGTCCAAAACTCAATTCTTTTTAAATGCTATCCTTTTGGAATCAAATGTCATACGTAACTCGTCATGTTACAAGATTTCACATGCACCCCAGTAAACTTTGCTGGCTTATCAAACAGTTGTGTTCTTGTAAAATTGACAGCTGTGTGACCCAATTGTCCTGTACTATATCTCTATTGTTCTTTGCTTTCATTCTATCTACATCAATCATGAGAGATAAACCTTAGCTGAATAAACGTCAAGAAAGCAAAACCCATCATTGAGACAGGTTAGAAAAACACGCTAGCATTATATCGATGAAGTTTTATTGTCGTGACCGTTGACAGCTTTTCAAGATGATAATAAAGCACGACAGTGAGAAAACTGAAGCAGCCTTGACCTGAACCTGACAACAATTGTCAGTCAATATTCCAACTTTCAACACATTCACATAGTTTTTAGTCTCCATTGTAACTTCTTTGGTTCCAGCAGACCACACTAGTTCACTACATATCCTGCTTTTTATGATCATTTCCCTTCTTTTTATCAAGTATATGACAACAGATTTATGAGCGAGACAAATGCTCAGAGAATTGGTCTTTGAATACAATTCTACTTGGACATTCTTGCGCTGAATTGTGCTTTCACTACAATAAAAGCGTTTATCGCGAGGGTTTAAAGTTTTCACGCCGTTTTAATAGGATGATGTGAATATCATTCGAAGGAAACGTGAAGTGACGTACAAAGATTCTACTGCGACCAAATAACAAACACCAATAAAACTTTTATAAACATGTATTATACTCCAATATCAACTCCATAATGATGATGTGACCTTGCAAGCGCAGTCGTTTACATGTAATAGACATAGCTGTTGTCGAATCGGGGGTTTCTTTCAGCAAAACGTGGTGATCGCACACGAGGTTATCGCATCCTGAAAGTCGAGCGAAAATTTACGGATACCAGATGTTGGAACAAGAGTACAGTGTACAGCTAAAACACCAAAGTTTTCGAAATTTGTTAATAAAGGTATGAAGCTTTGTGAGGGGAAACTAACGCTACATCATGACGTCTATCTCTCAATGGTTGCTCAGTTTTAACAAGGGGAGCTTGTAAATTGTGGGTAACTTGAAACCCAGGTTATCCCAGGGTTGTTTTCACGTAAATCCATTCTCATTGTTTACTGAGTTCGTTTTATTGTTGGACCATTTGGCAAGAGACGTGGTAAAAGTTACATAAAAGCTTTTCAAAGCAGTCGTTGTCCAAGTCAAATTAGTGAATGGATTTGAGTAGAGGCCTGCATCATTACTAATGCATGCCGTATATCACTTAAAAATTGCCATCTTCGTTTTGCAACTCTACACAAGATTTTGCGGAGTGTCCCGTCTTGGTGACAATTTAATATAAAACTTGCAGTTTTGGAGCAATAAGTTTAAGGAGCAATTAATGTAATGATTATGATGGTGAATGTTATTAAATTTCAGAATCTCGCTACCTTCATCTCGTTTACTATTTCTGTATCGAATTTAAGTCAAGGAAACAGGTGGTCTTAAATGTAGTCGATTCACTGAGTGAAAAAGTTAAACTACCCGTACACATAGATCATCAATTCACCCCAGCACGTTTATTTGCTGCCTTAACCCAGATTAGACTCATATTACCATGTTTTGCAATATATTCAAAGGCGAACGAGCTCACACATCGAAAGTCCGTCAAACATTAACAGAGGATATCCTGACATTGCATTCCAACACATGTTTAAGCTAACATCGTCTCTATTGGTTTAAACAAATATCGATATATCAACTCTGGTGTTCCATAGCGTGCAGGTGTGGCTGTCAACACGGTAGCTATATTAACGATCGATAAAATTCTTCACTTTGGACTCTTTACTATACACACTTTGCCACTACGTCTCTTTGTTGAGTGGCAAAGATGTATTGTGACTATAATCATGCCTTTCTCGACTCAAAAGCGTTTGAATCGACCGACCATTCGATGTCTGTCGTTTGGATGTTCGAAGCCTGTTCAATAGTCTTCCAAACGCTTCTCGATATTGAATCTACACATGTTGTAAATAGACTTACGCCGGTATTACCCTCCTGTGGCATTACAATCAATAACTCAATCTTTTCATTTCGTCAGCTTGATACATTTCATTTATGTTCTACTCGCTGTTGCTTTCATATCAACGCTGTACAATTAAATAACTAATTAGGTCATTTACGTTCTCAGCTGGCGTCTCCTTACGAATCGGAGAAGAAAAGACAAAACATTGATTATTTCGGGAGAAAACGTCTCGAAGACGTTGCGATGACGGTATTGCCATTGGTCATTGCTAGAGAGAACAAGATTGACGACAATTATTCTTTCTGGCAAATATCCCCTGTTTTTCAGACGAAGAATTACATGACAGACCATTATGAGGAAATCAGCGTATATTAGTGTATTACTGACATTAAACTCTCTTGTCTGTAACTGTTAACCAAGAAATCCACGCATTGGACTATGGATTTTAAGTAACCGTGACCGTGCATTCAAACTTTGTCACCGACTACTCGACATTGTAACAGGCGGATAGTAGTTATGTACTTAACGATAAATGACATGAATTTGTGTCAAAACAGAATGTTTGCATGTTTTGGAGCTTCCATAGTTGCAGACAGCTGTATCAGTTTGATTCATAAATGATGAATGGAGGGAAGTTTTATCAGTTCAGTAACTAAATCAATTCCTATCTGTCAGATCGTTATATTTGAAGCAATAAGAATGTATTCCTATTTCTTGGTTGTCCTATTATGGTGGTTTGATATTGACAATAATGATGTTGCCAGGGTGTCGCCAAGGTGATGGTCAACCATGGTGGTCCTATGAACTTGTCCATGTTTGTGAAGTGTGCATCTGGTATACGGAGTACACTCTTACCATAATTCTATAAAGAACTGAATTTAATTTGACACCGTGCATATTCTGATTATTTTATCAAGACTGGATAACGGTCATAATGATATATGCATTGGTCATCATGATATATGCATTGGTCATCATTTGATGGAAACGACCATGGGTTGAAGTTTGTAAATTTCTTGATCATTTAACAATGATGACGATGAGGTAGAGAGTGATGACAATGATGATAATGTCGATAGCACGAATGACAGTCAATACAGAAATTGCTAGCAATACCAATACCAATACAAAGCTTTGCGCAGTTTAGTTGCCTAGCTACCAAAAAGAACGAAGGCATATTGTACAGTCAAATAAAGCATAAGGACTTCGACATCCAAACGACGATGTACCCGGCTTTCATTTTTCATGCCAACATATTTTATTGTGACCGGCTTTCACACTTATCCATCATACCTCGAGAGACGAAACCCTTTTGTCGTTCAAGCTGACACGTCCATTATGTCACCGCCTAAGCATTGCTCAAGATAGACTTAATTTTTCTCTTTAGGTGAAGTACGCACAGTATCACGGTCTCATTAAATTTAACAACCGCATGGTGTCTTCTACAGAGCTACAGCTGAGTTGGACCCAATCCATGTGTTAGTTAAAACAACGAACACCTACAATAAGAAAAATACCTCAAGTTCCAAGGGTCATTGTCTTTAGATATCAACATGTATCCACAGGTCGATACGATTCGCATGTACTACGAGCATGCGTCATTGCCCACTGTGCACACAGGCGGCTATGACGTTATTTTGGTATTGTTTTATCTAAGGTCCTGACGTCATATCAACCATAATGACATTGCAAAATTTTGTTTATTTGTGTAGTATCTGCTTTAATTTCCTATAATCTGATATTTATCAATACCCATCCGCTTACATCAATCATGCAAACACTGGTGATCAGGCTCGTTTTAAAGTCTCGATGGGCCTGTCTAACTTCCCATCATGTATTGACACACAAATTATCTATAAATATTTCTAACATCCGATGAACATGGTACTTTACAATTTATCCTATGCGATACGAGTTGAAAGAATGGCAAATAGGGTGAACAGTCGAGGCATTGTATCGAGTTACTCAGTGTAGAACCACACGACTAGAACCCTCGCTATGACAGTGTGACATACGGTAATTACAACTTAAATTAATCAGGAGATGAGGAAATCATAAATTGTGCAATGCATCCTGTATGTTTCAAATCGTCTGGCAAATATGAGATAGTAACGTACAACACTAGTATCAGATGTTCTGCACTTGATAGTAGATTGCTTAAAGGTAGATGTTCTCGATAAAGGATGCCATGAACACCACTGGAACTAATTTGGGATAATTGGATAGTGAAGTAATGTCTATTTGATCTGCAAATGTAAGTTCATCTGCTTTTCTTTTTAAGGTTTTTATGAGTAATTTGTAATATCGCAACCTTCAGCTATAGGGCACCTAACGTTTTTGAGAAATTTGAAAAACATGAAAATCCAATTATCCCAAATTAGTTTTAATCGTGTTCATGGCTAAAACGGAGTGGATATTATGGACATTAACGTCTACAAAATTGATCAGAAAGGTCATTTAAGGTCAGTGGCCAGGAAAGGAGCATTTGTACTCATTGGTTACCATGCCACTTCGTCAGCAGCTTTGGCGATAGCGACGGTGTCCAGCACACGGAATAATCTGAGTTTTCACATCACGAGACAAAACTCGATAAATCACGATTGACTTTGAAATACTGCCTTCCTTAAAAGTTGAAATTCGAAAACACCTAGAAGGCAGACATTTGATACTTTATTTTTGTAAGAATTGAACATTCAAAGTTTGAAAAAACCTTATCATCAGTTCTTCTTTATAATATCCATGCAACCCAAGTTAATACATACACACAACACCTTGCAATCCTGCCATAAACTAATCCTGCCATAAACTAATCCTCAATGTCATGGCGTAATATGATCTCACGACTTCGATTCTAGATCTGTAAATAGGTGACGGTGTTGCATGCTGTTTAACTCGACTTCGATGCAATTTTAAAGTTCTTGTTGCCAAGACAATTAAGTTTGGATGTAATTATGCAGTTCCCAAAGACCATGAGTAACTTGTAAACAACATCTCTTCGCGATGTTTCTTTCCGTATTGTAAATGTATCTTGTAGGTAATACATACGTTCCGATGTGACAATGGACATATTTTGTTACATTATCTACATTGACATCCAACTTTCAGCTATTTAAAGTGAATTTCCATCATTTCAGACATGTTAATGTTTTCTAATCTTAGGATGCATAAATCTAGTGATATGGATAATTGTATGCAACAGTGCCAAGGATGTACTGGTAGAGTGCCCGACCTAAAAAAGAACAATAAGTCCGATGAAGCATGGTCTGGTCAAAATGTCCAAATTGCATACGTAATAGAACCCTTCATGTCTTGTTCTGTTGAAATTGTGTAAATAACAATAGATTTTGACTTATTCTTATTTCGTACTCTGTTTCGAGAATCTTTTATTCAACTCTGTTTTGATTGTCTTCCAATTACAGGTAGCACACAATGAATAGAGCAGATTAACTGCTATCTCACAGGGATTACAAATGCTATTATCTTTCTCTGTTACCGATGTGGTGCTAATCGGCACACATTAAACCCAAACACAATTGCATAGAAAAACTTTCATTCCGACATCAGCAAATAGTTCAGAAGGGCGTATCATTCTGCGTCTCCCTGTCTTAAGGCGAGAGGTGGATTGAAATTCTACCTTTTCAGTAAAATAACACGAACACTACACCGGGTCTACTAAAGTTTCTGTCGGCATTGACAATACAGGTAAATCTAATGTTGTCTGGAAGACCACAGACAATTGACAAGTTACCTAACCAGAGTACTTATTTGAACAAAAGACGCTACCAGCCAAAGCGGAATACCCACAAGGAGACATACACAGTAAATGAAATTAAGAAAACAAAAAAGATCAAAGTTGAATAGCCCTTGGACAAGCGACACTACATGTCAATTAAATTGCAAATACATTTGAGTGGACTTATTATAAAAAACCAGCTTGGTTTAGATGTCTACGTTGTGTGGAATTCTATCATCAAATCTTTGAAGAACGCGTTCACAGCATATGGCACGGGTAAAGTGCTAAAGTTTAAAAACCGCCTGTGAAGTAAAGAAGCTCGCGATGTCCAATGAGTAAACTATCTACTGTCTTGGTTGTGATGTATGTTCAATGTTTTGACAGTTCAATAGCAAGCCAACAAAAACGTTTGCTGACCCCTTTACGGACACCTGAGGGCGAACCTTGGTTCAAACCAAGTTCAACAATATTGGTTTTTACAGAGAGGATAAGATTTTTTCTACAATTTCCTGGCGGTTCCGTGTAGAGAAGGTCTTTTAATAGTAGAGCTAAAGACTGTACAGTGCCGTAAACGCATCAATCACAAAGAACACATTTATAGAAATAATGGTGAGTGCGAGGACATCGGACATTGTATTGGAGAGCGCTGTCCATGTAATGGCCATTCTCCGACTTTTGACAAGTCAAATGTGTATACAATATGTGTATTTACAAAGTTCATGTTTGTTGACATTTACCGGCACAACCAAGTCAGAGTTGCAACCTCTCTTATATTGACGATAGCGAATGATCAGAAACGAGAGAAATATTTGTTTCAAGTTCACGACAAATTTCCCTTACATTCCGGTTATCATCGTCTGATCAAAGCGAAGCTCTGTGATCATTGTCACTAGACAAACCAAAGCTCTCATTAAATCATGTTTTGACGGACCTACGTCATCAAAAACCTTGATGCCACGGTTAACTGTTGAAAGTCACCACTCCTCCCGGGGCCAACCGATAGACAGTCGTTCGTTAGTGGTAGGCATTCACAGCGTTCTAAACTTAAAACATGTCTGGACTTGGTGCTCCATTCCATGAACAAATAGCAACTTCTATCCTATTGGAATTTTGATTTCAGAAGAACTCCTACACTGTCAGTATATAATGATGTGAGGTCATATGGAAATTGCACTCAGCAATTCTCACACGAGGCTCAGAAGAATTTTTCACGACAATTTCTATCCTGATTCTTACACAAAATCATGTGTTTGCAGTTCCTATGAGTGATCGAACAATGTCTAATTTAATACATGTATTATAAAACGCGGCCTATTGCACTGTGCTAATCCGTGGCATGTCTCTATGGTAATTGAAATCCGTATGTCACTCAGGTATCTAAGATAAGGTTTTGATTTACACGTCCTCAGCGGTTAACAAAAAGCTCACATGACGTCAGTACCTGGCTGGTTCCTAAGTTCAATAATGTGTTGCTTGACCTCGGATCAAACGATGCTTGTACGTGCTTGAGTAGACCTGGCTGATTCGATGAATATCCCACTGCAATGTCACATGGTTTCTCTGTTCACCCACAAACTTTGGCACGTTGTTAACACACGATTAACAGAAAGTGAATAAAATTGGGACCAATATTAAATGAAACAAATCGGAACTCGAATGGGTCATTCTCGTAATAATCAACCACGACATTTGAGATAGGGTTAAACTGTTTATGAAATGCTGAAGAAATTACTACCCCAACTTGGCCCAAGTTTGACGTGACGTCCACATTCAACTGAAATAACCAATGGAATCTTAACAACTTTGACTGTCTTATCAACGAGGGTAAATAATCGATTGTGCTAGTATACATCAGAAGCAAAGCGGAGCAGTAGCAACTTAATAAACGCCTATTGTCCAAAGCTAAGTGATTGTTTATAAGCCATCCATGCTGTGGTGCTCACATTGTAGTTAATTGTCAGCTGATTGAGTAACATTATGCAAAGACTGCCAGTTTGAACTGCGACAAGAATTGAAGCGACAGTATAGGCTGTCCATTTCTATCCGACAGAAAGCAAGCAAAGTCGAGAATTTGGACGAGTATCATATGTTATACTTTCTAGAACATAATAAAAACGAAGTATGTTGGATAGCGTATATAGATCTGTGAGATAATCCCAAGTAAAATTTTCAACACCGGTAGGAAACAAAATTTTGTGCATGTGTAAAAGTTCGAGGTGTTTTAATAATGTAAACATTTTGGTGTCGTGTATCAAGCTGCGATCACCTCTGACCCGGTGATCCAATACAGATGGAATTACAGACGTATGTATCTGCATATACAGCAAGCTGCGACATGTTCGAATGCCATGAAACGGTGGAGCGCGCAAGATTTACAAGTAGCTTGGGTTTGTTGCTAAGCAACCACTTTGTTGACTGTAGCTGTCACACCTTCTATTTCCATGCAGCGGTGGAAATGGCGTCCGAAGCCGGAGAGATTTTGAAGTGTTCAACACTGTCGGATTTTGTTGCAGTGTCTGGCCATTAAAAGTTATTGGTCTTTGGCCATTCATCCATCAAAATGACCTCCACTATTTGCTTTGAGATCTTTTGTCAGCCTACACTTCAATTCATGGAGCGATTCTGTAACAGAGTTGAGTATTTGAAATGCTGTAAGCGTGTTCGTGGCGTCTCGCCTGGCTTCACCGCCACACGAATAGCTTCTAATGACAGTCAAACTTACGCTGAAGTGCTCAGACGATAGAGACCTGAATAGAAATGGCTAGCGGTAAACATGTCTCTGAACGAATGTTTTTTGAAGAAAATGGATGTGAAACCTTAGATCACTGTTTGAAAAATTATAATATTTTGATTTATCTCAAATCTACATAAAATCATGCTGAGCGAAATTAGTGTCATTTTAAAGAAATGTGAGACGGGTGGGCCGGCGCTTAGAGCGATACTTTAGACAAGTAGTGTTTGAGTATGTCCTAAAATTGCGCATGAAGTGTTTTCAAAATATTCTGGGCCATAAATGTCAACATAGTCTCACTCCTACTAATCGTCTCTACTCTTAACCCTACCGTCAAATATTTAGCAACGACTGGAATGTTTACTTTGTAATAATTCAAGGCTTGACCCTTAAACTCAGGAATTTCGGTAACCATTGAAAGGGGACCTCGGTACAGGTCAAAGGTGAGTAGGAAGGTGAATTTCTCACATAATGCACAGAGTGTCAGTGAAAGGCAAATTGAGCTTGATAGCGATCCAAGTCAAGATATTCGACAGTTAGAATGACGTACGGCATAACCAATTCCAACTACATAATACTGAACTTATCATTATGTTGACCCGCAGTGAAACTTAATGAGTTTCATTATTTCAGCAAAGACAATAAATACTCCAGAAAAAACGTTGAAAAACAAATTCCCTTTCTGCAAATATTGGTGAAAAAACCAACATTTTTTACGTGTTCAAAGCGATGGAAGTTCGAAAGTATTCTTTGTTGCGACATGATCCTGGCATTTTTATTTCCTTAACGGTTACGTAGACAAACGAGTTTTAACGTTGTTGAGACTGAGCCAGGATCAAACAGAAACTGTACACTTAGCCACAATTATATCTCATCCTGTGACAGGATATTGTGTCAAAATACAGGTTTCAAATGTCCCATATTTTCATTTTTGACATACCGGGTCATAGGTCAACAAGCGTCGACCTGACGGAAGTGTACATTGCATAATTTGATCCATACAGTGTTTTGGGTATTCTATTTAAAACATTACTGACTAATGCAACTTGATATTTTAATGTTTACGCCCATACCATATCACGTACGGTCAAAGTAAATATAATCTAAGTACTTTATTGGAATCTCTAAAAGTAAATCATAGGATCTTCTATTTTTTTTACACTTCTCTGCATCGCTGAATCCTGTCCAAAGAACCAATTTTTACGTTTTAATATTGTTCCGGTATTATAATTTCTCAATGATTGTACATCATAGAGAATTTTGCACATACATTGACAGGTTGGCTGTCGACAAATTATTGAAATGAAAATGAATACTTAGTGTTGCACTTACAGGACCTAGCATAGTTTGAATTTAGAGTGAGCACACCTGAATCGAAGCATGTTGACAACTTTGTAAAATTCAAATCTTTGTTTTATTGTTCACTTTCTCTAAATCCCCGCTGATTTGCATTGTTTTAACCTGGTCAATGCCAACTGGCTTTTTATCCACAAGTAATTTAATTAGACTGAGCTTAGGACCAAACATAATGAAACACGTTTTACAAGGTTCGATTGACGATCGATACAGCCGACGTTAACAGCGCACAGAGAAATACCAAAACTGAAAAGTGAAAACAATGAACACACGGGAAGCTTAGTGCATGTAGTGGTAGAGTTATGAATTGTTTTCAGACCTCTATGTATTGCGTCACTATCTGCACGACACAATGTACGTACTGTAGCATCACTTTAGCGTGTGTCTCACTGCAGTTCAGTTCACGTCCCTAGGTGCCATTACAATGCTACTATCTGATCTGTTGTCACCTGTATCTAGCCTTGGGTTATCCACCACCATTTATTTGTCACTACCTTTGTAAAAAAATCTTTCGACGCAACATATCGACCCCGAGACTCGCTAAATTGCTATTGACAATCTGTTCAAGTGGCCTTTTTCTGAGTTCCGACACGGTCCCTCCGTGGTTCCGACATAGTTCTGGTGTTTGTGGATAGGTACGCCAGATTAAAATTAACTCACAGTCTCTGTCATGAGCGAGCTGAGGTGTTGAAGTGAAGCTTAAAACAATTCTTTTTAGTGTAGGCTAAGGTTTTGTTGCCGATTTGGAACTATGCCATCAAAGGGTGTGTTGAATCAAAACGTTGAGTTCAACCGTTAACCTTAGCAAGACTATCCAAACAGAACGATATTTATCTTGTTTGAACGCTGACAAATCTGGGTAGATTGGAAACAAGCTACCTACCATTTCGTCAAGTGACATTACATCACACGTCTTCTTCTGTACAAATTGTTTTGGAGGTTCCTCGCCAGCTATCTCGGCCTCGATCTCTCGTTCCATCTGTATAATGATCGGGGCGTCCATGCCAAACTTAGCCCCGCGTCTTGCTAGTTCTAGCAAGCAAAGCACAAAGCTTTTCTCGTTCTTTCGCAAAACCAAATCGTCTGTTTCAAACAACAACACATCTTTGACGCCGAGAGAGTGGCGACACCAATGTATAAAATTGCTGATATTATCCCGAGCCATGAAAGTTCCTGGTGGGGCGAGTGGTTTATACCGAATTTCTTTTTCTGGAATCTGGAGTCCATTTCTAAGTTTCGTATCCCTCAGCGATTTCCTGTATTCTGTGGCAGCTTTGTGGACGTTGTTTGCATGTTGACAGAGAACGATGCCAGACTCTAGCTTCTCCAAGAAATTGTTAGCTGTAAGATCCAGATCGTACATATCGTTAAACCATTCTGCTAAATCCTCTTTCATGGCGTAGATATAGTCTCGGTTTGATTTGAATCCCCGTATCGGAGTGGCTTCCCATTTCTTGTTGTACACATCGCTGTAGGGATCAGCCAGCTCTTCGGTGTCCGAATTTGCCATTTTCGGTCGCCAATTGACGATATCCGTCAAGCAAATCCGGATAAACGACACCTGAAAAAGGCTTCGACGATAGATTGGACTGTAGATTGGACAGTGTGTGGGCGACAACAAGTAGACAGTCGAGTCAAAGGTAGTACGGTACCGAGTCCAGTATGCAGGTCATGTGACCGGGGGATTCTCTCTATAGGTTGAACAATACTTCGTACTTTGTTGTGCCCCTGCTGTCGTCAAATGGTTACGAGAGGACTGCCCCACTAGTTACTGTAATAGTTTTAAAGATAAAATTTGTTTAGATAACTCCAAAACTTATGTATCTGTCTAAAGTAATTCTAATTTTACCCTTAATTTCGTCATACAACAACCAGTTTCGACATGTACACCAGCCCATCGCTGTGTTCTTGGCGGCGCCCTTCAGAACCTTTGGCCATCGTGACAAAGGGTTAATCACTTTCCGGTAGAGTTGTTGGTTATTCGTAATAGTCACTCACATGACCTCTCTTGCAACGTCCTTGAATCCACTACCCCCGAGGAACACACAAAAGTCATAATAAGGTCAGGGGGTATTCGGATGTCCGTCTTCAACTTTGACACAGTTTGTCGACCTGACCTGAACGTAGACTCACAACAACAATCAACGAGGTCACTCGAGGTGACTATATTACACAACCAGAATGTCTTGTGTCGTCTTGGTAACCACATTGGTAATGTCCAAGGAGACTGAAGATAACTTCTGAGAGTTGTTATCTGATCTCGAACTAAGTTTCATTTCTCCAAGGAAATCCAAATTCCTCCAAATTTTTATGTCGCTGTCCCAGCCATGGTGCTGTTAGTATTGTATTTCAACTCATTGAAAGTTTTACTTTTTCGACGTAGTTGAAATCTGGACATTTCAGCTAATAAAACCTCAAATGATCTGCATGTATCATCGAAGACAACTGCATCAGTTGTGGTAGTTGTCTGAGGTATAATGCAACATTTGATATCCTGCATGGTTACTCATTCAACTTTTTCTATGATGCCATTTGAACACATTTAACGCGACTATAGCTTACATGCCGTCCACACCCGAAAAACAAATCACCTGACAATTCAGATTTGCTGCAATTGCTGGTCAATTTTCGTTTACTTGTAGCAAAGATCTTATCTTTGTTGCGAAATTTAACAAACAAAGTTCCATCAAGTTAAAATGCTTATTGTCACGTGTAAAGGATTATGATTGCACAGCTCGGGGAAGATATGAAAGAAACAAACACACTAACACAATTTAACATTGTGATAATATTTACGCCCCAAGCATTATTTTTTGGGAAATTTATTCTTACCTACAATTGTATAATTGTCACTTCTTTTGAAAATAATATGTCTGAATTGATATTTTATCGATAGATTCCAATGTTCTTCAAATATTGACGAAACTAGTAACATGCTAATTTTAGAAATGGTTTTCTTGTGTTCGTAAAACAATCTTCAGTTTGAAACAAGATTGTCTTTTTGTTAAAACGTATAATAGTTCCAGCCAAAGGAAAAACCACTGGACCCATATCTGTGGCATATATCGTTGTAAGTATGGGATTATATGTGCAGATTTATTCAAATGTTGATCCTATCGTCTAGAGCTGTGGTCAAGCCATGGTTCTCCAGTAGACTACGTACTCAATGCATTCAGGATTGCACTTCACAGCTATGATACATTTCGCGTTTTGATAAAGCAGTCATCGAGTCAATAGCTTCGTCATCGAGTCAATGGCAGATAACAGAAGATCTTAAAATGAAGTTTACATTCAGATGCGGGTAAAAATAGACCTGATTTGTTGGATATCTAATGTGTAATTTTGGTATTGAAATACTTTACACGCCTCTGACCTTATTACTTCAAAAATTCTGCGATTTTCTTCGTCATTTTAGTATCATACCGAGATTGTCGATAGTCTCTTTGCCACTCGGCCGTTTGGCTGCCCCTATTTCAGTTACGTAATCGGCTGGTTGGACACCCCTGTCTGTTATTTATAAAATAAGCGTTATCTTTAAATTGAATCGTCTAAATAACATAGAATTCTAGTGAAATGAAGATTATCGTATATTTGACCATTCTAATGTTTTATCGAAAATTTCCAAACCGCTTGTAAAAGTTTTTAGGCAATGTTTAAATGCAGAGGGATTACTTTCATAAATTAATCAGGAAATCGATTACGAAACGATTCGTACAGATACTTTTAAAGATTGCTTCAGTTTTCTTATGCTGATGATAACATGATAACATGATCTGTGGGAAAACAGAGTCACTTCCATTTTATTGAGGATATTTTTGTTGATGGTATATTTTTTTAAATGAATGGCGCGGTAGATTTTTGGTTGCGCAGTATTTATTGATATCGATACTAACCTGTAATGTCACCAGCAATTTTTTCATCATCGCCTCCACTATTTTATCACATCTCACCATAGGGGACTCGGGAACTTTGTTTGTTTGTTTGTTGCACATAATGTTTTTCAATACACACAATAAATAAACAATAGTGAGTTGTGTTTCTGTTCATGTTTGTTTGTCAATAAAGAGCTGTTTTCTATGTTTGTTTGTTTGTTTATAAGTATATTCAAGAAATGATACTTCATATAATTTCATACAATCCCTGACGATTTTTAAATCTAACTCCCAAAAGATGAGAAACGGAATTATGTTTTTGATGACATAAACTGATTCTTGTACTTCAAGGTCAGGCTCCGGAATTAAGGAAGTGGATTTGACATTTGCAGCTTAATGTTGTTTTTGTCAATACTGTTTGTCATGTCAGTTTCTATAGCCCTATTAACTTAATGAGAAGGATTACTAAATAAAGACTTTACATAAAAATACACCAACGCTGTCCCTTGATGTCTTTCACATTTAGCATGAATTAATATTTTTATTGATGATATCCCAAAACAGTTTGTTTGTTTGTTTGTTTGTTTTTTTTGTTTGAGTGTACTCCTAAGGAGTGTGTAATCTGAAAGAATGGTTGACTCCTTGTAGCAAAGGGATTTTATTCGTAAGCTGACGAGATATTGACATTGTAGAACAAATGGTATTCTTTTTCAACATGCTTCCTCTCACACAACTAATGTATTTGTTCCTGTTTAATTATCACAACGACCAGCGATCTTCGGAAATTTTGGGGGACTAGTTTGTGAATGGATGTTGCCAAGCCTTGTTAAAATATTGCATACCTCTTAGAAAGTCATTGCAACTTTCAAAACCACATCCCCTTTGCTATTTAGGCAGCTCTTTGGGTTTTTAACAGGCAAATATTAACCCCATTGTGACCTCTGTAACAATAATGACGATGATGATGATGATAATACTAATAATAAGTTCAGTAATTAGAGGATATGATGAGAGGGTACGTCACCAAGACGACCTTACCGTGAAGACGTTTGTCGCAAGGGTGTATCCCTTTTGCGCGTCTTATTCTATCACCGACGAGAAATTCTTCGTTTGCGAGGGCATTGTCGGGTTTTTGCATGGCTCTATTTCAACTCAAACACAAACAGTCGTTTTGAAACAAGGAAGCGAAAACAGATTTCAAACTTTCGGTAATTAGAATTTTAAAGAGATGTCATATAGCTTTATTGCAAATAGTAAAATTTAATATATGAATATTCAAAATCCACTGTTTATCATTTATCGACAGCAGACTAGTGATTGACAGCAGACTAGTCGTTCGGGTTGTTCTATCGTTTCCAGGTCGATGTGATACATGATGGCTCGGTACTACTGTTATCTTTCTAGCTTGAAGTTTTGTCGCACATATAGTCTATTCAGTCTATTTCAGGATAACATTTAACTTGTACACCAATCATTCCACTCAGTGTTCATTTCCTCTTTGACGCCAGCAGTCACCGTTTGAGTTCCTCATAATGATAAAGCGAGGCAGACTTTACGTGCGTGTAGGTCGAGTCCCATCTTACTTCCACAAACAGCCCTAGCAGGCTATTGGAAGCCGTATCAAATTGTCGACAAAGGGGAAATATTATAGATTGTCGTCTGAACTGCAGCTATTGTAACAGATCTCGCTGTGTCACTTCTTTTGAATCAAATGGATCGGACTTGCGGGGGGGGGGGGGTTGCTGGCTTTCCTTTGATTTCTCTTGAATTGCGTTCGTTTCTGAAAACCACTGTTTTCACAAGTCGATGACTGGCATAAAAGTTTGCCACTGTTGTCTGTGGGTCTATTTAGCAATCTAATAAAATATGGCAAAGACTTGGAAAATAAAAGCAAACGTCACAAACCTTCAAATAGAAGTTTAAGAAAAGCTTTAAGTGTGTTTACTCAGTGAACCATGTTCATGAACCCTTGGTGATACTACGTCTTTGTGTATTTCATGGTATGAAGCAAAGAAGCCTATATTGTCACAAAAACCCACAAAATTTTATCTTAAGTTCATTACAATTCTAAGAATTCACTGAAGATGACGGGTTGTCGTAAAGTGCTAAGATCAAACTAATGGTTTCATGCCAACGAAATTACCGCAGGGAAAGTCATGTATGGGTCATGTAGGGGTCATGTAGGGGTCATGAAGGGATAAAGTGCCGGTGTCTGTAATGGACGGAGTATGGAAATAGTATGGAAATAGTATGGAAATAATATAGAAAAAAGGAAAAGAACACCTATAATCGACGATAACAAAGATACTCTGAAGATTAATGCATACAAGCATGCAATGTAATTCAGGAAGTGACTTTCTGAATGTTTCAAAGGAAAACGTGTACAGTTGCTGGCTTAATAGTGTTCTCTTGTAACACTGTGATTGCCACCACATCAACTCACCTTTCATTATTTCCAATCAAGAATCAACAACGTTTAAAAAAATAAAATGTTGAGAATTTGTCTTGCTGAATTAAAATTTGTTAGTATTCACATCGATATGTGTTGAACATAATCTCTTCAAACACAGCATTGCAAAATAGATATTTAACTGGACATTTTGCCTGGTGTTCACTATATTCGTAATCACGTATAAGGGGAAAGTCAGGTTACATTCAAAGATTGATAAGGATTTATAGCCATCGTGTTCAATGTTTGTGTTCATATTTTGGTGTATAAGACCCTATATAGGAATTGTTGGTTGAACATGTGATATTAAACGTATGAATCTTTTTCTTTCAAAGATTATGCCTTCTCTCTATAGGTGTACACAGAGTTTGTAGACTTTCATGTGTTACAAATCCTCAGAATTTCACTAAGCGCGTAATCCTTTCACCAGCGGTGTTTAATCCTCTGAGAAATGTTGGTCAGCCAAAGTCAGTAACTTTCGAACAGCTGGTAGTGTAAGCCAGTGAAACAAAAAGGTTGTAAAGTGCCGAAAACAGGACATAACTTCAAGTTACAACTGCTTGATAAACACGGATCCGTCAGTTTGTTTGACATGGCATAAAGATAATTCTCCACAAAACTGTAGTCGAGGAAACCACGAGACGATACATGTACTTTGCCTACAGTTTATGTCAAGTCTGGTGTACCATGCCTTATGTCAAGTCTGGTGTACCATGCCAATAATACAGGATGTCGCTACAGCTATGACAGGCTTCGTAACACATATTAAGGAACATACGTAAATTTGACCTATAAAGCCGTTTTCACGGCATTTCTGTTGTTAATAGTGAATGCAAGTCAAAAAACAAAAAACAAAAAAAACCATTTTCACTAAAAGCGCAAGGCAAGATTTTATTCCCATCCAAACGTTATACATAATTTTTGTGTTAGTCTGTTTTGTAAACAAACGAGAATAGCATTAAACATCTCACTGTCCCTTTACCGGTTGCCGGACATGTATCGCATCTATTGGGCAAAACACTATGGTCGTTGACAGTCCCCGTGGCTAACTCGCAACACCTAAATTTTGTCAGCTTTTAAAACGAAATTGATTCAGCGCATGTCTGACAGATTTTTTATAATGAAAGCATGGAAAGATTGTGTCAGATAACGAAAACACACTATCACTGCAACACTTTTATATCAGGGTACCATATTAGTTGTGAAGGTCTGCCAATCTGTTCAGGGTGCCATATTAGTCGAAGGTCTGCTAATCTGTTCAGGTAAGTCGAGTTAAAAGTTAAGACGATACAAACAAACAAACAAGCAAGCATGGAAACGAAGTCGGTAGGATGAATTAATCGGTTAATATGCATTGGTTTAGAGATGTTACAGTTCCTTCTATGGTAAACTGTGACGTCACAACATTGGAAGGGACTTGATGAGTTACTTGGTTTGGTTGTTGTCCACCCATATATACCGTATACAGACCTGGTTCAAGCACAAACTGATCAGTGTACACCGCCATCACACGAGGGAATATCTCTATATTGACAGTTACACTTTCGCTTGGTTGTATTTCGTGTGCACGATGAAATCCGACCAGCTGTAGCTTGGGAACTGTGACAGTAGCATTATGCCATTCCATGTACACTTGTATCACCTGAAAGATGAAATAAGGACAAGACTTCAAAATTAATACCGCATATTTTGGCTGGAACATTATCATGTTTCATTTTCATGTGTCGACTTCATTCAACATTTATGGACATAAATATTTGTTTTCACATACTATTGCTTACGTCATCTCTAGGGTTGTGTGAAAAGTAGAACTTACGTTACTATAGATGAAACGAGAATATTAATATCAGCAAAGACTTGAAAACAGCACAATACGATTTAAATCACTAAAACAAATCAAAGAGGGTCAATAAATTGATCGATCAACAGAAAAAGAGTACATTTGTTTTGTCTTTACGCGATCAGTTGATCATCGTCATCAAATAACAACGAACATCTCACCTCATCTCCAGACACGTGACCAACGTTCATCAGAGTGACTGGAACTTTGACTTTGTCACATGGTTTGATGACGGTGGGGACGACGGTTGTGTTGAAATATTTAAAGAAGGTGAAAGACAAACCAAAACCGAAAGGAAACAAAGGATCAGCGTCCGAATATCGATAAGTTCTACCCTGCATTGTGTAGTCGACCATTGGTGGAACCTGAAATAGCATATTTATGTGGAAAATTTGTTAACTGGAACTGTTGCCATAGCGACAGGGCTACTGATCGAATACGTTGTGGCCTAGGGGTAGGTTCATCAGTTCTGTCGAAAAGTAAACTGAATCTTCAATTAGAAATAAATATATCTAAACTGTTAGTACATTGCAAAACCAACTTTCAGTTGCCCGGCTAAGTCACCTTATCACTTTTGGGATTTGTTGTCACTGTGATACGATTACTCTCTTGAATCGGTTTGACAGAGTACGTTTTGACGTTACACTGTTTAAATAATAGAAACATTATCTACATTGTTAATTTGCAATATCCTCGACATCAGTTGATGGTTATCTGAGGATATGATACAGAACGTTAAAATCAAAATTTAAGATGAACCAAAATATTCACTGTTAGAGACATCGAAAAACACTACAAATATATATATATACATAATATATATATATATATATATATATATATATATATATATATATATATATATAGATATGATACAGAACGTTCAAATCAAAATTTAAGATGAACCAAAATATTCACTGTTAGAGACATCGAAAAACACTACACCAATATATATATATATATATATATATATATATAATATATATATATATATATATATATATATATATATATATATATATATATATATATATATATATATATATATATATATATATATACCTGTTGCATGGACCGTGGCCATGTCATAGGTAATCTTCCAGCAGGATTAGCGCCTTGCATATTGATAAACATTCTATACAAAGCTGTACCCGTTGCTTGGGCAGGTAGAAAACATTCCACGATGACGGAGACTGCATCACTTTGGACAGCCCACGATACGTCCAGTGGTCCAGCGTTGAAGAGTAACAAAACTAAAGGTTTTCCACCAGCTGAGAAAAATGTCATGTCAATATATCAATAAGGCAAAGTCTTATACCGTCCATAAATCTTTGCATCTCGATGCATCTGTATGCTGTCGCTTAATATTTCAGTTCCATAAAACACCAATGAATGACGTTATTTTTGTGTTATTTTGTTTTTATAAATCAATCCAGCATTAGAATTGCATAGTTTAAGGGGTTGCCATGGGATCGTTGACGACCCTGACAACGACCAAAATATGTCTCTCTGGTAAAACGATATTAATAACACGATTGGAACTAATTTGGGAAAATTGGATGGTCAGAAGTAATGTCGATTTAATCTGTCTGCAAATGTAACCTTATCTCCTTTCCTTTTTAAGTTACACATTTGGTTTTGTTCTGAAATTTGTAGTATTACAACGTTCAGCTATACGGCGCCTAACACGTTTGAGAAATTTGAAAAATATGAAGATCCAATTATCCCAAATAAGTTCCGATCGTATTTAGGCTGCGTTCACAAAAAACCGGTTAGGGGGAGGCTGGAGAGATTCAGGGGGAATTCGAAAATTTTGGGGGTAGGAGAGGGGAAATTTCGCTCTGCCTGTAGTGGGACTTTTAAATTTTTTGGTCCCCTTTTACGTTATACATTTTCCAATTCCAAGTTTTTGTAGGTAATTAAATGAAAAATTAATACAATTTTTATGTCATCCAATCGTTGTAATATTTGTAATAGTTTAAACAAAATCTACAACCACTTTGTCACATTTCGTGACTTTTATCTCGAAAAAATCTAAACATGTAGGATTGATTTGTCATACAAAGACCAAATCTGAGCCTAGTAACAGGGCAGAAGCTGCAACTGTTGATGAGTTTTGCAATATTTCTATGTAATATATCAATTACAGTTTCCGTACAGCATCCTCAAACACACAATATTCAGTTTGTCGACAAAGCTTGTATATACAAATATGTATAAGGTGACAGTCAGTTGTCAGTGATACAAAATGCATAGTACACAAACTCAGGCTGTGATAGCAAGCTGAATACTGGACAGTTTAACATGCTGCAGGGAGTAGAACAAGAATATAGTTGTATAAACTGAAAGAAATATTGTCAAAATTATCAAAGTTAATACAGCTACTCCCTACGGGCAGTGTCACTATCAGATACTGCCCTGCTACTGCAGTGTCACTGTCACTGCATACCTGAACAGTGACAGAGATAGCTCTTACTCTGATGTACATGGTAGTTGAAGAACAGATTGGTTCAAATGACGCTCATGACAGCAAAACATATTTGTACACAAGATCAGGCCAGAGAGCAACACATGGAAGACCAGGAGACTTTAACGGGGATTGCTGAATTCTGGCATATGGGAATAATCAAACATTAAAGGAAAAAAAATGGGTCATCATGCTTGATTTTCTAAATTTTCACATTCTCATCGTAGAATAATACAAAAGTAAAATTTGAACAGTAAAGACTAAATGAAAAAATATGTGGCTAAATGAAATTATTTATTTTTAACCAAATTTGCCATTAATACACCCAAAATTTCAGAGATTGAAACATTTATTTGATGGAATATTTTAACCTTCCAGTATTGTCAATTCATATATGTTTTTTACTTTTGAAACAAAATTTTGGTAGGTCACTGTGCTCAGTTTTTCGCAATACTATTAGCCAGATTCACAATTTGCCTACTCTCTCATGATTGTCATTTTGTGTGCTCTTCAGCAGGAGCAATTGACCTGGCCAGAGTTGGATTAACTCAAGTTAGCTTAGACTGATAAATCCAAAAAGTTCACTGATGCGTTTAAAAATGAATCAATTTAAGACCTACCCTTAGGAATATGACTTTACAAAATGCTAATAACAGGTAGTGTTGGTCATCTGCGAGTGGAACGGCGAGATACGTGTTTATTTTTTCTGCGCGCACATCCTTTACTGATATACAGGATTGTGATAGTGGGGGGACTTGAAAAATTTGATCATATAGAGGGGGGATTTGAAATATTTTTAGGGTATTGAGGGGGATCTGAAAAAAATAAGATATCAATCGCGATTCGTCCAGCCTCCCCGCAATCGTTATTTGTGAACGCAGCCGTAATTTAGATTTGAACTTCGCAATTGATTACAAAGACTGCCCTTTGACCCGTATTATATATTATAAGTTGCAACGAAAACAAGTTGTTGGATCGCATTAATAGTGCAAATAAATATTGTTGTCGAGTCTAGGATGTATTGTTCTTTGCATACAAAAGCATAAAATATCAGTGTTTTACTTTTAATACGAGTTAAAATCTAGATAGTGCAGGGTCTTTGTATGATTACACATTAACGAAGCAATGAAACGTCTTCACAAACGTACCATACTTGACTGCATCTTGTAGTAAGGACAGCTGTTTCCCTGGTAACGACAAATCACTTCGATCTCTTCCTTCCGATTCGACATCCGACCCTTATGAAGAGAAATAGCGGCGTTAGTCCCTGACGTATGTACATATTTCGAGAACAATCCTGGACAAAGCAACACAGCATAAAAAGCAACACAGCATACTAGGCAACGGTAATCGCTAGTTCTGTGATTTTGGTATTTCCAGTACCAATGTAAACTCCTGTAACTGAGTGTGCGCAGTCGCACAGCTACATTTCTCAAATGTCAATCTATTAACATATGTTGTTTGCTGCATTGCCGATGTCCGTAGCCTACCAATAACAGTTCACTCACAGACTGCGAAGCGCTTCATGGTGTATGGCTGACTAGTCTTTACAGGCAAAATCTAGCTGCATTTACAGCATGGGGGGATCATGAGAAGTATAGTTCGTGTGATGACACACATGATTGCACTGCTGTTACAGGGCCTGAAAATTTAATTTTTATCCACTTGTCCCCGGACAAGTAGCCTCTATTTTTCTACTTGTCCGTAGCAGAAACTCACTTGCCCTGAAAATTTTCCCCCAAAAAATGATAGGATCGAAACTTAATTTTTTTTTCTTATAAATCAGGTTAAGTATATTAATCTTTCGATACCTAAACGTTACCTAAACCGTTGTCAGCAGAGTAAAAATCAGTAAAATGCTTGGGTGAACTTTTTGTGCCCAGTGTGAGGGAAATACTTTCTTCAGAGTGGTGCGGTCTATTTACACATAGTTATTCATAAACATCTAAAACCGTGGGATAAGATCTCCACTTTCACTGTCTTTGTATAATCAGGCAGCTTTTGTGCAGTATCCGTCCCAAAGGAACACTTGGATGATATTGCACACGATGAAACCGCTAATGTTATTCTGCTGGTTTGATGTCCTAACAGTGTCAGTTCATTTAGAATCTTATTTTTTAGTTCAGGAATTTATCGTCTTTCAACTATAGATAATGTACGACTGTGCTCTGAGTAAAGCAGTGTACCATCTAAACCTCCTTCTATGTTTCTTGCTTTCTCGTCTATAGAGGGCTCTGACCATGGTTATTACCCTAGATCTCTTTGGAATGTCCCTCTTTTCCTTTCATAAAAATAAACGTAGAGTTTGTTAAAGCGCGTTTATGTGCAACAATACAGACGACTCAAAGAAAAACCCTAAGAAACAAAACAGTCACCCACAAATAACACCAAACAAACCTGAAAGTTGAGAATGTCTTGATGAGAAAGTTAAGCGAACGACAAACTGTTGATGCACTGCCATTTTTCGTTCGTTATAAATACTATAACAACAAAAAACCTAAACAAAAATGAATAATCAAAATAAAGTTTTAAAAGATATCAAAGAAGTTGTTCTACCGTCTGTGAACAAAGTAAATGTGTCATATTTACCTGTTCCCAGACAAACCACTACAAAATCAGCTTCATCTACAGCTGATTTGATTCTCAGACTATCGTAGGATAAACACTTAGGATTGTCACAACCAGCAGCATACGTTGTATTGATGGCCAATGGCGCCAAACCATGACGAGGTGTAACAGTAAAGTTATTGACAGCAGCTGAATAGTCACCGTAGAGGGCATCGGCGTTGTCGGCCAATGGACCGACTACCTGTAGTGTTCATTGTGGGAAGAGCAGGAGAGAAGATGTTGTTATACAAGATTTTTTCGTCAAAATTAAGGTACATCTATTGGCAATAAGAGTCCAGGATAGCAGTACTTTGATACGACAAGTAAAACTTTTTGAATCCCAATTTTCGAAATATTTCAGTGAAAAAATGTTATATCCGCCCTCCATTTTCAACAGTAATGCCACACGGATAAATTCAAACTAATACAATAGTTACTAAAGAATCTTACTGCAAGATTGTTTATTCTGTTCTTCAGAGGCAGTAAATGTCCGTTGTTCTTGAGTAGGACGAAAGTCTTTAACGCTGTCTTAATTGCCAGTTCCCGATGCACATCGCACTGTACCACAGAGAGATCTAACTGTTTGTACGGATTCATTTCCGGAGGGTCGAATTCACCCAATCTCAGTCTGGTGTAGAAGAGTGCTTTCACCCGTTCTAGCAGAGTCTCGTTTGATATTTTGCCCTCTTTCACACCTCGAGTAATATCAACGAAAGTTGGATGAACTCCGCCTCCCAATTCTAAGTTACAACCCGCATTGACCGACGCTATGGCCGTCTGCAACGCATTCTTGGTGTAATGATGCCTGGTGTATATATTTTTAATAGCACCGGCATCGCTGACCACATAACCAGTGAAGTTCCATTCCTTTCGTAAAATGTCTGTCAGAAGTTCACTGTTGGCACAAGCTGGAACTCCATTGATCCTAAAGTCAAATTTGGATTGCATGATATCAAGTCCTTTTCGATGACATTTTTATTGACGTCGAGAGGTTTTCATATTGGTAATTTATTCTAGGCTAACTATGTCACTTGTTGATTTAAAGGATTTAAATGTGATTCTGTCATAATTTTTGTCACAAATTTATTAACGGAAGTTAAACATCTTCAGTTTAAAATTACTTGAATCACACAAGAATAAAGCAAAACATAAACCAAACAAAACAGAACGAACATGAATTCAAGTGTACCTGTTGTAACTACACATCACACTGTAAGTCCCCGCTTTGACGCATTCATGGAAAGCTGGTAAAAACGTCATCCTCCAATCTCTGACTGACACCTATACAGGCAAACAGAAAAGAACTATTAAAGAATTATGATTCAGACAGTTCAGTTTCTATGACATTTAAACAAACATACACGTCAACCAGTAATCCAATATGATGATGGAACTGTTAACAGCTGCAGGGTTTGCACCCCTGAAAATGCGTATTTAAAATTAAAAATATTTTGTCAAAAATAATTCCTACGACCTACCTACCCTAATTTAGAAAACTAATATGGGATCGAAACAGCACAATTTATGTTTTGTTTGGCCTTATTGCCTTACAGATAACAGCGGTATTATGCGATCTCGCCGTTACTGACCGCAACGGAGCGTGTATAAATCGTCAGAGAGCAGGGAAATAGGAGGAATTGTCATAAAGATCCAGTCCTTTCCCTGAACTAAAAACCAAACAGAATAAGCGATCTATTCAAAATACCTTGTTGACAAAAAACTGCTTTCAGTTCGTATGGTCGGGGTAGGAGTCCGCAATTTTTTATCTTTTGCTTCTGTCAAAAATCAGTAGACCTCCCACTCAAAAAATGTTGTCAGGTCTCACAATAGAAAATGCGTAATATTTCATGAAACCCCTGCATTGTTGCTTGGTACAGTTTGAGTTTTCTGATGATTTCGCTTTGCGTGGTACAGCTATACCGTATACCCTTGCTGGTGATAATCTAGTTACAGCGTCAACAGATTAGTTACGTACCCTTCCATGCTTTGTCTCATTATGCAATCAAACGCATCAGATAATAGAGGTCACACACAGTGATAGAACTTTGCATAAGACTTTCGCAGGAAAAATACAAGAAACAGTGAAGGAGAAAAGTAAATCTTTACAAAACCAGTGCTAAGATGAGACCAAGACACCAAAGGTTGGTAGTATAAATCTTTATTGGCAATTATATCATAGTCAAACGTATTAACATAGAATAAACAATAGCAAAAAGAAACCTGTGCTGAGACAAAGACACTCCTACCCCCTACCCCTGGGGACGAATATTTTTGCTAGACCCTATGGACAATCCTACCTCGACTTATTCTTCACTAACATCACGTGAACGGCCCCACCCATGTTTCTATCTGTAGTTAGCAAATACAGACCACTCCGGCAAGTAAACTACTTTCTCCAGGCATAAAGTCTGCATTTAATTCTTGCAGGGGTCAATCTCTTGATCATTTCAGCGGTATTTACCAGCCACTGTTGCTATGATAAGGTTCAGTGTCTCATTGAACTGAGACTATCACAAGACAGTGCTAAGATAGTATACCCGAAATATCAAAGCAGTTTTAGGTGAAACTGAAACTGTAGGTGATCGAGATCCATTGAGACACACGAAGGACTTTAGTTTAGTACATTTATTGTTAACAATATGTGGACTGTTCATTTTCGTTGTTACAAGAATACAAGAATAATAAGATGACTCTATGTTGCCAATTCAAAGTAATCTTATTTCCTAAGGTACTAAAGATATCATTATCTCCCAAAAGTCACCCAGCCATTAATAGAATTGACGCTTTGCATTACCGTGGCTCTCCTGTACCTACCAGCTAATGTTTTTTTTCCACCGAAAAATGTTGTATGTTACCCAGAAAGAGGATAGTTACATAAAACCTACAATATACAGTCTCGAATAGCAAAAATATCACTTACTTTTGACTTGCTGATTGATATCCATCGTCCCCTACTGTCACTTTGACCGGACGGCTTGTTGAAATTAAGTGTTTGGTGTGTTTTCAAAAAATAATTCATTGATTGTCCTGCCAGAACTATTTGTATTGAGAGCGATTTAAATTCATCTCAATTTTTAAGAAGAAAACCTCAGTCTTAATTTTTCCTCTGTTTTAATGAATTCTATACTGCACAATAGTATTATATCAAAAATGCCTTCTAAAAAGAACCTGCTGTGCCCTCGCCACCAGTTCACTTTCATTGTTTCGGACCAATATTTGTCGACGAAGACAAGCAGTTGGTTTGGAAACATTGCTAAGTGACAACCAAACCGTCTGTCAAATGCGAGCTGACGTTCTTGGAGTTTTACTTAGCATTGTCACAAAGACAATGTGCATGCCCATAACTTCGATAAAACAACAACAATGATCGTTGTTGTTTGAGTTCGGCAGGGCGATTCAGTGGAGAAATTCTTTACTATCGGACGTGTACATACATTGTGAAAACCCTTTCACTGATTTGTAACTGATTAGTGATACTTAGCATGTTGTACTGCATCCCTCTGATGACAAAATCACTGTATTGGTGCACCAACGGTTGGAAAACAGTGAAATTATTCTGGAAACTTCGTTTCGGACTTCTGTGTTATTGCCTTAATGTAATTAGACCGTCGTCAATGTCAAGTTGACTTTGTCGTTGTCCCTATCCTCATCCCTTGTTAGAATTTTCTTGTCAATGACAACAGTACAATGCACCCTATCATGTTCAGGCTGAGTTGATAAACTAAATACTTTGTCTCTCACATGCGTGCTTACGGGAATAGAACAACAAACTAAATAGCGAAGAAATTGCCAACAGTTACAGCTACTGCACCCTCGAAGGTCTAAGATTTGATGATGATGAGGGAATGACAAGTCCTTCGATTATCGACACGTCATTAGCTGCAACTTTGATACATTTCAGGCAGAGATGTTCTGTTTCTAAAGTACATTTTATTATTCTGTTGCCATAACATGACGAAATGCCAAGTGTTCAGCTTGTCAACAACGACGGTCTGTATGTATATGATCCTTGTCGTACGTTCTAATCTGGATAAGATGTTTATTTGTTAAGGGACATTAGCTGTAACTTTTGACTAATTTTTCACTACTCTGTTTTAATGTATCAACTACAGAATTTTATTGTAATCCGATAATCATGACCAATGCCCGGTGTCCTGCTTGTGGCTTTTGGTTTGTTTTCTGTTTCTTTGCGTTTTTTGGCTTCTTTCGCCTTTCTTTGTATGTTTGGTCTTCCTTTTCTCGCCCCGTCTCCCGCTTTTTCGTTTGTTGTCTGGGTGCTTTCGTTTCCTCTTTCTCGTTCCGCTCAAAGATGTCTGTAATGTATATCGTGTAGACAGAGTTAAATGCTCAGTTTTCAACTTACTTTTACGGTTAAAAACGGATGAGTAATTTAAATATATCTTCCTTAAACGTGCGGGGGTGTGGAGATACAAGACAAGACGCCAGGTATTTTTATGGCTTAGAGAGAAGTCTTTCAACATTTATTTTCTCCAAGAAACGCATTCAACTAGAGATTGTGAATATATTTGGAAGAATGAATGGGGTTACCAGGTGTTATACAGTCACGGCTCGTCAACGTCAAAAGGAGTAGCTATTTTGTTTAACAATAATTTTCCACTGGTCATAAATATTTCATGGAGTGATGACGAGGGCAGATGTATCATCTGTGATATTACTGTAAATGATCGTAGGCTTGTGTTATGTAATATTTACGCACCGAACAATGATCAACCGTCATTCTTTGAGAAAGTGTTTGATATTTTGGAGGGTCAATTCCCTGAAGGAGAGCGTATCATTGGAGGCGATTTCAATTTAGTCTCCAATGTTCATCTTGATAAGAAAGGTGGGAACCCATCCACTCATTTTCGTTCTCAAGAAGTTATTCGCCGTAACTCTGAGTTGTTTGATTTGAGCGATGTGTGGCGGGTATTGCATCCAAACACTCGTAGGTATACTTGGAGACAGAAGACGCCGCCTGTTCATTGCAGACTAGATTTTTTTTGTCTATTAGTTTAGTGAGTCAAATGATCAAAGCTGACATTAGCCCAGGCTTCCGTACTGATCATTCACTCATTTCTATAGCTTTAAAAATTGACAATAAGATACGTGGTCCAGGATTTTGGAAATTAAATTGTTCACTTTTGAGTGACATTGACTATGTGAGTACCATAAATGCATGTATTGATGAGACCAAAAATATGTATGCGAATGACACAGATGTTGACGACCAACTGTTGTGGGAAATGATTAAATGTAACATTAGAGCAGAAACAATCCAGTTTGCATCAAGGAAAAGGAAACAACAGCGTATTTTTTTGTCAAATTTGGAAACCGATCTTACTGAACTTGAGAAAAAAATCATACAGGCTGATAATACACATGATTTAGAAATTAAGTTGTCAGAGAAGTTATTAGAGCGAGAAAATTTGCTAGATTACGCTACCAAAGGTGCTATGATTCGCTCTAAAGCAAGGTATTATGAGGATGGAGAGAAAAGCTCTAAATATTTTCTGTCACTTGAAAAGCGTAACTATAATAACAAGTCTATCTCAAAACTTTTGTGTGATGATGGATCCTTTATAACGGATCGAAAGGGAATTTGGAATGAAGAGAAAGACTTTTATAAAAGCTTTACTCAACACATAGCAATTTGGAGAGCTGTTCAGACCAAATTATTGAAGATTTCTTACCAGATATTAGTGACATACCCAAACTGAATCATGAAGCCAAGCAAAGTTGTGAAGGTTTGTTGAATAAGGAAGAACTGTTGTTTACTCTTAAATCAACAGAAAATGGGCGTTCACCAGGTACAGACGGTATTCCCGTTGATTTCTATAAAGTGTTTTGGAATTCCATTTCTGACCCTCTCCTGAACTCCTTAAATTGTGCTTTCTCAAGAAACCAGCTGTCTATCTCACAACGTAGAGGAGTCATCTCTCTCATCCCGAAGAAAGACAAAAATCCATGGTATTTAAAAAACTGGAGACCAATCTCCCTGCTGAATGCCGATTATAAACTTGCTTCGAAAGCAATTTCTTTCCGTATTCGTAAGGTCCCCCTGTCAGTTATCAATACTGATCAAACTGGTTTTGTAAAGTCTCGGTATATTGGAGAGAATATCCGCACTCTCATGGAAATAATTAACTTTGCGGACAAGGAAAAAAATTCCTGGATTAGTATTTTCTGTTGATTACGAGAAAGCTTTAGATTCGCTTGACTGGTCTTTCCTTTTAAAGCACTTAAGTATTTCAATTTTGGTGATTCTTTAATTTATGGATAAAACTTTTATACTCTAACCCAATGTCATGTGTAATCAACAATGGATGGACTTCCGAATTTTTTCCTATTGAAAGAGGAGTTCGCCAGGGCTGTCCCCTGTCCCCATACTTGTTTATTATTTGTGCTGAACTTTTTGCTGCAAAAATAAGGCCCAACTTGTCATTTAGGGTATTGTAATAGGTGATCGTGAACATAAGATTTCACAGTATGCAGATGATACAATTCTTTACTTGAATGGCACTGAACAGTCTCTTAATGAAGCGCTTTTAGTTTTGAATAAGTTTGAACAGATTTCTGGTTTGAAAGTCAATTTTGACAAGTCTAAAGTTTATAAAATTGGTACCTTGCGTCAAAAAACTATCAATTACAAGACGACATGTTCTGTCACTTGGTCACATGGCCCAATTGAATGTTTAGGTGTCCTTATCCCTCTTAGTGTAAAAGAAAATGTCTTTGCTTTGAATTATGAACCAAAAATCCAGTCAATGAAGATTCTCCTCAACATATGGTCAGCCAGAAATCTTTCTTTGAATGGCAAAATCACTATTTTGAAAGGTCTTGCATTGTCAAAACTTACTTACCTTGCTTCGGTGTTACCCAATCCTCCAGACAATATTTTCCAAGATTTAGAGCGTATTATTTTCAGATTTATTTGGAATAATAAAGGTGATATAATAAAAAGGACCATTCTTATGAATGGCCAACAATTTGGGGGTCTGAAAGCTCCAAACTTCAGAGCGATTTGCATGGCCATGAAAGTTCGATGGGTAAAAAGACTGATTCAGATGGAAAACAATACCCCAATTAAGTTGATTTATACCCATCTTTTGTCCTCACTTGGTGGTTTATTTGTTTTTGATTGTAATTTGCATATTCGTCATATTCCTAATTTTTTCAAAGCTTATCCTTTTTTACATGATATTACTTATACTTGGTGTAAATTAAATTTTCAGAATAATGTAAATCCTCAGTCGGATTTTATTGTGTGGAACAATTCTTATATTTTGATAGGTGGAAAAACAATTTTTTCAAAGAAACTCAATGATTGTAATGTAACTTTTTGACAGATTTCATTAATGAAGGTTCGGCTATAGATTACAATAGTTTTAGGTTACGACACAATGTACAAATTAATTTTATTACTTATTTCGGTATTGTCAAAGCTATCATGGAATACAAGAAGAAATATCATGTAAGCATGTTTTACCCTTTATATACATGCCATTCAGAATTTCATATCAATGTATTTAACAAGAAATGTTTTGAATTTATCCATCAATTAATAATGAAAGATTTTGTTTCTATGCCAGAAAAGACTATGAATTTCTGGGCAAAGACATTTGGCGAGTTTGATGTAAAAACTTGGAAGAAAATTTTCAGCCTTCCATATAAGTGCACCATTGAATCAAAAAGTAGAATTTTCCAGTTCCACCTTCTACATAGAAATATTTTTACCAATGTCATTTTAAAGAAATTAGGTAAAGTGGAAAGTGAGCTCTGTAATTTTTGTCTTGAACGTCTTGACTCTATTTTACATCGCTTCTGGTTTTGTCCAATCGTAGCATTCTGGAGAGAATTTCCTGTATATGTTTTCGATGCTTTCAACATAGATATTCAACTCGATGCCATGTCAGTCATTTTTGGTTATGATTTCAATGCAAAGGATATTCTTTTAGAACATCTACTCATCCTTGCGAAACAATACATTCATTGTAATGTCAGAACCCCAAAGAGATTAACAATTGGTAACTACACGAGAGTGGTCAGTACAATCAAAGAAGTTGAACACAATATAGCCTTTAAGAATGGAACACTTGAAAAACATAGAATGAAGTGGAAATGTTAGTTTTGTGCTCTTTTCTTCTCCTGTGTCTGTTTTTGCTTTTTGTCCTGTTTGCGTTTTTCTGTCCTTTTCTCGTTGTGTTTTCTCAGTTTAAATAAATAAATAAATAAAAAAACAACAACAACAACAACGACGGTCTGTATGTATATAATGATCCTTGTCCTATGTTCTAGTCTGGATAAGATGGTTACTTATTAAGGGACATTAGCTGTAACTTTTGACTAATTTTTCACTACTCTGTTTCACTGTATCAGCTACAGAATTTTATTATAATCCGATCATCATGAACAATGCCCTGTGTCCTGCTTGCCAACACAGCCTGTATATGTGAAATGACCATTGTTATTGTCGATAAATGTATATTCTATTCCGGACCTGAATACAAATTTAAACAATAACGATGCAGATTATACTCATATAGGGTATATTTATGAGCTAAATATTAGGAATTTCTCCCATGGTTCAGGGATTCAAACCAGTGACTGCAGATGATACACAGAACAAACAAAATTTAAAAAATGGCCAAAGTTACAGCTAATGGATCTTTAATATTGAGTCTAATAGTAACGATTCTGGTTGTATTAGCAAGGCTTATACCTCATTTTTAAATATTTTTGGTGGAAGAAGGAAAGAATTATATTCTAGAACAAGAATCATTAAAATACTGTTGAAAGTTCCTGTCATGTCCCTTTAATGTTTTCATGTTAGATAGCCTTTCATGGACTTTGCGTACGGAGCATCGTGGGTTCTATATCAGGAAAATGTGTGGCCTGTTGCCGGCTGACAGATCTCCCCATCCACGCAATTTACAAACGGAATATTGTCTACTCTTTGTCGGGTACACTTGGCACCTGCCTGCTGGCAGCCATCCCAATCCATGCACTTTTACTACGGAATGTTCTCGGCTGTTTATCGGGCAAACATGTCACCCGCCGCTGGCTGACAGCCATTCCGATCCACGCAGTTTGCCTACGGAATGGTCTCGGCTGTTTATCGGGCATACCTCTCGCCTGCTGGTGGCTGACAGCCATCTAAATCCACGCACTTTGCCTACGGAATGTTCTCGGCTGTTCATAGGCAAACCTGTCGTCCGCCGCTGGCTGACAGCCATCACAATCCACGCACTTTTACTACGGAATGTTCTCGACTGTTTATCGGGCATACCTCTCGTCTGCTGCTGGCTGACAGACATCACAACAACGTACTTTGCCTACGTATTGTTCTCAGCTATTTATCGGGCACACCTGTCGCCCGCCGCTGGCTGATAGCCATCCCAATCCACGCACTTTTACTACGGAATGTTCTCGGTTGTTTATCGGGCATACCTGTCGCCCGCCGCTGGCTGATAGCCATCCCAATCCACGCACTTTTACTACGGAATGTTCTCGGCTGTTTTTCGGGCATACCTGTCGCCCGCCGCTGACAGAGAGCCATCCCTATCCACGCACTTTTACTACGGAATGTTCTCGGCTGTTTATCGGGCATACCTGTCGCCCGCCGCTGGCTGATAGCCATCCCAATCCACGCACTTTGGCTACGGAATGTTCTCGGCTGTTTATCGGGCACGCCTGTCGCCTGCCGCTGACTGCCAGCCATCCCAATCCACGCACTTTGCCTACGGAATGTTCTCGGCTGTTTATCGGGCATACCTGTCGCCTGCTGCTGGCTGATAGCCATCCCAACCCACGCACTTTTACTACGGAATGTTCTCGGCTGTTTATCGGGCATACCTGTCGCCCGCCGCTGGCTGATAGCCATCCCAATCCACGCACTCTGACTACGGAATGTTCTCGGCTGTTTATCGGTGCACTGGTCACTTAATTCCTGTGGCCCGACTTGGAAGTCCGCGCCACTTTTAACGGACGGCATTAAAAACGTTCAGGATTACCGAACACATACACATCAAGCTTACATCTCATCTACTCGTTTCCATGGTTCAAGAACAGTACGAGACTTCTGTAACTTCTATCATCAAGGCCGTCAACTTTTGCCTGCGGCCGCACATTAAAACCCCCGTAGTATAGTACCACACTTACACATCTCTAAGGCAATCAGCCCGTTAATTTTTGCTGACTCATTGAATGCTAAAGTTCGTTTTAAAAAGAAAACTAATGTAAATTGATGTTAGGCAGGTGTAGATTTGTCAATCTGCGACAGATATAGGCGCAGAAAAAAATGGTATATTTTTGTCTGTATTTAAGCATATTTTGACTTGGATGACTCAGCAAAAAGACGAAGAATGACACTAAGGCCGAACAAAAAAAATTGTGCTGTTCAGATAACCCGACCTAGCTTTTGTTTACCTGCCGACCCTGAACCTTTAAGAGCTACGTAAACACGGAAGTAAAAAAAAAGAAAAAAACCCCTAAAATCACGCGTCACGGTGGCACGTTCATTTATTACTTGGCATTTGATTTGCTCGAACGAGGATGTCTTTTATGTTTTTTCCTTTTATATGTATTGTACATTGTTCTGGAAATGTTGTGGCCAGTGTTTGACTTCCGTGAAGCCCTGAAAAATGCATATTCAAAAAGAAAAATATTTTGGAAAAAAAATTCCCGCCGACCTACCTACCCTTTTTTTGAAAACAATTATCGGAACAGCAAGTTTTTGCCTTTTCTTTTGCTTGTTAGATACGTTATGTTGGGAAATTATATAAGTTTGTATGTCCGTCTATAATTCCAAAAATACAGAAATCTTATTTGGATCATTTCCATTCGAAAAAATCGGAATCAGCACAAAAAGTTTGATCGCTGCAAGGTGAACTCTACCGTTTTGGAAATCCAAAGGATTGCCAGACGGGGATAAGATCGCACAGCAAGTGACTAAGTGCGACATGGTACTGCACTGAAAGCTGCCGTTAACTTTGTCGTAATATAAGGGAGCCGTCATTATTTACGGCCTGGGGGTCGGAGGAATTGCTTTAGAAACTCAAAAATTTCGAGTAACTCCCCGCCAACCATGACGTGTTTGAGTATCCCCCTCTCTGCTACAGAAATTTTGAGTGACCCCCCAAAAAAAACAAAATTGGGAAAGTTAAATATCTATACAGTAAAATGGTTTGCTGCTGCGACAGGCCCTGATTAAACCCAGACAAAAAAACAGCTGACAACACAAACGATCATGTACTCTTTTACTTGTAATAATTCATAAAAATTGGAGAATGTAAATTTTTTAAAGAAATGAAAAAGGTATACTTATGGGTTTCTTTGCATGGATTTTACATTTTTAATACTGATGCATTATAGCTCAATTTTGTATACAAAGCAGTGTCCTTCCAAAATCTTAACTCTTAAGAAACAATTTCTTTCAGCACGTTCAGGCAGAGAATACTCAAATACTACTGTCAGCTGAAGCATCAACTTTCATGCTGGAAAAAAAAGGTTCAAGCTGAGCTAGTTTTAAATGTCATATTAATATTTACTCATCAGATAAGCAGACCAGCCTTTTTCTGGCAGTCTTTCTAAAATTTTTGTTTGTTGACTAGCTGTTTGCTAGTCCTTTTGCAGCACATTTCTGGTAGTCTTTTGAAACTGTTCTTTGTTGACTTTTGTTTGCTTAGTCCTTTTGCCAAATGGCTTGACAGTATTAACCTTGTTTTTAATGTTTAAAATGCTTTTTCACATTTAAAGTATATCAACAGCAAAAATCAAGATAATGGAATTTACAAACTGTAGTTTTGTTTGCCTTGTTTCTTGTAAATCAACATTTAGTTTCCTTTAAAGTATTTATGTGTTTTCTATTTAACGTTCACAAGAGTGAGATACATTTTATATCAAAAATCATTTATCTATAGAATGCATTTTATGCATTTTATTAATTTATTGCATCAAAACGTTGTTTCTACTATACTATGTTTATCAAGAGATCGCCAGTACTTGTGTCAAAGAAGACAGAGTAAAAACTATACAAAGAAAAAAAGGATTGAGATATTATTAAACTTTACATTTTTGTTCAAAGATACAAGAATCTGTATCGCTCAGGTATTTGAGGAGTTTATTTTCCTGCAATAAAAGATGGGTTTGTTGTCAAGGCATTCCACTGGTTTTAAACTTTATAGAATCAGAATTAGCTTGCTTTACACATTTTCCCCTATCGGTAACCTATACAATGTAGAATATAGAAAGCAGACGTTTCTCATGAATGATCAGGCAAGTATATCAATCTTTAATCAGGAAATACTGAAAAATGTACTCAGTACTAGCCTCTAACATAAGGCTTGCCACGTCGAATAGCTGATCATTCTCGTCTGAAGATCACAATAACGTGAAACACATAGTGTCATGAGATTTTTATTTCTACTTGAAACCACCTGTATAATGATATATATATATATATATATATATATATATATATATATATATATATATATATATATATATATATATATATATATATATATCTCATAATACAGGTGGTTTCAAGTAGAAACTAAAATCTCATTACACTATGTGTTTCACGTTATTGTTTCACGTTATTGTGATCTTCAGACGATATATATATATAATATGTGTGTGTGTACATATACCGGGTATGAACATACATATCTCAAGCATACATATTGCTGTTCTTTACTATTATTGTTGTATTAATTCATAACTTCATTAAATGCTTCAGTACATATCAACAAAATTGAGTAGCCCCTCCTTGTTCTCCACTTTTGAGCACCCACCTTGTAGCTTTCGATTTTTTGAGTGACCCCTTAGATTCTTCCGAACCCCCCCAAGGCCATAAATAATGACGGTTCCCTAATGAAGTGTATGCCTGCATATGCAGGCCGTGCGAGTGTGGATGAATCATGCGAATGATGCCGGTACATAACACATTGCTTCAAAACGAACAATTCACAAAATACCTTCGCGTCAAATGAAAATCTTGAAACTGGGATAGTCTCAGGACCGCCGTGTACGTCGAAATGTTTACAACCAGCATTAGCGATGACGTAACGTGGATGGTCACCTTGGAGACCGCGTACAAAATGTTTAGATAATTCACCACTGAGAAAGGGATCCTCACCATAGGTTTCCTGTAGGAAATAGTGAACCATGGCCAATTATATCATATTATATTCATTTTGTAAAAGAACACATCAATGTGTCATCATATTACACTGAAAATTCCGTGACATTGTCAGGCTAACGTTAACGTGTTTCCTTGCCAACATATTGACGAATGAAGTAATGATAGTATTAATTATTAGTATAACTGTTAAGTTCTCTTCTCTCCATCATAGTTGAAATGTTCTTATTGATTATTCTAAATATACGTAGCTCACAAAACACCATAATTGAATTCTGTCCCGTACGTCTATATTGGAAATACAGATTTCCAATTAGAATACCTTCCACTAGGAACAGTTTTTTTTTATTAACTAGAACGACATAGATGTCATGTATTCTCAGTTGTTTTAGCAAACGTACATTTCAATACACCAGTATGTTATTAACATAGTCATACGTATTTTGCATTGATGTATTGTGTTTGGAATTTCGAAAGGTGCGTGCGCACTTTGATAAAAAGAAAATCTGAAAGTTAGGGAGCCTTCAGTAATTACAGGGGGTGGGCCGGGGGAGTTGGGGCGAGGGCCCCTTTTTTAGAAAACTGTTCAAGGGGGAGGGTCGCTTTCCATAAACCTATCTTGTTGGGGGTCACTTTTGACAGAAGCTGATTTTATGGCCAAACCTTTGATTGTCTGTGTGATATTTCCTGAATAGGGAATCACCAACGAAATACACCGATTCTTTCAAATACATATACATTAGCCACAAGTTTCACAATTAAACAAAGAAGATGCAGTGGTATCCTACATTAAACACCTTGAACAGTTAAAACTGATGAAAGACAAGAGACAAAAACATATGCAACAGGTGGAAAAGTGTATATCAATTATCAAATGAACATAAATGCAAAGATATTATTAGTTTTATATTGGAAAATTTGTGCATAGTTCTCTCATAGACTACCATGTACAGTGAATCAACATTTCAGTGAAATTCCAAAATTAAATTTCTTGCACAACCATGGACTCTAGTCTAATCATGAACATTAATACCAATAATTAGGTGTACAGAAGTGCACAGATTTACCAAGTTTTGAATGTGAAAAAAGTATTCATAGTTTCATCATACACTGCCATGTATAGTGAACCAACATTTTAGATGAAATTCAAAATCAATTTCTTGTACACATATGCACATGTTATTTCCCACTTCAAATAAAGTACATTTAAATATATTATCAAACATATAAAATGTATAGATATAGCATTTTTGTGGTGGAAAATTGTCAATAATTTGCCTGATAGACTCCATGTATTATGATTTGATATTTTTGGATGAGGCACTGTATCAGCCACATCTTGCCTTCTTATAGTTGCACAAAATATGGTGACCCTCCCTCAAATGTATAAAACACCATATATCTTTAAAAATGCTTGCTTGATAAATTGCGAATACTGTCCCTCCAAAAACACCAGCCTTCCCCTCCGTAGTTATCCTAACTTACATAACAACTAAACCTATTGTTATGTAAATTAGCTGATACTGTTTCAGTTATTCCTGGGGAGAATACCGCAGTGGTTTGGGGGGAGGGTCAAGTTTTACAATGTCGGACAATGGGGGGGGGTCACATTTTAGACAGGAGGATAGGGGAGGGTCACATTTTACGGTACAAGTGTGCGCGGAATTCCCCTGGCCCATCCCCCTGTAATTACTGAAGGCTCCCTTGGTGACGGTTATCCCGTGTGGTGGTTTCATAACCCGGTTATCATAATTCATATAAAGACGTCTTTAATCCAATCTCTAAATAAGTATGAAGTCCCATGTGTCTTGTAAGAACATCCTGCATCTAAAGTGCAGGTCATTGGAGAAGCAAATCTATTCACTAGTACATCGAACATAAATGACATAGATCGCATAAGTTGATTCATTTAATGTACCTGGAAAGTGAAGCACTTCAACTTTGGCTCAAACCTTTCTTAAAGAAACTATCAAATACTCTCTCACAAAATCAAAAATAAAATCAGGGGTCACCATGTAAAGTTGGGCACTTGAGAAACAAATTACGTAATGTTTACTGATTTTTGAAATTCAAAATGACTGCTATACCTGGTTAGATCATGGAGAAAAATAAAATTTTCGATTTTCGGAAAGTAAGGCGGTGAAAGTGTTTCTTAGTCCAAGAACTTTAAAGAAGCCCCCACAAGTAGTAAATCAGAGAAGAATTGTAAATATTTGAGAGTCCGCATATCTATCCCCTAGGCGCATTTGGTTTTGTAGTTAAAGCGCGCGTCAAGCAACTTCCGCACGTGGTCATTTTCATCAAGTTCAAATAGAAGTAATACTTGCCTGATTTCGTCCCCATAATGGATGTCTAGCGATGTTAATTACTGGACTAAAACAGCTTAATCAGTTGTGGTTGCCATAGTCACCGCGCCTCTCATAATCGTTGTTTCCCCCAGAGCTGTTGCCCTAGCAACTTCAAATATTACACCGACGCTGTAAATATTCAAACGATACACAGAACATTATAAGATGCATAGATTTATTTGATAATGCAATTTGTAACGAAACGATGTTCAATAGTATAATCTCAATTTTAGACATTGAGTATGATTGAGTTCTTCTGTGAACTTTAAGAAAGTCAGCATGAATTTTCGATTTTAAAATTACAAAGTTTGGCTTTCGGAAACCGTAAGTCTTTTGGTGTAAATATGTTACTGAATGGTGAAAAATTTATTTTGTCTTCTCTATTAAGCTACCGTGCCACAAAACAGATATTTCAACATTCACTAACATCATATTTACACCAAAAGACTTACGGTGTCCGAAAACCGTTTTTTGTAATGTATTAAATTAAGGATATTGTCTGTGTAAAGCTATTCTGACTGGTATTATTCAAATCAAGAATCCATTTTCACAGCGTATTCTTGGATAAGGTGACCCGTCTGAGATGTGTGATCGATTGAATGATTGCCAACTTCGTTAGCTACATTCTACGCTTCCGTTGCCCGTTTAAACTTCAGACTTTGGTACTCTTGGTATTCATGTCGTATATCGTTAGGATCACAGTACACATCCTACACACAGTACACATCCTAGACACAGCACCGCAAGAGTTTATGAAAATGCACTGGTGTTTCGTCAGATTGATTGTTTTAACTTGAGTTAAAAAACGAAATAAACCTTAACTTTGGGAAAAGTATTCACTGATGTTTTAAGATATCGACAATTTACCTATTAATCCCGATGTATGATAAAGTAGAACTAGAAGCTGCCTATGCCTAAAATGGTTGGGTAAGAATGGAATTGACAATGACGTACTCAAAAGTTGCAGCAAGTCCCAAGGCTTGTGCAAAGGCAGTAGCTGGACCAGAATCGACGTCACCGCGCAGACACTCAGTGGACCATTCGTACGGTTTTATACCCAGTCGCACTATTGAAGGGGCGGGGCTGCTGAAAGCAATAATCTGATGGGTGATCTCTTCAACAGACAAACGATGGATGATCAGACCCCTTACTCGTACATCCCATGAGAGGAACGGATATTCAATGATGTCGCTCGCCGTAAAACCGCCAGAGACGAGTAAGAACACCAATAATTGCAGCATAATCATTATCTTATAGTAGAAGTCAGGCTGTAACATTGCTACAGCATCAACATTCTTCTACTCCAGTGTTTGCATGTCAATTGGGGTCAGGGCCGAAGTTCAAACAGGGAAGTGTGCATAGTTCAATCAGGGCAAGGACCAAAGTTCAAACAGAAGATACACCGATACTTTGCTTCGCATAAAAGTATTGTTTATGTAATGTATACCATGCCCATGCAGTGTATTAAAATCCTCTGTTTTAACATTTTTCGCTCACAACGACTTACAGTTACATAACATACTAATCTCAAGTACAAAACTATTAAAATATTCCGACAGAGCAAAATCAACAGACATGAATACATTACCTGGTGAACTTGACTTACACTGAAATCATCCCATTGATTTCACGATCGGAATCTCTCCTCAGTGAAGTATATGGCTAAATGACTGGCTGTTTTGATACTCATATAGCCAAACGCCTTTAATACCTTACATTTTTGTTATGCGTCTGTAGAGATAACATAAATTTCTATGGAAACGAGTTTTTTCACAGCAATTGCCATCCTCCCCATGTCTTCATACATGGCATAAGTTTGATTTCTTTACATATTGGTCAAAAATTACCAAGGGTATAATGGAAAACCACACTTTAGAGTTTATGGGAACTGAAATATTATGGTATTGCTAAAAGTGATAAATTTGCAAAATTATGTAGTTTAACTGAACCATTGAAAGTATAGGGAAGTAGAAAAACTGCCAGCAGTAGCCTCTCATCTGAATCAGAATAAGAATTAGCAGCCTAGGGGAATTACTACAACAAAAATGGCCTCTCAAAATACCATTTTTCACCATATTTTGTAATTTTTACACGTGGTATAGTTTTTTTTTCTCTTTATTATAAACAAAAATCAAGTGATTGCAGAGTTACATTAATGTATTACGGTAGAAGGTCACATAAAGAATTTACAAAAGTTGTGAATTCTCTCGTAAATTTTCATTACATCAGATCTAGTACTCATTGTCTTTTCTATATTGTAACGTACAGTAAATTCTTTTTTAAGTAAAATTCCAATTGGAATATTTGTTTCTGATATCCAGTATTTATGTATGCACCATTTTCCGAATAAAATTAGAAGTTGCATAACCGTATTACAATGTCTGGGGATAACCATGTTTTCAACGGGGTCACCAAAAATTTTCATTGATGGTGTGATTTTCACCCATTCTCCAATAAATCTACAAATTACATTTTAAATCTTTTCCCAACATCTTTCAGCAATGTTACAATATAAAAATCTATGTTCTAAGGAGTCAACTTGATGACAAAGAGGACAATACATAGAGTCTTTCAATTTCCAAAAATATAAATATTTGTTGCATGGCAATACACGTAGAAGAAGTTTCCATTGAAATTCTCTCAGTTTTGTCTCATTGGTTACACTGTAAACTTGTTTCCAGATGCTGCTATGACTGTTACTGTTTCTGGCTGTGTCATTTAAATTGTTACACCAGCATGGTGTTATAGTTATTGCGGTCTATACAATGAACTCTTCTGGTATTTGTTTTATTTACCATATCACCAGTTTCTTTTGTTTTTTCTTATTGACTAGTGAGCTTTTGAGTGCAATCACATATTGTTGCCGCTTAATTTGGAGACGTCACCATACTCAGACACACTGTTCATCCAGCTTTCATTACCAGGAAGAAATTAAAGTAAACAAATGATGGACAGGTAGTGTGTAATGTTTCTGTCGATTCAAAAGGGCTAAAATTCCATATATAGTTTATCTTATTTCACTTTCAGAAACAAGGTTGGCAGGAAATACTTCACAATTTTCTGTTTTATTTTGATGATTACTGTTTGATAGTCAGAAACTTTCAATCATAATCGCTAGCTGTCACAATGGTTTCCCTATTAGTTGGAGTAGCAAGTTCAGATTGCTTGATTTTGTCGAAATCACATCTAACTTAAAATCTTGTAGTCTAGACTAAGTGTTGTTTGTCGTTGAGAGAAGATGAACAAGATCGTGTTTGATCGCTGGGGTATTGTCTTGTGAGTAAAGCCTTTATTTCAACATGTTTGTCAATGTCGTAGGGTCCACAGGACATTCCCAGTCCATTCCCGTATCTTTCATCCTCAGACCTTTTTTATCGGTGACTATGAACAGAGGAAAAAATTGTAAAAATATTTTTTGAAAATAGAGGGACTGGAGACTTCATAAGGAGGCAGCGTTTGTTTGAAATCTACCCCTACTTGTTGTGTACTTTATTTGGCATCATTTGGCAACGGACTTGTCATGCTAACATGACGGCTTGTACAATATTTGAATTCACTATTGCATAACGACTGCAAGGTCATCATTGTTGCTATAGCGTTTCATTGTCTAACAAACGGTCTCTGAGAAATGACTCGGTCTGGTACTTAAAACTCAAATTTGTCGTCATTTGAGGATAACCGAACACTTCTTCGTAATACCATGTGGAATCGGAAGGTTAAACAGATCTTGTTAATATCGGCTTGGCTTTGTCTGGCTCTGTTAATCGTGTTAAAGATAATCCGACAGTCAGCTGACAGATCTGGAGAACGAGATTGCTGTGATAGTGAGACGAAGGGTAGACAAGCTACAGTTGATGTCTCTGCAATGGATTGTGAAAGCAACCACAGATACATTACACAATATCCACCAAAGGGACGACATGGTAAGAGGCCATTGGAAAATTTTTACCTGTCTTTTGACAGTCGAAACGTCACACATTTTGATGTCTTCGCGAAGGACTACCGAGAGGCCAACATCGCGTTTGTACATTTACCAAAATGTGGCGGTACTTCAGTTGAAAAGGTTCTCTTGGAAACTCCGGGGTTGAATTACAAGGGCAAGCGAGCAGAAACTCAACTAGGTCACTGTCGAGAATTTTACCAAGCAGCTAACAGTCATAATGTACGAAAGGGAAAGGCATTGTACTACTCGAAACGGACGTATGGCATTCATAACTACGTATATCCAGATAGGCAGTTTATGTATGTCACGTGGTTTCGGCACCCTGTAGAAAGGATTGTCTCTGCATACCACTTTCTCATGAAACATAATTGTTTCGGCGAGAGGCATAAACTGTGTAAAAGATATTTATATGGGAGTAAGAATGTAACAGATTATTTGAAAAAGGCTGCAAATGTACAGATACCAGAGCTCGACAACAACATCATTCGATTATTGCTTTTTGATGAGTTTCCGGAAGTGACGACATCTTCCGAAGACTGTTGTGGTGCAGCAATACATGTTGTCCAAATCGAAGAAAAACATTTCCTGCGGGCGAAGGAAAACCTTGAGCAACGCATTGAGTTTGTTGGTATTCTTGAAGATTTGAAAACATCACAGGACATGCTGACGCTGATGTTAAACATCCAAAATGTCGCCCAAGAAGTACATGTGAACGCAAACTCTCACAGAACTCAACTCAGCGAATATGAACTCAAAGAGATTGAAAGACGAAATTACTGGGACCTTAAGTTGTATACCGATGCTCAAGCAATATATGAGAAACAGAGAGAAGCGTATTTCAAAGTGAGAGAACAGATTTTTTGAAACCAAAGTTAGGGCTTCTGATCATTACTGATTTTAGGGATTGAGATTGCGAAACTTGGCTAATTTCAATGAAATAGGGTAACATTAAAGTCATTGTAGATTTTATGTTCAATGTTAAATGAAGGAATTCATCGGAACTGCACTCAAAGGTCGTATGAGAACCACTACGACCAATGTAAATTGTGTATCCAAGTTACATTTTGGCGATTGGTGAATGTTAAACGTGTTTGGAGAAATTAGTTGATCAACGAGTTAAGTGAGACCATGCGAGTTTCTTATATTTTATGCAAAATATCTAGATGCATCACGTCACCATAGCAGAGATATTTAAATTTTATGGGCATTGTTCATTTATGAATTACGAGAAACAATCAGTGTACCACACTATAAAGCAGGTTTTGTGAATGTTATGACCGAAAGAAACTTCTGGAGAGGGTTGTTGCGTAACGGTTGAATCTCTGACAATAGGTGTAGTTTTATCAACGTCAATACATCATTGCCAGACAATTAGTATAGTTGACTAGGGTCAACACATCAATGGCCATAGTGGTAAAAACGAGTCATTGCCTTACTCTAAATGCATACTTAGTAGGTAAGTAAAGATTGCATCATTACACAGCGGGGAGAAGGCAGATGTAACAAGACTTTCTTTGCCGTTAGGTTTTATCGTTCACTTTCTGTTTGTGAAAGTCAAATTGAAATAAGGAATAAATAGGCGAGACACTCAACGATTTGATAATATACTGTACAATGGACACGCGACATTGTTCCCTGTTGGTCAGCGAAGCGAATATTGTCATGACAGTTTACTAAAATATTTCAAAGTATTAATTATCTCAAATATGATTTTAAATCATGACCTTGAGCATTCTAGTATATTTAAGGGACAATACCATACAAATATTTCTGTATACAAAAAGCGTAAGCGTAACCCTTAAGATCAGCATACTGTAGACAAAAACTGAAAACTTCACATCATAGAGAGTCGATCCTAAAGTATAGCTACAGTGTCTTTTCATGGTTTAAAGGGGATATACAATTTGCATGGAAACTGCAATCTGTAGATTATATTAGACATCTATTAATTAGTATTTATTTATGCCGTTTTCAAAGGTTAGAATTTTACAAAGTCAATAAACTGACATCGTGATTAAGTCAGTATTCCACGGCGAGGACAAAAGGGACAAACATGTTCCTGAGTCTACGGACGAAAATGACAGCAGTACGTCAGGTCCTTTTCAAAATCAAAGTTTATGAGAATAAGTCAAATTCGACCATAGTTCGCTTTATAGTTTGCGCCATTTATTTTTGCCTGTAACTAAGTGTTCTTTGTTTCAACTGATGCCTGATAAGGTTGGATATTCATTAATCTGATTCGAAAGTCACATGTATATGTTGAAGAGTCCTTTTTTACACTTTCTTCGTTTTTCTTAGAAACAACCGACCAATAATGAGACGAGTAAGGGACAAACAAAAAAGCGGACATGTCAACATCTTTTACTGTTGTGATAGTCTTCAAGTGTAAATATTTACGTCACCCTGTAACTGTTGTAAACATTTAAAACAATTATTTTATGTTCTATATGCCATGAGCTGACGAAGGAAACATTTAGCAGCTAGTCAATAAAAATAAAGTTTATTCATAAAAGTGGACGAATAACCGTTCAAGAAAATTTTTGTCACATAATTGGCCTTGAAGAGCGAGTTTGCTTCCTCTAAGCATTCATCTGTAGCCGGGGGCTGCCAAGATCGCATATGAAATCACATGTCTCGGGATGTCTAGGGATGACGTCACTTGATATCTGCCGGACCGATCTTGCCGTAAAAGCTGAAGACTCAGTCACAGAAAGATAACTCGAACGACATCAAACATGAATACCCCTTCAGCTAATAGAAGGAAGACGCTGTAGATACTTCATCAGATGCGTGTAACGTTGGGTTTCAGAGAAAGTTGAAGTTTTCTTTTCTGCTCACTGCACCGTCAACTTTGTAATTCCGTATGTCAGTTTTTTTAAAGGATCCGGATGCATGTAGTAGACAACGAAAAGTCAGAATCGCAACGTTCTTGTGTATTTACGTGGTAGAAAATAGTTATCATATTATTTTGATATGCTTGGCGAATAGAAATGGCCGAAAAACTCCTGGGAGCACACAGTTCCAAAATGGATACAGGTGTGCAACAAATTATTCAAGCTAAAATGCACAATCTCTACAATTTACTATAAGGGCGGATTTCAAAACTCGATATTTTCAACAAAATGAAAGTTCAACAGTGCTTTTTTGGTTGTCCTAGAGTAAAAGCAGGGGTCAAGAGCCCACATATTATCAACATTTGCTCTATCAAACGCTTAACCGAGACAAAACGGAGAGGGGTCAAAAGCGAGAAATGTGTGTATGCCCTTCCAATCGCAGTGTCCCCGCGCCGAGGTTACATGATTAAGTTGTGAACTGAAAATGCTCCTGTGTTTCAGTATATTTAGCAAATTGTATCTGCAAATTGAGTATGTAACTTCATTGCAATTGTTATGATCGATATCACAAGTAATATTCATTTTGTATAGCTGCGATTGAAAAGGTACTTAAGTATACAGATTTAGTGTACAGCTATTAATGTGAAGTGAAAATGCTAAAATTTCTTTCATTACCGTTATATCATTATATCGTCACTCTATAATGCAAGTTTAATTCAGTGCCTTTGGTCGAGTCCTTCAAACTTTATATTCCAAATCGTGAAAGATCATTATAATATTATACATATTAACAACTTAAACACGATTTGAACTAATGTGGGATAATTGGATGGTAAAGTAATGTCTTTAAAATCCGTTAATGTAAGCTAATCTGCTTTTCTTTTAAAGTTACACACTTGTTTTTATGAGTAATTTGTAATATAGAGACATTCAGCTATAGGGCACCTAAGATTTTTGAGAAATTTGAAAAATATGAAGATCCGATTATCCCAAAATAGTTCCAATCGTGTTACTAGTGGAAGTGAAAATGCAAAACGTCTTTTCCTACTATGATGTAATTTCATAATCCATGTACATAATGATTTTATCAACTTTCCCAAGTCTTTCTAAATTGCACTATTTGGAAAAGATTATTAAATATGCAAATACTATTTAACTTACACGAAAATGTCAACTATCTTGCACTACTGTAATATCATTGTCAAATCAATATACCTTACAAGTTTTATAAATGTTCACCAGTGGGTCAATCAGATGTGCCCCTATTTGGGAAATTTCGTTGAATGTGCGAATTAATAATTGACACATGTTATCATAGTAGATGACTGCCATTAATACACACACACACACACACACACACACACACACACACACACACACACACACACACACACACACACACACATATATATATATATATATATATATATATATATATATATATATATATATATATATAATATATAATATATATTATCTGTTACTTAATTTTCATGCAGCCTGCAATCTTCTGATAACAGTGAAAGGATTCCTGGCCCTACACTGTCTACACTGTCATTTATATATTTGGGACGTAACATTCTATTTGTGGGTTGTGTTAGAATTTGATAAACAATATTTGTTTTGGTGGCGACATTTTGAAACCAACTCAGAGCGTTTGTTTAACAGTGTAGATTTGTAAGCATTGATAATGTGCAGCTTTTCTGATATACTGAGATTATATCGCTTGCTTATTAGTAGCTCGATGCTTTGTCAACATTGACCACGAAATGTCAAAAACTTGGTCCTTGCTTTTAAAGTTCCATACAAACTTTGACAATACTGTACTGTTTTTGTATTTCTCGTTATGGAACGATTGCATGTGGGTTAGTGAAGCGCGTCTTGAAGGTGTTATCAGTGAGGCCGATGTAAACATTTCACTTGGCAGTAACCCTTCAAGGGGCATGTAGGCTTGTCCCGATAATTACAATCAGCTGGTTGATCCTTACGCTGATCTCCGGTGATTACCCTCTTATTGTGCGATTTGATCATACTTGCCATATTCTTCATACTGCTATAACTCACTCTAATTTTGTTCCTATTGAAGATCTTGTGAAGTTTGAAGTCTGTGTGTGCATGTGTCTGTGCTAAGAGCCTGTAGAAAAATATATAAACTAATAAATAGGTAAACAGTATCTTCAATGAGAAGCAAGTTTCGTCAACTGTTGTCACCCTAATCTAGATAGAAATTCCTCATTAGGAAAGTGAGATAAATACACTAAATTAGTAATTAGATGATGGAAAAATGTCATTTGATCATTTGAAAAATGTCATTTGATCTTCTATGTATATAGCAAGTTCGTCAACTTTGGTAGAGTCAATCCAGATGTATATCCCTAATTAGGAAAGTTCATGAAATGTGCAAATAAGCTGCGTCTCCGCACATCGCCTGTACAATTTGTGTTGTTCTCTGTGTTCGTGTTTGTTTTTGTGTATTTGGCTATTGGTGTAGATATAAGCCATTGCGAGACGTAGCCGTAATCTGGCTGTCAAATGACAGCGTGATCCTTTGACACTACGTTTCGAAACCAGTGTGTGGTCTCTTCCTCAGTCGCTTTTTGATACGTGCTCTCCGTGGATTTTTGTTTCACTGTTTGTGATTTAAATATTGTCAGTGTTTTGTTCATCCAGTAAGGAGGCTAGAATATTTCTATTTGGGTCAGTTTGTTGTGTTTGATTTTGTTCGGTAATTTTTGTAAGATTGTGTACTTTGGCATTAATGAGTGTGTCGCTAATGTTTTGATTTCTTTTGTATGCGATGATTGGTTTCATCATAGACTTAGGGTCTATGGTTTCATATTTAGTACATTCTTTGGTGTTTGGTCGTTTTCTATTTCTTCCCAATTCTGAAGGAGTGCTGTTTGATGTCTTTTGTTTTGAATAGATATGTATGTGTCTGTGATGGTAAATATCAACTTATTTGTATTTTTGTTGTGTGTTTGTTTGTGTTTAAATGTGTTTTTCCTTTTGCATAATCTTTTTCCGCATTGATGTTTTTTTATTTCTTGTGTGAATATCCTCGTTGTAGTACTTTTTCATGAAATGTTTTGACTTTGTTGTTAAAGTCCTCTTCGCTGTTGCATGCCCTCACGTACCGTAAGATTTCACCTTTAATAAGACCCTTGAAGGTTGATTTTGGATGACATGATTCTCTGTGTAAGAACTGGAATGTCTATGTTGGTTCTGTGTGTGTGTCCTAGTGTCTAGAATGTTCGTTGTTGTATTGTTGACCTTTGTAAATAATTAGGCCAAGGTGTGTTCTTCGTTTGAAGAGCTTTCGAACGAAAATTTTAAAGTTCGATGCATTTTGTCAATTATTGTGATGAATTCGTGGAGTTCGTGTTCTGTTCCAATAGAGATTAGGAAAATATCGTCTCTGAATCTAAGCAAGAGTGATATTTTCACTGTGTGTTCACGTATGATTTTCATTTCCTATTGGTAAAACGTGATGTTGGCAATTTCGAGTGGGGCAGGCGATACCATGCTACACTCACATGCTTGTTTGTGGAATTCGAATGTATTGTTTTTCAGAATAATGTTTAGCATAGCTAACAAGTATTCTGTTGGTGATGTATAGTTCATTGTTTGTTGATGTTTTGCAGCTGTTAAGCGCTTTGCCGATTGCCCGTATGGCGTCATCGTGTGTATTTGTGTACATAGACACTACGTCCAGGGTTTTCTTTCGACTGCGCAAGGGTTTTCTTTAAAGCTATTGTCTGCCCAGAAAAAGTTCCTGACAGCGCGGAAATTGCGCACAAATGACAGTAAGCAAAGACGTCCATACATCATGAGGGTGACCCAAAACTATCCCCTAAAATGTCGAGTCTGTTCCCTTATTTTGATGTTATTATATGAGGCACAGAGTGCAACTTTCAATGAACATGCAGAGAAAACACTGTAAGTCTAGTGTGGCATTGTTCGGAACATGGACTGAATCCATTTTCCGGATGAAGTCTGTAGTTTATTTTATATGTGTCGATTGTTTTTTTCACGATTTGCTTGAGGAAATGGTCTACGAACTCCGTCCGATATGTGGTATGTTGGACTCGAGCATCCGCTGATAATCTGGTGACCTGCGAATTTTGTGTCCGTTGGTGGCGCTTTGTGTATTTTTGGTAGAAGATACCAGCGTGGTGTTTGCGCATAGGATGGATTTTTGTAAGTATGGTAGTCGATGTGTTTTTTGTTCTACTGTCAGTACTGTTTGTTTTGTGTCTTTTGTCAGTTTTGTGTACTTTGGATCGCCGAGTTGTCTTTCAGACTCTCTTAGGGAGCCTTCAGTAATTACAAGGGGGGAGGGTGGGCCGGGGGAATTGGGGGGAGGGTCACTTTTTAGAAAACAGTTCAAGGGGGAGGGTCACTTTTTATAAACCTATCTTTAGGGAGGGTCACTTTTGACAGAAGCTGTTATTATGGCCAAAACTTTGATTGTCCGTGTGATATTTCCTGAATAGGAAATCACCAACAAAATGCGTACACACTTATAGACCACCATGCATAGTAAATTGACATTTTGGTGAGATTCCAAAATCAAATTTCTTACACACCATAGACTTGTAACTACTGTAGTCTAATCAGAACAATAATCTAAATCATCAAGCATAATAATCAAGCATACATAAATGCACAGATTTATCTAATTTTGTACTGAAAAAAAATTATTCATAGTTTCATCATAGACCCCAATGCATAGTGAATCGACATTTTGGTGAAATTCCAAAATCAAATTTCTTGCACAACCATGGACTTGTAACCACTCTAGTCTTATCAAGAACAATAATGTGAATAATCAAGCATACATAAATGCACAGATTTATCTTATTTTGTACTGAAAAAAAATTATTCATAGTTTCATCATAGACCCCCATGCATAGTGTATGGACATTTTGGTGAAATTCCAAAATCATATTTCTTGCACAACCATAGACTTGTAACCACTGTAGTCTAATCAAGAACAATAATCTAAATAATCAAGCATACATAAATGCACAGATTTATCTAATTTTGTACTGAAAAAAAATTATTCATAGTTTCATCATAGACCCCAATGCATAGTGAATCGACATTTTGGTGAAATTCCAAAATCAAATTTCTTGCACAACCATGGACTTGTAACCACTCTAGTCTTATCAAGAACAGTAATGTGAATAATCAAGCATACATAAATGCACAGATTTATCTAATTTTGTACTGAAAAAAAATTATTCATAGTTTCATCATAGACCCCAATGCATAGTGTATGGACATTTGGTGAAATTCCAAAATCATATTTCTTGCACAACCATAGACTTGTAACCACTGTAGTCTAATCAAGAACAATAATCTAAATAATCAAGCATGCATAAATGCACAGATTTACCTATTTTTGTATTGGAAAAAACTATTCATAATTTCATCATAAACACCATGGATAGTGAACCAACTTTTTTGATGAAATTCAGAAATCAATTTCTTTCACACAAATGTTCATTTTACTTCCCTATTCAAGCAAAGTACATTTAAATACATTATCAAACATATATAAAATACAGATATAGCATGTTTTGTGGGGGTAAATTGTCAATAATTTGCCTGATAGACTCCATGTATTATGATTTGATATTTTTGGATGAAGCACTAAATCAGCTACATCTTGCCTTCTTATAGTTGCACAAAATATGGTGACCCTCCCTAAACTGTATGAAATACCATATCTCTTCAAAAATTCTTGCGTGATAAATTGCGACTGTCCCTCCAAAAACACCAGCCCTCCTTCTGTAATTTGTCCCTAACATAACAATTGAACCAACTGTTATGTAAATTAGCTGATACTGTTTTAGTTATTCCCGGGGAGAATACCGCAGTGGTTGGGGGGGAGGGTCAAGTTTTAGAATGTCGGACAAGGGGGAGGGTCACATTTTAGACAGGAGGATAGGGAGGTCACATTTTACGGTACAGGTGTTCGCGAAATTCCCCCGGCCCACCCCCCTGTAATTACTGAAAGCTCTCTTATGTAATCTATTGGGTTCATGACTGCTGTCCCTCATCCCTTGACAAATGATTTTTGTGTTTCTTGATAGTGTTTTGATCGCTATGCGTTTGGCACGTGTCATGTTGTCCTTTGTGTTGAAGAATGAAATTTCAGCTAGTTCGAGTTGGTTTGGATGGTCTTCGATCTCTTGTCTCAGGCCACGGTCATTGCTCAGGCTTGGAATGTGTGTCTCGGTGTTCTTTCGGTGTATGGAAAGGTGTATGGGTAGGTAGTTATAGGGCAGAGAGACAATCTGGTTGCCACAGTGCCTTTCCAAACACTGCCCCTTGTTGATGAATTCTACCATAGTTCCTCAACCCACGTGCGTGGAGGGACTGTGATTCTGTGTTTGGTTTCGGTCCCGGTAGAAGTGCTTTCAGGTATACGTGAAGACCTGGAGACTGTGTAGGGACCTATGGACGTCTGCTGGAATCGTCTAAAGGCGTCCTATCAGGATCGTTTGCTCTGTGTACATTCCAATCAGTGCCATGGTATTGATTTCATCATAGACCCTCGAGGAAAACGTTTTTGTCGAGGGGCTATGATTTCATTCATGTAATGCAGGGACTTGTCATTGTAAGCGACTTGTTTATTCCTGTTTGTTTTTTCACTGGCGTGAGAGCAGGTTTTAAGAAAGCAGGTTGTAAGATGTGTGGTCGTTACTTTCCAACCGTTTATGACGAGAGGTTGTGGAACAGGGGCATGGGATTACGGCTGAATAACATGGAAAAAACATGAGTGATGATTAATTTCGTGTGCTAAAAACAAACACGAGGTGGAAGGTTGATGCCAAACAAAGACTTTCGTTACAGGCGCCCAAGTTACTTAAAACCTCCAAAGCATTATGTTTGTATACAACTATGAAATCGATTTCAAGTACGGTAAATAGCAATCAACTGTACATAAAGTCTGGAATTACCTCACCATTATGTGACTGTTCAAAGATATCTCCATGTTTGTAAATTCTGCAGTGTACTCATCATGGTAAAATATGCAATTTATTTACAGTATATGACAAAAAGCCTAATCGTAGGATTTCTCCTGAGACTTAAGTGCGAGAAAGCAACATGAACAAACATTATGTAATTCATTTATAATAGGTCACTAAAGAAAAAATGGCAGGACATTTTTCGTTCTCATCGTTGTGCCTGAAGAGGATACTGTATCTGTTTGCATCAAGTTTTCAAGTTGAGGGCGTTGTTTTTATGATTAAAATGAAAACTAGCCGAAGGCGGTGTTTGTCAGAGAAGATGGGTATTGGAATAAAGCCAAAAAGGATATTATTCTTACATTATATTATTCTTTAACAAAGTTTCTGATTCCGTCGTGAAAAGCGAAACAGAGAAACCAAGATAGAGAAATTCATATTCAATACTTGGAAACTGGTATAAACGCAACTTTGAAGATACTGTTTTAGAGATCAACAGGGCATAGTCACTGAAAATAATGCTTTCTGCCTAAATTATCACGTAATGAAGGCGATAAAGCTGGCATTGTATTACTTCTACTTTAAAGGCAGAGATCAAACTTTAATTCATGACAATTTCTTCATTATTTTTGTCCTATATTATCACCTACAGTTTCATGTACTCCCTTAGCGACATATACATTGCGATATAATATGGCGAGTACGGATTACATGAACTCTACAGCGTGTGGCGGGTTGCGCTAAGAAAAAAATGTAGAAACTTGAATAACTCTTTTTAACTTTTGGGATTAAGCCAAGAGGTTAGACTACGATGGCTTCGCTAGGTTACTGGAAGGCGTACGTTGTGAGTTCGAATCCGATTTAGAACTTACCGAATTGTAGAGGTTCAATTTTACCATAGAAAGCAGTTCAGTTGGATCAAACCTTTGTTATGAGATTGATAACAGGTATGTTGTGATACCCAAATGTTAACTTTGCCTTCACCTCCATGTTTACAGGCAACAAATGAATGTCCATTCCAGACCAAAGTTCATGTGTCGACAACACCACATTTTATACATAAGTACGCTATGTTGACAACGTAAACTCTGGGCATTTCCGAAGTTGATAAACAGAATTAAAATATTGGAACAAAATTACCAAAAGTTACAACCACTTTCCCCTTAATATAAAGTTTACCCACAGTCAGAAAAAGGACTTTCAGTTAGCAAAGCAAGATTAATGTTTTCATTAATGTTTTCTCAGAATATTTTCAGTTAACAGAACCCCATTACCTTGCGCAGTATTAAAACGACATATTATGATATTGACCACTTTGTGAGTAAACATTACAATGAATTTGGTATCAGAAGTATCATTTAACGTTATTTGTGTGTACTGTGTGGGGAAGTCAATATCAGAGATTACTTTAATGTAAATAAACACACAAGAATTACTTTTATATTTTGCTAATTTAACAGGTTGTAAAAGTACAGATTTTATTGTTTCACGTCCAACAAGTAATACGTCAATACATATGTAATATTACATTATAGCTTTGTCAATACCTGTGAATTTTGTGACGTCATTCCACAGATTACTACTAATAGTGTATCCGATTATCCATCATTGTGGCCCCAGGTGTTTTCTACGTGTAAAAATTCACCTGAATGGCCTAAACTGTAAAATAATAGCAACTGTACCCCCTCCCAGCCCTTAATGGACTCAAGCATACTTTGCACTCCATAATGTACTTGACTTTGCCTCTTACACATGATGCCTGCAAAGTCTGCTTTTGTTCATTTTGGGCCTGGAGGGTTTCAAGTATATTATCAATACCGAATAAATTGAACAATTGAAAAGTTGTATATCAGGTGTATGTAAAAGCATATTGACTATTAAACTTGATAAAAAATTCGATATAAAAAACGAAAGACAAACCCCCTTTAATACTCAATTTCAACAAGTACTGATGCGAAAACTAAGGATTGAGGATTGCCCCTTTACGAATAAATTTAACAGAACCCCATATCCTCGCACAGCATTTTGAGGGATTACTGAAGTTAATTAAACGAGTGATGCAGCATTTTCTGCGGCAGTCTTTTCCATGAGCGAACCGAGTGAAAAGTACAACAGAAGTATTCCGTGTCACGATCCCTCAAAATGCTGCACGGTACTAGTATTGGGGTTGTGTTATCTTTAGTATCTGAGTAAAATGTCTTGTTGTACAGGTATCAAAATGTCTAGAACGTTGCTTTTAAAAAGTGGACGGGCACTATGAAACCATGGACATCCATGATAAAACAACCTGGTTCAATAAATCCCTCTAGCTGATAACAACGGCCAGCATAATCATCAGCAGTGTTCCAATGCTGACAACAGACAATCTACATGCCGTACCAGAGTCTGTAATGAGAAGTAAACAAAGATGGTATACGAACACTGGAATATTGAACAGGCAGGAATTTGAAAAAGGGAACAGAGATTAAGGAGACATAAAATTTGGAAGCGTTTTCCATCACGATTTTGATATCTTTTGAGAGAGTTAGAGTGTGGGATCTAAAATAGACCTACTTTAGCTTTTTCTGCATTGTTGAAAAGTCAAAGATATGTGAACACATGCAGTATGTCACAAACGAGAGATTTGTGGAGTTCAGAACTTTAATTTGTCATTGCATTCAAAGGCTGAACCAAAAGGTGGACATTGATCGCCATACTCACTATCAGCTGGTCCAGCTTCAGTAGGTTGTTCTTCAGCTTCACAGGTTTCTCCAATCATGCAACATGGACATGATGTGTCTGAAGGACATTCTATGTCAGGGTGACATCCACACTCAGCAAACACTACCAGAAAAAAAGTGTTGAGTTGCGGGTCATTCTTGAGGGCATATTGTACATCAGTATGGCATAGTTTGTGGATGTATTTGGTATAACTCGGACTCAGTGTGTACAGTCAGATCTATTCTAAGTTTGCAATGAGGTACATGTTTTAGAAATTGACACGTAGCATTGGCCTGCCACTTTGTCAATACTGATTTGATTAGAATGTAAATTTGATAGAGTCTGTAACCTCCATAAATGTAATAATCTCCACAAATGTAATATCAGCCATCATTGTAATAAAATCAACCACAAATCTAATAAAACAGTCAACCATTAATGTAACAACCCGCAACCACAAATGTAATAAACAAATTAACCATAAATGTAATAAAGCTCAACCATAAATGTAGTAAACTTGAACTTGCATATGTGATCATGTGTTTATCAATGCCCTGAGTAAATAATAACTTAATAAGACTAATGTAATTTTTTTGCATACTTTCCTGAAACTAGGTTTCCTTTTTAAAAGACAGAATAAAATACATCGAGAACACTATCAGAAAACGGCGAGGTACCGATCAAACCGTAAGTGGGACAGCAGTTCAATACACTAATGATGACATAATAAGGAAGCTTCAAAATAGCTCGTCAACCAGTGATACCACACAAAGTTTACAACAGACGACTCAGAACAAACAACAGAAAAATATTATATAATACAACCTTATAAAATAAACTTACGACTCTAAACATGTTTGCGAGAATATTCAATCTAGTTAACACGACAAGAACACTACCTTGAACACAGTTGAACAAAATTAGTATCCCCTTTGGAGGAACAAATAGGAATACAGACAATCTATAAATTATTCCATACAATTTATCCACTGAAGATTAATTTGAGGCGACTGATGAAGAAAGTATGGCAATTTTTTGAAAACAGCGTTGACAGTGTTATAGCGTCTCTCCACTCTGGAGTGGTGACTGCACTCACACGCAGATTACGACTGTGGCTTATCAGTTCTGTACACAAAACGTAGAATACACTTTCAACATAAACAAAACACACTAAACACAAACAATTAAGATATGAACAATGTGTGGAGTTGCTTTCCTTATTTCATAGATAAATATTTAAGGGCTAATTCTTCAATTGCGATGACAAAATAGATTTATTACATTTATGGTTGACAAGTATTACATTTATGGGTGATTTTTTATTACATTTATGGTTACCATTTATTACAATTGTGGTTGGTGTTTTTATTACATTTATGGTTGATTTTTGTTACATTTATGGGTGATATTACATTTATGGGTGCACTTTATTACAATTATGGTTGATGTTACATTTATGGAGATTATTACATTTGTGGAGGCGAGTCGGTATGAACAGAATGGTGTTCATTCAACGTACACCTAGCTCATCCTAATGCAAGAACAGAAATTGATAGAATGGTCAATACACGCTTGACGAACAAATCAAAGTAAGACTTGGCTGGCCTGATTGTGAATGGTTTTCTACATTTATATTGATATATTTTGAATTTGATGACATTTATAACGTTTCATCAATTTTAAGGCAGTAATTAAGGATATATGCTCCATTTCTGTAATATTATTATTTCAATTAATTTTAATTATATACGTCCCATCTCTCACACACAGACATCATTGGACGGGGATCAGTGAATGAAGATATTGTACAATACTCAAATGAATTCATAGATTTGTTATTTGTGTGAAACATGAGTTTGATCATGGCCACACACATACACACAGTGGTATTGACATGACCGCATAAATGCATAAAGCAACACGGATAACTGAGACATCTCACAGATCCTTGACAGAGATCTATATCAGTATATACCCGATAAGGGGTAGTAGCTTGATATTAGTTTTCGGTGTTCGTCTTTTCTGATATACGAGTTTCATGACTTTTATGTCTTTCACGACGACTGTGCCACTATTGTTACCTATAATTTATGATCAAGCAGATCGATGACGCAAATACAACGATTTAATTGGTCGAAACAAGAAAATAAGAGTGCCGTTCGACACAGCACAGTTAGAACGCGCGTCCTCAGTGAATCTTTTAATACTTCATGTCAGAATTTCAATACACCGATATGAATATGAATTAAAAAGACTAAATCATCTCAGTCATTCGTAAACCACTAGAATTTAATTGGTTCACCCCATAGGCCTATATGCACTCACTATCGCTCGTGCCTATTCGTCGTGAAGTGGGTAAAATCTTGTGGTATACCGGTCCTTCGGTGTGGTTTATTAGTCAATTAATTTGTGTGCATATTAAAGTACCGATAATTGTTTAAAATAAACTGATCATGTCTTATAATTGTTTCCAAATGTCGACAAAGGATTTTACTCGTCCTACTGTGTACACTTATTGTACACCAGACGATTCTGCTCACTCGGTCAAGGAAGAAAATCACTGACCAATAACTGTTCCTGGCTACAGTTGCTTGAATGCAACTCAATCCACAATGATACTCGACCTACAACATGTTTAATAGTATGTAGATATGTACTTCAGTTTACCGCGAAATAGTTCGTTATGATTCAAATAAAGATTGTAAATATGTTGAAGAGGCATTTGTACTCAAAGTCCTCTATTTATACAGTTAATTATCTTTCCCTCGTTCCAAATTTTTCAGACCGTGCTAATGTAGATCACTGATATATCACCTTGCATAGGATAACTTACCAGTATCACAGAGGTATCCAGACACACCATCCGGACAGGTACAGTCCTGGTTGTTGCATGTTCCACCATTCAAACAAGGATTGCTATCCGAACAACGATAATCTGTTACCAGAGGAAAACAAAACAACCATCAAGTTAGCAAATTTTGTACTAATATTACCCTGTGCTGTATTTGCATTACAGTTCAGTCTGTTTAGCAATGAGTGTAAAACTGAAATAGGTATATTACTCACCATGAATTACAATGATCTCAGTTACCCTTGAAAATCCATACCGTGCATGTCCTCACGTCGAAATGTCCAATGATATACTAAAATGCACTCAATGAAGTTACTTCAAGAATATTTACGGATAAAGTATGCAAGATACAGCGAAGATAGCATAGACGATGGTCTGCTCCGACAATGCATCAAACCCGTGAAAAAATTATGGGATATGAACTTTTAATGACGATGTTGTCAACAGCCAAGTGTACTAAATTTATCGACAATTGTCCAAATCTTCCTGAAACCTTTTGTAAAAACTGATAATGTATGCACACAGATGAACTCTGACCTGTTTCACACATCCGGCCAGTGTATCCATCTGGGCATGAGCAGTCATTATAGGAAGGGTCAGAATCATCAATTACACACGTTCCTCCATTATGACAAGATACATCGTCACTGCAACGGATAACCTCTGCAACATGAAGAAAGAATCACAAATAAATATGTACATCTATCGTACTGGAATCACACTACAATGCATGCACAAATTTGAATGCCAATAAAGTGTAGGTAGTGAGATTGGATTATACAGTGCTTATATCGCGAGTGCATTGTCTCGTACCATGAGGAGTACAGTAACAACAATATCTATTTTTCATAATAGACAGGAGATCGCTCTTCTGTCTATGATTTCATAGTCTTACCGATACTCATTTTTCTGTCATCCGTCCTGGTTTGTAGTGGTTTTACATCACAATAATCTCGCAACACAACGATAAAATACATTAATTGTCTGAGATCAGTCTGAATTACAGTTACAGTAGTGTCAACTGAATATCTTCAGCCAAATGTATGATCTTGACATTTCATCTGTGATTGAAATTTTATCACTTGTGATTTTACTTTGATTTCCCTTGAATTCAGGAAATTAGAAGAATCTTTGTGCTTTCTTCTTTGAACTTCTTGTTTGTTTGTTCGTCTTACCTACGTCACAGTATTGTCCAGTGAATCCATCAGGACACGTACAGGAGTTGTCTTCGGGTGGTAAGCCTTCATAAACTTGGCAAGTACCTCCGTTCAAACAACCGTGACCACAATTTTCTGACATGTGGGTAGAATTGAAGGCACATTCAGCGTTACCTGGAAGAGTAAATATGCTACCAATGAGAAATCCTGTAAAACCCACAATTGGACATTCTAAACATGATATTACCAAAGAGGCCGACGACATGAAGTTCTGAAGACTATAGTTGTAATATTGCCACATGAATCACCAGTCTGATTTGTTATACCGTATAGAATGACATTTCTATTTGAAAGTAATTCTGTATTCTAGAAAGATGTGAAGATGAGCGTTGTCAGTTGATTTTAAAATGAATTCTTGCATTGAAAATTAAGAAAAGTTCTTAATTTAAAAAAAAATATCTGGACTCGAAAATCAGCCCGAGGAAATGCTGCTTCACAACATCGCAGACCGTTGTTTGTGCTGTTCAGCCATTTGCTTGGAAATTGTAAGGGACCGTTCAGTTTTTACGGCCGGGGGGCCGGCAAAATCCAGGGGGGGGGGTCATCGTAATTTTGGAATCCGCAAAGGGGGGTCATCGCTTTTTCACTGGTAGGAAAGGGGGGGTCACCACATTTTCAAAAACATAATACCAACAATAAAGTTCACTTTATGCCATGGCCATGATCGACCCTCTTTACCGGCGGGCCGCCTTCGGCGGCCCACTACAATAAATATACATTATGTATTACCCATGACCTTCTTAACGGGCAGACGCCTTTGGCGGCCCACTCCAATTAGGTTTACTTCATGCAATGGCCATGATCCGACCCTCTTTACCGGCGGGCCGCCTGCGGCGGCCCACTACAATAAATTGACTTTATGTAATACTCCACGGCAATCTTACTGTACAATTCCCAATTGAAGCCGTGGCTTGTATTAGAAACTTTTTTAAGGGATGCCTGGGATCACGCACTGAATAATGGTAATGGCCGCGCGCCTTCAGCGGCCCTGTCCAGTAACGTCTACTTTATGCAATAGCCATGATCGACCCTCTTTACCGGCGGGCCACCTTTGGTGGCCCACTAGAATAAAGTTGACTTTACGTAATGGCCCATGACCCTCTTAACCGGAGGGCTGCCTTTGGCGAACCACTCCAATAAAGTTTACTTTATACAATGTCCATGGACATGAGTTGTCTATGGAAATGAAGTTAAAAATTGCCTTACAGTCGTCCTAATTAACAGACCTTTCAATGGATGTGGCTGAGAAGTTTGTGCACTGGCATCTCTGCTACACGAATAAAGTGCGCCGCGTACCAGAGTTCAAATCCAAACCATGCGGGTAAATTTGACATATGGGTTTTGGTTATTTTTCAGAGGGGGGGGGGGTAATCAATTTTTTTCACAAAAAATGCAGGGGGGGTCTATATTTTTTTGAACACCGGCGACAAGATTTTGCCGCCCCCCCCAGGCCGTAAAAACTGAACGCTCCCTAATATCGGTCGGCGATGAGTAAGCTTAACACTGAAGTAATCGGATGGCGCCGTAACGCATGTAAGGGATGGATTTTAGCAGTTAGAAGCAGAAGGAACAGTGAGAGCGCTGAGGCAGGGTGAGGCATAAACAAACAATTGGGCAGTAAGGAGCCGATGCTTCCACAGGCGACCCAATAGGTTCTGAGTTTTTCACACTGTTTTCTCTATCATTTTCTCTTCTTTCTTCATGCTCTGAATGATCGGAATAAATAAAATAAATGGTTTATATAACCTAACCTAGCCTCTGTGACTCTTTATTTATTTTACACTCCATTACAAGGACGTATATCTCTCATACACACATGCTGTAATTAATTAGTCAACACAACTAATTATGCTAATCCGTGGACTTATCAGAGGTTGGTCAACATCGGAAAGATAGTGATGTTAACCCGTTTTAGTAACCATTCCTATCTTTCGCGATGTTGACCAACCCGTAAAATCCCTGATAAGTCCACGGATTAGCATAATTAGTTGTGTTGACTAATTAATTACAGCATGTGTGTATGAGAGATATACGTCCTTGTAATGGAGTGTAAAATAAATAAAGAGTCACAGAGGCTAGATACAAACCATTTATTTTATATTCCGATCATTCAGAGCATGAAGAAAGAAGAGAAAATGATAGAGAAAACAGTGTGAAAAACTCAGAACCTATTGGGTCGCCTGTAAGGAGCCGAGGAGCCGATGCTTCGTGTGCTTTGGGTCCCTACTTGTTTGTTTTGGACCCCTAGCCCCGTCGAAATTAGTTGTTTGACTATTGATAGCTCGAGATCTTAAGGCGCGGTAAGGCGTTATACCCTAGGGAACTGGTCAGTTTCTTCGGCCTGGGGGTGGGGGCGGTGGATTATTTTTTGCCGACGTCAAAAAGTGGCTGACCCCCCTATTCCAAATTTTGAAACAAGGTGACCCCCCTATTCCAAATTTCGAAAACAGGGTGACCCCCGGCACGCGACAACTGTCAAAAACAAAAGATGGACACAAATTAGAAGATTGCAGGATGCATGAAACTTAAGTAACAGATATTATTACTTTTAATATATATATATATATATATATATATATATATATATATATATATATATATATTATATTATATTATATTATATTATATTATATTATATTATATTTTACATACATTTATATTTTAACAGTCATTCTATGTTTTAAAGAAATTGTTGACATGTCAGTTGTAAGATAGGAATTTCAAAGTGTCAATCTTAAAGACTGAATACAGTACATTTTGAATGAGCTGTGAATGTATTTCGCACTTTCTATGCTTAACCAGTAGACTTGGTTCAAGTCGGTGAATTTTAAAAAAATTAAATCATTATAATAGTTTCTCTTGTGTCTCTCCTATTTCGTACAAACCTATCCGGAATTTGGCAGCTCACGCCAGGTTTTCCCAGCGATCGAATGCGTCACGTTTGAGTCTGCGCAGTAGTGAGTTAGTTTCTGCCGGATTCACCGACTTGGACTTCTTGCAAAGTACAGGCGGTGAGACGGACTGTTACACAGTGACGTAGAGCAAATACAAAATGATTGACAGCCCCCGCCGTTATTCTGGCCAATAAGAAGAACGCTTGCTAATAAACCCCTGCATGCATTAAAAAGTTTGTTGTCATCTCCGTGCAAAGCTAGACATCGAGTACGTTTTATATCTGGGCGAATAATGGCATCAAGTTCGTACATCAACCGCGTTTACAACTGATCGGTCGACCACCGCTAATCATGCGAGATTACCAAAGAAAGCTTGTTGAGAGTTACATTGAGGGAAAAGATGTGTTCGTCTGCGCACCAACCGGCAGCGGAAAATCACTGACATACGAAGTCGCTCCACATTGTTTTGATTTCCATCGCTTTGGGCACGTAAAGAACAGGCTACAACTGTAAGGTACCGTTCAGTTTTTACGGCCGGGGGGGGGCCGGCAAAAATCCAGGGGGGGTCATCAAAATTTTGGAATCCGCAAAGGGGGGGTCATCGCTTTTTCACTGGTAGGAAAGGGGGGGTCACCACATTTTCAAAAACATAATACCAACAATAAAGTTCACTTTATGCCATTGCCATGATCGACCCTCTTTACCGGCGGGCCGCCTGCGGCGGCCCACTCCAATAGATTGACTTTATGTAATACCCCACGGCGCGCCTTCAGCGGCCCTGTCCAGTAAAGTCTACTTTATGCAATAGCCATGATCGACCCTCTTTACCGGCGGGCCACCTTTGGTGGCCCACTAGAATAAAGTTTACTTTACGTAATGGCCCATGACCCTCTTAACCGGAGGGCTGCCTTTGGCGAACCACTCCAATAAAGTTCACTTTATACAATGTCCATGGACAAGAGTTGTCTATGGAAATGAAGTTAAAATTGCCTTACAGTCGTCCTAATTAACAGACGTTTCAATGGATGTGGCTGAGAAGTTTGTGCACTGGCATCTCTGCTACACGAATAAAGTGCGCGGCGTACCGGAGTTCAAATCCAAACCATGCGGATAAATTTGACATATGGGTTTTAGTTATTTTTAAGCGGGGGGGGGGGGGTCATCAATTTTTTTCGTCTGACAAAGGGGGGGTCATCTTTTTTTCACGAAAAATGCAGGGGGGGTCTATATTTTTTTGAACACCGGCGACAAGATTTTGCCGCCCCCCCCCAGCCGTAAAAACTGAACGCTCCCTAAGGACGGTGTCTTTTTCCATCCTTGAATAAACGGCCACGATTTTCGCATTTTGTAACATGGGCCCAACAAACAACACAGATATTTTCCACGCGTTTTCGGTGATAGAACAGAGGTCGTACCCGCACTCGACATTTTGTCAACAACGCCGTGTGAGTTTTATGCACGTCTCGTTTGGGTCAATTGGTAACTCCTCCCAATGTGTAAAATTTAGTGATGTCATCTTATGAATAAATATGAGTAAAGAAACGTCATCTCATGAATAATTTATAGCAACGCAAACCCTGCAAGAAAGCCAAGTCTGTGATTCCGGGTGAAACTCCGCTGTATAGCGTTCACTCCACTCATCGCCTTCACCCTACTCATCGCGTCCACTCACGCGCGCGTTCACATGAGAGCAAAATACAAATTATTGCGTTCATCACTCAAACATTCACAAATCACAGACTTGAACCAAGTCTACTTAACCAGATGTCGTGAACTGTTGTACAGAAATGGATGTCAATCATTAATATCAAAGAGAAAAAGCAGTGAATCAAAAATTTTGATGGGTGTTAAGACTTGCCAGCCATCCGATTAAATCTCCTGAGGAGCCATACAGAGGCATTTTAGCCAAATCTGATGTGTGCAGTGTCTGAGATGACCTTTTCTTGTAACTTTGAAGCCATAAAAGCACAGCTAATAATGACAAAAACTGCCCTTTTAACTTATTTTGGTCATAAAAAACATCATTCTACAGAAAACCTGAGACACAAGGGAAAACAGTTGCATCAATGAGAACGAAAGATATCTTGTCATTTTTCTATCTCTAAAATAAGTCACTGTATCAAATATATATTGTGATTGTGAAATATTTGTGCATGTTGCTTTCTCATACTAAATTCTCATAGAGAGAACAGAAAAGTATCTGAAGGAATTTGTCTTGCTTATCATATGAAATGCAGATTTTATAACGGTACACTTTCACTTAGCAAACATCAAGATATATCTGGCATATATCTCTGATTTATTAAAGTATGGCGCCGAAGGGCGCGGAGAAAAATATGAAACATCCTGATATCTCTGATATATATGTCTTGTATATTAAAATCATGCACAGGAAGGGCGTGCTGAAAAATGTCTGATATATTAAAGTAATGCTCTTGAAGAGCATGCTGAAAAATATTGAACATACAGATATCTCTGATATATGTATGCCTGATATGTTGAAGTTGGACGTGCTGAAAAATATGTCTGATTATTAAAGTTACGCGCCCGAAGGCCGCGCAGAAAAATGCAACTGAATGATGAAATTTGAGGCTGACACGATGCATTTTAGGCAATGATGAACCTGTGTCGAAATTCAAAATACACTGACCCCCTATTGGGCATTTCAAAAACATGGTGACCCCCCTATCACCAAAGTCAAAAACAGGGTGGCCCCCAGGCTGAAGAAACTGACCAGTCCCTAGGTAGGTGGTTATAGGCAGATGACAGTTACAGTAAGCTGGTGCATACATAGGGAACCCAGAAATTTAGTTGTTGTTGTTGGTGGTATTGTTGTTTATGTTTATATTAGCCATATTGTTGTTGTTGTTGCTGTTGTTGTTGACCATAAAATTCAACGAACATAATTATTGTTTTGTTGTTGTTTCAAACGTAAATTACGTAGTGTTTCTTAGGATATGTACATTAAATGTAGATGTCCTGAGAAACATTACAAGGACGCTATCATTATTTGACCCACGGTCCCTGCACGGACCGTGTTTGACCCGATGCAACTCTCGCCAAACGTACACTCTCTTCATAGACTAACACGAGTATGTACGTTTGGAGCAAATTTTATCGAATCACTCTGTGGATCTGCTATGATAAAGGAACGCACTTCCGACGAAATTAGGTAACTGAGCTATTTCAGTATCATAGGACCAAGAATAGAGATAACCTCATTTACAAGTAGGTCATTTACAGAGTCGTTGAAAGGTGTATGGTTTTCGCATTCCATTTTCAAACAGTGACAAGTCTATGTGGCTGCTGACTGCATTCAACCCCTTCAAGATATTGCTAAAATCCCGCCAGTGGTATACAATTAAATCTGTCCAAGTTGTCGATATTTATACCGTCGTCTTTCGATCTTTACATGGATAGGAAAAATTAATGTAATAACAGAAAACAAATACCCTTAACGTACCCGTCAAATGGAAAAATTTTCGTAGGAACATTGTTCTCTATTCGTAATTTGATTTTCAAAAGCGAGTGTCCGAAATTTGATATGTAAACTCCGAACTTTAACTTCCAGAATCACTCTGTATATTAGAAAGCGGCTGCTTTTCGCTTATTCATTATTCAAAATATTGTCTGAATTTTCATTTGGCCGTCACAAGCTACAAACTCTCGACACCTATGATCCAACTGCCGGGCTCTAACCTCCCTCTGTGTCTTTCTGTAGTCTTGGAAGTCTCTAAATTGGGATTTTTAATTTGTTCGCCAAAGATGTGGCTTCTTCATAAAATATGACAATCACATTTCCAATCACATTTGCTCTTGAATCAAACGTAGGAAAGTCCGTCCGATCGTAGATTTGAATTCTTATTACAAAATACACAGACTATTACACAGCTTGGAATTTAAAATACATCTATCTAGATATCTTCATTCAAGGCTGACATAAACGATCATAAAATCCTACACATCGATTCAGTAAAATGCAGTGTTTTTGTGCATTACTAATGCTGGATTTTAATATCAAATGTAAGAGTTCAAAGCCACAATAATATGCAATTAATTAGTGCTATATTTTTGGTAACAAAGCAAATTAACGTTTTGTGTTGCGTAATTATGTCAAAATGAATACGCTGAGACTAAATGCTTCTGTTCATATCTTGATTTGAAGATAACAGACGTGAGATACTGAATGATTTGAAGATAACAGACGTGAGATACTGAATGAATTTAATTGCCATGCAACGGTTGCTAAGGTGTTCATAACATCAACGAAAGCACCAGTATTTGCTTCGAAATGGAAAAGACACCTTGCCGTCCATTTCTAGAAAAGCTTTGCGAATTCCAAGACCTCAACAGTCTTAAGTTGATGTCTATAATGCCAGTCAAAAAACTTTCTTTAAGATTAATGTTGACCGATTTTAAATATTTGAATCCATGTGACAGTTCTTCTCAAATAATTACTTGCTGGTCCTCTGGATATGAAATATTAGCCGTGATTGGTACAGGGTTTTTTGAGGTTGATAACTGATACGCAGTGTGGTCTGTAAGTCCCTTTAATAGCCCATTTTAAAAGGAGCTTCGTGAGTCTCACTGGTAAGAATGGCAATTTCTTGGGCAGATCTGTGCAGAGGCCATTGTTGCACACTGCAATGGAGCCGTTGACAACAATCTGTGTCCTCAACATTAAATACACAAGTTCTACTTACCTGAGACGCAGGTCAGAAGCATACTTGCTATGACCCCGATCAAAAGAGCACATGGACCATGGACATTCATTTCGTCAACTTGATTTCTTTCACACTTTCACCGCTTTGCTGATCAAAATTGTTTAGTATGGTGGCTATCCGTTACCTCGACTGCTTATATCTAAAGAGGAGAATTCTTCTCTCAACGATCTTTATTCACACTGAATGCAAATACACTCCCTCGTCACAAATTCATGTTTGACGTTTGTTGCACAGCGCATGCTCAGTCTCATGTACTACTCTGATACCTATTCACAGTCCCCCCACGCACTGTGGCCTACATGAATTGACGGGTCGAAGACATCAATAGTGTTGAACACCGTATTGTGTCAGAGTAAAGAGCCTGCAGCAAACGTTGTGAGGGAAACAAGTACTGTATCCATTGAATGTCACGTGAAAATACGTCACAGCGGTACAAAATAATGAACTATACGACCCGTACAATGATTTGTGAGGCAACTGAGTATTACGTTCCCCGATTGTTTCGAGTGAGGTACAATTTATAACAACAACAACAACAACAACAACAACAACAACAACAACAACAGCGATATTCATAATCATCGTCGTCGAAATGATCAGACAGCATATAAACCTTGCAGATCGATGTGACTTACATAACTCTTATTTTTTGTGACAGTCACTTCATAAAATAGATATTTTTTGCTAATCATAAATGTTTGTTAGGGATAATTTTCGGCCAAATAGAGTTGACACTGATGTTTTACTTGTTTGTTGTTTGTTGTTTTAATGCGGTTCACTCATTCTTTGTGGCGGTATTGCTAAAATTTATACTAGCTGCAAATCTCGTATATATCGTCTCTACTCAAGAGAGACGCGTCTGTCACAATTATAATTGTTTATTTTCGTACGTACAACATCAGAGACTGCATATTAACTCTAACAATATGGAATCATCACAATTATCTCATATCTAAAATTATCTCATATCTAAGGATGACTTGAAGAATGGACATGAATTAAATTAGCACTGACCTATACTGATACATCATCGCTATATGCAAAGAATTTGCCGGACTCTTAAAAACATGTGGTGAAATAAGCGTTTATTGTGCAAATACTTTAAAAAATTTCTAACACAATCTTACATGTGAATTAGACCATACCCTCCTTTGCCATGAAGAGTAAACACTCATATGTGTCTACCACCCTCTGAATACTCACCCTTTCTAATACTCACAGAAAGAGTGAGTATTCAGAGAGAGTGGTGGACACACAGTGCTTACTCCTCATGGCAAAGGCGGGTATGGTTTATTTCACATTTGGTTTTTTTAAAGTTTCATTTATAGACTATGTTTGTAAACAAACAAACAAACAAACAAACAAACAAATACCGTTCTTTATTGACAAATATGAACACAAATACAGCTCTTTATTGGTTCTTTCTTGTATATGGAAATAATCGTACGTAACAAATAAACAAACACGCATAAACAAACAAACAAACAAACAAGTCCCCTATGATCAGGCTACTATCCAATCAGATTGTAGGCTTTGCAAAACCACGCGCACGTATGACGAAGCTTACCAAGAATGACACACCCTGTTGAACGAGAATTACCAGCTTTTTTCGCGACAGTTTCGGAAAGCTTGTAGATTGAATTTCTTTCGTAAACCACAGATTATTTGTATGTGAGTAAACGTAAGACTTCCTGTTTGTATTACGCTGTCAGCGTTTTGGACACACACAGTACATCAAGTAATCTGACAAGCGCTGGTATGATCGATGACACAAACAATGTACACCGTAACCATTATTCAGGTTGTCATAGCATCGCTGGTATGTGAAATGACATCAGTTCGGTTGTCAGTTTAAAATCATTTAGGCGATGTTGTAGTGACAATACCTTATGTTAACATATCAAAACAATGTTACAGCAGCTGCAATCCTGTTTGAAATTGCGATTGAAATCGAAAACTCAACAGGCAAATAGAGGGCAAATTCCATTAGTGGTACTTACAGTACATTGAAGTTAATGCCGCCACTACATGGACTACCGTGCTTTGTCATTCATGTGTGACGTCATCAGTTTTTGCGATACCACTTCTGTAATTTGTAATTAAAACGTTGTAATAACGCAGTTTAAATATCTACTTTCCAACTTATGACGTTTTCAGGGATTTAACGATTGTCATTTGTCAATGTCGTTCTTCCAAGTCTTCGCCCTATGATTGTGACAGGTGTCACAGAATTCTCAATGTTCCAAGTTTCTATAAAGTTCACGAATAGCTTCAACGGTGACTCATAAATGGTTAATTGTTCAATCACATCAAATTTGACGAGTTAATGTCTTTAAATCTTAAAATATATCAGAGATATCTGTATGTTCAATATTTTTCAGCATGCTCTTCGAGCGCATTACTTTAATATATCAGACATTTTTCAGCACGCCCTTCCTGTGCATGACTTTAATTTTCTCCGCGGCCGCGCCCTTTGGGCGCCATTCTTTAATAAATCAGAGATATATGCCAGATATGTCGGCAAATAATAATCCAACCCCCTCCCCGGCCGAAGAAACTGACCAGTCCCTAAATAGCAAGCAAATACACGCACCGTCTCCATTCTCGCGAGCCACAGCAATAGTTTCCGCTCCGCTGACCTACGCAAAAATTAACGAGTAGCGATAAGCTGTTGCCGTAAAGGGGCATGTGGTTTACGACGATGACCGTCTCCAGCTGACAAAAGATGATGTCATAGGGCAAGTGACTGAATGACCTTACTTAACCTATATTCGTTTCGTGGCAACAATAAGTTTTGTTGTCTAAATCGCTCTTGATATAAAAGAGTAAAACCGAAACGTTTCAGATAAGTTAAATCGACATCTCATTTCTTCATTGTATTTCATACCCTCCTGGTTCTCTAGGAATTATTACTTCAATTTTTATGCATATAGGCCTATTTGATAACAAATCTACGTTCTTTGTTTTCCTGGAAAGGCTCGTCCCTTAGTCTTGAGCTATGTTGACGCCACAGTATCTACGTTTTTATGCTTTTCTTTCTCAAGTGTTGCTTTATATATTGGCCTACTGATTTTCTAACATGCATTATCACGGTGTTCCCATCAGAATTTGAGAATTTATGAACACCAACGCAGCCTAAAATGATAAATTTATTGCAGCCTCAGTCAGTGAATACAACGGCTCAGTCAATTTATCACAAGACTTTTGCGTTATTTCACAGAAGCAGCATGTCCAGCTTTTATATAAAGTGCAGTGGCTATATTCTTGGGTAATCTTAAACATATTGCTTATAAATTTATATAAAATGTGGTGGCTATATTCTAGGGTACACCAAATATATATATATTAATAATAATATAATACTATTTTATTGCTTGCTTGTACATATAGGATTTACATCACATTTATGGCAATAAAAGTGTAGTACAAAAATAAGTTCAAATTTTCTTCAATAAAGATAAAGTATTACAGTATAATAATATTAGCTAATAATAAAATGTGACAAGGTATTTCTTTGTTTATATAAAGTAAAAATATAATCTGCAAGTTGTTCATTAAAATATAACTCTTGTTTTGTTGGTAGAGAAATAAGCTGATTTTCAGAAGTATCGTTTGGGAAATTAATTTTACTGTAAAAGCTCTTTCTTTGGACTTTATATTTCTGACAGACTAATAAAAAGTGTGTTTCATCTTCAATACTGTTGGTGTTACACTGATTGCAGTATCTTTCAGTAATCGGGGTTTTTGGAACTGTGTCTCCCTTTTTCAATTGCTAGATCATGATTGCTAATGCGAAGTTTGGTGAGTAATTTTCTTTTCTCACCTTGTAACTGTGTTAAGTAGGGTTCTAATCTAAAATTGTTTTATTTTGGCATACATTCTTAGTTTACTATTTTCATCAGTGATCAATTTTTTCCAAAAAACTTTATAATTGTTTGTTAAACCTGTTTTCATTAATCCAGTTATAACTTTGTGGTGTTTAAGTGATGGAGCTTTATCAAGGAGAAAGTCCATTCCATTGTCTTTAATTAAAGCACTTAACAGTTAAACCAGGATCTATTGTTAGTGTTGTTTACCATTTGCTCCAGAAAAGCTTCTTTAGCAAGATTACAATGTGGCAGTTGTACAATATGAAGCCAGTGTTTAACAATATTAAGTTTGATCTCAAGTAGAAGTGGGAATTGTCCTAGTTCACACCCTCACAGCGGCATTACAAGATTGTCTATTACACTGTAAAATGTTCTTACAAAATTTGAGGTGTTTTTTCAATTGCTGATTTATCCTACTTCTTGTAATCCATGAAATCTTGTCCCCAAATCTCTGAGCCATACAGTAAAACAGGCTTAATGAAAACATTGAATAGATGTAGAGAAAATTTTATCTTTCTGTTGTGCAATAAAACCCTTTTTAAACTATACAAAGATTTTGCTGCTTTTATCAGCCAAATTTGTAATTGTGTCACTAAAACTACCGTTTGATTTAATTGTCAGTCCTAATATATTATTTCTACATTTATACAAAATGTGATGGCCATACCCATCTGAACTCCAAATAAATTATATATACTAGTAAACAGCTTTCATACAAATTTTGATAGCTGCTTATTTCAATATTAATTTTTGACAAAATATGTATTGATGATAGATGCCATTTGTTGTTTCACACATTGAGTTACAAATTTCCACTAGGGGTAGGTGCCACTGTCTGCCCATTTTCACTTTCAATATGGACACTCTTATTATGATGATTCTTGTCACCAGGGTCATTAGATTACAGTTTGGTTGGGGATATCTTTGTAATCTGCAGCTCAAATTTCAATCAAATAAACATACATACAAATGAATTCATGACATTACTTGTGCATTTTATTGTGCTTATTGTAAATATTTCACATTCCTGAACACCTCAAGTCAGTCTCTGTAAGGGAAACTGATGGCACCAACTTGTTTACTGTTATAAAAACTTCAACAATACATATTTAATTGTTAAAATACACTAAACATTTGAAACTGATTTCACAACAATGTAATTAACAAGCTGAAGACAAATGTAGTAGGTCTAGAAATGTGAAACGACTTCACTGATGTAAATTAAATATCATGTTATAATTTAGATATTAAAGTCACTAAAGAAAAACTCTGATATTCCCCTTGACTGGTTAATTAATAAAAAAGTTTGTATTACACTCCCTGAAATGTGACACTAGAATCATTTGACCATACTTATAGCTGGATATACAACTGATAAACCTTTTGACTGTTAATTTTCTCAATTACACATTGACTCCAAGACAAGCTTTTAGATACTTTCCGCTATTCAAAAATGTACATGTACTTTGTAATACTTTGTTGTAATGAGGGATAGGTTATTATCTTGAGATACCTAACTGCGACTTAAAATACTGTATTTTTGTGACATTCTAAGATTTAACACTGAGATCAACACACATGGCACAAATTGTCTAACAATCATGTACCTTGAAATTCTGATGTTTATTCTTGAGGAAACTTGCTGCTTTGGGCAGGTGTCTTTGAAATAACTTTGAAATGCATTCTTATAAACTTTCTTCGTGGCAACTGAACTTTGTGCATGGGCGGAAGAAGAACAATACAAAAGTGTATACATGGCATCAATTGCAGCTGAGAGTAAGGGACACACTATTTCAACTTCTCATTTACATAACATATTCACTTGCAAAGAATTGACTTAATTGTGTAGGTTGGGAATGTATATTTTCCAATATTTCAAACATTTTTTAGAGTTTCTGGTCATATTAACCTTTTGAGAGCTGTAATTTTCCACTAAAACTTTACTGCCACATTTTACCAATTTTTTAGTAAATTTTTCTGAAAATTTTTGATAATTTTAGACCAAATGGACATCATACTCCATTGGCAACAGTTTATTATCAAATTTTTGGCAAAAATCGGAGAAAAATTGACTAGGGTATAATTTTATAAAGGCAAGAAAAATTGACATTGGCACTCAAAGGGTTAATATTTCTTGCAAATGCATACAGGCTGAAATTTTTTTCAAACTATTTGAATGGCAGATATTTATTTCAGAGCACCCATTGAAAAAGATATACCGGTAATAGTGTATCTCTTATTCAATGCATAAAACAACACTCACATAATAAACATCACTTTGATTTACAAAGAAATAAATATATTTCAGTTGCATGTGGTCCTAAGCTGCCATTGTGTTTCCTGACAGTAATTAGTTTCAAGTTCAGCTTTGTAATGTCACTACTTTGGTCTGCGTTATGTAACCCTAATTCACCAAAAATTTGCTTTTATCTAATCTGTTGATACTAAAGTATTAAGAAGTGGATGATATCTTAATGATAACTTTGTCGTTCAATTGTATATTTGTAAGTTAAGCTTCTACATGACTGCAACATTCAACAAATGAAAATTGACAATATAATACATGAGTTTATGGTTAATATTATGTTTTTACACAGTGACAGTTCATATTACGAAAGTGTATCAGTTAATTGCAAACACACAAATGACATAGTAGTCAATCATAACAGCTGACACACTAGAAATGTAATTCTTTAGTTTTAATGTCAACCTCTCTCACCTATGAAAATGAATGCAAATTGGTTTCAGGAAAATTTTGTTGTTTATTTTGTATGGAGAATACCAACCTGACTTCAACGTAAACATTGTGCAAAATCTACTCATGAATGGAGATAAACAAACTTCACCTTGACACCTTTTCAATGTTCCAACTAGTCTATCAGATCTCGAATTGTCGTTTACTTTGGTTAGTTTGTGTCCCACTGTTTCTCAATGAATGTGGAGATATTACTGATCATATAATCATATTTAGTTGAGTCTAGACATTTTGAACTATGCTGTCATTCTTTTTCTTTTGTCTGCTTTCTCTCTTCCATTCTGGTAACATGTGTTGTAATTAAAATATTATATTTGTATGGTTTCAGTCTCAATGTTTTTATATTTGTTACAGCAGAATCCTTGTGACAATTTTGACTTGTGCAAAACAAATTTGGGTCTTAACCCCACCCCCATCCCATCCCCCTAAACTAACGATATTACATGTTTAGTGCATCAGCTTTTATGATTTACAGCCCCTAACAATGTACATGACTGATTTTTTCAGAAATATACACTACAAAGCAATTTTCAACAGAAGCATAAATATACACATAGCTGTCAACTCAATTCACTACTACTATAACACTTGAAAATGTCATCAACATGTACTCACTGAATTAATAAATAAATAAAGACATTGTTATTGATGATTGTAATTGTAATTAAATATAATAATACCAGTATATGTACCATCACAGTTGTGGTGAATTACAGGCAAGTAATGGTCTGAGATTTCTTTGTCTTGAAAATTGTTCATCATCTCTTCTCTTGCAGCACATCCATGGGATGACAAATTTTCCAAAAATAGTCTTATATAAAGGCATTGATTTGTAGAAATATTAAAAGTTCATCAATAGAGTGTGACTTTTTGCCATCTTGAAGGACTGGTCAGTACCATCAGGTGTCTTGGATATCCCAGAATTCATCAGGGTCTTGGACACACACATCTCTGTTCTGCTGGTACATTTTTTATCACTTGTTCAACATGGCGTCCACAGCCTGTATTAGTAAGAAAATAATGTGAAATTTCAGGTAACATGATTAGCTCTACAGCGACTCATTGCAAAAATGAATGAAATATATGTAGGTATAAATGGTCATGAGACACAAGTGTTTTTTATGTCACCATGACAACATACTGAAGCACAGCTTCTACAGGAGGTCATCCTGAGGTCATCTGACCTTGACTTTGATGATTTATGATTATATACCCAAAAGATATTGACATGGATTCAAATAAATAAGTAGAATCAGTAACTGCACTTGAATGCAACAATTTTTATCACTTTGATGAGATCATTTGTGCTATTTCTGATCATGAAAGACTTATCCTGGCTTCAAAAAGTCCATTCTTATTGAGGTAGTCCAGCTCTACAAGGAAAGTATTTGGGAGTGGCAAATGAAAAAAGTTCATGGCCATTATTAAAATAAAATACTATGGTTATAATCTGCAAACTAACCTTGATTTCAGAATTTGTCGTGAACCTTATTTGGACATTGCTAATTTAGTATAAATTGTTGTTCAAAAGTAATGACTGGTACTTTTGTTTGATGTTGACATTAATAAACACTTTGTTGTCAGAGTGTGGTTGTGTCTCAGTTGCATGAATACTTCAGTTACAGACACACACTTTACTTGCAAGATTTTCATTCTCTGTTGCAAATCCTGAACAATGAGTTAATTCAATGAATTAAATTGAATCTAAGAATTAACATTACTTCTCTAAAAACTTACCGAAATCATTTATATTCTTATAGATCATGTTTGTGATTCAGAGATATCATTACAGCATGCACAGTGAATGCATCATACAAATTAATAAACTGTAATTAGCATTTCAATGCATTTAGACCAATCATAGGATGGGTGTCATATTTTGATATGAAAGTACTGGTCTGTAGCATTTCAATGTATTTAGACCAATCATAGGATGGGTGTCATATTTTGATATACTCAGATAATATACTTGAAAGTGAAATTTCTGACACACTTGGATCAGAAATAAATTTCTAAATGACCTTGATCAGTTTAGAAATGTTATAAATTAGAGGGAGTACTGTGCATAACATTATAAATCCAAATGTCCTAAGCTTCGTTAGTGTTTAATCCAGGATGCCACTTCCACATCAAGGAGGGCAATTCAACACAAACACGGAAATCACAGTTCTGCTAACTTATTTAAAATCAAATTATTTAAAATCAAAGATTTTGGAGTGGTCTTCGATCATTATTAATTATTAATAATTAATAAATAATTAATTCAGACTGTTCAAATCAGTGCATTTTCATCTTAATGTGTTGAGGGATACCATTCGAAAAAAATTTCTGTTCATATATATACACCTAGTATTGGTTTTGTTAAGAAACTATACGATACAAAACTTCATGACCACAACAATATGGAGACATGCCAAATGACACAGAGCATCACTTGGTTATCATTGTTCGCTTCACAATCTCTGACCTACATTTTGGACATCCATAAAATGACACATGGAAATGGTGTGTTGTTGGTAAGCAGTTGTTATTTAAAATTCATGATAGCATACTTGAGAATTTGTACATTAAGACCTGTGAGATCTCTGTCAATAAGCAAAAACGATGGACTAGTGTGCAGAGACTCATAAGTTGTAAGCTGTTTCCTGAAACTCATTGTTCTAATTGAATTATTTCCAAACAGTCAATCGGGTTGAGAATAACGACAATCTACATGGCAACTTTCCAAGCCACTGTACATTGCCTGAAAATGGTGTGTTCACCAAACTTTACAAATAATTGCTCATAGCATTGACAAACTATGAAATTAAATAGCAACTTGGAGATATTCTCCACTGCTAACTTCATGATTACAGGTACAAGGCACGTAGTTACATTTATGGCATAGCTAAACATATTAAATAGTAAGTTGTATGTTGTGGTTTCGAAAACTTTTACTGGATGACAAGTTGAAGATTGATGGTGATGTCTCGTTGGGTCCATAGCTGTGGTGTTTTCAGACGGGATTCCTGCATTTTACGGGCTGATATTTTTACTTTAATATTACAATTTTAAAGCCCTCCATTGATTTGGAGGAAAGTCGTAAAACACTATAGCTATGGACCAAAAACTTGTTGAGACGAGACTATACTGTTCACCTTGATGAGCTATATATAGGGGATACACAAGGCTTTGTTCTCGGATACAGGTACGTACCACACCACGCTGTACGTAACGATGGAGGTATGGGAGGAATAGGCCGACCTACATTCGGGTACAGTGACTGGGTGAAGTTTTCCACTACAGCAGTGATTCACAAATATAGAGCTTGGCAATCGGGATAATCGATCCCTCATCTCAAAGCAAATAATCTTATACAACAATCTACAAGCAAATAGTTGCATTACAGAATGAGAATATGGAAACTACGATGAAAATCGACGTCAAAAAGGAGCGATAACTGGGGAAATATTTACTGTCTCACCTCTCCACGTCTGTTTCCCACACTTTTCGCAGGTAACCAAGAAACACATTGTCACAACAATCAGCGACTGTATCGCGCAAAAACGGCTAAGTGCTGTCTGTTTATATGAGGTTAACACTGTGTGCACACGTTCTACGTATTCAATCAAACGTTGCGTTGGTTGAGGAAGTTGAGACGCTATGAACTCTGAACTCTGCCCTTCAGCACTTTTCTAAACCATTTTTTACTTGTTGACAGTGAGCGACAATGAGAATGTGTTTGGACTGGTACAAGAAACTCGAGCGAAACTCAATTTGTTTTTCACCATCACAACAAATTTACGAAATCCTGGACATAAAGAGCCAAATCATGCAAAATAGGTTATCCAGCACAGGTGCTCCTTAGCTGGGTAGTCTGCTCAGGAGATCAGTTTTCGGATCGATCTATGATCCTGTAGTCGATATGCCCGCCACTCCGGGCCGCCACTGCAACCTGAATACTTTAGGTTGCAGTGGCGGCATATCGACTACGGGATCATAGATCGATCCGAAAATTGATCTCCTTAGCAGACTACCCAGCTAAGGAGCGCCTGTGTTTATCCTGTTTCAAACGCATGAGCAGGCCTGCGCATGACCACAGGGAGAAGTACGAATGATATCTAAATGATGTGATATTTGTGATAATATTAATGTCCAAACGACATGTATTTTCTATCCCAGTACCTCCACGTGTTTCTATCAACGATGTTCTCTCCCACCTCTTATCACCTGATGAATATAATATGTTTTAATTGGCATAAGGCTGCGTTCACAAAAAAGGGTGGGGGTGGGGCCTGGAGGAATTCAGGGGGGATTCGAAAATTTTAGGGGTAGTAGAGGGGGACTTGAAAATTTTGCTCTACCTGTAGGGGGGACTTGAAAATTTGTTGGTTCCCTTTTATGTTTTACATTTTCCAATTCAAATTTTTGTAGGTAATTCAATGAAAAATGAATACCATTTTTATGTCATCCAATTGTTGTAATGTTTGTAAAAGTTTAACAAAATCTAGAACCATTTTGTTACACTTCATGACTTTTATCTCGAAAAGATCTAAACACGTGTGATTTGTCATAAAAAAACCAAACAAGCCCATAAATAACAAGGCAGAAGCTGCAAAAAAGGCCACCGGTCATGATTATATTCACCTTTATTAGTCAAGGATGCTGCTGATTATATTTCCAGTCCCCTAGCACATATTATCAACCTTACTTTAGCTCATGGTTACTCTCCAGATGCACTTAAATTTGCCAAAATTACAGCTCTTTATAAAAAGGGGTCTCCTTTGATGTTGGGAACTACAGACCGATTTCAGTTTTACCTGTCTTTAGCAAAATTTTGAAACACTTGTAAATAGGCAGCTTATCTCCTTCCTCGAAAAACATAACATACTCTCACAAACTCTATATGGCTTTAGAAAGAAATATAGCACCAAACTTGCCCTGGTAGATATTATTGCAGAATCAACAGATCAAATGGATAATGGTTGCACCACTGTTGGTATTTTTCTGTATCTTAAAAAGGCATTTGACACTATCAACCATGATATACTTTTACAAAACTCGAATTTTATGGAATAAGAGGTCACCCACTACTTTGGTTTAGAAATTACTTTGAAAATCGCAAGCATTCAGTTGTAATAGATGGGAAAGCGTCAGAATCCACGTCAAATCACATGACGGTACTAAACGTGCGACGATTGGAACTGCAATTAATGGGCTGCCGGGGACAGGTATGCCGGGAAAGAGGTCGAAAAATCCCCGTACAAAAAGCACGTAGATTGGAATCTCTGTCAATGGACAGCAGAACCACACGTGCGCCCGGAAAAGGGTCGTCATTTTCCGTACCAAAGAATGTCGAATGCAATGGCCGTCAGCAGGCAGTTAGCGAAAGCTCTACCCGACAAAAGATTGACAATCTGCCGTACCTAAGGTCCGTGAAATTGAATGACTCTGAGCGGCCAGCATGCGACAAGTGCCCGATAAACAGCTGACTATCTTCCGTACCTAAAGTGCGGGAATTTCAATAGGCAATAACGGCAGAATTTGACAATTATGCCGGTGCATTACTACCAACCTCCCTTCAGAAAGTAAATAAAGACAAACAAAAATATACAAATTTTATTCTGCGTCTACATTTGCCGCAGATGGACATATCTATATCTGCCAAACATCAATTTAGATTAATTTTCTTTTTGTAACGAAATTTACCTTTGAATGATTCAGCAAAAATTATATGGAGAAAATGCCTATTGATATGTAGGGCTGGCAGGGTTCTACGGGGATTTTCATCTCTTTCCCCGATACAGTTGACGGCTGTGCTGATAGAAGCTTAAGAAAGTCTCGTACTGCTCCTGAGTGGTCAAACCAAGTCTTGACAGAACAGATGTAGGCCAATGTTGTCGAATATGGGGAATAAGGCGACAAATGTGCTTGGTAAAGGTTTGGCAATACCGATCACTAAAATTGGCGAGGGCTAGAAAGTCGAACGGCGGGAATTGCTGACAGGTGTATCCGGTGAAGAACTGACAATTTTCCGGACATAAGAGCGTGAATAAAGATGGCAGCGGCGGGACCAGGGTAACTGATTGTCCGGTAAAAGACTGACAATTTTCGGTATCTCAAGTACGGGTACTTGAATGTCGGATAGCGGCGATTGGACGACAGATGCGCTAATTAAAAGGGCGACAAATTCCCGTACTAAAAGTGCGACGATTGGAACTGCAGTTAATGGGCTGCCGGGACAGGTATGCCGGGAAAGAGGTTGAAAAATCCCCGTACAAAAAGCGCGTAGATTGGAAACTCTGTCAACGGGCAGCAAGACCACACGTGCGCCCGGAAAATTGTCGTCATTTTCCGTACCAAAGAATGTCGAATGCAATGGCCGTCAACGGGCAGTTAGCGAAAGTTTACCCGACAAAAGATTGACAATCTGCCGTACCTAAGGTCCGTGAAATTGAATGACTCTGAGCGGCCAGCATGCGATAAGTGCCCGATAAACAGCTGACTATCTTCCGTACCTAAAGTGCGGGAATTTCAATAGGCATAAACGGCAGAATTTGACAATTATGCCGGTGCATTACTACCAACCTCCCGTCAGAAAAGTAAATAAAGACAAAAATATACAAATTTTATTCTGCGTCTACATTTGCCGCAGATGGACATATCTATATCTGCCAAACATCAATTTAGATTGATTTTCTTTTTGTAACGAAATTTACCTTTGAATGATTCAGCAAAAATTATATGGAGAAAATGCCTATTGATATGTAGGGCTGGCAGGGTTCTACGGGGATTTTCATCTCTTTCCCCGATACAGTTGACGGCTGTGCTGATAGAAGCTTAAGAAAGTCTCGTACTGCTCCAGAGTGGTCAAACTAAGTCTTGACAGAACAGATGTAGGCCAAAGTTGTCGAATATGGGGAATAAGGCGACAAATGTGCTCGGTAAAGGTTTGGCAATACCGATCACTAAAATTGGCGAGGGCTAGAAAGTCGAACGGCGGGAATTGCTGACAGGTGTATCCGGTGAAGAACTGACAATTTTACGGACATAAGAGCGTGAATAAAGATGGCAGCGGCGGGACCAGGGTAACTGATTGTCCGGTAAAAGACTGACAATTATCGGTATCTCAAGTACGGGTACTTGAATGTCGATAGCGGCGATTGGACGACAGATGCGCTAATTAAAAGGGCGACAAATTTCCCGTACTAAAAGTGCGACGATTGGAACTGCAGTTAATGGGCTGCCGGGGACAGGTATGCCGGGAAAGAGGTTGAAAAATCCCCGTACAAAAGCGCGTAGATTGGAATCTCTGTCAACGGGCAGCAGACCACACGTGCGCCCGGAAAATTGTCGTCATTTTCCGTACCAAAGAATGTCGAATGCAATGGCCGTCAACGGGCAGTTAGCGAAAGATCTACCCGACAAAAGATTGACAATCTGCCGTACCTAAGGTCCGTGAAATTGAATGACTCTGAGCGGCCAGCATGCGATAAGTGCCCGATAAACAGCTGACTATCTTCCGTACCTAAAGTGCGGGAATTTCAATAGGCATAAACGGCAGAATTTGACAATTATGCCGCTGCATTACTACCAATCTCCCGTCAGAAAAGTAAATAAAGACAAAAATATACAAATTTTATTCTGCGTCTACATTTGCCGCAGATGGACATATCTATATCTGCCAAACATCAATTTAGATTGATTTTCTTTTTGTAACGAAATTTACCTTTGAATGATTCAGCAAAAATTATATGGAGAAAATGCCTATTGATATGTAGGGCTGGCAGGGTTCTACGGGGATTTTCATCTCTTCCCCGATACAGTTGACGGCTGTGCTGATAGAAGCTTAAGAAAGTCTCGTACTGCTCCTGAGTGGTCAAACCAAGTCTTGACAGAACAGATGTAGGCCAATGTTGTCGAATATGGGGAATAAGGCGACAAATGTGCTCGGTAAAGGTTTGGCAATACCGATCACTAAAATTGGGAGGGCTAGAAAGTCGAACGGCGGGAATTGCTGACAGGTGTATCCGGTGAAGAACTGACAATTTTCCGGACATAAGAGCGTGAATAAAGATGGCAGCGGCGGGACCAGGGTAACTGATTGTCCGGTAAAAGACTGACAATTATCGGTATCTCAAGTACGGGTACTGAATGTCGGATAGCGGCGATTGGACGACAGATGCGCTAATTAAAAGGGCGACAAATTTCCCGTACTAAAAGTGCGACGATTGGAACTGCAGTTAATGGGCTGCCGGGGACAGGTATGCCGGGAAAGAGGTTGAAAAATCCCCGTACAAAAAGCGCGTAGATTGGAATCTCTGTCAACGGGCAGCAAGACCACACGTGCGCCCGGAAAATTGTCGTCATTTTCCGTACCAAAGAATGTCGAATGCAATGGCCGTCAACGGCAGTTAGCGAAAGCTCTACCCGACAAAAGATTGACAATCTGCCGTACCTAAGGTCCGTGAAATTGAATGAGTCTGAGAGGCCAGCATGCGATAAGTGCCCGATAAACAGCTGACTATCTTCCGTACCTAAAGTGCAGGAATTTCAATAGGCATAAACGGCAGAATTTGACAATTATGCCGGTGCATTACTACCAACCTCCCGTCAACGGGCAGTTAGCGAAAGCTCTACCCGACAAAAGATTGACAATCTGCCGTACCTAAGGTCCGTGAAATTGAATGACTCTGAGCGGCCAGCAGGCGATAAGTGCCCGATAAACAGCTGACTATCTTCCGTACCTAAAGTGCGGAATTTCAATAGGCATAAACGGCAGAATTTGACAATTATGCCGCTGCATTACTACCACCTCCCGTCAGAAAAGTAAATAAAGACAAAAATATACAAATTTTATTCTGCGTCTACATTTGCCGCAGATGGACATATCTATACCTGCCAAACATCAATTTAGATTAATTTTCTTTTTGTAACGAAATTTACCTTGGAATGATTCAGCAAAAATTGTATCGAGAAAATGCCTATTGATATGTAGGGCTGGCAGGGTTCTACGGGGATTTTCATCTCTTTCCCGATACAGTTGACGGCTGTGCTGATAGAAGCTTAAGAAAGTCTCGTACTGCTCCTGAGTGGTCAAACCAAGTCTTGACAGAACAGATGTAGGCCAATGTTGTCGAATATGGGGAATAAGGCGACAAATGTGCTCGGTAAAGGTTTGGCAATACCGATCACTAAAATTGGCGAGGGCTAGAAAGTCGAACGGCGGGAATTGCTGACAGGTGTATCCGATGAAGAACTGACAATTTTACGGTCATAAGAGCGTGAATAAAGATGGGAGCGGCGGGACCAGGGTAACTGATTGTCGGTAAAGGACTGACAATCTTCGGTATCTCAAGTACGGGTACTTGAATGTCGGATAGCGGCGATTGGACGACAGATGCGCTAATTAAAAGGGCGACAAATTTCCCGTACTAAAAGTGCGACGATTGGACTGCAGTTAATGGGCTGCCGGGGACAGGTATGCCGGGAAAGAGGTTGAAAAATCCCCGTACAAAAAGCGCGTAGATTGGAATCTCTGTCAACGGGCAGCAAGACCACACGTGCGCCCGGAAAATTGTCGTCATTTTCCGTACCAAAGAATGTCGAATGCAATGGCCGTCAACGGGCAGTTAGCGAAAGATCTACCCGACAAAAGATTGACAATCTGCCGTACCTAAGGTCCGTGAAATTGAATGACTCTGAGCGGCCAGCATGCGATAAGTGCCCGATAAACAGCTGACTATCTTCCGTACCTAAAGTGCGGGAATTTCAATAGGCATAAACGGCAGAATTTGACAATTATGCTACTGCATTACTACCAACCTCCTGTCAGAAAAGTAAATACAGACAAAAATATACAAATTTTATTCTGCGTCTACATTTGCCGCAGATGGACATATCTATACCTGCCAAACATCAATTTAGATTAATTTTCTTTTTGTAACGAAATTTACCTTTGAATGATTCAGCAAAAATTATATGGAGAAAATGCCTATTGATATGTAGGGCTGGCAGGGTTCTACGGGGATTTTCATCTCTTTCCCCGATACAGTTGACGGCTGTGCTGATAGAAGCTTAAGAAAGTCTCGTATTGTGGAGTTCCACAGGGTTCTAGGGCCAACTCTTTTTTTGATATATATCAATGACATCAATAACTCTACTAGCTACTTTAATTTTAGACTTTTTGCTGATGACACTAATGTTTTTAAATCTTTAGACTCTCAAACACTACATCTCAACCATATAAATAGTGAATTTCATAAAGTCAATGACTGGTGCATGGCGAACAAATTAACTGTTAATGCAGAAAAAACTAATTACATGGTAGTTAAAACACGTCAAAAACGTGTAACTTTACAGGTAATTTATACCTTGGAAATCAACAGATTAAGGAATTTTCATCAGCTAGTTATCTTGGTGTAACAATTGACAGTTCCCTTTCCTGGAAACCACACATTAAGAATGTGATAAATAAAATAACCCCCAAAGTTGGAATTATCTCACGTCTTCGACATTTCGTTCCAAAGTTTATCCTACTTCAACTCTACTACAATGCCTTCATTCTACCACACTTAACGTACTGCTTAGAAATATGGGAAATACTTACACTACTTTCCTTGAAACTATTTACCGCCTACAAAAAAAATTGTCCGTTTGATTACTTTTTCTGATTTTCATGCCCACTCAAATCCCCTCTTTCGTCAACTAAACATCCTTCATATTTTTAAACTAAGTAATTACTGTTCTTGCCTTTTTGTTTTTGATTTCAAAAATAACGGTTTTCCAATCACTATTAACAATTGTTTTGAACTTCCTCGCCATGGGTACTCTACACGATCAGCAGAGCATAGCAATTATTGTATTCCTAAAACAAGGCTTACAGTCACACAACACAACATTAAGTATGCAGCAATTAAACATTGGAATTCTCTACCTTCTTCATTTAAGCAAATAACGTGTAGACAAAGGTTCAAAGTAGAATTAAGAAACTACTTAATGAACATATAACAATAGTATCTTTTTTCTTGAGTTTTTATGTATCTAATGTATTTATTTCCTCTTTACCTGCGATATGTATTTTTGTCTTACTTGAGCCCTTTATGGCATCATCGTTTGCAGTTTTTAGCGAGTAGTGGGCCATGGACTCGACTAGTCCTTATGGACTATTTCTATGGTCCAAACCAGATAAAGTCATACTTTCACAGTGACTGTAATATTTTTTCTTGTAATTGTCCGTTTATCTGGTTGAATAAATAATTCTTCTTCAAATGTTGATGATTTTTGCAATATTTCTATGCAATATATCAACTACAATTTCTTGCTGTCTCCCTACAGCATGCTCAAACACACAATATTCAGTTTGTCGACAAAGCCTGTATATATAAATATGTATTAGGTGATAATTTAATTAGAGTCAAGACTGACAGTCAGTTGTCAGCGATACTGATGCATGGTACACATACACAGGCTGTGATAGCAAGCCGAATACTGGACAGTTCAACATGCTGTAGGGAGTAGAACAAGAACTCAGTTGTATAAACTGAACAGAAATATTGTCAAAATTATAAAAATTAATACAGCTACTGCCTACGGGCGGTGTCATTATCAGATACTGCCCTGCTACTGTAGTGTCACTGTTAGGCCTACTGCATACCTGAGCAGTGACAGAGATAGCTCTGACTCTGATGTACACGGTAGTTGAAGAAGAGTTTTGGTCAAATGACGCTCATGACAGTAAAACATACACAGGCCAGAGAGCAACATATGGAAGACCAGGAGACTTGAAAAGTTATCGCGAATTTTTGAATTCTGGCATATGAGAATAATCAAATATTAAAGAAAATAGATGGGGTCACCATGCACATCCTTTACAAATATGCGGGCTTGTGACAGTTGGGGAAGGGGGACTTGAAAAATTTTGATCATGATAGAGGGGGCATTTGAAAATTTTTTAGGGTATTGAGGAGGGTCTGAAAAAATAATCAATCGCGATTGCTCCGGCCCCCTCATCGTTATTTGTGAACGCAGCCTAATAAACTTCAGGCTCGCAAACTCTCTCAAGTGATCGACTTGATAGAGGTGACAACTTCCCGCGAATTCCCGAGCAATACAAATAGAATTTACAAAGCGCCGAAAGGATTTCAATATGTGGTCATCGAAAAAGGAGATCACCCGAGCAAGTCAATTCATGAACTTTATTGAAAAACAATCAAACGCCGGCATTGAGCATACTGGATCTGTCCAGACGGAGTAGATCGCTATCCCTCGTTTGCGTAGATCGCTTGTACATAGCTCAACGATCGTCGTCAGAATTAAGAAATGTAGGAACAAAAAACCTTGCTGCCAAAAAGCCTTGCTACCTTTTGAAAAAATTGTGAATATTTGCATATAGCATTATGACTTACCCTTCCTAAAGTGTGTAACGGTCCATCCCTAATGAGCAATGATACACAGGGAGACTTTACAATAAATTTGACAGGGGCAGAAACGCCAAAATCCACATAAACAAAAGAACAGATCAATATAGTCGGATCTTCCAAACATAAAGAAAACTAAAATAATCATAATCAGCTAATCATCACGTGTATGAGTGAAACTTTAAGGAGCGATTTAACTTTAGGCTGCTCTAGAGTTTGTATTCTTGTTTGGAAATTGTCATACAGGATTATCAGTGTCATTCACCAATTGGTAAGATCCATTTGTATGGCTGTAGACTACAGACTAAGTCCTTCTAGCACGTATGTGCTACCAGCAGTGATGACATTGACATCGGGTATCAATTTCAGTGTTGAGTGGTTCGGCATCATCCTAACATCTTTGTCATCAGGATTACAGTGACTGTACCCATGAAAATGTCAATTGAAGATGAAATGTGTTGAGTGCCATCATCATGATCTCCTGAAAAATAGAAAAAAGAATAGAAAAATGATTTGACCTTCATAATATATTACCTTCATTGGACTACAATTGCAACTAGGTATATGAGTTTTTTTTTTTGTTTTCGTAGAATAACGTATTTCTTAAATTTCGAAAGGGAGGCAGTACTCGAAATTTCATGTCAGAGCGTGAAGGTCGTCAAATGCGTCTGCGCAATACTTGGATTACAGAGCAGAGTGTGAATGTCATGTAGTGTAAGGTATTTTTGTACAGTTGCCAGCAGGCAATGCTTTATAGCAACATATGAGATGAGATGCCAGCTTCCATAGCGAAGGCGAAAAGGGAAATTATAGACTTCCATCGCGAAGGCAAAAAAGCAAACTATTGACTTCTACAGCGATCGAAGGCGAAAAGGGAACTAATGACTTACACATCAAAAAGGGGAACTATTAAAGGGACAAAGTGGCCATTTTTCACGGATTTTGTTTGATACAAGATAGCAGGCCTACTTATATTGTTTGACATGTTGAAAGATACTGAATGAATGGGTGACCATGTTTACATTCGCCCCCGGTTTTAGACACCATCAATGAAACCATTGCGAAAATTCGCGATTGTTTCGTTTATCGTGTCTAAAACCGGAGGCGAATATATGCACGATCACCTACCCATTCATTATCTTTCAACATGTCAAACAATATAGGCCTAAGTAGTATCTCGCATTAAACAAAATTCATAAAAAATTGCCGACTTTGTCCCTTTAACTATAGACGTTCTATCTCTGACTATGTGAATAATTAAGGATTGAGAATCAGGTCAATAAACTTCACAAAGAATACCATTCTTTGCTAAGCATTCATCATGCATACCAGTAATTGTGCGCGTGTACCGACTGACCCGCAGATCAATAAGCTTAACCTAGTGCCAGGAGTCTAAATGATTGCTTACCTGGCGAAGCCTGAGTTGTTGGCGGTACCTCACAAATTTCGTCTTCACAACAACAGGGGCAAATGTATGATGTAGGGCAGGTGACGTTTGCCTGACAGCCGCACTGTGGTATTGCTGTCAAAAAAAGAAAGAAAAGACATTGTACGGACGTCTAATGTGTCAATACACTTTTTCATAGTTTATCTTCTTCTTGTTTCACTGCTATAGCGGCCTTTGTTTGAACACCCGATATCACGGGACAAGTACATTCCGAAGTTGTCAATGGTAATATTTAGGCTGTCCAGTTTACAATAATTATTTACCTTATAATCTTACGAGGGAATGGGTTAACATTCATTCGTTAAGTGAAAATTTCAATCATTCAATATTTCAATCATATCAAAATGTAAATGCCAACAGCTACAAGGCAAGTTCCAAACTGCAGCCGCATTCCGCCCTGCATGGTAAACTCTTGAATATCGTTACTGACTAACGGAGTAAGTCACATCGAAGTATCAATTTATGTGAAAAGGCTCTCCATTATTTTAAAGATGAGAAATGATTGTTTTCGTTCTTCTACAGCAATTTCACGATTATCCGACTCGCTTATCGGACTCTACTGGCGAGCATAACACGAGTCAGACAATAAGGATCTGTCAGTGTGATATATTACCTGTTTCACATTTATTACCGGTGTATCCGACAAGACATGTACACTGTTTGCTACCTACAGCAGGGTCATCTTGGCACGTACCGCCATGCAGACAATCGTCGTCATCAACACAGCGTAAATCTGTCCGAATTCAAAATGAACCTGACAATGTTAAAATACGGAAACACCTACTATCTTTTTTGAAGTTGGTATTGTGATAACATGTATAACTATTATGCATTGAAAGTTTAACGTGCATAACTATTATAAATTGAAATTTTAATCAGAGTAACGTATTGTACGTGTCACTTTCCACTTCAAAGAAGTTGACGATTTCTGTAAACTATCAACATCTGATCGTAGAATAAAATGTTGCGTTAACATTTTTTATTTCAAACTTAAAAAAAATTATTTTTTTTAATTATCTCTTTCAAACATTTTCACCAAGAAGTCTCATTCATCTAACATAGGGAACATCTTCGAATATGTACGAAATAAATGAAGTAAATGGTAAATAAATAAATAGTACATTTCAGTAAATATGCCTAAATATCTGACTTCATTAGGATCGGACTCTAAACATTCATCTTTCTCTTCGATACATATTGCAATAAATTTCTGTTGTTCAAAATTTTAATTTTTTCATCTTTTTCAACCATCGATCTGTGAAGATACCCGGCGACATAGAGGAAGATTGCGATCTGTTTCAAGTTTGCATACGATGAAATTGTAAAGCTGTACTTCACTGACCTGTCTCACACAACGTTCCCGTGAATGGCCAGCTGCATACACATCTAAACTGTCCATTATATTCCACACAATTTCCTCCATTTTCACACGGGCGACTTTGATCGCTGCATTTTGTATCTGTGAGTTCAACACATATTTGGTGAATAGTATGAAGGAAATTACGTCATATTCTCAGTTGAAAATTTTACGTTTTTAGTTCACATACATTTGATAAAAAATGCTTCTTGATATATTTGACCTAGTTATGTTCATTTGTCCTTGAGTGTGAAACCTCAGCAAATTTCTGTCCTGCCAACGTCTAGAATATTTTCTCACGGTCAGTACCGTGATTTTCTGTACCGTCGATTCATTCACTGAGAACGGCTATTGTGCTGATTTGGTCTCAGACAAAGGACACACTAAGGTGTGCCTCAACTTTATTCAAAATCGAGCACAAGACACTGGTAGTGGTGGAATGGCTTTGTTTCTTTGTTGTCATAACACGGTATAAACTATCTATCTCTTGCTTTACACACTGAATTTGTCAGTGATGTTTATTCGACATTCTTGTCAATCTTAGATTGTTTCTTTGCTATTCTCGTTAGCTGTAACCAGGTGGCCATCGGCCAAGGAAAACAGCAAAGAATAAACAAGAGTGGAAACGTCTACATCTACATCTGATATTGATCAAATTGCTGTCAAGTGTGACAAACTCACCCGTTTCACAGTAATATCCAGTGTAGGGATAGGAACAGACACAGGAATCTTCGGCTTTACCTATTCCTGGCTGGCACACACCTCCGTTCAAACAACCATGGCCACTGGGAGTGCCATCGTCACAGGTCACTTAAAATAAAAACGCAACTTAATTAATATATTGGACCACTTCTGAAGTATTACTATAAATTATTCAATCGTTTTAAACTTGCATATGCTAAAAAGATTGTAATTTTATTCATTAACTATCGTTAACGGTCACTTATATGTGAAAAGGCTAAGTCAATGGACTGCTTTAAAATGTGCCGTTGTTCTCTACGCTCTTATTGGACCATATGTAAAATCAGCACTTTGTATCCACTATGGTTTAACAAGAGAGATCGCTCACATGAAAACGGCGGACAGTGACTTCCCCCGCATTGTGAAAAGTAATTTCGAACGAGTCGCTTGACTCTCAACATTGAAGAAATGCAATCCAAATTATCGTTGCCCGCACCATTGGTATTGATGGTATTTATGTAGCCACATGATAAACTAGCGCAATAGCTATTTATCGGCTGTACCCACCAGAGGAAGTTGAAATGTATAAGAAACCAACCTGTTGCATGTACGCTTGCCACAGAAAACAGCACATACAGAAATAGTTGAGTCTTCTCCATTGCAGTAACGACAAATTATATTTCGCTATTTCTTCTGAGTTTGCTTCTCTCGATTGTGTATTCTTTCACAGGCTTTGCCGTCACGCTCAACAATAATCTGACATTCTTTGCTGTCAATGGCTTGGTTTGTGAATAGCACAACAAAAGAAAGTTGTACTGAGGTGAGTTCGAACGTTCATGCTCTATAGTTACAATGACAAACACAACCTACATTTTCCTTTTCATCTTTAAAATGTAGCCTAAATACTCGAGATTCATCTATTGGGCAATGTTTGCACGGTCAGTGAGTTCACATACGCTGCGTATGTCGTTTCTCTCAGGTCAATATCTCTATGAAACAAACATTTGTTGAATGTGTATTGACATCAGTGTGAATAACTGTGTGTTGCCTTGTTAGCTGCAAAGCAGGGCAAGGGTTGGAAACAGTGAAGTCTCATATGTATGATCAAAGGCCGGCAAGGTTACAACTGATAAAAGTCACACACAACAATCTTTTTCACCACAATTTATACTTCTATGTGCCCACGTCACATCTTAAATCTGGTTATGGAAATGACATCGGTATTCAAAACAAGAATTAATGACCGGCTTTGAGAATAGTCAGCCAAATTTAAATTAAGGTGAAACATTGTTGGATTACCAAAATAGCTGACTCGTTAGATATTTAGCAGCTATAACACCATTGGAACTAATTTGGGATAATTGGATGGTGAAGTGATATCGGTTTGATACGAAAATGTAAGCTACTCTGCTTTTCTTTTTAAGCTATACACTTGTTTTTATGAGTAATTTGTAATATTGCAACATTCAACAATAGGGCACCTAACACGTTTGATAAATTTGAAAAATATGGAGATCCAATTATCCCAAACTAGTTCCAATCGTGTTAATGATGGATTACATTTATGGCACTGGAAACTGGTGGCAGCTAGTCAGCGAGTTTGGTTGTAAGTCATGACAATGGGATATTTGGTTGTTATCATGTAAGCCTAAGGATGGTTTCCATAAATGATTTAATTGCTGTTGCCGGCGTATCTAGTAGCTCTTCAGTAATTTCTAATATGGTACAATACACTCTAGTTATTTAGGCCTAGCATTTTAGCCGCAATTAACCGTCTTTAACCGGCTATAAGCTAGCTGTCAGCTATTTTCTGATTTTCTTATTCATGCAAAAAATACTGCAATTGGGTTATTTTGCATGCACGAAGCTCTAGATCGCCCTACCATATTGTCATTCATCATGTACTTTTTGGCGTCATCATTGCTACTCTGTACTTTTCAGATAACTTCAAATACAGTTTTAGGACTAGATATATCACATGCACAACGCATTGCAACTTTATATTCCTTGAATGAGCAGTACACTTCTTGCAGCGCAAAAATCAAGAAAAGCGTTGAAGCTATTGGCATCTTCCTGTGTCAACATTTCGTGGTAAATTTCGGAAGAATGAAACTGTATGGAATGAATGGAGCCAACATCATTCTTAAAATTACGATGCCAGGATCCTCCTTCATTAAAGACAACACTGTAGTGCCAACGCTGAACCTGAACCTGACTACTTTGAATCTGATTTTAAATAATTCATTTCATATGATGAGATTTTTGTTACTTTGAAGTTACGTCCTAACATCAGTACATTAGAAGGTTTCCTAATGACACATTGCTTTATCGCAAATATACCTTATCAGCGTTCTAGCATCTTCTGAAGATCACGTGTCCTAGTCACGCCGTCTTGTATTTGACATGAATACGATGTTAGGTCGGAGAGAAACGTTTGCTCCGCAATAAGTTATTTGAATTGTCAACTCCGTTTCTGAAATCTGAATTTCAAACAATATATTCACATAGAAGGTTGCAGTAAGCTTCAGTAAAGCCTGGACAATTCAGTAACCTTACATGATTTGACTGGTGTTCTTATGGAACTCTACACATAAAAACTTTTGAATGCCGGGATTACAAAAACTGCAATGTGATTGTCATATAGCCAGAAACAACATACTTGAAGCTTTGGACAACGAACTGATAACAGGAAACTTTTGTAAAGATTGACCTGAGTTTTGTCAAATCAATTCGAAGTATTCAGAAAACGACGAAATATCATATGGAAGGCTGTGTTCATGTATCTTGAGTTCGATAAGACCGATTTGCTGAGTAATATGAACACATCATACAATCACAGTTTCGTCGGTGAAACAATATTTTAATGTGTTTCGGTACCTTTAAAAATCGCAAAAATACAAAGCATTTCTTTCGGGCTTGGCAACACTTGTTTGATCAAATCCTGGCAATCAACAACGATTGATTTCCAGGAGAAAGAATAATCGGCTCGCTTTCAGATTAAGTGTCATTATTCTGACTCATAATTCATAATTTATTGCGGAGCAAACGTTTTTCTCTCCGATTTAACAGAAGACAAAGTGTTCAATAACCTATTCATGGTCAAGGAAAAGTTGCAGATTCATTCAGCACAGTACACCGCCACCCCATGGCCACTCCCATTGAGGAAAAATTGGAACAAGATTTATATTTGAACACAATCTGAAGAATTGCATCGCCATGACATGCCAATGTATATCTTTTATTCACTTAGAAATTCAAATGTACTTCAATGAATTTCTCTCTTAAATATCAAAGATATTTCTGATTCAATTCTCTACTCCCCGTTGTCCCGTCCTTCATGACCTCTGGAGTACACCCAGCAACATAATGTGAGGAGTGTGAAATACACGAAAGGTTAAATGGTTAATTTAATCTTCTTCGTCCATTGCCCTCCACAAAGGTATTTTAATTTGTTTACTTAACCGATGCTTCTCGGCACTTTCTGTTGATGACGTCATTCATGTGACATATGCATCGACTGTGCGGAGGCCTATACGGAGATAAATCGCATAGACAAACAGACGCTGGAATTTAAGCGTACAAAAAGTAGCATTTATTGATAATAAATGAATAAAAACAAACAAATTATTATGTAGAACATTACAGTGCTGGTTTTACCATGACACAAACTGTTAATGATACGGATACTACAGTAGTGTAATTTTAGATTTTTGCGTATCGTTCGGCTGCCAAGATTCTACATGTAGCCCAACAATAAATTTAATGGTATTCTAATTTTTCGAATCACTCTAAGATTGTTTTAACATTAAAACCGGTAAATAATGTAAATGGGATAGTACTCGAGATACCTTCGATCAGAGGAGTCGTGTTTGCGAGACTTGGTTATATAAAAGGATGAGTCTACCAGTTATGGACATGTCTGGTAAACAGTTCAGATGAGCCTTAAGAATGACACGAGAATTTTCACAAAAAAGCACGCGTAATCGGTGTGTTGTTTTTGACGATTGAATTCTACATTTTAGATATGTGGATGTTATGTTACCAGGCTAAAACGTGAATGTTTCAACATGCCTTTCGGGAGTATGACAAGAACTTGCAATGACACTTTAATATAAATAATGAAAAAAATCTTCAAAAGTTAGAGTTACTGGCCCTTTAAATTATCGTAGTCAATAACTATTCGCTTTTGAAATACAATAGAACTCTTATGTAGAACTGTAATTGAATTTCAATATTTTACATTATATCATTCAATCTACAAAGATTATAACTGTCTGCTAGTAAGCTATGTTGGTGTTCTCCTGTGCGTATAACAAAGTTATGCAAGCATTTCTTATCCTGACCCTACTGTCACTCATTTGAACGCATGGTATACCATGTCACACTTCCTGTAGGGCTTGGAAGTATAAATTAAAGAAGGTTGTGGTATCACTAATGGGGAGATACACAAAAGATGAATATAAAGTTGACAGAAATGTAGATCCATAAAAGTACTAACAATGAGCTCACGGGTTAGATGCAAACGTAAAATACACGAACACTGTTAATATTCATGAATTTTTTCCTGATTAATGTCGTCATGTTCCTTATGACGATGCCTATACAGTACAGAGTACCGTTAGGACCAGCAGTGTAAACAGCAACAGGACGCCTGGTACACCGTTGTAGCTTCCAATGGATTCTGGAACTGAAACAACCGACGATGAGCTGTAAGTTATATGATAATTGAAGACGAGGACTTGTAAATTGGACAATGGAATCAACAGTTTGGCGACAACAGCCCACAATATGGCCAAGGGAAAATGTTGTGTGGTTCTGGAGACACGGCCTACCCTAATTTTTACCTAACATTTTTAAAGTCGCACGTGAGTGTAAAAGCAGAAGTGAAAAATAAAAACATATCAAAAGAAGTCCTGTGAGAGCTATAACGCCATTCGTTGCTGCACGCTCCAAACAAGTAATATTGCGGCCAGTGATGTCCATGACGTAAACTAAAATTCCTTCAACAAATGAAATCGTGGAGACAAAACATCTTTGTTGGCTTCTATTTATCAAGATTGACTTTCTAAAATTTTTAGAGGGACGTTATCCATAATTTTTTCTTGAAGTCCAACCAACCCATTTTGTATTTAATGTTCAATGTTGCTTGGCAATGGCTTGAAGTGACATACAATTAATTAGACTTATAAGTTTTTTTTGGTGCAAACTATAATATATGAAGAGCTGTTTATTTTTTTGCTTCAGCACAAGGGATCCAAAATGTTACAAAGGCAAAGCAGTAAATACAGAATTTTTAATGTTCCTACTCAAGTACAGTATACATGCTCACTAATACAAAATACCTGTTTAAGATTGAAAAGATAAATACAAACTTCAGTGTTTAATAATTTTAACACAAAGTTCTTTATTTTAGTTTCCATGGTCTGAAAAGTAATTGTACCAACAATTATGATTTATTACACTTTCCCGACCCTTCTCCTTAGAAATGTTATCCTGTAAAACCTCTCAAGGCTTTCACACACACCCACAACCACAACCCCCCCCCCACACACACACACACACTACTACTACTACTACTACCATCGCTGCATCGTTCTGGTGACATCACCTTGAAATACGACCCAGTAGAGCCACATTTTTTTTACTTGGCATTAGCTCAGTTATAGGTACAAGAGAAGTGCAGGAGGCTTAGAGTCAAGTTATCGTTGAAAAGAAAACAATAAATGAAACTTTGCTCCGCAAAGTGAATTCCTTTCTAGTTGAACAATCTCGGTGGTGCATTTCAATTCTCAGAAGTTCGGGTCCTGGTAAGGTCGGAAGATCGAAATAGTAACGGTGACGACTTCCTGGGCGTACCTTGGTCGTCTTACATTGTCATCAACAAATATTCATGCTGTGTAATATTAATTGAAACTACAACATCTGATCTTACAATTTTATCGTTATAATTCCTTCATCGTCTCAAATAAGATACCGAATTTGAAAATGGAACTCCGTAGGACGCACAATATTGGTACATTGTTAAAACATACCTGTGACGGCAGGAAAGGTTGGTGGGTCACACGCATCAGAACACTGACAAGTCTCCAAAGTATCACATTCTATGGAAGCTAGGCAAGTACACTGCGGTATTGCTGTAGAATTAAAGTACAGTTAAATTCAAAATTTCGAAAAATAAACTTGTATATATATGAGAGAGAGAGAGAGAGAGAGAGAGAGAGAGAGAGAGAGAGAGAGAGAGAGAGAGAGAGAGAGAGAGAGAGAGAGAGGGAGGGGGGAGGGAGGGGAGAGTGGTAAATTTATTTTATATGAGGCTGTTTGAGTCAATCCACCAGAGGTATCGTTGAAATCACTGGTCTTGATGAGTGTGTATGGATGGGGAGAGAGCAAAAACCTCAAACTATGTCATTCTCATTCTATTCTCATTCTATTCTCATTCTCATTCTCATTCATTAACATTGCTATTCATAATTCACTGATGATATTATAGAGCATATCTGTACATCAAGAGCGAGAGATGTCACATACATTGGTAATCCGCTTACTGGACGTTGTTGACATCTGATTGGATTATCAACGTAACAATACATCTCCGAATATGAGGCACGGAGATGTAACAATTCCATTATTGATGGCGTGGAGGTTAGTGTCACTTACCCATTTCACATTTAGCACCTGTGAAGTCGCCTGGACAAGTACATGAACCCTTGTTACAAACGCCACCATTCAGGCAATCTCCGTTACCATCAACACAAGCCATGTCTGGATTTGAAAAAACAAACAAAACAAACAACAAACAAACAGGGAGATAGGCACACACCGTGATGTCAGAAACGAGTCGAATGAACATTGTCTATACCAAGGAAAACATCGAAAAGGCACAAAGTAACTATATACATTGTCGAGCCAGGGATTAGTTCTGTTTCCCTAAACATGTATATTCAACAAACATTTCAGTCTCGCAACCATTGACAATATAATGCAATGATAAATAGGGGAAACCAACAAAGTAGGTCATGAACTTGACATGGGAATCGTACAGAAAAAGAAAGTAATTAACGCTTACTTGTTTCACAGCTTGCACCAGTAAAAGGCGATACACACACACACCTCGTGGTACCCTCGTAGTTGACACAGCTTCCACCATTTAGACACGGTCTAGTAGTGTCATTACACGATGTATCTGTTGAAATAAATAGAATTATTAAGCAAATGCAATGTGGAATGTGAATAGATCTCAAAATATTACACAAGGTATTGGGATATCTGGTCAAGGGATAAGTGTTAGAGTATGTATGTATGTATGTATGTCTGTCTGTATGTATGTATGTATGTATGTATGTATGTATGTATGTATGTATGTATGTATGTATGTATGTGTGTGTGTGTGTGTGTGTGTGTGTGTGTGTGTGTGTGTGTGTGTGTGTATGTATGTGTGTATGTATGTATGTATGTATGTATGTATGTATAGGTATGGACGCAAGGTCAAAGCCACTGTTAACTTGAACTATCAGAAATTTAAATTGTCTTCGAGAAAATTATCTTTCACTTTTCCAAGCGATTCAGCAACCTCAGTGGGATATGGTATTTGATTAATTAGCCAGTCCTTTGATATCTGTCATCTTGATTAACAAACATTCAGAATCTACAGTGTATCTCCTCTTTGTCAACAAAGAAAAATAAATGTCAAATAACATAGAAGGTTAGAGTTTTAATTTGACAATGAAAAGTCATTTTGTAGACCTTTCTGAAGTTAACATTTCTTTTTTCGGTCATGATATTGTTTTAATCTGATGTAATTCCATCCATAACTGACGAAACATGGACATATTTTTCCATCAAAGTGATCGCAAGGCTAGCTTACCGATTTCACAGAAGTATCCATCGTACTTTCCGCTTGTACATGCGCAGTGACTACCTTGACCAGTCTGACATGAATGGTTATTCAGACATCCATGTCCACAGCCAAACGGAACTATTGAAATTAATATTTGAAATGAATTAATGTATGGACACTTTTATTACATGTCAGAAAGTTCACTAGAATTGTAAACAAGAGTTGATATACTTATTGCTTGCAGTATACTCCAATGTGGTACTATTAAATGAGAAAAATCGTTTTCCACGTCATATCGGCGTATGTTAGTTCTGGTTGATTTTTCCACGCTGCTGTCTCTATGCGTAATCGACACCTAAGTAGAAAGCCAGTAAGGTACATTTACCAACACGGTGTAATTTAGTTAACATGCTAAATATGCCAGTCATATCCATCATATCCGTATTGAGAATTGCTGTCACGCTGCCGACAGATATCAAACTTGAAGTCAACTTCTTGTCACTGTTCTTGAAGGTAGATTTTATTGATAGCCGTCATGGTCGACTCTAACTCTACGTGTAAACACCGCTAAAGATTGGATGATATTTTCCAGACAAACGTATGTTACATTATGCCATAGACAATAGAGTGTCTATGGTTATACCGAATCGGTTGATAACTGCAAAATGCAACGGGAATTTCTGCATTGATAATATTTTATATGGACATAACAAGTGTCAAAGATCTATTTGCAAGAAAGTCAGTTAGAACTTAGTGCCAAGATTTTCTTTTCAAGTATCGGAAATATATATTATATAGCCTCAGAGGTAATAAAACGTGATTTGAACTATTTTTGATATAGTTGTGTGGTCATGAAAGGTCAAAGAAGTGTGCCTTTATTGTTTTTATCTGATCAAATCTCCATATTTTGGATGGAACAGTTGGTAGACGTCATCTTTAACTCTCTGTGCCACATAACAAGTAGTTTACGCCAACTAAAATAATACCTTTCACATCATGCAATTATCCCTTAAATAGTTTGTGTTTAGGAAGTACAAAGAAATACACAACATTACAGTCAAATTGATTTTCAGTGTCACGCATCAACGTGTGACCTTAGGTCCTGTTTGACCCCAAGCCTCCATTCTCTGTATAGAACCATAAGGATAATCCGACGATGTTCACGTCAAGGTTAGTAAAGGGTATGGAAATACTCAGATGTTCGATTTTATTTGCATTTTCTGGGATTACTATGAATATACGAATAAAGTTATACGACATGACAAAGGGTAGACCTAAAACACTGACGGGTTGCCACTGACTCAATGAGAAGGTAAACAAGTTGCGCCCTTGTTAAACATTGCCTTGTAACGTCAAGTTACAAATTACCTTTCAAGTAAAATCATATAAAGGTTAAAACTAGTGAGGAGCTTGAATACACGAATTTTGAGATATATAATATGAAACGACAGAGAAGAAATTGCCAGCTATGAAAGCTGTTGAGAGAAGTGATGTGAACTAATGTTTGTTCGGTGGTAGACCCCATTTGTCAAAATGTATTTAGGATTAGAATGCAAACGTAAGCATTGGTTGCTATGTCTTCAATAGTATTAGAGAGCCTGAAAGTCGAAATGTTCCGGGCTACATTTCAAGTGACACAATCAAAATTACACGCAAGTTTCTCAATGATAGCTAGAGTTAGATAAATCTTCTCGTATGCCTATTTCTATGAGTTAATTAATCACCATTCACTAACGCCATGCAAAGTACAAATACAAAACAATGTACAATGCCGATCGATTGAACGAAAGCTGTTCCGTTGATCGGCAGTGTGCTAGATTTTTTACCAACATTACCCTACATAATCCAAACATACCGTTTCTTCTCTCTTCTCGTCGTACCTACCTGTAGAGATTTCAATAGTTGTAAAATTTTCGTTTGACGCAGTCGACGAACTCGCACTTATCTTTGTAATCATACATATTAGTAACCAGGAGTTTAGAGATTGCATTTTCACTGGCGATTTTGAATCAAGGACCAGGAACTTTATCGGGCTCGCGGTTAAGGCAAATCAAGACGACCAGAAATGAGAGCAACCGAGTGATAGACTGAAGTAGACAACACAAAGCAGCTACGTCGACTTCTGCGTACTTTAATGCTAAACTATTTGTCCTTCCGAATCAATCCATCAAAAACTGTCAAACAAATTGATATTTACCTTTGTTAGAGTTGCTGACAAAATAACCATTAATCTTACTTATATCCTCGAGAAATCCAAACAAAGTTCGTATTGAAGGATATCGATGTTTGCAATGGTGTCAGGCAGTCGGTGAGATTTATCGAAACAACGAATGGATGAAAATCGTCGAGAATCACCACAAATGGACAAAAACAATATTTCACTTAAGTAGACACGTCAATATTGTTTTTTATTTCCAGATGTGCATTTACGCAGGGTACGATCGCAGCAACGCAAATTGACAGCGACTGGGACGGAGAACGCAACAGGCACAATTATAGTCGGTACAGGCTCTGTATTTACCGAATATGGTAATCTTTTCACTCCCATGCTGAGACTTCAAGTTCAAGTTTAACTACTCTGTTAATGAAGGCGGGTATGAAATTGTCAGAAATGAATACAGCCATAAACATTTGAGAAACGAATTTGAATAGCAAAATATTAATGCATATATAGCGATAGCGCACCAGTGTCAGTGAAATGCTATGGTATACGATTGCACGAAACGAGTGGACCATTCAACTGACAGGACACCACCAAGCGTGTCAGTTGTTACGCGTAGTTGGTACTTGGCATTCACCAATGCAATGCATTTCTGATAATTCACACGAAGTCTCGTACAAGAGCCAATGAGTAAACATGCGACGTCTGGTATGAATCATGGCATGCACTTTTTTTTTATTTAAATTGTTTTATTGGTAACATTTTCTTTAGTAACATGAACTTAAATTAAAATGAAGTACAGTGCTTAGTTATCTACAATTTTGTGTAAAATTGAAATTACAATATACTTTTTTCGAAAATTTACCAGAAATTCCTACGTTACAGCTTTTGTATAACACATAAATTTGTTGCAAGTATTGTTCTTTATTTATTACATGTTTTTAAATCATATGATACGCTCTGTGGTGAAGTTTGTGGTTTTAAATATGCATAACCTTTAGCCAATATTTCTATCATTTTCTTTACACACTTTACATATATTCAATTTATCCCCAAATACTGCACACTTTGATGCGGTACATCTCTTACTATTTTTATTGGCCCCTTTCATTATTCACGCAATGTTTGAATCCCAAAATCTCAGATGACAAGGTCAACCAGATATGAACTGTAAATGCTCACGTGTTTCATTATATATTGAAGTTACGTGTAAATTTGAACCTTTGCCACATGTTTGCAACTTCATTGAAATTATTATGATCAACATAATGAACAATAATCACCGCCGATTAATTCTAAAAGGTCATGAAGTATACAAATATGTAATTAGCTACAATAAAAATATTAAAGTAATTTTACTGCTCTTATTGTATCACCACTTTATCTAGCAATTGTAATTACCGTTGGCCAAGTCCTTCAAGCCATATATGCCGAGCTGTGAAAGCTCATTAGATATGCAAATAAATAAGCTGACATGAAAATGTGAAATGACTTTCGATATTGTTTTGATCTAGTACCTGGTATAATCATCAATGTACATAGCATGTTTTGCCAACTTTGATCAAGTAAATCCCGGTATATATCCCTAATAAGCAAAGTTAATTAAATATGTAAATTAGGAAGTGGCCTTAGTAAAAATGCTTAGTGATTGTCAGTAATGTTGTATCATGGAATCTGCAATATGTGTAGCAAATTTTGTCAACTTTGGTCAAGTCAATTCAGACATATATCTCTAATTAGGAAAGTTCATTAAATATGCAAATTAGGAATTGGCTGAAGAGAAAGTGCTTGATGACTTTCAATAATATTGAATTATAGAGTCTTTAATATACATAGTAAGTTTCATCAATTTTGATCAAGTCCATTAAGATAAATATACCTAATTATGAAAATTCATTTAATATTAAAATTAGGTTTTGGCTGAAGTAAAAATGTCTTTTGACTTTCAATAATGTTATATCACAGTATGATGTATATAGTAAGTTTCAACAACTACAATCAAGTTAATTCAGATTTATATCCCTAATTGGGAAAGTTCATTAAATATGCAAATTCGGAATTGGCTGAAGTAAAAATGTTTAATGACTTTCAAAAATGTTGTATCATAGTGGCTTCAATACATGTAGCAAGTTTCATCAACTTTGGTCCAGTCATTTCAAATATATATTCCTAATTAACAAAGGTCATGAAATATGCAAATTAGGAATTGGCTGAAATTAAAACGCTTAAAGACTGTCAATAATGTTAAATCATAGTATCTTTAATATACATACCAAGTTTGGTTAATTTTGATCAAGTCAAATCAGACATATATCCCTAGTTAGGAAAGTTCATTAAATATGCAAATTAGCATTTATCTTTCATGTCACCCTTAATGGTTCCCACTGCTGATATATCTTGGTGTGATCAACATTTGTAGCAGATCTCATCAAATTTTGTGTAGTCGTTTTTAATATATATCCATTTTTTCTAAAATCATTAATTATGCAAATGAGCAAAAAGTATGCAAGCCAGACCCACCAAAAACTAATCAGTTCTTGCCATTTGCTAACTGAATATATGTACCAGATTTGATTCTGATCTGATAAGCCGTTTTTGAGATAATGGACCAACAGACAGACAGACAGACACACAGACGGACAGACAGACAGACAGACAGACATCGCTGCGACATATGCCCACGTGTGTAAACACGTGAGCAAAAAATTAGAGTCATCACAGCGTCAAAAAGTTTGAATTACAATGAAAAGTGACTTTGCCATACAAATTTTAGTACGATAGGAATCTTTTGTTAGCTTGCTGTGTTATTCACAGGTTGCAGTGGCGGGCATATTGACTACAGGATCAACAGATCGATCCGAAAATCGATCTACTTAGCAGACTAACCAGCTAAGGAGCGCCTGTGGATGGAACTATCATGCCAAACATCAATTTAGATTGATTTTCTTTTTCAAACCAAATTTACCTTTCAATGATTCAGCAAACATTAAATGGGGGAAATGCCCATTGATGGGTGGGAGTGGCACTTTTCTATGGTGATTTTAATATCTTCGGTGAGGCAGTTGACGGCCGTGCTGATAGAAGCTTTAAAAAGCCTCGTACTGCTCCTGAGTGGTCAAACCAAGTTTTGACAGTACAGATGTATGTTGCCGAGTATGGACAATTAGGCGACGAATGTGCTCGATAAAGATTTGACAATACCAACCTCTAAAATTGCCGAGGACTAGAAAGTCGGGCGGCGGGAATCGGCGACAGGTGTATCCGATAAAGAGCTGACAATTTTCCGGACATAAAGAGCGTGAATAAAGATGTCAGGCGGCCGGAGAGGGGTAACAGAAGTGCCCGATAAAAGACTGACAATCTTATGTACCATAAGTACGGGTATTTGAATGTCGTATGGCGGCGATTGGACGACAGGTGCGCTAATGAAAGCGGCGACAATTTTCCCGTACTCAAAGCGCGACGATTGGAACGCCATTCAATGGGCTGCCGCGGACAGGTATGCCGGGAAAAAGGTTGAAAAATCTCCGTACAAAAAGCGCGTATATTGGAATCGCTGTTAACGGGCAGCAGACCACAGGTGTGCCCGGAAGAGGGTCGTCATTTTCCGTACCAAAGAATATGCATTGGAATGGCTTTCAGCGGGCAGTAATAGCGAAAGTTTTACCCAAAAAGGACTGACAATATACCTAACCTAAGGTCAGTGAAATCGAATGACTCTGAGCCGGCAGCTTGCGATAAGTGCCCGATAAACAGCTGACTATCTTCGGTGCCTAAAGTGCGGGAATTTCAATGGTCATAAACGGGCAGAATCCGTCAATTATGCCGCTGCAGTACTACCACTCTCCCGTCAGAAAAGTAAATAAAGACAAAAATGTACAAATTTTATTCTGCGTCTACATTTGCCGCAGATGGAACTATCTATACCTGCCAAACGTCAATTTAGATTGATTTTCTTTTTCAAACCAAATTTACCTTTCAATGATTCAGCAAAAATTAAATGGGGGAAATGCCTATTGATGAGCGGGAGTGGCACTGTTCGGCAGGGATTTAATATCTTCGGTGAGGGAGTTGACGGCCGTGTTGATAGAAGCTTAAAAAAGTCTCGTACTGCTCCTGAGTGGTCAAACCAAGTCTTGACAGTACAGATGTATGTTGCCGAGTATGGACAATTAGACGACGAATGTGATCGTTAAAGGTTTGGCAATACCGACATCTAAAATTGCCGAGGACTAGAAAGTCAGGCGGCGGGAATCGGCGACAGGTGTTTCCGATAAAGAGCTGACAATTTTCCGGACATAAAGAGCGTGAATAAAGATATCAGGCGGCCGGAGAGGGGTAACAGAAGTGCCCGATAAAAGACTGACAATCTTATGTACCACAAGTACGGGTATTTGAATGTCCTATGGCGGCGATTTGATGAAAGGTGCGCTAATGAAAGGGGCGACAATTTTCCCGTACTTAAAGTGCGACGATTGGAACGCCATTCAATGGGCTGTGGGGGACAGGTATGCCGGGAAAGAGGTTGAAAATTTCCCGTACAAAAAACGCGTTGATTGGAATCTCTGTCAACGGGCAGCAGAACACAGGTGTGCCCGGAAAAGGGTCGTCATTTTCGGTACCAAAAAATGTGGATTGGAATGGGCGTCAGCGGGCAGTTAGCGAAAGCTCTACCCGAAAAAGATATTGACAATCTGGCATACCTAAGATCCGTGAAATTGAATGACTCTGAGCGGGCAGCTTGCGACTAGTGCCTGATATCAATAGATAGATATATAGATAGACAGATACATAGATTGTAGATAGATAGATAGATATATAGATAGATAGATAGATAGATAGATAGATAGATAGATAGATAGATAGATTTGTTATCACATTGTCTCGTACTCAATTTTCTTCTTTTCTTCTATTTAATTTTTCCGTTTTAGCGTAAATTGTTATACATTTTTGCAGCATATCAATCGTGTTTCAACTGTTTTCATGGTATAGTACGAACGACTAAGTTGATCTAAATGTTGTTTAACTACTGGAATAGGTTTGGGAAGTCTTGCTATAGTAGCTATACAGTTTAGTTCTAGTTGGGTAAAATTCAAAGAGATGGTATAAGTACTGATGATACAAAGGCAGGGGAATGAGCGGCTGTTGGTTTACACAGAGAACCCTACCGAGAAAGAAAAGTATTATGTAAGCTTATATGTATCGGCTACAATTCAGACAGAAAATATGGTTGTAATAGCAAGATTAGAAACAACTTTCCTAAACCCATTCCAGTAGTGTAACAACACATTGATCTAGTTAGTCGTTCGTGCTGCAACAAAAGTTATCAGGCCTGGGAATACTCTGCTTCGCAAATAAATGTGATTATCAGAAAACATTTTTTATTATAGTAATCGGACCAGCTAGAAACGGAAGACCTCTTTCCTCTAGCAGACCAATTGCAATACCGCAACCACTGACAGCCAATATAGCAAATTTCGCACACATATTGGATACATCACCGATAGAAGTAACTGCCTATTAACGATTAATCAAAGAATATTAACGATTTATTTGTTATTATTATCGACGATTTTTCGTGTTATGTAAAGGATTCAGTGGAGACAAAGTGTCCACGGGTAGCTGTTATGAGAAAGTCATTGTCGGTGCGCAAGGGAGTAAGCTTTCCGGCTCAAATGCCAACTTTTGTGTTTAGAAATACTAACTACTGACGCAAACTAATTTACATTTTCAAGAAGTTCAATTCCCCGCACACGTGATATAAGAGTTCTATTGCCATCGAGGTAGTACATCTACATCATGAGCTAAGAAGAAGAATATTTATTTTCGATATTATAGTCATAACCCTTCTAATAAAAGGTGTGAGAATAACTTGTGTATTAATTAGGTTTCCTCAAAAAAGTCTGGCGCTGTTTTCAAAAATTATTTTGTAAAAACCTGACATGGAGCTCAATTTTTTGTGTGTCTATGAATAATAAAATATGTAAAAAGCAAGCTCATTTCCCCAATGAGCTTACAACTCATTGGAGCCACAACAGTGAACATGCTCTCAAACAGGTGTCTTACCAGCTCTCAACCCAGAGAGGTCAAAGTTCGACACCATTCCACAACAAGTTGAAGATACGTGATCATCTGCGGATTTTTTCTCGATCATTTACTCCTAGAGTTCAGTCCTGGAGAGTATATAAATTTAGGCACAATAAATTTGAACTGCAGTAGATTATTCTCTCGTTTCCCGTGCATATTCACCGTCTATCAGCTCCCACCTTAGTATAGGAAATAGCACGAGTTGGAGTAGTTGTACATCGTCAGAAAACTTGTAAACTTCACGAGAGGCCGCAGGCCCAGTGGTGTTTACAAGCTTCTGATCACAGTCCTTCTATGTACGTGTGGATAGAGGGACGGTGTTCTGATCATAGTCCCTCTATGTGTGGATAGAGGGACTGTGTTCTGATCACAGTCCCTCTATGTGTGGATAGAGGGACTGTGTTATGATCAAAAGTGTGATGTTCCCCATCTTATGATGGGGAACATCACACTTTTGATCATAACACAGTCCACAACCACAACGGCGAATGCTATTTCCGACTTATACCACGAATATTATCAATTTCAATATCAAATTGATGTTACTGACAAATCCCAGTAAATGGCAAAACGGCAAGCAGTGATCATTACTAAATCAGTGGTGGCTTGAGAAGAATAGGAATCCCTTTCTTCCGATTGACCCGTTAAAAACCACACCTGGCTGTATTAATTGTGTACACGTGGACAGTTGTCTATTTTATTTGAGTCGAAGCTTTCATGAATGATGGACACGGTATACTTCTCTGAGATTTCGGAAAGTGAACATAAGAGTGCTAGTGACGTTGACCGGTATGTTTCCAATTTTAAATTTTCCAGTTTGATACTCTCTCCATAGAGCAAGACTTGCACGAAGATTTTTATTGCGGATATTGGAGCGAGTCGTGTTTTCGGTTGTATAGCTATAGTTTCGAAAGATGATAACTAATGCAGATGCTGCGAATTTTTTAGTAGAGCATGTTTTTAAAAAATATGACAATAAACGTATAAATTTTATATTTGCACAAAAGTGTTCGCGTTCTTCTACACCGTGACAACTAGTTGTGATGCATTATTATTATGTAGCATATGAATAAAAGTGTGAAGGCTTTCTAATTGGCTGAGAGCAATAAGATTTACGGAATTAAATGATCAGCAAGAACAAAGGGTCAAGTGGCCAAGAGTATAGTGCAAAACCTAATTTTTACAGAACGTAGGTTGCTATAGTCACAGTCCCTCTATCCATAGTTTAGAAGCGATTGACTGTTAAACAGATTACCCGCATGTAGAAATGTCTGCTAATTTTCCTAACTAGCACTGCAAGTTTAGTCATAGACCCTAGTTTTTCTCGAGGGTTTATGGTTTAGTCAAGAACTCAATGACTAAAATGAATAACATTGTAGTGGAGGACCAAACGTGTTTGCATCCCTGTGGAGGGCGAGCGGGGTATCGATTTATCTTTCACAAATCAAATGGCAAGGGAAATATGAAGAGAGGGCAGGTGGAAAAACATTCTGCGTCATCCGAACGGCCACTTTCTTCTTAGCCCAACAGTTTGGTGTGGAGTAGATCTACGATACGAAAATCTTCCCTGGCTGCCCTCAACATTGCATAAACCGCCAGCAGTTAAACGGTACAGATCTTGCCCACAACTTACACTCTTCCCTCAACCTTGTAACTTTTTTCCCAAAATACCGTAAAATACATAAAATAAAATACCCCCAAAAAATTAGTATATCCAGAAGTACCAGACTAGTACACAGTAAGTCACTTAAAGTGGGGCTACCCACAATTCTCCATGATCCGTACACACGGAGATCACTCACTGAACTGAAGCAAATTTCTTCTGTGCACAGAACAGCTTGGTCCATATTTTGAAATTTCGGGACCATAGTTTTGATAATCATAATTCTCTAATTTCTCACTGTGAATAATGAGAAGATCAACCCCTTTTCCGCGGAGGAGATAGCAATTTTGTGATTTTGTCAACATAGTTTTTTGACAGCCATATGCAATATTTTCAAGGAAACTAAGGGAATAAGTTGCACTGGTTTGTTGCTTGTATTAGTATTTGTATTTTTTTTTTTCTCTGTCATTCTGTAAATTTTTTAATGTCGACCTTATTGGCCGAACATGTTATCGACACTAAATAAAGTTAAATAAATAAATAAATAAATAAATCTATGTTGGCAAAAGAAAGAGTATTGATTTTTTTGAATGTTTGTAACAAAGGAAGTTTGCATGTCTGACAGGTGGTATGATGAGACCATCTTAGTTGCTGATAACTTTTGCTTGACAAGTGTACAATTTTAAGCACCTTCAAACGTGGAATTCTTATTCAATTTACTCCTGAATTTTTAACATAATAATTTTGGACCATAGTTTTAACCAATAATTCTAAAATTAAATTTTAAGTTTCAAATTGTTCAGAAACTGATAAAATTGAAGAAGCCTTTAGCAAATAATGTCTAGCACACAAATCAAGGGGAATTGTGGGTAGTCTCACTTACTGTGGAGTATCGACCCAGTAAAATTACCATCAAAATGAAGCCAGAAAATCCTGCATTTCTGAACATACTTTTCGTTCACTATTGATGCCGTCCCCACACAGATTGATTGGTCAGTGAAATACAAGGAAATTGACCAAAATCTTGAATACGATATCGTAATACATACATACATGCATTTGTTATTTTCTTGAAACTTTCTGAAAATACTTATTGCAAGAAGACATGTTGAAAAATATACCAAAAACGTGTTGACTCTGTGCTGGGTTCCAAAATGACGTGACAAGTTATGACTAACTTTGCAAAAGAACTTCAGGCAAATGTTCGGCAAACCATTTTTTTAAAATTCTCTTGGCTAAAAGGAATATAATCCTTCAGCGCCCGTCTTTATCAGCTCCTTCATATCTTTGAGCTTTGAAATCCGTAATAAAGCAATGTGTGTTCCATCAACTCAAAATGTATGATATATTTCTACAAGCTACCTAAAGCTTATACAATTATAAGGAAAGTGACAATATAAACATTACTGCGCGATGTAAAATAAAATGAAACCACCTTCGGTATCAGACACATTGTAGTAGGAAAACAATCTCTAAACGGAACATCTCGTATAATTCCAAATTTTGCATGGTGTACACGACTGATTGTTCAATACAAATGACGTTTAACTTTTCGCATACGTAAAAACATGTGTTCCAGCTCCATCTAAAACGACATCAAATGAACCGAAAATAAACACGCAGCATAATTACGATGATAATATTAAATCTGAACTGATAGTTTTGTATTCAACTAGAAAAAGATGTGAAAATATCTTGTAAGGTAGTATATATGCTGATAGTCCCCATGTATGAAAAAATTGAATCAATCTAATAGGTATAAATTTCATAGAAAATCTTCCCTACGATTATCACCTCTGTGTATAGGGTCTGTATTTCCCTGTCACCGCCCCTATATCAACTCACCTGTTGTCCTGTGTGAAAACGTTCATATCATCATGTCATATCTGCATTGTCTTATTTTATCCGCCAATTATCCGCCAATTTTTGAAAATTTTGAGAGGTTTCAGTATTTCCTGGTACTGTTACTTTATATCTAACCGGTCATTTTCAATGACATAGTCCCCGCCAAATATAAATTTTGTCACAACGGTGAAAGTGTGGAAATGTGTTTGTAAATGCACTTTCAAGTCACAAGTACAGTGGGTGATAGTTTCAAGTGTGTGTACACACTTTGTCAGGATACAAGTGTCGAAATATGTTGAAACAGCTATTTGAGTAAATTATATTGGAACATGGGAAGAAAAGTGGCTATGGAGGGTGTTTCACATATAATTTTGCAGGATTACTTTGACAGGAAGGGTTATCAGAGAGACAACGATGGAATTGAAGTTGTATAAATGGGGGATCGAAAAAACCTTGGAATTGTTTTCTTGAGCAAATTTTAATACAGATCAATCACTAACAACATTTTTTACATTGGTATGGGTCATTTAAGGTTGTCAGAGACAACAATCCCCCAAAAATTAGTAATAAAATACAAAATTTAAAAGGATCCAAAAAAAGTAACACATTTGCATAGGAATGTGAAAAGTACCTATGATACATATATCAACCTAATCTGACCTACAAATCAAGAGTTTTGGCAATTTTGCTAATTTTACCCTTTTTACCTCATTTGTGTATTTTTGACTGAAGCATGTTCAATCGAACAAATTTACATCTAGACTCTGCTTTCCATTTGGCCTCTGCTTTCCATCTTGCATTGCCACTGATTCAGATTCATGTATAGGATTGTATTGTGTCGCATCGGATTCAGATTTGTTTTTCAATCCAGAAATTTTCGAAATTGGTAAATTGTATCACAACATAAATTGACACGCATATACATACCAGTATGTGTTACCTGTGCGTAAAAATTGAAAGAAATTAGTGCAGAAATATTTGAGTTAGAGCTCTTGAAATGCAAAACTTTGATCTGAATGGCTGCCAGACAGCCATATTTGATTGTATAAAAAAATGTATGTACACATTTGAATTAAAGTTTATTGTTTTTGTGCTAAGTTTGAATGAAATCGGTTCATATTAAAGCTGCATAATGCCCACAGACATGAAACAAAATGGCCGCATGGTGACCATATTGGATTGTCTCCCAAAACAGTTTGACATGCATATGTCCGCCATAGTGTATTACCCTTGTACCAAGTTTCAAAGAAATCAGTCCAGGCATGTCTGAGATATCACTATGGATGCATGCCACTCAATCTACAAGTCCCCACCCGACTTTGTGGGTTCGGGCGGGGACTTACAAGCTCAGGATCAGGAATAATCAGTCTTTTTCTTTACTCAATCTTTCAACAATGAGAATTAATTGGTAAAATGGTCCACTAGAACTCTACATTTCCTGTAAAAATGATCAGTCAAAAGTCTCAATATGGGGTTCAAACGTTATGGCATAGTAAAAAACCAGGGGTTAAAAGTCTACATTAAATCATATTTTCTTATTCAAAAATAGCGCCAATGGCACTTGATCACAACTGGCACATTGTGAAACTACTCATAATTAATGAGGTACAATATGTGGCATCATGCGGTGTCCCATCATACCATATATGAAGGGTGTAGCACTTGTGGTTACTGAGTTATGGACAAATATGTATATTTCAGGTCCAATGTCACTGAGGTCATGTGACATTTTGTCAAAAAAATTGAATTGCTAAGTCATCCTTTATACCAAAAATCAGACCTCTAGCTCTATTGGCTCGCTCAAAATTAGATATGCACATAATTAATGAGGTACAATATGTGGCGTCATAAGGTGTCCCATCATACCATATATGAAGGGTGTAGCACTTGTGGTTACTGAGTTACGGACAAAAATATATATTTGAGGTCAAAGGTCACCTAGGTCACTTGACATTTTGTCAAAATATTTGATATATCTGCCTGAACGGAGGGACATGACCCAATCTATAAGGCCCCTGGACTTCATCCGTGGGGACTAAAACTGTGTCACTGAATCCTTTTTTGCAATATGAATATGATGAGAAACTAAATTTTTATTTTACTTGGCCTTATACATGGGATTCTATAGACAGCTGACTTATACATGGTAGTCTATGGTGGTGTAAACTAAAAAGTCCTCTAACATGGCCAAATTTGATGGCATTGTGAAACAAATCGACGTGCATCTGTATGGGGTAGGGTACTATCCTTGTGCAAAGTTTGAAAGAAATTGACCAGGGCATGTCTGAGATATCTGCGTGAACGGACGGACGGACGGACGCATGCATGCACACACAGACGCACCCACGGGGCGGCAAAATCCAGGGGGGGGTTCATCATAATTTTGGAATCCGCGAAGGGGGGGGGGGGTCATCACTTTTTTACTGTTCAGTAAAGTTTATTTCGTGCAATGGCCATGATCAACCCTCTTTTTACCAGCGGGCCACCTTTGGTTGCCCACTAGAATAAAGTTGACTTTATGTAATGGCCCATGACCCTCTTAACTGGCGGGCTAATAAAGTTTACTTTTTTTTTAGTCTATGGAAATGAAGTTAAAAAATTGCCTTACAGTTGTCCTAAGTAACAGACGTTTGCATGGATGTGGCTGAGAAGTTTGTGCACTGGCATCTCTGCTACACGAATAAAGTGCGCCGCGTACCGGAGTTCAAATCCACCGTGCGGGTAAATTTGACATATGGTTTTGGTTATTTTTCAGCGGGGGGTGGGGGGGTCATCAATTTTTATCGTCTGACAAAGGGGGGTTTCATCATTTTTTCGCACAAAATGCAGGGGGGTCTATATTTTTTGAACACCGGCGACAAGACTTTGCCGCCCCCCCCCCCAGGCCGTAAAAACTGAACGGTCCCTAAGTTAGTAAACCTAAGTTGACAGTAATTAAGATTACGAAATTATACACTAAACTGAGGAAATCTGAATGAAATAAATATTGAAAAGTAGCAAGTCATGGTCATCTTTTGTCTAATACCTTATGTAAGTTCATGAACTTTACATAAATCTTGCTATAAATTTGTTGCTAATGGGCAATAACTGTGTTTCAGATCATTTGAGAGCAATCCATCCATGACAGGTTTAAATTGTAATAAAGGAGAGAAACTTCTCAAATAATTTTTTTCCCTGTAATTTCCTGTGAGAACACATGGACAGATGCTCAGGACTCTATGCTGGTGCTACCTTGATAACTAACCTACAACTTGTAACGGCATTGTCTAACCTGTTCACCCCAATTTCCTGTAGACAGGTCCACACTCACCATTGATAACAATGGGTTTGGGCCATACCATGGTAGTGAAAGACTGTAACATGTGAGGTCGTGGATACTTAATCTCAGGAATGTCAAAGTCTGTATATTGACTCAAGGATGTTTACTTAACAAATGCCTAGGGTCATCTCAAAAGTGAGAATCTAAACTATGAAATATGTTTTTTTTTATTGCTTTTGATACCCAAAAGAGCATAGAAATCTCTTATACTTCAAATCAGCCATCCTGCATATTTCTAACATTCATCAAAACCTCATTTCTGTTCCACAACTCATAAAACAGTCCACAATGCAGGATTGGTGTACATTCCAAAACTACATATATGAAAGACCCCTAAAATCAATTAGCTAAAAAGGGGGGTTAGAAATTTCCCAAAACTATATAACCGCCGCTCCGTTTGGCTCCATTTTTCGGAATTGGAATCTTGGAACCACTCTGAATATCGGTACCAAATATCAACGCAGTCTGTTCAGCAGTTTTTGACTTTTTGTCGTTTACGGAAATGGACGACATCTTTCACCGGTTGAAACTACCCCTATATCACAACTTCCAGTTGTGATAAAAATGGGGTGAAGTTCAAACAGTCATACACAATGCCTACTTCCTTATTATGTCTGTACTAACAATCACTAGGAAAATAATATATCCAATGTTGTAACTACGATGGCCGAGAGAGTTCATCATGAGGCAAAATTCAAAATGCAAAATTCAATACTTGAAAACAAGGCTTAACAGGGGCCACCTTTGTCAAAACTGTAAGATGAGAAAACAATCTTTGATGAAGAACTCAAAACCGTTATGAAAAACTAGCATAAAAAATATCAGACCAAGATGGCGCATGTCAAGCCTCGTTTTCAAGTATTGAATTTTGCATTTTGAAGAACTGTCACGGCCATCGTATGTAACATCTTTTATACTTCTTCTTTTCAGTTATCAAGATTAAAAAAATAGCGTCAATGACACTGTAGCTCCCATCCTGGACTATTTAGTGTTTGTTCTCTGGTCAGATATTTGAACATGTGTGAAAGGGATAAAGTGCATGAAGTGAAAATACTTAAATGTAATGTACTGGAGACAGTGAAATATGTTTAATGTATTTATTCAGAATATAAAATGGAAAAAATACAGAATTAGAAATATCGAATACTGTGATACAACCATTAACTAAACAAGTCATTGACAATGACAGTCCCTACTTGTAATAGGAGTATTAGTCTTGATGGGGCAGGGAAATGTGGTCATTAAGAAGTATCACTGGAGTGTATATGTTTGAGATCTATGGCAAATAGGTCTATGTCGTTGTTCCCAATTTGAAACACATGAGGCATGTCTTAAGTTATGGTTCTAAATCGGGAAAAAAGATCAGACCTCTAGCGTATTGGCCAGCCAAGAAATACATATGCGCATAATAAATGAGGTACAAGATGTGACATCTTAAGGTCTAATATCCTATCAAAATTGGAGGGTATAGAACTTGTGGTTACTGAGATATGCATATATATGTATAATCAAGGTCAAAGGTCATTGAGATTACACGACATTTTGAAAAAAAAATTATATTGCTAATTAATCCCTATATGCCAAAAAATCAGACCTCTAGCTCTATTTGCTTGCCCAGAATTAGATGTGTGCAAAATTAATGAGGTAAAGCATGTGTTGTCATAAGGTCTCCCATCCTACTAAATACAAAGGACATAGCACTTGTAGTTACTTATTTATTGACATAAAAATATATTTAGGTAAAAGGTCATCAAGGTCACATGACATTTGGTCAAAAAATTTCTTTCCTATAGTTATCCCTATATACCAAAAATCAGACATCCAGCTCTATTGGCTTGCTCAGAATGAGATATGTGCATAATTAATGAGCTACAATATGTGGCATCATAAGGTATCCAATCATACCAGATATGAAGGGTGTAGCACTTGTGGTTACTGAGTTATGGACAAATATGTATATTTGAGGTCAAAGGTCACCGAAGTCACATTACATTTTGTCAAAAAAAATTCTCTCCTATAGTTATCCCTATATATCAAAATCAGACCTCTGGCTCTATTGGCTTGCTCAAAATTAGATATGCACATAATTAATGAGGTACAATATGTGGCATCATAAGGTGTCCCATCATACTATACATGAAGGGTGTAGCACTTGTGGTTACTGAGTTATGGACAAATATGTATATTTGAGGTCAAAGGTCACCGAAGTCATGTCACATTTTGTCAAAAAAATTGTATTGCTAGGTTATCCCTATATACCAAATATAGTTATCAAAACAAACCACCAATTGTATGAAACATGGGCCTAAATACAGACAGACTGACATTCACAGACTGGCACAGAGTGATGACATTGACCCCAAGTGTGCCTTGGCCCATGGAGAGTGATAAAGATATAACAAATAGCTGAATGTAATGATAAAATAGTTAAGTATAGGCCTACAGACACTGAGGGTGAATATGTTACAGCAATTTGATTAGTTTCTTTTCGTTTTCTACTTCTGTGATAATTTTTAAGACAATCAAACTGCAAGGCAGTTTTAATATTTAATTGACATAATTAATTTAATATTTAATATTTAATTATTTTATATAATTTAATTGACATACATGTTATCTTTTACAAGCACACAGCAAACTGTTCTTGATTTTTCATTTACAATATTTGACATAGACTGAAATACATAACATGCAACCAATATTTACATTTTGCCCATGCACCAGATACTTGGAGAGATTTCAACATGCAATCATTAACTCAGAACCCTATAGGGAAAAGTAAACATTGTTTTCTTCCAGAACAGCTGGTATATCCACATCTGGAACAACTTACAAACTTAACCAATTACACAAGGATGATGACACAAGAGATAAAGTTAAACTGTGGTGAACTTGACTATTCCTTTCAAATCCTTACCTAACTTGATTGACATCTTAAACTAAAATACACTGCATGTTTAATGGCACACAAAAATACATCAGGGGTGTACCATTTGATAAAAGGGGTTGTCTGGAAGATTGATGAGGAACATCTTTTTTATCCGATACACTGTACATTCTTTTTTTCCCACTATCCCACCTTTTCTTTTTGACAAACCTTCTGTGGCTGATTTTTTTATTGACATTTGTTTGGATTTTTTTCGAAATCTGCCAGGACCTCAGGACCCCCCCCCCCCCTCCATCACTTTTTAACATTTAAAAAAAATTTTAAATATATTTTTTGGAAACCAAACCTGCTCAAATCACCCCAGCTATGTTTTTTCATTATTTTTTTCCCCCATTTCAACACCAAATACAGTTTACCATTTCAAATGCTTACTGAATCACAACATTATCTTAAACATAGGTGCCAATGTCCCTGAAGCTACTATAGACATGGATACAAAATTAAGTATTTCCTGACTGTATGAAATCATCTCACTAAGGTCATCCTGGGACCTGTTAACCAAATATTAAAGCTGTCTGACCAGCGGTTTTGAAAAAAACAAGCGACCCAATAGTCGACAGAGCTCTGCTGTGTTATGTAGAGAGCAACTTTTTGTGACATATGTATTGATGAAGATGGTTGAGATCTTTGATAGCTCATTTCAGGATGGCCTGACCTAAAATGGCAACATTAGCTGCAAAAATACAAATTGATGATTCATCATAATTATGTATAAAAATGTATACCAAATATCAAAGCCATCACATGAGTAACTTTTGAGAAACAAATATTTTGACCAAAAATGGCAAAAATTGATCCAAAAATACAAAAATTGAAGATTTCATCAAATTTCACTATATCACACTAGGAGAACCCCCAGGAACCTGTATACCAAATATCAAAGGCATCAGACAAGTAGTTTTTGAGAAACACATTTTTTGACCAAAAATGTCAAAAATTGCACCAAAAATACAAAATTGCAGATTTCATCATATATTCTATATATCATACTTAGTTTATCTGTAGGAACCTGTATACCAAATATCAAAGCTGTCAGACGAGCGGTTTTGATGAAATAAATTTTTGACCAAAATGACAAAAAAATTCCTTAAAATACAGATTTGCATATTTCACCACAATTTGAACAAATCCAAATTGGGTTATCCCTAGGGACCTGTATACCAAATATCAAAGCTGTCAGACGAGCGGTTTTGATGAAATAATTTTTGACCAAAAATGACAAAAAAATTCCTTAAAAATACAGATTTGCATATTTCATCACAATTTGAACAAATCCAATTTGGGTTATCCCTAGGGACCTGTATACCAAATATCAAAGCTGTCTGACCAGCGGTTCATGAAGAAGAAGATTTTTTACCAAAACGCCTTTTTGGCACTAATTTGTATATTTTCAACAATATCAAAAAATCAAAAAAAGCACAATTATTTCAGGTCAGCCCAAAGTACTTACATGCTAATTTTTCATGTAATCTGCTCAGTGGTTATTGAGATTTTCAATTTTGACTGTTTTTACATTTTTTCACTTAATTTGCATATTTTTGGCAATGACAACTTCATTTGAACAAAATCTCATCTACAGCCCATCATCCATGTACACACCAAATATCAAGATGAAATGTGCAGCGGTTTTGGAGTTTTTGATGTTGACGGACAGACATACAGACATACAGACATACAGACATACAGACGTACAGACATACAGACATACAGACATACATACATACAGACATTTCCCTAGCCTATAAGAATAGCTTCCATTGCCATATATACATATGGCTATGGGAGCTAAAAAAACTTTGTGGCCCCGTCAAGAGTTGGAAACAGATTTTACAGGAAAACGCATTATATGCTTGAAAGGTGAGTGAAATTTGATGTCATTTTGTGAATAATCCATTACAACTTGGCATATTCTTCGAAATATCCTAACAGACATTTATAAAGAAGTTTATTATATATATATATATATATAATATATATATATATATATATATATATATATATATATATATATATATATATATATATATATTATAGCATGTGCAACAAAGATCACTAGAAGGTAAACATTCAAGCTTTTAGAAACTTTCTGACTGCAGTAACAACCGTACACAAAATACAATGATCTGTTTTATGTACTTGTTTATTTAGATCCTACAATAGTTGTCAATGATAATTGAGTATTTATAAAATTTAATTACACAATGATAAATTCTGTAAACATAGCAACCCCTATTGTGTCCTTCTACTAACATTCACACTACCATAAGACATCAAGTTGTAATAAAAAACAGACATCAAAGTTGAAATCTTACATGTGAACTGAGAATACTATTCTCAAGATGTTATCTTTAAAATCATAATCAAACATTAAAACAATTATAAATCAAAGTGAGACTTGAGCAGCACCTGTAAATCATAATTTTTAGGATAAATATACCATTCTACACAGAATGCCACATGGTTACTGACGTAAAGTCAACATGTTGAAACTATGACAAGGCACTTTAAAATCTTGTTTCATGAACCATTATTAACACAGTAACAGTATTCATATGCGTACATCCTTGTACATACTTGAATTATGGTAATTTTCTCAGATCATCCACTTTGGTGATCAAATACCTAAAATGAAGACAATAAAATATCTATATGACAAATTATTCTCAATGTACAATACCATCTAAGACTGACCAGTACTGGCGCACAGAATTTACAGTTGCAAAAAGCAATGAATTTTAAAACTGGCAAAAAATACAAAGGTACTGCCCAAGAGATGTGTGAAGCATGTAGCCAATGTAATGTTCCAAATAATGTCAGAAATTTAAAGACAGCTTGCATCAAAAAGTAACCTTGCACATAGCCAACTCTTAAGCTTGTAGTACTGTGAAAATTGCATTTTAGGTGCTTCTGTTTTGATAAAGGCAAGAGTTGGTGTGTAAAATATCAATATTTGTACAGATTATTAGATTACTTACAGCTGATGTTTCAAGAAAGTCTTCATTTGTACTTCAAAGGAAGCAATTTCCTAAAATGTGAAAAATTAGCGATCTCTCACCACGTTAATTTATCTGTGATCATTATGTCCAAATTGGACTTTTCATGAAAATTCATATACTTCATGGTTAGTGCTCTACTAAGAAGCACCATTTATACATAGTGTAAGTAGGTAAATTACTGAGTCAAAACATTTCTATGAAACACTGCACATCAAGGAAAGTTACTTATTCTTTCTCTATAGCTAATAAATCAATTGTGTCCTGTTTCAAAATATATCTGTGTAAATAAAAGCTCTTTGTATAAAGGGATATATTAAGTAGAGCCTATCAAAGTTCTAAATATCTGAAGATGTATGATACAATGCAAAATCCATAAAATCTACAACCGAGTTATTGACAACAACTTATTGCACAATACCTGCATTGCTTTGGCAAGTAATAATGAAAATTGCATTACAATTAATCATAACTTTCAGGTGTAAAACATTGAACAAATTAACAAATTATTTTGTCATCAAAATATTGATTATATTCCTCAATAATGCACCCCCTCCCAGCCCATAATGGACGAAAGCAAACTTTGCACGACATAATGTACGAGGCGAAGCCGAGTACATTATGGAGTGCAAAGTTTGCTTGAGTCCATTATGGGCCGGGAGGGGGTGCATTATTGCTATTATTTTATAGTTTTGGCAATGCCAGTGAATTTATAGTTGTAGAAAACGAATAAAAAGGAAATTTAAACTGAGTTTGAAGCCAGTGAGCGTCGTCCAGCATGATCGGCCCTGACTCCACAGTGCACTGCACAGTGCACTGCACTGAACACGCACGTTCAGCACAAACAATGACCAGCACTTTCACGATTCATTTGGAATTGAAAAACGATGTATTTTCGAAGGGAATGAAAAGTAACTGCATCCCTACCGTCTATATCAAACTTGAAACATCACCTTTAAATATCATGCCATTCAAAAAGTCGACACGGTGAAATGCCAGAGATGGAGAAAACGGAATGTTCATGCATCGACATCAGTATGATCAGCGAGCTGCATGGTATCAGCTGATCAATACGATCATTATTACGTCGCTAGTAGTACAGCATTCATTGCTAACGATATCAACAGAGTTCAACATTGTTATTCAAATGTTTATATTTCAATAATAATTGTGTCTATAAATTTTATTTTCGATGGCTTCTTGAGAAGAGCTATTTTATTTCGGCGAACGACAGAACTTGACGTAAACGGGTGCTTGAAAGGTACAGTTGACAAACATACTGGAGGGTTTCGGTACCGTCGCGATATCGAGAACAAGGCAAGGTAAAATCACAGACATGGAGAAAAAACGATGAATGAAAGTTGTCTCCGATTACAGTCAATGCATCAGAATTAGGTGGCCGAGATGTTAGATCAACGGAGAGTCCACGGTCGTCATGATTGTTGGTAGTAGCTGACCTTGGACCGAGACTTTGAATGGCTCCGTAGTATGTCCGTAGACACTCCCGGTTTTTTACATCCATGATGACAGCAAGCTGCCGTTGTTGGCTCGTTTACTGCTGGTTCGAGTAGCCTTTCACGCTTGCATCGTTTACATGGCCACTGACATGCATAATATGCCATGTGTCAAACCCAGTATCGTCTAGGAGTTTGCAAACGTACTGAGTTCTGTTTCACCTATACGGCAACGAAGCGAACCATGTTGTAAACAAACGTAGTAATACAACCAGCGTATGCTGAGCGCCAGCCAGACAGACGACAAATGCGTGCGCGAGGACTCAAAAAATGTGATAAATCGTACAGTAAGACATTATTATCAATATTGTGCACGATTATCAAGATTTATAGTTTTGTGTATTACATGGTTTATCCGATATTTTCCCTCCTTTAAATGCGCAGTCCTTTTTCGTTTTCCAAAAAAAACTTGCTCGCTGTGGGGCCGCAATGCTGAATAATGGAATACATTATCAGTAATAATGTGTGGATATGACGTCACAAAATTCACTGGTATTGACAAAGCTATTGATTATATTCCTCAATAATTGACAGTTTACATTAATGCAATGGTAAGGCTTCATGGGATGCACTGAAAACAAATATACATCAACCAACTGGACATAAATTCTAAAATAGCTGCTTGAAAGAAATACATTACTTCTTAAAAGACATCTTTATGCCATGCCAATAAGAATTAGTTTCATGTGCACTACTTTCACTGAATACAGAATATTAGTTGTTAAAGCTCCATTAGCTGTGTCTTTTTGCTATTTTTTCAGAACTTTTGTTTGTGGTTTCCTTACACTTTCTGCATTGAATCCCTAAACTGTAATTTCATGCCAAGTATTTAGCATATCAACACAACCTATATGAGTAAAATCTCCAGAGTTATTGTTGAAAATTGTATTCAAGTCCGGACTAGAATTCATTGGTAAACAATAAACAATGATCGCTACACACATACAAGCTATGTTGACAAAAAGAATACTTGAAAATTCAGTATGAGAAACGGATTAGGGTCAGACGCGGTAGTTGATATACAGAAGCAAAATACTGAAAAACTTGCCACAAGTTACAGCTTATGTCCCTTTAAGCAAAACATAGATTTGTCAACCAAAGACAGCGGAGATATCACTACTCAGCATGCAAAACACAATGAAACAATATCTTGACATTAATTGCATACAAATACCCAATACAATGCCACATCCTTATTTAATTCACCATTTACTCCTTTCTATATAAAATATAAAATGCAACATCATTTCATAATGCAAAGTACATTCATGGGTAAATTAAGAGTTGTACCATTTGATACCCTCAGATGAAAATTACCTATTTGCAAATTTGACTTTGTACAATTAAAATGAGTTAAGTAAGATCCATGAACAGAGGCACTAGATTTGATCAAAATGAAAATATTTTACACTGCAGATGGACACAAGTCATGACACCTAGATAAACAGGCAGGCAAGATGCAGAGGTAAACAAAGGATGGAATGTCACGGAGAAAAGTCAACATGACAGATGAGTGTTTCTGAATAAATCCATAAAGTCCTTATTTCAAGCATACACATCACACTTACATGTAAGTACATTACAAGCAGGTTTACAAACCTAAAATTTAAATCAATATTCTGTATGGATTTATGTAAGTAGAGCATTAAGTAGAGCATAAATTCTTCATCTTTATAAGAAAGACAGATACAAATAGCGTCAATGACATTGTCAGCTGCACTTATCAGGAGGGTTGTCATTTGCAAAGAAACACTGATTGTTAGTTGACACAGGAAAACAAATTTGGTTAGTTTATGTAACATCCACGGCAAAATGCTATCTGTAAGATACATACAAAACTTGGCTGGTGACAGAAATTTACCAGTTCATTTGTATATGTCAAGTGTTCAACATGACATCTAGCTACAAGGAAAAAATCATACGATAGTGCCAACAAGAAAAATTGTGTACTTTTTAAATGGTATAATACATAGGTAGAACATTGTCCATATTATACTTGCCTACTCAATCATTTATTGAGTCAAATTACGAAACTTTTCAGAATTCATTGGGGTACAAATTCACATATTAAACAGAGAGTGAAAATATTATTTTCTGCCTAAAACCATATTCTGATGATACTTTTTACTAATATACTCTGTATGCTCATTCATGTACATCAAGATTACATTTCTTTAAATGGTCATTTAAATGATTTCAACTACTGTGAAGAGTGAAATTGTGATTGCCCAATTTACAATCTTGTAATTTGATACATTTCAGTCTGCACAACTAAGACTATCTTGCCCTTCTTCAAGAAATTCCTTGTGTCAGGGAAATGGTGGAAAAATGTTCTTAAACTCACCATGCAATGATTTACACTCTGTGGATCAGCTAAATGATAGAAATTAACTTCAAATATTTTTATGTTCATCATATGAATAGCTACAACAGTACAGGTTGACAGTAATAACCTACTACGTACAAAATTGAGTTAGGTACAATACTTCAACATGCACATCGTCCAAAATAATTAAAGTAATATTTAAAACCAGGCAGCACACAGTCTTTATCTATGGAGTACTGATACACTAGAGCTTGACTTTTGCATTCTGATCTGATTATCAAACTTTGTAGATATTTAAATATGATTATTCAGCTTGTCAAAATTGTGAAGTTAACCTACCTACAGTGCTTTAGTGGAGTACCCCTCACTGGGAAGCAATGTTGCAAATCTAAATGATTGTTGCAATATGATACAGCTACATCTGTTTGGCTTTTGTGCCATCCTCTAGTCTTTTTATGTACTCAGTCAATCATTCATTTAGTAATCAGCCATTGCAGCAGTGGGGAAGGCTCATGACTTAACTTTCATTCACAAGATCCATTGAGACTTCAGATAATCCCAAACAGTTTTTGGAGATAAACTCCTGTTGAAGCTGAATATAATAAAGCAAATTCACACAAAGGATTGATATTTGTGCATTAATCTTTCATGCAAGTAAAGTTGATGTAGGTTATTCTGAATATTACTGAACAAATGAATGATTGGATTTTCCATAGTGTTTTATATATATATATATATATTATCTATTATATATATATATATATATATATATATATATATATATATATATATATATATATATATATATAATGGTGGCAAGATGATTTTTACATACTAAAACTTACAGTTAAAGTACTTGATGATTCATCATGTTTAGCAAAGAAATAAATTTTATCGAATAACATATTACACATAGTACTCATTAATTAATGTGGAGCTAGCTACTATCTTCTTCCAGGCACTTGAAATCAACGTACTCAATTATTCTGTTGCTTCTTGGACAATTTGACAAATGCAAATTTAATTTTTTTGGGTAGAAAGATTGGTTGGTTGAACACAACAGGGTAATTTTGGTGGTTTGAAGTCCAAGGAATTTCAAAACCATGATATTCAAGCCTAGTTTACCAGTCTGACATACAGTTCAGTAAACTGGCCCATCAAACCACAATATTAGTGAATTCAATGACAAAGGAAAAACATTCACTAAATATCTGACCCTGGATCAATGGAGTTGTTGATCCCTGAATGGTGAATGATGTTATATACAATGTACATTCATGTACGCCATACAGAGCTTTGCAATATTTAGTCCGAAGGATGTCTGATTGTTGATGTCAATATTCTATCTCCTTGATTTGATTTCTCATGATTCTGATGATCCTCTTGTTGTTCCATCAAGATCTGACGTGCTGTTGTACATTGTCTGAAAAAATACAATATAGGATTTTGAGTGATTACTTCAGTCAACCAAGAGTAACTACTCTTGACATAAAGATGTGAAACTAATGTAATGAATATGAAACAAATGCTGCTATTTCATAGTTTGACGTTTAGAAGTTACAAACCTTTAGTATCAGCAATATTACATTTTCAGATATTTAAAGAGGCAAAATAATACTGTAATTATGTAATTAAATTATGGTTTCTCATCAGACATTGGTTTTGACAGATCTAGAATTTCATCAATCTGAATTATTTTATTTCCATTCCAACAGTAAAAGGTAAGCTGTAGCATACTAGGTTACCAATACTGTTGACTGAAAAAACATCAATGAAAGGATAAAAGTCTCCCTCTTGTTTACAAAACTTTGAAATTTGAAGAAACCTATAGAACATAGATGCTACTTCTTTAAGGGAAAAAAGACAGACCATTGACCATTGCCATTCCAAAATATATTATTTTAAGAAGATAACACATGCATTTATCAGTTTTTCAGAATTTTTACAGATAATTATTCAAAGGATGAAACCCAGTTATGGCTTATATCAAGCAGCTCTTTATTTTATTTGCTTAGACGTGTTTAGAATTCTAAATTATGTCACCATTCTGTCAACATCCTCCAAAACAAGTGTCATCCCCACAGTTGGTCATGCTACATGCATACCAACCTCCATCACCTAAAACAATGACAACATTCCGAAATACAATGCAATGTTCATCATACAACAAGAACACTATCTCCTGTCTCCCCAGAGGATATTTCAAAGCCGAAATAACCCTTTAGAAAAATTTGATCCTGCCATTTTCCATGTGACTATTATCAATTACAGGTTACGAAGAGTGCCTTTTACCACATTTGTATACACCCTGGATTTACCATGCTACTGTCTATTGTCTGGCACTTGGAAGCAACTGTACTCGGATAACGTTCACATCAAAGTTAACATACGCAAGACAAGTAATGTAAATTTCTGGTGAAAATCTGTCATGAAAATACATCCTCCAGTGACATGCAATTTTAAACTGGATATGATCATATTCAAATAACCCCACAGTGATATCATGCCTTACAGTGGTAGTAAGACAACTCTATGATGATACTCAACACTAAAGTCTTTCTAGTGGGACAGCTTTAATATTGACAAGAATAATACATTCATCTTCAATTAAGATTGCAAAAGATTATAGACAGTGATTCCGTCACAGACTTTAACTTATATTGGACAGACTAATTCTCTGGATGCAAATATCAATTTGTATACATACCCTTTTGGACTAGGTGCATAAGGACGGATCTCTGTACTCACTGAACTTTGAAGTATCAAATAAAAATATAAAAGATTTCAGATGATCATAATCTTTTTAATCCACTCTTGCTTTTGTAGTTCATTGCTTTGTCCCCTCACCTTAAACTTTAAGACCACAACTCCATGGAGATGTGCCTGCGACATCTTAGTATGGTATTGATTGTGATTAATGTAAACATGTATATACCAAAAGCAATGTCACAATGTACTTGACTTAATATGGACAGTGACATTACAAAATGCATAAGTATAGATTGTTCTGTTATGATGCCATCAACTGCAAGCAACTCTAGCTTTTCTTTAATCATCACAGTTGTCCCTAATTGCAAATCTCTGCTTTTATTTTTGTAAAAGTTATTTCCACATCCAGTTCACATTCTGAATGCTAACTGTTGACAATCAATGTCACTCATACAAGTTCATGATTTTTCAAGTTTATAAACAACATAAAAACAAAGAAAGAGGATGATTCGGAAAGCAAATTTTCTGGTTGTTTCTTTATAAATTCTGTCTTTCATTGCATTGGTAAATGGATCACAAAAAAAAGACATGATCCATGTACTATAATGTCTCACTGTCTTTGCTGACAGCATTGTATGACGATTATGATGATGATGTTGTCATATCATGAACTTCCACTTGTAAATTGTGAAAATAGAGCACATTACTGTCAGTGTATAATGATACAATGCTCATGCTGAAAGATTAAAAGAGCACCGGCATGCACAGAAACACAGTGTAAATTTCTGCTGGTTACAAGATGAATTGGGATAAGATTAATAGAGAACATCTAGCATGTTGAGAGATTTCAGTTCCTGATGAAATGCATGTTTGACATGCAACCTTTCACAGTCAAAATAATCTGTGTTGATTACTGCTATTGCCTTGGAATAAGTGCGATAAGCAGGCATGATGACAACAAATCTTCCACCACCTTGACCCACCACCTTGACCTTAAACAATACACAATGAATATCACCAGCATTCCCATGAAAATGTTGCACAGCCAAATGTTATACCCACAATGCATCAGTGCAGGCAACAAGAGCACCACATGTATTAGTTCCAAGTGTAATTTACTGTGTTAGTTCATACCTGCATGTCATGTTCCATAGCCTATGTAAATTAGAGAAGACGTAACAATAAAGAGAATAAACAATACTTTACAGAACATCGAACAAAGTTTGACTGATTAAAAGATATCAAGAGATGTGATGAAGAAACTGAAAATGCTTTATCTAGGGCTTTTGAATACACATTGACAGGAACATGTTGTTAGTTTCAATAACAGCTTGGGTAGAAATATGTGAATTCATTCCGTAGCTACAATGTAGCTCATTAGTTTTATAGAGCAGGAAACATTCATATCCAACTGTGTAAGGTGTCTGTAATTGCAAGTTCAATTGAAACCATGCTTTCTTGCAGAGAGATTGCGATGAAAGTTTAAAAGCATACGACAGTAGTTGGACTAGAATAATACATGTATGTCTGGTTCTCACAAGAGATCAAACACCATATTGTGAGTATAGATGATGTATCGTTGTGATGTAATTAAACATATCTTGAGTTCTCATCATTATCTATGAGAAACACATGAATAGTTGTAAGGCCAATGTTGATGTTCATGTAGTATGGTCATAGGTTTGCATTGAAGATCTGGTCATGGACACCCTGACATTTTTCCTCAGAACAGTTGCTCCAAGTCTTGAGGACCAGTGAATACCATTGCAACTACATGTATAAAGTAAATACAGGACCAGCTGACCAGAATACACATCTTTTGTACCAAAATGACGCAATTACATATGGCCAGTGACCACAAGAGAGAGGTGGCAGTTCTATGGAGAGCCCTTTAACAGGTAAAATGCTATGAGACAGCCAGAAGGTGACCAATATACAAAGAGGTAACTGTTCGGTAAAGGTGACCACTAAAACAGATTTGATTGTAATTATTTTGCAGCTTTTCGAATTGGCTGTTTTCTTATAGAACAACAATGTGGTTGACAAAAGCGTGATTAACCAGCAGTTCCTAAAGAAGCATTTTTATTATAGAGTATAAACAACAAAGTAATGCCCTTATAGATAGTCAGGAAACCCAGACAGATAGTTGCAAATTGCCTGGCTCATTAGCACTTGCTATCTATGGCATGAACGTCAATTATCAACATATGTTATTTTTACAGTGAAATCTATGGAAGAAATCCTTAGTCACTGGGTAATGAAAAAAGAAGTTCCGATTGAAAATAGATTTGCTGAACTTTGGGCCTGGACTATACAGGGAAGTTAAACCATCAAATTAAAGCTTTTGTTTGAGTGAATGATTACATTATCAATGTAGAATATTTCTTAGCCTAAAATGGGCATTACATATGTATTTAGGAAACCAACCTTTGATAAAAAAGTGGGTCTAAATTGCACTCGATGAGTCATCATTGACAAAACTCACATTCTGGAAAATAGAACAAAGGAAAACAGGAAGCATATTTCTTTCTTTCTTTAAATCCAATACTATTGTTACACGATTTAAGTCAAGCCATAACAAAAAGACTGAGGATATATGAATCTACAATTAGACATCAATGGCTGTTCTATCACTGTGATTACACTCTTCACTAACATCTCTACTTTGTTCCTTAAAGGTAGGGGACTCGATCCCAGGGATCGAGTTTGTTCTTGTCTGTAAGAGGATTATGAAGGTGTCAGAGCCTTTTGTTTTCCACTGAAATTGTAATCTTGTAAATAAATTTCCTGGCAAGACAATCTGATGCCTGAACCATGCCTTTAACAATCTTTCTCACAACTTTGCTTGTTGTCTTTTCTGAGGACTCACAGGGATCAGATGGCAAGATGCACTGAGAAATGTCACTTTGTGTATGCACTGTGAAATGTCACTTTGTGTATGCACTGTGAAAAGTCACTTTGTGTATGCACTGTGAAATGTCACTTTGTGTATGCACTGTGAAATGTCACTTTGTGTATGCACTGTGAAATGTCACTTTGTGTATGCCTTAACTAGCTAAACACACACCGTCTTTAACAAGGATTACAGATGTTTACAATATAAGCTATTAAAGGCTTTGTATCACTTGAGTTATATTAGATCTTAGATTCAAGAGATGCCACTGTACATGTTTTGTTTATCAAATCATAGAAATAAAGTATAACATGAACACATTACTGTACCAGGTGACATTTCTGGGCATTCCTCTCATAAAAGTTTGACAAGTGGTATGGCTTGAAATAAGTGCCAACTGCAGTACTCTATGCCCAATCTAGCAGTACTAATTGACATGATCATACTGTACCAGAGATCCCTAAATCTAAACAAAGCTTCAATGACAGTAGATTTTAGAACTTTCATTTACATCTTACCAAGGATCCATAATACATTTTTTGCATGATGTGCAAAGATATCCTTTGTGAGAAAATCGTTGTAATAATCAAGTTTGAATTTGTTTTGTTCACCTACACTTGGTAAATTCCACATTGAAAGTCATAAAGGGTTTTAAAAATTTGAAGCAAGATCAGTCCTATCTGGGAGTCAAATTCACTTGTCTACACTTGTCTACCAGCGTTACTCTGTCATAAACGTGCACTTGTACACAAGATCACACCACTTGTACCTTTCCTTATTCAGATTACAATGCAGAATGAGAGGCCAAGTAACAAAGAATTGGATATATCTGGATGAAAACAATAAACACTGAATGAGACAGAATAGAGATAACATGGACAGAGTATGGTTAATGAAAACTAGGATTACTTGGAGAGTCTGGGATGAGTTTGAAAAAGATTAAGCCAAAGAATTAGAGAAAGAAAGCAAGATTAAGACAAACCTGATTGATAGGTTTAGGTGGTGCATCATTTTCACTCTTATCAAATTCCTACAGAAGACACATATACATACAGATTAAACATTACCATAAAATTTACATGAATTTTAGTGGTAAAGATGAAGCTTTTAGTTTCAGAATAGCGCAAATGGAGTATTAGTTTCAGTATAGGAGAAATGCTAATGTCAGATTTGATGAGTGTTGAAAGTCGTGTTCATGGAAACACATCAAAGCCTACGGAGTGAAAAAAATACCAGGGAGTACATGACATGCATTATTCACCATCTGATATGATGCCACTGGCAAATTTAGGGATAATATTCTGTTCACTTCACAGTTCTAGTGAAAGAAATGTTATTTCTAACCTTTTCGAGTGAAAGTATTAATCTGTAACACTACTTTGTATATCACAGCTTTTCTGAACATCAAGCTTGGATTTATCTTGGATATTCCTCTCTACCAAATCCTGTATCAAAGTTGTCAGTGTCTGTCCTCTGCATCCTCCCATACATGTAATTGACATACCTCTACTTATTGAGTGTTTCACACTGTGTATATCAATGATTGTGAAGCATAAGGCCCATGATATTAAAAGTTGAAATTAAGTCACATTTTTGTCAGAAAAGTCAAATTTACTATATTCATTGTTACTCTGTCATATAGCCACTATGGTGACTGTGTACTGTATTAAACCAAAGATGTGCTGTGGCAATAGTTACTTTTCTTGTGGTAATGGTCTCTGCAACCCAGACATTGTTTTTGATTATTGAGTTGAGGTACTGTGAAATGAATGGTCTGACCATGATGGTGTTTAAGCCCCCAGTACTACATGTCTATAGACACTGATAACAACCTGCAGGCTGTACAGGTTTTACGATATATTTAAATTCACCGTTGGTACCAAACTTATTCTGGTGCTTCTTTAATGTGATGGGGTTTTCTCTTAAGTGCATACTTCAGTGTATGTTGGTATGTTAGGCATGTATGAACAAGTGACTTTGTTGATAGCCTCATGTCAATAAATTTACTGCTTCTTTGTGTCAGATCTGTGTATAGCAGAACTGACTTACTGCATAGACAACTGTAAATGTCTTGCTGAAATCCTCTTATCATACTTTTGAACTTCATGTAATCATAGAAAATCATCTTACATATATGTATTTACACGGTTAACATTTTGAAAAAATATACTTTTAGAGTATACCTAACATGTCTTATGCAAGAAATATCACATAGACACCATGATTTGAAAGTTTTAACCAACAACTTTGAAATCATCATCATCATCGTTTGCACAAATCAACATGGAGTAATCCTTGCCGACCAATATCACAAATGTTGAAGGAAATTGTTCTAAGGAATATTGGAACGTTGGTTCCAACATCATTGATTTTTTCTTGTTCAAATGAGAAAAAAAAAGCTATTGTAAAGTGCTTTCAAAGAAAATGTTTCAACCAAAAATCTACGAGAACTTTTCAAAAATTGTACAAATTACCATATTTCACCATCATTCAAACACTATTTCTACCTGAAAGTGAGAAAATTCACCCCTTAAATTCTTACAAGCATATTTCATCACCACTCCAACAATCTTGAATGACATCGTCCCTGCAAAACATTTGAGGTCTGTGTATTCCTTTGGCTGTATCATATACAGTATATCAGTAATTGCAGAAAGTCCGCCTGTCTTTTGTGAACGACAATATGATTAAGTTATGCAATATTACCACAGATATAGCAGTATTTTTAGTCGTCAAACTCTGGACATAGTTGGTTTTGCTATCTTTTAATCATTCCCTATGTGGTATACTGAAAAATTAAAGATTCTACAGAAGTTTTCCATGTGAGATAGTACATGTGAGACACATAAGGTCCATTGTATCTGTCGACGTATTAAATATATATCTGCATGTGATAAGATGCCCAGAAGTACGGTAAGTCAAGGTCAACTCTGTGTCACCACAGGCCTTTATTTTGAGTAGCTTAAGTCAACATTCAGAGTTTCCCTACAATCAAAATTGCATACAAAGGCAGAATGACTCTACACCAGATAAAATTACCTGGAGATGACCTTTCAGAAACACAGTTTTTAGTCCCTTTATTTTCTTCTTTGACTGTATTGGTGAAACTTTAATATGAAAAACTGAATTTTAATATCAAACTGTGTAGTAATGGTGAAAATTTCATTCTGCAAAATTACATAAACATTGGGTTGACTTGAAAAAAGCATTGTCAGAGCTGAGCAAGCATTAGGATCAATATCAAATACTGCAAACAGGTTTGGAAAACCAGTTCTACTGATTTTACTTTTATTGAATTTAACGATTTGTTTTCCTGATAGTCTCATGATTCATTAGTAATACTGAATGATCTTGTTTATGTTGTCATTGAAAATAACATTTTCAGCAGATGTCTCTATCAGGTTGAACATACAGGGTTGAAAATTTGTAAGATATTTTCAAAGTTGTGTGGCAGAGAAATCCTGTAAACTTCCCACTAGGCCTTGTCTTGCATTGTTCTCAACTTATAAAATACATTTCTCTGTCTGCAAAACATTCTTGACTGAAAACTCTGTACAGGCTTTATCATTTGTAGCCACAGGCTTTATCATTGAAAGCCAAGGACTTTATCATTGAAAACCACAGACTTTATCATTGAAAACCACAGACTTTATCATTGAAAACCACGCACTTGATCATTGAAAGTCACAGGCTTTATCATTGAAAGCCACATGCTTTATCATTGAAAGCCAAGGACTTTATCATTGAAAGCCACAGCCAAACTGTCAACTCACTGAATGTAACATCATTAAGAAAATGCAAGAAACTTACCCTATATTCCCCTGCTGCATCATCTAAATCATCAACATAGAGATATTTATGCTCCCTGTAATACTCTCTCTTCTTTAAAATGTACAACACTACAATATCACACATTATAGTTGCCTGAAGAAAAGACCAAACAAATGCTAGATATTAGTCTAAGCACATGCGGTTTACCTTGAAATTGCCACAATTTCTGACTCCATACTGAGTTACATTCCAGATTGCATATTTTCACATTATCTTTTTTAATATGGGATAACATTGGAAATGGTAGTTAAGGGGTTTAAATTTACAAAGATCATAAGTTACATACATGTACACATACAGATATTACCTAACAAGAAATGATGTCTGTTTTGGGGGCATGGAAAGATTAACACAAATCTAATCATTGGCTTCACAGACTTAATATGTGCTACGTACTGGTAGTTGAGCTCATGTATTATTTAAAATATTTTAATGAAAAACAGCAAAGTCCATATACTTGAGAAGAATCTAAAAACCTTGAAAAAATTTAGGGGCGATGAAAATGAGACATTGCAATATTGCAGTATGATGGTGATGGTACATAAAGGAATGGACACAAAGCAAGTAGAGGCTAATAGAGTTAACAGGAAGATACCAGAGTTTCAAAGGAGAAAAAATACTGGTAGTATCAAAATATCACTTACCAGAGATAGAAGAGCTAAACCAGAACCAATGTTTAAAAATAAAGGAATGACACTGAATTTGCCAGCTTCTCCGGTGACGACAACTTCATAGAGTATGCCATAGGCTTTAGTTAGTGTTCGGTATTCATCAGTTTCATTTATCTTATACTTGTAAGCAAACCTGAGAATGATAATTATACATTTCCATTAGCAGTGAAGGTGAACTCCCCTCATTCACACTTCATCAACTCACCATGATGATGGTAACATTCGAGTTTGTTATGCAGATTCCACTCCATTAAAGCTATATCTACCTACACTCTCTTCATCCTAGGAACTTGATATCATGATGTATGCTAGTGGTTCATCCATGATGTTACATAAAAGGGGCTTGTGCCCCACTGGCACAATATCAAGGGGCTTGAAATTATTAAAGGTTTAAATATACGGCTTTCAAGGAAAATCTGTGTTTTATCATGACCTGTGTGGATTTATCAGCCAATCTGAATTATTAACTTTCGTTCAAAGGTTACAAATGTAGGTACTAAATTTGCCACTAATGCATACATTTACATGACCTTGAAAAAGTACCAAACAGGAATTGAGCAATCACTTTTGACTGAGATCAGACTTACGGTGCTTGTACGGTACACACTGACTATAGCTGTTACTTTCAGATTAGATTCAGTAGAATTTCAAATGACAAGGACAATGGACAGTATGGTATTATGACTTACCTGAAATTGAAGCCCTTTGCAATCTTGGCGGTGGGATTGTCAAGACGACGAAATTTGTAGTGTGGTTTACATTCATCTCCACTTTTATCCAAATTACAATTCCATTCAATAAATATACCCATAACGCCACCCTGTAATAAGAGATTAATGATAAAAAACCTATAACTCAACCCTGTCATAGACCTCAACGATACAACAGAAAGGAATAACTCTATATAATATTCAAACTAACATTGTTTTTATTGGAAATAAGTTGATAACATGTAAAAAGTTACAGTACATCAATATTTAATCCAGTATGTATCACTCACACAGTCTAAACCTCATACACTTACATGTATTTCACTTTGTAAGTTTTGATCTTTTTTTAGTCCCCGCGGACAAAGTCCGGCGGGGACTTATAGATTGGGTCCCGTCCGTGTGTGCGTCCGTCCGTCCGTCTGTCCGTCATCAACAGTTTCTCAGACACTGCTGAACCAATTTTGTTCAAACTTGGCACAAAGGCATAGCACTATGACCTACAGATGCACATCGATTTATTTTGCGATACGATCCAATATGGCCGCCAGACGGCCATTTTATTACAATTTTTTCATGTACAGAGCCATAACTCAGACATGTTTCAACCGATTTTATTCAAAGTTGGTACAAGGACAATGACCAATGTCATACATATGCACATTGATTTGTTTTGTGATATGATCCAATATGGCCCCCAGGCGGCCATTTTGTTTTGATTTTTTCATGTACAGAGCCATAACTCAGGCAGATCTCAACAGATTTTATTCAAGTTGGTACAAGGACATTGACCTATGTCATATATATGCATATTGATTTGTTTTGTGATACGATCCAATATGGCCACCAGGCGGCCATTTTATTACGATTTTTTTTCATGTACAGTGCCATAACTCAGACATGTTTCAACCGATTTTATTCAAAGTTGGTACAAGGACATTGACCAATATCATAGATATGCACGTCAATTTGTTTGTGATATGATCCAATATGGCTGCTGTGCAGCCATTTTGTAATGATTTTTTCATGTACAGAGCCACAATTCAGGCATATCTCAACTGATTTTATTCAAAGTTGGTACAAGGACATTGACCTATGTCATACATATGCTAATTGATTTGCTTTGTGATACAATCCAAAATGGCCGCCTTGTGGCCATTTTTTTACGATTTTCCATGTCCTGAACCATAACTCAGACATGTATCAAGCAAATTTATTCAAAGTTGGTACAAGGACATTGACTTATAGTATACATATGTATTTCGATATACTTTGATTTGTTTCTCGATATGGTCTGATATGGCCACATGGTGGCAATTTTGTTATGTTTTTTTTCATGTCGAGAGCCATAACTCTGGCAAGTCTCAACTGATTTTATTCAAAGTTTGTACCTTGACATTGACTTATGTCATACATATACGTGTTGATTTTTTAAATAGTAAGATCAAATATCGCTGCGTGGCGGCGATTTTGTCACGATTTTCTCATGTACTGAGCCATAACTCAGACATATTTCCACCAGTATCATTCAAAGTTGGTACAAGGACATTGACATATTTCATACATGCTTGTCAATTTGTTTCACGTCATGTAGCAGTATCATGTCAATTATTGAAGTTTCATAATTAGGCTGATATGTCAAGAAATACTGCATCAAATTTCATGAAACTTGGTACAGATGTTAAGCTCACATTGCTTTAACAGTGAAAAAGACATTTATCAGTGTCATTTTAATTAATTTGTAATTGCATATGTAATGAACTTTCCTAATTAGAGTGATAAATCCACAAATACTACGTCAAATTTGACGAAACTTGATACAGATGTTGATCTCATAGTATTGTACATACTGCATTAAACTTTATGAAATATGGTACCGGTGATAATCTATTAGTGTTAGGATAGTATGAAAAAATGTTTTGCAACATCCTAGTCAACTAATTCCCAGTTGACTCATGTAATGACTTTTAGGATAGTGGCCTACATTGGTTTTATGTTTTTCATCACCATGGAACTCATTCTTGGCCATTGAGTACCATCTGTATCAAAGTTTTTTATCACAGGACCTGTAATCAAAGTACCCATTAGCAAGTGGGGACTGTGTCATCAACGATGACTTGTTCTCCTATGACTTGAAGTTTATAATTAGAACTGAGAATTTCATTGAGGTGAGATAATTATAATTTGAAATTAAACTGTCCCTTACAAGTTTCATTTGATTTAATGAACCATTGTCTATCAGTTGGTATGTCAAAACGAAGCTTTACAAAGTCCAGTTGGATTGAAAGAAATTTATAATTTTGCTTATACGTCTTTGGTTGTGGGTTTACACAGCTTTACACCCACAACACAAGTTCATATGAATCGGGATAAACATTTTTTACAAATGAGTTGCAAAGCAACAATCCAATGACATGTCAATGATTGAAGTCTGATTTGTTTCCCTTGACAACAGCAAAGGTGAGATAATTATGTAACAGTTAGATGTAAATTTTTGATTCAAGGATGATGTAAGATTGTCATAGTGATCTCAAATGTTTGAATAATGAGGTGGACTGTTGCACATTTCCTTGTTTACTCACAATCATAAAAGTGCCAGTATATAGGATGACGCAGAGAATACTGATGAGAGTATTACTGCAAGCAATACACATAAGTGACAAGGGTTTGATGACTAGTCCTCACCTCAAATGCTAATTTTTCAAAATCTTCTCCTGCTTCTCTGACAATATCACCAAGACGAAATATTGGGCAGAACTGTAAATCTGGATCTCGTGAATCATAATGACACTCTTTGAGGAATGTTTCATTGGAACTTTCTAAAATGTTACGTCTGGAAAAATTGAAAATGCAAAAAGGAATGGAAAATGCTGTTTTCTAGAAAACGGCTAGAAACTTGTAGATTGAATTTGAAGGAATGACAGAAAGTATCTATTCATTCTATTGCATGGATTACTTTATAACAAAGCATTTCATGACAAAAATAGACACTTACATGCCAGATATTATGCAATCCTACAGAAAACAGTTATGAGAGCAAATAAATATTCTGAAAGAGTATTTCAGAAAGCTTGACAGTAAACATGGACAAATCTCCAAAACTGTCTCTTATATGACATTTTGTGTCTTGAAGTGGTGTGTGATAACATCGTTTGGCACTACACAGATTACACACTTTCAATAAGTATAGCATTCACCAGTGCCTATGCACCCATTTTATCAGCTCTGACGATCATACAATGTTGATGGACATTACATTTTACCCATGGTATTAGGTTATCAATTATCATCAGAGTGACAACAATTACCCTGCATCAAGTGAACTGGTTACACTTCCAACTATATGACTGCATTTGTTTATCGAGTATTCTCCACGTTGCAATCCTGACAGTTTTTCTTTAAAATTGACAAGCCTTGTTCATCATGTCACAGTCTGTCAATTAATCTACATGTATGGTATGTGTACATACATGAGTATTCACTGAACTAAATGATTCTAGACAACAATCGCTTGACAACATTAAAGGTACACGGTCACCATAAATTTGCATATTCCATATATGGTAAAGGGGCGGGGCTTAGCGTACTACCTTGTAACACCTGTAGCTGTCGGTCCTCCATATTTGATACGTCAAAGGACATGCAGACGACGCTGCTAAGTATGCCATGGCTAGTCGTGCAGGGGCGCCCTTTTTAAAAAGCGGCCACCCGCGTAAAATCTGTGATTGGCTATTAAAAAACAGGTGACCGAATACCATTAATGTGTGTCAGTAAGTATATAAAATAAGATATCTGTGATGACACCTGTCTTGAGTTGTATGGACAACTTGTAACAGTATACAGTCTTTTCCCCTACATACAAAGGCATTTGTTGGAAACCCTGATAGTGCGTTCTGACCTAAAACCTTCTGAAAAGAAAAAACTCTTCTGACTACTGTAGTGGACAACAAACTTTACTTACTTTGAAAATCCAAATTTTGGAAATGATATGCTATTTTTGAGTAGTACTGTAAAATTGGCTGCTTCATACAAAACTGGTTTGTCAAGCCTGCAGAATGAAAGGAATCTTTTACTGTATGAAGATGTTTATTATCAATATGCAGGATAAAAAGATCATTGCTCAGTAACTGTTTGAGACAACATAATAAACAGAAATGGTGAAATATCATGAATTTCCTTTAATCAGACTCCTTTTATTTTTCAATATCTCAGCCTAATTTCCTGTGTGATTAAAACTTACTTGAGAATCTAGTAATGGATGTATGTCCACTTTTCCTTCCACTTCTGTGATATTAACTTTTAATAATTTATTCTTCATTGTCACAAAATATCTTTCTCAAATTATTTCCTGAAAAACTCTAAAAATAACAGTATTTTACCTTGGACCAGGTTTAATATCTTTCTCTACCGGACACCAGGCCAGTATTTCACATGATTTAGTTCCTTCATATTCAGGGTTGTCTATGCAGTTCCCAGTCATCACACCTATTTCAAATGGTAAATATGTACTTATTGTACCTTATATCAACATCATTGATTTAATAATATGACAAAACACGATTTAGTTAAACTTATCACATCACGCAAGGTGTCTAGCAAAGTATCTTGCAATCCTGATACATATTAAAGCGACTGTACACTACCAACATTTGTGAGTGATAGGATTCAAAGAAATTTACACATTTTCAGCTGAAAAAACCACTGAAGATAAGAACTAATAATTTGGACAACTAAACGAAGAATTGCCATAACTTTTAGCTAACTGTTGGTAGTTGGTTGAAATAAATGATCTATACAGTATCCAACATCAATGCATTATCATTGAACTTTTAAACTTTTTGCATTGAATGTATCCTGTATGGTATGCAGGAAGTGTTGAAATATCTTTTGATAAATTATTTGTATATTTTTAGTTGCTACAGTTTAGAAACAGGCAGGCAAAAACAGTAAGACAAGTAGTGGTTGAAATGCAATCACACAGTGCACACAGGACTCACCATTTCCATTGATTACAGGCTCTCCCTTTTTACAATTATCATCAACTGTGCAGTTGGCACCAAACATACCAGGATCCTGTTAAAATGAATGAATTACGTATAAAGTGACTTCATGTTAAAGACAAATTGCCTGTTTGATGATTTTCGGCAGATCCTCTAAACATATATGATACATTTTTGATACATGATGTAGCAATCCAAACTATATGCATTCTGTGTGGCCACACATAAATATTAGATTATTAGCTTGTGCAGCAGGGCTGCCAAAGGTTACTGCAAATGGCTCACTGATAAGGCTGCATCCCTGCAACATGTGTGGACAAAAATTTTGACAACATCATGTCATCACTATTGCAATTCCACAATACTTGTAAGGGTGTCGTCATTGTCTTGGGTCTAGCTCAAAGTCCATAACTTCTCCTTTAGAATAGGAATCACATCTTACCTCTGCACATGTTCCTTGTGTTTGGTCCACTGTGAGGATCATATTGGTCATTATGAAAAAGGAATTTTGCATCTGCAATGTGAAAATCATAAAACATTATTGAATACTGGTTTGCATGGCGGTTGCTGAATGGATTGTTTTTTTTAAACAACCACTGAACTGTAAATAAATCATTTCACAATGACTGGACTGGCTATGGTGAAAAATTTACAAATATTTTTTCATATTCAGTGCCACAGTAGTTGCATAATGGCACTGTTCATTTGTCTGCTTCCAATTCTTATTGCTGCTTGAAGAACTTAGATCTTTTTCATTGTGGCTTTTGTAAAAAGGAATAACTAATAATGACAAGAAAAATGTACCATACATGATTAACAACAGATAGGAATGACTCATAACAAACGATGACAGCCTTGAAAAAAGGTTGAATAGAATAATGAAATACTGCAATTACTCAATATCTTTTCCTTTAGGAGAGCAGTAAATGACACCAGCAGCTTTTGAGGGGAATTTCCAAATATCAAATTTCATAAGCCTAATAGATTAAAGGTGACTTTCATAGCTGGCTTTCAATACAATCAGTGGATACCGTGAAAGCTTCCTTGGAAGACAGTAGAAATCATTACATTAAAACCTTAACGAAGAAGAAGGGGGAAATCACAATGTTTTATCGCAGACACATTATTTCTGTATGATTTTAATAAAACTTTGCAATACAATTTTCATAACAGAAAACATCAGAACACTTTAATCAATAAAAGATGAATGCTGCATCTACTCACAAATGAATTTACAAAATAGATCAGAGACAACTGTTGACTGCCAAAAACAAACACACAACAAAATGCTGAACAGCTGGTGATGTCTTTGAATACAATTATACATCATAAAATGAATCTCAACTAGACTGAGATGTATGAGTACTACATATACATATACCAAAAATTTGAGGTCAAAATGAGTTATTAAAGTCATGCAAGCAATTGATCAATAGCATACAAAATCTTTAATTTTCAATTTTTTTGTTTGTAACTGCTTTGAAACTTGATATGTCACTGTGATCCTAGCTTTATTCTGAATTTGGTCTGAAATATAACAGATAGTTCGTCAGAGATGAACATTTCTAGGTCAAAAATCCATGTCCTAAAAGCTCGCCGTGTATATTATCTAACAAATTCCTTTGATGGAGTTCCTAGTCTGAGATTCCTCATAGTGATAGCAGATCTTTGTGACAACCATACAATCTGAAGCATTCTGCCATGGTGATGTTCTGCAGTTCTATGTCAAAGGTTATTCACATTATCAAACCATGTCTATTATGGGATGGTATTCACTGAAGTGAACATGCACAGTATACCTGAGGAGGAATGATGTAATCTGCCACATCCCATAGTCTATCATATGGAGTAGTATCATCAACTGTTACAACAGCTGGATCTAAAGCCGATAGATTAGTGTAGGATACTCCTTTCACTTTGGTTGTCACAGTACTGATTACATTGTCAAACTCTTGGTAACCTTTGGACAACACGATCACATACCTACAGGATAAATAGATTATAGATTAATCAAATTATGCATGGTTATATGTTTCTGTAGAAACAAAGCAATTTTCCACAATCATAGCACAATGCACTAATCTCGAGTCATGATGTGAATTTCACAAGCCTTGCTCACACAATCATTCACCTATATATCCAACCCAAAGACATGATCTGTGCATGGTTAAAATAGGATATTTACTGTACTGGTAGTTCCTCACTTCAGATAAAACCAACATCAAAGTTCATTCATTCATTATCACCATTTGTAAGTTTTACAGCATCAATTTCACACATAAAGTAGTAGTACAGAAAAGCATCATGATATTAATTTCACTTACACCGAGGATGCTAACATTAGTTTTTACTAATTGTGTTATCTGAGGTGATTAGCTGACATGTCAGAAACTACTGAATCAAATGAAAGCTAATTATAGATCTAGTTGAGTTCAGGGGAGTTCGTAGAACAAAGCTAATATTGAATGTAACTGTTAATAGAGCCAGTAATTAGAATTTGAAGTGATAAATGTATTACGTTTGGTGTAAGTATAACCACCCATAAAAATATCCATCACTCAAGGTTTGTTAAAATTCGTCTTACTTCATCTTCTCAGATGGATCTGGCTTGAACCAAAACTCACACACTATCTCTATTTCTCCCCATATCAGTACCTTTATCTTTCAACAAGTAACTGCTGGACCAATTTCACTGGGCAGGTCAACATGACAAAATTACCACCATACAGATAGATACTAATGCAAGTTTCCACTGGTGTAGATACTAATGCAAGTTTCCACTGGTGTACTTAGTTTTGATTGAACATATAACTGAGAAATAGTGCAAGAATATCTTTAAACCAGACTATCTGGTAATCCACACATTAACATATCTAGGATTAACAATAAAGTCTATGAAAATGAAACGATAGACACTGAAGTGAACAGACAAATGTGGAGGCTATCAAAAATAAAATCTCACAAATACTTACCAGATAATAATAGTAACTATGAGTAGTTGCGAAAATCTATTTACAAAACCAACTGTATTGCTTTTGATTACAAGAACTTTTGGCGTGTCAAAATCAAAACATATATCAGTGACAAACTGGAGCCATTTCGATTCCATGTTCAGCATGATCAACTTTTCACAGCTATTCCAATTTACCTTAAGTATAAATGTTGTATCATGCAAATGTTTGTGTACGCAAATTAAATTACACATGTGGTGTTATGCCCAATACACATTCGACAACCTGCTTTTAAACATATTAAAGATTATACAAAGTACAACAGTTATGCAGTGGGCTTATTATTAAAAGAATACATAGGTAGATATTGCTATTAGCTTTGTAAACAAATGATAATTCTTGACTGTAGTGTAAAATATACCAGCATTATCCTCAACATATAAATCATAATAGTTACACTATGAAAAAGTGACATAAATATGTTTTGCCTGCTAGAAAACATCTAGTACCACTATTTGCTGTCATATGACTTCTACTCATGTATGTGTGTATCAAGTAGTGACACTACGATGAGTCTTTGCTGCCACACATACCCAGTCATGCTCTCCAATGCAATGTATTAATTAGAAGAATATCAGTCACATTTGTAGGTACTATTCCTGTATATTAACATTGCATATTAACATTAACTGAGGATGCATAATGTTTGCATATTAAGTGTGCCAGGGATGTAGAAAATAGCTGGCAAAAACAACCGTCTGTCAGCTAAAATTTGTCAGCTGTAAAATTTAGTTTTTAGTAAAACATCAGGATGTCTAGCACAAACTTTACTGTATGTGCACATAGACTACTTGTAATCGCCTGTACTGTTACATTTTTGCCACCTGTCACCAAAATTGTCTACATCCCTAGTGTGCACACTCAAAGGTCAAAACAAAGTGCAGCTCTATACCACGTACTCTTTTATTAAAATTTAACCAACCACCCACTGAGTTAGGTATCCATTGCAATTTGTGTCAGAGTATTACAAAAGAAAACTGTTCAACCTAGCAGATTGTACGTAAAATGACAACCTTATCAGCTATGGACATTTAAAATCGGACAACAAAGCCTCACAGATGTGACACTGACGTAGTACATTATTGTCATGCATACTGAGTTATACAGTGGTCACAGCATAGTACACTGTATTACTCATCGTCACTCACCGTGTTCCACCCCTGGCCTGGTGTCTTGCGCTATGACACATGTATGAGAGTTCACTTACCCTACAATATAAGCAATTATCGCCAATTGAATTAACCTGTTGATGAAGCCAACTTTCTTGCTTTTTATGTGGACAATTTTAGGCGTATCGTACTCTAAAGCAGCAGCAACGATAAACTCGCACCACTTCGGAGCCATATTAACAGATGTTGCTAGACGTTGGGTCAAAGTTCAAACACCAACACAAACAAGGAAGCTTGGAGACCTGGAGGGGCGACGCCTCCAACCACGGACGTAGCTGCAGTGTTGTCACCAGTGCAGCTCTTCGTGCTGCAGCACTGCAGCTACAACGGTCGGAGACCGTGTCTCAAGTTTCGACAACGACCTAGATTTATATTATATTATGCTGTTAGTCACTATATATCCCGACTGGCGTAACTAACAGACAACTGCAACCGTAGACTTTTGGCTGAACACAGGCGAGCCGTCGCTGTTGCATCAGTGACGGCTGGGCGGTTCGCCTGCAGTGAGTCAAAAGCCTGTACAAAGGGCTCATAGACCTACTCCGAAGCACAACCGTTAGACGTCCAATCGAAACTAAGGTCTGTTTTACCTCGATGGCCGCGAGCAGCATCTAATCATGTGTGAACTGTCGCCGTAGCTTTCCATCACAACTTCGATCTGTGGCTTTTACATTGACAAATATACGGTGAAGGTGAAAAGGAAGGCATGAACATGACAAAACGGTTGGCGGCCCACGCACAGGGCGGATGTCAACTTACCCGACTATGTAAGCTATGATACACAACTGGAACAGCCTGTTGATAAGACCAACTTTCTTGCTTTTGATATGAACATATTTAGGTGTATCATACTCAAGTGCCGCGTCGAATAACACATGACACCATCTTGGAGCCATGATCGTATGAGACCAGGGAAGTCAGTGTGCTCTGAAGAAGCTCTAGGCCTACATAGGCTCCTAGAGTCCTACTATTAGTAACTTTATGATTTACACGGTGACCCTATCACGCGTCATAAAGCGAGAGAATGCGGGATCGCAATGTAATGACGTAACAGGACCCTGAATATTTTGTGATACAATGAAACTTTGCCTAAAATTCTTCGACCTTGCAAAAAATCGTGCCATGAAAGTACACTGCGAACTGCACCATTATTTTTTTGGAGTGGCCGACGAGTGTGAGATGTAGTCGGTTCATTTTCGTTGAAAAATGTAACAGTTATTGTCAAGTAATTTTTTACTTACCTAAAAGGATTGTCTAAATGTTCGAATTCCATGTAAAGTAAGACTATTAGGTAGAATTTATTGAACATTAGAAATATAAAAGTTGACTAGCCTCGAAGCATTGAATTCATTCTAAAATATAACCCACCCACCTCAATTCATCAACAAAAATTGTAAAACGTGTCGAAATGGTTGATCTGGCCAGATTGATAAAGAAAACTATTATATTATGGAGCTATAATGTGCCATAAAGATGTAGCGCTTGAATTTAACTGCACAACCACATAACATGGATACTGCATGATCTGAAAGGCTTGGCTATTTAGAAGTTTGCTTGGTGTAATTAAATTCAAGGTGAACAACAACCGCACATTAATCATCTTCCATTCTCGTCATGTTTTACACTGATGTAGCACTATCCATGGAAAGTTTGTAAACTACTACATCTGTTTTATTATAGATTGTAAATCGCTAAATCATGAGACTGTAAACAGCTAAGGGTCTACAATCTTCAGAGTGTACAATGTCATCATCATGATTTCAAACTTACTTGATTTATTAGATTGTAGGTTACTTACCCTCTTTTTTCAGGCCAGTAGTGACATAGTGACAAGAAGTCAGTAATTACAGTTACTATCTCTATTATGCTAAAAGGTTCGATTAATGCAGTTTTTTGTTTGTTTACCATTACAATCAGCGCTGTTGCTAATATAATCCTATATACATGTATATTGTTGAATTTTCCCGGGCTTTATGCAAATAAACCGTATTCTACTCCAATGTTTTAATGTAACAGTCCCATACAAACAAATCTTTAGCAAAATATGATCATTTTAGGTACTTTCTTCGTTTGCTGTTAATATTCTCATTTGCATATTAAATGAGTTTTGTGTAATTAGGGTATATTCAAGAATTTCTCAATCAGACATACATTGAGAACAGCTGCACAGAATTGGATGAGTTTTGGGCCGACTCGCAGCGATTACGAAGCTGTTATCCAATTGGTTGGCAGAATCGTACCGTTATAATGAAATAATACAAATAAACTCCCTAAGTTGCTGTGAATAGTGACAATCGACCAATCGACCAATCAGATATAACCTTGCAAACACGCTGCGAGTCAGCCGTGAGTTTTACAACAAATGTTTATCACACAGGATTTATTCGCCATGAAAGACATAAAGGTGTGACATGAAAGTTAATTGATAATTTGCATATTTGATGAATTTCCCTAATTAGGATCTATATCTAAATTGCCGCGATCAAAATTGACGAAACTTGGTATATACATTGATGATGCTATGTTAAAACAATATCAAAAGTCATCTAGGATTTTCACTTCAGCTAATCACCAATTTGCATATTGAACGAACTGTCTCAATTAGGGATATGTATCTGGATTGATATTATTAAAGTTGACAAAACTTGCAATGAACATTAAAGGTACTAAGTTAAAACAACATTGAAAGTCATTCAGCATTGTTCTTCAGCTAATTACTAATTTGCATATTTAACGAGCTTCCCAAATCACAAGTCTGGATTGACTTGACCAAAGTTGACGAAACTTGCTATGTAGGCCTACATTGACGATACTATGATATAATATTAACAAAAGTATGTTTTGATTTTTTAAAACATCTTATTACTATTTTACATATTTGAGGAACTTTTCTAATTAGGGATATATCTTGATTGTAAACCGAAGAAATATGATCAATGTTTTTAGCATTTTTACATCGGGAAGTTACTAATATGCATATTTAACTAACTTTCCTAATCAGGACTCTAAACACGTTTATGAAACTTGCTATGTGTATTGATGAGACAGTTATCTTGTTTGATTGATAGTGAAAGATATTTTGCATTTTCATGTCAGCTTATTTACAAATTGTATATCTAATGAGCTGTCACAGTTAGGCATATATAAGTTGAAGAACTTGGTGATAAAAGTGGTGATAAAATGACAGCAGTCAAAGAAATGTAGCATTTTTATTTAAGCTAATTACATATTTATATACTTAATGACCTTTGGAATTAATCTGTGGTATATACTGTTCACGATGTTGATCATAACACTTTCAATGTAATTGCAAACTTGTGGAAAACGTTTAACTTTACAGACAACTTCAATATATACTGAAACTCGTGAGCATTTTCAGTTCATATCTCTTTGTTTGGAGGAAACGAAAAATGTGTCCAGTGGTTTTGTTCGTATGAATGTACGTGGCAGTAAGAGGTTTCATGAAGCTGTGTTTTGTGGCCACAACAATGAAAACCAAAATGAAAAGTCCAAAACCATCAAACCATGTAAAGACATTATACAACCCGAGCCAAGGGTCTGCCAAAAAAAGCCAACCTTATGAGATAGTCTAGACCAGAGATGATGGCAACTGTCTATACCGTACTATAAGGTATGGGATCTATAATACTGTAGAGTCTCACATACAAATCAGATAGTCTCGATCAGATATGATGGCAACTGTCTATACCGTACTATAAGTTATGGGATCTATAATATTGTTGAGTATCACATACAAATCAGACTGAGTCTTATTGATTACTTAACTACATATTGGGATGACTGTAAAGATGCAATTTTAATTGAATATGCAAACAAACAAAAGAGGAATATTCACACTATATGAGCAGGCATGAACCTGATTTAGCTACGTATGGAGGTCATGTAGAAATGTAGACAGCAGTTAAAGAAAGATTGGAACATATTCCTTCTGAGTTTAAAGTCAAAAGTGTCCTCTGAAATGGCTTGTCTGATCACTTTGAGATATCAAAACTGTAAACATACATGGATGCTATTACAGTGTCACCTGGTATTCGGTTAGGTTGAAGCCTCGCCTGCACATTAATCACTAATTTGATTTTTTCATAATTGACAACACTCAAGCCATCATGATGATTCTATGCACATATTTTGATCTTCCCGTGACAGTTACTGCGTTGAGTGTTTGTTAGATTTGATTGTCTTTGCCACTGCACTGTCTCCTTCATACACATACCGATCGGCCACGGTGTCAACTCAAGTCTCACTTTGATTTTTAATGTAATGCCTTCCAAGATCTGACAGGGTATGTGACTCACATCATTAAAATTGACTCCTTCGTCAACTAAATCGGTACTATGTATTAATTGATACGAGTTTATGTGTAATATATATTTAAACTAATCAATCAATCTAGCGATCTAGTAAGTTGCCGTTGTCACAATCATGGAAAAGAAGAATTCTCAATTTCTGCAAGTATTTCCTCAATTTACGATAACTTTATGTGTGACAAAATAGACAAGAAAACCGAAATAGTTCAGCCATATAAAGATTTATGTCGTTGTTAAGGAAGGCTTTGCTCGGTCTGTCCCAATTTGTTCCCTTTCACATTCCAAAGTTGGAAGAGGCGATAAAATGCCGAACAGCCTATACTGTCCCATACAATCCATTCACCCAAAAACAATGAATTCGATTTCTTTTCGCCGCTCTAAAACGTTTTGTCATAGCTTTGTCTGATTTCATCATGTATTCATGTACTGTACATGAAATTTTGTTGATTGGAAGATCTGTCACGAGAGGGCAGTATCAGTATTCGCAAAGACAGAGACAGAGGCAAAGCCCACTTGAAAATTACGTCGCCGGACAACAACTGTGTACATGACTGAAGTGACTGGATGCAGGTGGAAATCTTGTTTACTTGAAAAAGCCCGACGGTAATGAAGGCAAGAAATTTTATTTTCATTTAGAGTACTTATAAAAATTACTGTGTCAGCATATAATTTTACGTAAAGAAACAAATACTTTAAGTTATCTTGAAATCAGTTATAGTAACACTACCTTTTCATTACACTTTGTGAAATTGCCTCCTGCGTGGAATCGCTTGGGAATTTTTTTTTTTAAATGACAAAAACAGAAACATTAGCTGGAGAAAATCTGTTGAAGTACAGTCTAGGTATGTCAGTGTTTTCCTTGCACGATTCTCAGGAAAACGTAGGTAAGGTGTCAACTTTGTTTACACGCAATTCTCTTTTTATGTATAAGGTGGGAAGCTAGCAAAAGTAATGAAAAAAATTGTTAAATCTATAAATCCTGTACCAATTAACAATATCTGGTGTTGGTGTTTTGGATGGAAAACTAACCTACTAGGTCCTTTCACTTACGAGAGAATCACTTGGACCATAGACAGTTTCTCTACTGCCTATGCTTGGACATGTCTTTGAATTCTATTTCCCCAAATGAGACAAAAATGTCCTAAGGCTGAATTTTCTGAAGGAATTCCCTCATTTTTTCCCAAAACACTTCCTCCGCCCCTGTTTTTTCCTCCTCGACCAAATAGACTTTCCTGGGATATTCATTTTTATACTGACCCTATCGTTTTTCTCGGTGCTCAAAATTAAATCGCATTAGGAAAACGATTTAAAATCCAGAGATATTTCAATAAATAGCACAGTGCATATAGGATAAGCTTATACACTGCTACCTGTCCATCGGGCAAACATAACGATATAAAAACATAGTTCCCACCTTCTACTGTGTATGAAAATTTAGCTTTCAACAAGAATGCATGCCATTTTTCAGAAATTTATTTGCATTTTCTTTTTGTTAAGCAAAATCATTGCAGTGAACCTACCCAACCTATTTCTGCAGATTATAGTAGAGAAACTATTCATTTCAATCTTGGCCTTGTGTCGGTTTGGCAGTCTTGATGTCATTTGAAAACTGTTATGACTACCTGGAGATGAATTTAGTGCCCGATCTCAGATTATATATAACCCAATATCCAAGTAATTATGTTGTATTATCATACATGCTATGACTGTATCACCATTCCCCTATAGTTTAGAGAGTACTGATATGGACCCATACTTTAAATGTCAAAATATGAATAATATTTTCACTGTATAACCGGAACTACTTACAGCTAGGCGTATACGTGACCTTCGTTGGTATTTTCATATACATAAAACAGATGAGCGAACAAAACTTATGACACTCCGAATGTCATTTACAATTATGATCAAAATTTTGTTGTTTGAATTCAGTTCTTGTGCATTGCATTCCATGGGAGGGTGTTGTCGGAACTCTGCTCAAAGGTTGCCAGGGACCCATGCGACCGATGTAATTACTGTATCCAGGATACAGTGGCTATTGATGAAAGTTCACACGTTTGTTGACGATGAATATCGTAAAATTTAAATTTTGCAGCTATGTTGACTTGATGCATGTGGATATCATGCATAAAATACATTGTTCGTAAACATGAAAGTCGTACACGCACAGTTCCGACGACACTCTCCCTTTAATCACCAAGAAATCCAAAAGAAACTCAAAAGAGAAATCCAAGAAATAGCTTGGCTTACTGTTTATCTTATAACTTTCACAAAATGATAGAAAATCGTCCTGACCGTCACCCCTGCGTGGAGTTACCCCGCTATCATTGCGATTGGACCTCTCATCTATTTCACGAAATACGAGGTACGATCGTGGTAACGACAGAAAGTGTGGATTCAGTTTCATGTATTGATCTGTTTATTCAAATAAAACAAAATACTCTTGACACAAAGCTAATTGTGACAAACTGGATGGTTTTGATTTTCAAATTGTCAACTATCAATACTTTTCTGGCAATATTCCGTCTGCTCCAGCTTATGGAGCATAGGTTTCTCATCTCCTGAGATACTGTAAAGCTTGCAGTTCATGTAACGACTATCGGGTAAGACATACATTATTGGTAAAAGTTAGTGAGGCAGGGCTTCTCGTAAAAAAGGTTTGAAAAATTGTTTAAAAAGTTCTATGGTAGATGTGGAGACATAGTTTCCAAATAGAATATATCTGTTATACAAATGATAAGTGACAACATTCCTAGCTTTGACTAATGAAGAGATTTAATAACTCATTCCGGACACCTGGTGCCACCACGTATATTTTATGTACGAAATGCACCGTGAAACACTCGTTTGAACTGACAAAACCTTACGTCAAGCTTATACTGACGGTTCTCAGTTTCAGTTTCTCTGCTTTAGTTCAATTGAAAACTTTATTCTCAGTAGATTCTCAATTGATCACAAAAATAGTTTAAAGAATTCTAGAGCGAAAATTACTGCAACAATAATTTTACTCGCATACAAACTGTGCTTTAAAATAAGAAAGAGCAATGTCTCAGTTTTCCGAAAATATACGAGTTGTGGTGTTCCATATTTGTTCACTTTTGAAGAAGATAGTGTTCTCTCCATTTCGTACGATGCATAAAATTTGTAACAGAGACCCGGAGAATCAAATAAATATTTGACTATTCTCGTCATCTTTAGTGACACAGCAAAAGTCCCACGGTTCTGAGAGTGATTAGTAACAAAATTTAACCCCATATAGGTTTAGTAAGATTTCGGTCAGAAAACAAGATTTTAAAACATTTTTGACCGAAATTAGTGAAATTGCCCCGAAACAAACTTTTGGCATGTATCTGCACGACTTGATTATATCTTACGAGCAGGCCTCTTATCCCAAGGAACCTGCACAACAACATTTAATCTAACGAGCATTTTCGGAATGAATGAGTTTCGACATGGAAAAAAAGAAAATTGCCCCAAACATATAAATATGTATATTTCATCAAGATTTCATCAAATACGTCTAAGTTTCTTTGAAATTAGTTTTGTTACAAATAGGGTTGATTATTACAAATAGGGTTGACATGTTAGCCCTATTTGTAACAATCAACCCAATTTGTAACAAAAGCAGTTTCGGAAAAATGAGGTCTGACACGGTAAAAAAGAAAATTGCCCCCAAACATACAAATATGCGTACTTTATCAATATTTCAACAAATACGGCAAAGTTTTTTTGAAAATTAAGTTTTGTTACAAATAGGGTTGATTGTTACAAATAGGGGTGATACAACATTAGCCCTGCGTACGATGCGGTACGATGCGTTACTCGGCCTACCACCACCTCCGGCAGCCGTGTTTTCCTATCAGCGGGCTGCTGTGGGAGGCTGTATAACACCGGGAACAAAAAGCATCGTACGCAGGGCTAAGGTTGCATATGATGTCAGTTCTGGTCTGAGATGGCATATGGCGAGATTATAGAGAATTGCTTGAATTGCGGGGATTCTAGAAAAATGCAGAAACAGTGCTGCAAATGCCAATGTCATTTGAAACGATCAAAAGTTTGTTTCCGAACGGACGGTCTTGCTGCAGTGTAATAGTAAAACCAACTGTTGGTAAGGCCCTTCAAGAATTTAGCTACTAGTTGTAATCATCAATGCTGTCAAAGTGCCTTAATCTGTTATGTCCAGCAAGTAACGACGCCGTTTCTCTGTTTCGCTCGGGATTTCTAATCTTACATTTCCACAAAGTAGATCTGAAATGATACATGAAAGAAATAAAGATGACCTGTTTTCAAGCGGAGAAACATTCAAATAAAAAAACCGAATTTTGAACTAGATTTAAGGTGGCATAATGTGTGAAGAAAGCACTTGGTCTGTTACATACGATTTCATGTCTCCAACGTCATCCATGGTTTCTGGTAAGTTTCTTTTGAAAGTTTCTGGCAGCAGTGGTAGAAGTAGTGCTGCTGAAATTGTTATAGTACCAGTAATGATATATGGGCAGATGTAACACGAGTTCTGTAGATGGATAACATATGGCGCAGCTATTGCAGCAATTCCGTGCATTACATTGATCAAGCCAATACCAGTATTTCTGTAATGCAGATGCATACTTTTTATGACCTCTGTGAGTCCTAAAAGTAAATCATACTTCGAAAGGGTCAAAGGAAGATATTTGTTCTGCGAAAAGAAGCTAAGTTGTGATAATTTATATTGCAAGGTAGCTGCAATAATTGTAGCCTTGGTGGGCTTGGTCGTGCGGCTTTGGCCTCTGTAGTGTGGCTTGTGTGACGCGCAAGCCGCACGATCCAGCCCGCCAAGGCTACAATTATTGCGGCCAATGGCAAGGTGTTGCCGTCAAAGTTGCAACTCTAATGCCAAGTGTAATGTTACGATGGGTCTTGTGGCTCAAGAGGGATAGAGAGAGAGAGAGAAGAGAGAGAGAGAGAGAGAGAGAGAGAGAGAGAGAGAGAGAGAGAGAGAGAGAGAGAGAATTTTACAGTTTCGAGCCGATTCTCAATGTTTCAGACAATGACGGATGGCCTGAGAGACTTTGTTTTATGTCCTATAATAATAAAAAAATAATAAAGTGAGCGATGTTGATTGTAATTTTCATCGAAAACCAGAGTATGGGTGAAGTCTTCCTTATTGCCACATTTTTGATAAGAAAATGTTTCCATCTTGGGGCCATGACCATGAGGAAAAGTGTTTGCATGGAAATCATCGTCAATGAAAGTTCACTGATCACATTATTACCTTTGGAATCGCATTTGAGAATGTGGCAATATACTTCATCGTAGCCTTTTTGCAGCTAAAAAGCAAGTCATTTGATACAAGTATTCATAAAAACACACATTCTCATACCTGACAGGAGTGGGAAGAAATTCGCTTGCAACAACAGAGTGCAAAAGTAATCCGGCAGCAGAAGAAAACTTTGCTAGTATCATCAGTGTAAATTTTAAGGCTTCATTCTCTAGAAAATGAAACGATGATAGTGAAAGTTTACTTCTCAACAAGTGTTACTTATTCAAAAATCGAACAGTTCTGAAGCATTCACAGTGACAGCATTAAGTATTGCTTTGGAATGGTTCTAATCAATCTGTGGAAGTATTATAGTCTTTGTGAGTGAAATGTAGGAGCAGCTACTAGTACAAGACTCTGGGATAGTTGATGACGATTAAATGGTCAAAATAATCATTACAATCAAGTGATACTCAGTGCAACATCAATCGTTGTCCGCTGTAGCTGTATATCAAGTAGTGATTTATATATTATGCTTTTACTGGTCCATTTGATCTGTAAAATGAAAAGTTCACCGATCCTACAAAGGACGCTCCTTGAACTCGGACCGTTTTGTTTGACTCGCTAGCTCTGCTGTCCTATATATACCAGCCTGCGTACACCATTAATGCTGGTAACAATCTGGGACGTGCAAACATTTGTATGTAAGGCCAATGAAAACACATTGTGGTTCAGGTAACCCGACCTACCCTATTTTAACCCCCCTAAACTTTTTGTTAGTCCGTCAACACTGAAGTAATACAAATTGTACTTTACCGCGATAATTTTGAGAAAATTCCTTTGAAAAAAGTAAAACCTCACGACAGTTTGAGCGATATGACGTCATCGCTCAAAAAATCTAGCCTGCACCAGCTTGTTCTCGTCAGCGACATGGTGAGCTATTCTGCAGGCGGTAACGAACACAATGTGTTTTCAATATAATTTCCATATGAGAAAAATTGAACAGAATCAGTTGAGTGAACACTGGCAATTTATTTGCATGCTTTACTGATTTTTTTGGTGAAATAAAAAAATGACAAAAAACTTTTTTCCTACCTACCCTGGTTTTAAAAAGCATGTTATCGGAACCACACAATTTCATATTTTAGGGGTGAGGGAGGGGGGCCTAATATACGGGACTTAGTTGTGTATGGCGATAACAGAGAGGATTTCGGCGACGTAACAACAATGCAATCTGAAAAGTTCTATCACGTCGTCACAGAATTTCATTTTTTTTGTGATGACGTCCTCTCAATATATTTTCAAGCCTACAGTCAATTATCTTTTTCATTTCAATTTTCCACATGCCAAATTCCATTTCATTGGGTTTGCAATCCCAGCACATTTGCGCCCAGTTGGTTTTACATGTTTTTCCTATCAATTATCTTTTTTCTTTCCTCTTCAACACATTCTTTGTCTAATATGCAAATTTCATTTGTAAACATTGAATTTGCTGTTGCATTTGAAATGACCCATTTCAGTTTTAAAAATAGTTTCATCTGTTGTCCTTCAGTGATATTGAAAACTACGAATTAATAAATTGTCCATTGAAGCTGTTTTACAGCATTTAGGTAGAACGCGCCTCGGGGACAGAAATTCGGGCTTTAACATTTCACCAATTCTCTTCTGATCTACCATTTGTCGGGGTTCATTTTGAAGCTATTGATGACAGAAAAATTTTCACCGATTAATTTTTCGAAAATCGAAAATTTTATTTTTCTACATAGAGTTAGCATAAATATGGCGGCAGTTTTGAATTTCAAATATCGGTAAATGTTAGGCAATTTGTCTCTCTAGTACCATAATTTGCACGATGACCCCCGATCCTATATCCTTGGTTTTGAAAGTGAATGGTTGAAAGATTACTTGAGAAAAAATTTTAGCAAAACTTTAAGTCTTTCACTTTCGAGGCGCATATTACCGTAACAAACCCTTGAATGATTAATATTATACTTACCTGCAACAAAAGCGCAAAATAGCCATGTAACACCAGAAATAAGCATGGTAAATATGAACTGCCATCGACGTGGAAAATAATGCAACGTCAACGAAATAAGGAAAATGGCTGGTATATCGACGAAATTGATCATCATGAAGAGAAGATGTGTTTTGCTTGAAAAGTAGTCTGCATTGTAGGCAAGGCCATAGTACATCAGAGTTGTTGAAAAACTGAAAATAGGCGAATAAAATGCTCACATGTTAATTTCATGTCATTTGAGTCATCAAGGTTGTACCAGGATTTAGGGCTATCTCCTCATCTATGTGCATGGTGCAAAAACTAGCCAAGGCTCTCTACAGATTTGAATTTGAAAATTCAATTATTTCTTGATTGGATTAGAACTCACAACGTGAGGTGATTTTTACCTTGCTTTAAAAAGTCCGCATCCAAAACCGCTCGGCTACAACCCACCTATAAATGCTTTAAATTTATACTTGGCATAGAATGCACACCATTACTTGGTAAGCTTATGATATTAACATATATTTCCTTCAGAATGACGCATGTTGCTTGAACATTTACCGACTGCTTTAACTTTGTATAAGTGTGGAATATTGATCATGGTTTCGGAAATTGTCAAACACACAGGAACAGGGGTGATGGTTCCATTTTGGATGTCATTTCTGGTATGTACAAAGAAGTGTGCTTTATTTTTACTCTATGTTTGGCCATCAAATTCTGTAATATATAAGAGAGAGAGAGAGAGAGAGAGAGAGAGAGAGAGAGAGAGAGAGAGAGAGAGAGAGAGAGGGAGAGAGGAGGGGAGGGAGAGAGGGAGGGAGGGAGGGAGAGAGGGGGGGGAGGGGGAGGGGGAGGGAGAGAGAGATGTACCTTAAAAAATTCAAGCACGAGGTGTATACCCCTGAGAAAGTGAACAAAAGGTTTAAAGTCATGTCATCTTCGCCCAAAGGCCGCTGAATATCATAAATACTGTCGGTCATTGCCTTACCCGTTGCAGCATACAATAAGAAGCCATTCACGGAGTCCAGGTGTTCTCATTAAGTCATACAGAGGATACTTTGTCTTCTCTTCTTTCTGTTTCAGTGTTGTAAAGCCAATATTATAACGATAACGAAAACAACAAATAGTTAGTATTGCATTCCTAATTGGTACTTTTGAATTGTATCTATGATGTTAGGGCTTGTGTCAAGCACTTGACAAGCAAACCCCGTGACTCGCAAGCAGGTGTTCTCGACGCGTTCCGTATTTCCAGCAATAATCCCTTACTAGCAGTCCAGTATACATGCAATGACAGTGTTCAGTAACAAAGAATGAAATATGCAATTCGCTTTTGAACATGAATCAATGTTATCTTGATCGCACAGCAAGGAAATACTGCACACTGTAATACTTAAAACGGATACAGCAGCTTCCTCGATGATCCATTGTATCACTTACAAAACAAACATACATAAACCTTGTGTTGAACCCCGAAGTCCAACGATATATTCGCTAGCTTTCATTACCTTATTATTGTGGCGTTTGACCTTTTCATCTACATGATTCGTCATAGTTTTACGGACATCATCTTCAGAGTTACAGTTCATTTTGTTCATTCGTTGCAGTATTTTCTTAGCTTGCTGTTCATCTCCTTTCTGAAATAACCATCTGGGCGATTCTTCCATCAACCTTCGATAGTCAGACTTAGATTACGTTTATTGTAAAAGTGAAGACGTAGTTTAACCCAATAATTGCACCGTTCAGAACACACTTTACTATAGGGACACACTGTTACACTATTGCTGAAGCTGTGACTAACAATCGTACCATTAGAGACTCCACAAAGACTTATAAGTTGATGAGAAAATGTGGAAGTATTACATGAATGCATAAATCAAACCTGGTCAGTTCAGTACTTATATAGTATGGCGCGTAATTTTATCAAAATTGAGACTTACATTTTGACGACGCGGGACAGTTTGACTCGCAGCCGCTTTTAACAACTCATCGATGTTGATTTGACAACATTAGGTCCGATATGTTGTATTTTACAACATCAAGACCTTCATTGTTTTGCTTGCAGTCACATTGAAGACTCACAACATGACGAGTTGGATTTTGAAAACTGCCTACTCACATTCTGTAAATCTCAGATTTGACAAGCGCAGAACACGACTATGAGAGAAAATGTACTGGTAATTGGTATTTTTAAATTCGAATCATTTTACCATTTTTTATCTCGGTTCAAATATGCGTAATCTAATTGTATAGATAATTCATTTTGAGATGGATTTCCTCCTAACGAAGAAAAGTTAGTATTTGATGATGACTTCGGTTCCTATATTTTGTTCACATTCGATGCACATAGACGAACCGTGGTGTGCCAATCCCAAAATCTTTCATGGTAATACGACCACTTACAAACAGCATCCATAATACAAAAAGATGGGCAATTTCCATTAACAACAGATGAACGGATTAAACGCCCTTATTTAGAAAGATCTGTGTGACCTAACTAATGCTCAAAATGTGTGATTACAGCGTATTCGCATGATGCGATTTATCACATGGGAATGTTGATTTAGTATGTCGATACTGGAGGGCAGAAAGTATCCCCCAAAAATAAGTACAATGCGATCATGTAATCATTCAAACATTAGACGTGTCTTTTCGTATTGTTACGTCATCGAACTACCTATAACTTGATGACTCGTTAATTTGACTCAAGGACAATCAAAAGATATTAGAGACAAATTACATCATTACAATTCGGCAGAGAAAAACAGTCACAGAAGGAACGTTTTATGATAAAACAATACTACCGTCAGATTGTCATATTTGAGAATTATGAAAGTTGCTATGTACCTATAGTAGGGTATATATATCAGGTACATAAGAGTTATACAGAGCTGACTCTTCCTCCAGTCACCATTAACAGCGATTGATATACCTCCGATGAGTTGAGTAGCCAACGACATACCCACTGAGCAGATAGTAATTGCCAGAGATGTGTACTTCGTTGATACCATTTCCACAGCTTCAAAGAAGAATATGAATTTCGTGCGTGTTCAGAAATTCCTTGTGGATTTTTAGACGACTACAAAGACAGTATTATACTTACACCGTTGATAATGTGCTAATTTGACTGTCTAAATATCTTGAATATCATGGTTCAAAGTTGTTCATTTACTTTGCTAACCAATATTTGATTATAAAGACACTTTATATATAAAATGAATCTAGAAAGACGAACCTTACCCAATACACTACCAACGCTCCATCCAGCAGCTGTCGCTATGATCATTGCGAATTGTACGCCAACAAACCAATAGAATGACGGCAGAAATATCATCACTGCATTGAGTAAGAATCCTACTCCATAACTGACACATAAAAGCCGTTTCCGACCATACCTTCAGATGATAAAGATAAATCACTAACCATCCATATAGGATAGCTCTTCATTAACTTTAATAGTATGCAAAAGTTTGCAGGAAATATCATTGTATTCATGATTCGTGGACTGCAGGGAATTTGAGAGCGTTTTGAGTTACAAATGTCGAATAGATAATTAAAGTGAAGTTAGAAATGCAAAGTAAAACTGTATCTAGAAAACGAAACTAAGAATATATTAATATTTGCAATTTTCAAAATGGCCATTATACCCCGAGTTAACTCCATGAGGAAAAATCAAATTTTGAATAACTTACATATCTGCAAGTTGTCCATAGAGAAAACTTCCAATCATTAGCGCCAGACCGGTCAAAGATTTTGGGAGTTGCTTCTTCCATTCATCATCGCATACCAGATTAAACTAAGAGATAATTTCAACCAATATAATATTTTGAATCGACTTTGGGAAAGAAGAACTGGACTAATAAATGTAAATGGCTAGAATAATAAATTCATGATAACTTCAGTGCTGTCAGATTTGTCCTACGCTCACTCAGATACAGTCCATTTCCTGAATGTCCTAAGGATCTTTCACTGTTAGTCGTACATCTAAAACTGTATAGTTTCAATTTCTAAGTGAAATCACTAAAACCTTGCAGTTCATCCTTGTTATCATACGAGAAAGGATCAACGTTGCTCAAACTTGAAATTGGGCATTTAATATAATAAATCATACGGATGTTGAAGACAAGAGTCCGCAATAACACAGAATATGAGTTTGATCCTACATTTCTGCCTTCTCCCTACAGTGTACAAATTATATTAAAACATTTCTTTTACCTCCATGACCTGTGTATTAGCAAAGTTTGATCTATCATGAATCCATCCTTTATCACAAGGAATGACGGCTGTCTTGTTAAAAGAACACAAGGCAGACTTATTTACTGGTATTTTTCCTGTATGGCTTATCTCATTTCTGTAGCAGGAGTCCGATGTAAATGTACTTCCCATCTCTCTCAGTGGAATAACACAGTGCTTCCAATCGGAATCAGGCTGGTATGTTTCGTTTTCATTAGTTTTGCAGTAGTGATTAGTCGATGCGAAGTAAAATGTATTTACAAAGGTGACCGAGGAATAAGGTAGCATGGACATAAAAAGTAGGAACACTTGAAACTTCTGAAAAGTGGTAAACTCTGCGATGTCGTCAACGGAGTCAATGTATTCCACCATGATGGTGATTCGGAATGGCGTTCTGTGTAATGCAAGCGGTAATCGCTGTCTTTTAAGAACGGACTGTAGAGAAGATAAAAATTACTTTCATGCAAAAACATGTATGTACCTGTGTTCGCAGGAACACTCATCTAAAATAACATTAATCATTAATTGGCTGTGTCACCAGGCAGGTGTGTGATACAGCGCTATTCTGGTAGACTTTTGATTTTATAATCGTCGGTAGCAATTCCGCATAGTCAATATCCCAAACAGAAGTTACCTGAATTTTTTATTAATTATGAAAAGCCAAAAGGATCCGACTAAACAGTGTAGCAATAAAACACGACAAAAAAAGGACAAATTTTCAATGTCACTTAAGGCCATACTTTTATCACTGATAATTATTACACCAGTTTAACAATTTGTCTGATATTGGATTCGAGATCAATATAGGGATGCGGTTTGTCAGATTGAGGGTTATGGCTTTACAAAGGCAACTCAACATCTACCCTTTGTTGGATATAAGCTCCTAAATCCACAAATCAAATACGTGAAATTGAAAACATTTAACAAAAGCCAAGATGAAACTATACCTTTCCTTTGAATCGAGGTCAACTGCAAGTTGAGTTCATGTCGAGTCACTGTAAAATTTACCGAAAGTCAAAATAATAATCGTTAATATTATCATGACTCAAATGCAAACAAATCATTTATAGCTTGCCCGGAAATTATTGTAATTAGAACGTCAGGGTTGTTAATCGTAGTAGACCAGAAAGAAAGTTACTACTTAGCTCTGCAGGTTTCAAGTCTTCTATACTTCTTGTAAGGTTTCATTTTTTTCAAAAACCTCGACCAATTCCCCTATGAGTGCCTACCTAATGGCCCTCGAAGGTGGCATCTTTCAAATTAATCACAGAAATGCTGAAACATTGTCATCTTTTGTGAACAAACGTTCTAACTGACAGTTTATGCTCACTTCTTAGGCTTGGTCTTGAAGTGACAAAATTCTCTGTTAGGTGTGTGAATTGTTTCAGGGCACATTAACAATACTAAACATTCGGGTGTAAAAGTTATCAGGTGCAGCCAACGAACAATGCACTTTTAAAGAGATCCTTACTATGATAAGATATATCGTGCATGACAAATTATGTGAACTGACTAATTTTAAGTCAAGAGGGTAATTAATTAGCTGTTCATAATTTGCCCTCCCACAGAAAATTTTTCGACTTACCCTCCCACACTCAAACTTCATTTTTACCCACTCCCCACTTATTTTGCCTGTTTCCCCTCCCCACTGTGAATTTTTGAAGCTCCCTCGCCCTGTGGCGAAAAAAACTTGCCAATTTCCCCTGCCCTGGAAACAATTCCCCTCAAAAGTTATTCGCCAAGCCCTGTCCCCAGGACAATCAACCGATATCCGCCCTGCCCTACAAAAAAAACTAAAATTTGCTCCCCTACCACCTAAAAACATGTCCCCTGCCCTAGCAAAATTAAAATTTCCCCTGCCCTCGAAAATTGCTCCTGGAATAGCTTTTTCGATGAATAACTCCGTTGGCTTCACCTGAGTTATACAGGTGGGCAAAGTATGACAAAAGTTTCCAGCCAAGATATTTTGAACTTGAAATAAGTATCACAACGATGTATACGATTTGATGCATTCATGAAAAAAACACTTGTTTGCATACACATCGAATCATTATTAATGACCTGGCCACTCTGTGTTTCAACATGTTTCCATCCACGTAAAAGCCAATCAGTCAAAATCAAAACATCAAAATTTACCCGGTAGTTTATTGTCTGTATATCATATGTGACTGATAGATGAGAAACTTACCACTAAGTTTAACTGACGCGTTATAAATAAATTTCGTAAAAAGTACAACCTACATAGATAGTTCGTTGAATACGTAAGAAACGCACACTTCGCATAACATTCAATAATAAAATAATTATCTTATTTTTAGAAAGTCCTCTCCATAATAGATCAGTCATCGGTGAAACTGATGGAAACATTTCAGTCAATACTAGACGTGTTCCTTTATTTTGCATATCCCCGTGAGGTATGGAACCAAAAGTTCAATGTTTGATGGAAAATTTAATTTCCCAGAGTTTGTTTTAAATTCCCATATCCTTTTAATGTAGTACTTCATGTCAAACGTTTAACTCCAGTGGAAATATTTTTGGAGTTGTATGGATACTTTGAAGATAGAATACATTCTTCCGTAACTCAAAATCTCATATGTTTCTCCAACAGTTATCTTCTAGACATCCCACGCAAATATGATCCATGTCACAAATTTATGCTGCGGATCAGCCCTAACTGATTTACATTATGATTCTCCATTCTACTTTTTCAGTCATCGTTATCCAAGCTTACTGACTATCAGACATTCCATACGACGAATAGAAAATCTTATCTTTTTTGCATAACTCATTCGGAAACTCTGATATCGTCGAATCCCATGGTTTTCGGTCATGATGATATGTCAACATAATCTGTCCGCTATATTTGGCATTGACCGTTTTTCTTATATCTGAATTGTCCAGACATTACTCAACTAGAAATAAATTCCGCCACTGCAGGAACAACTCGTACGTGAAGAGCAAATTTGATGACTTTTTCAGGAGCAGACCTTACATAATGATTACTCTCCAGACTTCACTACAGCCGATTTTATAATAAATGGCCGTTATCGAACCGAGAACAGACACACACTCAAGAAAACGTCAGCGAAATTAACGTATTTCAAATGTAATTGTAGATGAGCCAAGTTCAAAGATTTCTCATAATCGCTTTCTCATAATCGATGAATAATGGAGCATTCTTCTTCGTTATTAAATTGCATGATAAAGCAGAACATGCACTGCATCGATATCATGCAGAAAAGTAGGTCTACAGGGCCCCCTTTTGTTCTGTTTGTTATGATGGCAATAACACATATGAGCTTACGACAAACACATGATAATGTTGTGGGCGGTGTTGATCAAGTACTTTGTATTGTATTGAATGTACGGAGCAGGTAACGGATGTGATGCCCATTGAAGTTTAAACTTCTTGAATCGACAAAATGCAGCAGTTGCGGGAATTGGGCAATTGATATGCTATTTAATAATCGAAAAGTTCTCATATAGATAGTATATGAGTACACTTATATTGGACATGCTGTAGATATCTATGTCAAGTATAGTTGATATACTTTCAGATTTTAAGTAATCTATTGCAGAGCAGAAAGGAACCTCAACTTTGATGTAATACCTAAGCGGTTTCGTTAACAATATTAATATCTCACAATTTCAATATTAATATGATATTTCTGAGACTTTTCATTCCCAGTGCAGCTGTGATATTGGTCAATCACTATACAACAAAAACCAAACCCCTAACTCTATTAAATGCCTAGGATTAGCTTATGCACATCGGAGGTGGAAAACTTATGAACGTGAATGCTAGCTTCCATGAGATTGTTAATAACATAAAATACCAAATTTGCCATTTTTATACAGTTGCTGAGATATTTATCATCCAAGGTCATCAAAAATTTGGGATAAATTTTGTTCCATGTCGAACAAATAAATCAAACTTCTAACGCTTAATGCAGTTGCTGAGATACGAGAAAGAAGCTGAAGAAGGTCAGGGGTCGTTCATGGTCATCAAAGGCCATCCCGAAATTTGAGGAGAAATGGTTTCATATGTGCCAATATCAATAATCAATATCCAATAATTACTAATGCAATGGTGGGGTGGGGGTCATAATTTTTTTTTTTTTATCTTAAAAGGGGATCATCAATCTTTGAAGCCATGAATGGATGTGGGTTCACTTATTTTGATTGGTGCACAAGAAGAATTTGCGGGCCCACCCCGGCCATAAATAACTGAACGCTCCCTTGGCCGCCGCGCCATGTGTCACCGTAGGGGGCGTGGTTATTACGCCGGCCAGTTCAGTCGTCCTCAGCACGATCTGGGTCACAGCCCGTCAGCGGTCCCAGTAAGAGGCTGGGTCAGAGGCCTGGACATGCAAACCCTGATAGGAGGTCACAGATGAAAGATTCCGGTACTCGCCGCGCAGGGCTCAGCTGGCTCGGTTTTGGCCCCGTTGTTCTATTTTCACATCCATGGTGTATTTAACTTCTGAACTTAGTTGAGGTCGATCAAGTTTCAGCCGATCTGAAAGACTGAAGGACACACGGTCATAGTACTCTACGTAGTATCACTATCAGTCACAACAAGTGTGACATACAACGGCATCCGCGGCCGGGATGCATGACACGGCCGTATGGGACGTGATCGCCCAATCTGCATCTGTGCTCAGTAGGATACGTGCAAAACATGTCGACAGACCCTTTGTATCGGTGCTAGTGGAGTAGTGAACAGAATTTGTTTGCTGTTTTTGAATTGATAATTTAAATGCGTTACCCACATATTCTGATTTACAAATTTCTTAATTGGGAAGGCTGACAAATTGTCAAAAGAAATAGGAAATTCCAATTGAGTGGTAGAGAGTGCAAAGGTCACGTTTGTTTGTAAACAAACCAACAGCCATCATGTTGCTCTTTTTACCGTTCCTCTTCATGGGATGTACGTCGCTCATATCAATGTTATGGATTATGGTTTTGCCGTTCTATGCTGCATTTTGTGGACCGGAAGCTGTCCTTCGATTATCCATACTGATGGGTGTTCATTCGGTGCTGTCATCACTCATCCCAGCTGCTGTGGTAAGCATTGTGATTATTCCCTCTTACACAGTACCGATATGTACCGGTACATATCCAGTCCCAGTTAGTAGATAATAGAGTTGGCTGTCCTTAGTACACAAAAATAAACTGAACCTATCCAGTTGGGAACAAATCCACACACTTTGAAAATTTTTGGAGGTCCTAATTATATAAACATATAGCTGCAGTACTGTAACTCGAGGTTTTGCAAAGTGTTTGGGTTTGATAGCAACAACTCAAATACCCAGGAAAACCTTGAGCTACAGTACTGCAGCTTATAAACATACTTATGATAGTATCAATTTATTCCAGGAGTTACAACTTGCCTAGCTTGAGTATATCTATTTATAACACGTGACACGCTCCTTCCATGTCGTGATTCGCCTGAATATGTCACAGGGTATTTTTTGAAAAGCTATTTCCCTAGGGAAATAGTTTTGACCAAATTTGGAAAAGTGCCCAGTCCCGTGACCGTAGTGTCGTCAGAAGCTTTCAAACAATGGTGGGTGACTAGAATGTGATGTGTGCCTGGGATGAGCGACGCGCCTCTCTCTAAAACAGATAGATTTTCCATCCCAACAGTGTAGGAACTTGAACAGCTCATTGACGAAAAAGATTCAAGTGCAAGCAAGGAGGTTGCTAGGTATGCGTAGAATATTTTTTGGAAGAAAGTGGTATTTGTACTTCAGAACTTGAACTGCTATGGAAATATCTACAAGTAAACTTATGGTGGATTGCTGCAGTGAAAATATCAAAGCACATTAAAAACTATAACATAATACAACATGAGCATGTGGTGTGAAATAAAACACCTATAACCTAGTCTTTATTCGGGCTATAGCGCCTGTTTATTTCCCCTCGTGGCCAACGACCTCAAGGAATAGCGATGTGTTTCTTGTAACACACTGCCCTTCCAGGTAATAGACGGGCACTATAGCCCTCATGACCAGGTAATAGGTGTTTACTATCTATCTATCTATCTATCTATTTATGCATAACTTCAAAAACCAAAAGTAAAGAGCTACATGGCACCTGGAGTCCATAAATTACAGGAGTTAATTTGTGGACATATTTATTTGTACTGATGTGTTTCTCTGTAATATCAATCTTTATTGTACTTAACACATACTAACAGAGAGTATGGTATGGTACATCAAGATACATGTAATCAATACAGCCATAGAAAAATAGTAAACAATCACCTGATCAGTGTGTAGTACAAAAACATGTTGCCATGTTGGTTGGTTGGAGCTACTGGAGGGTTCAACATAAACCTGTGTCCTTCAAGAAGACAGCATTAAGTTTTAATTAATTACAATTCATCACAGTCATCTCTAATTGTTTGTAAAGTACGATTGACAGCCTTAATTGACTTGATATGCTAATAGACTATGATATCATTAGTTCAAAGTATAGTACAAATATCTGGAAATAACAGATCCTTATTTTTCTTTCAGATTTCAGCTGTACCCCTTGCACAGTTAGGTTTAGTGTGTTTGCTGTTAGCCTTGCCAGTAAACTTAAGCCCTAACATCATAGTGTGGCTCTTTGATAAAGCTATTTGGATTTCAGAACCATTATTGCTGACCATGGAAGCAATTCAAGTAGTACGTTACACCATGTATAAAAGCAATGCACTAGTTGCAAAACTAGAAGATGAACCCTCACTTGTAAAGGTTGGTGTTTGTTCAAAACATTTTAATTTATCCTAGTTTATGCTCATCTGTCTACAGTTTCTCTCTGTTTCAAACCAACAATTCTTACTCTGGTCATGTTGTGCTGTGATAATACTATATTATTAATCTTGTTTCCCCGTTTGAGCTAATTAGACAGTCAAAAGATAGCCAAATAAAAGAATAGATACAACTAGAATATATATGTTTAGATAGATCGAAATATACACTAAATGTACCTATTGGCCTGGCAATAAATTCAGTTATCTGTTAGTTTGAATTTATATTTGAAATGCCTTGAAGGGACACAGTCAACATTTTAAAACATGATTTTTGTTATTTTTTTATTTTATACCAGACATGACATGCTCCTCTGTCATGTCTGCCCTTCTTGGCATACTATGTCATTTGAAGTCAGATCGGATACTGATTGTAGATACAAGATTGAAATATTATGATCTGGAAGTATCCACATACCACATATCATCATCCAAATGTGGTGCAGTTTGGATAGTGTAATTTCCTTCACATTTAAGTATTCAAATATAATGCCATCAGGTACGTTTCATGTTGATAACTCCTCACAGATCAATGATAAGAATACCGATATGTAGAAAGCTAGTACACATCACACCAAAGTAACCATAATGCGTGATTATGGCTTGGCTATAATAATGATACCAAAGATGGCATCTTGTCCCCTTGACAAAGGAAATGTAAATTGAAGGAAAACTCTAAATTGTAATTATCTTCTTTCAGTTGATAATTTTAGGTCTGGCTGGAACAAGTTATGCAATGTCAGTGTTTATATGCATTGTGCTGAGATCAGAGGAATTCCCAGTATCAAAATGGTATGTTACTTTAAATCACTTTACAAGGTTGGTTTGTACCGCAATCATGTGATCATTTTAGAGTACTGAGTACGCAGAACACCACACATCCTTTTTATTCCAGAGTCAAGTATATCATGAATTAAGCCTAAGCCCATACACATTCATAGTTTTTATGTGTGTGTAATGATCCTACTCGCCATCCATCATGAACATTTTAATTCCACTGTCATTTAGATTCCATTTGATAGAACTCTTTAAAATCTACTTTCATTTTATTTTGGCAGTTTTATTGAACTGTTCCATTGCACTGATGTTTCAAGGCAGTGTAATTGAACTCTTCAAATCCACTGTCATTTCAAGGCACTTGAATGGAACTGTTCAAATCCACTGTCATTTCAAAGCACTTGAATGGAACTGTTCTAATCCACTGTCATTTCAAGGCACTTGAATTGAACTCTTCAAATCCACTGTCATTTCAAGGCATTTGAATTGAACTCTTCAAATCCACTGTCATTTCAAGGCACTTGAATGGAACTGTTCTAATCCACTGTCATTTCAAGGCATTTGAATTGAACTGTTCTAATCCACTGTCATTTCAAGGCACTTGAATTGAACTGTTCAAATCCACTGTCATTTCAAGGCATTTTCATGAAATTTAAATTGCACTGTCATTTCTAGACAGTTTTAAATGAACTATTCAATTGCACTGTTATTTAGCAGTTTAATTGAATTGTTCATTTACACTGTCATTTCAAAGCAGGAATTGTTTGATTTCACTGTCATTTCAAAGCAGTTGAATTGAACTTTTTGATTTCACTGTCATTTCAAAGCAGATTTGGAATACTTAAAGAGAAGCTGTGTATATTTACATGAAGCCTCTATTCAGTAATTTGCAGTTTGCAAAGTACCAAGCACCGTCACTCTTTCTTTTTCAAAGACGTCATTGCAAATATGATGAACTGCTCAGTGATTTGTGTGTTGTACAAAACAGACAATTGTTGATCAGCAGAAATGTTGAAAGATTTTGCAAATATATACTATACACAAAAGGTGTACCACTGAAAATAATCCAATCTCTGTTTGTAGGTTGATTGTTACACTATGGCTGATATCATTTGTAATTCTTACAGCTGGCATTGCAAGTGAAGCAGGTGAGCGTAGAGGTTTCTTTCTTTGACATAAAACTGCAATAATATTGTCAGTTAAATCAGCCCCTACCACTGCTTGACTCATCAGCAACAGTGGCCAGATGACAGATGACAGTAGTGAAATGACTTCAAGTGATAGTGAACAGATAATGTTGTGGGTGACAATTGCTAGATGATATTGCAAACAAAAATCTATTTTCAAGTTTGATCCAAATATCCAAATATGTTTAAAACAAATTCTTACAATTATTGTAATGAATGTGGTAACATATTTTGTATCATGTTTGGCCATAGTGGCAGATTACAGATTCAAATTTAAAATAATGTAACTGTATTTAAAGGGAAACAGTCGTCAGAACTACGTCCAAGTTAGTTTCTTGTTTGCAGACAATGTATTTCGTGCGCAATATCTATATATTGATGCACCCCATCATCATAGCTGCAACATCTAAATTTTATACAATGTAGATTATGACTGACATGTTTAACTTTCATCAATCACCATGATACCTTGGCTACAGTGTTTCCATTGATCATATGGTGCCATCCGACCTTTGAGCACAGTTCTGATGACTGTATCCCTTTAAGTATGGGGAAAGTGGTCAAAATTTTTCAATAAATTTGTTGTAATATGATCCGATTGTAGACTATTGAGTATTTAACGTATTCATGGTTTGAAACACTTCAGGATATCAGTTTCATAATATATTTCAATTGATTTCCCAGGTAATATTCTTGATGTATCTGTGATCACCTTAGCAATGTTCTGCATACTCTGGGCCATGCATCAAGAACTGAAAATTTCAAAACATCCTATTGAAACACCAAAGGACTGGTACAGGTATGACTGACTCATCCTGCAAATTGTTTAGTATCGTACAATAGATTTTGGCTATCAAGAAATGCAGTATTCGGCATTATACCATTGTTATGTGAATAGAGACTAACCATCATTACAAAGAATGATGAGTAACAGTTGAATTGCCCTGGAACTGTCAAGAGTTTGTTTTTAAACATCAAATTCATTTCATGTTCACTCTAATTCTATTGTATTGTGTTGTTTCCAACAGTGATAACTTTGACAAGAAGTCAGTTGTTCATTTATTTTACTCAATGATATTCACATCTTTAGGTAAGTAAATTTACACAAATTCTCACTTTTGATATATAGGATGGAATGTTGAAAGTTCAGCGTTGTTTCTGAAAGTCAAACATAATTTCTGGAAAGTACGACATTTTCCTGTTAATTCAGCATAATTGCTGGGAAGTACAACTTATTAATCCAGCATACTTATTGGCAAGTACAACATTTCCCTGTCAATCCAGCATAATTTCTGGGAAGGACAACATTTCCCTGTCAATCCAGCATAATTTCTGGGAAGTACATCATTTCCCTGTGAATCCAGCATAATTTCTGGGAAGTACGTCATTTCCCTGTGAATCCAGCATAACTGCTGGGAATCACAACATTGTTACTTTGAGTATATCATTTTCTTGAGGGCTAACACTGTTGTTCCATTAGTGAAAGTGCCGCATCAGAGCTGAGAGTTGCTTAATTGTCCAGCATGGTTGCTTAATTGTTGCCGAAAATCAAGCATCATTGCAACATGTCCAACATCTAGTTTTAAAGCCAGCAATTTACTGCAATTCTGTCATCATAGCTGTAAGTGCTGCATCATTGCTGCAACTCCAGTATCATAGCTGTGAGTATTGCATCATTGCTGCAACTCCAGTATCATAGCTTAAAGTGCTGTATCATTGCTGCAACTCCAGAATCATAGCTGTGAGTGCTGCATCATTGCTGCAACTCCAGTATCATGGCTGTGAGTACTGCATCATTGCTGCAACTCCAGTATCATAGCTGTGAGTACTGCATCATTGCTGCAACTCCAGTATCATAGCTGTGAGTACTGCATCATTGCTGCAACTCCAGTATCATGGCTGTGAGTGCTGCATCATGGCTGCTATTCTGGTCATCATAACTGTGAGTACTGCATCATTTCTGCAACTCCAGTATCATAGCTGTAAGTGCTGCATCATTGCTGCAACTCCAGTATCATAGCTGTGAGTACTGCATCATTGCTGCAACTCCAGTATCATAGCTGAAAGTGCTGTATCATTGCTGCAACTCCAGAATCATAGCTGTGAGTGCTGCATCATTGTTGCAACTCCAGTATCATAGCTGTAAGTGCTGCATCATTGCTGCAACTCCAGAATCATAGCTGTGAGTGCTGCATCATTGCTGCAACTCCAGTATCATAGCTGTGAGTACTGCATCATTGCTGCAACTCCAGTATCATGGCTGTGAGTGCTGCATCATGGCTGCTATTCTGTCATCATAACTGTGAGTACTGCATCATTTCTGCAACTCCAGTATCATAGCTGTAAGTGCTGCATCATTGCCGCAACTCCAGAATCATAGCTGTGAGTACTGCATCATTGCTGCAACTCCAGTATCATAGCTGTGAGTACTGCATCATTGCTGCAACTCCAGTATCATGGCTGTGAGTGCTGCATCATGGCTGCTATTCTGTCATCATAGCTGTGAGTGCTGCATCATTGCTGCAACTCCAGCATCATAGCTGTGAGTGCTATGCGGTTATCTCTGGTCAAGCATCAACTCAGAGTGCAATCTAGGTGTTGGAGTCTAACATCATTGTTGTCCAATTTTGTCCTGCACTTCTAGAATGTATGATATTGACAGTATACAAGAAAAGTCATTTTCAGAGTAAAGAGTAATTAACATGGGTATATTCATATTGAGCAGTTTTCACAGTAATATGTTTAGATCTGCAGGGAATCAATCAGAGTGTTGACACATTTGAATGAATACACATTGCATTTACCAATGTTAGACTATTTTATCCTATTATGCTATGCTGTGGTAATGTCATGAAATTAATATTGTCATGAAATATTTTTTGTCATGGTGAATAGTCAAGTATTATTTGCATTAATATTTGTTTTGTGAATCATCTATCTAGGCTGACCTTCAAAATTCAACTATTGGCCGTTCTTTTCCCTGTTAACCTCAAAAACATTCCAAAGACGCTGTGTACATTCCTAAAACAGCTGGGAGTTTGATAGACCCACATTGTTGTGAATAAAAACCCCAAAGTATGCATAATGGTTAAGCGGTTAATGAATTCGAGTTCAAAATTTAACCACAGGTTCACTAGTCAGGGTCCGAAGGCATGGTAGTCAGGTTACAGGATTTTTCAAAAAGCATGGTACGTATAGAGCATACAGGAAGAATTTTCTCATCCTCTACAAATTCTACATTATATTTTTAAGTTATGAAAATGTAGATGACCTTTTAACATTCAGGATGATGCAGTTGATAATAATAATAATAATAATAATAATATTTTTATTGCTTGCTTGGAAATATAGGATTTACATCACATTTGTGGCAATAAAAGTGTGATACAAAAATAAGTTAAAATTTTCTTCAATAAAGATAAAGTATTACAGTATAATAATAGTAGCTAATAATAAATATAACTAGGTATTTCTTTGTTTATATAAAGTAAAAATATAATCTGCAAGTTGTTCATTAAAAGATAACTCTTGTTTTGTTAGTAGAGAAATAAGCTGATTTTCAGTATCGTCGTTTGGGAAATTGATTTTACTGAAAAAGTACTTTCTTTGGACTTTGTATTTCTGACAGACTAATAAAAAGTGTGTTTCATCTTCAATACTGTTGGTGTTACACTGATTGCAGTATCTTTCAGTAATTGGGGTTTTTGGAACAGTGTGTCTCCCTTTTTCAATTGCTAGATCATGATTGCTAATGCGAAGTTTGGTGAGCAATTTTCTTTTCTCACCTTGTAACTGTGTTAAGTAGGGTTCTAATCTAAAATTACGTTTTATTTTGGCATACATTCTTAGTTTACTATTTTCATCAGTGATCAAATTTTTCCAAAAGACTTCATAATTGTTTGTTAAATTTGTTTTCATTAATCCAGTTATAACTTTGTGGTGTTTAAGTGATGGAGCTTTATCAAGGAGAAAGTCCATTCCATTGTCTTTAATTAAAGCACTTAAACAGTTAAACCAGGATCTATTGTTAGTGTTGTTTACCATTTGCTCCAGAAAAGCTTCTTTAGCAAGATTACAATGTGGCAGTTGTACGATATGAAGCCAGTGTTTAACAATATTAAGTTTGATCTCAAGTAGAAGTGGGAATTGTCCTAGTTCACCCCTCACAGCGGCATTACAAGCTTGTCTATTACACTGTAAAATGTTCTAACAAAATTTGAGGTGAGTTTTTTCAATTGCTGATTTATCCCACTTCTTGTAATCCATGAAATCTTGTCCCCAAATCTCTGAGCCATACAGTAAAACAGGTTTAATGAAAACATTGAATAGATGTAGGGAAAATTTTATCTTTTTGTTGTGCAATAAAACCCTTTTTATCACAACTGGAAGTTGTGATATAGAGGTGGTTTCAACCGTTGTTTGATGTCGTCCATTTCCGTAAACGACAAAAAGTCAAAAACTGCTGAACAGACTGCGTTGATATTTGGTACCGATACATAGACTGGTTCCAAGGTTCCAATTCCGAAAAATTGAGCCAAACGGAGCGGAGGTTATATAGTTTTGGGAAATTTCTAACCCCCTTTTTAACTAATTGATTTTAGGGGTCTTTCATATATGTAGTTTTGGAATGTACACCAATCCTGCATTGTGGACTGTTTTATGAGTTGTGGAACAGAAATGAGGTTTTGATGAATGTTAGAAATATGCAGGATGGCTGATTCAAAGTATAAGAGATTTCTATGCTCTTTTGGGTATCAAAAGCAATAAAAAAAACATATTTCATAGTTTAGATTCTCACTTTTGAGATGACCCTAAGCATTTGTTATGTAAACATCCTTGAGTCAATATACAGACTTTGACATTCCTGAGATTAAGTATCCATGACCTCACATGTTACAGTCTTTCACTACCATGGTATGGCCCAAACCCATTGTTATCAATGGTGAGTGTGGACCTGTCTACAGGAAATTGGGGTGAACAGGTGAGACAATGCCATGACAAGTTGCAAGGTAGCACCAGCATAGAGTCCTACGCATGTCCATGTATTCTCACAGGAAATTACAGGGAAAAAAATTATTTGAGAAGTTTCTCTCCTTTAAATAGAAGTATATTACAATTTAAACCTGTTATGGATGGGTTGCTCTCAAATGATCTGAAACACAGTTATTGCCCATTAGCAACAAATCTATAGCAAGATTTATGTAAAGTTCATGAACTTACACAAGGTATTAGACAAAAGATGACCATGGCTTTGCTACTTTTCAACATTTATTTCATTCAGATTTCCTCAGCTTAGTGTATAAATTTTGTAATCTTAATTACTGTCAACTTAGCTTTACTAACTTATTCTAACCTCATTATTCTTACACTACTGTTATACCTTATAACCACAAAATTTCAAGAGATGCATATATGATTGTCACTTAACAAACAATTTACAAATATGTCTTCTGCTGTTTTCTCCATATACATATACATGTCCCTTTTCTCATAAAAATGGGCTTAAAATCGCGATGTGAAAAATAGTCTTTCAGCTGTATGTTGCTCATTGACTTCGTGGTCTGTCTAATTAGTCTCCACGGACACCGTCCGGGGGGGGACTTACAGGTTTGGTCATGTCCGTGTGTGCGTGCCTGCGTCCGTGTGTGCATCCGTCCGTCTGTTCACGCAGATATCTCAGACATGCCCTGGTCAATTTCTTTCAAACTTTGCACAAGGATAGTACCCTACCCCATACAGATGCACGTCGATTTGGCCATGTTAGAGGACTTTTTAGTTTACACCACCATAGACTACCATGTATAAGTCAGCTGTCTATAGAATCCCATGTATAAGGCAAAGTAAAATAAAAATTTAGTTTGTCATCATATTCATATTGCAAAAGGATTCAGTGACACAGTTTTTAGTCCCCATGGATCAAGTCCAGGGCCTTATAGATTGGGTCATGTCCCTCCGTTCACGCAGATATATAAAATATTTTGACAAAATCTCCCGTGACCTCGGTGACCTTTGACCTCAAATATACATATTTGTCCATAACTCAGTAACCACAAGTGCTACACCCTTCATATATGGTATGATGGGACACCATATGACGCCACATATTGTACCTCATTAATTATGTGCATATCTAATTTTGAGCGAGCCAATAGAGCTAGGTCTGATTTTTGGTATATAGGGATGACTTAGCAATTCAATTTTTTTGACAAAATGTCACATGACCTCAGTGACATTTGACCTGAAATATACATATTTGTCCATAACTCAGTAACCACAAGTGCTACACCCTTCATATATGGGACACCGCATGACGCCACATATTGTACCTCATTAATTATGAGTAGTTTCACAATGTGCCAGTTGTGATCAAGTGCCATTGGCGCTATTTTTAAACTACACAAAGATTTTGCTGCTTTATCAGCCAAATTTGTAATTGTGTCACAAAAACTACCGTTTGATTTAATTGTCGGTCCTAAGTATGTATAGCTCTTAACAGATTTGATGCATGTACTACCATAGTTAAATAAGTGTTTATCTACCAAAGGAGATTTACTAAAATTAATTGCTTGGGTTTTCTGTAAATTAAATCAAGTTTCAATTGGAGCAAAATGTGTGTAGTGTATTTAATTTAACTCCCTCTGCAAACCTTCTTTTGAAGTAGAGATTAAGACTAGGTCATCAGCGTAAAATAATGAGTTAATTGGGGTATTATTCAACACTGGTGGTTGAGTATTTACTTTGTCTAGATTTGTTTTTAAGTCATTGACATATAAATTGAACAGACTAGGACTTAGAACACAGCCCTCTTTTACTCCTTTTTCAACTTTCAGGCTCGGTGAGATAAAATTATTTGTTTTGATGTGTATTTTTGTGTTGGTGTACATGTGTTTTATAAGTCTGTATAATTTGCCATTAATGTTATTTTTGAGAAGTTTATGGAAAAGACCAACTCTCCATACCGAGTCGAAAGCCTTAGCAAAGTCAACAAAACAAACATAAATGTAGATATTATTGATGAGATGAAGGATAAATAATTTATTATGCTGAACCATTGATATGGATAGCTGTGATGTTGCTTGTCAGTCCAGGATTTATTTAGTTTCACATTAAATTCATGGTCAATGCTGATGCTTGTATAACCATATGTGTCGGTTCAGTGTTGAGTGTGACTGAATCACAGTCAATTTTGAATGCCTGTGTTCTTTGTGAAAAAAAAGCAATCCCAAGCAAGAAAATCTTTAACACAGTCAATAAACTTTATAAAAGTAAATGTTACTTAAAACATCTTTGCCAGCGGTAAGTTAGCCGAGTGAGGTAAATCCTTGAAGAGGCTTCTGGGAAATGGCCAAGTTACTAGTGGGCACTTATTGCATGATATCTTTTCTAATCAGATATTTCTTTCTTTTCAATTATACTTGTAAACAGAATAGATAACTGTAGTAAATCAACCAAACAACAAAAGAGATTAGACATTGCTGTGTTTAGTCCATTAGTTTTACTTTTCTAGGTGAAATAAATCATATAAAATCATAAATAATCATGTGTCCTACACATTCAACAGCTGAAGTGACTCCCTGCATAGATTCCGAGACAGTTGATCCATAGGTTTTGTAAAATGGTAATCTCACATTACCATGTGTAATAAGTAAACTCAATTTAATTATGACATACCATCCTTTTCACAGGTTGCACTACCATCAAATTCAAAGTCACTTTAATCACAGTCCCTCTGTGATAGAGGGACCGTGGTTTGATCTATGGGAACATATGGAACTGCTCCACAAAATGTGACCTGGAAGCCATTTTATTGTGTTACCTGTAGGGGGCGCTGTTAAGAATCCTGTCAGCCCACACCTACTCAGCATGGAAGGACAGCCTTCAAATGACTATCAATATTGAATTCCCTTTTAATTTTCTTAGTTCTTTGGCAACTTCTCTTCTTTTTCTTCTTTTGGGAAAATGCCTGACTTGAATTGTATTGTTCATCGTTTCAGTGGAAAAGTTGTGAAGTATGCAGTGGCAAAATTAACTCATTGGTCTTTATATTTCATGTGAATACACAGTGATGGAAAGTGTCTGTATACCTGTTGGTATATGTGTTTGTCCCATCTATTAAGAAACCAGAGTCTGTCTGTATGTCTTCCCAGTGCAATAACTTTAAAATTATATCCATGGTGATTTGTAATGGAAGGTTTAGAGTAATTTACAAGTTATGAATTAACTATTACGGAAGTATCAGGGCTCAAAATGAACTTTTTTCCCTGGTAGTCCACTTGGGCTACCATATTCTGAAGTTGATAGCCCAGTGACAATGGCTGGTATCTCATGCATATTTTAGTTCAGGGATATCTTTTTTCGTCAACTAGACAAGAAAAGGCTATTTTTCAAAATTCTTCCCATGAAGTGAATTTTCTAGTCATTTGATGTGAATATTGCACACCTCTAATACCCATGGAAACAAGTATTAATGGACGGTAGTGATACTCAAAAGTTTGGTGACCTATTGACAACCCTTTTCACTCTCAGAGTTGTATGCAAATTTTGATAGTCGTCATGACGATGACACAGCCTTCTCAGCACTTAGACATACTGTAGCAGGGCTGAAAATAGACCATGGGCTTTCTGTATGGAGGAGGCATAATTTCCGAGTAATTGTGATTATGATCAAAATCACTGTCCCTGTCAAAGTGCAATGAAAATGTGTTTTCATTGGCCATCATTTCCTGTTCCTGTCATTCAAGTATGTCAGAGTTCAGATATTGAAACTTTGTTGCAAACTTCCACTGCAGAGTTGTCATCGTAATTTGCATAACAAAGTTATAGTCTGGCCTTTCTGTGTCCAGCTGGGTTTGACTGCATTTAGCTCATCCCAAAATGACAGACCGGACATGGCATGCCAAGTACTGACTGAATTTCAGGTCCCAGGCGTTGTTAGTCCATGTGGGCTACCATTTCATGGATTTTTGTAGCCCAAGAGAAAAGTCTGTAGTCTGTGGATGCGGGGTTACAGCTAATTTCAAGCCCTGAGTATAATGTACCACATGATCAGTGAGCATGTGCAGTGACACTGCATATGATGTATTGCTAGATCTGGGTGTGTGCAGTGATATTTCATTTGATGCACAACATAATCTGTGTGTATGTGCAGTGACATTTCATATGATGTACCACATCATCTGTGTGTATGAGTGAGCAGTGACATTTCATACAGCTGGATTTATTCTGGCATCATGGTTATCATACTTTCCATCTACTTTAATCCTGGTAATTTTTCCCCAGAAATTATCTCACTGCCCGACAATAATGATTCAAATGATTGACAGGACAGTTCATTCATTCATTTTATTTTCACAGTAACAAGATGAAGATGTAATCATCTAGGGATAGTGAATCTTCTATGTTATCAACTAAACACCATTCTCACATACTAGTCTCCTTTTTCCAACAGATTCTTGATAATTTTCTTCCAAAGACTATGGAAGCTGTTTGTATCATGTAGAAAGAAAGCTCCATTTGACCATTATCAACTATGACGTAACTTATTTTCTTTCATTAAACTCAGAAGAACTCTGACAAAAAAATCCAAGCCATAGGCTCAGGTGAAAGTTTACAAGATACTGATTTCTGTTTTCATTTACTTCTTACTTTAGAACAAGCAACAAATGTGTCTAAGGCTGCTGTGTTCCTCTACAAGCTGATGTCACTATCATTTCTGGTTGTGGTTATAGTTAGAGTGTCTAGTATATTACATGCTGTCTCGTTGATTCCAAGATGGAATGATGAAGTAAGTACATTGAATTACTGTTCCCATTCAACTTACCTTGATCCAATTGCATAGTATTGCCAGTGAATCAATAATTAGAGTTATACTAAAGAAGATGTGTGCAGTTCATGTGCGGATCATGTACCCTTCAATTACCATTCAACGTACCCATCATGGACCCTTCATATCAAATAATTCACTCTGTCAGAATATCGATGGATTTTACGGGCTTTCTTTAATACAATTGTTTCAAGACATTAGAAATGCTCACATTTGAGGTACCTCTGACTGTTACCTGTTTATAGCAAACACTACATGTAACGTACACTACATGTACTTTATGTAGCATACACTACATGTACTGTATACGGCATACACTACACATTCTGTATGTAGCATACACTACATGTACTGTACAGTATGCGGCATACACTCCACAAACTGTTTGTAGCATACACTAAACGTACTGTATGTAGCATACACTATATGTACTGTATGTAGCATACACTACACATACTGTATGCGGCATACACTACACTCTGCATTCATTTCAGATAGTCAATAATTTCATGACAATTAACAATATTGTAATACCATTTCACGGAACAGTGCCACAAACAAACACTCAAAGAAATGTTTGCTATGAGTTTGTCAAGCTGTTTTACGAATACATCAAAATGAGACACTCTGTGCTCAGATAACTCAGCTGTAATGAGACAGAATGAATTTACGTGGCATACCTTTATTTTCCTGTCATATTGAATCCTAATATGGAATGATACCAGGTATTTTTGCTTTGGTAAAGTCATTCTGTTTCAAAAGATTTTAATCCTTCTGATTTGTACTATTCCTGTATGTATTCTGGTTAGGGTATTTACGCACACCACCAGTAAACTATCAATGATAGGGTTACAGATTACTACTCACAAACATATTTCAATGAGAAACACAGTAATAGGTATTGGTGCTTGCCAATACAGGTCAGAAATACAGATCAGCAATCTCAAAAATGATGACTGATATAATTGGAAATGTGCATATCAGACTTTTGTTGGAAATTTTCACAATATTACCAGCTTGTCATCTATAGCATTCTGTTGTACCATACACCATATGTGTGTATTGTAGAATCTACTGAATGTAGTTTTAAATACTACTGTATTATTTAACTGTCAATCACAAAGCACTTTTATACCTAGTAGCTGAATGTTGATATTCCTGACATGAGACCTATAAACAGTGTTCTCTCTGAGGTTTTGAATGAGTGAGCAACTCAGGACTTGGTACCTGAAGACTGAATGGCAGCCATGTTGTGTGTTCTCTATAAATGCTAATTTATCAAGTTACATAAATTTGGTTGCACAAAGTACCCTGAATGCATACGCGTATCATGTTTTTATAGCAAGTGCATCACCAATGAGTGCCATAATTTAATATACGGAAGTAAAATCATCACTGAGATTGCACATTTTGCCCCGAGTTTTGATGTTTATCATTACCAAAACTAAAGCGATCGAAATGACTGAAACTAAAGTTGCGCAAAACATGAAATTCCATGCTATAATAGTCAGAGACACTGCGCAACTAGCGTGTAAATAAGCCTGAACAGGAACACGTAACTCAACCTTACATCCAAATAACAAACCAGAAAGCATTTGCCAAAAATGGGACGTAATGTACTCAGAGTTAAGCTGCTAATTTGCCCTAGGGCAGAGCTCTCAGCTTTTCGTTTAACGTGTTCATTATATTTCTCCTGTGCTAATCATGGATAATGTAATATTTGCAATGAGAAATTTGTAATCCACTTCGTTCTCATTGTTTGGTCTTTCAAGAAATCAAATCAACAGCAAAATGGATCTATTTTAGTATTATAATGGAACTTACAAAATAATTACATTGACAATTCTTTATTTGCTGCCATTACATTTGCAAACGAGTCAAAGTTTGAAAAAACTGATTTTTCCTGTTACACTCAAAATTTTTATTCATCAGGATGGTTTATTATTTTATATATAATATGAAACATTTTTTCATATAATATTTAACTGTGTATATGAATAGAATAACTTATATAACAAAATAACAAAATATCTGCTTATTAATATTTTGACACATTAAATCATATGAATGTATTATAAAGAAATGCAGGAAATTTTGTGAAATATTGGGAGGGTAAGGGATGGGGTCATTGTGAAATATGGGGGAGGGTAAGGGGTGGGTTCATTGTAGAATATGGGAGGGCAAGGGTGGGGAAATTGTAGAATATGGGGAGGGTAAGAGGTGGGGAAATTGTGGAGTTAAATTGCATTATATTACCATGCCCTGTCCATCTCATTTTAATTGGTCAAGCTGAACCACGTGACTGCCCACAAATACACGGTAATAGTTTGTTTACATGCCCTTGAATATGAATAATATCGTAAACATAGTAGCTTTACAGCTAAAACGAAAATTGTGATTTGTACAAAGATCATAATCAATCACAAAATAAAATGGAGCACTTGTAGGCCAAGTTAAGACACTTTTTCCCAAAAAAATCTCTGGATTTGCAAAGTTTTTACAGCGCGCGCACTACTCACTGACAAGTTCTGGGGCCCCATTGTCGTTCGCGTCATCCTTTATTTCTATAATGATTGGTGTTTAACCTACTGAGCATACCTGTTTTCAGGTTTTCACTACTAACTTTAATTCCAAACAAGATTTGGAAGTCATGAAACTTTTCATTTTAATACCTTTCAGAAAATGTTAAATGGAAACATTTCGATGTTCTTATTAAGGTAGTGACTCAGGTTCGTTGACACATATTTTCAATCAAAAGTTTCACATAAAAAACGGGGTCTCACACCCAACATGTGGTACATTTTCTGTTAGGTCTATATTTGAAGAAGGTAAAAATTTGTTTAGTTGTCAAAACATGCATTCGTATGTTTGTTTAAGTCAAAAACGTGTGATTTTGAGTTTTTTCACTTAAAAAAGTAAAAGTAAGAATTGGCAGCACCCCTAAGTGATCTGTTAACGGCACTAGACAGCTGGATATACTGGGGGAAAAACCGTGTTTTGGATTTTTGAAATTCGCTTTTGTTTCTGCACAGTGAGCCTTCGAAGTATGAACTGTCGGATTTTTGCATAAATTAACGGCTTTTGTTCACGTTTGTCAAGTTATCGTCCCTTCAGGGGTGTTTATCAAAAATCTAAAACACATTTTTTCAGGTCTAATCATGAAGGGTTAGCAAGCGAAAAATTTGGGAAATCCGCCCACGCGTCGCCGACTTACACTCATTTGAAGGTGCGCATACATAGCAACAATCGGAACTGAGAAAATCGATGATTTGTGTAAACGTCCTATTTTTCACACAAACTCGCCGAAAAAGTCAGATTTTTGCGCGTTTAAAAAAAATTCATTCGACCTGGGTCTAGCTTAAATATTGGGCATCAGATTGGAGAATTTCTGACAAGTCCTGAACACTAGTTCGCCTAAAAATGATGAAAATTGTGCGTAGAAACGTGAGGCTTTTCAGCGTAAGCGGTGGGTACTATTTACACGATAAACACTAGAAAGATAATTCAGGGCATAATCTGTTTGTCAAATACGTATCTAGCTTATTATTATATTAACTGTTTTGGTAACGGTTAGAGTCTGGTTACAAGACTAGAAAATTTTAAAAATATACATCCGGAATGGTTTACAGGTCTGCGTTCTGCCGACGACGCACGTTCGCTTGCTCGCAAGCGCTCGACTTCCAGTCTCAAAGTCCGTAATTTATGCACGTACCAATTGTGAAATGGTTGTCAAGTTCAGTTTAGCGCCGATTTTTGTGCCTATAGTAAAGGACGTCACTTGCTTGCTTGCTTTCGAAGATGAGACGACCAACTCTCGATGCTCTAAAAAATTCTGTAGTTGAGAAGTTCAAGGAATGCGAGTAAGTCGCACTTGTTTATAGTTTTCCCATGTGATCTGCTGCAGTCTTTGTGCTCACAATCAGGAATGATACCGGGTTTTTCGTGCGCTATTTCGCTTTCGACTGTGACATGTACTATTATGGTCCCGGATATGAAAGCAAAATCAACTTCAGTTAGACGTAAAAGCGATTCTTCATGACTTAAAATAAACGACTGAGGCGATACTCGACAGATTCACTGATTGTAAAACTGAGACGGCGACGTGTCGCTACACCCAGCGACACTCTCTTGACCACAGATAGAAATAGACCGGCACCGATCATGAAGCGACATTTCGTGTACGTTGCTGTGCTCTAGACCGACATAACAGTGTCGGATTGACAATTTAAAAACTAAGTCCAAAATATGGGCTGCTGTTTTGGAACCATATTTTCCAGTGAAGATTAAATAGAGACTCTTTGGCCCCCGTTTCTACACCGCCTGCCGGCTGTCGTCAGCCATGTTGGAATTGCGTCTCTTATGAAGACGTGGGTGCATGCGCAACATAGTGCGTAAAAATTTACATAATCTTCTTCAAGGTATAACTATAATGCTGACAGTAATCCGGACCGTTAAAATAAAAAGATAACAATAACTCGCGCAGTGGTGAGAAGGCCGCGTTTTCACTAAAATTTCAGAAATTTCCCAGTACAATGCTACCTCACAGTTTTCTCTAATACAAACATCATATTTCAGGGGTTCAGAATATGAAATAATCACAAAATCGCTAAAATTTACCAACGAACCTGAGTCACTACCTTAATTACTGAATTAGCATTCCATCCCACCCAATCCGTTCATCCCACCCAATTCATTCCATCCCACCCAATCCATTCCATCCCACCCAATCCATTCCATCCTACCCAATCCATTCCATCCCACCCAATCCATTCCATCCTACCCAATCCATTCCATCCCACTCAATCCATTCCATCCTACAAATCCAAATTCCATTCCACCGAATCCATTCCATCCTACCAATCCATTCCATCCCACCCAATCCATTCCATCCTACCCAATCCATTCCATCCCACCCAATCCATTCCATCCCACCCAATCCATTCCACCCCATCCATTCCAACAGCCTCAATCCAAGGATGATACTTTCGGATACGCCTAGAAACCATAGTATCTTTGATGCCCTAGAAACCATAATATTTCGTAGGTACACATTAACCCACAGACCCTAGAAAATGGTCCATGATTAAACTTAGCAGTACTCTTTGTATGCTTCATGACCAGAAGCGTGAAAATGAAGCAGTGTTGTCATTCACCTTTTATGACAATGCAGGCATTCAAAGGCTGTAAGAATTATTGAATCTAATGTTGGAACAGATGTTGCCACTCAGAAGTAAATTAGTTTTTTAAGAGGTCACATAAAAGTGAGTGTAATTTTAAATTCCAAATGCTAACTTTATGTGATGCCTTAAATCATCCCAAGTCTAAATCAAAGGATTGTGAATGATGTAAGCGTGAAATATTAGCAGTGACCATTCTTGTGGTCTAAATTCAAATTAATGACACAACACCATCATAACTACTGACTTGCTTTCTGATATTTATCCACACTGATCCTTTCTGGTATTTTGGGGTCAAAGTTCCTGCATGAAGTTTATCATTTATCTGTCTTGGTCAAATGGGCCAATGTACCTATGAGCATTAATCATGTATATGCACCATCTCTAATTTTACTAAATACTGATTCATATCCCAAATGGAAAGATTTCAGGAATGGTACAAACCAATTTGATATTGTTGAATATTAATCAACAGAGCCTTCATTCTGATGACTTGGTCCAGGATCACATGTATGTTGTTGATTCCATAAATAATTGATAAATCATCAAAATTGAACTATTTATCAAAAGAACCAGTCTGTCTGAAATCAATACTTCTATGTCAAGATTTATGTCTGGTGAAATTGTAGAGGATTTGGCCTATATTCCATCCATTAATTATCATATTTGATGAAACTTTGATCCTTGCAATGCTGAAACATCTCAAATGTTAATGAAGATTTATGGCATTGTGATAAATATCTAGGGTACAAATATATCTGTGATACAAATGAATTGCTTAATGTTACAGAGTTCATGCAAACTAAACAGACTTTTTCTGCCATTGCTCTATGTTCAAATGTTCAACTGCTTGAAATTTCCATCTTTTCTGTGAAGATGTGCTACAAACAAAATACATCAATTACACAAATAAAGTGTTTTTAAAAGTGTATCATGGGAAAATGAAAGGATAGAATATTTAAGGTATTTTGTAGCAGGTAGCATCCATAAAGATAGACTTTATGCTCAACTCGAAGCAACCGCCTAACATACAAATTAATATTTAAGGCAGTACGCTGCCATGTAGCACTTTATTGCCAACATTCTCCAGTGAATTTGGTGCTGTACAACTATAACATCGGTTAAAAAATATTGGTATTAAAACTGTGATATTTGCATTGAAATGACAGTCATATTTGAAAAGTTTTGCTACTCTATTGGTTTTAAATATTTGAGTCAAGATCTTGACAACTGGTAAAACTTAGTGTCTATTTATATATTCCTTAAAGGTTTATCATGATCAGATTACTTGAGGAAACATTGTGTATTTATGGATTCTCGGTGATTTTCTGTAGGTAGCTGTAATAATGTTTTGTGTGAGAAACTCGATCTCCACGGTGAAATTTTTATCAGTGTTTTACATTCAGTCACCTTCAATTTGTGTGTTACACTTCCATTAAACTACACCTGACTTCACAGTGTCATGAAGGTTTCTGAGTTTAATTAACTCTGTGACTTGGCAAACTCAAACATTACCAGCAAATTAAGGTACTGACACTGCCTCTGTGGCTTAAGTTTCACCTAATCAATCACATATTTTAGTTTCAGTATTAAGCAATCAGCTGAAAGATTCTATAATAGTTGCAGTGGCTTTTAGCCGATGAGATTTATGTGGTACTGTCACATTTAATGATATTCAGTGAACTACCCTGTGGCAGCAGTTTATACTTGTTTGTGTTGAAAACAGCATGGGGTTTCAACTTTGTTGCTAAAATATCAAAGCAGTGCATTAATTTTATTACTTTTTAACACCTTATATGCGGAGTTTCTTCCTGTCTGATATTTCAAATTTTATTCCTTCAATTACCCCATATGATCCGTTTTACAAACTTTTTATCAGCTGTATAGTGTAGCAATTGCAGTGTGCAATGGAGTGTCAAAAGATACCATTAAATATTTACGTGGCACGGTATAGTTGAAGGAACTGAAGCCCACTGAACAATGAACTTTGGGGAGATTCCCAAATTGAAATCTGGAATTATACTTATTTCATTAACTGCTGTAATGTTTGTCCAGTCCATGGCCAACAAAAGCTTCTTTATGGACCTTTACAGAATTCTATATGACAACTCATTTGCTTATTCAAGTTGATAATTTAACATCTGAATAATATCTCTGCCATGTTGATATCCAATATCACATGAAGGGCACAATATCATTTTTGTGAGATACCAGGAAAATATGTTTTACCATTTTTTACTGTTTTTCACAGTTTTTCAAAATTATTTGTCTTTAACTTAAAGTTTGCCATCACTACAGATATTTTTTTTTCACTGTGCAATTTATGAAAAGCGGTATTGACAAATTTAAGAGAGAATATAGATGTTAGCATATGACATATGTGTCACATTTGCCATTGTCCATATACAAGTTTTGTCTGTAAATATTTTTGAATTTTTTTTAAACATTCTATCGTTCTGTTTTGGTTAAATTGTTGACATGTCAGTTGTAGTATAGGAATTTCAAATTTTCAATTTTAAAGTGTGAATACAGTATTTCGAATGTGCTGTGAATGTATTTCACACTTTCTATACACAACCAGATGTCCTGAACTGTTGTACATAAATTGATGTACTAGTAAATCACTAATGTTTAAGAGAGAACAGCAGTAAATCAAAAACTTCAATTGGTAATTTGACTGTTGCCAGCCATCATCCTAAGTGTTTATGAACCCATGGATGAAATTAGTGGGCAAAGCTTAACATACTGAAGGGACAGTTAGCTGTATCCGTTGACAATTTTTCATGATTTTTATTCTGTAACGACTGAAATGCCCAGACTATATTTTGTCAACATGGCATACATATGTATAAAAATAGACATATACAGGTAGGTCCAATAATCAGTATCATTCAAGGCAAATAAGTTGCCAATACATGAATTTTGGTCTAGACTAAAAATTCCCTTTTTGCCTAATAGTATGCATATGCATGTTATTTCAACAAGCTCAAACACACGGCAATGCAATGTACCTTTAATCCTTTCACCATCATGGTGGACTTCTACAGTGGAAAATGGCAGTGAAAAGGTTGAGAGAGTACATGACATTGACATATGGTTGATATTACAGAACAAAAAAATAATGAAGAAGGTTTAATGTCATAAATTATAATACTCTCCCTTATGGAAAATGAAGTTTGACTCTCTCTGTGTTTTCGTGCTAATGTAGGTATGAATATTTCATTTTCAGTGACAATGCATTATTTCAGTTCTCTGAAACCATCTGTTAATAGTTTTTCATTGAACTAGCTTCCAAGGTATTGATTCTCAATTTTGGTTTCCCATGCGGCCTTTTTAACTACAGGTATATCACTACCAGTATTATTAACAAAGGACAATCACACCTTTACCAAAAGCATGGACAAGAGCAAAGAAAAATGTTTTTTTTTTGCTTGATTCCAATTATGCCTCCTGAGAAGCCCTGGAGAGCTAAGTTTTATAAGTTGTAGCCCAATCCGATGTGCAGTGTCTGATGGGACCTTTACTTTTATTGTAGAAACCATAATACTGGTAGTACAGCTAATGATGACAAAAACCTGCCTTTTTTAAACTATTATTTTACTCATGAAAAATCACCTTTTATTTGGAAACCTGTAACAAGAAGGAAGATAGTTGCATGAATGAGAATGAAAAATATCTTGTAATTTTTCTCTTTCGAAGATATGTCACTCTATCAATATATTGTGAAATATTGGTGCATTTTGCTTTCTATACTGAATTCTCATAGAGAAACCAGTAAGGAATCAGGTTTTTATTATGCTTTGTATATGAATTGCAGATTTCATAATGATTAGTACGCTTTGCAAAATAGACTTTCAATTTGCAAACATCCAGATATCATATCTTATATATCTAATATATCAAAGTTATCTTATATATCTAATATATCAAAGTTATGTACCCAAAGGGCACACCCACAACAGTAACTGAATGATGCAATTTGTGTCTGAGATGATGCTTTGCAAAACAGACTTTCAATTTGCAAACATGCAGATATATCTCGCTTATATCTCTAATCTATTAAAGTTACACATCCAAAGGGTATGACGAAAACTGCATATGAATGATGATTTGTGGCTGGTATGATGCATTTTTTGCAAGTATGGGCCTGTGTCTTAATTCAAAAACACACTGACCCCCCTATTACACACTCCAAAAACATGATGACCCCCTTCCATCACTAAAGTCAAAAACAGGGTGAAATACCTCCCCCTCCCCCATGAATCCATCCCACCTCCCCAGGCCAAAGAAACTGACCGTTCCCTGTGTTTTTGTTTTACATTCAGCAATGACATAATCATTTCAACATCTCAAAGAAAGCAATGCTTATAGTGGAACCATCTCAATAACTTACTCTCAGCTGCTGCAGGTCAAAGGTCAACCAATTATCCTACTTAATCTTCAGTTCAAGTAATACCAGAAAGCTATGACTAAGCAATTTTCAATCATTATCAGAACTGAAATTGAAATTTGGTTTAGTATGTGTGGACATTGAATCATGACTTCCAAGAGGATTATTGTGGTTAAAACTGAACAAACATTTTATTCACATAAATCTTTGTTTCCAGTTCACAGCTTTCCTCAACAATCATAATGATAGTAGTGAGATAAAAGATAATTGAATGATTGAATTTACAAATGGGAGAAGGATGATTTATATGTAGTAATTTCCGGTCCATTTACAAAAAGAAGACAGCATTGTGCTCCAGTAACTTTTTTAGAAAGGGATGCTAGGGGTTTAATTACAACAGATTAAGATAGGTTACACTGGCGACAGCTTGCACACACCACAGATTTGGGTCAGTAGCTACACAAGATTTGGTACAGAGGTGATGTACTCAATTTAATTTCAAAATCTCACAGATTTAATTTCTATTAAATCTTCTGAGTGTTTTGTTTAACGTTTTTCTCCAGGAACTCATGGAGTTATGTTAATGCATTATTTATGAACAACATCACTGCAATGTTTTCTCTTCTCATTGTTAGTATGAAATTGTGAAAACTGACTTTGGTTCAGGATGTTATGTGGAGGGGTACGGTCACAGTAGGAAAAAATGTAACAACTGTAGCTTGGTTTTTGAACCACTCTTTTTTATGGTTGGAGATTTTGCGGATCAGTTTTGAATGTAGTGTGTTCACTAGGTGACTTGGTGCCGCATTTGGTGAGTTTGAATCCCATCATGAATTTACTGAATCATGTCAAAGGCATTCTCACTTTACCATTTATTGTTATTCAGCTAGATATCATGTATTGCTATTCAAATGATGCTAGTACGGTATATGCACAGTTGTCGTATAAATCAAGAATGGACAGTCTGGCCCATTGTCACTTTGACTTAAACTTCAACAATTTCCTCGCCTTCTAAACTACTCTGAGATATTTTTATAATCACAATATTTGAATTCAAATTATTCACATTTAATGATATAATTATACAATCTCCACTCATCCATTTAAGCTGCGTGTGCTTTCCAATTAATCTTAATCTAAATTTTAATCTAATATTGACATTTATAATCAGGAGCTTTCACTTCAAAGTACAGAGAAAATTTCTGTGTATTACAGAATGGAAAAACACCATTGTGAGTGACATGTGTGACATGTGACATGTGACAATGTCCATTGATATTACAAAATGTTAAAATGAGATTGAATGGTAAAATTGTAACAGTGCTCTCTGTTGAAAACCAGGTTACGTTTTACCCTACAGCATTTCAGTTTTTGCTTTGAAGAAACACACTTGATATACATAATACTGCATTACACATATATATACGGTACATGTTAGCCATGCAGGTTTCATATTATAGTGGAAGATCACAAATGTTTTATCTGAAATAACTTACAGCGTATATTGCATCGAAGTGGTAAAAGTGTGTAGCATTAAATTGACATTGTAGGCATGTCAATCAGCCGTCTTGTTCATTACAATGTTATCAGAGATGTCTTTCAATATTCCATGAAATACACTGCTATTATTATATAACTCTCCCTAGAGCTACAATAAGGCTCTGCATTTTTGCAGGATATTGAAGATTAACACTTTCTACATCAAAGTGTCATGAGTTGAACAGAAATGGAAATTTGTTGAAGGTGCATCAGCATTAAAAGAAACCTGCCATGAAATGAGGCCTATCGGTATTAGCTGGCTTGTTGACAAAAAATATGACAATAATAGAAGGCAACCACACTATGTTTACAAGCTGAATATTTGATGTTGCATCATAGTTCAGGGATTATTACAAGGAAACCAGTTGATAAATGTATTAAACCCCAAAGGTCATATCCAAAACATTGCAGGACTTCAAAGTGCTTTAGTGGACAATATCCAGCGACTCATGGTCGCGACTCCTGTACATTAGCACTTATTTTCAATTCCACATTTTCACACAAATGATAAGGTCGCACACACGACATTTTCAATTCCTTATTTTCACACAAAAGATGAAGTCCTACACATGACATTTTCTTAGTACTGTCATTGAAGAGGTCAAAAAATTTTGATTTTTCTTCAATAAAGTGTGTGCATACATTGTTTTCCCCAAAGGTTATTGTTTTTTAGTTTTTTCACTCAAAACAGTTATAAGAACATGTTGCTAATTCACCAAGGTGATCTGTTTATGGCAATTTACAGCTGGGTATACTGGGTAAAGATTAGTGTCTTGTAATTTTGAAATTTGCATTTGCTTTCGTACAATCAGCCATCAGAGTGTCAACATCATGATTTTTGCATAAAGTATCAGCCTTTGTTCAAGTTTGTCAAGATATCTTCACTTAATCAGAAATTTTAGACACAGTCTTTAGGATATATTTATATTCCTCAGGCAAAAATTTAGGCAAATCTGTGGAGATGTCGCTAATTTATTCTTATTCATATTTGAATATTAGATACAAACTACCAAAAATAGAACTGAGAAAATCAACAATTTGTGTGAATGGCCATTGAATGCATCATCACACAATATAGCTGACAGTCCAACTCGTGCACAATTTTCTGTGAAATTTATTTAATCAGTGCTAAGTTGAAATGTTTTGCATCAGGTTTATGAATTTAGAACACATTTGGAACTGCAAATCATGTGAAAATGGCAAGAAATTATACTAACAGTAAAACAGCCATTGCTTGGTGTAAGCAGTTGGTGGTATTTTGGCTGCGTTCACAAATAACGATTGGGGGGGGGGGGGGCTGGAGGAATCTCGATTGAAATCTTATTTTTTTTCAGATCCCCCCCCCCCCCAAGTATCCTAAAAAATTTTCAAATGCCCCGCTCTATATGGTCAAAATTGTTCAAGTCCCCCCCCCCCCAACTATCACAGGCCCACATGTTTGTAAAGGATGTGAGCGCAGAAAAAATAAACATGTATTGCGCCGTTCTGCTCACAGGTGTTCAACACTACCTGTATTAGCACTTTTTATAGTCATATTCCCAAGGCAAGTTCTTTAAATGCATCAGTGAAATTTTTAGATTTATTGGTCTAAAAGCCAACTTGAGTTAATCCAACTCTGGCCAGGTCAATTGCTCCTGTTGAAGAGCACACAAAATGCAATCATTAGAGAGTACGAAAATTGTGAATTCTGGCTAATTGCCGTATTGCACAGTGACCTACCAAAAAATTGTTTCAAAACTACAAGACCTATATGAATTAGATGCTACTCAAAATTGACAATACCGGAAGGTTAAAATATTCCGCCCATCAAATAAATGTTTTAATCTCTGAAATTTTGGGTGTGATAATTGCAAATTTGGTTAAAAGTAAATAATTCCATTTGGTCATATATTTTTTCTTTTAGTCTTTACTATTCAAAGTTTTACATCTGTATCATTTTATAATAAGAGTGTGAAAATTTAGAAAATCAAGCATGTTGACCCCATCTTTTTTCTTTAATATTTGATTATTCTAATATGCCAGAATTCAAACATTTCTATGTTTTCTTCCATGTGTTGCTCTCTGGCCTGATCTTGTGTACAAGTGAGTTTCACTGTCATGAGTGTCATTTGACCAAAACTCTTCTTCAACTACCATGTACATAAGAGTTTGAGCTGTCTCTGTCACTGTTCAGGTATGCAGTGACAGTGACACTACCCATAGGCAGTAGCTGTATTAACTTTGATAATTTTGGCAATATTTTTGTTCAGTTTTACAACTGCGTCCTTGTTCTACTCCCTACAGCATGTTGAATTGTCCAGTATTCAGCTTGCTATCACAGCCTATGTATGTGTACCATGCATTTGTATCACTGACAACTGACTGTCAGTCTGGACTCCAATTAAATTATCACCAAATACATATTTATATTTATATATACAGGCTTCGTCGACAAACTAAATATTGTGTGTTTGAGCATGCTGTAGGGAGATAGCAAGAAACTGTAGTTGTTATATTGCATAGAAATATTGCAGAAATCATTAACAGTTGCAGCTTCTGCCCTGTTACGAGGCTCAAGTTTGTTTTTTTACGACAAATCACACGTTTAGATTTTTTCGAGATAAAAGTCATGAAATGTGACAAAATGGTTCTAGATTTTGTTAAATTATTACTAACATTACAACATTTTGAGAACATAAAAAATGTTATTCATTTTTCATTGAATTACCTACGAAAACTTGGAATTGGAAAATGTAAAACTCAAAAGGGACCCAAAAATTTTCAAGTCCCCCCCCTACAGGTAGAGCAAAATTTCAAGTCCCCCCCTCTACTACCTGGTTACTATTGTTATAGATCAAGATGACAAATACCAAAACTTGCTTGAAAGAGTTTATCGAATAATATGTACTCCCATTAAACCCAATCAAAACTGGATTGAAAGAGTCTATCGGATGATATGTACTAAGGCTAAGGCTAAGATATTCTGATTTCCAATTTTCTCTTCAAACTCTTGACTCATACTAACTCTTTCAGTTATTTGAGCCAGACTTACAAGTCAGAGAACACACTCGTTGATGAATGATCAGAGATATCTGTCCCTGCTTTCTATTCAGTTCTAACCCACGCAATTCTTAATTCAAAAATCGTAGAAAGCTACCATCAGGGCATGGACTTGGGGGTGGAGGGGAGTCTGTCACTTCTTTTATTTGTCAGTCATAAAACAAATTTCTGTCAGTGTTCCTATTTTTCCAATTACCAAGTTACCACTGTATTTGGGACCTCAAGGTTCTACTAGGCTTTTGCTGCACGCGTAACTCATACAAGCCCAATGACCATTGTACCTGACTGAACGTTACAGGTTATCTTCACATCGAACACAAGTAGAATCTTGTTGCTGTCTACATTTGCTAGAATGGACACTCTGGTTTGAGGAGTGGACGGAGTCCTGGTTAGTGGCTGGCAGCATCCTGATACTGAACGAGGTCCTCAGCTTTGGATAAAATCAAACTTCAGAAAATTCTTGGTCATAGTGTAATCATAATATAACAATAAACATTGCAAAAACCATGGTCTGAAAGTTTCATATTGACCCTCATACTCTTGTTTATTGTTTTCCTATTTTGATGCATTTGTATGCTCCTGTTTACCCTTCTGCTATGGTCTCAGCAAATTTTCTAAGCATGGCGACGGTCCTTCTATGGAGGGACCGTGGTGTGGCCGTGGTTTGCTGTTCTTTACAGATCACACCATGTGGAGAATGATTTGCATAATTTCTTTATGGTTGTCAAGATATGGCTAATAATCCCGGACCTTAAGACAAAACAAAAATAATGACATGGGTTGTAGCTGGTATTTGCATTTTGTTTAATATTTCATGCAAATCCCAGTACAATGTGACCTGACACTTTTCGCTAAAGGAGGACCATGTTACAGTGGTTCAAAATTTGAAATAAGAAAAAAATTGTTAAGATTGATGGATGATCCTCGGCCTCTACATTGAGTCACTAAAATATAAAATATATATATATACTCGGCCTCTACATTGAGTCACTTAAATATAAAATATATATAAAATATATATATATATATATATATATATATATATATATATATATATATAAAATGGATAATTCAAGCCAAACAGATTTTGTTCCTTGAGTGTCATATCCACCTAACATGAACAACAGAGGACTGCTGGTTTATTTCTGCAAGGTGTTCACTTTCTGTGTTCAAAAAATAACACTGTACATTTAAATACCAAAACATCTTTTGCCAAAAAAATAGAAAAATAAAAAAGAATGGTGGAGTGTTTCCCTGTAAGAATGTATATCCACAACTTTCTCAGACTGAACCAGTTATTGCTTTCATTAACCATAGCACTGTAGGTGATATGAAGTTTTCAGAAACAGGAAACAGAGGAGCTAAGTAAAGTAACAACCCTGTAACCATTATGCTACACACTCAATATAACAAGGATGATATATAGGTAGTTTTTTACTACAGTATTTGGAATCTAATATGACATTATACAAATACAATGAATTCTTCAAGCAGTTGTAAAAGAGACTGCAAATGCCATTTACTGGTAGTGCCACATTTTCCATCCTTTCAAAATCAACTACAAAAATGTATTGCTATACAAAATTTAATGTCTCTCTTATTTCTTGTGCTTGGAGAATGTCAAAAATAAATGGCAGATGTGGAAACCGCATTGTTGGTAATGCACTTTATCAATTATCTCATTCATTTTTCTTGGCAGGAATATGATTGGTGTCAAAAATACAAACACATCATATACTTCACTTAGAGAAGCAAGTATATCATTTAGCTAATTGACTTGCAAAAATCCTTTCCAATTGTATTATAAATTATCATATTAATGGAAGTGTTTAAAGAAAAGCTGACTTCACTGGCCATGGTTGAGTTTGTTTTTTGGAGAGTTTCAAACCAGGACATGTTCAGTACAATATATTAATGTTAACGTTCATTTCTTTAGTATGGCTTATCAATAAAACCATTGTCGTATGTTGGTCATTATCAGCTTGACAAAATAGGAATTAGACCTTTCAGCCAAGACTCTCAACTTGATCTTCCAATATGTAAATAACAAGCCAATTTTCATTCATTGGTATTTTATCAGTGTACAATGAATGGGTTGTTTTGATAAAGATTTCCCCAATTAACCCACAAGTAGTCTGGAGAAATGTTCTTCTTTTTTGAAAATACATACAGCCTAAAACTGCTGGAAAATCCTTGAATTTTCAGTAATGTTATGTGTAATGAAAGTGTGGTAATGTAAATTACAGTGTGGCACAGAGTTGGACCATTCTCATGAATAGGTAAATTAAACTACATGTACAGACACCATAGTAATGAGTGTATTCAGTACAGACACCATAGCTTTGATACACAGTATATTCAGTACAGACACCACAGCTACATGTATACTGTATACACAGTGTATTCAGTGCAGACACCATAGCTTTGATACACAGTATTTTCAGTACAGACACCACAGCTATACTGTATAAACAGTATATTCAGTACAGACACCACAGCTACATGTATACTGTATACACAGTGTATTCAGTGCAGACACCATAGCTTTGATACACAGTATATTCAGTACAGACACCACAGCTATACTGTATACACTAGTATATTCAGTACAGACACCACAGCTACATGTATACTGTATACACAGTATATTCAGTACAGACACCACAGCTACATATATACTGTATACACAGTATATTCAGTCCTGATAGCCACCATAATACACAGTGTATTCAGTGCAGACACAATAGCTATGATACACAGTACATTCAATACAGATTACTATATTCAGTACAGGCATGTAATAGTTATTTACATGATGCACAATATATTCAGTACAGACATATTATACAGGAAATAAGCTGTAATTTGCTGCATCATAAACAGAAAATATTGTCAAATGTATTCTTGAAATCACGTTACATTTTGTTAGTTTTCAGGAAAACTTGGGGAATGTAATACTGTAAATAATAAAAAGATATTTTTTTAAAAAGAAGTTTTCACTTTATTATAAAAGTGTGGAAACACTGAGTATATTAGTTTTGATGTTGATCTAAATGAACCATTTAGGTTTCAATTTCCTAAAACATTGAGTGGACACCATTGAAAACTATAATAACTTGGAGCATTCATGGTACTAAGTATAAACTTGTCACTACATTGCTGTTATCAATGAAAGTGACGTGTTCGGAATAATTTTTTTTTCTTGTCGAACTATGAATGAGAATCAGTAAAGCAAATTAAACGTTTGTCTTGAGAGTTCCTTTCAACACCTGACTTTATACCAGTATGCCATCAGGGAGAAATATGCCAGAGATAAATAGTATTTTCATTTGTAAACATTTAATAAAGTGTAAAGAAGGTCACTATCATTACAATAAACATGATACTAATGCTTGCCTGACTGGTCATAGAGGGCAGTCTACTGAGAGAGCATGCATGCACACTGCATGCTTTGCTTTCTTGGTTTTGTCATTGCTCTCGATTGACCTCTGACCAATGCAAAATCTCCTCCCATAGTTAATGAATAGCCACCAACCACTTGAAAGAAAGAGTCAATATTGACTTAGGTAGGCACTGACTGAGTTGGCATATTTGAAGGCTCTACCCCAGTGTAGTGTTGATGTCCGTGGTTAATGTCATGCTCCGGATGTGTGATCAAGATTGAACTGACCACGTCTACCATTTCATTTGCTACCGTACTCTGAAATCGCCAAATGACTCGTGTTCACCATAGATGGTGTGTTTTACAATATTTGATAATGACATACACATTTCTTTATGAATAATTCCCATGAGCTATTTGTGACCTTTTCATCAATGAAATATTGACAATCAGTGCAAAAGAGTAGTTACATTTATCGCATTGTAAATTGTACTTTGGACACAGTGTTCATATTATCCATTTGAGATGACACATGCAGCGGTACTTTGCTCAAGTACGTGTCTATACTAACAGTAAGATAACATTCAATCCTCAGAACACAATTTTTTAAAGTTTTTGAAACATGTTTTAACCTTTTCAAAAATTATAGAGACAAAGTACAGGAAGGATTTTTGTCTTATTTATGCAAATGATTTTGAGTGAAGATTAAACCAAAAGATTTAAATTTCAAATATATTTTGCTCTGCATGTACCGTATATGCTTAATATGGTGCATTGAATATATGCATTATCAATATCATTAATTTAACTGGACATGCTGAGTGCCAAAGTATTTTCACGCTGTGCATCATTTCTTTGATACAACTGGCACTGATGCCATGGGTGTTGATATTTGAGATTGATTTTTATTTAAATGAAAAATTGTCTGCCCAAGTTCCATTATCCAGGTCAAAGCCACATGTATGTAATATACTACAAAAAATTGTAGCAAATTGGACCAAAATGTTTTAGCCTGATACAAGTAAAAAATGATTAGTTTACTGTTTTACAAAATATACAAATCACTACTTTAACATTAACTTAGTGTCTATATACATGGATGGCCAATTATGCACCAGCTTTCATCACCAGGCATACACAAATTTTCATAGATTAAGAATACCACTGACAATGGTCTGTGTATGGGTTTATGAATAGTTTTATCCATTTGCAGGTCTATTTGTGAATTTGCCAATAATTGAATCTATGCAGTGTCGACCTTCTGTTGATCGGTGTTTTAATGGTTTCAGGAATTGTATTTACTTTCTCCCTTGACAACCTGCAGATGTAAGGTCTCTCTAGTAGGCATGGTTTTCCTACCATATGTCATGTTGTCAGTATTCGCTGCACATCCATTTCATATGTTCATCATGTTGTTGCAAGATCGTCCAACTCAACTATTTGATACAAAGTCCCTGCTGTATAGCTATACAGGCTGCAGCACATGCAGACAGCACATACAAATGCAGACACGGCAAAACAGAGAGAAACCCATATTAATACATGCATCGACTACAGCATCCAGTATTATGAATGGTAGAAGGTCACGCCTTTGTCGTCCGTCTGACCCAAGCATATGTTCATGGACATAGCATACATGATTGTAGACAATTTCTATTTCAATCTAATTCAGGGATTTTCCTCACTCTTCTGTCAGGAGAAGTCGATTTTTTCCAATTTAAGCATCTTACATGTTCCAGACTTCATAGTATATCAATTCCAAATAGAATTTGAATGTATTTGCCTGGAATGGTTACGTGGCATGTTGAGTTGTTTGAAGAGCAAATAAAATCTTTGTGTTTCTAAGAGTTGGTGAAAGAAAATAATCCATTCACATATTATGTAAACGATTAGTAAACATGATCCATGCAACACATTGCTGTGTTTCTACCATTTTCACAAGTGTATGTCGGCCATGTCCTCTGATGTAACGTGGTTCTAGTGTTTGCATGTTTTAGCTTCTACTTACAGAGAAATTACATCAAAGCTGATATCTTGAATAACCATTCTACCTTTTAAAGTGCATAATATACCACACTAAAAACATATACATGCAGCCTTGAATATATGAGACTCAGTGTGAACTGGCTGTCATATTGGTTTTCACCATCTGAAGAAGGCCTCTATACACTCTGACAAACATGCTCCTGATATCAGTTTTTAGATCAAAGGTAGTGTCATCATCATAGGATCAGTTAGTCTTATGAAGAGCACACTTTCTACTATCAAATTGTAATCACAGTAAAAGTTGAGGGGCAGCAATCAAATTTTTTATAAACAAATGGCATCTATCTGCATTGTAAAAGCCACACTCACGGTCTTTGCAACAATTGATGTTGACATTGATAATAGTTCTTTGTTTTCATATGAAAGTTTCATGAAGTTAATCAATTTGTTTAGAGATAAACTGATAAAGAACCAGCCCCTTTAAGAACAGGATGCATGCTTGTAACATACATAGTACCTCTAATATGTTGATGCTAGGCTATATTAGAATATTATTTAGAAAGTCATCAACAGCAGTCATTCCCAAAAGACAGATCAAGAAATTTTGTAACAAACACAATTTTTTTAATTTAAAAGCAATTCTAATTTGCAAAGAAAAAAGTATACAATTGTACACATTTGCTGCAGCACAGATCCTCCGCAAAAAGACAGTGGCTGCATGAAGTAACACTGTGCCATAAAATCATAAAATCGATCAAGTCAAATCAGTCAACAATGTTTTGGGGTTTGTATTACTTGATGTCATATATCTACATGATTCTGATTGTCCTTGTGGGACGCCACATCTACATGATATCAATCAAGTGTGTACATGAATTGTGTAACTTGTTTATGTCAGAGTTAAAAATCATAAATGATCTCAAAGTGTTGTCTATTTGGTAAAATCCACTCACTTAAACCAACTTTATGCAAAATGACATGTCTACTGATTGGCCCTTACATCCATACTTTCACACTGTTTTGTTCAGGTATACTCTTTTTCTTTTCCAAATGTTAAACTTTTTCAAGCTTCTCACTATCGGTAGGCCATACACATCTACATGCAGCTGTATACGTGACTCCTATTTACTGAACACCTGTCAACCTTTACACTACTACCAACGTTGTCTTTATTGGATTAGTATAAGGCTGTGGTACACTACTAGCTTGTTTTAACATTGTTTTTATTTGATAAGTAAGGCTGTGGTACACTACTGGCAACATTGTTTTTATTGGATGAGTAAGGCTGTGGTACACTACTAGCAACATTGTTTTTATTGGATGAGTAAGGCTGTGGTACACTACTAGCAACATTGTTTTTATTTGATGAGTAAGGCTGTGGTACACTACTAGCAACATTGTTTTTATTGGATAAGTAAGGCTGTGGTACACTACTAGCAACATTATTTTTCATGGATGAGTAAGGCTGTGGTACACTACTAGTAACATTGTTTTTATTGGATGAGTAAGGCTGTGGTACACTACTAGCAACATTGTTTTTATTTGATGAGTAAGGCTGTGGTACACTACTAGCAACATTGTTTTTATTGGATGAGTAAGGCTGTGGTACACTACTAGCAACATTGTTTTTATATGATAAGTAAGGCTGTGGTACACTGCTAGGAACATTGTTTTTATTGGATAAGTAAGGCTGTGGTACACTACTAGCAACATTATTTTTCATGGATGAGTAAGGCTGTGGTACACTACTAGCAACATTGTTTTTATTGGATGAGTAAGGCTGTGGTACACTACTAGCAACATTGTTTTTATTTGATGAGTAAGGCTGTGGTACACTACTGGCAACATTGTTTTTATTGGATGAGTAAGGCTGTGGTACACTACTAGCAACATTGTTTTTATATGATAAGTAAGGCTGTGGTACACTGCTAGGAACATTGTTTTTATTGGATGAGTAAGGCTGTGGTACACTACTGGCAACATTGTTTTTATTTGATAAGTAAGGCTGTGGTACACTACTAGCAACATTGTTTTTATTGGATGAGTAAGGCTGTGGTACACTACTGGCAACATTGTTTTTATTTGATAAGTAAGGCTGTGGTACACTACTGGCAACATTGTTTTTATTGGATGAGTAAGGCTGTGGTACACTACTAGCAACATTGTTTTTATTTGATGAGTAAGGCTGTGGTACACTACTAGCAACATTGTTTTTATTGGATGAGTAAGGCTGTGGTACACTACTGGCAACATTGTCTTTATTGGATGAGTAAGGCTGTGGTACACTACTAGCAACATTGTTTTTATTGGATGAGTAAGGCTGTGGTACACTACTAGCAACATTGTTTTTATTGGATGAGTAAGGCTGTGGTACACTACTAGCAACATTGTTTTTATTGGATGAGTAAGGCTGTGGTACACTACTAGCAACATTGTTTTTATTGGATGAGTAAGGCTGTGGTACACTACTAGCAACATTGTTTTTATTGGATGAGTAAGGCTGTGGTACACTGCTAGCATCATTATTTTTATTGGATGAGTAAGGCTGTGGTACACTACTAGCAACATTGTTTTTCTTGGATGAGTAAGGCTGTGGTACACTACTAGCATCATTGTTTTTATTGGATAAGTAAGGCTGTGGTACACTGCTAGCAACATTGTTTTTCATGGATGAGTAAGGCTGTGGTACACTACTAGCAACATTGTTTTTATTGGATGAGTAAGGCTGTGGTACACTACTAGCAACATTGTTTTTATTGGATGAGTAAGGCTGTGGTACACTACTAGCAACATTGTTTTTATATGATGAGTAAGGCTGTGGTACACTACTAGCAACATTGTTTTTCTTGGATGAGTAAGGCTGTGGTACACTACTAGCAACATTGTTTTTATTGGATGAGTAAGGCTGTGGTACACTACTAGCAACATTGTTTTTATTGGATGAGTAAGGCTGTGGTACACTACTAGCAACATTGTTTTTATTGGATGAGTAAGGCTGTGGTACACTACTAGCAATATTGTTTTTATTGGATGAGTATATAAAGGCTGTGGTACAATAGTTTTGACAGTGGGACTTTTGTCTGTACTTCTCCTCTACCATGAGATTGCAGAAATGAAATTATGCCAGCGTCTATGATCATACTAATTACACAACAATTTCACCTGGTACAAAATCAAGCTGACATTATCATAAGGGTCACTGATTTTTACCACTTTTACTTCATGTATCCTCTACTAATGAATGGTTACACAACTGTAAATCTCCCTGATATTCATGGAAATTAAATTCTGTGCCTCTGCTGTTACGGTATATGAGCCTGAAACTGCTGAGCAAAATGTTGCTATTGACAGGTGAAGGAGGCTAGATTTCTTGAAGGGTGCAAAACTTTAAATAGTTTGGTTAAAGCCCAAGTGCTGCTAACTTTTGATGATAATTTCACCATTTTTATTTTGAACGTGAACCATAATTCCTTGTTCTTCTCCTCAAAGAATGTTGATATACACAGTATCCAGCTTGTCAACTCAGCCCTTAATGGTTGTAAACTGCATTGTTATTGTTGAAAAGTGACTTCTGGTCCGGACTAGAATTCAAATGTAAACAATAACCATGCATTTTACACATATAGACGCTAAGTTGACAAGCTAAATAGTGGGTTTTCAACATTCTTTGGGGAGTTGAATAAGAAGTTGCAATTGATTTATAAAATAAAAATAATGAAAAAACCATCAAAAGTTAGCAGCACTGGGGCTTTAAAATGGCATTGACAGACACAGTAAACCTATATTATTTGTTTGGCATACTGAGTTCCTTGTTTCATCCAGTTACTGCAGATGTTTTCAACACTTTTCTCTGACTCTCTTTTGACGTAACATTGTAAGTAATCTTAATTGTACAATCTACAATATTACATCACCTAACAAGACACACATAACTCTCAGAGGGATTATTATAGTGTGTTTCACTGAAGAGAGAAACTTTTATCTTCTCCAATTCAAGAAGACAACAGACTGCGCCATTACTTGTCTCTTAGGTAGATAGAGTGAAGGATGCATGCATATCAAAAGAGTGCATGGCTCCAGCTTCATTACAGAACATTCAATGTTTACCAGACTGTCCCCAACCTTGATGGCTCTTGTCTTCACATTTGCTGATTGATGAAAACAATGTAGTCCACAATTTGCATTGTGGATTGAATAGAAACTAAAAATCTACAAAGAGTTTTAAACACTAAAAATCTACAAACAAAAAGAGTTTTTAGATTTGATCAGAAATATCTTCCTTCTTTCTTTCTCATCTTGTTTCCAGTCAAAAGATAGTTTCCTAAATGTTGGACATAGTTTGCTGACTTACAATTATAATGCCAGCATACAGTTATTTATACATCACATAATTTAAATTACCATCTTATGTGACACCATATCAAATATAAAGTGGTTTTGTTTTCCTTTCAAACAAGGAATGACGTCAATATTGATGATAAAACTTCCAGCAGTAATTACATTACTATTCAGTAGGATTAGTAAAATCATATTGAATGCAATTGTTGTGTCAAAACAAGGATTCAGAGGGAGATATAATGATTTAATCATAGAAATAAGAATCTTTTGTTCAAACCCCACCCTGAAATCAATAAAAATGGCAGCCTTGTGTTGACAATCAGTGATCAATTAACCACAACTTGGATATTCCATTGACCTCAATAACAATACTGAAAGCAATAAGATAAAAAGACTACTGTAGACATTGCATGCAGTGCAATTTGTTTGCCTATATGGAAGCTGAAACTATAACAGCTGAAAATTAATGAATTACTAATGATTGTATTCATATAACTATATCAGTGCATCGTAGAAGTGCATCAGTTGATTAAAAGTCAAGGAACACTGACAAGTAATATTTGTGAATTTAAATGATGTGTTCTGATCCTTACCATCCAAATCTAAAAAGTTGAAAATCGGCAAAAAAATTGAAAGTGTGATGTCACAGATGACATCACAAATTATGTGACAAATTATGTCAATGATGATGTCACAGTTGGATTAAGTTTAATCAATATGAACTGTGTGTGTCCATTACTACATTGTGTATTGTGGCCTGTTTTTATCAGAATAGCTTGCCCTATTATGGCAGCTTTCAATACATGGAAAACAGACAATCAAAACAGTTGATGCAGTCATCGCCAACAGCTTGAAGTGTTAACACACTGTACCATACTAGCCAAGCCTTAATGCATGGAACAAGAATAATTGTATGGAAACATTGTGACATCAAATCAACTTGATGAAAGACTACATTGACATCCTTGAATTGTTGCCTGCTTGTATGCAATCTAGCAACAAAGTTAACTTGAAATTGCTCTCACTGTAGAATTCTCAGCTGATTCAGTTTTATCATTTTTGTAAACGAAACTTAAAGACATTAGAATTGTTAGGGAAGCTCTATTTGATTTCTGGAGGATGAAGGTTTTAAAAAAAGAGAGATTGTCAGCCAACCAAGGAGAGAAAAATAAATATGCAGTAAAACCTGAAAGTGGAAAAACAATTTACCACCATTCCACGAGATGAAGGTGCAAAAATGAGGTAACATAAACATACATTATTAATTATGTTTTAGTTGACCTCTTTATATACGTGTAGATTATTCATTATTATAGGTATTACTACTTTATCCCGTAATATCTATGGCCTGTACAGATTTTACATTTAGGATAGCAACTTTTACACATTGTGACATTTGAAGAAAGGGTGGATATGCACTTCTCAAATTTACAATGTACAACATTGTGGATTCAATTTGCTTTTAGTTTATTAAATGCTCCTATACTTATGTTTTGTGGCTTTACTTTGCCTAATCTACCAGGTTTTGCATGACTTTTCATGGAGGGTAATGCAAGTTAATCCATGCAATTTTTCACATTGAAATTTATTTCAATCACTCACCTATTACTGCCCTCAAACATATGAAAAATATAGGTTTGTGGAATCTGATACCATTGAATCTTAGAGGTTGCACAGATAAAAACATTGATGCTTGCACTCACTTCATTCTGAAAAAAACAATTGCTTTGTGTTATATTATACAAAAGAAATATTGCTGCTCCAGCACACCTTAAAAGATTTGCTGCCACCCTCATTTACCCAAGTCTTCCCCAAATCAAACCTCCCCAAATTCAAGTGGTTCTCCCTATAGTATCGTGGTCTGTTGTTGCTGTGAACTCTCTCTACATTCACATGATTATATCTACCCAGTAGTATTTACCATGTAAACATGAAATACTGCAAGAATAGCTCCACCTCTAAGCTACAGTTAGCTGTCATTTATAATTCGATTGACAGGTGTCACTCTAATCCAAACAAACTGCCATATTGGTTTGGTCATGTGATTGAGTTCTGTGTTTTCGTATTTTAATCTACAGACTGCCAGTCAGTACTAAGTGGATAGTTCCGGTGTTTTGAAGTCCCTAGATAAAGAATGCAATCAATCAATGTGGTGTTGGCTAATCTGAAAATCAATGAAATCCTCTTGAGGAGTGACACCACCTGTTGACACGTTACTCAATGGGACACCAAGCCATGACTCTGCCAACATCATATATTTCCCTAAATGCCTTCAAGCCAACTCAGTTAAATAGCTAATGACTGAATTTTGGAATTAGTAACGCTGGTAAATGTATTTCTCTTCCATGTATGTTGTAGGTATAGGGCATTTTATCTAACAAAAGCAAGTCCTAATGTTTATCCAATCAGTATGATTTGTAATCAGCAAATACCTTTAATAGAAACTTTTCTGAATAAATGTACAAAAGTAAGGCAAAATGGAGGAGTTTAGGATGCTCTGTTGTATTTTTATTGTTAAAATAAATATGATGGAAACAAAGACAGGTTATGAAGTTTACAATAAGTTGACAAAATCTATGAGAAAAACATGATGGTATTTTATTTTGCTAAATCCATACCAGAAACTTGCACAGCAGGAAATTTTGAAGCAGATACAGACACAACCTCTGGTCAATAAGAAAATACATTTATTTCTTGCTAATTTCAATCCATTGTAAAAATTTAAAACAAACTTGCAGCAACCTCAGACTGTCCAGAAACCTCAGAAAATCATTTTTCAAACTGGAAAAAAATACCTGTACAAATTTTTGATCTCACTGGACAACCTGTTTTGCAGTTGTTATGGTTACCTCAGATTCAAAACAATGTTCTGTATTTGTTGTAATCACTTACTGATGTTGACATCTCTTCAAAAGATTAAAGGCATTTTGCATTTCAAAGACCTATTGATCCTGTGTAAGTGTCCCAACCAATTGTCCCTTTCAGCCAGTGTGTGTGGACTTGCCGCAGCCTATTGTCTCTTTTATTTGTCAATTTACTTCAGCCCTTTAGAAAGGTGAGGTGGTACCTCTTTCCCCCTTGCACCATGTGTAAAGGTCTGAAAATACCATGCAAACGTGCCTGGGTCAAACCAAATAATAGTTTCAAAAAGGGAGCAGGACTCGGGGAAAGGAATCTTTGTCTGATTGTGACTGGTCATGTCAATGATGTGAAGAACTTATAATAAAATAACCCTATCAAACAATAAAACTAGGAGTTGCATAGACTGACAATCTATTTATATAGTGAAACAGGATAATCTTGTATGACAAGAAATGTCAAATGGAGACGGAACCTATGTTAGTTATTCTTGTAGAGGTGAAAGTTTTTAAATTATGAAATCATATAAAAACTGGTCAAAACCTTTGGTTACAAAGACAAGAATAACAAATATTATCATTTTAGACCCTTTATTAATCATTTAACTTTTTGTGACCTAACTTTTGTTGATATGCACAAATGATCAAGTCAAAACATGTATATGAGCTACATGCATGATGAACATACAGTGACAACAAATGCTATAATTCAGACAATAAAATAATATTCTTCTTAGTTGGTACAAAGACACAAAACTTTGAAGACATAAAGCTGAATGTTAGTTCTCAATCAAATATATAACTTGATCAGTGATCAATAATTTTTAATATTCACAGTTAATAAAATATGTGATACAGGGAGACAGCGTTGTAGCAGACATTTTCATATTTGTAATGTCTTTCTGTTTCATGGACTTTAATTCACTTCGATTCCAACAAACAAATAGGAGTACTATGTTATTTTACAGTAACTTTAGGTTCAGCTTTATTCCAACATTGATGTTCAAAATGATTTCACTTATGTACATCCTGTTATATCACTCTTTCATCAAATTAAATGCATATTAAATGAAAGTCAGTAGTGTTCATGTTTATCCAAAAATTAATCATACCTTGTCCATTGTCTGTTTTATACCACAATTCCATGAAGAGAAAAATGCATTCAATTCTTAATGATGTCCCACATCCACTTTATACATTTTTAAAAAAACTTCCATCTGGGTGTAGATATCGAGTGCCAAGAGCTAGGAGAAATTTTTACAAACATACTTTTGGGGATTTGGTCGAGCAGTTTTGTCTGTGACTTCTCCACTAGGTGACTGGGTGCCGTACGTTGTGAGTTCAAACCTGATTGAAACCACTGTATTTCATACCGTCAGCAATATGTATTTGTTTAATCTCTACAGAATTAGTTGAACTCATTTTGGAAGTTTTAACCACTATTTTCATTCAAACCACTCTCATGTGCGGTTAATCAGCAGTGTCTGTGTAATGTGTTTAGTGTCTGCTTTGTAACTTTTTATCTCCACTGTCAGCGATGCAGAGCTTGTTAAATAGGCTGATTGTCTGTCATTGTCCGTCGTTATCGTTGTCTGTCCATCAACAAATGCCTTCTTCTATGAAACCGCTTGTCGGATTGCTGTGAAATTTGATATGCAGTTCACTCTGAGTGATGTCAGTTAGGTTTGTTCAAATACCGGTAGTGGTGAAATTTGCATATTTGTATTCTTTGGGCATTTTTTGCTGTTTTTGGTCAATAAATCTTCTCCTCTGAAACGACATGTCCAGTTGCTTTTAAATTTAATATACAGGTTACTTGGGGTGACCTCACTTAGATTTCTTCAAATTATTGTGAATTTTGCATATTTGTATTTTGAAGGCAATTTTTGTCAATTTTGGTCAAAAAATCTTTAAAAATCTTCTTCAAAACTGCAGTTAGACAGGTATTACAGGATGTAGGTCCCTAGGGATGACCTTTTTCAGATTTGTTCAAATTGTACAGAAATATGCAAATTTGTATTTTTAAGGCAATATTTTGTCATTTTTGGTCAAAAATTTATTTCAACAAAGGCGGGTGTTGACAGCTTTGATATTTGGTATGCAGGTTCATAGGGAGGATCAAAATGTTATAATTCAAATTACAATGAAATCAACAGGTTTGTTTGTTTGGGGCAATTTTTGCAATTTTTGGTCAAAAAAGTCTGTTACTAAAAAGTACTTGTGTGATAGCTTTAATATTTAGTATACAGGTTTCTTCAAATGAACTGAATGATATATCTGCAATTTTGTATTTTGGGGCAATCTTTACAATTTTTGGTCAAAAAATGCGTTTCTCAAAAACTGCTCATCTGCTAGCTTTGATATTGGGTGTACTGGTTCCTAGGGGTTATTTTATTGTGATGTATGGAAATTATGATGAAATCTGTAATTTTGTATTTTGGGGCAATTTTTGCAATTTTTGATGAAATAATTTGTTTCTCAAAAAACTACTAGTCTGATAGCTTTGGTTGACATTTTCTTAGGGATGATCTTTAATGTGATATGTTCAAATTATGATGAAATCTTCAATTGTGTATTTTTTCGGCTATTTTTGCCATATTTTTCAGGCCATTCTGAAATGAGGTATCAAAGATTTCCATCTTCTGTATCAGCATGTGTCACAAATAGTTATTTGTGACATAACAAAGTGGAGCTTTGTCAGCCGTTAGGTGGCTTGTTCGTATTTTATTGTATGTATTTTACTGCAAGTGACAGAAGACAATTTTCCTTTTTATGGACACTAAAGTTATTCTAATTCTAATTCTAATCCTAATACTGTTTTCATTATTAAGTAGCCAAATACCCCGAGTAAGTGTATCCTTCAAGAGGAGTACCAAACTTTTGAATACAAATTGTTGTTTCAATGAAGAAACAGGGCTAGGGTCATCAATATTCTACACAATTAATTTACACTCTATGTCAAAGTACTATTAAATGCATTTAAATATAATTTGCTTGCTGTACAAAGTCTTATCATACACCATACAGTACATTGAGTAACACTAATTAGGTGAATTTTTTGTAGTTGTCTACTAGCGTGTCGGAGAAAGTCATTATGGCATGTCATGTATTCCATATTCTTCACAGAGATTTATTCTTTTCAACTTTGATGTGCCAAGATGCTGTGAGCATGCTCAGGTGCTCGCACACCAAGATGCTCTGAGTATGACTATATGCTCTATGCACACCAAGATGTTCTGAGTATGACTATGTGCTCTGTGCACACCAAGATGTTCAGAGTATGACTATGTGCTCTGTGCACACCAAGATGTTCTGAGTATGACTATGTGCTCTGTGCACACCAAGATGTTCTGAGTATGACTATGTGCTCTGTGCACACCAAGATGCTCTGAGTATGACTATATGTGCTCTATGCACACCAAGATGCTCTGTGTATGACTATGTGCTCTATGCACACCAAGATGCTCTGTGTATGACTATGTGCTCTATGCACACCAAGATGTTCTGAGTATGACCATGTGCTCTGTGCACACCAAGATGCTCTGAGTATGACAAAGTGCTCTATGCACGCCAAACTGCCCTTTAGGCCTCCTTCCTGATATCAATTTCATTTTTTGAGGGAACGTATAGCAGGCAGGAATCACATCAAGGTGACCTTGGAAAAGGTAAGGCTAGTATTCCTTCAGGAATTCCTTCTTGTGGTATAAATATCAAACTATTTTACACTGACAGAGATATGTGTCAAGAAATCTTCTAGATTTTTCAAGGTGGTTGTTTAACTGAAAATCCATCAAATTATGTTTAAATGTTCATCTTTCATTACTCATTGAGGAACAAAAACTTTTGAATATGTATTTTTGTATTTCACTCTCTTTCAAAAATTTGTGCCAGAAGTTTTAGACATAAAAATTTTCTCTTTGTTTATAAAATCACCATCATGCAAGGCTAGACTTTGTTTGAACAAGATGACCAAATTTGCCTCAAACAATATTCCTTTTCATTAAGTGTAGTATTAGAAATATGTCTAGCAATACTTTCATTTAACATGTTTCACATTGCATGTTCCTCTGAAACCTTGTCGAACAAGGCATGAGAATTGGTAGCTATTGTGGTTAAAATAATACCAACAATAAATTTTGATATCAGTTTTGTTTGAAAAAAATTAAATGAATCATATGCTGGTGTGAAATCATACCTTATTTACAGTCAAATGGTTTTTCAACATAGATTGTCCCCGGTGTACTTTTGTTCAGCTCCTGCTTCTTGCTAAAATAGCAATAATTCTCATTAGTATAGATATTGATAACATTTCATTATTTTATTTTCCACAGAAGATTAATACCACTAATCAAGGGAAATGATATTTAATAAAAACCAGCATGTTAAATACTGATTTTTTATGAAAATTCTGCTGCAGCAATAACTATGAATGAAATGGCTATAGATTTGCCATCTCAGTTAGTCTGTATGCAAACACACAATATGTAGTATATTAATGCTGTGAAATTAAATTCATATGTACAATATGTGCATGCCCAATATATCACAATATAAGCTTTTGTTGAGATGCATTGCTCTGGTATCCATGGATTTTATTCGTGAAGATAAAACTATGGATGGCATTTTACTGAAGGTCATTTTATTGAACCTTGTGTCCTTTATGAGATTATAAATCAGTGTCTGAATTTTGTTAGCTTGTAAAACTATATCAATAATATTAGTCATATTTGTAGCATTTATAATGGCCTTCCAGTCCTTCCATCGGCAGTATTTTTAGATATTTACATATTCAACCTTGACATCAGCGACACTGAATTTTGAAAATGCATTGATCCTTATCACTTTTCCATCTGCCAAGTCAGTAATAAGCAGTATTGAGCCAAAACCCAATGCTATCTTCACCTACTTGGTATGGTATGGTATAGTAGGGTACTGTTAGTCTGTAAAAATCAGGTTTTCAGGATCCATATTTTCAGGGCCTTAAAATGTTCCTAAGTCTTTGTTAAAATGTAACATATGGGACATGGTATGCCTCATTGGTTGTACCCACCTTGACCTGAGAGTGACATATGAACTTGACAGGGTAAAGGTTAAATGATGGACAATACCCAGCTTGACCTGAGAGTGACATATGAACTTGACAGGGTAAAGGTTAAATCATGGACAATCCAAGGATAGATGTTCACATTCACTTTTGATCATTTAGGGACAAAATCAAAAGATCAATGTCTGATAAAAAAAGTCAATTATTAAGTTTTGGGGGTGGAGGTTTAATCCTAGAAAGTATTTCATCTTACAAAAATGATATTCTACATGAGTTTTGTAAAGATTTCTTTAAAATGATGTAATAATTATATTTTCTCTCCCTTTGTAGCAAAGTCTTTCAAAAACCCTGAACAACTGGTAAATGAGGTTGAGAGTGAGGTCGTGCACAAAAGTGCACATGCAATTTGTTTTCTTGGTCGTGTATCCCTTTTCCTGCCAGACAGTAATAACTGTATCACTTCCCCATCAGCCAAGTCAGTAAAAAGCAGTATTGAGCCAAAACATGACGTATTTTCACCCACTTGGCTTGGTATGTTATAGCATCTTTTGTCCAAAAAAATCAACTTTACAGTATTATGTTTTCAAAAGCCTTCAAATGTACAGTATTATGTTAAAATACACAATATGGAATATGTTGTGTTTCATTAATTTTAACCATCTTGACCTGGTGGTGAAATATGGACTTGGCAGGAAAAGGGATACGTATAGTATGTTGGTCAAAAGTGACATCGCTGCAGGTGGTATGGTGCAACTGAAATTCCTTCACAGTTCTCCTACCACACTGTATAAAATTTGTCTATGAAATTTTAAAAGCTAATGAATACAGTAACTTGTGAGATATAAATCTGAAACAGCACCTGGGAAAATCATTGACCAAGGTGCAGGATGTTGTCAATTGTCTCTGACCATCAAAATATAAACATGATAGAAAGCCGTTATGGTGTTAGCAGTTTCCAAACTCATGAGGTCATGTAGCCCACAAGTCACTTAGTGTTTTTTGAAATGTTTCAATGAAGATTCTGCATTAACATTTTATCTTTTGCTCCATTTAGGATGTTTGCTTTCACCAGGTTTAAGGTTTAATAGTGCTCACTACTTGATCATAACAATCTGAATGTGTGCACTTTTCTGGTGTTAGAGTAACATGAAACACATTTTCCAGAAATTCATAAATTTTTTCTAATATGGTTGTGCCCACAGACTTGGAGCAAGTGTGGAGGTCACGCCAAAATCATCCATAGCGAGTCACTGTAAATGTAATATGGCATTGAAAATGTTGCCTCACAATAGATGAGATACACCAACAACTGCTACCCCTCTCTCATCAATATCAAATGATGTCTGTGAAACATCCACCATATCAAAAACATTGCTGTTTTTACAACTAGAAAGGTTATTGTTTTTGTTGTTTTTGTTGTTGTTATTTGGAGGAGACATTTTGCCATTGGTGTTTATATTCATTTACATTAACTGTTATTTCACTGATAACAGAAATGTCTTTTTAGTCCCCACGGACACCGTCCAGGGGGACTTATAGGTTTGGTCATGTCCGTGCGTGCGTGCATGCGTGCGTGCGTGCGTCCGTCCGTTCAAGCAGATATCTCAGAGATGCCTTGAGCGATTTCATTCAAATTGGTACAAGGATTACTTCATATATATACAGATGCACGTCAATTTGTTTTGATACGATCCAATATGGCCGCCAGGCGGCCATTTTATTACGATTTTTTCATGTACAGAGCCATAACTCAGACATGTTTCAGCCATTTTATTCAAACTTTATACAAGGACATTGACCTATGTCATACATATTCACGTCGATTTGTTTTGTGATACGATCCAATATTGATTGATTGATTGATTGATTAACTTTATTACCTGAAAAATTATTTTTCCAAATCATGTTTAGAACAAAGAAGGTATACAAATCATTCATAAGCTTACAGGTAATAGGAGTCAGAAAATAGCAATAATGCTAATCAAAGTCTGACCCCTCGATTCAGCTTAATAGTACATTCATGGATGTTAAAGAAATTAAAATATACAAAAAATTCATCGCATCTAATATGGCCGCCAGGCGGCCATTTTATTACGATTTTTTCATGTACAGAGCTAAGTTTCAACTGATTTTATTCAAAGTTGGTATTATAAGGACATTGACCAATGTCATAGATATGCACGTCAATTTGTTTTGTGATACAATCAATATGGCTGCCAGGCGGCCATTTTGTTATTATTTTTTTTATGTACAGAGCCATAACTCTGGCATATTTCCTATTAGTGCAAGATGCGAGGTATAATGATATTCAAATATGCAGATTACACTAATGAGCATTGTTTCGGTATTCAAATTCTATGCTAATGACCCTTAATCAATGTGGAATATTCATGTACCTCGGATCTTGCATTGTATACATATTTCAACCGATTTTATTCAAACTTGGTACAAGGACATTGACCTATGTCATACACATTGATTTTTTTTGTGATACGATCCAATATGGCGACCGTGTGGCCATTTTATATTACGATTTTTCATGTCCAGGACCATAACTCAGACATGTATCAAGCGAATTTATTCAAAGTTGGTACAAGGAGATTGACCAATGTCATAGATATGCACATTAATTTGTTTTGTGATACGATCCAATATGGCTGCTGTGCGGCCATTTTGTTATGATTTTTTCATGTACAAAGCCATAACTCAGGCATATCTCAACCGATTTTATTCAAAGTTGGTACAAGGACATTGACCTATGTCATACATATGCATGTCGATTTGTTTTGTGATATGATCCGATATGGCCGCCATGTGGCCATTTTATTACGATTTTTTCATGTCCTGAACTACAATTCAGACATGCATCAAGCCAGGGCTCGAAAATTCTCGCCGCCCGACGCCCGTGACAAGTGAATTTTGAGTCCGGGCAAGTGAAAACAACATTCTCCCAGCCCGACGGACAAGTGAATTTCAATGAGGCCACTGTACGTACGCGCTGCCACTCTCTAGTTCTTTGAGTGTACCGCTTTCGATATGGCCGGCCGATAAAATAGCTCTGTTCTGCTTGGTTACAAAATGGCAAAATATTGACGTCTTTGCACGATCTTATGTTTTTTTCTTCTCATGAAATCATGTCACCATGCCTCCTCAACAGAATACTACAGATTACAATAAAATGTGTAAGGTGTTGAAACAATTTACCCTCCTTCCTACAAAGTTACAATGTATTGAAACACTTACTCTCCTTTCTACAAAGTTACAAATTCCTGGTACGTGAAGCAAACATTGTTGCTGTTCGATACTGCAATCACGGTCCCTCTCAGTCCCTCATGCTACATGCAATACATCATGGACGACCTTGAATCATGGATGTAATGCCTCTGTGAGTCCCGCGCACCGGTCGTCCTTTTTAGTCCAAGTTTTACCTACTTTGCTTGAATCAAAATTTGGCCTGCAATTACTCAGTTTGATAGTAAAAACTATTATTTCAAAGGAAACTTTCACAAACAGAGTCAGAGTACAAGGGAAAAGGAGAAAAGCTTGAGGTTTTCTGAAAGGTCAAATCTGGGTCACCTTATGTGATGTAATGAATGAAGACCCTTAAGTACACAATTATGGTTCAAAAGAAACGACCTAGGGAGGTCTAATAGTATATGATAAAAGGTAATTTCTTGGTGATTTCCAATTTAATGGCATTTAGCTTGACTGTCAGTTTTAAATTAAATTTTATTAACAGTTATGGCAAAGGGAAATTGTCAACAGTAGTTGTAGTAAGCATATCATTTCAAATCATCACATTAATATTTCTGCAGATTCCTCCAGTTTAATGAAGTAATAGTGAATATCACCATACATTTCTTGATGATATCAAAATATCAAATGAAAATGTTCCTGGGCTTCAATGTTATCATTATCATTAAAACTATTATTACTCTTTAAAACATTGGGAAATGAATTGAACAATATCATTGTGTCTTGTTTTAAAGGATTTTGACCTGACCCTTTTTGTCTCAAGAAAAATACTTATGCTGAAGATGCTATTGAGCCTGCTTGATCACAACTATGACACAACACCACAATACTTGTATCTACACTGTCACTATGCTACCAAATGCTTTCTTCTGCATGGAAAATTTGCATTTGTGTGGCTAACAAAACCACATGAGGAGCTTGTAGTGTATATGTATGATAAGTTGTCATACTGTGAACACTGACTCAATGCTGCAGAAGTATTCTGTATCTGTGGTAATATACACTTCACATTGCTCCCTGATTTTTAGAATTGCCACCTAATTATTTCTTGTGGCAAAAGTTTACCACTAGAAATGAAAAAGTATTTCAATCCCTTCAATGTCATAAAAAACACAGATAATTAATGTAATAAAAACTTAACAAATATTTCTTTAATGTAAAAACTATCATGAACAACATACAAAACATCTTGATTTGTAAAATTAGGAACTCCTGAATGCCGAGAAAGCTGTTGCTACACTTGAGATCATAAACTGTAAAAAAGTTGCTCAAGTGGCTACAAGATTTTTGATTTGGCTAATGAGTTGGCTAATCATTTGGTGACTTTAACAGGGGAACCCTGCAGTTTATGCACATACCATGTGGTAGCAGTGAACTAAATGATACTGAAAGTTTCACATGGGCACAATTTGACACAACACCATTGGCCTATTATATACTTACCCTTAGTGCACCTACCTGACTTGGTGTTGTTTTATTGAAATACACTACATGTCCCCCCCCAAAAAAAAATTTAATTTGTCCCCATTAAGACCTACTATGGGTCACTGTGTCCCAATGCTAGCAAAAGCTGGCTGAAACAATGTGCATGTATACATTACATAAGATATTATTTTTGATACACAGAATAAGGACACAAATTTATCAGTAAGTTACAGCTACTGTTTCTTTACAATGACATGAATAAAACCATACACATTTACTCCTTAAATCATCTGAAATTCAGGGCAAGTGAATTTTTCCTTCCGGACAAGTGAAACTGAAAATTCACTTGCCCTATGGCAAGTGAATTTTTAAAAAAATTTTCGAGCCCTGCAAGCGAATTTATTCAAAAGTATTTTTATCACAGACCTAATGAAGAGGACTCTATCCTCTCTGAGGACCTGTAATCAAAGTTCCCATTAACAAGTGGGAATGTGTCATCAACGATGACTTGTTCATATGCATATCATTATTTGCAAATTCCCCATCCTGAGTATGTTTAAGTATGATTTGTAGTACAGCAAGGAAATAATGGGAACCTCTGCTCAACATTCAACTATTAAGTTTCAAGGTAGGGAGAGGCGAGGGGGATTTCAAGCAAGATTTAAAGAATCACTAAGTATTATATCAGACATTGAACTTTTGACGTTAAAGTAATTACAGTGACCCCACATCAACTGAACATCAATGCACCGGAGTTCATCAGAAGTGATATGAGTGTAGACAGACAGACTGCCCAACTAAATGATAAGTGAATAAGAAGGACCAACTATTTAGGGTATTGGGACAGAAACGTTCCATTGACAATATGGAATATCTTCTGTCATCCTTATTACATGGCCTTGTTACATGGCTTTGTTACATGGCATTATAACATGGCTTTGTTACATGACTTTGTTACATGGCTTTGTTATATGGCTTTGTTACATGGCTTTGTTACATGATTTATTATAACATGGCTTTGTCACATGGCTTATTACATGGCTTTATAAAATGGCTTTGTTACATGAATTGTTTATGTTAGCAAGTCTACAAAGCTGTATGTACAATGAATATAGCTATCACAGGATGTGTTATTCTATAGTGTATGAATGTTTGAACAAATTTAGACACAGTTGGCATGATAAACAGTACAGTTGATCCTTCAATAAAAATAATTGCATTTTATCAAAGACGTGTACTCCTTGCAAAGTGTTTCAGATGTATTATGTTGCATTGCTTGTAAGTTGGTAGTAGCTACGAATACATAAATGCTAATATTTTCCCTTCATTATCATCTAGAAATAACATTTTGCAACAGTAATTTAGCATCAGATTTGTCAAGTAATCAGTCAATTTGAAGTCATGATATTACAGTGTAGCTTGTCAGTCATAATCTGCACCTTTTTCTGGAGATTAGTAAAACTTCAAGTTTCAACTGAAACAGTTCATTTTATCATTAAATACCATTTACAGTATGTCCATAAAATAAATGATTGAGTGACTGGCTTGATAGTATAATTTTCTTTTTAATAATATCATATATTTTGTGCAGTCAACTCTTAATGAATCACAGATTTTGCTTCAATGGAATTAATAAATAAGTTACTAACACAAGAAAGGAATGCGTGCATAAAGTAGCAGAACACGATTTATCCATGTGTTAAAATCTACTCACCATAAATAGCAACTATACATTACAAATTGAATTAGAGCTTACTTTTAATTTGAAATCAAGCTAATGATGACAGAACTACATTGCAAACAGCTACTGATCATCAGTCATTTTGTAGACGTGTTGAAGAGGCTGTTGACATACATTTCATATGCAGCCCTGCATTCTGTTCTTTCATTGTAAAATATGCTACACAGTCATAACTACACCTGTGTTGACACAGCTGTTCCTGATTTTAAAAATCATACAAATTCTATCCATTTGCGGTACAAATGTTAAGAGCATTAATTGATTTTTGTGAGCTGTGTGGTTTTGGAGAGTTGTTTTAATTTACATGTTTGTTTGGCACAGCATATTGACATGTCATCACACTGAAGCCGTTCCGTCAATTCAATCATTCATCACTAATTGTAAAGGCAATATTGATTCAAAATATGCAATTTCATCCATACAAAGCATCTATACTTATGACACAACTATTCCTCTATTTTCATCACAGTCTGCCAGTTTTATTCAGAAAGGAATCATATTCTTTTGAAATTTATGTTCTTCTGTATGAGCCTTAAAAGAATTTGAAAAAAACGTAACTTAAAATTGTCATTTTATATATGTCAAAATTGTAGTTTCTCCATAAACATCAGTTCAAGGTAATAATGAAGATAATCACTTGTCCCACCACTGCTGCTTTTCACAATGTCACAGTTATATTATAATACAAAATTTTTAAAGCACGGATTTAAGATGCTTTCTTGTGTATGATGCAATCATTTTGGTAATTTGCGATTTCGTTGTTTCAGGAATGAAAACTGCTTTCATTTCAATGATCCATGTCATCTCGTTAGTGAGCAGCAATGTAGTCATTAATAGGGACTTGTGAATTTATTGATTCGATGGTTAGTTTATATCATAGTTTCAAAGATTGGTAATGTCATCATGTCAGTGCTTTGTGATGTCATCATGTCAGTGTTTTGTGGTGTCATCATTTCAGCACTTGGTGATGTCATCATTTTAGTGCATTGTGATTCACCATCTCAATGCTTTGTGTTACCATCATTTTAGTGATTTTGGTGATATCATCATTTCAGTGCTTGGTGATGTCATCATTTCAGTGCTTTGTGATGTCATCATTTCAGTGATGGGTGTTGACATGATTTTTAGCTACCATTGTCAGACATATATGACAATGTATCTTATAGGATAACATATATATGTGGGTATTTGCCCACTTCCTGTCTCTGTCTATATAACTCTCTGTGTGTCCATCCACTGCGATAACTTGAAGTGCTGCACGTGTTACTTTGATATTTTGTTTGAAGGTGCATGGAGGTGATTTGGGTTAACCTTTTATTTTCATTTTAATGATTATGTCAAAAATATGCAAAGGAGGTCCAAAAACACATTTTTGGTAACAAAATCTTCCTCTCCATAACCACTGGTCTAACAGCTTTATTCTTTGGTACATAGGTCCCAAGGGATACCCTTACTAAGGATTGTTCAAACTATGATTCAGTATGCAAGTTTGTAGTTTAAAGACAATTTTTGTCGATTTTTGTCAAAAGTTCTTTAAAAATCATCTTCTTCAAAACTGCAGGTCAGATAGCTTTGATATTTGGTATTTACGTCCTTAGGGATGACCTATTTCAGATTGTTCAGATTTTGCAGAAATATGCAAATTTGAATTTTTGGGGCAATTTTTGTCATTTTTGGTCAAAAATTTATTTCACCAAAACCACTTGTCTTACAGCTTTGATATTTGGTACACAGGTTTATTAGGATTGTCAAAATATGATATATTCAAACTATGATGAAATCAACAGTTTTGTATTTTGGGGGCAATTTTTGCCATTTTTGATCAAAAAATTTGTTTCTCAAATATTTCTTGTCTTATAGCTTTGATATTAAGTATACACGTTCCTACAAATGAGCTAAATGTCATATATTGAAATTATGATGAAATCTGCAATTTTGTATTTTGGGGCAATTTTTGCTGTTTTTGGTCAAAAAATGTTTTTCTTAAAAACTGCTGGTCTGATAGCTTTGATATTTGGTACACAGGTTCTTAGGGGTTATCTTATTTATGATGTATTGAAGTAATAATGAAATCTGCAAGTTTGTATTTTGGAGGTAATTTTTGCCATTTTTGGTCAAAAAATTTGTTTCTCAAAAAACTGTTAGTCTGATAGCTTTGGTATTTGATATACAGGTTCCTAAGGTTATTTCAATGTGATATATCAAAATTATGATAAAATCCACAACTTTGTTGTTCGGGTCAATTTTTGCCATTTTTGGTCAAAAAATTTGTTTCTCAAAAAACTGCTCGTCTAATAGCTTTGGTTGACATGTTCTTAGGTATTATCTTAATATGATATATTAAAATTATGATGAAATCTTCAATTGTATATTTTTGCAGCCATTTTTTGCCATTTTTTGTCAGGCCACTGAAATGAGTTTTCAAAGATTAGGTATTGTCTATGTAACACAGCGGAGCTATATCAGCTGTAAGGTCGCTTGTTGAAGCAATTTCTTTTAGTTTTGGTAAAAAGCTACTCTGAAATCACAAGACAGTCCATTGTTTAGTATGTGCCATTTTTGGTTAAAAATTATGAATTCTAACATAATTTCTCATCAATGGTAGCAAGACAGTGTCCTTGATTCAATTTTTAGTGCTTGTTGTTGTGATCATTTTAGTACTTGATGATTCACCAGGCATTACAGTGTTTGGTGATGTCATCATTTTAGTGCTTGGTGCTGCCATCATTTGAGTGATTGGTAATTTGATCATTTCAGTGCTTGGTGATGTCATTATTTAAGTGATTGGTGCTGCCACCATTTTAGTGAAACTGACAGATGTATAACCATGATGTTATGTGTGTTGGTGCATTGATTAGTGGTTGAAACTGACAGATGTATAACCATGATGTAATATGTGTTGGTGCATTGATTAGTGGTTAAAACTGACAGATGTATAACCATGATGTAATGTGTGTTGGTGCATTCATTAGTGGTTAAAACTGTCAGATGTATAACCATATTGGTGCATTGATTAGTGTTTGAAACTGACAGATGTATGACCATGATGTAAATGTGTGTCGGTACATTGATTAGTGGTTAATTAAGGAAGTGAAACCAATCCACAAAATTCAATTTTATAAATAAACAATGAAATCTAATCTATTTAAATATTACAATGAGCTTGTGTCCTGTAGGTGATTATCATTCCAGTGCACTAAGCATGTCTATATGTTGTTTTATACAGATAATATGTATATGTCAATATTTGAATGGACTGTTCCCAACCACTGTGTCTCATTCATTTTACAATTTCATCGTAAATGTTAGTTTTTCAGCTTAGCAGGTTACTACTGGTAGATTTTATTACAGCGTCATAGACACAGGTTGCTGCTTGGAATAGTGAAGTGTTCCCTGCTGCTACTGTCTTTCTATCCTCTACTTTTCACTACCATCAGTATTTGGATTATGTTACTTCATAAAACAATATTGAGGTCTTCAAATATGCAGATAGTCAAGGATATAATTGTAAAAAGTGAAATAAAAATGAATAAATTGAAAAACTTAGCGTGGCATTTTTATCACACATTTGATCAGTGTCAGCTGATTGCAATGGATTTGTTTCCTGTGATTTATCATCATATTCCAATATTAACAATGATGGATGGTAAAAAATCTGCATCAGACTTGATGATGAAGAAATATAATCCAATGTACAAGTATTGACTGTCAGCACAGAGTAATCATAGACTTTATAACTACATATTTATCAATCAGTCTTTTCATTAGATTAACAACTTATTCTCACGTCACCTTTTCAATATTTTTCAGTCTTTGAACAGTTTCATAATTTCACTGACATCAGAGGAGTACTTGACGTACATCCATATTCATCAATGGTGTGTGGTTTGACTGTCATCAATCAATGAGGAATGCCAATACTTACACTTGTTGCTTCATTTATCCTCATTGAATTCTGTGCAAAATAGCAATTCTGTTTGTTTGGTGTCAATCTATGCCACGTATCAACTCATTCAGCTTTCATTTCAAAATCATTTCTCACAAGGTCTAAACTGATCTCTTTAAAACTTGGTTCAATAATTAATAGCATTGTTTCTGATTTGTTTGCTGTAGGCCTCATCTGTTATTATTGAAATAACATTTGTTACATTCTTTGATAACATTTATTTATTAGGTTTATGATTCATGACACTAGAAGAACAAAGTTTTCACTCGCCTAGCTGTTGAATATTCCTCAATGCACTTGTTTTTAATTATCCAGGAAGCAACAATTTTTCTATTTTGTTCTTTAAATTATGTGTTTTATATAGTTTACTTGCCAGTAAGCTTAAGCTGATATTACTGTTGCTTTTCACCCATTATATGAAGATTGGACTATGTGTGTCGGTTGCTAAATATTGCAAAGATCAAAAGTTTTAGCCAACTAAATATATCATATCAGCTTCTCTCATTCATGTTGCTTTTCATCCCCATGTGCTGCATTTTTTTATTTATTTTTGGTTTTCATTCATATCTTCCAAGTAAAATAAGTAATTGTAAAATGTATACACAGAAGGATGTGTATACAAGTAGCAGTAATCATAGACTGCAACTGTTCATGTATTTTGTAACAGGATAGATCATAATAAATAGGAAGCCCATTTAAATATAGCCATACCAATGCAAATACGCAAAATAAAGTTGATATGCTGCATACAGTCATTTCAAAATCCTCAAACAACATGTTATCATCAATTAAAACATATAGCACTGACGTCCTCTTACATCCCATATTGACTCGGTTTTGTTTGTAATATTAACCAGTTTTTGAAAATTTTGGGAAATTAAAATGATTATGAACTAGCTGTCTAAGGTAGAATGCACCTTGGTGAAAAATATTCAGACTCTCAAACTCGCACAATACTTTTTTGGTCTACCACTTGTCGGGGTTCATTTTTAAAATCATTGGGTAAAAGTAAATTTTACCAGCTTATTTTTGTGAAAATCGAAAATTTTGTTTTTCCCATAGAGTTAACACAGGGATGGCAGCCATTTTGAATTTCAGGTGTTGTTAAATATTGAGTAATTTGTGTATGAAGTACAAAATTTGCATGGTGACCCATGATTTTCATTCTTTAATTTAAAAAACCCGATTCTGTCACAAGTGAGTGTTGTTGTAATGCAGCAAAAGGATGTTCATGTAATAGGTACAATTCAAAGGATATCTGAAAAAATTGCAAGATATTTTACAAAGATACAAAAATTACAAAGATATGCAGATCATGGGCCTTTTGAAACCATTGTATTCCAAAAACTCGTGAGTTCCAAATTTAGTTTCTGAATGTAATCATCAATCATTTAAATGAAAAGCCATTCAAATTATTAAGGATCAATCAATCCCACTACATTGTCAGTTCCAAATCCTACCAGCAGGTCAGCAACACAAAGTTCCCCAAGCACAGAAAATTCCTATAAAAAGGTCCTTCATTCCATCAGCTAACTTTGGATTCTCTCAATTATAATTCAGTGTTACATATATTTTATAGATCAATTCAGTATTACTGTACATTTGTTGTGTTGATTGCATGCCAGTGGTAGTGGTTTAATTCTACCAGTATAGTGGGACTTGGTCAAGTCAAAAAGAAATTTTCCATTTTTTTTCTTTAAATGTTAATGAGAAATAAGTATTTGATTGATTGATTGTTTTCAAATGTCTTGAAGATTCCATGACCATTTTGAGATATCGTCTGAAAATATGTTCAAAACTAACATGTAATAACTAAAATGAGGCAATTCCTTGCCAAGGATCGGTGACTGGACAATTTTGGGTGTCTTTGAAATAAAAAAAGATATTCAAAATATTTGAATACCCCTGATTCTGATTGACTCACATGACTGCAAAGACATATAACACTAGCCTGTTTGTTGAAATAACAGATTATTAAGATTCGGCCATGAGATTCTTATGCTCAAAGTACTCAAGGGTTATACGAAAAAAAATACCTCTCTACAAAGATTTAGATATGGATTATGAAAGATGTGTATCAAGCCCTGATTCCAGTTCAAAAAAAACCTCATCTGTACATGTATGTCATGAAAGACTTTTAGAGTACGGAGACAATACTCATTGTCATTATAAGATAACAACTGCTTTAATGCAGAACTTTGCATTAGTGATGCAATTGTCATTGTGACCATAGTTAACTAACAGAACAGAACATGTAAAATTAAGATCCTCACTGTAAATGAAACAGAGGAAAGCCAAGATAGAATGTAAAAGTGTAGAATGTAAAAGTTTTTTATCACAGTGACCAAGGTCAAGTAATGTTTTTTAGGCTGTTTACATAGACTAGCAAGACACAGCTTGTGTTATTCAATTATACAAGTCCGATCTAGTGATCTAATTGGCTTCAACTTATTGTACCAGTCCATTCAGGGTTCTGATTGGTTAGAAAGTATTGTACAAGTCCATCTTGTATTCTAAATGGTGTAAAATTATTGTACGTCTATTCAGTGTTCTGGTTTGTAGAAATTATTGTGCAAGTCCACGTAGTGTTCTGATTGGCTTAAAATCATTGTACAAGTCAATGTAGTGTTCTAATTGGCTTGAAATTACTGTTTTCTTCTCAGGTAAGGATCATGCTTAACATAGATGTATAAAACAGAAGAATATTAAATTGTTTAAATGGAAGAAACCATGATGATACTATAGTTAAGAACCTGAAGCATTATGCAAAAACTGATCACCTTGGATACTTCCAGTTATTAGCATATTTCTAAAAATATGTCCTCACACTGCTATAAATATTGAAACAGAGACTGGCAGACAGAGACAGGCAGACAGAGACAGGCAGACAGAGACTGGCAGACAGAGACTGGCAGATAGGCATACTGTATGTGAGCATGAAGTAGCAGTAAGCTCTGCGACTTACATCAGTGTTTGTTTATGATGACATGTGACACAATAACATCTGTATTCTGTTATCATGGAAACATGCATAAAATATTACAGATATGCAGATTGCATAAAAGCTATCAGAAAATGCTTCATATAGTATTTTAACATTACATATTGAAAATGTTAAAAGCTATTATATTTCTTGTGATAGAATGGGTATTTTGTACTACTGCCAATCTTAAACTACAACTCATAAAACACTGTAGGCTTATGTTTGATGGTTATCAAAGTTACATTTAAACCAATCGGAAGCTGTTTCTAAGCAACAGTGTAATTTCTGATGTCAAGCATCGTCGACTGCTTCCTGTTTTCATTATTTGTAATTTTCTCAGTAAAATGGTCCAACGACACGTAGTCGATAAAATGTCAATTCAGTACATTATAGCAGTGTAGAAGCCATTTCTTTATAATGGGCAAGCTTAATTGTTTTGCACTATCGAAGATGTCCACCACTGACCATAGACGTTTGATGTCCACCACTGGCCGTAGACGTTTGCTGTTGACTATTGCTGATATTTTATTCTCTCATTGTTTAGCTTTTAGATGTAAGAATTAACCATCAAATTGAGATGTTCAGTCTTTTATACAAAAGTGAAAGTGACGAACCTTGATCACGTCATATATAGCTTTAAATAGGGGATATGTGCAATGCCGGCTATGACAGTCTGTTGAGGAATCGGTCAATTGTGCAAGATCTCAAAGATTTAGTTTCTCACATTTTTCATACATCACATTGCATGGATTCATAAAAAATTAAAAAATCAAGTTCTCCAACATGTCTGTTGTTTTCAAAGAATTCACAGTATTCAGTGTTCGGGAAATATGACCTAGTGTGTGAGGGTCCTGTAAATGACCCCCATAACAGGCCTGTATTAAGGGTGTATTATTAAAGTGACCCCTGTGACAGGCCTGTAAGTGACTCCTGTCACAACCCTGTTAGTGGCCCTGTGACAGGCCTGTAAGTGACCCTGTCACAGGTCTATAAGTGACCCCTGTGATATATGCCTGTAAGTGACTCCTGTCACAGCCCTGTTCGTGGCCCTGTGACAGGCCTGTAAGTGACCCTGTCACAGGTCTATAAGTGACCCCTGTGATATATGCCTGTAAGTGACTCCTGTCACAGCCCTGTTCGTGGCCCTGTGACAGGCCTGTAAGTGACTTCTGTCACAGGTCTATAAGTGACCCCTGTGATATATGCCTGTAAGTGACTCCTGTCACAGCCCTGTTAGTGGCCCTGTGACAGGCCTGTAAGTGACCCTGTCACAGGTCTATAAGTGACCCCTGTCATGGGCCTGTTAGGCAACCCCTGTCACAGGCCAGTAAGTGGCCCCTGTCACAGGTCTTTAAGTGACCCCTTATGATAGGCCCTCAGTGGCCCCTGTGATAGGCCTGTGAGTGACCCCTGTTTTAGGCCTATAAAGCCAGGGTCCGTGGATAATTAAAATATATGCATGGCAAACGTAACTTCTGTGTTAAGTGGGAGGGGGTTTGGCTGTATTTGCACTACATGTTTTCATATCAACATCTCGCTCCACATTTTACTGTATCGCAAAATATCACACTATACTGTTTGGCATGTACCCGGCCAGTGCGGTACCTGCACTACACCATTCTTTTGACATACATGTGGTTCAGTGCACATGTAAAATGAGGTAACAACCATTTTAAATATATTGCGTTATTGTCAAGTTGGCGCTGGACAAAGATTGATTTTAGAGAGGGGTATGCCAGTGGTGGTGGAAGCGTATGTGTGATGCATGATTTTGCTGAGTATTTCTATCTGTTGCTTCTCCATTAGGTGACTTGATGCTATGTTGTGGGTTCGAACCCAATTGAAAACACTGTATATTCATTATGTGGTGTAATTACAGATTGTAGGTATGATACAGAATAAGGCTGGGTTGGATTTTTCGCACTGCCAAACTTTCGTATGGGAGGGGTGAGGGGGATCGAGGCCAAACACACTTACTTTTGTTTACCCTGCGCATGCATTAATTATCCACTGCCCCTAAGTGACCACTGTCACAAGCCAGAAAGTGACCCCTGTGATAGGTCTGTACAAGCATTATACGGTATGTACAGGTACATGTAGTAATGTCTTCATAGCAGTGTACAGACCTTCATCAAGCATTGTGACAATCCCTGCTTTGAGCAACTTCAGAGATGGATTTTTGGCCATGTTTATCAATTTTTATTGTCATTTTCAGTTTACCTCCAAATATAATCTAAAAATGTGAGACTTGCAGTAATTTGAAGTTGAAATTGGATAGTGTGAATCCAAGGCAAATTTGATTATTGTCTGTATGTCTAGTTTGCAGCTGCTAGTCTATGAGTCTGTACTGATTTGATTGTTGATAAATATACACTATCAGTAGATATAAAAGTGAAAGTGGTGGAGAAAAGGAGCTTCCAGTTTAATTTTTGAAACTGTTGATTTGACCCTAATTTTCAGGTCAGGGGTGCCTGCTAATAGACAAGAAAGATATTGAGACTTTTGGTGTGAAAGTAATGAAGACTATGATGTAATTCTAAAGAAAAGTGATATATTTTGATCATAAGATACATAAGATTGTCTCGACTGATCAATATTCTTTATTCACATTTTTGTCTGTTTGTTTATTTATTTATCACATAACCTGGCCCGAATCGCCCTCTGTGTGACATAGGAAAGGATGGATAAAAAATCCAAATTACCCTTGTTCTACGTTATCAACCGAACTTTTTTCCTGCATTATGCAGTGACACTTGTGTGCACAGACCAAGCTGTCACGATCGATGACATGCTGTCATGACATTTTTACGAAAAGGTGATGTGATGGATTCTGACATGGAAACATGGAATGCATGTCCAATGAAATGTCAAGTTGCTAAAGCTTTAGCAGCAATTCCAAAGAATGTAATGGGGTGGCTCAATGTGGACGTTGTACCTGGTGATAAAACCCAAAAGCTACAGCTCAACATAAGTTCAACTGAATAAATAAGTACCGCATGATCTTCGGAAAGCAACATAGAAGGCACAAAACATCAAACCATTCGATGAACAACAATAAATTTCCTTCATCACATAAAAATGCCGTAAATTCTCCATCGGAATCTAACCTGCAGGGGTAGGGCTGTAACGAAGACATCAGCTGTCAGCTATACCTAGCTGTAGCCTGAACTCTGCTGTGCAGCGCTGTGGATGTATTATTGAAAGCTGACCCGGACAACAGAACAGAGTTTCCGTCACGTGACAAAATTTGGAGGTATAATAGTGTCACTGCAGATATCAAAGTTCATAAGACGTAAAACATTGACAAACGGGATCAGAATTGATAAGTTGATACCTGTGGAGACAGAGGATGACAGTCCATTTTGACCTTGTACGTACTCTCGGTCACAGTGGGTGCCATCGAATTTTAACTTTTTGTGCTCACCCGTATCATAAGCTCATGATATTTTGAAAGCCGCAACACCTCCTAGAATAAGAACTACTATTTTGATCTTGTTGTTGCCTTCCCTACATAATTATATTTGAAAATATTCTAAATGACTCTGGTTATAATACTGTATGGCTGTCGCAGGCGCCAGCTTGGCGAAGCCCCCCTTGCTAGTCGATGGCAGACTTCGTTTGGTGTTGGGATAGTGCGAGACAATGATGGCAAGTTCACATGACCGAATCCATACGTCTGATTGATTAAGATGCAATTGGTGTATCAAAATTTCAATTTGATCGGATTTATAAATGAAAGTACCAAATAAACATTTGCGTATCACCAGGGCTATGGGCCGTTGTACTCATTATATGAAAGATATCCTGGAAAATAAAACCCAGATTGTGACAATATTTTTGAAATCTTTGACTATAATTTTGATCCATCCATATCAAATGAAATGCAAGAAGACTGTTCATGTGATAAATATATAGTCCCATGGAATTTTTCTCTGCTTGACGTTATCGTGTACTCGTGTTCTTCATGGAGCTTAACAACTTCTTGCCTTCGGCTAGAAGTTGTACGGCTGTGTGAAAAATACTCATATACGATGAAAATTTCATGGGATTATATATAAGTATTACATAGCAAATGACAATGCTGTCACACATCAAGCAAATAGGTCAGTACGTCATATATTCATGGGCAGCATAGAGGGTTTTGATGACATAGTGACATGTTAAAAAAATGATAAAAATGTTTATACTTTTATCAAAAGTTCAGATGACACAAGCATTGGAACTTTTCATGCACACTTGTATCTTTATTTTTACATTATCACAGTAATCATATTCAACACTGTTATTTATCAAAAAATTCTCTTGAGATAATCTAGATTTGTACCACACTGTCTATAATATTCAATGTAGCAAACCATGACATCAACTTTCAAGAAGTTAACGTTTTTGTCAAACTTTTTTCTAGGGTTGTGGATATAGAGATGAACCAGAGGAAGATATCACAGTATCATCTCTTCTGAGCTGGAAGTCACCACTCTTAATAAAACTAGCTGTGATATTTGCATACACACAGCTTGTTGTCTACCATGTTGAAAGCCACAGTTCAAAAGATGCACAAGGTGGAGATATGTACAACAGTGTGATTGCTGATTTAGGTTTAGCAAGACTTTGGCAAATATTTACTTTAGTGTCAGTTTACCTGTACAGACTTTACTATGCCGAGGACTTTATTGCAGAAGAGCTTTAGCAATTTGTTCTAGTTATTCTGCTACAAGTTTCTTTATATGCAGAGAGGCTAGATGTACATATGTGTTGTGCTTAATCAACAAATGTTAAAGTCATTGTATATGCCCATGGGCTGTAAAATTAATACTGTATTGTTGAGTCAATTTTTGCCATTTTTGATGGGAAATCTTCATTCAAACAGTTGGTCAGACATCTTTGGAATGTGGTATACATGTCACCAGGTATGACCTTGTAGAGATTTGTCCAAATTATGATGAAATCTGCAATGTTATATTTTTGAGGGTTTTACATTCTTTTTGGTAATAGTTTCAAAAATCTTCTCTGAAACTATTTCTCCAATAGCAATCAAACTTGCTCCATAAATCCTTAGGATAACATAATTTAGTTTTGTTCAAATGGTGATGAAATTTGCATATGCTAATTCTTTGGGCTAAATTTATCATGTTTTTGGTCAAAACATGGTTGTCTCTTTACAACTGGTCTTGCAGCTCTGAAATTCTTTATGTCTAAGCTTCTTATTGATTCCCTTATTAAATTGCATGAAAATTAGCGTAAAATTTCCTATTTTTCGCTCCATCTTCTTAAACAATATTTTTTTTTCCGTAATTGTTCAACCAATAATAATCGTATTTTGTTTTTACATTCTTAAGGATGTCCTCACTCAAATAATGATGAAATTTGCATTCATAAATTTTTGGTCAAAACAGCTTTCAAAGCCCTTTTTTGAGTCATAAATAAAATTAGAATAAAATTTGCATATGGATTTTTTTCTTTGAATTTAATTTTCGGCTGCAGTGATCCTATTATTGAAGTTTTCATAAAAACTAACAGCTGAGCTATATCAGAATCTAGATTGCTTTTTTCACTTTGTATGTTGCCTATTGTACTTACATAGGAGTTTCTGAATCTTCCATGATGTAAACAATGTTCTATTGGATAGTGTATCCTTGCTTTCTAACACTGTCAAGGCTGTTGTCTTTGATCAAATACAGCCTATGTTGATTTACTTTCGATTTGAAAATCTGTGGAGTACAACAAACCTTACATTCACTTCATTGCATTTGTGATGTTCTTTGAAATTGAATTCAATACTTTCTCATAGCGGTGTAGCTAAATAATAGTGTAGACTACCAGCATTTATCATTTGACCAGATGTCTATCATTTAAGCCATTACCTATGTACGGCAAATGGCAAATCACTACCTTAAAATCATTTTGGTCAGATAATTGTCTTTCCAAATCTGGAAGAGATGTAGATAGTAGAAGTGACAACTCACAAGATGTAACAGATTACATTTCAGTTTTCACTTTGTATAAAGAATGATTTGATTTGTTGTAGAGCAAGTTTGAATAAGTGATGTTTCCAAGTTTTCCTATTTAGAAAGCGGAAGAAAAGAAATAAAAGACATTTGTTACCTGTTTCACAGATTTTAGCTTTTCTTTCCCACCACAATGTCCTTCCCTCTCTCAACATGTAGAGGAGATGTTGCTTCAAAACTTGACTTGATTAGGAGGGCCTAAGAAAATCAAGAGTCTTCACCCACATTTCTTCAAGTTGGTTCACCACCTCCTCCTCCTTAGTATGTGTGAGCAAAGTCTTGAACTATCCACCACCAAGTCACTGAATGTATCTCAACAGCCATCATCTCAGTGTTTATAGAATTAGCACATTTGTAAGATACACTGCTCACCATTAATTGACATATAAACACACAAATGACTGTGCATTTACCTGTGCCATACAGATACGTTCTCAATCATACAGGATAGCTTTTGAAATGAGTATATGAAATATCCAGTTTTTAAATCTTTCTGTTGGTTGCTTTTGCAGTGTATGTCGCACTGTCAACATGTTTGTATTGTAATCAACCTCATTTGGCCCCTGTGTGCCGAAGGAACACTAGGAGCTAATGTCATCACTCTGCCAATTTGTGTGTGTCAGTCCATCTGTCTGTCAGTCTGTCATCCAACCATCTATCCACTTGTCCATCTGTCTGTCGACCAAATTTGTGGAGTTCTTAATTCAAAATTTACTGCACCAAATTATCAAGAACTGAGTGGAATCTTAAAGATGTGGCTTGCACAATCAAGAAAATAATGAAATTATTTTTAGCTATTATAGACTATAGTCTATAGAAGCTATTTGGATGGGTATGCGTCAGTCTGTATGTATGTATGTCCGTTTGTGAGGATGTCCGTCCACTTGAGAACCGCAGTACTTACAGATGTGATATTTGTTGTGTAGATGTAAACTATGATTATGAGAAACTTTTTTTTATATTGTTGAAAATATGCAAATTAGCACAAAAAAGGCATTTTTGGTAAAAAATCTTCATAACTGATGGTCAGACAGCTTTGATATTTGATATACAGGTCCCTAGGGATAACCAAAGTTAAATTTATTCAATTTGTGATGAAATATGCAAATCTGTATTTTTAAGGAATTTTTTTGTCATTTTTGGTCAAAAATTTATTTCATCAAAACTACTTGTGTGACAGCTTTGATATTTTGTATACAGTTTCATAGGGATGATCAAAATATCATACATTCAAATTATGATGAAATCTACAATTATACAAGTATTTTGGGGGGAATTTTTGTCATTTATAGACAAAAAAATTATTTCTCAACAAGCACTCATCTGATGGCTTTCATATTTGGTATACAAGTTCCTACAGATGAACTAAATATGATATATTGAAATTACGATGAAATCTGCAATTTTGTACTTTATGTGTAATTTTTGCTGTTTTTTGTCAACAAATTTGTTTTTCAAAAACTACTTTTCTGATACCTTTGTTATTTGGTATACAAGTTCCTAGTGGTTCTCTTAGTGTGATAAAGATTTAAATTTAATGAAATATTCAATTTTTGTATTTCTGGGTCAATTTTTGCCATATTTGGTCAAACTCTTTGTTTCTCAAAATTTACTCATCTGATAGCTTTGATATTTGGTATACAGGTTCCCAGGGTTTATCTTAATATGATATATTGAATTATGATGAAATCTTTATTTTCGTATTTTTGCAGCTAATTTTGCCATTTTTGGTCAGGCCATCATGAAGTAAGCTATGACAGATATCTATCTTCTTCATCAATACATGTGTCACAAACAGCTATTTTCTACATGACACAGCAGAGCTCCGTCAACTGTTAGGTCGCTTGTTTTTTCAAAACCACTGGTCAGACAGCTTTAATATTTTGTTTACAGATTCCTAGGATGACCTTAGTGAGATAATTTCATATGGTCAGGAAATACTTAATTTTCTACCCATGTCTATAGTAGCTTCAGGGACATTGGCCCTATGTTTATTATTATTATTATTATTATTATTATTATTATTATTACTTTTGATAATTTTTCCATAAATTTCAAAAAATTATCATTAATAACAACATTATTTTTATTTAGTACAAATGTAGGTTGGGATAATGTATTTGATAGTTGTTCAAATTGGCATAAAATTGTCATATTTGTATTTTTAAGAATCTTTCATTCTTTTTCAAAAGTTTTCTTCAGGCAACATCTGTATGATAGGTCTCAACTTTGATATTTAGGCTCTTTTGGATGCCCTTATAATATGACCAAATGATGATACAATTTGAATACGTAAATACTTTAGCCTAATTTTATAATTTTTTGTCAAAACATTTTTTAAAATTGCCAGTGTTATAACTTTCAAAGCTAAATCATAGGTTTCTAATGGTGATTCAAGTTTTACTTGTGAAAATTACTATTAAATCTACATTTGTAAATTTTTAGGGCAATTTCTCAGTTTTTGGTCAAACCATCACATCTTCCATAAATTGCTGGTCCTACACTTCAAAGTTTAGTTTTCAGGTTCTCAGAGGTGACTGCTTTCTGGTTTGTGCAAATTCTGGTAAAATTTGCACAATACTACTATAATTTTTAGTTTAAAGTTAAGACATACTGGTTTCAATTATTTCCATATTTGATTTTAGGTGCTAAGGACTTGTTAAGTTCTGGAAAAAATCTTGTAGTCATTTTCATCTTTGCAAACATATAATGAGGGAAGGGGGCATGCAAGTCTTACTCGATTAAATGTTATATTTTGTCTAATGATTTTATTCTCTGCTTGACAGTAGTTTACTCTTGACTTCACTATTGTGTTGCTTTACATGCATGAACAGCACAACACCATGATAGTCAGTGATTTTCATTACGAAATCAAATTTTATGTGAGCACACTTAATTGATGTTTGGCTTATCAAAAATACTTTTCTCAAAAGTCCATCTGAGTTGCTTTGATAAATTATTTCATTTAAATATCAAAGACATTATTTATTACTTAATTTGTCAATTGTGATATTATTGTTTGTAAGTAAATGTTGATTTGATCATATGAGTTTACCTGAATGTGTACAAGTTTGGAAATGTAACATTACAGGTCAAAAAGTTTTGAATAACAAAGAATTTGTGAGGCTCCCTTCCGTGATTTGCCAAGTTATTGTGAAAGGGTGTAGGGACAGAATACAGCCTTCACAGTGCTTGGTGAGAAAATATAAGGATACTTTTTATAGAGAATACCACAGCTGTTGCCTACATGAAGACACCACCCGTCCTCTGTAACTTTTGACCTCGTATCTTGCATCAGTTAATTCCATATTTTGATTTCTTCCATGATAATCTAGACAGGCTACAGCACTTAGAATTATTTTATAATGCTCTCTGTGTTAAGGTTATTGGAGCCCAGTGCTTTATGTAGAACAGCAATGTGATATCATTGATGGAAAGAATAAATGGGCATCATATACATCAGGGGAATCATGGGATATCACAGATACATCAGGGGAATCATGGGATATCACCGATACATCAGGGGAATCATGGGATATCACCGATACATCAAGAGGATGATGGGATATCACCAATACATCAGGGGAATCATGGGATATCACCGATACATCAAGAGAGTGATGGGATATCTCTTAGAATCTGATAGACTGATGGACAAATTCAGACCGATTGATCGCTGGAGTCCTATAACAAAATCTCAATAACAAATATTGCTTGGCTTGATATTCGAATGCATAAACAATGCATAGCAGCTTTGTTTGAATAGGGGATTTGTGTTAGTCGGCAGTCAAATGACCCTAAGTGAGCACAATGCAATGCAATGTGAATTCGTGAAGTACCTGAATGTTTTCTTCAAGGTTTGTTACTTTCTTTGTCAAGATAAGAAACTGCCAAGAAATGTTGTCACAGCAAGACGTGACGGGATACTGACATCAGGCGCCCTCTTGTGATGATATTTTTGTCATAGTTTTTTTTTTTTTTGTTAGCTAATGTTGTGAAGCCAACCACGTCCACTCTTGTATCAGTGTTGTAAACCGCAAGACAGACTACTCATTTTTTTTATTCTAATGAATCATAATAAATACATTAAATTCACATAGTATGGGGCATTTAATATTTTGACACATAATTTCAACTTGTTAGACGCAAAATTAGACACCTATGTTCAAGAAGTGACTATAATTCTGAGAAAGTGACGCAATTTATTAAGGAGTGAGGTGTGTTCCTGTGTACAGGAACATAGCAATAGATTATAACACGGGATCTGGATATTCACGATTCGTGCCTCGATCAGATTTTTACCTCGTCGCATTTCAAAACAAAACGGATGCAGGGTTACATGTCATAGTTAGTTCTAATTGCAAACGTGACAGTCAGCATTTCATCCCCGAGTCTCAGCTTTGGTTCAGTTTTCGTGCAAAATAGACGCACAGTCTGTTGTATATCTAGTTTCTTATTATAAAGCCATTAATACAGTTATCCCCGAATCAATAGCAAAGTCTGTAGGCTGTGTGCGATCCGTGACTATGCATGGAAATAGCAGTCACATGGCCAGGCAATGCTGGGCCTGGCAGATAAAGAGTCCTAGTACCCTCCTTCTACAAAACCAATGTATAATGAATTGCGATGGGATTTATACAAGATACTTCAAAGGATATTCATAGAATTCGACCAATCTGTATATTGTGTCGACGGTTCAGTCAACTGAACTGATGAAAAAGGTACAAGTTGCACACAGATCGAAAATAAATAGTGGAGATCACCACCTGACGCGGTTGCTATTATAGGATTACCGTTCAATCGGCATTCAACGCAACGACCAACTTTTAAACTGGACATGGATAAGAAAACAGCATTGTCGTGTTCACAGAGCTTGTTATTTGTCTATTTTGTTTAATTTTGTATTTCGAATTACCGAAAGAACGTACTTTAGAAAGATATTTCAAAGTTAAAGTTATAGTTTATTAGATTATCTGCAGACGTGACATTTGTCAGAAAGATCACGTGACATCAAATATGTACATGACAAAAAATCTAAGTATATAGGCTCCAGATATGATATTTACAATTTTAATGTGTGGCAAGTAACATACAAGTTTTCTGAGACCGGTGTGTTCCGTATGTCCTTGAGCCAGAGAGTCATGTTTTAGAAATTTGAAAGAGATGTCACAAGTATTTCTTTATTGTCCTAAATTCTTTCTGTTGCGTAACTATTTTGCATCACATGACTTAATCACAGTCCAATCAAATCACTTGTGACTGATCAACGTCCAATCAAATCGCTTTTGACTTCAAAGCTGTTGTTGAGTTGTCGATAACCTGTCGCAACAGTAGACTAAATCTAGGTATGAAGCACACATTTTATTAGCATGTTATCAAACTCAGAAGTGTCTTAAATGTATTTGATTAGACGCTGCAACTGATGAAATTAGTGATTACTCAGCAGTTATCCTGTCAATTCCACACTACAAATCACACTCCACTCAATGTATCCAAGGTACTCATATTCATGGACGGTAATGTCAAGTATGGCTAAAATTTTATTCTGAATATTTGACGTGAAATCATAAAAGCAAAAATTTAAAATAATCAAAATACCATTTACATGTAAAATCTTCATGACACGACACCCGTGTCCTAAAACTCGAGAACTGTCTTACTTTTCCCTGTCGAAAATGCCAAAGACATTTCATCTCCAAATTCTTTCCCTTTATTGACTACAAATCACACTATGTTCACTACAAAGCTAGATAGTTGTTGCTATGAACTTGAAGAACAACTCCATTATTACTACACAGCCTACAACTCTACATCGTCATCACCCAATGTGTCCCTCTCTATTGTCACAACAAATATCACGACATTCTATCATTCCCAAATTAATGGCTTTCTAATGTCACTAACCAATTAATGACCCTCTCTTGTCACTAAAAAATCAATGGCTTTCTGTTTTCATTAGCCAAGTAATGATTCTGTATTGTCTTTGACTAATGAAGGAGTTGATCTTTTCCTTACTCAGTTAATAACTTTAACCTTTCTCCCGACAATGTAAGCAACTATGCATAGTACATTCAACCATTTTTCTAAAAAAACCGGCAATTTCTCACAGAACGCCTGAAGGACGTTTGTTTTCGTCAAATCCTTCTCATATTTAGTTGAATTCTTCCGTCTGTCAAGCTTACCAATGCAAGTTTTATCTAAGCTCCTATAATGATGAAATGAACAAATGTGATGCAAAACCCCACGACAATACCATTAATATTTTCCTTGTGTGAAAATAAACATCTCTGCGTTGGGTGTGGTGGCTTCGATACCCTATATCAGAAATATATGAGACAACCATCGAATTGTGTCAACATGGATACCCGTTACCACACACTGACATTTTTTGGCTTTCATGAGGTGAACACAATCCCTCAGTTTTTTCAAACTGAAACACTAAACACGGACAGCTCGTTGGGATGGTTTCCATGGCCCATAGAACTCTATTTTATCCTGTTTAGGTCTTATTGTTCCATCTCGCACAATTTCCTCCTTTTCGTCGCCTGTACTGCAATGTCATTCCTCAGACAACGCTCAAAGAAGTTAATGATCTGAACCTGACAATAATAATTTTTACATGTTAGTTTGAGTGTTATAAAATCCAGTATATATAGTTCATTCGCCATTAAAAAAAGATATCCACTGATTACATAAATTAGAGATTATTGACTGTTGTGTCGATGAATTTTAATCGTTTCAAGAGATAGCTGATAATTTCCATAAATAGAAAACATTAGCAATTTCAATAACTTCACTGACTTTTCACTTAATTCGCGAGTTACTGATTTCAATAAAACAGAGAGTGTTACTAAGGCAACATTGCAGCAGCTGTTAAGACAAGAGTCACCAACGAGATGGTTCCAATACAACGCTGGTCGTCATGTTGCAGTGCTTGAGATATTATGGGCAGCGTGTCGTTGTTGTCCGGTGGTAATGGCGGGTGAAATGAATAGACTATGTACAAGAATGGCAGACAGAACGACCTTGCTTTGCAACCAAAATTAACTTATAGTCTAGAAATTGTACTCGAAATTGTACTCGAAATTTAGTCAAGGAACACAATAAACAAAAGTACATAACAAACCCAGCGACTGAATAACAACTAAACTAGACACTGGGAGAAGTTCAGTAAATTTCTGTTTGATGTACAGCTTTACTTTTCGTCAAACTGACAAACATGGCATGACTTAATAATTCTTTTGATAATGGTTGGCTGTCTTGACAAATCAAACAAAACATATAAAAATAAAATATTGTTCATTTTCTTCATTAGGATTCCAATTATGGAATAATGGTTAAATTTTAGGATGTACCATCCAGTGATAATTGCCAAAGTAAAGCGATAAATGGAGAAAATAAAGTTCTTTGTCATCCTGTTAACTGTATGTCATGCCATCACAATCATCAAACGGCATTGGTCATCATAATCATCAGACAGCGTTACCTTAAAATATGTGCCAGAAGGTTCTCTCTTAATTACGGAGATCGTTTCATTTGATCAAATTTAGTGATAACGATAAAATACTCTGAGAAGATGTGTTGATGTTTCCATACTTGACACGAAACTTTATAATTTATGCCTGTAGAAGCCTTCTACCAACGTACGACCAAGAGAGCTGCATTCTACTATTTACCTCATGTCGTAAAATTCACACCGTATTTCTCGTCAGTTTGTCTCGCTCGTCGAAAATCCATTAAAGCTGTAAATTCTGCGGGAAATTGGTACTTGTGATCGATTTTATTCGGTTTCGGATTGATTAGATTTTAGGGCATGGCTTCTCCATTTAACATTATAACAGCCCACCGTATTTCCGTCCAGATTGTGTTATGTTTATATCCTTAGTAACTGTATTGTATCACTAATACTTGTTCGCTTGCAATACGTGTAAACCATGCTTCTTCGTTGGACACAGACGACTATATTCCTATAATCACAACGTGCTTTGATAAATATTTTGGTAATATAAAACTCAAATCATTATTACCGTAAATTTCATTGAAATTGTAATCTCAGAGATCTTAAAGGAAGATAGCTTCTGTCCCTAAACATGTATTTGACGTATTTGACTTTGTTTTGATATCACTTTCAGAACTATAGGTTTTAGGTAGACGGGATTATTTCATTGTAACATGTAGTACTGACATATGTCTGTATTTATATTTCAAAAGAGATTGATTGACATGTCAGAGATCGAGGGTTGTATGCATAACATCAAAGCTTACTACGACCATGACAAGGCTAACCTTTGTGGTTACTCCTGGTTACTTTTCTTGTTACAGAGGTTAACTTAATTACCTAACAAGGCACGGCTACCAAATCACCTAGCCATCAGAGTACACTTCGTGTAAATACCACAATACGGCCATTAAACTAATCAATAACCTGAAAATATAGTTTTTAATTTTTCAATGACATTTCCAAGTTTTTAAAGACCTGCAAATGACTGGGATCATCCAATTGAACCGACAATAATGACAAGAAGTGATATATTTACAAAATGACGTCATGAATCGCTCTTTTGGATTATATTAGCTGACACCGCATGAACAACAATCACGCTAAAAATATTACATTATATAAGTTGAGTCGTTTTTATAATCAACAACCATTGGACAAAAACTAGAACAAGAACATTTTCAATAGTTGGGCTTTAGTTCCGCTGTGATAGTTTCCATGGCTTTATACATGGGAACGTTGCATTGTGTGAACTCAAATTAGGTACATATCTCGGTATCTTGTTCTCTGCTGTCAACTTTAGACCGTTGAATGACGTCACAGGCCACCTGTCACCCTTCCCGTACGTGGGTCAGACGAACAAAACACAAAGGAATCGATATGAAATCGTTTAATCTCATTTAATCTGGTCAGCACATTTTCTCTTTTTCCCTGTTCTTATCCTGAATGAATCGCACAGTTGTTACGTGTAAATATGGTGCATAATTGTAGACGTGCGTCCACTTTATGAGTTGCTGGCACGAAGTGACTGCCAAAACATATCTGTGATTTTAACAAGTATCACTTTTTGTATGTACATATGTATGTATGTATGTATGTATGTATGTATGTATGTATGTATGTATGTATGTATGTATGTATGTATGTATGTATGTATGTATGTGTGTGTATCTATCTATCTATCTATCTATCTATAAATCTATCTATCTATCTATCTAACTATCTATGTGTGGATTTGTGTATACAACCTACCAACCTATGTCTGTCTGTGTGTCTATCTGTGTGTCTATCGATCTATCTATCTATCTATGTAAACCTGCGTGTATGAAAATTGAATATTTACTTGATAATTTTGCATATATGCACTCGTTGGAGCTGCGTTTGAACAGATCCATATACTGTATTTAGTTGATCTGTTCTCTTGTGAAGACTACGGTTCAAATGTCGTAAAAATGAAATTGTTGGCCAAGTACTGTAAGAGTTTTCAGATTTCGCTAAAACTGAAAATCATTATAAATATCTTTATCAATTTCTTCGTGATGTTTGCCTTCGGAGGAAAGGTTACGCCATTTTCTACATGAGCATCAAAATGGTTTTGTCTAGTGTAGTAGTTTCACTTATTAGTTTTTCGACCTTATTTTGATGAATAGATCCTCTGAGAAACGTCACTCTCAGGAAACTCCTTTGTACGTTGATAGAAGTACTCAACTGATTCCACTCTCAGTTAACCTTAATTACCTGTTATCTTTCTTTTTGTAAAATAATTGGAAAGTGATCGTACGTATGTAGGCGTTGTGATGTCATCTATCCATAAATTGTCAATATCATAACACCACAACGTATCGATATAACCATATCACACATTGGAGATGTCAATTGTTCATACGTCTTAAATATCACAACACCATAATACAACGACGTAACACCTTGGTCTTTTCACGGTTAAAATACAATTATACGGTGGTGTTTCACATCATAACGAGGCTGCGTGTCAACACGCGACTTGATAATGTTAGAACGCCATTCAAGTGTCACGGGGTGATATCCAATGACACAATGTGAAAATCTGACAGTCTGTGGAAGTGTATGCCATACAACATTATCATGGAAACCACTCAGATAGGAATATGATCATTTACAATGGACATATATGCTGAAGATATCGGAGTCGGTTTGTAAATTTAACTAAAAATATGTCAAAGGTAGTGGATAGTGCTCTCGCTTGGGGTATAACACGTAAAAAATTCAACCGTGCCATGCAAATTCCGATGGATTCTGCGTAATTGCAAAACACTTTTTTCTTTCATTGCTTCTGTTTTGATGTAAATGTAGTCCAACCATTATATTTCTCTTTTTGTAATATATTTCTATTTGCTGCAGTTTTTCGCTGCCAGTTTCTATCGATTTCTTATCGTTCTTGCCCTTGTCGTATTCACGTCTTACTCCGACATAATAGCGAACACGGCCGTTGCTTAGCAACCACACTGGACTTTGAATATGAAAACTGACTGCTAATAGGCTCATTGGTGGAACACAAGTATTTCATACAATGTTTTGGCACTCCTATCTGGTCGAAGGCAAATAGTTAAAAATATGGATTTTTGGAAATGTAAGGATTACCACATTTACGAAAGCTATCATGCTACGTTGTCATATGAATAATATGAAATTGAATCCACTGTTGACGGTAATACCGAAGGTACAAAACGTTTCTTAACCGTATTGTTACCATAGCAGCAGTATTATACATACGATATAACTCTACTACATAAATATTGCCGATCACTCATGTAAAGAACGACCTTAATTTGCTATTCCCTCGGGAAATGTTTATTCAGCAAATAATCCATTCATTTCCACGCACAGGACATACTTTTGAACCCAGGGCAAACAGCTCGCAAAACAAACCCAAGTCAATTTTGTACCTATATTTGGAGATGTGTATGTCTGTCTCTCTGTCCGTATGTATGTATATATGTATATATGTATGTATCTTGTCTTGTTTCGCCCATGTTCCTTCTGTGTTTTATTCTCAAAGGCCTATAAAGGGTTGTTTCTGGTCAGCGCGCCCATCAACTGCAAGTCAACCATTTTTCTGATTCTGTGGAGCAGAAAATATATTTAAGTCGCAAGATGTTACAAATAACCAGAATTTAATAAAATTGATTGATTGATTGATAAAAAAGATTGAATGACAGCAACAAGAAAAAATGAAAACTGAGAAAATGCGCGTCTTGACCAATTTTGGAAGAAAGCTTTACCAGTGCAAATTAACCCTAACATTTTTTGGACACAAGCTGTTTCTGTTGTATGGTGTTCACATTGTTGAAGATACAAAGTCTTCATGGTAATTTCTCACTCAAATCTCGTTAACCCTTTGAGTGCTGTAATTTTTCCCTCCACAAATGTTGTGCAACATTTTACACATTGTTATGAATTTTTCTGTAATTTTTTTTTATGATTTTAAACTACCGCACATAATATTTCAGCGTTACAGTTTTTTAATCAAAATCTTGACAAAATTTTGAAAAAATGGGTATATTTTTCAAAGGCGGCAAAAATTGAACTTGGCGCTCAGTGGGATTATTAATGTATGAAACTATACGTGTAAGATCTAGCTGTGAGTGGACAGTACATGTTCGCGCATTGAACCTAAACTTTCACTTCTCAATTCATGGCCTTTTCTCAAAAGGCGAAGGTTGGTTATCTGTGTGAGAGATTCAATTATTTTCAAAATACCACTAGGAAACAGATGTAGGTGTTACTAATCACAATGAAAATCAGTGCCGTATATTGCTATTCACTACTCAACTGATAAAAATGAAACATCTGTGTCTTTTTCTTTATTTTCACTGCCGCGCTATTATATTGTGCCAACGTGTTTAGAATCGCGATTTCAAGGTCATGCAAGGCGTGTTTCCATGTTTGAAAAGTGTCAGGCACACAATTACTGGGGGAAATAATTTCCGGAAAACAAACAAGAAATAGATATTTCTACGGTTTAATGATAACAAAGCAAAACTGATGTAAGTTGAAATAAGGTTATGTGTTCTGTGTCGCGCCTTTAATTTCACTGGCTAAACTTATTAGTGTCTGTCCTTAAATGAGTGAAAGGCCATTTTTGCATTGTTTCTACAAAACAGAAATATGATGACCGTACAGATTATTTTCATGATATACATCGAAACTTATCGGCCAGTCCGAAAAACAATGAATACATCCCGTAAGAAGACGAACTCTTAATGGAGTGCCAGTATGGTGACATGTTTCATTCGGTCGCATAGATTTTAAAATGCAATACTTCAGAAAAGAATTGTGAAGGTTCAAAAAATTGTTCTTGTTGTTGTTGTTGTTGTTGATGATGATGATGATGATGATGATGATATCTATGTCACGCTCTCTCTTTTACAACGATCACAAACATTGTAACAAGTACTACATTATTTCACAAACAAAGTGTGTAGAATAGTACGCAAAATGACGACATTGGGAAAATGTGTTCGGAAGAACATCAAAGTAGACCTGAACAGTACACACTATTCCGTTTTATCTGCAACCGTATAAAGTATGCAAATAGTATAAAGCGACTACTCGCCATAAACGTTTATTGGGAGTTGTCGGCTATCGAGATGTTCTGTTTAGTCCTGGCACTGCATCTTTTTAATACAACCAAATTCATATAAAATGTTTTATATAGGTCTGTTTTCAAGTGATCACGTGATTACTGTACCAGCTTTTTCCAAATCAGAGTCTGAATTCAACCAAGTCATTCTGTTACTTGGAATAAGTCCGGATCATTTCATCCTTTCGACAAAAGCGATTTCCAAATCCTCATTTTCAATTTTCCCGAAGTATAAACACTAATTTTATGAAATTAGTTGACTTATAGGTGATTATAATATCAGCTTTTTGTCAAATTGCAATATCATTTACGAGCGAACGATTTTTGTTGGTCTACACACAAGACCGTTTTAAAGATCCACACAGAATCAGCCTAACTCATAAATGGAAAAGCAAAAACTTTTCATTAAACGAAGTCAAGGTGTTAATAATGTATGGTTTAAAATTGCTTTCCATTCAACTAATACATGTATTTTATCCAGGCCATATTTATATTTACCTAAGTCTCGGCTTAATCAATACCCGCATTACAACATTTGGAATTGTATGTATACAAATATCCATACCAATGAAATATCAATGTTCTTTCCTGGTTCAAACTCTAATTCTTGAACTTTTGGAATTTATTATAAACGTAAGTTTATAAACAAATAAAACAATCCTGACATATAATAATTAATGTTACTTTGGCGATATTTTGCTGTTAGATACTTTCTATTTTCTTCAATATTTGTTGTATATCAGCTCGCTTTCCCATCATTCATGATCCACTAAAAGTTGTGAGGGACAACACACCTGTTCAATAATCTTTAATCAAGACTCTGTCTTCAGTCGAGGACGTATGTAGAACTTTGTTGCAAATATGGACCATCAAGGGTCAATCTTTCACAGCTGATAATGCAAGTTATACTGGCACTTTATAGCCAAAATTACAATAATAAAGTTGTCCCGTCTCATAAACTGAACAACTCCTATGGGATGTCACTTGTCTAATTAAACGTAATTAAGTTACACTTAAGACATCTTGTTTACGAGTCAAAGTCCTTAACAAGAAGTAAAAAAGACTACTTTGAGATGAATTACCTTTTTTGTGTTTATTATCCCACAGACCTGCGATTCAAGCATGTCTTGAACTTCATGTACGGTCTACGTGGTTTTGTACATCTTAATGGAACCGATGAGTCACAAACTAAAGATAGACTTCGGGGACACAAGTCGTCGTCTTGTGCTCATTCATATTTTGTAGTCGATATCACAAATGACATGTCACTTAATACCCACTATAATTGTTAGCCAAGCTCTGATGGCGATACGTCTTGGAGGGTAATTTTCTTTTGCCGAGACAATATGGCGGCGCTTAACTATCTGATGGAATTGCATGAGTTGCTCCTGCTGAACTTGAGACGCCATTGACTCTCCTACCGTACCTCAATCTTTCTATTTTACTTAGTGGATGCTTAGTGACAGGTGCGTCAATTAGTCATCATCACTGAGAATTGCTGGAAAGTACATACATACTAGCTTCTTTGGAGAGTAAATCAGTCCAAAGATAATTTATAACAAGACTTGCAACAAATGGCTCGTTGAAATGTAAAGATAAACTATCGATATGAAAAATTTACTCTAAATCTTGAAACCGTGCTTTATCTGAACCTAATGTTGAGATGAATTGTTTCATTGTCTTGTCTGTTGCTTTAATGAATGGCACTGGAAACAAATAACTCATTTCTATAGTTCGAAGTAAAGAGTTAAAATTTAAGGTATTTTCCGTTTTAGCTACTCACACACTACTTTTCTTCAGACGACTCAATAAAGTAGCAGTCGGTGAGATCAAATGAAATCTTGGCGCCAAATCTAACTACGGACAAAGACGCAATTGTTTCAGCTCTTTAACTCTGTCAGAGATAATGAGACACTTCTACATTGTAACATAATTGTTGATGGCTATTCGATGTTGTCATCCCTAATATGCTCTCAGAAAATGGTCAAGAATAGAACTGGAGACTAAGGCAGACGGGGACAGCGTCATTGTGGCTGACAAATGCTGGGTTTCGCGCCAAAACATCCTGATGGTAACGTAGAGAGTACATATGCAAATGCCAAGGTGACAATACCTATCACTAGACACAAATTTAATCAATGTTACCGACATCCAAGGCTTCTTTGCGAACTTTTCGGCGTCTTTCTTCACGACTAAAGTAAAATCCCCTAGATTGGAGTCCAGACTACTCCTTCCCATTGCTAAACCTTTATGTGAACACCAATTGACAGAGGAAATTGTTCACACATCCTAGAAATTTCAATATTTCATAAGACAGTAAAATTATAATTGGCATTTCACAACCAATAAGTAGACAAGTAGAGCACTAGAAAGCTACCATTTACACTGGATAAACCAGTTTACATGGCAATTTCAAAAAAGAAAAAAACGTGGTTTGTTATTGATTTCAATAATACATCACCCGTGTTGGCATTCCGAAGCATAAATGAGGTTACTACTGTCCCGGTAGGCTACTTAATATTTAAATGACTGTTACTGTATTGATATTTCTGTTGGAAATAATTGTTTCTGATGAACTTTCTTTGCGAAAGAATGGAATCTGTGTCCTCGCTCACACGCAACCAATTGAAATAGTAGAACTTGAGGTAACACGTTGACCTGACCTTAGACACTGCTGAAGAGACGGCACGATTTTAGAATGTTACACATCATTGGAACTTTACCTGTGTAATTGCCTTGAAACGTGGTTTGTGCCTCGCCATTCTAACAAAATAGTAGGAATGCCTTGTTACAGATTGGATTGGCAACGCTGAAAAGAATACAAATATGACTACGTCACATGTTTAGACTGAATAACCTTTTGCCGTAGAAGTTATTCACTGAATAGAATTTAGTAATAACTAAGGCTCTCTGGAGATGTTGGTCGGCGCATTTACTTATCACCATTGACAATGGAGCAAATTAGTGAAGAATTTGGCAACCAAACATGAAAGCTGCTCATGTCGATAGCAATTAAATCGATCTTTCTAGAATTTCAGTTCACTTCTTAGTAAAAAAAGCACAAGTGCAGCTAGATTGTGGAAACAATCACATTTTCCAGGGTACACTTTCAACTTGTTAGGGGCATTGGTTTAATTTTTAGCTATTAAATTAAATGACATCATTCAAATTTGGATAGAGCACATGAGAGAGTGTCGATGGCGCTTACTCAACCACTGAAAGATTAATTCGTCCAGATACGAAATTTACAGCTCTACATTACTCCTACAAGATTGTTTGTCGTCTACGTTACAATGGCGTATCACACAGATTCGTCTTTATGTTTGTTTTATTTTGTTTTGTTTTCTGCTGATTTGCGAAACATAAAATGGATTATCTTTGCTGTAACTGATAAATACAGTAAGATGAAAACAACGCAAATACTTTATTGTGAAATATAGCAATTACTGTATGACAAATTTCTAAGATGTTATTATATGGTGAATTTCAAATATTTGAATTACACTGCGGACAGGTAATCATTTTAATTTGGGGGCGGTGGCGGCTGCGAGTTTAATACAGTTTTGCTTTATCGTTTTTGACGAATGCATTTTTTCAGATGGACACTTTCTGTACAAAATGAGAGGCACAGCATATTTCGTACGCCGTTTTCAAAGAATAGGGCATCAAAAAACATCATCTTAACTCATAAATCATGCGGCTGGATTAAGACGCCTCCATTATTAGCATGTACAACTGGGGAGAAACATCAGATTAAAGTAGGAGGACTCTATTTTCGTGACTTGTGATATCATCAAAAAAGAGTTTAAAAGCCTTTACCTGTCAGGGTAAAAGTCCATAACAATGTCAGGTCTTGTCATTCTGCTAGAAAGGTAGCAATATTAGTGCAATTATAGTGTTATTCAACTCATTTGATAAATGAAGACACTATCATGATGAATAAAACCATTTAATTAGATGAAAGCATTGGTGTGTGCATGAAACAAATAGAACGTAGCGTTTCAGCAGACTCATTGATTACGAGTTTCTAAATTTGGCAGCAATGGACGAAGTGGTAAAAAATGTAGGTACCAATTCACGGTACAAGTTTATTCTGAATTGAATTTACCATGTATTTATCTCTATCCTCATTGGCTCTTATTGCTCTCAAAAGACCAGTGAAATTAAATACAGATAATTTAAAGCCCTAATTTGTTATACGTAACAGACATAATGGGTTTTCTGCAGCCCTGGTTTCATTATATATAACAAATACATAGGGTGCCAAAGCCCCGAGTGTGTGTGTGTGTGTGTGTGTGTGTGTGTGTGTGTGTGTGTGTGTGTGTGTGTGTGTGTATATATATATATATATATATATATATATATATATATATATATATATATGGTGTTTCATGAATGACATATATTATGTATATATATGGGGTTTCATGAATGACAAAACCATGCACGTACAGTATGTTTCCTTTCCTTAATAGTTTTTCCAAAGACGGTGTCATTCTCGAGGATACGACTCCAAATTCAACGTCGCTAATGTCAATAGTCTTTACAGCATTCTTTTTTTTGCAAGATGAATTTCATACGTTCGTTTTCAAAGGGGGGAGAGGAAAATTTGTCAGTCTATTTCACGTTTCACTTTTAATAACCTTTGACATCGTCAAACACATTAAAAGTTAATCCTAAACTCGTCTTGTCAAAATGAGGACGTGTGCCGATTTCCACCAACTTTATAGATAACTCTTTCTATGCTAGTAGGATAATAAACACCTTACCATTCTTCCGACAGAGTATAATTTTCCCGCAGGTCTATCTAAATATCAGGGTAAAGGTAGGTAGATGTGTTAGCAATGCGGCAGCGGTATTTATAAGAATCGCAGTCTTTTTTAGTTGGTCATGAATTCGTCTCCCCGTCCTCAACTATTTTAATGTTACAGAGTGGTTGCCGATTATTTGACTTTAGCTGTAATTAAAGAAAACTAATTATATAACGTAAAAAAGGATTGGATAATGTCCTCCAAATTATGCAATACTGCCAGAAATACGAGGGAAAAACCACACATCAACAGAGGGATAAATGTGAGGGAAAAACCACACATCAACAGAGGGATAAATGTGAGGGAAAAACCACACATCAACAGAGGGATATATGTAAGCGAAAAAGTACACATCAACAGAGGGATAAATGCTAATATAAAAGCATTCGATCGAATAGTTCCACTAAGGCTCCGTTCTCAATTTGGTCAATCGTAGCTTTTGTTCAGTGTTGTCATTATCAGTGTGAGTTAATTCACGCCTTCAATCTTTTAGTCTTTCTTCCGTTCTTTGATAGCTCCGGGTGGCGGCAAAATGTCAAAGACTGGCAACAGAGGACGTCCTACTCAACACTATTAATGGAGAAATCTCGTATTGTTAAGACGTTTCAAAAAATGCTGTTCTGTTTTCTGTGATTCAACAAGGAACAATAGTCACACACTGGGTTCTTTGCTTTGGTCGATTTCTACAGGCGTCCATTTTTACATATATGGACGTAAAAAACGACGACTTATCAATAGCTCATTATACACCTTTATGTAGGTCATTCCCCCCACACTCATCATGACCTGAGTTCAATTAGTCTAGAACATTCTCAAGGTCACTGCCCTTGATGACCTAACAACCTTGAATTCAATTAGTCATGTTTGGAATGTTCTGGAAAGTTGATTAGTTGTGTAAGGGAGATAATTTTAGAACAGTAATTAGCATGTCAATAAAAGTTCTAGATTGTTCTTATATGCCTTTATAAAAGGACGTGCTCAGCTTCCAGTCAGACTTTTGGGATCGTGTCTCTTGTGTGTTACTAAACTCCAGCAGTAGTCATTCTCAAGACTTGTCAAGACCTTCACTGTCAACGCTGGATTTATACTGTGGACTTTGTGCAGCTTCAAGCCTGCAAGGACTGTTCATTCATCCAACTGACTGTTACAACTCTGAGACTGGAGCTTGCCGTCCCAGCTGAGATAAGTAGTCTGTACACTTTTAAAGCTTGTACTCTATCCCTGACTTAGCAATTAGTTTTATTTTCGTAATAAATTTTGTTTAAACGGAAACTGCTGAGTTCACCCTTTTGTTCGTTTTCTCTGCACGTAACAAAATTGGGGGCTCGTCCGGGAGACGAATATTTTGAGCCGTTTGACAACATTTTGCCTACCTTTTCAAAACTACTGTATACTGTGAACTCAGCGAAATTCAATCATGGCGGAATTCAAGCCAGACGAATTTATGGATGACCTTGATCAGGACACATTTAATTCCCTCAGAAAAGACAACCTCATAGCACTGGCAAATTTCCTTAAAGTAGATGTCAAAAGATCTATGCGCAAGCGAGAAATTCAGTTCAAGATTGCAAAACATTTAGTTAATTCTGGCCATTTTGAAGAGTCTGCCTTAAAAGATTATGAGCCTGAGTCTTCCTTCGAACTCAAAAAATTAGAATTAGAAATACAGGCAGATTTGGAGCTTAAGAAATTGGAATTAGAAAAGGAAAAATTGCAAATGGAAGAAAGGAAAAGGCAGGAAAAATTACAAATGAAAGACAAAGAATTACAAATGGAAGAAAGACAGAGAGAAAAGGAGAGAGAATTGGAAGAACATCGACTACAGTTAGAAATGAGACGTTTAGAGCTTGGACAGTCAGGAAAATTCTTCCTTCAGACAAGTTTGACATCACTAAGCATTTCAGGTTAGTTCCCCCTTCCAAGAAAAGGATGTGATAAATATTTCCTCCATTTTGAGAAAATTGCTCAGAGTCTGAATTGGCCTAAGGAGTCCTGGTCTATGCTTTTGCAGAGTGCTTTGGTGGGTAAAGCCAGAGAAATTTACATTCAGTTGTCAGTAGAGCAGGCTTCAGATTATGATTCTGTGAAGGAATTAATTCTCAAGGGCTATGAGTTGGTGCCTGAAGCGTACCGTCAGAAATTTAGGGATTGTGAGAAGGCGAAAGACCAAACTTATGTTGAATTTGCTCGAACAAAAGAACAACTGTTTGATCGCTGGTGTTCTTCTGAAAAGGTCAGTCAGAATTATGACAAATTACGACAACTTGTTTTGATTGAGGAATTTAAAAGGTGCATCCGGAGTGACATCAAGACGTTTATCAATGAACAAAAGGCAGATACATTAGAGGTTGCTGCACGTTTGGCCGATGATTATTCATTGACCCACAAATCTTCATTTCTCAGCAAACCATCCCAGTCCTTTTCATACAGAAACAATGCAGGTAATTTAACTCCTCCTTTTCATCCAAGAATTTCTCAAAGGAGAGTAGGAAATCAAATGACAGCAGTTCACACAGTTCAAGTAACACTCCCACATCATCAGATCCCAAGTCTCAACTCCTTCTGACAAACAGTTTGGTACACTTTCTTGTAATTATTGTAAGAAAGACGGCCATTTAATGTCAGAGTGTTTCAAATTGAAAAGAAAACGTGAAGGTCAAAGTGGTCAAAGTGGATCTAAGCCCACAGGCTTTATTTCTTCATCAACTCGATTAGAGTCTAATAATGTGTGCAACACATTTTCTGAGGTTAAATTCCTCTCATCCCCAATTAATGAGGTCAAGGTCAATTCTTCTCAAGATAGCATTATGGGTATTTTCGAACCATTTATTCACGATGGTTTTATATCACTTTCTAGTGATGATTTTTCTTCCGCTACCCCTGTCAAAATTTTAAGAGATACCGGGGCTTCCAGTCTCTTTTGTTGGCAGATACCCTGCCGTTTTCTGAAAAGTCATTTTCAGGTTCTAAAGTTCTTATTAAGGGGTAGATTGCAATGACTACATTCCTGTTCCTCTCATAATGTCTATTTGTCTTCGGACTTTGTTTCTGGACCTGTGGCTTTAGGTATTAGGCCTTTTTTGCCTTTCGAAGGGATTCACCTTCTTCTTGGAAACGACCTTGCTGGGGACAAGGTCATCGCTAATCCACTTGTGACTGATAATCCTACTTTAGATCAGGATCCAGAGCCAATTGAACAAGAGATACCCGATTTATTTCCTTCATGTGCCATTACTCGAGCCATGTCAAAGAAAACTTCCGAGAATCAAAATACTCTCAAAAATAATGTCACAGATGTTGACTTAAATGACACCTTTCTCAGTCAGGTGTTTGACACGGATCATTCCGTTATCCCTCGTGGATTTGAAACTTCCAGTAAAACTTCTGCTGACCAAAGTCAGACATTTTCTAGATCAAATCTCATTGCAGAACAACACAAAGACCCAGATATTTTGTCTTTGTTTGACAGGGAGATGATGAAGGTAAAACTTCAGATAGCTCTGTTTCCTATTATACAAAATCTGGTATTCTCATGCGTAAATGGAGACCTCCAGATGTTTTGGTTGATGACGATTGGGCTATAAAACATCAAATTGTGGTTCCAAAGCCCTACCGTGCTGAAATATTGCGCCTAGCCCATGAAACCCCCTGGGCTGGTCACTTAGGAGTCAGGAAAACTTATCATAAAATTCTCAGTCACTTTTATTGGCCTAATCTCAGGCAGGATGTAACACATTTCTGTAAAACTTGTCACACATGTCAAATGGTAGGAAAGCCAATCAGACCATTCCAAAGGCCCCTTTACAGCCAATTCCTGCATTTCAAGAACCATTTAGTAGGATACTAATAGACTGTGTTGGGCCCCTACCAAAAACAAGATCAGGAAATGAGTACATGTTGACAATTATGTGTACATCAACTCGGTTCCCAGAAGCCATACCACTGAGAAATATAAAGACAAAGACTATAGTGAAAGCTTTAGTCAAATTTTCACTTTATTTGGCCTCCCTAAATGTGTCCAGTCCGATCAAGGCTCCAACTTTATGTCTGGTATTTTTCAACAAGTAATGGATCAGCTAGGCATTAAACAGTATAGGTCATCCGCCTATCATCCAGAAAGTCAGGGTGCTCTTGAGCGATTCATCAAACTTTGAAAAACATGATTAGGACCTACTGTTTTGACACAGAGAAGCAGTGGGATGAAGGAATTCATTTTTTGCTCTTTGCTGTTAGAGAGTCAATTCAAGAGTCTCTTGGTTTTAGCCCATTTGAGCTTGTATTTGGACATACAGTCCGTGGCCCACTTAAGCTCGTTAAAGAGAAATTCCTATCAGACGATGATGATTGTCTGAATATTTTGCAATATGTGTCAGATTTTCGTACAAAACTCTCTAAAGCATGTGAATTAGCCAGAGAAAATCTTGAGTCATCTCAGCAGTCAATGAAAACCAAATATGATAAAAGCACCTCAAAACGGAAGTTTGAACCAGGTCAAAAAGTTCTTGTTCTACTTCCAATTCCTGGCAAACCACTCCATGCTCGTTACTTTGGGCCATACCTAATTGATAAGAAATTGAGTGATTTAAATACATCATAATAACACCTGACAGGCGAAAACAAAAACAGCTATGTCACATAAATATGCTTAAGCCATATTTGGATAGGGATAATCCTACTATAACTCAGCCTGTCAGTGCAGTCAGTTCAAGCCATTATGAAGATAGTGATACTGAAACTGACTTGAGTGAAAATACTCTAAACTCAAAGCTGGGCTCGGTCAAGCTTCAGAACTCAGAAATCCTGGAGAAGCTGGAGTCTACAAAGTTGGCACACCTCCAGCCAGAACACAACAACAGGTGAAAGAACTGCTCCACGAATATAACACCTGTTTCAAGATGTTCCAACAAGGACAAACATCATCTATCACAACGAAGATGTCTGCGACAGTAATCCATTGGAACAACATCCAGACAGACTGAATCCTGCGAAAGCGGAATATCTCCAGAGGAAGCCAAGAATTTGCCGAACAATGACTTTATCGAACTCAATAAAAATAACTGGACTTTGCCATGCATACTTTATGCCAAATTCAGTGCCATTTCAAGTTTTCCAATATAAATTGCAAGAGCATAGTCATGGGATAGATCATCCTGTTTGCTATTTTTCACTCAAATTTAACAAATCCCAGAGAAACTACTCTACAATTGAAAAAGAGTGTTTATCTTTGATATTAGCTTTACAGCATTTTGAAGTTTATGTTACTTCTTCAAATCAGCCAATAGTGGTTTATATTGATCACAACCCTCTTGTTTTCTGCAGAAATTTAAAGGCAAAAATCAGAGATTGCTAAGATGGAGTTTAATGTTACAGGAGTTTAATCTTGATATTAGACATATCAAAGGCAGAGACAATTTAATTGCAGACTGTCTCTCTCGTATTTAGAGTTTATTGTTGTTCACTTTCAAGAAATTTTATTGTTGTTCACTTTCAAGAAACTTTACTTTAGAGTAAAACAAAATTTGAGTACTTAAATCCTTTTCAAGATTACATTTGTAAAAGAAAGATTTTTCTTTGAAAAATTTTCTTTTTTTGAAGAGGGGGTGTGTTATGTAGGTCATTCCCCCACACTCATCATGACCTGAGTTCAATTAGTCTAGAACATTCTCAAGGTCACTGCCCTTGATGACCTAACAACCTTGAATTCAATTAGTCATGTTTGGAATGTTCTGGAAAGTTGATTAGTTGTGTAAGGGAGATAATTTTAGAACAGTAATTAGCATGTCAATAAAAGTTCTAGATTGTTCTTATATGCCTTTATAAAAGGGACGTGCTCAGCTTCCAGTCAGACTTTTGGGATCGTGTCTCTTGTGTGTTACTAAACTCCAGCAGTAGTCATTCTCAAGACTTGTCAAGACCTTCACTGTCAACGCTGGATTTATACTGTGGACTTTGTGCAGCTTCAAGCCTGCAAGGACTGTTCATTCATCCAACTGACTGTTACAACTCTGAGACTGGAGCTTTGCCGTCCCAGCTGAGATAAGTAGTCTGTACACTTTTAAAGCTTGTACTCTATCCCTGACTTAGCAATTAGTTTTATTTTCGTAATAAATTTTGTTTAAACGGAAACTGCTGAGTTCACCCTTTTTGTTCGTTTTCTCTGCACGTAACAACACCTTTCTCGACTCGATTTTTCTAGCTACTTAATTTTTCCGATTACATCCATGGATTTGCACATAAGTCTTTGTATTGTGTTGGTGTGCTATTACCAATTTGTGACCTTCTCCAGCAGAGCTAAAATGGTTACTTTGTATCAGGCTAAATAGACCCGTGAGGTACGGTTGAGAAACTGTGAACATTTATCCCGGTTGTCTCGCTTCTCCTGTGTAATTATTCTTCAGTCTCAAGTGAATTTTAACATGCTACCTACGAAAATAAACGTGTACGTACTTCCAAATATTGTCGATAATTGGAGTAATTGGAGAAGGCGAGAAAAGGATTAAATTGTAAGGTTCAAATAGAAGTGCAATCAAAGGTCCAAACAAATAAATCATGAAATAGCTTGTGATTCTCTTAATGGAGCAGACTGAAAGCTGTAATGAAAGTAGACGATGTAACCTGCAATATTGAGTGGCAATATGGATCTGCAAGTCATAATGAACCAAACGCAATCAATGCCAATTGTCAAAATGAATGAGCGTTCATGATCTCATACCAAACTGTTGTTGCACCATAAGCTACTATAGTCAATTCTCATATAATCTCGTCTCGTCTGGTATGATCTCGTCTCGTCTGGTATAATCTCGTCTCGTCTGGTATGATCTCGTCTCGTCTGGTATAATTGTGAAAGAATCCGTAATATCAGCTTACAACATAGACAACACTGTTACATGTAAAATAGTTTTTATGATGATGAAAGCATTTGTAATTTGTAAATTTTGTGTGATAACACAAACTGCTGAATACCTCTTCTATTAAAAGGAAAATTGATGGTTGCATGAAAATGAAAGTACCTTACCCGAGTTGTATGAACGTCCGAGTGCTTTACTTATTTCGAGGATATTGTTAAAGAAGGCCTGATCATTGAATTAATGTGTTCATACTTTAATGCAAATTAAACTACACAGAACATATGCATACATAAATACCAATTTAATGACCTACCTATCCAACATATAGCATGTGTACTTATATGTATGTATGTATGTATGCATGCATGTTTGCATGTATGTATGTACGTACGTATGTACTACAGACAGACAGACAGACAGACAGACATGCATAGAGACATCCATATATACATACGTTTGTTAATGGCTTCAGAGTTGCATAGTGACTCGAGAGTAATGAGCACAAAATCTTCATCTCAAATAATTTATTGTAAAGTAGCTTAGCAAGTGCTAGATTTTAGAACTTGTTTTGTGGAAAACCATGTCCACTTAATTGAAAAAATACTTTTCTAGAGTATGCTGTACAATCAGTGCGACAGATTAGTACTGGTAATAAGCAAAATCCTTGATAATAAATTATCAGGGTTCATAGATGTTGATTTCTCGTCTATTAATATGCTGTAACAGATGTACTTTCAAACCAAACCATGTTCACTGCATCATAACGCTGTCCTCTCTCAGCAGAGTTTAGTTTGAATGAGAACCTTGCCTGGTTTCATGATACCAGTAACATGACAGAAACTTGTGTTCACTTGCCTAATGAGTTGAAAATTGGTCAAGCCGGCTTTCTTTGATAAAATGAAAGCCTATTAATATAAAAAAAGAACTTATGCTAAAGTACTGCGTGTATAATCTCGCAACAATCTCAATTTTAATGCAAAAATGATGTTTGGCCAAATTGAGAAGCGATTATTGAGTATTTCCGTAGTTACTGCGCTTTCACCGTTACTTTTCTGACCTTGCTAATTCAGTGAGTTTTTCTCAACTACTTAATGAGCTGACAACGTGGCGGTTAACTCATCTAGTCAAATTCTCTCTCTCTCTCTCTCTCTCTCTCTCTCTCTCTCTCTCTCTCTCTCTCTCTCTCTGACACTCTGCTATTCACCGTATAGAAAGGCTTTCGATGCGTAATTTTACAGATAAACAGGTCCGTGAGTTTTGCGAAAACTTTTAATCGACAGGGGGAATGTTGTTGGGGAAAGGTGAAAATTTCCTTTCAGCGACAATTAATGATAGGTGGGAAATTTGAAAGGACAATCGGACAAAAAACTAAATCACGTATCTATGTGTTTTCTTAATTGCTTGTTTACAGGACAAATTGCTGCAGGCACCACCTAAACTCATTGTATAGTCTTGATTGTATAGTCATTTACACAACTAATTAAGACGGTGTCAGTGAAAATTGCTATATCTGCAATGGAACCCCAGGGTTGAGGCTTGAGATTGTTTTATTACACTTTTAGAAATCCAAACATCTCTTCTTGATCAGTAATATATCGATGTTATTGAAGAATACAACATTACCGTTATCATTATCTAATTATTCAAAGTGTAGTGTTCGATCTCGGAAGATTACTTACGATAATCGAACATTAAATTATAGTGTCGATTGGTAAACGTCAGTTCTAAAGCTCTCGTATTGAGTTATTGCTTCACTTCACAATCACTCAACATAGGCGTCAGCAAAACTGAACAGAAACCATAGTATGAATAATTGGCATGGAAACAACTTGTGTCATAGTTTTTGCGTCTTCTTATCTACCTAATCCGAAAAGGAAAGGAATTTACGGTCATATTTCTCCATTATAAATGTCGTTTTCTCTCTGGAATTAAGATGTCCCGCAGATCATCAATATCTTGAAAGAATTTTGCTGTTGAAGGATCAGACATGAGACATACGGAGATTTGTCAAGATGCTATCACAGTGGTAAGGTCAGTGCCATTCTTGATTACTCTATTCATTGGATAGATGGATTCACCTTGTTACTTATTATGGTATACAACAAGGCGCCGAATGCGATCTCCTGCATCAACCAACTGCATAGAGGTGAAGATTATCATAAAAATCATCTTTTATATCCCATAATGAAACATCCTCTGAAAGCATGCTGATGTAATTCGAAGAGAAAATCGATGAAAAATGACCCACCATGACTTTTGACTCTGCGTAATGGCCATGGTGTTTCATATGGCGGTTTACCGATATCACGCCGTAGAGTATTCTGTTGGCTCTGGCACAAAAATGGAATTGATAGGGATAATAAGATGCTGTAAAATCTCATGGCATTCATAGAATTTTCTGAAGTTTTGTTACGCTTCCGTTTCTTGTAAAACTAGGCGGATTACTGATATTCCTATGTATCTTTTTCTATTTCTACAACTGATGTCTGAATGAATGCTTACCATTGAAACTTGCCAATGTTCATCTTTCTCTCGATGTCTATGAATCCCAAATAATTTCACAATAGCCACGATTTTCCCACTTTCACCTTTTAAATCTTACCTATGGCTGGCTCTTGCTACATGATCATTCATATTGAAACAGTGTGCTTCCTATGTTGTTACACCTCAAAACTTGTAAGGTTGTCGCTCTAGAATATGTGTGTCTTGGAGAGGTATATACTCCCAATCGCCAAATAAAACCCTTAAAAACGCAATTCAACAAAGGGTTGACTACAGCCAAGAATCTCGAATTTTGAATCCAATATTTCGATCAAATCACATACAAGTGGCTGCCGTCGTATCCAATCGCATCACATATCAACACTGACTCAGCTGGAGTTGACTGCGGTGATATAAACGCCAATACTGCTGACTCTTTCTTAGAGGTTGGAAGGTGTTCAATCAGGTGGTTCCTTGATCGCCGCATACAGTCATTTACGCTACAATTATATCCATCTGAACATAAGTTTAAAATCCATTGAATGACCCTTGGGTGAGTCGGTATTTCATGTATGACTGATGGGCTAAAGTTTAACTTAGCTGTGCCGTAGAGAGCAAATAGTCGCTCCATGCTAGTACACACGTGAAGTACACCTTCGCTTACGGGGTGTTTGATTTCATTTTGTCCCACTAAATTCCATGGAATATGCTAGAAGGTAATTTACATTCATTAATGATGGAAAGTATTCATTAATTTCAACTTCAAGTGCGACTTTGATCATTATTGCAGATTATCTTTCAATATTGTCGACGGTCAAGGCTGATCACTCGTTCGTTAACACCGCAGACTAAAATTGGAACAACTACGTCACAACTTGAGATGACGTCAATATGACAACCAACTACATTTTCAGCGGAAGATCAGAAAGGAGAGTAATGTCAAAAATCTGCAGTTTGTATGTGTTAACAACGGCAATTGAACTTGTTTATGTTTCCACATTTACAAAGTCTCCACTGGACTGGTAAGCTTATAGGACGGTGGTCTGAGATGGGCTTGTGCAGGTGGTCTGTGATGGGCTTGTGCAGATAGTCTGTATATGTACTGATACAAATCTTCTCTAGGACGTAATTATGGCAAAACCCGTGTTGCCTATAAAAATAGTGGAAAGAATTTGAGATTGAAAAGCAACTGTCCAAAAGCAGCCTGGCAACAGAGAGATGATACAAACAAAGATTGAATTCTACGGTAATATTCATGGGGCCTACTCAGAGAGAGAGAGAGAGAGAGAGAGAGAGAGAGAGAGAGAGAGAGAGAGAGAGAGAGAGAGAGAGAGAGTAGGTCATTGAGGTGTTCCCAGGTGCACAATGACCAATGGATGAGGTGTTTCAAGATCCGCAGTGACCACGCCATGGGTGAGGCATGCCAAGATGCACAGTTTATACCAATAAGTGAGGTGTCCAAAGATGCAGTGACCACTGGTTCAGTGTCCCAAGATGTACAGTGGCCAATAATTGAGGTGTTCCGAGATGAACAGCGACCACTAAGCGAGGCGTTTTAAGATGCACACGAGGCCAGATGTTCTCAGACGTATAGTCACCAATTGGTAAAATGTCCCAAGATGCACAGTGACCACTAGGTGAGGTGATCCAAGATACACAGTGACCACTGGATGAGGTATTCCAAGATACACAGTGACCACTGGATGAGGTATTCCAAGATACACAGTGACCACAGGTTGAAGCGTTCCAAGTTACACAGTGACCACTGGACGAGGTGATCCAAGATACACAGTGGCCACTAGGTGAGATGATCCAAGATGCTTAGTAACAGTGAGATGTGTAATTATTATTATCTGATGACTACTGGATGACACGTTCAAATGTGTTGGGAGACTTTAGATAGGATGTTTAAAGATACCCATACCATACAATAGGTGCATGGAGTGTCACTAAATGTCCGTTGGCAATGCAATGGAGTGTTAAGTAATTCTTCAGGTGGATGTCCATGGATATCAGTTAATGTGAGATAGATTTTAAGGTGTCAATTACCGGTATTGTTATGCCAAGGCAGTGTCTTTATTTTCAGAAGTTGAAGTTTAAACAGATATGTCTTTTGGTGCATAGTTGATCGTTTATATGTCACAAGATCGACTGAAATTTGTGTTGCACGTGGTTGTTTATGGACGATTTTCCGTCGTTGTCTCACAGCAATGATAATATATGGAATTCATACTGACTAACTTCGAACAGTAGTACATAGCAGGCACGTGGCATGTAGTAAAATAAATCAAATACACTGCTGTTATTCTTCCGTGAAAGCGAAGTGATGAATTGAGCAAAGTCGGAGTCATCGAGGGTACCTATTAGTTAGGACAGTGCCTCCAGAATATTTGTCTCCATTTTCATCTTTGCTCTCATTAAATTTTGTTCAGCTTCATGTGACAGTATTTTGGAGTATCAAATTTTGTGAGTTTAAAGTTATGTAGACTTGATGGGAACCACGCCTTTATTTATAGAAGGACAATTTTGTGTGTTTGAAATGCTTCCCAAGTGCACTGTGAACAAATACGAATGACATCAAGTGGTTTTGTGTGGTAGCCCTTGAAGGCAGTTTGGGCGATGTTCAGGCTGTCTTTCAGCCCCTTCAAGCAACTACATTGCAGGTGTTCATATGATACACGTCTTTTCACCTAGATTCAATCAACCCATCATGGATTGCTGTTATCGGCGCGGCGTCAGCTTTCCGTCGGCGACAAAGTGATCCTGTTTTGAGTAGAGTCGTCCTTGGTCGGCTTGTCAGCCAGCTCTGCAATAAGCCATCTGAATGGCTAAGGAAAGCGATTAGCTTCTGCCCGCCAGAGTAGCATTAGTGCATTGATATGTAAAACGATTCTACATGTATGTTCAGCTATTGTCAATCACAAAAGAAATCTTTCCCTGTCAAATGGAGAACAGTATGAAAGATTGTATTTAAATTAATTCCTACTATATGGTTCTATCTCCTGGGATATGTCCCTCAACACATCACTCCCACTCTAGTAACCTTCCGTATCACGGATAACCCCCCCTCCCCCCAATGTTTTCCGTATCGATGACTCCATTTTTGACACAAAAATGAAACGTTCCAAATTTTACAAATTTATGATATTTATGACCGCTGAGTAGACGCCAATGATATTTACCAAAGATACACGTGTGCACAGTAATGGAGGGACTGTGACATGTGTGCACAGTAATGGAGGGACTGTGACAACATACACGTGTGCGCAGTAATGGAGGGACTGTGACGAGTGTGCGCAGTAGTGGAGGCACTGTGACATGTGACACGTGGAAGTGCAGACTTACCTTAATCTTGGTAGGAAAGGTTGTGAACTGTAATACTCGATTCAACACCGGTTCAAACCCCATTCAAATGTCAACCTAATGAAGAGAAAATGTCGGTTAAATGTATTGCATAAAGAAGCATTTATTCATCGTTTCAAAATTCAAGTGTATGCTAGCATTGTTTATTCCTCTCTCTCTCTCTCTCTCTCTCTCTCTCTCTCTCTCTCTCTCTCTCTTTCAAATATCTACAAAAGAAATGGCGTTTCAAAATAAGGTGTCATTTCATGTCCGTGACGTCACACAAGTGACAATAAGTCTGCACTGTACAAAATATACAACTGTTTAATTTAGTGTCAATGTTGTTCCTACGTCTCTAATCATTGTAGATTATTGAACGTTTAAACGATCCCTCTAACAAAATATTCGATGGATGCGATAAGCTCGATTCAATATTTTGAAAACTGGCTGAGATTTGACGTGTCCCATGATAGCATAGTGTTAGTTAATTGTTAGAATCAACGATAACGAATAAAACCTGAATTTCTCAAGGGTTTCGTGAGCTGTATTCATTTGGGATGTTTCGATGAGTGTGGATGTAAGAAAGCTCCATCCGGGTAATAAACAAAAGGAAAGATTTCCAAATGTGAACGAGATTATTCATGAGATTGAGATGCATGTAATAAAAAATCCCTCGACATCATTGGTTATATGAGAGAAACAGTCACTCTCCTGTATACTTGTGTGCTTAATTGTTGAAATCTATCGTGTCATTTTTAAGAAATGCAACACGCAAAGGTAATATCATGTCTTTTACATTCGAAACAAGTATTATTACACTTCAAGTGCTCTAATTTTAATTTTCAAGTGAAGACTACGCTTGAAAAACAAAGTGATGAAAATAGCATTTGATTTTGAATTCGACGTGATGTAAACATTTATAATGTAATCTTTTGTTTATGAGTTCCTGAAGAATGGAACTTCTTCAAATATTTTTCCCATAACAGAGTTTTACCACACACACATACTACTGCCACGCATGTATGTATGTATGTATGTATGTATGTATGTATGTATGTATGTATGTATGTATGTATGTATGTATGTATGTATGTATGTATGTATGTATGTATGTATGTATGTATCCACGTGTCTACAATTGGTAGGTGTGTCCTGCGGGGCTAAGATTTGCCAAGACCTATTCCAACCCAATAGCAATCTCGTAGAACCACCGTTTGACCGTATTACATTTTAGAATGAACACATTTGTTGACGATAGTCCCACATTTCGATATCATGCCACTTTACTAACCGTAGAATTCATGAAATGATTTGACTAGTCTACTCCTTGAAAATGAACATATAAGAATGAAAAATGACTGTTATTTCGGTAGTTACTGCTATGCATTGTCGATATGTTTAACACGATTATAATATTGTAAAAGATTTGGATTTGAAATGTTGATGCTATATCCTGCCAGAGTGCCATAAGAGAATTAAAATTTTACAATTATGATTAGGTCTTGCCAAGTATTTGTAAACTAAATTGAGTCAAAAGTGTTTAAAGGTGAATCTGTACAAGAGTACGCTAACTTGTCTTGGAATGGTTATAAAATCTGTAAAAAATTAAAAATTAAGTGTCCCGTATTAAAGTCGTGTGTATCTGATAATGTTAGCAAGGTTTTACCGTATCATTGCGTGTAGAATTTGTAGATTCTATGTCTTGCAAGGAAACCATGGATGTGATGAAATACTGAGTATTTTATAATTCACAGCACGAATTATCTTTTATCTTTTGAATAATAATCATACAAATGCCATATCACCAGAGAGTTTCCGCTGAACTAACTTTGAATCCTTGTCTGGGCATTGCTTCTTATCTCTTGCCACTGATCACAAGCTGTGAGCGCCCAAGTAATTCTGCTCACAAGACCATTTAATAAGAACAAGTTCAACTTTTTTTTACCTTTATGTGCACTTATACCCACTGTATAATGCTTGCTTCATATAACAAAGTAGGCAACGTTGAGTTTGAAGCACTGGTTGCTTTTAATTTTCATCATAACTAAGGTTGATTTGAGTTGTTTATTTATTATTTACACTTTTACTGAGCGATCAGTTTCTCAAAGATTAATTTTCATTGAGGTTCAAATATACAGAGAAAAAAGCAGCAGAATATCGATACAAAGAGCATAATCTCAATAAAAAGAACAAAAATAATTACAGAGGAACATTTTCTTTTCTTTGGAAATAAGAAATCTGTTTAGGTACAGTAAATGAAAAGAAAATTTGACACAAATATAACACAATTAAAGGAAAGAACATCTTTTAACAGTTGTCCCAGGGTTTACCTCAAATATTTCAAAATTGAAATATTGACAGTCTACGTTCAGGATATAGGAGAGCATTCCGAACTAGTGTCGTATCTTCAAGCGATCTCCATGCACATAACAAACGTTTTAGCAGCGCACAAGTTGCATTAATGAGACAATGCTGATAGACGAGTTGTTGTGTCTTTGGATGGACTAACTCTCTTCGCAACATCTACATCAGTTATAGTTGTGTCAATTGAGATATCACTATTTATGTCGTTCATCTGAGAGGACAAAAAGCTGCACTTTTACTTTGATAATGTTACCATCCGGTTACTATAACTCGTAAAGGTACCGGGAGTGATATACGCACGCAACGTGGCGCATGAACTTTAATACAGAGTTTGTCGACATTGACTCTCTCATGCATTATATTGCTAAAAGTGTCACTACATGAAAATTGGGAGACGTATCCTAATATTGAATTCCAATCATAAAGTGTGTACAACTGACAGACTTTGTAGAAAAAAATTTAAATGCCAAGCTGATCGCTCTTGCATTTTATCTGCTATTTGTCGATGGATTATCTCCTTATTAATATGCATATCTAACAATTGGTTTCTCCTCCTCACTTGTAAAACCAAATTGCGGATTATGTTGTACTTTTCCAATAATACAAGCAATTTTATGCAGCCGACAAACTGGATCAGTATTTCCAACTGTGAGACAGCATACTGTCTTTGATCTCTGTACCATGCATACACGTACTGTTAACTAAAATACCATGATGGCATCCATAGGTATTTGCAAGGACCCGCCGACAAATCTTTTTTTTTTTTTTTTTTTTTTTTTTTTTTTAACGTTCTTTATTGGAGTTATCAAAAATTTTCAAATACATGTCTCATTAAATCTGAGAAAAAAAAGACATTACAGAAATCAATAAAGTAGTGATCATACATCATTATTGTGTATGTCTGTTGTGCTAGGGTCCCGGTGGATATTAGTACTGTAAATTCTCCACTTTTTATTATGGGCAAAAATTTTATCTTTTCTCAAGGCTCAGTTTTTTGTATAGAGTTCACAAATCTTTTGTATGCTGTAAAGTTAGGCAAGGTCTTTTTACAACGACAAATATAAGTGTACCTTTTACCAATAAGCAGTAGGAAATTCACAATACTAGAAAGTTTGGGATCACCTAGTATGATCTGCCAAATTTTTGGTCTTACTCTCAATTTTAATTTTTGTCCCCATAACATGAAAAATGCTTCCCAAAGTAGTTGCACATGTTGACAATCATGTAAAATATGGAGTAAAGTTTCTTCTTTGTTCTTGCAGAAAGAACAAAGAGCATTATCAACTGTGGGTATGTTCATTTTACTCAGTCTAGCATTTGTATACAGGATATTGTGTAAAATTTTAAACTGAAATTCTCTCAACTTACAGTCGATAGTTACCTTAAATGGAAGATGATAAATTTCGTTCCAGTTAGTAACATTGATTTTAAATTCATGTTCAAAATACAGTTCTGCTTTTGGTGGTATAAAATTAATGTCATTAATCAGCTGTGTGATTACTTTTATATTACACAGTTCCACACTGATTGACCTGTGTTTCGATACAATTTTTACTTCATCTTCATCATCAGCTGTATTTTGCCGATTTACTTGTATGTGTGCTGGAATAAAACTTTTCAGTCCAAACCATTTCAAAATGGATGATTGAGGGATACCTTTACTGTGTACAGAATCCCAGTCCAGCTTTTGGCCATTTTCGTTGTACAATTGTTCTAAATATAGGATTCCTGCATCTACAAAATCCTGGTAAAAAATAGAACGTTTTCCAATCAAAATGTCCTTATTGTTCCATAAAACGCCGACAAATCTTTGTTCATGTCTAGGAAACGGAAGTCCTGGGTTATAGGGATCGATAAAACTGTATTACTTTGTTAAGTAGTGTCGATCGGCAAAGCGTTGTATTGGAAGTTTTATTTAATCCTTTTCACCTTGTGAAATATGTACTTTGTGAGTCCTGTAAAAATATATATGCACTATGTGTGTGAGTCCTGTTAAAATCTATATGTACTATGTGTGTGAGTCCTGTTAAAATCTATAAGCTGTACTATGTGAGTCCTGTTAAAATCTATATGTACTGTGTGAGTCCTGTTAAAGTCTATATGTACTGTGTGAGTCCTGTTAAAGTCTATATGTACTGTGTGAGTCCTGTTAAAATCTATATGTACTGTGTGAGTCCTGTTAAAATCTATATGTACTGTGTGAGTCCTGTTAAATATATATGTAAGTGTGATCCTGTTAAAGCGAACGTTAATAGGTGTAAATGTGGTAGATTTAAGAAGGCTGATGATTTCTCTTTGTTATCATATCCGGTCTTTTTTTTCATATCTGTATTTTATCTCATTGTTGGCTAGCTGTCAGTACACCATTGCACGTAGTATATGGACTATAAAACCACCTGTTGGACAGTATACATTCGGCTCTTCAACAGTTGTTACTAGTAATCCTTGTAACCATAGCAATTGAAATCTCCCGCACGGACGTTACTATAGTGATTAACTGTACCAATGATGAAGCGTTGCTCGGTTACGAAGTGTGCTGTTTAACATGAGCCCTTCGCCGGTGTTTATCCTGTAACCTGCAGTTGAATTTCCTAAGCATTTGCATCAAAGCTAGTGTTCGTCTCTCATTCTTTGCAACAAATATGGGTATGACTTATATACATCGAAATGATGGTTTACTCATTAAAATCACAGAGCCTCCCTATATATATATATATATATATATATATATATATATATATATATATATATATATATATATATATATATATATATATACAAAATGTATACAATATATATATATATATATATATATATATATATATATATATATATATATATATATATATATATATATATATATATATATATACATCACAGTGTTCCCATCTAAGAGACGGGACCGCCTACATTGAGCCGACTGATCCATTAGCTCAGTTGGTAGAGCATCCCATCCGAAATGTATTCGGGGGTGTGGGTTCAAGTCCCGCATGGGTCACTTTTATTCGTCAATGTATTATTTATATATATATATATATATATATATATATATATATATATATATATATATATATATATATATATATATATATATATAATATATATATATATATATATATATATATATATATATATATATATATATATATATATAATACACACACACACCATACTGATTTTACCAGTATATACACCTTGGGTGTGAACGAATTTCTTTCCGAAAATGTCAAAATATCTTTGTAAGTCCCTTATGAGAAACATAGGACCATCGACTCTATCCACAATGCAGAAATGCATCAGTAATTACAAAGACAATACTTGTTACTTTCATACGATTTAAATCGATGTTGTTAAACAATACCTCAATGAATGCTGACATACCGAGTATTTCACTATCCAACAGCAACCTATCAAGATCAGATGTTATCATTCACAAATGACTTCTGGTCCGGACTAAAGTTTCCCTGTCATCAATGAGATTTGATATTCTACAAATACAGTCTTTGTTGACGGGTTGAACACCAGGCATGATTTTTGGGGATAGAATGAGAAATTGTAAAAATATCAAGAATAACTGCAAAATATATCAAAAGTTAGAGCTAATCGATTGAATTGATTGATTGATCTCTCTATTCGATCTAAATACAAGTACAAGTTCATTATATCTACTGTTATTTCTTCCACAAGTTTCATTTTCTATTCAGAGATATCATCACATTGAAACACAGCCTCGTACACAAGCTGAATTGAAAGAAAAATCACTCTGGTCTGGAGATACACTTTTAATGGTATTGCTAACAATACTATACATGAAAACGTTCTGTTGGTATTACTTTGGAAAATGTACAGCTGGAGTAATAAGACGCTTTTTCCTCTCTAGTCTTGCAATTTCACTCACTCAATGGAGCATCGACAGCGATAAATCAATCTTCATTAATACACATAGCAAACAAAAGATCTTTGATTATAACCAAAAAGGTTAAAGAAAATGTGTGAAACAGATCGATGTCCAATGCCCTTTCCCCGTGTCAGTTCTCAAAACCTGCAGCCTTGACCTACAAATTCCAACTAGCCTACTAATCTAACTGGATTCTACGATCAGGAAGCCTGTTGGAAGTAAATATAAAATTTGGGCGCCAAGACTGAATGGAATGAGTTTCCAGGTGAATTGCTCCATGCGAACCTCATATGTCTCCAATGATGAAATTGAACACCAATGTGAAAAATTCAGAATCTGAAGAGGATAGCCCAATCGGCGATCGTTAATAGTGCTTCAATATTTATTTAATCCGATTTCGAAGACACTGCGACTTACAGGTTGCAGGCAGCACAGGGCTTGAGACATGCAAAGCGATCCAGGAGAATATTGTCCTTCCTTGTGCTCGCTCGGCTAAGTATTCGTATCCATGCGATACACGTCAACGTGTTAGGTGTAATGCCCACATACTATAAAATCAATACCTCCAACTGTGTACTTCTTTACATCCGTATACAGTAGTCACAGTAGTTGAGATTTCTCCTCCATTCATAGTTACATCCTGATATAAAGAAAAATTGGAGAATGAACGACCCGCCGATTTCACTGAGTACTCCGGCAGTTGATGACGACCTCCCTGATGATTGGACAGCGAAACGCTAACCCTTGTAGAGTTATCACGCTGTGACACTTGTACTGTATATTCAACGTCCATTGAAATGAAATGAAGACACCGTAAATGAGATACAGCGCTACACGCCTCTCTGTGTTGCACAATTACATCAATGCATCGTGATTTCAACTCTAAATGCCCACACATTACAAATATGACACACGCCTCTCGAGGGGTTATCGTGATAAATGCTTTCTAAACAAGAATCGTTGTTAATTCTGCAATAATTCAAGAAGCGTTTCATAAAAATTCCAGCTTATTGCTTTTCACAAGTCTTGCTCTTCTGTAAATCACTCGTGCACCTTGTTCAAAATATTTGCCTCGTTTTGAGGCTGACATTCCTACATTTGTTGACCGATGATAGGCCACGCGAACATTCCATGTTCAACACATCACTAGCCGGTACACTTGAGGAGCTGAAGTCTATACTGTTAATTTTGAAGTCACATCTTGGGGGTCCAGCGTCTGTCTGGGTTTGCTAAAACCTATCTCCTGGATTTTGACAGGCATTGGGAAGGATAGCAGTTTATCCAAACCATTACATTTACATTCAGCTTTATTTATTACTTTTACATTTCATTCAAACTCTTCTAATCAAGTTCATCTTACTCAAGTACTCTTCTTGTAGGTTTTGCAAAACCCTACATAAAGGCATTTCAATGATGACCTTATGTGTGTATAAATATGACACTGCCATTGACTGCTAGGCTTATTTCGACAGTCAATCAAACTCCCCGTCTGGTATTTATTAATGTTCGACCATGAGAATGAAAGCAAAATCCTTTCCATTTGGTGTCACTAATGTCATTTGTCATGTCATGTATTTACGATAGACAATCAATAACGACCGTTGCGGTGAGCATATTGGTAATTTGTGTTCCATAGGTCCAAGTTAGTAAAACAAACAAGTGGAAACGGTCACTTTGTCGAGCTAAGTGGCGAATTAAAAAGTTCGGCGCCGACATGAATTTGACTAATCGAATGAAACTAAGGGAATGGGCAGATTGCAATGTAAGGTTATCTCTCAGTCTCCATTCCAATCCACTCTCTCAAATACAACACAATGCCCCAATAGTGTCTGTCTTCAAAGGTTTTTCAAATGTACAACTGTACCGAAAATTCACATAACTAAAGCTATTTCTGTGACGGTGTCTTGCGTGAGCATGAGACGACATCGACATTTGCTGGTCTGTATTTCATCAAAAATAAAACGAGCTGTTCAAACTTAATAACTTTGATGATAACCAATCTATGAACCACAATAAATTTCCACTCATACGTCTAGCGATTTATTCATACCGACAGTTTTTTCTGGGTTTTTTAATCATTGCAAACAGTTTATTCGCTAAACATTAATTTTATTCCTGGTAACGTCGCATCACCAAGTTTATATTATTTGAGGATGGAAAAATGATTCTCACGATATGGAAGGTGAGAAAATAATTGACAAACAAACGAACGAATCAACGCGATAATGAGAACAATATCAAAATGAACATAGATAATTCCAGTGATAACCGCCACAATAGAGTGTCGACTTACACCTTGTTGAAATTTGTGATATCAACACACGATGACGAATTGTTTTACATATATGTAGCGTCATTTCACTTTCCTTCTGTCGACCTGATTTCAATCTGTCACGTCCCAACTAAATATAAACTATGCATTCTTTTCTTATTCTACTTGAAACCCGTGACGGTATATAATGACTTCGTGGAAAACATATGCCTTCATCGTCAAGTGTGTGATCAACCAAGCCATATTGCGATGTTTTCTCGAAATTGGATGTCGATTTCGGTATTACTTTACATAACGCTGTTTAGAAACACCGATTTCACTCATGAAGTAGTTGCTTCCTGTAAATAAAAACGATTCTGATCCATCTTATAGGGTTTGGATTAGCTTTGTTAACAAACCTAACGCTGAAAAGGGCGTATATCTTTTGCAAACGTAGAGTATGCCTTAATACCGTAACTACAAGTACACATTTGTTGTCGATGTATTTATCTTTCACAGTGAATACGGTGAAATTGACATGCACCTCGGCAGTTCCAATGAAATCAACACAGCTTTGTAAGTTTCATTTTATTTCATCTCGACAGAAATTCTCTCTGCTTCCAATCGTTTTGCTGTCATACCTAAATTGGAAGGAATTTCTCAATATTTCCGAATGCTCCATAGCATTGGTTAGAATGCCCTTTACAGTTATCTTCTGATAGCGACACTATCCAATACAACCCCGTTGACCGAAGTACGGTGAAATAAAGTCTGAACACATGTCAAATTCAATACAAAATCACCTTGAAAAGCGTCACTTTTAGGTTTTAATTTTCAACGAAAACACACACAATAAAAGCAAATAAATTGATTCACGGTACGCACACTGATGTGAGTAAATGCTTGGATCCTTTGTGAAGCTGTCCAAACTCAACCCGATTAACAACAGATTTATCGCGTACGAGTGGGAGCTGCGCACCCAATCAAACACTTCTCAATCGTCCTTTAATGGAATTTATATAAATCTGACACGGCTTAGTCGTTTGAGACGATCGCAATGTTAAAGGTCATTGGAACACAAGGATTTTGAAATGAAGTCATGGCTGTGAAATTTCACTAAGCGTTAAATGTGATGATACTATTGCTTTAATGTATACAACAACAGACTAAACGTACCTGATTTCAGGCCATGGAGCTCTGGATGAAAATTGACTGTACCTTCATGAAACTAAATAAATGAAATGGCACTTCCTGACATGATAGTATATACAATTAGTATTTCCATTTTTTTTCGGAGTTTTATATGTGTTCAAAAAAAATCAAAGCTGGACAGGTTCATGTATTAAACGATGTCCATCATGGCGTCAAGATTATTCCGCAAAATCGCTTTGTTGTCATAAGATATTTCAGATATTAAAATGATATACGGCAACAAAGAAATTTGAAAATTGTGGTTAATCTCATACTGGCGACAAAGTAAAAAGGTGGCATGATGCAAGCTTTCATTTTTGCAATAGCTTCCTCTACACGTTTCTGGTATGAATAAAATCATGCAAATATTCTACCATTGCCACATTACTAGAAAACTAAGGTCACCGAGCAACCATACACTGAAAAATTATTTTCATTCAATTTGACCTTCATATTTTATTTTGAAACCAAACTGGATCTTTAATCATTATAATTGAATAAAATACACCATCACACATACTACAGTGACACATTATTTCAAAACGTGACTTCTTTGTTAATTATTACAAATTGTAACCAGGGATTAAAATAATTAAAACAATCAAGACGTCAGCGATGGAAAATAACTGTTAAGGCATCGCTCATCACATCGACAAGTTTGAGTGAATACAAGCACCGTGCTTGTATTTCACTCAAACTTGTCGATTGGATGAGCGATGTCTATACGGAATACCTCCACCATAGAGAAAAGGAAATTTACAGATATAGGAATGAAAGTTTATGTAAAGATGATGTTAGAGAAAGCATTGACAGACTGTAAGTATTGTTTGTTTAGTGATTGAGAGATCCACCAAAAAATCAGTATCGGAGTGCTTGTTGGTTTGACCTCGTTATCGTTTAAAATATTTCTTTTGTATTGTATACGAGCGATCCATGAATCAAGCTTTTACGAAGAAGGTAATCATTATTATTATTGAACGAAATTAATTTTGTATCTTTCCTGCCCAAAATACTGAAGTTACAAATTACAAATGGTGCAAAATTATGGTTACACACTCGTTTTCGCTTAATCTTCCTGTATATCATCATCATGTAATCATTGAGACACTGTTTATCAAACCAGAAACGAGCTTACGTCAGGTTATCACACCCTGTTTCATTTCATTTCTGTTCCTTTAATGGAATCCTACCGTTTCTATCTGTATATCCAAGGTGGCATTCCAAGAAATGTAAGGGATCTTTAGTGGAAAATTATTGGAATGCTAGGGGCACTATCAAACAAATTACATGTATGTTAGGGGGCTCTTTCAAAAAATTACGGCCTCAGAAAGAAACATTTGCGTGAAATGTTTATATCACGTGATAGATTTAAGTTAAGTATTAAAGCGACGTGGTGAGAAGACGGTTGCTTAGAATGTATCGCTGAAACATGTATCAATGAAAATCAGAGACATATTCCCTACATCACATGAAAATATGTAACATTGGCCATAATTGTGAGTTTCCTGTTTGCGGTTAAGAAATGTCGGTAGAAATTGGATACTATATTCATTGATGTCTTTGATCACTATGATGTAGATGACAACTTTACATAGGAATGTTATATATCCATACTGGCATTAATTTTTGATTTTCGTAAAGTTATTTTGATATTCAATTGCCCCATAAAGGAATCGTCTTGTGACGTTGTTCAGGTCACTCCCCTGAAAAGTAAACGTCACAAATAAAATATCGGGTGTATATACACAGTCATAAACCTTGCACACATGGTAAAACTAAATTAAAGAACAAAGACAAAAGCTCTCTCCGATATTGGAAATGTAATATTTGTCACAACCCACAACTTGCTAAGCAAACATGATATCGGTTGCCTATGGATTAAGTGTCCTTGGCCTTTGCGTGACATGTTAGTGGTCTTTGATGGGTTTCAACATCACTACCGTTGGACTTGATTCTGTACGGACCTCAAATATAACAACTGAAAGAAGAAAATTCCTTTCTTTGCCTTTTGCTAATGCATACCTTTAAGTTGTATTGGACTGTGTGATCTAATTGTTAGCCAGATTATTTTATTCTTACATAGACACAATACAATGGCGTGCTTCAATTCACTTAGGGAGTTGGGGCATCGACGAGATAATCCTAAAATGATCAATCTATTATTTTGATTTTCCCGCGTCACGAACTGAGGCATACTACGTATTTAATGTTTTTTAATTTGTTATTGGAGTTATCAAAAAGATTTGAATACATATCTAACTAAATCTGAGAGAAAAAAATACATTACAGAAGCCATTAAGATGCTTTTGGTGTGAAATCGATCAATCAATAGTCAATTGGGCAATCAATAAATCAGTGTGATCAATAGTCAATTGGGCAATCAGTAAACCAGTGATCAATCAATAGTCAATTGGGCAATCAATAAATCAGTGTGATCAATAGTCAATTGGGCAATCAGTAAACCAGTGATCGATATAATTCATCAGTAATAACTAATAATGCAACGCCGAGTTCTAACATGACGTAATGCATTAAATCGAATTCTCTCTAAAACTCATATCGCTAGATGTTTTATACCAGTGTATAAAGCATAGTACACATAGTAAAAGCGTGTCTCGTGCTTTCCATGTAGTATCATTATGTAGTAGAAGGTGATGTATTGCTAAAATCCATGTTTTAGTGAAACGTCTTTATTGTTTACTTGTTTGTCTGTTCAACGACTCTTGTAAACCATCAGGTAACTAGAAACATGGTCAAACGTTGGTTTTTAGAAACAGAGGCAAAATCGTTCCTTCATATCAGCTATAATATAACCCATGTTCTAAATATGGGTTGTCAGTTTTGACTTTTATGTAATAGTTGTTGTTATGGCATCATCCTATTTATTTGAAATTGATGGAGGCAAAGCCAGGCCCATTGTAGCCTTTACAACTGCCATGCAAATTCAAATGCAAATAAATGGCATCACATCTTGACTTGACCAATGAGCGGTGAAAATTAATCTGACAATGCTTAACAGTGTTCATGACGAACATTAAAAATCAGCCTGCAAATAATAATAAAAAAAAACTATTAAAATGACAAGAAGCAACCTACAAATGATAAACGTCTACGAAGATTTCTCGCAGTCACCTGTTTTGCAACTGAATCCTTTACTCCTTGCTGGATTTTTTGTGTGTGTTTCTGCCGCATCTTTCATAGGACACTGGAAAACATTTTGAATATTCGAGTTCAGAAAACTTGAACAGAACGTTTCGTGATTATATTTGATGTTGCTAGAAAAACTTCACAAAATCACAATGTACATGTTAAGTTAGAATGCGTCCTTGGGGCAGATATTTGGACTATCAAATTTTTACCATACTTTGCTTGTCTGCTCCTTGACTGAATTAACTTTCAGATTGTGCAGTACCGGAAGTGAATTATTCAAAATCAAGTGTTTTGGGGAAACTTTCCCACAGAGCTAACATGAGATAAGCGGTCATTTTGAAATTCGATATGGGTAAATTTAGGTCAAGTTATTCCTCAGGTTCAAAGTTTACTCGGTGATTTTCATTCTAGATTTTCAAAGGGAATAGTTTAAAGATTCCTTAAGGAAAGTTAAGCAAAAGTTCAAATGCAAATTCAAACCTGTCAGTATCGTGGCGCGTCCTATCGTATTAAGATATATTGATACATAGACGAAGATATATCAGTATGCATGAGATGTGTTTGTTGCAAACGTAATGATATATTTTGACAACTACAAAAATTTTATTGTTAAATATCGCTTTGCAAAGTGTGGCCAACGGTAACTTGTTGTTGCTGCTGCTCTGGCTGTTGTTGTTTCAAAATGGTGAAAGGGAAGCTTAATATTAAGAATGCCTTTACCGTTTTCGTCAAAAACTTAAAGCAGTAATCCTAAATACCTCTGTACTTGCATTAGTGCTCGTCCACCTGGACTGTTTACGTGATCTCAGTCCTTTGTTCTCCTCGTCCACCTGGACTGTTTACGTGATCTTAGTCCTTTGTTCTCCTCGTCCACCTGGACTGTTTACGTGATCTTAGTCCTTTGTTCTCCTCGTCCACCTGGACTGTTTACGTGATCTTAGTCCTTTGTTCTCCTTGTCCACCTGGACTGTTTACGTGATCTTAGTCCTTTGTTCTCCTTGTCCACCTGGACTGTTTACGTGATCTTAGTCCTTTGTTCTCATCGTCCACCTGGACTGTTTACGTGATCTTAGTCCTTTGTTCTCTTCGTCCACCTGGACTGTTTACGTGATCTTAGTCCTTTGTTCTCCTCGTCCACCTGGACTGTTTACGTGATCTTAGTCCTTTGTTCTCCTCGTCCACCTGGACTGTTTACGTGATCTTAGTCCTTTGTTCTCCTCGTCCACCTGGACTGTTTACGTGATCTTAGTCCTTTGTTCTCATCGTCCACCTGGACTGTTTACGTGATCTTAGTCCTTTGTTCTCTTCGTCCACCTGGACTGTTTACGTGATCTTAGTCCTTTGTTCTCCTTGTCCACCTGGACTGTTTACGTGATCTTAGTCCTTTGTTCTCTTCGTCCACCTGGACTGTTTACGTGATCTTAGTCCTTTGTTCTCCTTGTCCACCTGGACTGTTTACGTGATCTTAGTCCTTTATTCTCCTCGTCCACCTGGACTGTTTACGTGATCTTAGTCCTTTGTTCTCTTCGTCCACCTGGACTGTTTACGTGATCTTAGTCCTTTGTTCTCCTTGTCCACCTGGACTGTTTACGTGATCTTAGTCCTTTGTTCTCCTCGTCCACCTGGACTGTTTACGTGATCTTAGTCCTTTGTTCTCCTCGTCCACCTGGACTGTTTACGTGATCTTAGTCCTTTGTTCTCCTCGTCCACCTGGACTGTTTACGTGATCTTAGTCCTTTGTTCTCCTCGTCCACCTGGACTGTTTACGTGATCTTAGTCCTTTGTTCTCCTCGTCCACCTGGACTGTTTACGTGATCTTAGTCCTTTGTTCTCCTTGTCCACCTGGACTGTTTACGTGATCTTAGTCCTTTGTTCTCCTGGTCCACCTGGACTGTTTACGTGATCTTAGTCCTTGTTCTCCTCGTCCACCTGGACTGTTTACGTGATCTTAGTCCTTTGTTCTCCTCGTCCACCTGGACTGTTTACGTGATCTTAGTCCTTTGTTTCCCCCTGAAAATTTTATGGGAAATTAATCATTTTATCTAGCGATAAAGCCGAAAAAATCTGCCTCTTTAAAAGGCAACTACAAACGTGAACAATCTTGTTTACGAAAATGGTTATGAAAACAGAGTGAATGCATGTTGACAGAAATATCCGACAGGACAATTCATAAGTCTTTTGCCAAATACGTTTATAAAGTGAAAGCACTTACGCTTTGGCACTTTCGTGCACACACTGCAAACAAACAAACCTGGTATAAAGACACACCATGAACTACTTCAAATACTGAATATCACATGGTATGCCTACATTCTCTACTGATACAAACATGCAATTACTATGTACTCATAGTTTGAAATTAGACACGATTTTTGAATCACCTGTGTTAGTGGTATATTGTCATTGTCTAACCCATAATTACAGGTAATTATCGGATTAATACTTTTTATTAGTTGTTTTAGTCTTGTTTATGAGAGCGAAGTCACGTGATCGATCATTTAGCGATGGCTTTCAAAGTGACCCAACTATCAGCTTTACTGATAGTCACTTATAACGTTGATATTATCACCGCTACACTACTTATTTCCATAAAACAAGACTAATTTTAGCCATTTGACACCATTTGTTGACTTAACCATAGTCAATATAATCTTCTGAGAGTTGTGACGTAACAGCTGTCAGTATTGGAGTCTGTAGCTAATTCAAATTCGATATTATTAACTTTCACCTTGAATTATAGTTGCTGCTCTACATCTTCAGAGGCAGAAAACATTAAACTTTGTGATTTTCATTACTTGTTAATACGACATCACTGTGTGTACAAGTATACTGAATATCATGCATTTATTGAACGTAAACGATTCATTTATGTATAATGAACGAATTGTCAAGTCAAGTTCAATGTCTAGAATGACCTCTCATTGTTTTTGTCTGTGGTAAGTTTTAGTGCATTATATTGATTTTGAAAAAAATTGTGGTATCTTTTGGTATAGATAATTACTCTCACAAAAACTGCATGCAATTATTGAATGATACAAAATTTCCACCGTGCTTAGTTTTGCATTAAATTCACAACAGTGTATCTGTAGATAAGCTCAAAATATTTAGTTGCGTTACATTTAATTATACATGGAAGAGGGGAACTTTTCGGTTCATTAAATCGAACTTAATAATAATAATAATAATAATAATAATAATAATTATTATTATTATTATTTATTTCTATAGCGTCTAAATCCACATAAAAACAGGGATCAGAAACGCTTAAAACACACTTTTAAAAAAGTTGATGTACAAAAGCAATTTTTAAAAAGTCTACAAAATTGAAAGTTCAGAAATTACAAAAAATTAACATCAAAAACAACCTAAAAAAAACTGTGACTGACTTTTCCGTTCATGTCATGAATTGTAGAGGCTTACAAGTTACCAATATTTTCAATGGGCACATTCGTCTATACATAAGTTATCGTGAAATATATTAATATGCTTGTTTTGAAAGTTAGTTGACGTTGAAACAAAGACAAGAACAAATGCTCCTCAAAATATTTCACATGACTGAAAATTCTGTCGTTTTATTGATTGCTACTTGTTATCATCATAACGGGAACTGACATCGACGATAAATGAAAATAAAACAACGTGGATGTAATCGGCAGACGCGTTATATTGTTTTGATGTAATCTGCTTTGTGTGACGGCTATAAAGTGATGTTTCTGATCTCATTACACCTCTTACCATTGAGATACTCTCATCATTGTCCATTGCTTTCCTTTGACCAAGCTGAAATGATGTTGCATTCGGAAGCATGACCTTTACACACAACATGTTTTGTTTTTGCTACTTGGCAAATGTAGGTGCCCAACAAATCAAGTCCATCATCCGAAAGGCATGAGTTGAAGACACTGTGTAAACGACAGCTGGGATTTCTGTGGCCAGTAATATCGGTTGGATGAGTCATAGCTTTTTGTGTTTAATTTGGCTAATACTTTGTGTTTATTGATTAGGACAAGATTCTGGCCAAGACTCCGTCTAGTCTCTCTTTTGATTTGTTATCGGCACGTTGAAATCTCCAACGTGAAAGGTATTCAGACCTGATCGGATCAACTGTCTACTCACTTGATGGTTAGACTGTCTGGCACAATGATTCCAAGTCAAGTCGATGGAGCATCAGATCTTGTTAAATTATATTTGAATGGAAGAAGACATCTGTACCATAGCTTTACATAATTACAAGAGAGGGCAGACAGTGAAAGGTGATGTCATGTTTCATGGCTTAATATGAGTACGTTCACATTAAACAAACTATCATCTATCAGGATTCTACTCAAAAGCAACTTTGTCAAAATTCCGACCTTTCTAGCTAGCCTTGGCCTGCCACTATGTTGCTCACCTTCTGATGCATATAGGTCACCTTCCTGGTACAACATTACAACGATGTATGCTGTGACCTCACGACTACCATTTCATACGTGTGGTCTTGTTCTCCCTCTTCCTGTAGCATTTCCATGTCAAATTAAACACACATACTGTAAGATTGTAAGAACACGGCTATGTGTTCGTGTAAAGCACAGCATAGCAGGGCCTTTTAAATGTACTCTAAACAAATGAAAGTTGAGGTATTTAATTTCTCAATGGGACTTTGCTATTAAGCATCGAGTTACAGAAAAACTCTACTATCGAAAGTAAGAAACATGTTGATTCTGTAGTTTTCACCCTTGAATCTTTCGAAATCGGTGTTGATGGAATTCTGTGAAGATTGGTTTAGGTGACATAATTTGAATCAGACCTTACAGCGTGTCATATCACTCCCTTGTTGTGCAGCAGTGTTGTAAACATGAGGCTGTGTTTCAAATAGGTACTTATGGAAAATACAATTGCTTCATTATTAACCCAAACAAAATGCCACTACTATCCCTACTAGTAGAAGTAGTACTCCTGCCACGGCTAACCCTAGTACAGGGGCAAGGAAACAAACCACAGCAAATACTACTTGAAATATCACTCCCGTTTCTACTAACCCTGGTATTGATAAATTCACACATTATATAAACGATGGTCAGCTTATTTTCAATCGATGAAATTTTAAGTTGTAGGGACTGTAATGACGGAATAGAATTAGATTTGTGGTTACATGTTTCCAAGGCAACCATTGTATTGGACAAAATACCAGTGACAATGAATTGGATTATCAAAACAATTTTGTAAGGTCGGCTCAGCTATCGATATGAACAATTGAGTTGATGCAGCAGCGACATGTTTCCATGGTAACTGGCCTCAAAATGTTAATGCAACTGATAAGCCCAAATAAGGAACACGCCCTGTCATAGTGCTGGTACCACACATACCGTGTTCTGACTCCTCAGAATTTAATGACTTTAATTTGAACGGTACTGGCGGGGGTCATTTAAGGGCATATATAATAAGGGTGTGGGCCTTCCATGAACGCACTGCCAACATAAAAAGTATACAGTACACAATTGTGCAACACGAAAAAGGAATTTTACAGAGGTATAACGTGTTAGAAATCACACCTAGAGAATTTAAGAATATATCGGGATAAGTTGACAATGGAAAGATACGTCAGCGGCTATTAGACTAGCAGTACAGCTATCATTCAGTCTACTGTACTGTGAGAACCCACAATTTTCTCGCCTCTAAAAGTAACACAGTTTATTTGAAAATAACCTTTAAGGCTACTTTTTCGAGGAAAAATTTCCATTGATAGAAACTGCTTTTTGTCTCTGTTAGGAAATATGAGCGAAAACCAGTCAATCAGGAGCACACGATCAAACCGTTACGTTTCAAATCCAGACAATTTAGCGTGCAACAGAATTTGGGTTAAAGGTCGTAACCTCGCTCACATGATCGTTTTGATGAAACCATGCAATATTTCCATCTGGCAACATCCATTTGTAACATATTGAAAAATACTTGGATCTACAGCTCAGCGCTTTAACGGCATATTTTTTACGATTAATCCCACGGGAACATGTGAATAGACATAATGTGAAATAGCATAATGCTGAAATTACTTATACTGTGAGTCAACGGATTTCAGATAAACGCAATTCGGTTCGAAGATAGGCCACATAAAACCGTAAACAACGAAACAGTGACACATAAACTACTCTGTGGGTGGCATACGCGATGCTGATATCTAGGGCTTTTATTGAATATGATTTCTACAGCGGAAAATTAAAGTTGATAATCGTTAAATAATGAAATTTAACCCTACTTTTGGATTTTTTGTTTACAGATCTACAGTCACCCTCTACGGAATACGTTGTACCGTCAGAGTTACTAGGCAAAGATGGTTCAGTATGCTCACCGATGACGGGGGCCTGTCCGTTTCTTGGCAACATCCGAGTGCCATTCAGTCATTGTCACTGTAATATAATTTGGTGTAAGGATTTGTTTTATTGTCGCTTGTCAGGGTTGAAATAACGTAATTAATTTAATATGCTGCTGCTGTTCATTTCGACCATTTGTATGGTTATGAATTGACGGACCAATCAGGGACGCACAGTCACGCTATTGTATTCAAACCTTGCCCGGAGATTCACTCCCTTCTCAAACCTTGACATCGGGTTTCTATAAGAACACTAGAAACACACGGTGACTCAATTCTACTGGCAGTTTCATTGTGACGTAGGTCACCTCTGAACCATGCACCACCCTTTTCATACAATTTTACCAATATGTTGGAATGTGAGATCAGTTTAATCTACGATCGAAGCATAGACACTGTCTATGATCGAAGTTAATACATTTCACAATCGTATCGGCGACCATTTATCTCGGAAAACAAATATCTGCAGAACTTCTACAACTGCGGCAACTACCGTCCCCTTTCGAGCTGTTAGGCCTACATGCTATAATAATAATAATAATAATAATAATAATGCATACATGTACAGCACACTGAGCATGACGCTTTACAGGTATGTACGGCATATTTGTGTTTGACAGGCGCTTATCACAAACACTGGATGCAAGCCCACATCAGTGTGCCACATATAGTATTGGTGCAATGTTGTGATTACTGAACACTGCTCTGTCACATGGATCGTGACACCGAAGAATATGTTTTACAGCATCTCGATAGCCATTTGCTACCCCAATTCCTATGCATACATTTGACAGGGCAATAGCATCAAACGAAACGCACTGAAATTCAGTATCAGTTGGTGATAGTGCGTGGTACGAAGTTAACGCTCACACTGCAAATGAGAAATACTGTGAATGAAAACGTACGTCAGGAACAAGTCATAAAATCAGTTAATACAAACCAACGATAAACTAAATCTTAATGAACACGTTTACAACGTGTTTCGCTCCAGAGTCTATGTTCCCTCACGGTACCAGGTATAGCAATGTGTTTCCTCTCTATTGTGCTACCACATGCGAATTGCCCCTAGTAAATTGTTGATTATCTACATTGAAATCTGGTTTGCAGTTTGAACTGGGTATGATTGACAGCGATGTTGAGGTTTTCTGCAACGTCACACTTACTGGTTGGGCGATTGGTTAAAAGTTGTTTTCGGGGCTGGAGTCTTGAAAGAAAATAGTAGGCGGCACTTGTCAGTGATGAGCAGCCAAGGGGAGGAGCGCCAAATATTCGAAGGTTTGATGACGTCACAGTAATTGATCCCTGTTGCTGCGCAACGCATTAAGGTCCAATCAGAAGCAACGGCTTGCCTGTCAATCACTAATGGTTCGCGCCTTTACCAAATAGCGCCAAATGCCCACCCACGACGGGCCAATCCCGGAGTGAAGCCGTGCCGTACCCACGTGTCGCCGTTAGCTCCTCTGCACTCCTTCTTTTTTAGCGGGCTTTAGTAGCTGTAGAAAATGGAGGCCGAAAGCCAGCAAACCTCCTGCTCAGGAACGTCAAACGAGATCCCGAATGACCCAGGGTAAGTGTGAATTCTGTATCAGACTAGAATTGCAAGGTTTGGTGATACTGAGAGTGTGGTGTACTTGCGAAGCTCACTGTAGTGCAGTATGGCCGATGATGGACCGATTAACTCGAGTACAGTAGATGGTTAGTTGACGTTGTGTATTGTAAAGATGGCGTTTGCTAACCCGTACCCTTTCATCTATTTGCAGGAAAATGTTTATAGGAGGTTTAAGCTGGCAGACATCACCAGGTACGTCATTTTCCAATCATTTGGTCTGCTCGTAATGTAACGATTTTTAAGTTGTGCAGGTCATAAGTTGTTCCAGGCAAACTCGTCTACGATACTCATCATGGTGCGTTGTGTTTATGTGTGTCACCACGCTGTGTCCCCAGCTCATGACCTAAAACCCTCAAGTTGTTTTCCCTTCTCTCTTGCTCATCTAGATGGCCTTAGAGAGCACTTTAGTAAGTTTGGCGAGATAAGTGAATGTATGGTTATGAAAGACCCAAGCACAAGGCGTTCTAGGTGAGTAGAATAGCGGCAACAAATCGTCTTACGGCGTTATACATGTGCATTTGTGTCTTCCGTTGTTTGTTTTTGACGATACGTCGCGTTTTCGTTTCATGCGGTGGAATACGTAAGATATTATCACAGTATCGTCTGTACACACTTGTAAACAAAGCACACGAGACTTTTTTTTGATGATATGTCCAACAGCAACATGAGCCGGCCGTTACCCCGATTTGCAGTAACATTGTATCAGTTTTTGAAAGCAGTTTACGGTTAGTACGGCCGTTAACGATACATAATGTTTTCTCTACACAGAGGCTTTGGATTCATTACATTCAGAGATCCCGCCAGCGTAGATAAGGTGTTAGCACAGCATACTCATGAGTTAGACCAAAAGAAGGTCAGTGTTTAGAGTATTTTGAACATCTAGCGTGGGTTGTATTGACCCGTTTGCATCTCCACTTTACAGGTCACAGAGAAAATACACAAATGTTGTGGTAACAATAACGGCATGCACTGAAACCTTAAAAGGCCCCCACACCAAGGACGATAGTGCCAGTGAAGTAATCATACTCGTACTTTTAAGGCTCGTTTTGTGTGGCACTGCGTTGTTCAAACAAACCAGGCGGCCATTTTATTTTAAGTGTGGTTGGGGCAGTTAAAAGGCAGTAGGATTAACGTTTGCATGTTGTGTTTGGATTAACTTAGTGTGTCTGAGTGTGCATTGGTCGTTTGACATCACATGCTATAGCGTTCTACACATAGACTGTACTGTTGGTTCATATGATACGACAAAGCAGTGTGTCGGTATGTGTGGTGATGTCGTCACAACTGAGGCATACCTAGCTTAACTAGAGTTAGCACCAGTCGCAAGTATGGCTGTATTGCTTGTTTGTATCTGTAGATCAAATGAAGCTGTCAAGTATTCAACATTTTTATCAGCGACTAGATTGCTCTTGTACTTTAATTGCTGGTTATGTCATTACCTTACCACTGCCATAGTGTTTGTCAATACAATAAGCTATGTTATCTCTTCTTTATCTGACAGATCGACCCAAAAGTGGCTTTTCCTAAAAGGTCGCAACCCAAGGTATGAATAAATCACTACAGTTTTTCACTATAGTCAATTAAGTTATCCATCATTGTTATGGAAAATTTGTCATATCATTTTTACATTTGCATCACCAGTATCATATAAAGTATTATGCCACTCTGCTTTGAAACACGTTCATCGAATTTTGCTGCAGCAAAAATGTGATCATGACAGAATTGTTTCATTGTAATATTACATGGTGCAATATAGCAGAGGGAAAACTGGTACTCATTCAGATTTGTGCCTTATGTTATTATTGATTACTTCATCATATTTATGAAAATGCAGGTACTAGATAAATGAAACCCTAAAGATCTTACAGGTCAGTTTCCTTTCTGTGTCAAAGAATTGTTGAACTTGTCAGTTTATCATGTGTAAGATCTTTAATAGAAGCCTTACAGATGTCTCAGTAATTTTTTTCAATGCCTTTTGTCTCCTGTGTGGATTATATTTGCACTGTATTGATTCTATGACAGTAAAATACTAAGTGTAATTTTCATATTAATGGATGAACACAAATAGAAGCAGGCATTGTCCTCTTTCATAGTTCACCACAGACAGACTAGAACACAATTCCATTGAAATGGATTTACATATTGCATAAGAGATTTTATGATGCACCACTGCAGTCAGGTAGACTTGTCTGTCAATGTTCCTTAGAACAAAAACCATCATCATGATAAAACCTTTGCGAATCTACATCAGGGGCTGATGTAATTGTCTATTCAGTGTGAAGTTTGCATTGGTATTGCTGTAAACAGCCTCATTACTTGTGTAGCAAATTCTTACAAATCTGTTTTCTGTATGATTCCTGAGTTGTTCATCAATTGTTCCGTCACTGAATGTCAAATTTATGCCAGTTATTGAGTGAAAATAAAATGAATGAGCTTGTCTTTTGCAACATATTAGTTTTGTACATTGGAAGGAGCCATGGATAATTAAAATATGCGCACGGTAAATGCAACTTCTTCACTTAGGGGGCGGTTTGCCTGTATTTTGATTACCATGCGCAAAAAATTGCACTACAGGTTTTTATATTGCAATGTCGTTTTTTTAAATTGCAAAATATTGCTACATTATTTGGCGTGTAACAGGTCAGTGCAGCACTGACACTACACCAGCATTCCTTTGACATACATGTACATGTAGATCATTGCATGTGTAAAATAATGTAACAATAATTTTGGATACTCTGTTTCAATTCATTTCATTCTATTGGTTGTGTTATTGTCAAGTTGGTGCTGAACAAAGATTGATCTTAGACGGGGTGGTGGTAGCTTTTGCGTGATTTCATAGCAATGTAATTACCAAGTGTAGGTATGCTGATACAGAATGAGGCTTGGTTGGATTTTTGCACTTCCAAACTTTCGTTTAGAGGGGAGGGGGTTGAGGTGAAATGCAATCAGTTGTGTTTACCTTGTGCATGTTTCAATTATCCATGGCCCCTTCGAGGTGTTGTCTCAGATGTCACAGTTGATTTTTATCATCAAGTAGTTTGATTTCTAGTTTTGCTTGCTTGTTTCATTTGAGAGTCTGCTACGAGTAAGGTGGTTTGATACTTTGTCCAAAACAATGGCAATTGTTACTGTGCCATGTGAATTGCTAGCAACCATTGTGTTCTTTACAGCCTTGCTAACAGCTTGGTTCATTCAACTCTTCAACAACTGTGCTTTATCAATGAACAAAGTTTTATTGATTTGCCCTTAGCTGAGGATGCCAAGGCAGCCATAATATTTTTGTATCGTAAACCTGACACAAACAACAAATTAGGCTGGAGCTGATCAAGGGAAACTTATTTAAACGCATCAAATCCTTGATTGTCAGGTTTTCAAATGAATTAATGAACATGTGTTTGTTTCAAGTGGTAAAGTAATGCTGATGATATGTAATTTTGGACTAACACTTCTAAGTTACAATTATTGATTGTGAAGTGGATGGCTATTGTTGTGGGTATCATTGTGAAACCTATTACACCAGTGTTATCATATCTTCCATCATAGTGTCTGCTTGAGGGTAAAACAAAATAAGATAAGTCCATTCATGATAGTAGTCCAGTATCACATGATATGTACACATATCAGTGTTCAGTATATTTGCATTCTTTGGATAAATTATTTGTGAAATGACTGTTGATGACATTTGAATGGTAGATTATGCCAAAGCTAGGTAAGCTTTACAAATACCTGGTAAGATAAGTTGCATGTTAGCATTTTATGAATGATTGTGTTTATGTAGTGATTCATTTGTGCAATCATTTGATAAAGGTAAACTGACTTTGAGTACTGTAAAGCAAATTTTTTCCCAAAGTAATTAGTATGGAAACTCTTTAAATCAGTTTCTAGGAATTTTGCTTTCCTGAAATGAGTCATCTGTTTCAGATTTCCATCAAGCCTTGCAGATCTTTTACAATTTTAGTAGGACACTCAGCATTGTATTTTAAATCTCTGTCCTTGTTTGTCTCTTAACAGTTGGTGACAAGGACTAAGAAGATCTTTGTTGGGGGGTTATCGGCCAACACAACAGCTCAAGATATTGAGAAGTATTTTAGCAGCTATGGCAAGGTAATGTGCAATAACTGCTTATTATTCAGTTTCACTGAATATTTTGGAAATGAGTGAAGGAATAGGAATATATTCTTCTTCCTGGAATTCCAGTTAAACATAAATAGAATTAAGATTTCCCCTTTCCAACATACCTTATGAGTGTTCTTAAACCAATTTCCAACCCTACATCATGTAGGACATCAAAGTAGGACCATCTCACCATACCATTTAAACCGTAATTTTCTTGGACAACTCATTATAAAAGAGTTTTTTAACTGTATTGCTATTACAGCTGTATTGCTATTTCAATGACTTCTCTTAACTGCATCTACATATGCAATTGTCTGATATCTAACGACATGTGAGACACATGTCTTCCTATGCTTTGTCCATGCAAGCAAAGTACCCATGTCTTTACATACTGAGTATAGTGGAGTGGTCTTTTTTCATGATATCGATTGTCACCATAATTCAAAAATAACGCTATCTGATGAAACTCAGTGTTTTAAAATATAGCAATATAATTGACTTCACCAGAGAATTTTTAGGAAACATGATTTTTACCCAGGTTTATTGAGAGTTATGTTCAAGGCAGAGAATTGTTCATGAACCTGTCCTGAGACTGTCATAACCTGAACTATAAAGTGATGTATTAGGGCAATTGCTGTCAAGGTATCAAATTGAAATCCACCCCGTTTCTGAAATCAGATATCACATGAGTGCATCTGAAATCAGTTTTATCAAAAGGTACTACATGTACCTTACATAAAGTGGTCATGCCATGAGCTTGGCATATTTTGTCAGGAGTAAATTTAATAAGAAATCTAAGCTATTACTAAATGTGGAGGTAGGATGAACCATGGCATAGATGTAAAATGTCTCTGTCATATTTCAAAAATCTCTGTGATGCAGTTTTAGTGTTGAGAGGCTAGAACAAACGTAAGATAAACAAATGTGGTTTTTTGTTGACACGAAATGATTGGTGCGTGTGAAAGAGTTGAATGTTGGAAAAGAATGAAGCGTATTTAGAAGTTAGAGGTTCCCCTCTGTCAAAATATTTGGCTGAAAAGTTAGGATATCGGCTGGAGGCTAGTCTGACAGTGACCGCTATAGTCACTTGGTGAATGCATATAGTGAAGCACTGTGTCATTTCTTATAAGGTAGGAACACTATAGTCTGGATGAAAATGGCTGATAGGCAGCCATACTGTACTTTTGAAGCAATTCAACCACTCCCAGTTCTTTGCTCTAACATTTGTTCAACTTATAATGAGGTTTTTGGTTTTCTTATGGACAGAATTCTAGAGATGGTAGCATTGTCATCACAGCATGCTGGTTTTAGTGAAAACCTTGTTTGAAGAAGCTCTATAGATTAACATCAACATGAATAGACGTGCCATAGTATTCAAGTGTTAGCTGTAACTAAGCTACTAGTGAACTACAACAAAGCAAATCATGATATTTTATTCAATCCATCTTGGCAGTTTGACAAAAGCTGTGTACAAAATCTGAGAGAAGTGAAAGGGCAAGTCTATTGGTACATGTATGAATGCATGAACATTTGTGAATAGGGAAAAAAACTGCATAAATCATAAGAAGAATCATGGTAGTTCACAAGTGAAGCATGATAACAAATTTGTTGCAAACTACTGTAATTATTCATGGACAAATTAGAGTTAAAAGGACAATGATTTTTTTACTGTAAATGGTATAGTACAGCCCATCTAATGTGACAGAAAATGAAGTATTTTCGGGTATCAGTTACAGTGTTGAATCAAATTTACTCCCAGCAGTTATTGCTGTTCAATGTTCTTCAAATATATCTTATACTGTTCTCAGTAGTCACCTTTGACCTTGCTATCACATGACCCTATGGTGTGACAGTGCAAGCATTGAATAAAGAGCTAAATGATGTACAGCTGACAAAGCTATGCTCTTCACAGCATATATCAGCATCTGTAGTACAGCCACTGTGCTCATCAAAACTACAAGTCCTCGATTACATTTGTCTGTTGAAAATTTTAGCCTTTCAAAAAATGAAATAATTACACAGATGTCTATCATACAAACTAGATATCACATTCAGTGTTTGAAAGGATTCATTCCAACAAGAATTTTCAAAAGTAGGAGCATGGCAACAAGCAAAATGGGTTGATCAAGATTACTTGCGCTCACGCAATTTATTTGTTCTCCAACGTTATTGGATAATAATCACCATAAGAATGTGTATAAATTTTGATCAAAAAAGCATTTTTAATTGAAACATTGACAGATGAAATGCTCAAAAGATATTGCCGGCACTTTTATGGTATTTATACATTGTACAGTATGAAATGCCCTTGTTGAGCTGTGGTGATGAATTTGAACTTGTGGCTCCATATTCCTAGAGTAGAATATAGCAAGAAGAGTTCATTGAAAATTTGTGGTTTCAGGTTGTACACATAGACTATGAAGCAATTCCTTATTATTGATAAGAAAATAAGACAATAGTACATCTAGCATAAATCTTGGTATGGTTGCAGATGTTACAAGTATTTTATTCATTCTTATTTTATTGATGGAATACTTTGATAGACTGTTTGAAGAGTAAAGAAACACAGAGGTATATTTTTGTTAATTATGTGCTTTTAGAAAATTTGAGAGTTCTGAATGTTTGTGTTAGAAAGAAATGACACATGAATGAGGTCTGGTTGGATGGAGTTTCAAAGCATGGAAAGTGAAGGCCTGATGTTGCAAATTTGAACATTCTACAGAGGACAATGTCTGTATAGTAGAATTTAATGATGTAGTAGATGTATGATTGAGCTCAGCTACGGCTTGCAAATGAATCTTAATCCTTAACAATAGTAAAGTAATTAGATGTGAAAGATTGATAATATCTATTGTATATACTTTAATTGGAATCAAATCACAGCAGTGATTGAGGCAGGCTGATAATTAGAATTCTGCTACATCATGAAGGCTATTTAAATACTTGAAAATTAATCATCTGCTCTTACAGTGATGTGAAGAATAAAATCTGTACAGATTATTTCAGAGCAAGTGTCCAGGGAATGATGTAGCACCAAGTGTATTTTCTTCAATTTACATCAAAGAAAGGATGATACTCAAAGCTTTAACGGTTTTGCATTATGTTATCCATGTGTGGTTTTAAATATTGTCCAAAAAAAGAATACTTCATGTCTGAAGCAACAAAAAGACCTTATACAAGTGTTAGAAAACACACAAAAACAAAATATCTGAGGTAACTTTTAACCATTTAGTATACACTACAGAATATTTCCACTATCAAACACTTGAACAAATTTTTTATTGTTTTACTGTTGGTAATGCATCGCTTAGCGTTTTTTAGTGAAACTCAAAAATTTACTGATATTTTTACCCAGTAAATTTTTTCAGCATTCTCACAAAAAGATTCCATGATGGACAAACATTGCAAATGAGAAACAGCTGAGAAATGCCCCCTAGGTTACAATCAAATGTTAAAATCTGTCATGGAATATTTAAGCAAAGACCATCTCAAGCAAGGGGTATACCAGTTCATGACATAAATGCTTGAGTGATAGAAAGTGTTTATTTTGAATGGATTTATCAAAACGGAATAGTGTACCTGTCAACAGTGTGCTTTATTGCTTTTATCATTATGACAATCTACTGAAAATTTGGGCTGACATGTTTGAAAGGTGATTTTTCTCAAACTGAATGCTAGAATTGAGTTTGTGCTCAATATGGACCAAGAAATCTGAATAATGATACAGAAGTTGATTGATATACTGCTCAGCTGACATTTCAATCTGTGTATTTACACTAGTGACTCTAAAATTGTGCATGTACAGGCCATTGTGAATAATGAATATAGTTATGCTATATACTAGCTATAATTTTGCCATTATCACACAGACATAACATAATTGTGGACAGAGAAATGTGACCATACACATTAGGTTAGTTTATAGTTGTCATCTGATTTCACTTCAATGGTATCATAAGAAGAAATCAGTCATAGAATGCAATTATTTTTTGCCAGCAAATATTATTGTAAACAATAGCAGCAGTGTGAGAGAAATAGTTGTTTATTAGTCCCCACGGACACCGTCCGGGGGGACTTATAGGTTTGGTCATGTCCGTGCGTGCGTGCGTGCGTGCGTGCGTGCGTGCGTGCGTGCGTGCGTGTGTGCGTGCGTCCGTCCGTCCGTTCACGCAGATATCTCAGAGATGCCTGGAGCGATTTCATTCAAACTTGGTACAAGGATTACTTCATATGTCATACAGATGCACGTCAATTTGTTTTTTGATACGATCCAATATGGCCGCCAGGTGGCCATTTTATTACGATTTTTTCATGTACAGAGCCATAACTCAGACATGTTTCAACCGATTGTATTCAAAGCTGGTACAAGGACATTGACCAATGTCATAGATATGCACATTAATTTGTTTTGTGATACGATCCAATATGGCCGCCAGGCGGCCATTTTGTTACGATTTTTTCATGTACAGAGCCATAATTCAGGCATATCTCAACCGACTTTATTCAAACTTTGTACAAGGACATTGACCTATGTCATACATATACACGTCGATTTATTTTGTGATACGATTCAATATGGCCGCCAGGCGGCCATTTTATTACGATTTTTTCATGTACAGAGCCATTACTCAGGCATGTTTCAACTGATTTTATTCAAAGTTGGTACAAGGACATTGACCAATGTCATAGATATGCACGTCAATTTGTTTTGTGATACGATTCAAAATGGCCGCCAGACGGCTATTTTATTACGATTTTTTCATGTACAGAGCCATAACTCAGACATGTTTCAACCGATTGTATTCAAAGCTGGTACAAGGACATTGACCAATGTCATAGATATGCACATTAATTTGTTTTGTGATACGATCCAATATGGCCACCAGGCGGCCATTTTGTTACGATTTTTTCATGTACAGAGCCATAACTCAGGCATATCACAACGGATTTTATTCAAACTTGGTACAAGGACATTGACCTATGTCATACATATGCACATTGATTTGTTTTGTGATACGATCCAATATGGCCGACATGTGGCCATTTTATTACGATTTTTTCATGTTCTGAACTACAACTCAGACATGTATCAAGCGAATTTATTCAAAAGTATTTTTATCACAGACCTAATGAAGAGGACTCTATCCTCTCTGAGGACCTGTAAGCAAAGTACCCATTAACAAGTGGGGACTGTGTCATCAACGATGACTTGTTTGATACAAACCTTGATGAAAACACCATGGTGTACATTGTAGGAATACGTTGAAACCCTTTGGTTACTTTGATGTGATGCCAAATAATTCCTTTGTTATTCATCCACTACATCATTTCTTTTAACATTTTACTTATAGAGATGACAATTCTCTTCATTTTGTCTGCTTTCACAGTTCCATCCAACAAATCGTCATCTACATGTTTATATTATGTTCTAAGGCCATTTCTTTCCTTTCATTAACCATTCATATCAAACTGGTACAATCTACCTTAGAGAACAAGAAATCTTTTTCTTAATGTGCCACAATAATATTGTACAACATTAAGACTGGCAAACAAATATTACCAGAGTGAAGTGGTTAGTAAGTCTTCTGTGATCCATTCCTATTTTAACTTCATGACGTACAATGTCTCTGTAAATTTTGTCAAATCAGCCTGAAATTTTAAAAAAAGATTGAACTTGATAAAAGCACAAAGAAAATTCCCAATGAATATAAGTATGTCGCATGATAAAATGTTTACACATGTAATTTTTAGGGCATGGATGATTCCTACTGGTGGATTGTCTATTTCATGTGATTCCATTCAGAAGAACATAGATATTAATATCTGAATTGCTGAACATAGATATTAATATCTGAATTGCTGAAAGGCGATCAAGAACATCTTGATTTTCAGAAATTGACATGTACTGGAGTTTGATGTGCTTATATTGAGTAGTCTTGGTGTGGTCAACATATCGTGTATCTATTTTATGTGACCCATCACCCTCAATCATTTCCTTTTTCTTAGCTTGCTTGTTTTTGCATGTCAAAGACCTCTACCACACTATCCATATATCATATTAACACATACTCTATGTGTATAGGAGGCTGTAAGACTAGCTTTCATATCCAGCAGTAAAGGCATTTATGTTGCTCTGTAATGGGCTCCCACTCTCACTGGCCCCACCACTCCAACATTTCTCAGACATCTGTGTTTGGATTGGCCTGTGTTTGTTGAAGCTTGTGTTTGTGTCTTGTTTACTCCAGATATCCTTGGTTATTCACATTAGTGTATAGGCTTTGTACACTAAATTACAAGATGATAATTTATGTTTTGACTACATTAAGTGAAGATCGTGTGAAAGGTTGTACTTCCCACACTTACGAATCACATGAACATTTCAAGTTCAAAACCAATAACTCTGTACATAAATGCTATATGTCAATGAAAACTTTTGTAATGATGTTGTGTTTATGGTTAGTTAAGAAGAAAAAATGTCTTGAATGAAAAAAGTGAAGTAATGAAAGCTTAGATGTGCTGTCAGTGAGTGTAGATTACAGCCTTGTGACGTCACACAATGGCATGCCATATACACATACTGCTTCTAATATAACACATGTTTGAACTGAATCCAAAAGCAGTTAAAGTGAAAATAGCCATAGGTTGCCTGTTTATGAGTAAAGAGCATCTCATGTTTTGCAGTCTATCTTTAATCTCTCATATTTACCCTGCATTTGATTACGAAAAATTCCTTTGATCTGGCATAGATGCGAAATAACTTGAGATAAAAATATTATGGAATTTATTTTTGGAAGTTTAGAATACTATTTCCATGGTAAAATCATCAATGAAACTGTGTGATAAAATTTGCAAGGAGCCAGTGGAGTAAATCTGCAAAGGTTTTATGAAGTTAGTCGATTGTGAATAATAATAATACTGTTCAAAGTCTTCCACGTAGATAGGAAATTATCATAAACTAATCAAGTAGATTAAATGTAAGGTTTTGTTGGTTGTACCATGATTGATCAATTTATTAGATAGGCAATATATTGGTGAGAATAGATTGACACTCAACTAATGTATCAGTGGTCATAGCTCACAACAATTTAATTCATAATAAGCAGGGTGAATTAATTTCATGGGTTTCTAATGGTCAACTTCTGTACAATTGCTTTGAATGCAATGTTGAACTGTGTTTCAGTTTTTACAAACAATACAAATGCTACTGAAACAGAAACAGCTAAATCTCTCATGGAAACTCCAAAGCATGTAGTTAAAAGGAGCAAGCCTGGAGTGGTCCTGATTTGAACAATCTACAGTCAATTTTATTTCACAATCAAAGCTTTCATCTTTACAGTGACAGTGAAAACAGAAAATACTTGAATACCATTGCTGTTTTTCCCTGAAATGAGATTCATACAGTGTTTCTGTACAATGGCAAAAATTACATCCAACGGTGACAGTGGGGCACCCACAATGATAACAAAAATGTGAATTGCATTTTAATATACTTCAATTTTACTGCATCTTGTCGGCACATGAAAAGCATTCTCTCTTGTGGCAAGAAAATGTACGATGCAAGTGTTTTCAGTGGTAATCACTTCAAAGACTTCTATTCATGGTAGAGGATGGAAATTCATATTGAAACAAAGCCAGGAAAATGCATTGAGTAGTTTGTGTGTTACTCCTACTGTGTATTGATGCATGCTAAATGGAACTACACCATTCCACACGGCAATGCAAAGACAGCTATTTTTATGAAAGAGATGTGATTCATGGCATCTTTTTTATTAAAGCCAAATACAATAATGCCATCTATACACATGTTGTATTTGAATTTGATTCATACTTTTATAATGCAGATGTACACAGCATGCGATGCGTTTTGTTTCCAGATATGAAGCAAAGTAGTATATACACAAGTACAGAGCAATATTAGGATGTAAAATATATGTTTTAAGGTTTGTTGATGTTTTACCAACATTAAAGTTTTGCTATTCAGTTAATGTTGATTTGAATACATGAATGTAAGTTACTGTGTGATATTTAGGTGAGCAATTTAGTCTGGCTCTGAATTTGCCTGTCTTGTGCTCCATATGATTGTGTTGAAATGTTTCAACATTGACATTGCAAATTCAAGGGAAAGTCTATGTAAGTGTGAGAACTGTAAAAGATAGATATGTATAGTAGATGGGTTATAATGCTACTTAACAGTCTCCATGTAATATGACACCTGACAGAGATCGACAGTTGCTCTACTACGCCCATAGTTGTCTCTTGAGTTTGACCTCCATTTTCTCTAAATACTTGAAAAATATTTGTGAAAATGCTCATAATCATGAATGATACATATTTCTGATTTTTGTATTGGTTTGAAAAGAGGAAAACAAGTGTTACAATCCATGTAAATATCAATTGTGTCCGATTCGTGGGAAGATGGCCACTTTTGACTTTGCATCACCGGTATCGGCATTTATCATGAATATTCATGTTTTGCCAGACCCATGGGGTAAAACCATTCACTTTACCATATGTTTGTCTGACCATGTTCATGATTTTTGCAGCTGGCTGTAATTGTATACGTACCATTTTAACACTAGGGGAGAAGAACCATATGATTTTGAGGGTAGGGGGATGGATGGAGGATTTTTTTTGGAAAAAGAGAAAAATATAAAAAATACTGGTAACATAGGAAATATTTGCATTGCTACTACATGTGGGAGAACATATTTTGATGCAGGACTGAGAAGAGACAAAAATTGCTGTCACAGTGAGGGAAAAAATTGCTGCCATACCCATTTCATCCAATCCCCAAATTTACATGTAAGGGTTCCTTCCATTTTCTTCATCACCCTCAGCACAGCCACTTTGCTTACCCTTAGTATGTACATCAGTATTTGCAAGAGATATAAGAGAAGGTATGAAAGCTCTGAAACCACACATGGTAGACAACCAAGGCTTATGTGTCCATCAATTCCTCCTGTAATTTACTGAATTAGGTACCGGTATGTCAGTTGTGTTATTAATATAGTCAATGATTATTCTCACCAATGGTTAACATTCACAGTTTCATCCACAGAGAATTTAAAATTTTTTACACATTCTCACAAACAAAAATACTCCTTCCTGTACAAGTGACCTCCAGTTCTCTGGGTCAGCCTTTATGACCACAAAACCCAAGTCCCTGATTGGACGATATGATCAGCTTGTGTAGATTTAAACCTTGGGTGTGTTCGAGGTCAACTTTCACTTTGCTCAATGCAAAGTTACTGGGACATTTAAGTTACTATGTTACTTACCCATAGCCTAATGACCATTGTCTCTCTCTTGAAAAATCTTTCAATCAGTAAACATGTTTAAATGGCTGTTAACATTTATATGTAGAGATACCCCTGGCTGGAAACCAATCAAAGCCATTTCATATGAGGTAACGAAAGGTTATTTCTACAGCTGTTGTGTTCTCTGCAAAAATGTGGCAAAAATACAAACTTTTGTGGATGAACTGATGAAAATTTGATTATTGGCAAGTGTAATCATAGAGTATGTTTATTAGAGCATCAGTTAACCTAGTTCAGTGAGTATATAGGGGGAATTTTAGAACTGTCTTGCAGAACTGTCGGTAGAAAATGTGTCATTGACCATGTCTAGCTTTGTGAGCTTTCATACCTCCTATTTACATGTATCTATTGCTATCACATAGCCATACACAAAGTGTCTCTGGCTCCAAGAACCCTTCAACTTTACAAATATTTGACACTGTTTAGAAGGATTCTGTGACTTAGAACTGTCTTGCAATGTTTATGCACCTTTTCCATTCAATGTTTAACCGTGACACTGTGATATTTTTCAACTATTTTTCATACAGTCTTGCTGGTATGCATTGGATAACCTTTATTAAATTTTACAATAGGTTTAGTAGAACTTGGTATTTACAATCCCATTTGCCCTAAACTCAGCATACATGTACTTGCTGTTCCATTATCCCAGCATTAGATCGTCAAAACAGTATGAACAACCACACATGGCGTATTGTAACCTGACATGGTATCTTGCAACCACACATGGCATATTGTAACCTGACGTGGTATCTTGCAACCACACATGGCATATTGTAACCTGACATGGTATCTTGCAACCACACACGGCATATTGTAACCTGACGTGGTATCTTGCAACCACACATGGCATATTGTAACCTGACATGGTATCTTGCAACCACACAAGGCATATTGTAACCTGACGTGGTATCTTGCAACCACACACGGCATATTGTAACCTGACGTGGTATCTTGCAACCACACATGGCATATTGTAACCTGACATGGTATCTTGCAACCACACATGGCATATTGTAACCTGACGTGGTATCTTGCAACCACACATTGCATATTGTAACCTGACATGGTATCTTGCCACCACACATGGCATATTGTAACCTGACATGGTATCTTGCAACCGCACATGGCATATTGTAACCTGACGTGGTATCTTGCAACCACACATGGCATATTGTAACCTGACATGGTATCTTGCAACCACACATGGCATATTATAACCTGACATGGTATCTTGCAACCACACATGGCATATTGTAACCTGACATGGTATCTTGCAACCACACACGGCATATTGTAACCTGACGTGGTATCTTGCAACCACACATTGCATATTGTAACCTGACATGGTATCTTGCCACCACACATGGCATATTGTAACCTGACATGGTATCTTGCCACCACACATGGCATATTGTAACCTGACATGGTATCTTGCAACCACACATGGCATATTGTAACCTGACGTGGTATCTTGCAACCACACATGGCATATTGTAACCTGACATGGTATCTTGCAACCACACATGGCATATTATAACCTGACATGGTATCTTGCAACCACACACGGCATATTGTAACCTGACATGGTATCTTGCAACCACACATGGCATATTGTAACCTGACATGGTATCTTGCAACCACACATGGCATATTATAACCTGACATGGTATCTTGCAACCACACATGGCATATTGTAACCTGACATGGTATCTTGCAACCACACATGGCATATTGTAACCTGACATGGTATCTTGCAACCACACACCTGATGTGGTATATTGCAACCACACATGGCATATTGTAACCTGACGTGGTATCTTGCAACCACACACGGCATATTGTAACCTGACATGGTATCTTGCAACCACACACCTGACATGGTATCTTGCAACCACACATGGCATATTGTAACCTGACGTGGTATCTTGCAACCACACATGGCATATTGTAACCTGACATGGTATCTTGCAACCACACATGGCATATTGTAACCTGACGTGGTATCTTGCAACCACACATGGCATATTGTAACCTGACATGGTATCTTGCAACCACACATGGCATATTGTAACCTGACGTGGTATCTTGCAACCACACACGGCATATTGTAACCTGACGTGGAGGATGAAGTAACCTAGCAACTCCATATAATGCTTAGCAATCCCTACACATCTGGCAACCCAGTTCTGTTTTACAGACCCCCTTTGAGAGTCTAACGAACCTGAGGCCTTGCAAACCTTAAAGATCCTGTAGAATTAAGCCAACCGTCTGAATTGTCACATTAAGTATATACTCTTCAGAACATTTCCCACAGTTGAATTTCTTAAGAATGTAGCTTCCACTTACAAGATAAAATAAGTGCTGAGGGAAGGAAAGTGATAGGATGATAATATTAGTATGAGAGAGATTGAGATTTTGACAATGTTAGCACTTAAGCTTGCTGGCTCCAGTCAGGTCTTTGTGTAAAGCCTGGAGAATTCAGAATATACACATTGCTATGGTTTTGCAGCCATTGTTTCTGTGGTGGAAGGCAAATGGATGTCTGCAAGATACTTTTGCTTTGAATGACGTAAATGGCAGTATGTTGACATTCCTTTCTGTAGTGGTTAACTGAGAGGCCTAGGTGTGCTAAGCTGCTTCCAATGCATGCAAATTAAAGTGTCCATGTGGTCAATGACATGTCCTACTTGGTAAAAGACTATGCAGTGAATAGGCCTATTCATTTTATGTCCGGTACTGCATGAGGACAATGGTTAATTTCCCCTTAAGCAAGTAGTTCCCTATAACTGTTCTTTGGGAGACAGAGAGAGCATGGCCATCTCTCCTGTGTTGGTATGCAGCTTGTAGATCCCTGTAGCTGCTATCAACATGTTTGTAAGTACTTGCAAGGCGATGAGTCATCGCTGCCTCAATAAATACTTGATCAGTGATCTATGTACCAGTGACCACAAACATCATTTGGACTCGCCACATAACACTCATGCTGTCTCCATTTCATTGAATGATGACATAAAATACAAATTGATCAATTTTGACAAAAAACCATGTGACTAGCATTGATTCTGTTTATTCATCTTTCACATATGTCTTCAGTGTGTAGGTTAATCACACTATATCCAGATTTCTTGTAAAATACCACAATATCAACCAACATCAGCGTTGTTTAACTCCAATTTCTGTCTAAATCTCAATTCTATCTGGCATACCATTCAAGGTGGGCTGCATTTACCTGATGTTTGTATAGACCAGCTGGTTGTTAATTAATAGCTTCTACTGGCCCAATTGTGCAATAGATATTTTCGGTCGTGTTCTGTTTGGATTATTTCATTCAGATTCCTTCAGGCAGTGATGAAATAAGTAATGTTAGTCCTGTCATATTTTTAGCTTCCGTGTCAGCGACATTGGAGTTATTCAGATTGGTTGATTGTCTGTCATTGCCTTATGTCAATCGTTGTACTTCTTATCTGACTCCGCTGCCCAGAAATCTTTCATATTTGGTATACAAGTCAGTCATGATGAGTGATTTTGGATTGTCCAAAATAGTGATGAATTTTCCTATTCAAATCTATTAAGCTTGTTTTCCCTATTTTTGGTCAAAAAATGTTTCCTCTGTACCACTGGTCAAACAGCTTTGCAATTCAACATGCAGCTTCTCAGTGATTTCCTTGTAAAGTTAGCCTAAAAAATAGCACAAAATTTGCATATTTTCATGTTTTAAGATTTTTTCTCATATTTTACTCAATTTTCTGCATTTTTTCTGTAACTATTTGTTCAGTAGTAATCAAATTTGGTTTTTCAAGTCCCAAGGTTTGACCTCACCCAGTTTTGTCCAAATGGTGATGAAATTTGCATATGACATCTTCAAGGCTAGTTTTCTCATTTTTTAATCCAAAACATACATTGAAACCCAATTGACCAATATGTACCTTCTCATGGATACACTAATTAATCTTTCAGTCAAAATCACAACCATATTATCTGGTATTAGACATTAGAAATTAGACGTTTCTGCATTTTCCCAGTGCAAAATTCAGTATCCTATGAGAAAATAGTCACAGATTAATCAAAGACTATATTGGCCACTAGATCACTCGTGATCACTTTTGGGTATAACTTTAAAAAATAAATTTCTCATCCTGAAGGTATGACCTGATTCAGATTTGTTCACATTGCTATAAAATAGCATAAGAATATATTTTCATTCTTGTCCAAAACTTATTTGATTCAAATCTTTGTCTTTTTTTCAAGATCTTAAGCAGCACCCATGTCAGACTGGTCTATACTATAAATATGTATTCCAAAAGAGAAAATGCTAACATTTTTTCAGAAATTTTCCTAATACCCTAGTTGCCGTAAAAAGGCGAGTACGCTTGAAAAAAGCTCTTCCTTTTCTATGCTGTTACATCTAATTGCAATGTACAAACATTTTATTCTGTCAGGAAAGCTGCTCAAGGCATGAAATTTGTTGAAATTTATAACCACGCAGAATAAATATGATTAATATCTTAAATGTTTTGCTGTGGTTTGTGAGGATCTTTATTATACCACTCATTGACTCTCTCAAGGTCAGACCCTTCCCTGACCTTGCTCAACAAAAGTTCATGTCCAAGCTCTGAAGAATGATACTTCATTTTGAGAGTAATTGTGACCGCACTGTCAGTAACATGGCAAATGTGATCATGTTGCAGTTGGGTTTCCTTTCAGTGTTTTCTGTTCATGTTCGTAAAACTGTATCCACAAATACTCAGAAATAAATAACCAGCAACTAGCATTCTACCTAGCTCCCATTACAGACTTACCTGATATAAAATACTCCATCACATGTTTATATTTGTATTAAATAACTGATTATAATTATAACTCTGTCATTTGACCATGATACCATAAAATTTCCTTAAAAATTTGCCATATTCTTTCTTCTATTCAGTTTTAAAATTTCCGTGAAATGCAAACAGTCTATACATGATAATAACTATCCATAAATAACATTTGTTATTGATTGGTTTAACATTTATGTTTGAATTCAAACACTGTTAGTCATACCAGTATTTTATATATGTTACTTGTTATAATTAAATAGCACAAGAGTTCTAGGCTGTGTACCATTTTGTTTTGTTTAATATTCCATGTCCCATAGGTTAAACAACCAATGCTGAACAGCTACAGAAGGGGTATAGGTACAAGAAAAATAGCACCAGAAAATGTTGGCATATGTTAAGATCAATTTCTGGAGAATTCAGAGTGCCTTGTGTAATCTGACAAATGATTGAATAAAAAATTTGGAAAGAATATTGAAATGATGTCAGTCGTCCGCTGTCACCTACCTGACTGAACATTTGAAGAATACATATAAATGATATAATATCACATTATTAGATGTACAATTTGAATTTTAATGTGCGTCCTTTTTAAAAAAAGTTAAGGTAGGTTTATATTTGCAAGTGATGACCACTTAGTTTTATTCTCATGAATTGCCATTCTTTACTTAAGTATTTTATCAGATTTTCTCAGATGATGTCGTGTGTTTTTGTTGCTGAAAGTGGTATTCCACTTTGATGTCAGTGTCTGTTCCAAGACACGGGTATTACACACAAAATAGAATAGTCTACACATATTGACAGATATCTTAAATGGCAAATGTGAGATAAGTGAAACAGGTGCTTTAGGCAATTTTAAAATAGGCAATCTACCATGTGTAGGCATTTCAAAGTGGTTGGTCTTGAAATGTGTGTTCCTGCGTTCTCTATTGTGTTACTGATGCTGCATGCAAAATCACTTTGTTTGATGCTTTGTTCAAGGCAATGGAGCAGGGTTTTTGCAGGGCAGGCAACAAACCCCAGGGTGTCTGCAGAATTCATCAAGGTTTCAGCACTGCATGGCCTTGCTTTTAATGTTGTGATCAACCAACAATACATGCTAACAAAGCAGACCAACGTGTGTAGCAAAGCAAAGCAGCAACCACAGAAATGCAGTACCTTTGTCAAAGCATTTGCTTGGCCATAATTAACAAAAGGCTGTACATCAATGTTTGTACAATGAGACAAAACTGGGTGTACTGTCTGTCTGTGATCTGACCTTGTTAGAACACTATGCCAGGATTCAGACTTTATGACTGGCTCCATTTGATATTTTAGGTATGTGTGAAAGATGCAAACAAGTCTCAAAATTTGTTAGTAAACTTTAAAGGTTCTCAGAGCTTGAATTCTGTGAGTTCAAGTTCCTAACTAACACTACTTGATTGGGTTTTATGTGTCTAATGTAACTTCTATACATGGTAACAATTTGTCCTCTGACCATAGCATATAGCAATGGTAACCATGGCAATGTATAATACTTTGTGTAATTACTAGCAACCAGTTCATCGTTTATCTCCAGGATGTCCGTTTCTACATCAGAAAATAAGAAGTACCGTTATATGTATGCGCATTGCTGGTATGGAGCTCTACTAAATCAGAGTATATCTGTTATATTGTAACAGAGCTGCTTGAGATAGTGTGTTTGCTTGGCTAGGATAGGGAGTGCTATTTGAATGACAGTACTGCAAGGAATTGTGGGTATCAAAGCAAGCTACACCAACTACTAATTTGAAGAATAGCTTGACAAGCAGCATGTGAGGGTTCAAGAGGTCACTCAATGAAATAGACATACCACTAACCACATTTCATTTAATTAGTTTTCAACCTAATTAGTGAAATAAGACACTGGAAAATGTGGGAGCTTACCATGATGTAAAGTTTATTGTTAGTACTGAACTATAATCAACTCTCTAAGCTCTGAACACTAGCAAATACATTCCCTACAAATTTTAAGTTGAGCTTCTTTGAGTTAGGCTACTGAGTAATATCAATCTTTCCACCAAATTATATCAGACACCGTCATAGTTGGTCCAGTCTTGAAACTGCAGGTCATGTGACCACTTCTGAAATTTTATGCAGTGATTTTCCAGCTAACACATTTGCAAGGTAAATATTGTTGTTTGATAGGAACGAGTGAGTTGGGGAAAGTGGTATAGTAACATCATTCTCTGAGTACATTGTTCCTACATTCAAAGAAACAGTGCGGGTATACCCATACTGGGAAAACAAGAGTGTGATAAAAGAAGCATTTTGAATATCTGTGACACTGACAAATTAGCATCCCAGCAAAAACCCAAACCAGTCTGAATGTTCCTTTGGTGAACACTGTGTGATGGCATAGCTGGTGATACAATGGACGATTTGATTGCATATGGTGTTCATGGTTTAGAAACTGTTGCACATTCATCTGTGGTCACTTCATATGAGAAAACATTTATCAACAATACAATTGCATCAAAATTTTGTCTCAGAACTCTTTCATAAATTACTGTGGAAGGAAAATAAATCAAAATAATAAAACAAATTTTTCTCATAATGGAAAAATTGCTGCTTAAGTACATGTATTTGAAATTTTACCTTGTTTTCTACATTGAGAAAGTCTGATGAAAAAATGAACTGCTCGGCTTTTCAACAAAGGCATCAAATTTCCTGTATGGTAATTTTATTAATTGACAATCTGAAAAGTAATTGATAAATTGTTTGATAATTTGATAAAATGGAAGTGAGCCATTGTATCACGTATTATGTCGATATTAATATGTAAATTGCTAGAAAATTCTAAACATTGCAATATTAATGCAATCCATGGCAGTTTTACAGGGTTTTGATTTCACTTGTTGTGACATGATTGTAGGTTTTAGAGCTTTATGTTTCTGTTTTGTCTCTGTCTCATTGATTTCTAAGAATCCTCTAGTTATTTCAACCATATATATATATATATATATATATATATATATATATATATATATATATATATATATATATATATATATATATATATATATATATATATTCTCGCAGTATTCAAAATGAGTGATGTCATCAAAGACGAAGGTATCCCCAATATAGCGGCAGTATCCCCAATATAGCGGCATCCTTAAGAGAAACTGTGCTTGTGTAAAGAAAGTGAGTCTTTAATAATGTGACACAGGTGAGGAATACCGGGAGATTATGTCTTTATCAAATGCATAGACTCACTTATTTTATTCAAAATAAAATAAACTTTCCAGTGAGCTGTAATTTGAATCAGTTTTACGTCAGTATGGCGGATGAAGTTGATTGGCTCAAAGCTGATTCAGTTTACTCCTATCAATGTATCAAAGTTGTACTGTAATACTTCAAACTGCCTTGTAATGTTATTGACAATTGTACAGTATTGGTCAGTGACAGTTGTACTATATTGGTCAATGACAGTCATACAGTATAGATCAATACAGTCGTACTGTGTTGGTCATTGACAACAGGACAGTATTGGTCAATGACAGTTGTTCAGTACTGGCCAGCGACAGTTGTACTATATTGGTCAATGGCAGTTATACAGTACAATACAGTCGTACTGAGTTGGACATTGACAATTGTACAGTATTGATCAATGATAGTTAAACAGTATTGATCAGTGACAGCCGTACTGTGTTGGTCATTGACAACTGGACAGTATTGGTCAATGACAGTTATACAGTATTGGTCAATGACAGTTATACATATTGATCTATGCCAGTTGTACAGTATTGGTCACTGATAGTGGTACAGTATTGATCAATGATTGTTGGCTGGATGAAAAACAAGAGGTGGATGCATTATTATATATTTTTTGATATCGATAAATAAAATATAATCAGTTCTGAGTTGATGATCATTGTTGAAGATGAAAAGCCAAGGATGCTTGCTACATGTATTTGTTGGCAAATGTTGCAAAGATGATGAAGTGTGCGTGATTTGAATATTCAGATATCTACTGAACCCAAAGAAGAGAATAGGAGTTGCTTTGTAACTTGTCAACATGGTTTATGACATTGAAATTCACTCTTCAATTTGTAAGTATGAAGTATTGATATGAAGCATGTCAAAGAAATGATAAGTTTTAGCGTAGATGATAAATAATAACATAAGGTGTGAAAAAGGAAGGATTGAAATAGCTTTCTATTTTGTTCTTTAATCATAATGAGAACATGTTGTATTTAATTTGTCAGGCAGATGTGAGCTGATTGATCCTTTTCAATTAAGAAATGAAATGCTTCCAATTCATGTTTTGTTGATGATCTTGATGCAATTAAAATTAAATCAACTATTGTTTTACTTCGTTCTCATACTGATGAATACCTTTGTGTTGATTCTTTAATAGTCACACTGTCCATGTCATTTTTCAGTGAAGTCCTAGCTGGGGATACCATATCTGTAAAAAGCCATTATTAATGGAAATTAAATTGGTTGATATATAATATTGGAAAAAAAGCATCAACTGAAGGGAGATTGAGTTGAAAACAATCAATCATTATCAACTGAAATAAAAGGGTTTGTCACCTATATTTTCCCTGCCAAAATCTTTAATTCCTAGTATTGCAACTACCATGAATTGAAAATGTCCCCATTATAAATGTAGAATAACCTTATCTCCAATTATGAATGTATTGTTTGAAGTAGATATTGATATGTGGGCTGACAGGGATGTTGATTGATCTGTAAGGTAGATGTTGTACAGTGACATATCCACTGTCATCACATCCACTCATAGGTTCAACATTATCTGATGTGTATATTTGTCTGTCAATGTTGACCCTTCTCCAGGACAACCTGCTTTGTTATTGCTTGGTATGCTGTGGCTTCTAGCAAATTCTTGGCTGATCCAATTAAGGACTGCAAGCTTTGTTTTTATCCTGCTGTTACATAGAGATTGCATTCTTGTAGAGGCTTGTCCTACAATGGACACTTGGTAGCACATGTATAGAGGCTTTCTTTTTATTGTATATTGGATTCACATTATTAGGTTTAGAACACTGCAATAGGATGTGTTGGGTGTTTGCCAGCAAAAACAAGCTACCAGCTCTCATGTTAATAACAGTTATGTTGAATATAGCATGGGAATCTTTCAGAGTTGAAGGCTCCTCTCAATGCTCAATAGAAACCCCTGTGAGTACAAAGATAGTGCTACTCATTGTGTAGCAAAACAACTGAAGGTGAAAAGCAAAATTATTCTATTTTATTGGTCCTAACCCAGCTAAGAGGTCCATAAATGAACAGTATGCAGTGTCATGGAGGTTATGAGAATCAGGCTGTTTAATGTGGAAACAGATTGGTGGCGGGAACTGACCAAACACGTTCACAGATGAAAGTAAGGTTGAAAGGCTAACTGGATGTCGGCGGTTTAGACTGTCTGAGTTGAGTTTTGGTTTCCCACACTTGAACAGTTTGCATGCATATGAATAGACATACAATTCAAATCAATAAAAACATGGCAGCAAGCTGTAAACACGTCAGCCATTCATTCAACAGTCAATGGAAGCCCAGTGAAAGGACTCACCTCCTGTGTTTGTCTAAAGTTCTCACCAATGAAAAGATATGCATTATGCTCTTAAGTCCTTAAAGCAACAAATGTATTCCGTTGCTATGATCACATGATTCTCAACTGTTTTTATGCAATTAATCCTCAGTGAAATGAACATGATGTCATACAAGTTTGAAATGGACATAAAGATTTAGAATTTGTGTTCAAACTATGTTTCCCTCTCACTTAAAAATCTCTGCTTTCCTTTCTTCCAATTATTTTTATCAATGGATCACTTTTAAAACTCACAGACTGCAGTTGGTCCTTCCACAAAAGGACCATGCTCTTATAATCTATTTTTTATTTATGAGAAAGAATTAAATATGGCTTTGTTTCACCTGCAAATCCAACATTTATCCTGCCAAGTTTAAATTTCACCATCAGGGTCAAATTGACTAAAACCAGAGATATAACATATCCCATGTGTTGCATTTTAACTAAAACTCGAACATTTTAAAAGAGCCCCATAAAAAAAGAAAGAAAAAAACCAACCAACAAACAAAAAACAAAACAAAAGAAAAACATGATTTTTACTAACATGACCCTCCACAACATAGCATACTATGTAGATGATTTAATGTGTAGGTTTGGCTCAATACTGTATTTTACTGGTTGGGCAGACGGGAAAGTGACAGGTCCGGCAGAACAAGGGTTAAACACGCTATCTTTTACTGAAAGTATTTCTTATTGTTGATACACACATGCAAGTACAGTGGAATGGCTTGCTCTGACAATTAATCCATACTTGCATGGAAATGAGTGAAAATAGTATTTAATTTCATTGTGTAACTTCAACAATACAGTTTGTAGCCATTTCTACATTAGATGAATTGAAAGTTTTCTTTGACTCCGGTAGTTGCTATTCCTTCTACATGTATTACAGGGCAGGCGTGGCTTAAGCTTTTAATCTCTGTATACAATGTTTCCTGCATCTATTTATTTTTGAATATGGTGCCGTACATGTATTTCAATACATGTGTATCTAAAACTGAGATATGAAAAAGGGAGTTTTAACAAAGAATTCATGCAGAGTACATAGTTAATATGGGATAATGGTTGAATAGTACCCGTTTCTCCGAAATTCAATCAGATTTATTGAAAAATTACCAAAGACAGATTCTGATGCCAATTCTATAATAAAATGTTTAATACCAATGAAACTGTCAATGATAATGGCACCTGTTATCTGATGGAGACTGTTCTGATCTCAGAGATGAGTGAAAACATTTCTGATAATGGCCCTCCAGAGCCAAATTATGTAATGTGTCTTTTCAATGTGGGACAAAGTTTACTGAAGTAGAGTAAACTTTGACTTCAATAATAGGTATTTAGTGTTGTCTTTCCATTATTTCATGTTTTGCAATGTAATGCACCAAGTAAAAGATATAAGCTGTATTGAAATGACAAAGGTAAAAAAATGAATTAACATATCAAAAAGTTGTAATTTCTGTTGTAGGTGTTATACTGTATTAGCTTTGCCTATAACTAAGCTTTGTTTCAAGAGTATTTATTGTTTCTTTGGAGACACAGAAACAGGAGCCATTCATTGAAACCATACAGTTATCTGCTGTGAATGATGAAATTTTGAGAGTAGTGTGCATATACAATTCCTGAACTGAATTGTCAACATAACTTGTCAATCATGCTATATCAAAGGAAGGCTGTCTGCATAAGTAGATATTATAATTTATGGCAACCAATCAGCTGTAATTGAATAGTAGCTGGTGAGATACTTTGTCCAGTATCAAATCTCTTCAGCTTCTTTTGTTGCAATTGATAAAAAATCTGCAAATAAGTGGTCAAATAATCTAATGATTACCATATCTGTTCCAATCATATACCCCCTTCAATGAGATAAAATCGACGGGAAAAGAAAGGACTTTGTATACACAGGCATCCCTTTAAAACATGAAGTCACTTGTAAATTATGCAAATTTATGTAAGTTTATTCAGATATAATCAATTTTTCTAGAAGCATTAGCTCACAATGTGACAATTGTTTTTGCATATGCTGAGTACAAAACATGATCAGAGTCACAAGTGTTGACTTGAACCAGAAAACATAATTCACACTGTGCTTATGCCCAAGCAGACTTATTTTCTTTGTTATAACGGTAACCTAATGCATCCACATTGTGACTATCACATTGACTTGTACTTAGGGAGATTTACATGCTACAATAAAAAAGCGAAATTGTCCTTAAAGCAGTCAAGCTGGTTTTGAATGTGCACACTGTATCATGTGACCTCTGCCATCCTTTGGCACTTCATTGTTTGACCTCAAAGTGGCTCATCATAAGGGGAATTTTACAATGGAGGAAAGTGTCAACTGAAATCTCTCGACATTTGAAGAGGGTCTTATAATCGAGCAGGGTCTTATTGGATGGGTATGGTATCAGAAAAGAAGTATCTGTAGTGTCATGCATTTATTTCAAAGGAGTAAATCCCTTTTTCAGTTCCTTGTGACGAAGGGACAAATGTATCGAGCCATGTCCATCTGCCCGCAGTCGTTACTGACACAGTGGTGCCGATTTTATATGATTCAAACTTGGCACCAGGACAATATACTACGAGGTACATTTGCACACCAATGTATTTCGGCAATAAACCGCTTTCAGTGACAAACCACAAGATTGACCAGTTCACGACATATATGCACAAGCGATATTGAGTGCAGATGCGGAGTGATCTGGTCAAAATCAAGTGGAATATCTGTTGCTGAGGTTGTTTATTTCTAATTAATCATAATATTAATATTGAAATTCTGGTGTGAAATGTCAAAAGGGAATTTTTATCTAGCTGAGAGTTCATGCTGGTTCCAACCGTGCTATATTGGGAATACAGCACAGTTATTTTCACGTCTTGACCAATCAGATCACAGTATATGCATCATCAAAATATTGGTATGATACAATTTGTCATACACTACACTATAGCTGCCAGGCAGACATTTTGTCAACATTTTATCTCATCAGTAGACTCTCCATTTCATGTAGGAACCAATGTCATTCAAACTTGGTACAAAGACAATATACTATGACATACATACATGTATACCAATTTGTGTTGCTATGTGCTCCAATGTGACCACCTTTCTGTTGAGAATTTGTTCATGTCTGAAGCCATTACTTGCACATGTATAAACTAATTCCATGAAAACTTTTCACAAGGACAATGTGCCGTGATCTACATAATGTACATCAACTTGTGTTGTGATATGTCCAAGCAATTAGACAGACATGTTTCAGCACATTGTTTTCAATCAGTTTTGGCTGAACTGCTATGATGTACCATATGCACATCAATCTGTTTTGCAACATGATCAATGTTCTATGACATACTAGTATATGTTTGTCATGTTGCTGTCTTGTACAAACCATATGGTCTCTAGGTCTCTACTGTGCTATGCATTTTAAGTACCTCCATGTCAATGAAAGAACTGCAACCAAGTCATCAGCAGCAGGGATCGATAGCTTTCCTAAATAGTTGATCTAGTGGGGACCATGACATCAATGATGATTTAATTGTCTATTTTTTCACACAGTTGGCTACAGACACAAATGCTTTCATATTTTGTACAATATTGACACATGCATAGTACTGTCAAGTTTACATAATATCAATTCACAAATATCGCTTCTTTCAGACTACCAAATTTTCATATTTTAAAACCAACATTCATAGTAGAATGATGTGAGTTAACATTTCATTTTATGTTAGTTAGGATAAGTAAATTGTGTGAGTTAGCATTCACTGAACAATTTCAAATAACTTATACCGGTAGTATAATACATGTACTTAATATTTGAAGGTGTACATTTTTGAAGGATTGTATACCAAAGATGACGTAGCAGTTGCTATAATTAATACCTATTGTCAGTACAACTCAAACCAATTGCCACTAGAACAATTAGCATGGAAATGTTACTTGACTAATTAATTTGCATCAAAGTAGATTAGATTGTCATGTCAACATATTTTTCATCAATGCTTCTTCATTGGATATGCTTGATTTCTATGTCTGATCCGTTAGTCTTGTCAGTTGTCCTGTTACACAGTCAACAAACTTGTAATAAATCCATAGAGATGCAGTAATTGTTAAGGCTATTTTTTTAATACATACACATTCTAAATTTGATTATCAAAAGAAAAGTAAGCATGTTTGCCATTTCATATGGCTTAAGAAAAGCTCTTTTACTCCAAACCTGCAACTCCTGCTTCTGAAGATTCTGATGATGATATTTTTTATTGAGTCCTATGAAATATGTTTGTCATTTGTTAAAATAGCATTTTCTTTGCATATTTGTGTTCAGGCTGTACCATTCTGATGTATCTGCTTCTCTTCTCCTTCTAGGAATCTTTGACTGTAATTTTCATTTACCATTTATTTCTTAAATTTCATTTAAACATGTCGTTGCTATTGTGAAATAATGCCATTTCAAAGTCAGTGTTGCAATTTCTGTGTAGAATTTCATATCATATTTGAATGGCTGTGAAAATTTCCAAAGTAAAACCTGTATTGTTCTACACGAAACACAATAATATATTTCAAGTAGCTTCTATATTTGTTAATGCTTGAAATCTATCAATTATTAAAATTTACATTTGCTATATTGTAAGGACCATTGTTGCCACAAAGTTAAATTTGTCACAGCTGACTAAGTTTTGTTGCCTTTAATCCTCTCTCTTAATTAAGTGGAACTCATAATTTTGTTGAATGACTTGAGTTTTCAGGCTTTCAATTGATCATTTTATATTTGATGACTTTGTGTAGCTCATTAAGAAGCTATATGCCTACATTTTATGTACAGGTGATAAGACATAAATGTGTACTATGTGATGAATTTGTTCAGTAAATGCCAAAGTGTGTAGATGTCATATAATTCAGCAATGAAAGTGAAACTGTACTTTGCTTCACTTGACAACAGAGAAGTGAATGTTCCTAGATGTACACCTTATTTGGAAACAGTGTACAGGTAACAGCATGTATCTACTGCAGTGATATGTACAGTGTAGCATAGTTGAAGATTTCAATTGTCATAGGCCAACTCTTAAGTATATAGTACTGTACATGTGTGTATGTGAATGTGAATGTATGTAGATCTCTAGATCATTAATACTAATGATTTATATGTGAATTGGACAGTGTTAAAAATTGTCCATCAAAATCTTCCTCACAATAAAGATAATTTGCCGAATTTTCATCACATAATGTGTGTAGAAATTACTTGGTGCTAACACATGTCCATGTACTTATTTGGCAGAAATTTGTGATCATGCTGTCAGAATCTAAAGCCAATTTATAGTATGAAAGTTCATATTGTTGAACATTGTATAAATGGATTTACACATTTGCTGCAGTTGTGGCTGCTGTTTATAACTGCAGCTATTCTCTTGATTGAACACTGTGGTACAGACAGCCAGTACACTATGACCAAATTTATACATTTGACATTGGACCTTGCCTGCCATTTGGGTTTGTGTATTTCTTTCACTCAGTGTGTATAAATGTATGTCTATGTTGTGGTTACCGAATGTGGAAAAGAGTGTTTCTAAATATGGAAAGCAAAGGTTGAATTGTGATCATGGCTGTATTGGAATGAGAATAACAGAAAACTCATCAGTGAATGATATCGATAAACAATATATTCTCACAATAATTTCTAATGATGTATAGTTTGTATTTTTGTCAATACATGTTTAGTTCAACATATTACTGTCAAAATGTAATGTTTACTTGGTAGATTTCCATAATGTATATCATATACTGAATAGGAATTGAAAAGGATGAGAGTAAATTGAAGGTCAGGTGTTGTGTATTGTGCATTTCACACAATGTGAACTACAGAATTTCAACAAAGTGACAGATAATTGGCATAGAACATGTCAGTATTTCATTTGAAACATCATTTTTATCCTTGCTAGAATATTGTGCAATTTACATTGATGAAAGAGCATCTTATAGAACAAAGTTCTTTTAGAAACAAATATGGTGACTGATGACAATTGGTTGTGGATGTTTGGCCAAACCCTGAGGTGTTGCTACACAATCAGGTCACACCGATCACACAAATAGAAATCCATCAAAGTGGGGGTTCCATCCAGTAATTTAGATTGACAGCTTGTAAGCAATGTGGATGGTTTCATTACTTTGAAAGACGCATCTTAGCTTTGAGGGATAGATTTCTCCCAGTGAAGCCTTAATAGAGAAACTACTTCATCCGTTGAGTAAAACCCTAATAAAATTACGCATCCACGATCTCATATTTCTTACAAGGCTTGTGACATAAAATTAATGTCTTAGCCTAGAGTAGAATATGCAATGCAAAGTAAGAATAGTCTTGTGATTTGCACGTATTTTTTTTTATCCAGTATAAACTGGCTGATGAGCTTGCATATTGTTATCATTTTAAGAATTTATCAGCTCCAACACTGTGTCTTACTCTTGAAATGAAAATTATTGATCTTAGATTAAAAATTAGATGCAAATAGTATGCTAATATGAAAGCTGTCAGGGCCTCAAATCTGTTTGACCTTTGGCCTCTTAACTGGAGGAATGATTCAAAGAGAGGCAGCTGTAGTTGTGGAAGTGTAAGGTACATGTGTAAACTGCAGGAAAGTGATCTTCTAACTGGAATTAGCTCACATTTCAGATAATTTGGTTCTTCTGACACCGTAATCTCATATAAAATGTAACAGACTTAGTATGAATAGCCACTCTGAAATGTCTTTTTAAAATTACAATGATTTGAAAGTGGTTCTTTTTTTCTGAACTGAGAGTGATGATGACATGAAAAAGCAAGCTGGCTGATTTGACAGTGCAAGATGACACCATTTATGGGTCATTTCTTGTTGACTTGACGCATCTACATTTGTAAGCTCTTCAAGAATCAACAAGACCTGTTCTCCCTTGATGAGACAATTTGTAGTTTATCCTCCATTTGACAGCAGTAGAGACAGCAATAGTCAGACAGAGACTTTCACTGGCAAGCAATCAAGTCTTGACTGATGATAGCGTGGAGCAAAGGCCAATATATTGGCAAGCCCAGCGCAATTACAATTTCACATTGCCGTTACTCACAGTTAAAGGAATCATTTCAAATTTCTGATTTGTATGTAGTTCTCTAAAAATCTAATCAAGTATTGCCCAGTATTTTATTGATACCTGAGACATAAACAGATAAATTAAAGTTACACTGTGCATGAAATCTGCAGTAGTCATTCTGATAGCGTTCTTTCCATTCTGTTGGATGGCAAGGCTTTTGTAAAAGGTTGAGAAATAACAAATAAATAAACCATTCTTCTTCTAATAAAAATATTCTTCATTCAGGGATGATTGATAGTCTTCATTTCATGGGTAGATTTTATTTCCATTTTTAAAATTTATGTACGTTGCGTAGAAATGTTCGATAATTTTACAAGTAGGTAGCACAAACATTAAGGGGGTAAGTTGTATGTGACTTGTTAGTTTACAGTATATGCTCCCTTTAGCCAATCAGTGGGTGATTATTTTTTCAGCCATTTAGACATCGTACAATTATTAAAATAGATATAATTGTATCTGTATTAATTTGAAAACTGTTTCATGGCCTTGATGCAATATATTTGACTTCCCTGGCTCAATGTTGTCATAGTGTGACTTGTATTAACTCCAAGTATGATAGCAATGTTTGACCATGAATGAGGCATTGAGATAGTGTCATTGGTGTATTTATTATGAACATTTCTCGGTACATAATGTTGGTAATGCATTGCTACTGCATTAAAATTGGTCATAGTTCTTATTTAGATGTGTTGTACATGAATACAATCACCATCAAACTAAAAAAACTTAGAGTAACGTTGATTTGGAAGTTTAATAAAACTCTATTATGTCCATGTAGTAGCTGCCACCAGAAGAAAATTTGAACTGTCTCATCCTGGGAATTTAGTGATAGTTATATTCAAGCTGGTCAACAGAATCTTTTATCCCTGTGATACAAATTTCATGAACATTTGTCACAAGGTTCATTGATGTACCTTTTGTTATTGTAAGAACAAAAAATGTACCTTGACTTTTAGGGTGTACCAATAATGACATGAAATGCTTTCGCTTTTACTGTCGTTAAAATAGACATAAAGTTTTATAACAGATGAACAGTAAATTGCAGATACGTATTTTTATGGATAATTGTCAATAGTAAAGCTTTGCAATAAACTCCACAATACATGATTTCCTCTCAAAGTTATACAAGTATAAACGACAGAAACTGTATATTTTAGTTTGCAATCTTTGTTCAGATGTGCTAACCAACTGTACTTGCTTGTTTCAAGGTCTGGATATTTTTAAAAACCAATTACTACTAACAAGATGGACAACTTTTAGAAAAGTTTTCCTTAATACTGCAAACAAAAGAAAGGGAAACACAATTTTGAAACCACTCTTTCTCAATAATTTTAAAGTGTTTAGAAAAAATTGAGGATTTGTGACAATTAATTGTGCCAATTTCCTTAATCTGAAGTTGACTGTTTGCTTAAACCTTTTAATGATACTTACTGGCAGCATCCTAGCAATTATGTGCAATTATAGGCAGATATGATTTTGAGATACCCATATGGGACATTAATGATTTATCAATGCAAGGGTTACCTAACAGAGGTCAGAGTGTGTCTATTGCCAGACAGTGCCTACAAACAAAGCATTGACTTCAAGGTCTTCCATGACAAGTTAGACAGACTACAATGATTACTTGATGGCTCTACAACGTCTTTGCTGTTTAAATGTCATAGTCAACTTCCAATTGAAGGGATATCATATTGGAATTGGAGTTTGATATTTGGGTGTTTTGCATGATACTTAGCTATCAACTACATGTGTAAACAAAACAGATGAGCTGTACTGGTTCTGGTATGAAAACAGATATAATTTAATAACTATGGCTAAACCATACTGCATTATCATATCAATAGTGCCATCAAAAAGGTCTGCCATTTTACTGGATGACATTATTGTTTCAAAACTTTTGTAACAATTTCAAATGCAAATACTACACTGTAAATACAACATACAATGTAATTACAAATATCAGATGATGTTTTATAATGCATTATTGCAACCGTTGTTCAGTCGCAGTGGTTTTTGAAATGTGTTTCCACATTGTGAATGCATTCCATCTTTTACAAGGCATATACAGGTGTATCTGTGCATCCTTGATACTGTCAATCATCTACCAAGTATGTCTACACATTAATCACGTGATACAAATTTATATGTACACTCAGATTATACAGTAGCGATCAACTATTTTCAAAGTTGGTGATGAGAAACTCTTACTGAACAATATTGATGGTTTAGAGAAAGTGCCTTATTTCTAATATAGTTTTTGTCTGCGAACAGTTCAGGCTACAGTGTATACGTTTTTCAAAATGGTGTGCATATAGCGGTAGATGCATGGTTCTACTCCGGAATAAAAGAGACGCAATATGTTCTGCAGACTCAGTACGTCCAAGAGATCACGTGATGGTGGTACAAACAAACTCAAGTGTACAAACACATACTGAAATACAAGTACTTCTATGCACATTTGTGTACATGATTTGTTTTTACCATAGTCCATTGAAATTAATCCATTGGGATCTAGTATAATGATTTGTATTTAGCTGTAATGTGCATTATGAATATATCAGATCATCTGTCCCATGACTATTTACAAAGCTTGGCCAAGAAGTTCATAGTTTCCTCTCATAACTTACAAACATTTTCAGTAAATGGAAGGGGGAAGTGGGGGGTTCAGCTATGTAGAAAACAATGCGGCTTTCCCTGGGGGCAGTCCATGGTTGTAGTCAGTGTGTATTCACAGGGCAGTCTATGGTGGCAGTCACAGTGTATTCACACACAGACCAGGATAAAAAAACAGACTAGAAATGTGGCACGCCATTTGATGTCATGGCTGTTTCAATAAACTATGGCCCGTTTGTATTAAAATGAACTTCACAGGTATCAGACTGCTCAGAGACTTTGTGCGCAAATGATAATTACAGAAGATTATGTTTAAAGGCGGAGTTTCCCTTTAAAAGGGTGTGAAGCTATGGCGGCGTTTATTGTGTAAGTGGACACCAAATAGGCAACACGCGGGCTAACGCGCCAGAAAATGCCACTTTTCAGTGCTTTCCGGCAGCAAAAATGCAGACAGACTGCCAAGCGGTCAGCACGAAGCTGCTGCCGATCAAACTCTGTGGTCATATTCAAAGTCTAATGCAACTGGAAGGAAATTTGAGCATTGATGGTGGGGAATCAATGACCGTTGGCAATTTAAACTGACCGTCAATCAAACGCTTGTATAAACTTTGTTTGCAGGATTAGCAAACTGCGCCAAAAGATTGAGATTAGTTTGTGTAATTATGTTATAGAAATCAAACATTGTACTGGCTAAGTGTTTGACTAGGAGGAGAACTCCACTAATGCGAGAACCTGGGATTGAAAATTGAGGCTTTAAAGAAGGACCAGATTTCCCCCAGTCCTGTACATGGTGCCATATTGACACAAACACGGACAAGTGTGTCATTCAGCAGGGCCTGCTTTTTTTTGGTGACGAGCTTGAAGACCAACTTGAAATTGATGAACTTCCAAACAGTAGCTTTTGCATTGATTTTGATCTGTCCTTTTTGGAAGATTATCAAACTGTAGACAAACTGGGAACTGATATCATGCCGACAGAACAGTATGTTCACTTCCATTTTCAGACGTGAATAAAACAGTTTTAACTCTCAAGCAAACACCCGATGTGCGTAGAATTTACTTCGGGCAAAGAAGAAACACAACTGATCCATTAAATCGTATGCAATGTACCGGGCCTTTCTTTGTGACTTTGAGAAGTCAATGGTATCGTACTGCCTGTTGAAACCATGTTTACTTTGCATTTCTCTCAGAGCTGAAAGACTGCTTCTAGCCAAATGAAATATAACAAGCTAGCAGTTTCATAAACACTTCCTCCCATGACGAACTCGCAGGAGATGATATTACTGATTGTAAACCATCAGGTAAAATCTGACAGTGTCAATAAACGACTTTCAAATTTGGTTTAAACACACTTATATAAATTTATCATAAAATGTGGGGGATGATTTGAAAGTGGTCAAACTCGCCTCCCCGAAGCTCAAACTTTCTCTTTTTTCAACAGGCATGTCACATCCGCTCAGCACTGAAGAACAGCAACACGAACTTTCCCAGAAATACCTTCACTTAAAAATCAGCGAAAATCTGGAAACTGCCGGATAGCAGAGTTGAGGGCTACCTGTGCCAAGGCGTACATGGAGGGGCCATCATGCGACCGCTTCACACCTTGAACAATACCCGTTTCTAGTCTGTTTTTCTCCTTGTCTGTGATTCACACAGCATTTCATAGTTTTTTATGGCAGTCAGTGTATGTTTCTGGTCAACATGGTTGCAAAGTTCCAAAGGCTCTAAAGACATGCCATGTAATGGCTGTCAATCTGTACACAAGATCATCCATGGTACACATACATTTGTAGCTCCTAGGTGGTTTTTTTTTGTCTTTAATGGAAGTGATAGTGGGTATATCAAGGCAGTCTGTGCACTTTCTGTCATCATGTAACTAGACAACATTTGCACATTTATTCCTGTGTTTCAGTAGACATTGATCTTGAGTGACTACAACTAGATTTTTAATGTTGAGGTGAATATATGTGTAGCATAATGAGTCTCATCATATAACGAAATTATCCCATTATTGATCCACTTCATATACTTGATTTATGTCAAAAAGGTCTACTAATTTGTTGAAATTGGAATGCTGCCCATCTCTGTCTTTATCAAACATTTTCACTCTTTGTTCAAGGAGCATATTAGCTTATATAACTAGTATAGATGCTCTGCAGATCAGTGCATTGGTTGGTTTTTCTGTTTATGAAGAAACTATGTTATGGTCTGTTGCCATGGTGACAGTTTTAATTGTTGTGCATGACCCTTTGTAATTCATTTATTGTTGAGTCATAATATTTGCCATGAAGGCTTTGACTAGTTTAAAAAGTATCCTGCTGGCGAGAACTTTGATGTATAGAATGTAGACTATATGTGTATGAATGGACATGGTAACAGAGTTCGCTACAATACAGGTAGCATGTACACAGACACTCATACAAAACATGAATACAGTAGGCCTTGGCAGTTTGTCAGTCTTCTGACAGGCAGAGTGTGAACACCAATCTGAATAACATAATGAATGACCCCTACGATACTGATTCATAGTCTTGTTCATATGATGTGCTGCAATGTTAAAGACTCACAAACTTGAAAGATGGGTTACTACAGCTAATGGTAAAAGCAAAGTAAATGTACCTGCATGGTTTGACACCTTTAAATTCTGCTGGCTTAAATCTTCGAAATTCAGAGAAGTTCCATCGATTTCAGTCTGTCAGTCTGTTTGATTTTGGAAAGAGTCACTGTGCAGTACATGCCTTAACCCTTGCCAACCGCCAAACATTATTCTTAGCATACCTTATAACTACCTTGATTACTTATGAATGTCCAAAATCCATGGCAAGAGCCAGATAACAGTATTGGAATTCATTCTTATCAGAATTAGCTCTTTTCTCAGACCATCTCAAGTGGATTTAGGCATTTCTTTTGCTTCCATGGTCTAGGAGACTAAAGAATTTATATATACTCAAGCGTGAATATAGAGATTGAGTTCGTTTTAAAGTGTGTAAACTTTTCAAATGATCAAACCGGGAGTCTAACAGAAGCCTTATCCAATACTTTTTGCATCTTTCACCTGTATTAAAACTGATAGTCTTGTCAAGATCTTTGTATGACTGCTATCTCTACACACGTATTCCTCCCTTCAGATAGCAATCTTTATCAATGTAACATGAACCAAGCTTTCCCCTGTACTGTTAGAATGACTTATCAATGAAAAATAAAATTTTAATCATCAAAGCATTGTTTCAATCAATAGTGCAACCAGAGTAATTGATGTCATAATTGAAATTGGGTATACATGTATCTGTCCACTTTCACTGTTCTTTGGGTGTATCTGTTCCAGCACTGTGCTTAAATTGGAAAAGATGCTGTTGTGAAAATGCATTCATTACAGCGGTGTATGAATTCAATTCATCAGAATATGACAAATGTGCCTGTATCGGAAATTGAAAATATTAATGTATGACCGAGGATAGAAATAGTGTAATAATACTATGATTTCTCCTTCTTGTTAATAACGTCCAGAATTACGTATATGAAGATATTTTCATTTCAGGAGGGCAAATTTACATCACTTTTTGCCAAGTACAGAATTCACTGACCATGTAAGGCAGTTCTTTTTAGTCATCATCAGTTCATAAAATCTGTAACTTGAACATCTCACCATTTTATTCTCATTGATATTACAGGTAGAGGATGCACAGCTTATGTTTGACAAACAAACTAACAGGCATAGAGGTGAGTCCATCATCAGTGCATATAAACACATCAAACAGATGACATAAAAGGTCGTACAAATGATAAAATGTGATCTTTTAAAATGTCTGTTCTTGTTTAATTGAAAACTTAACCTTATTGAGATGTGAAATAGATCTTGGTAAAATTTCAAGGCATTTACACTATGTGAGTACCGGTAGTACAGAATGTCTGTGGTGTGCACTCTTATGTTAAGCCCTACATTTATGTTGTCACATCAATGACACATCTAAATATCCTTTGAAATCAGGATAACGCTGTGCCTGAATGGAAGCCCATGTTACATGTGTGTTCATACTGATCTTAATATCACATATATTTGAACAGACAATACTTGTGTTTATTGCAGTTTGTTTTGTCACTGATTTCAAACAGTGAACAAATGTTAGTACATCGGTTATATCTGCTTTATTATATGTGAAATACAGAATTAAATTTGATCAACATGTGATATAAATTTATATGTACAGTGTTTTATATGACCATTGGGTGAGTGGTAGAGAACTGGAGTTGAATTTTATCATACTTCATTTATGTCATGCCGATATATTAGTATGAAACTGATTTATGAAATCATCAAACCATAGACAAGCAGACAAAAGTAGCTGCAATAAGTTGCAATGAGTTGGATTGTTTAGAAATACCATGGTAACTGTTATGTGTGATGGTATCAAGCTGATTTTCTCTACAAAGTCTATTGATGCTTGAAAACTTGAAAATCTGCTCACATGACCACAATAGCTAGACTTCACTTCATGACATGTTCAGTGCGCCTGACAAAATTTATCTGTTAGGATGGACTTGAATGTCCTTACCATAATTCAGGAAGTGAGTACTCTAAAAGTTCTTTGATTATGAATTGAAACATTGGCATATCAGAGTCCTGTCATTATCAAAAGGTAAAACCTCCATCCTGCCCTTTCTTGAGAAGCTAAGGGGCCTCAAAAAAGTAGATATTCCTAGGTGAGTTGAATTCTTTCTCATAAAGTAGAATGGTGACCCTTTGGGTTGTGGTTTTCCTATCATGATATTATTATCCTCATTAAGTCATTTTGTGCCATTACTTGATGAGTGCCCAATTTCTCCACATTTCACAAACCTGATTGAAATGCACATCTCATCAAAATCAATTACATAGCGGTAGTCTTATTCAAGCCAAAGTCTTCCAATTCAATTTGAAATTATTTTCTCTTCACTTTCAAATGTCCATTTTAAAGAATAATTGCAGCATTTGTTGTGTTAAACAATTTTTTTCAGTTGAATGTAAATCTTTATAAGTGAAAAGGGTACTTAGTTGAAATTCGACAAAACATAACACTTGAAAAAACTTACATGTAATGATTTCTGATAAGTGAATATGGAGAGTGTATTTGCCCAGCATACCAAAATTTCAGTCTTCAATGTGGAAAGTATTGTCAGGGGGTCTTTCACATGAATACTTACATGTTGTGTACTGTTTAATATAGAAAATTTGAAATACCCCCTACCGCAACAGTACCAACCAAACATCTCTACATTCATTATGCAAAGACATGCCAACTGCTGGACCCATGCCTTACTGTATAGAAAATTATGGCCTCATTCCCTCCCACTTTTCCCAGAAGTGATTTCTGTCAAATGTTTGGTGAACACATCACTGGGTAAAGTTCAACTAGGCAAGACAAACTGTGGCTAAGCCAGAGGCAAATTTACAGCAAAATTAGCATACACACAGAGTTTCTCTCAAACACTTGGATACATTGTAGAGAGTTTAATGAGCATTACTTCATCTCAGATTGCCGCAGGGCCAGTCACCAGGTCTCTCAAATTGGATCATAAAAAATATGCTAAAGACAAAAGAAAGTGTATTAACTGTATTAATATAGATTTTCAGCTGACCTTGGTATTTATGGCTGTATTAGAAAGTGTAGCTTTCAATAGATTACTTGTAAGAATGCGGACCATGTAACTAACTTGCTATGAGTTGTAACTGTACATGTGATTTACTAGCATTGCTTTTGTTCTTACACAGTGTCATCAACATCATTGTGAAAATCTCATGATCAAAAGACAGTAATAGATATAAAAGTGAATTTTATGTAATGGCATTATGTTGTCAGCCAAGTACATGTCTGATTTATTGTTTAAAAAAGCATTGATGTTGATGGCGTCGTCTAAAGGAAGTTGTAAAGCAATCACATAAGTGTATTTTTCAAGAGGAATTCTGCATAACCACAGCAATTATGGTATCCAGCGTACCTACATTCTGTAAGTGAAATTGATGGGTCTCATATCCAAGAAAGTTTTCTAGTGCATTACAAAATTTTATGTATATATACTGGTATATAAAGTGGGCACAAAGAAAGTTCCAGAAATTCTGAAACTGATCCAACATATTTGAGAAATGTGGTAAATCAGAGGGCATGCTTGTATATCATCATGTGGGATCAATTAAAATCTGTACATGTACAGTATATTTGTCAATCTAGAATCCTTAGCAACTGGAAGCATTCATTTAATTTTAGAGCATTTTATCGTGAATAGAGATTTCAAAGTTGCACCAACACTCCCAGACCATGATAGCATATTGGTTATAAGTTGTTCTTGCATGAATAGTTTGTTTGAAAAATGAAAAGTTATCTATTAGCAAGTAGGATTTCTTATACTTTTGAATTCAACTGTTACCATATTTTTGTCAAACAAGTGCCATTGCTGTTTCTTGTACTATAGTATTTCTCTTACAAATTACTTTTTCCAAACGCTGCCATTGCTTGTATCTCTGAAAACTCCAGTGTAAATAGGCACATGTGGATCACAATACCTTAATTTATTCATGTTGTAATGGCTAAAAATAGTGTGTAATGCCCTAACTAAAATAGTTTTTACAAAAAACGAAAATTACGAAAATGAAAATTCAAAATGACTCAGCATGGTGATATTCAAATACAATATAACAGATAGCGGTACATGTATCTGATGAAAGAACCAATTCCTGGAGATGAAAATCAAACAGACTATTTTCAAACAAAGAATTCTTAGGTTTTATTTTCAGGGCTCCGCAGGAAGTACTTTTTATTCAGGTTTGTCTTCAGAGAAATCAGCAGTCATTGAGGTATATGAAAAGCTTGCAATCATTTGGGAGGGTATTCTGAAAACACTTTACCAGCAATATTGAAAGTAGGTCCTAGTGATTTGAGATTTTCATAATACTTGGCTGGAGAGATTTTGATCAGGCCAAGAATGTGTAAGTAAAGAGAAGTCGTCATTCTGTTTGTGATTGCTTCTAGACCCTCAATAGAATTGAAAACTCACTTTATCGGATTTACTATGAACATTGCTGACTCTGATTGAGTGCCTAAGCCTGTCCAAGCTTCTCCCTTCAGTCTGTTGTTGCTGCCTCTAGAAAATTTCAAGGGAATTTCAATTCCACAGACAAGATTAAACTATGAATTATTGCAGCCACTCTCTGCATAATTGCTCTTTGTCAAGCTGACTTTGAAAAATGCAATTTTCTTGAAATGTACTAGAATTTAAGTGTTTTTGCTATTTAATGATGGAAACTTGAAAAGTCGTGAAAATGTCTGTGCTACATAGTATCTAACCAAAGATTATTTGAACTCTGCTTGTAGTTATTGATTGCATTGAACTTGTCATTAAAAGGTCAATGTGTTGATCTGATTCTGTGCAGTAATTGTAGACTTTGTCCAAAACAGAACTCTCATAATTTAGCCAGTGTAAAGCATTCTAAGTTTGGCACTCGTTTTTCTACCACTTATTGTATTCGATAGAAATTAGCTACAATGGAATCATGCTGCATTTGGTATATGATCCAACTTTGCTACAATGGAATCATACCATATTTGGTATATGATCCAACTTTGCAAAGAAAACAGGGGAATCATACCATATTTGGTGGTGAATGGGTGTAACCTTCGTGTATGTGAAGCTCCTGATGGTAGCATACAATCTGTAGCATTCAAATGATATGGATAATCACAACAGGTTTGTGGGAAATATGGTGAGTTGCAAGAGGGCAAGTGTGTAATGTGTTGGGAAAGTGAAATAGGTTGCATTTCCTGTGGCAAAATTTCAAGGAGTCTATTTGATATCATGGTAAAATAAGTATATTTCATGAGGAGACATGTGATAGGGGTGTTTTGTATTCAAAAAATTTGGAAGAATGTATTGCATATGCAGAAATTGATGGAATTTTCCGTTATACTGAGAAATGTGATTTGAAAATGAGAGATGAAAGGAAAATGCAATATGGAAATGTCAGATGGACTACAAGACATGACAGGGAAAGGTATTTTTTTGTTGGAAATGTCATGGGAAATAGTAGGAATGAAGCAACATACGGGATATCTCGTTTGCAAGAGATTGCCAGTGGAATGCACGGCACAGGAAATATGGCTTGCTCATGACAATCGGGAAAAATTTTACTGACTTTATCCTCTTGAATACTGGTTAAAGAAAATACGAAGTCATCATTATCAGAAATTTATGTGTAGAAAATTTAAAATGGAATCTTATGTGTTTTAGAAAGATGACAATGAATTATGATGTGAATGAATATAGAGGGAATACATTAAGAGTGTATATATGCCAGGGAAATGTTTAGTGTGTAGGAATGATGGTGGATGTGCCAGGGAATTGTTAGTGTGTAGGAATGATGGTGGATGTGCCAGGGAAATGTTTAGTGTGTAGGAATGATGGTGGATGTGCCAAGGAAATGTTTAGTGTGTAGGAATGATGGTGGATGTGCCAGGGAAATGTTTAGTGTGTAAGAATGATGGTGGATGTGCCAAGGAAATTTCTAGTGTGTAGGGATGATGGTTGATGTGCCAGGGAAATGTTTAGTGTGTAGGAATGATGGTGGATGTGCCAGGGAAATGTTTAGTGTGTAGGAATGATGGTGGATGTACCAGGGAAATGTTTAGTGTGTAGGAATGATGGTGGATGTGCCAAGGAAATGTTTAGTGTGTAGGAATGATGGTGGATGTGCCAGGGAAATGTTTAGTGTGTAAGAATGATGGTGGATGTGCCAGGGAAATGTTCAGTGTGTAGGAATGATGGTGGATGTGCCAGGGAAATGTTTAATGTGTAGGAATGATGGTGGATGTGCCAGGGAAATGTTTAGTGTGTAGGGATGATGGTGGATGTGCCAGGGAAATGTTTAGTGTGTAGGAATGATGGCGGATGTGCCAGGGAAATGTTTAGTGTGTAAGAATGATGGTAGATGTGCCAGGGAAATGTTTAGTGTGTAGGAATGATGGTGGATGTGCCAGGGAAATGTTCAGTGTGTAGGAATGATGGTGGATGTGCCAGGGAAATGTTTAATGTGTAGGAATGATGGTGGATGTGCCAGGGAAATGTTTAGTGTGTAGGGATGATGGTGGATGTGCCAGGGAAATGTTTAGTGTGTAGGAATGATGGCGGATGTGCCAGGGAAATGTTTAGTGTGTAAGAATGATGGTGGATGTGCCAGGGAAATGTTTAGTGTGTAGGAATGATGGTGGATGTGCCAGGGAAATGTTTAGTGTGTAAGAATGATGGTGGATGTGCCAGGGAAATGTTAAGTGTGTAGGAATGATGGTGGATGTGCCAGGGAAATGTTTAGTGTGTAGGAATGATGGTGGATGTGCCAGGGAAATGGTTAGTTTGTAGGAATGATGGTTGATATGCCAGGGAAATTTCTAGTGTGTAGGGATGATGGTGGATGTCATTCAAGCAGTATTTTGTTCAATTAATTGTTGCCATGCTTCAAACTGAAGATGAAATATGTATTTTTATGATATTTCATTAAAATACTTTATTAATTCAAGTCAGGTAGTTTTGTTCCTGTATTCAGAAAATGCCTAAGAATTAATAAATTGAAAAGGAATCTATGCATATCCAGGGACAGAAGCGAAATTGATTAATTTTGTAAAACATGTGATATTGAGATAGGATTTCTTTTCAGTTGTAATCAGATTTTAAAAAACATGTGTGCCATGCCTTGTGAATTTTCATGTATTTTTACATGCAAATGAAATGTTTTGAGTTGATGGAAAAGCATCAACGATTGTATGTATGTATGTATGTTGATGAAAACACATCAGCCATTGTATCAGAACATGAATTACTTCTACCACAAAGCTAGAACAGACCATAATTGTAATGTCCAATGGAAGAGTAAGTCAGATTTCTGGTTGATATGATTTGGTCTGCTGGAATTAGTGACTACAGTATTCAACATAAGGCTGCAAAACTCAGCCATGTGTCCATCATTGGCTTGCCGTCTCACAAACATATGCTTCATAGATTAAGAGTAAATTGAAATTTGATGTGTAATATTGCATATATATCAAATACATAAGACTGCATGATAAAACTCAGGAGAGGAATCTAAATCTGATCATTGGATCATTGATGGTTTCCAGACGTGCAAAATGGCTGTTTAGACAGTTCCATGCAAATGTGACCATTTGTCAAGTCTTTTTAGAATGATCATTCTTAAACATCACAAATCGTCATGCCCTTTTAATACTGTTCAGCATTGAAGTGGTCAGTTGCCAGAATCCTTCATTTTCACAGAGAACACAACAACTCTGCTTGTTTAGGTGCGTGTGAGTGAATGTTAGTTGTGTGATAAAATCAGTGGCTTTTTGTTGAGCTTTGCCAAGTCTTTTCTGAATAGAGCATGGAAATGTGGTTCAAAGTGATATTCTATCAATGTGTAATTAAAGTTTTTCTTCTCCAGAACACATGATTCAGAAATGATTGACATCTCAATGGTCTCTTTGCTGTCAATCATATTTTGCTGCTGCTGTCTAGTTGATGTAATTAACCTTCTCAAAGATTTTGTGATTTTCATCAATTAGAATTGCATTTACATGGTGTCCATAGATTATACTATTCTGTGGGAAAATGCCACCGCTATGTTCACAAACAGACATAGAGGAGCATTTTATTGAAGCTATTGTAATTGTATTTTGAAAGTTGTTATCTCCTTGGCAAAGGATTGGCAGGGTAAGATAATGTGTCTGCCGTTTCAGTGAGATGGACCAAGTTTGTAGTTGGTACACATACATGATTCACATTATGACAAGTAGTACATAAAGTACCAACCATCCTCCCATTGTTAGAATACTGAAATAAACTGCTCACCAGTTTATCTATCAAAATGAAGTGACCAAGCCGTTAATTTGAATTGATGGTTCAGAGGTAGGAAAATATTCAAACTATTATTTGCATACCAGTAGGTTCGAAGTAAAATCTATTGGAAAGAAACATTTCAATAGAAATGATGAGATTTTTTACAAGCGTCACAAGCTTTATACAAGTTTCATGAAGATTCAGGCATGGGATATAAAGTTCAGCCGGTCTGATCTGACAAAAAATGAATAGTCTATGTTTAATGAGCCATTTGCACATTTGGACTACAGCTGTCAAATTTCTACCATAGTCTCTGTATAATTAATTATAGCTGACAAGACAGAGCCCAATAAGGCCAAGCTATATCATAGCTAGTGTTTCAGTGGATTTACTCAGATGCCAGTGCAGATTGCTTGAAAATCTATCAAACTCATTTCTGAATGCAAAGCAGGTAATCAAAGAAACAGTAATGAGTATTTTACTGAGTGTAACTAATGAACAAAGTAAAGCTTAGTTAATGTATTTCACATACCAAGTTCTTAAACCTCAATTACATGTAAATATTAGATAATACCATTTCTTTCATAAAGGTTATTGACAAATAACTTGAAAAACAAGGAGAAATCTCAAGAATCTGACAAAAGACAGCTTGTGAAGTTGACTGCTTGTTGCCATTTTTACGCAACCGTGTTACATTTTGTTTTATTGTACTTTTACTACCATTGCAATAGTTGTCTTCTGTGTTGTTCTATTTCTGATATACACTGACAATGCCATGTGTCTTATGCATGGTTGCTTAGTTTGCTGGCAAATGAAACCAATTTGGTGGATCTGTTACTGTGGCCATACATTCCTAACTGACTTGTCATACTGTATTTGTGTGTAATTTATTATCTGTTTTGGCAAGTTAGGCAATGAATCATGTTCTGCCAACTGGTATTATTTCTTTAAATGTAGATTTCCATGATTTTTACCAATGACAATATGAAATTATTTCCCTTCCTATGCAGTACAGTGTACAAATCTGCAGTGTGAATTTCTTTCTGTATAGTACATTACACAACTTCAAATTCGTTATATCATAATATGTGCCCAAAAAAGTTTGAACACACTATATGTAACCTGTCATTTCTATGTTTTAGCAGCTTTTCCAATCATGAGTAATTCTCTGTTGAATGCCAAGGAATACCAATGGTTTAATGAAGCCATATTAACATAAATGCATCACATAAACTACGGGCAGAAAGACAAGTTGATTCGACTTGTAACCAGGACATTATCAAGATAAAGTGGTTATAATAGCTTGAACATTTTACAGCCAGCCTGAAATTGTGTACATCCGTGTAAGCACTGCAAGAAAGTAATGGATAATGATAAAAATTATTCGTGCTCTGACCACATGACCACTTAACCTGGTTTACATGTTGCTTGAGCAAGCCAAAAAATTATTTAAGTGAATAGAAGCTGACAGAACAATTGTTATGAAATTTAATAATTGATGCTATGGATAAATTAGGGTTGTCCATTTCAATGTATATTTAATTTTCTACTTTCTGTTGTTCATTGACTAGAAAGAATGGCTTTCTATTCACAAGAAGGTTTTACCTTGGTTTGAAAGGGGCATGGCTAATTTAAATTTATGTTGTACGTATAAAGTTAATGTAGATGAGAAGATGCTGGTCACACATCGGAAGAACTCTGCATGACAAATGATTGTAAATATAGTAGAAGTAATAGTGTAAACAGTGGCCCTAAGCAAGTCAATTAGTTTGCAAACATTCACCAAAAAATATCAATGAAATGATAAATATTGAAGTTGCAAATATGCAATATGTCATTCACAAATCATACCTTTCAATAATGGCAATTTTAGTAATGTGAACAGCAAAGAAATGAAACACACTAGGCACTGATGTTCTGTTGTACAACAAAAGTGATGACTTTCTAGGTACTGTTATTGATGTTATCAATGTGATATCAGTGATGTGCATGATGTCATCAATCTTGACCACTGATATTACAGTGGTGAGTTATGATGTCACAAGCGGCAATGATATCATCGTGTTGGAAAATTATGTACACAGTGACATTGTGTCTTTGCTGATTGCAATATTGTCTATGCTGAGCTCTACAATATCTTTACAGTATGAAACAGTGTGATATCATCTTAGTCCAAGTTGTGATGTCATCCATATCCAAGTCCAAGTGATGATATCATTTCAGCCCTAGATGTGACATCATCAACATTGCACAGGCTATGATGACATCACAGCTACAGTATTTCAAATATTGTAAGTTCAAATCCGATGGAAAATCTACTGTTGAATGTGTTTGCTAAGACACAAAACACACTAATTCTTGTACATTTTGTAATAAATGTTTTCAATGTAAAGGAAGGAAAGTTTTTAACATATATTTTTCATATGCAGAATTTTGTTTTGTGAAATGTTTTATGACAGTGTTATTGAACCTTGTGGCAAAAAAAATTGCATTTTATCAATTCACTTTTGTTACATGACAAGTCATAATTTGGTAATAGGATTGTGTTTTTATCCCGTAGCCATTAGAAAAGGATTACACCTTATTGTGTCCCAAAGAGTAATTTTGTTTATTGCAATTATCTTGCTTTCAATATTTTATGATTTGCAGTTAGCATTCACATGTAGATGAAAAGAGATATATACTGTACCAATCTGAATCCCAATACAATGCTGAGTTTTATTGTAACAGCTGTGGACATGTTGACTTCCTGTTGTAAAGAAAATGATAAAGAAGTGATTTTTTGTTGAATTATTGTCACAATGGGATAAATGGAAGTCTCTTTTGTACAAGTCCTGACACTTGCCCCCGGTATTCACATCGGTTTGCGCTGTAAAAGCTTTTACTTGTTTGCAGGGAGGGACAGTAAAATTATGTTTTAAATGCCAACATCTTAAATAGATTACATATGTGGTGTTCTTCCTTATTAGACTCTCTTTTGTAAGAGATTTTAAAGCTTGGGTTTGATTGATAGGCAAAGAAAATCTGAATGTAGAACAATCTTTACAATTTAGTAATGAATAATAAGATATGCTAATGAAGAAAATGATAGTATGTATATAGTGCAAACATGTACATGGACTGGAGATTTTTCCAGTTTGAATTCAGAGTAACATTCATTTTTAAGTAGAAAACCAGCAGGATGTAGACTACCCATGAATTTTTTCCACTGTCTAAATTTAGAGTGAGCCTATTTGTGTTCGTTCATTCATTTACGCTATGAAACTCACTGAAGAAAAACAAACGTTGTTTACTTCAAGATTATGTTCATATCAGTGACAAATGTGCACATATCATCAAAGTAAAAGAGTTCTCTGGGTTAGTATTCTGTCACACTTATGAATATTATATCATTTCATTTGATAAAATTAGTAATTTAAGTGGTCATCATTCATGTAAAATAAGATGATGTCTGTATGCTTTTTGTTGATAGTCAATACCTGTGTAAAATACTTTGAAGAAGGCTGACACCTCAGCTATTAAAGATACTCTACTGAGGGGAGGGGCTTTGATCAGTGTCAGCTATCAAAGACACTCTACTGAGGGGAGGGGCTTTGATCAGTGTCAGCTATCAAAGACATTCTACTGAGGGGAGGGGCTTTGATCAGTGTCAGCTATCAAAGACATTCTACTGAGGGAAGGGGCTTTGATCAGTCTCAGCTATCAAAGACATTCTACTGAGGGGAGGGGCTTTGATCAGTCAGCTATCAAAGACATTCTACTGAGGGGAGGGGCTTTGATCAGTCAAATGCCAGCACTGACAAACGGTCAGAATCTATAATAGTTGACACTTTCAGTATACACTTATTTATCAAAACATAATTTACAGAAACTTTCCAATTTTAAGGCCATTTCTTTTCAAGGTAGTTATCTGTAAATTCAGCTTGTTCTTGGACTTTTATTTGCATATACATGTAGAGCTGGTTCAGTGTTTTGTGTACAAACTATGTTGTCGAATGTTTCTTGTCCAGTGATTTGTGTACACACTAATTTACAGGCATCATGGGAAGGTAGGGCATCAGGTAGCTTACCATAACAATTCAATTTTTAGAAGTACAGTTCACCCAACAAAAGCCATTCAGTCTCCCAATACAATAATTACTAAATATGAAAGGAGTAGTTTTATTTCCACATCTAATTATGTGTTCAGTTTTGGGAAGCAAAGCGAAGACACTCCCTAGAGCATTCACATAGTATGCACATCTCCGTCACAATTTCTTCCATATTAACTGCAAGCAGTGTTAATTCTTGCTGGTCTCTGTGTTTTTGTTTTTGAAGACCTATTTGCTTGGTCACTGTATGTCTGTGAGTGGTCATCCGCATAGAGGAAAACATGTACCAGTATTTGGAATAAAGTATCAGATATTTTGGATAGAAATGTTAAAATTATGGAAAGAAGATAAATAGTTGCCTTTGGAAAGAAATGACGCACATGATTTGAGTTGTGTGGGTTAGGAAGTTACATTTGTGCAATAACTAAGAATTAGTATTGTCATGGCAACTGTTTAATTATATTTGATGGAAGAAGAAAATTATGTGTATTTGCTGTGTAATGTTTCTAACAACATAGCTACTTCATTTTGATATAACAGTTTCCATAATGGTGTAGCAGTTGCAACCCCAGGGTTTTGTCAACATATTCATGTATTTACAAAGGCCCATATTTCATGACTTACTACATCTATTTTTCTTTTCGTATGCATGTCTAATTCACACCTAGCAAACCTTTGTTTTTCATTGAATTTTCAATCGGTTGAACTACTGTTTGCTTTCTGCTTAATCTCATCATGAGTATATCTCGTTTTAATTTCTGTTTTTCAATGTGAAGGGATGACTGCAGCAGCATATACAAACACAATTTCAATGATTTAAGATGTATTGTTTTTTTCCATATTAGTGTTTATTGTTCACACCTATTTTTTATTTATTTAACTGAATTAAAAATAACTTGAAGAAGTACTAGCTGATACCGAACTGCAGAAGAAAATTTGTCGAATCAAAGATGCTAGAAGAATTAACTAATTAGAGTTTGTTGATTTCTATTTGCCCATATGTATTATCACTATTAGCTTTGTATGACATTGCTATTGGCTTGTGAAACAGCTTGTTATACTGCTTCCCAAATGTATCATACTATGCTTTTGTTGTTTGGATATTTGTTTGCATGAAAATTACCAAGATATACACTGCCATTGTATTTACTCATAGATTAAGGTATGGAAAGTTCATTTGGCAATTGATATTTCCAACAAAATGAAAGCTTTGCCATTGTTTGTATTGACATTCAAGCTGCTGATTGGAAAAAAATTAAGCATTGTAGCAAAATTAATAATATATTGATGGCGATTTTTGATGAATTGAACCAACTGCCTCGTCCTTGATAAAGAAAACTTTATCATTGAATTGTACAAACCTTTCAGAATTTGAAGTTATATTTGCACATAGAAGTAACTCATATCCGTGTCTTAGTTTGTCTTGACAATAAATACAAAATGTACTATCATGTCTTTAACCTCTGCTCACATGGGATCATGCATTTTTGTTGAAGTAAAAATCAGAAATAAGATGCACTTGTCTTCTACAACAAGTAACTTTACAGAGCAAATGGGTTGACATTGTTGATATCATGTGAAAGGACAGTTCATGTTGCCTCTGCTTGTACACTGTGGTGACAGCTGTAATTTTATTTCTATTCTGTCTTGAAAGAAGACAAGATGTCAATAACATGAGTGTGTGTTTTTCCATGTGACGTCATTAAATGTCATTAGTAAGGTTAGTCTAGCTACAGTCTATCATCATTACAGTCTGTAATGACTTCAAGTTAACTTCAACAATGACTGAAATGTTTCTACATAAAAATATAAAAATATATGATCTCAATTTGCCTGTACAAAAATTTTCTGTCACATGAAATTTGAACAATTGAAGAATAGCTATGTTTTGAACAATGCGCTCATGGAAGTTTCATTTTTATTCAGCTGAATTTCTGTACATGCAGTCACACCTGTTTAATTCTTTGCATGTAGAGAGTTGTTGAATTCCCATGCTTCATTCAGGTTTTGAGAATCTTCAAAGTGAGTCTTGCAATAGGTTACTGAAGACCTCTTCAAAGTGAGTCTTGCAATAGGTTACTGAAGACCTCTTCTTCTCAGGTAATCAAATCCCATTGTTTTCAGTGGCAAACTATTGTGTATTTTTAAGCTCATTGAAGTTTTACCGGTTGTGCTAGTAATCTCCAAGTTGCATTCAAGTTCATGCTTAATCATTATATCTGGTTTTTATTGTGCTACTTAATGGATTCTCATCTCTCTCCTTCAAATTCCTGTTCATGGAATGACAAAAAGTTGACTTATTTCATTGGACCGGAATGGGGTCTATATGTTATCCATACAATTCTTCAGACTCCCTGACTAAAGCAAAGAAGTTGATATTTTAGTCCGGAAATGTGATAACAGGTCTGTCATAGGGTTTTATAGAAATGTGACAATGGGCCTGTCATAGTGTTGTATCAAAAATATCTCTTGCTGTGTGTGGCAGAATTTTCTTTAGAAATCATAATTGTTGTGTAAATTCCACAAGAAGTATAAATTTTCCAGGGAAACATCTCTGTATGATCTTGGACTAGTGTGGTAATCAAGGACAAGTTGCAACAAAGTCTATTACAATGGGTTTTCTTCATGATATATTCCCTACATTCATTGTAAAGGAACAAACTGGTGGCCATTTCAGCATTCTATTTGCCTGTTATTTCAATGAAAGTACCATAATCAATAAAAGACTTGATGAATACCTAGGTACGATAGGTAAACACTGAGAAGTATGTGCAATTTCTCTTATTAATTTGATAACACATTGAGTCATCATGAGATTTAGGATTGAGAAAATGATATCAGAAGTCTTGTTTTAGAGAGTAGGGTCTAGAATGAGATAGCAGCAGAGGTCTGACTGAAAGCTGAGCTGGTATTGGAGATGGCTAGTGCTGTTCCATTCCAGAGGAAATGGATCAAATTGGAAAATGATTGTATACAATCACATCCCACTATTGATCCAAGACCTAAGTAATGGATGCAATTAAAAAGTGGATGACAGATTTGTCTGGCGCAAGTTATGCTATATACCTGTACCATCACTAGATCCATACACCAGAGTTTTAGCATGTCAGTCACTCAGTTCATCAGTCAGTCACTCACTCAGTCTGTGTGTCTCTCTGTCAGACACTATGTTCAAATGAAAATGACAAAGCCAAAATTAAAATTTGCAAAGCCAAATGGTAACTCTCATTGCTATAATTGTAGATTTTTGAAAAGAACATTCAGAATTATGTTCATACAAGAGAATTTTAATATTACTGTGACAGGAACACTTTCCCTGCATGGTATATGTATCGTTATATCAAAACTTCTTCATCATTTCTAAATGTTACAAGAAAGATTTTGTTTTGTGCACATCAGAAATAATCTGTTTAGCAAGTTTCCCTGATAGTTTGAATGACACAACATTAAACCCCTGTACATTGTGTTGAAGATGAGAATACTGAACATAAACTTTGCTGCTTTGGAATGTTTAAGTTGCTCTGGATGGACAATTTGATATGATTGATGTCTATGGAAATGATTATCAAGTTTACAGTCACACATCTCCAGATTATAAGAAGAGTCAAGTGCTGTATATTGTTATGGCAGCATTTGTGTAGTGCAGACTTTAATACAACTGTTATTGTTTTAGGTAGATTGATATGCTCGTCATCTTCATTTGCTATTTCATGTCGTTTTTGTTACAAATGTATTTTCAACTTTCTGCAATAATGATAGATTTTGCAATCTTAGAAGATCAGAAAATGTTGCCTTCTATTTTGTGATTAGACAGTATTTGAATGAAGGGTGTATGACACTAGGAAATTTATATAAGAATTTAAAAAATACTTCTGAATCAACATTTTATGTACTTAGTGTTTTGTGAATTTCTATGGAATCAGTCGCAGAATTGACACTGATAAGTTGCCTTGGCATTTATTTTTAATGCTGAAAAACTGAATGCATATGGCTATACACATTGATATGAATGCATAGAGCTATATATATTGATAGGAAAAACAAAGAGAGCATGTATATGACTCCCCTAAACCATTTGCTGAAATTGATGAAATTTTCATGCTCCAGAGAACACAGTATCAAAAGAACTAAAATAATATCTCAATGAAAAACTTGTTGACGATATGATAGAACTGGTTCTTTATAAAGATATCATTATAACTACACCACTTTGGAAAAAAAAAATTTCCTTCATTGCAGCGTTTAAATATGATTTTTTTGTGAAATGTAAATGTCAAAATATTGGTGTTACATTGAGGCGGTCAAAGACTACTAGAAACTTTAAGTGTCTTTTCTGTTGAATTGGCTAAAGAATAAAAGCGCAGGGTTTTTGAGAAATTTATGACACTACATATTCAAGACATTTATTAGAGAGTTTGGTATGCTGCATTGGTCCACAAGACATTTTCAATTGAAGATTAGCCATAATTTTTGTTATTGTTGAAATTGAAATCATGTCCTCAGTAACTTTGTACTTTTGTAAGTTGTGGCTATTGAAATTCCTGACGACTCACATTGCCGTGAACATTGAGACTAAAGGATAGAGAGTGGTCTGCATTAACCCAGTAAAGTTTTCTGGTCTTTCAATTTCACCCACTGCTCTTATGCACTGTGTGTGTCACTTCACTGGCCATTATTCAGTAATAGAAATAGCAGACACACTGCCTAGATTTAGGTCATCAGCCTTCAGTGGAAAGCTAGGTCATAGCCAATGGATTCCCTTATTGTAATGCTGGCAGGAAGTTAGCTCCAGAAATGTCAATGCACAAAGAATGTAGACACACAAAACTTAAACTGTGGGAGTATTTAGAAGATCAATGCATCGTTATAATTGCGGCTTTTCCCCAACGGCACTAACAATGCGGATTTGCAAACAGCTATTGATTTCAGCTAAATTTGTAATTTCCGTTAAGTGTTTGTGGTAAATAAGGCAACCCCAATTTCACTATGTTGGTACTTACCTAGGCCCAGGGTAATGTGCTAGCATGTAAGTAGTATAACAACAAATGGACCTTTCTTAAAATATCCACTTTTCTCAAAGTAATTGAATGTTTTAGTTGTAGAAATTGCAAGGTTTTATAGAAAACCCCAAAACTTGAATGCAAATTATGCATAGCACAGCTCCTGGCAATTATTACCAATGTTTGTTGTCACTGAGTGGACTATACTGCATAATTGTTACTACCTAAGTTAAGTTTCATATGCCCTCAAATATATTTCAGCGATTTCCTGCTTCATTCTGCTGTGATGCCTTACAAATGATAACAAACTAATAATCTTAAACATGGTAAACATTAAATCCACCTGATTATTGTAACGTTCATCAATAATTCTCTCACCAGTGCAAATGATTCTGAAAGTTTTGGCAAAACATTTGTGATCTTCTTTGGTTATTCAGTTAAAAGCTTCTTTGGTTATTCAGTTAAAAGTGTTGGATTCACATTAAAAGCAAGTATTCTGATTATATGATTATAAAGTGAAACAAAACTCAAATACCAAAGTCTTAACGGCCATTGTGATATCTGATATATCACATCTACCCAAACAAATTACTAACTATGAGTCTAAATACAACATGGGAAGAAAATTAAAAGCAAAAGTAATTTGAAAATCTCAAATCCTTTCAGAATGACAGGTAAATAAAACCTTATGGTGAGAAAGTGAAAATAGCTACACGGTAGAATGTGATGTTAACTTTTGTAGAGGAGGAAATATTTTTTTACGAAAATAATTGTGAGTAAACATACGGGTTGGTGAGATAATGAAGTAAAGTCTGGATGTATGTGTTTAAGTTTTGCTAGTTTATTAGTGAGATTGTATTGTATGGATTCATGAGAAAGTGACCAGATGTGAACTCAAATGGTCAATATATATTCTGCATTAAACAAACTGTCTTTACTTAACATGTTTTCTCCCCATATTTGTTAAGTAGTGAGGGAACCCTCAGTGCTATTGAACTATTGACTTGGCAAAAATCAGTTTGAAACAGATCACTGTAATGGTTAGTTTTAACATATTCCCATAATATTATGATAACACAATTTTCCTGTGTTATTGTGTACAACTCTAATTAAAAGAATGGCAATTTTAGAATAAAGATCAAACAAAGCTTACAAGTCTCTAAATTTGAAGGATTTATTAGTTTTTAATATAAAACACCAGTCATGATATAAACAGAATGTTCATTGCTACAATGAAATGGCTGTTTACAGAAATCAAAACGTTGGTTTCATTAGGTAGCACCGAGAATAGTATAGAAATATATATATATATATATATATATATATATATATATATATATATATATATATATATATATATATATATATATAAAATGCTGAGGGAAGCTATTGTATATCAGTATACAGCAGTCTGTGTCTTTCGAATACCCATGTTTTGGTATTTATTTTGAGTAACATGACTCTGCAACTCTATAAAAGTTATCCAGAGTTGCTGTCTTTGCTCTTTAGATTGTTTACACACACATTCAGGCACACAGATTGCTAGCAAGATACATGTAGACACATATATAAAATATGAAACATTCATAAGTGCAAATATTTCATACAACATCATTACGTTCATTTAGAGTTGTAAATCCACAATGGATATATATGACAATACAACACTTTCTGTTCAGTGTTATTCTGTCATATTGGGAATTTCAAAATTTCTTTAATAGTGGCAGGTAAAAACTTTTATGAATAATTCCAAATTTTAATACTCTTCTATAAAAATGATGACTTTGTTGACCTTTGAACTGTACACTGTCGCGTGATATCAAAGAATGCTTTTCTAATCTCTGTCACTTTCATTTACAGCTAGTCCAATGTCAAACCCATGTAGATACAGAATAATTCTCACAAATTTAATGTTATATCTGAGATCATATCATACAAGTATATTGATGGTGCAAATACAGCGATCTGATTGGTCGAGACGCGAAAAGAACCGTGGTATATTGGTGATATACCACGGCTGGCATGCGTGCTAGCAGTCAGCTTGAGGAAAATTCCTTTTATGACGTTCCACGCCAGAATTTCAATAAACTGGTATGATATAATAGCAATAAATCACACCCAGCGACGGTATACGACTCGATTTTGACCATTTCACTTCATATATGCACTCGCTATCGCTCATGCATGCATATATGTTATGAACTGGTCAAAATCTTGTGATATACCATCGCTGGGTGTGCTTTATTGCTTAATTATTTTATTCTGTCTATCAGTATAGTGCAGCAAACTGAAAAATATCCAGCTCTTCACTAAAATCTAAATCTAGGAGTTATATATAAAAGTGTTTAGTTATTTTACTCCTTTCATTAGGGCAAACCTAATCTACATAATGCATGTTTGAGTTTTGCAAATCGCTGTTGGTAAACAGGACAGATAAACAATAGAAGTATACTCTTATTATGAGGTGCAGGATCAAAGCTAATGTAGGTACAGAAATTCCACAGGGCTCCTCTTTCCAATATATTCAACTGTTTATGAATGTAGAACTTTAAAGTTTTCTTTAAAAAAGTCAGGCAATGAAATGATACTTAGTAACTAGTTTACATCGCTGGTATAGGATTAAAAGCTGATATGTCTAAACAACTTGGTTGACAATATTAGCAAACCAGTTGCTAACTCTGCGTGAGACTGACATTTTGGTCCTCACAGCTGTTTAAAATATTTTATATCTTCTAGAGCATGTGTAGAAAACAAAAAAAGTACAAAATATGAACATGTAATTGACAAATGAAGGTGTGTAAAAGCAACATTGTATTTTATGTTGTTTATCAGGACAAATCAAGAATTAGGTATCAAATATATTTACATTGCACATGCACTTTATATATCTAGCCTTGGTATAATTTATCAGGTATGATCTTATTCAAAGTAAATTTGTTGTTTGGGGGGTTCATTAGCTTATTTCCCCCAAAATAAACGCCATTATTAGTTAGTGACATGTAAAACCATCTGTTCATTGCCAAGAACCTGTAGCAGTTCTGATTGATGTGTGGATGCTAGAAATAATGACTTGCACGTATGAATTGTCATCCATAAATATTTGAGTTCACCGGTAACTTTGAAGTAGATTGTTAGTATCCAAGGTGATTCATAATTTCATGTAATATTGTTATGATTCATGTTTGAAGTTGCTTCATGAAAATGCCACAAACTGTAAAGTATAATGTTACCTCTTATTCTAAATGGAATTTTACAAAATAATGAACACGTTTGCTTCTCTTATGATACATTTATAATCTGAAGTACATGTGTTGCTGATGTGGATTTTGATTGATCTCAAAATAGTAATACATTTTGTGATGGTACCGTCATTGTGTTCACATCCACAGGGCAAATCTGTAAAGTTTACTGATACATTTGCAAACCATATGTCATGCTGTTTACTGTTTTGTATTGCTGCACCAATGTGTAAGTACATCTACTTAGAGAAGGCACTCTCAGTCTGGTCATTTTCAAGTGTGTCCTCAAAATCAAACCAGTCCCTAGCATATGTTTAAATATATGTTTGTTGGGATTAATTGAAAATTTAAATTGCAGCAATATCATTGCTACAAATTATTGAAGAAAATGAACATCAGATATTTCAAATTTGAAGTCCATGGTTGAAAACAAATTCATTTTACTTCTTTTGTCAATATTCTCTTGAACATACTCAAATGCTGTACATATTTGTCATACAGTACTAACTAGAACATGCAACGAGCTGCTTCTGAATAAAGTAAAAAGCTCCCCTAGGAATGTTATCAGCTGTTTTCAAAATGATAAGCTCCCCTAAGTTGTTGATTTTTGAACTGCTATTCCACAGTCCTCTTGTACTTTCCACATTTCCTCCATGTAAAGACATCCATAATGAAGGTAACCTAAGTCTTGGCTTCCTCCGTGTTTGTCAGAGAGAATTGCAACAATGTTGAGTGTGTAAAGATAATTCTCTTAGAGTGATTGGTCTCTCTGTGATCTTCCCTCTTAAATGGATGAATGTAAGATCAGAGGAACAAGAGACCTCACTTAAGATAGGATTTCTACTTGACATAGCTAACCTCTTCAATTTGGACTCATTTCATAATGTGGCTTTTTGTTTATGTCTGATATGATTCTTGGTTAAATTAGGTGCCTACCCTGGAAATTGTTAATGTTAAGAGAAGAAAAATAGCGGCAGTTCCCTTGGACTACATAAATAATCATGTATTCAGTTCAAGCTTAGTCTCCTTGGCCAAATCATTGTAGTTGGTTGTAATCAGTGTTTCTCCTAATCTAGATATATAAATACTATGTTCAATGTCTTAAACGACAGAGTAATTTTCAATGATGATAAATTTGCAGGGTATTTGGTGTTGCGATTCCCCTGAAAATGATTCAGTCTAGATTGAATGTTTTATCAAAGTATGCTGGATTGGTTAATGGTCTATGTATGCTTGCTACTTTCTTTATGAAAGGACCCAATGAAAACTTGTGAGGAGTTCCATGAATTTATCAGTGTTTTACCTTTATGCACAACATCAATGCACACATTTTCTAAGTAGGAAAAAAACTTGTAGAAGATGAAAGAAATGGTGTTATTTCCCTTGTGCTGAGAAAAATTGTCATTGAAAAGAAAGTATAATGTAATATAAAGCACTTTTCACTGGCTTTATTTAATTTTCACTGTAAAGTATTGGTGAATTAACAAAGCATTTTGTTGTTGTCCACAAATGGGACTTCAGCACTCTAATCGGATTTGCTAGCAGGCAAAAAGTAAAGCTCAGGTAGACTGGAGGCAAAGCAACAACAAAGAGTTAAAGTGCTACACATCTTTGTTAATTCGAGTTCAACTTGCTGATAGACAATAATACACTCAAATGGAAATTCACAAATAGAATAATGTAATGTAATATATTTAGAGAAACTGAAATGAAATTGGGAAAACTCATGTAAAGTGCTTTTACTGCTGTGAATTTGTATTACAATATCAGCTCCTGATTCGTTATCACTATACCGATTGCTGGTTTCTAGGTGATTGATGAAATTAAGGTATTGTCCACTAGCTGATTTGTACTCTACTATAGGGGTACAGACTTTTAGATAACGCTATTGGAACAGCTCAAACACCTGGATGCAAAATGCTACTAATCTATGGAAGACCATGGACTCTCAGTTGTTCATAAATCATTGCCCAGGCCTTCATGAAATCTACTAGCTTGTTAAATGAGGCATGGACTTTAGTGAATGAACTAGCAGCCTGTACTTACTAAAAGTGAAAGCATAACCTCGGGCTTTGAGGCTGACATACATAGTATACACCTTATTTGTGTGTGGGAAACTAAGAGTGACATGCCGTGGGCAATATCAATTGTGAAGATTGAAGCCTGAATTTCATCCTGTGGTCAGCTGATCTCACCATCTACAACTCAATCACATTCCTATGTTTCATAAAACCTTTCCTGGTAGCATTATATCCTTGCATTTCTATTTCAATCTTGTAATGATCATTATTGTAATCTGAGATGGAAAGTGTGTGGCAGATGGCGGAAAGATTTTGTTGACAAATATTATGAGTACAGGGAGAATCTGATGTCACGCTGTAGGCTGTAGTATTACAAATGTGATCTATTTCATTATTCAAATTAGCTTTGCAAGTGTTGTTTGTATTGTATGGATTTATTGAATAATGGCTTTGTCCATGTTAGCAAACTGATAATAATAGAGCGGACAGTCAATTTACTCAGGTAACTGACCCAAGGAGGCCATAGCAAGGATTTATTCCATAGATTTCCCATTCCAATATTCATCTTATAAGGTCTAAACTAAAAAAAAAGTTTATAATAAAATCAAGAAATAAAAAATAGTACACACCACAGAATAGATCAGATGTGAAACAAATTTATTGATGAACAAGACAAGACTTTTTACTTCTAATTCATGTGAGACCCTGTACTTATTAAATGCAGATTTGTATAATTTTTTTTTTAATTTTATCAAACATTGTATGTCATTATATGAGCTGTTTGAGAGAATGAAGAAAGCAAGGGCTTCAAAGAAAGAGAGACCACTCCACAAAATTGTAATCCTGTTTTTCAAGAATGAATGGTACTTCCGTTACACCCATCCAAATTACCAGTGTCTTTGTGCTAGTATGTGAAAGTATGCTCCTTGTATTGAGTTAATGTCATGACCTGTGTGACCTTTAAGTCTGCACATTGCATACCAATATCTGCCTCAACACCATACTGCCAAAGGCTGCTAGTCATTGTTTGTCATTTTAATTAACACAAGACTGATACATCAAAAATTTGTTTTCCCCAGAATCTGAACATCAAGAACAAATGTGAAAAAGCTGAATTAGATTCCAATTCTTGGTATTCACTGAGGACAGATTTTCCCAGTCTAGAAGCATATATTGCAAAATTAATGGGAAACTGCCGTTGCCATAGAAACACAAAGTGACTGGTAAACATGGCTTCCTGTGCCCAGTTCTGGCCGACAAGGAGAATATATAATGGCATATATAATGATGTTTGAGAGCAGTTCAAAAAAGACAAATCACAAAAATTTCTCCCCACTTTTAAAAGTCTATATATATATTTCTCTGGCACTTTATAGCATTGTTCATAAGCAAAATGAAAAGTTTATGTTGTGGTTAGGGAAAGGCAAATACTGACATGGTTAGGGAAAAGCAAATAATGACACCACCATTTTGGTGTACAAATTTGTTGTGTAGTTTGCAGAATACATAAACTCAAACACAGTTATGTTAGTGTTTCTGATTATTACAATTTTCATACAACAGCGATATTGAAGAGAAGAAAAGTTCTTGTGCAGTGGCCATTGATGAATTGTAAAGATATTTTGCTGTATATATAGAACAAATGATAAGTTCACCATGGTAATGTACAGTGAAAATCTTGTTTCTAATCATAGTTATACTTTAATGGAAATGATTTGTTTTAGAATCTATCGACAATAGAATGTTGATTTGTTTTGTAGACATGCATCAGATGCCATATGACAGACAGTTCCTTGAAAAGACATTTGTTAAAATGTAATTTATAGAATTATTAGGTTGTTATTGACTAAAACTGACAGATAAGGGGTTGGTCAACAACAGAGATGGCAGACAACTCATAACAGTATGTGTCTGGATATTGTCACAATTGATCCCTGTCAACCCTGCTAAGACATATCCTTTTATTGGAAATTGTGAAAGTGACTGGATTCTTATAAAGTTTTTTAAAAGATATTTTTTTGCCGCATTTTCTGTGTATATAAGAAGGTTAAAAGTGTCTGCAGTTATTGAGGTCAGTTTTTAAATTCAATGTTCTCTGCTGATGTACCTTGAGGCAAGGCACCATATTTAGAACATGCACATCATATTGCAAGTTCACAACTGATGCATACAGTAAACATGCATAATTGCCACCCCCTCTTTCCCACATAATTGATGCTTATACCCCAATATTGGAAGAGTAGGTAGCACAATGGCTTCACCTAGCGCGTACACAATGCATGCAGCATTGCTTGAAATTGTATAGTTTTGATGTTTGTGGCCAGGATTGTTAATGGCAGAAATAAACACAGGTATTCCAAATCTAGGTTCTACCATGTACATTTACAGCAATGCTGACAAAGTTGGAAAGTCTCGCAGGTTTTGGTAGCAAACAATGATGTTTAAAGTTTAATATATTGAAATGAACAATTTTCTGTTCTTTCATTGCAAATAATTTAACAGAGTTTAAAGAATTCTTAGAAAACCATACAATCAAAATGCAGTTGAAAGCTCACACTAAATAAATTCTTTCAACTGCCAAAGAAGTTCTACAAGTTGTCAAAAATAAATAATTGAGACTTTACGGTCTTGTTGCCAGTCATATTTGTAAGCTTTGATGTCAAAGGTCATTAGAGTGCAAAGCTCTGTGGTATTAAAGCAATGAATAAATCTGGGAACAGGAATGCCGTATCTTTCAATAACTTGCAGTAATTCAGCATTGTCTAGTGTGCCTTTTCCTTCAGACAGGTTTTGATTTTATCTGAGTACTAAGACATGTCAATTTCAAATTTTAGATTGAACTTTTGATGGCAGCATCAACTAAAGATACACTTATTGTTACTGCTCTTCTCAATACAGATGGTATGTTTATGATTAAATATAGTGATTCATTTCACTGTATAGCAGCTTATCAGAATATAATTTGTCCACTCTAATGAAGTTTCACATTCCATATACTATCTATTATCCAAATTCTCCATTTTCTTGCTTCTGTACACTTGTTATGCCATCATTTACTGTATTTTGTCCATGTTTTGTCAGTTAGTGTTGAGAATGGTATGATGTAATCACATATGGTAAATAGAAGAGCAGCAAACTGCAGATGAGCTTGTATGGTTCCTCCAATCCAATGTCACATATTTTGCAAACCTGCTTTCAAATCTGATGGAAAATATTTGCCAATGTGCTACAATATTTTGTTTGAATTCAGTCAGATTCTTGGATAACTGGTTTCATAAGGCAAAAATCAAAGACCCATCTTGGCCAACATTTTTCTCATGGTGAAGTGGAAATGAGAAAGTTCTAATGAGGAAAGGAAAACGGAAGAGATCTACATTTTGAATAGGTTATTTAATACAGCATGGTTTTCATTAGCACTGTGCTATATTGAGATTGGAAGTGGTATTCTGAAATGTGAAGGAATGGCAGAAGAAAGATGACCTCGTCTCACCCTTGGACTACCCTACTGTGCAAATTATGACCAATCAATTGCATCCAAAATTAGCATGTTGTAATTTGGGTTGAAATAATATGCTCAACAGAATTCCATTCCCCTTGACTGCTTTTAATATATTAGTAATGTTTAAGTAAATAGTCATCTTAAATTACACAGTATCTCATGAGATGCTAAGTCTGATTTTCAAGGCATTGTTTTGATGTATACATGATGGTAATGATACTGTTCAACAGAGTATCTGAACTGCTGTCATATCCCATAATATTTGCCATGGATTGGTAGGTTTATTGACAAATTAGTTTCATAGATGACATAGACACACAATAAATGTGGTAACTAGTTAAGCTGTAGACTGCAGCCTCAGCATGATTTTGTCATAGATGAATATTCAGAGATGCTTATGAGAAACCTAAGGAGGCTAAAAGCAGACAAATCAGTTCCGTTAAATGAAATTCCCAGCAGTGTGTTAAAAAATAGGAATTCCTAGGGGGCATATGTACATGTATGTACAGCTTTATTCATGGTACTCATTCACATCAATGCTATATTACATTACATGTCCACTGTAGAACTAACTTTACCAGGTGCCCCAAGGGCTAACATTGGCTGAATTTCACCTTTGAAATTGGCATCAGTGAGGCAGTTATCCAAAACTTAAATGTGACCAAATATGGTAAGCAAAGTTGATGTGACCAACGGTATGCAAGAATTCATACTGCCTTGGGAAAATTGAACATCTACTGCAGATGTCTATGTATCGTTGTGAAAAACCTCTGATATATATTGTTATGGTTAAGTGTCATGAAAACATATCACAACAGCTTAAGTAATGTTGTGTCAATCTCTTGCAAGTTAAGATTTGAATGTATCTAGGAACTTGCTTTTAAGATGATATCCAACTTCGGGTAAATCAATTTTGCATGCAAAGTAGTCAATTTTCATAGTAATGGTTACATCTACCCTTTGAGTAGAATATTATGCATGTACATAGATGTGTAAGCTTTACATTTTATCCCAGTCATTAGACAATAGATTACATGGAACTAACTATAACGCTTCCATTTCATACCATCCAGAGAGTTTACTGTTGTTTGTTTTCAATTCAAATTTATGTTATGATGCTAAATGAGATGTATGTCAAATTTGCCATCATTGATATTTCATAATGACTAGAATTATGAAACAATTTAGAAAGAAATCATGTCAGAGGATGTACTTTTTACTTCCACAACATAGACCAATTTCAGGACTACAATATTAAAAATTAGAATGTAATATTTTGATACATGGAGCTGCGACTTGTTTGACAGGAAAGTACTTGTTTCAATAATCCTACATGTAATTGTTTTTAAGTTTAGAATGTCAGAGTTTTGATGTTATAGCTGAGAGGAGTTTGTAAGGAAGTGTATCTGTTACTGTGTGAGTTTGTGCCATAGTTTTCATGGACACAAACTGAGTGTGCTAACATCACACCTTCAGGGGTCACAAGGTCATAATTACATTGCAGCAAGCTGCTGACATTGAGTTATTAGATAGAGGATGCTTTGTGATTAGCAAGATGGAGAATCTATTGGAAAATAAAAACGACCAGCTGTGGAATAATGGAATCTAAGCAAGAAGAAGACAGACCCATGAGAGATGTCAGATTGGTTTCCAGATTGCGGTATATCCTAACATCATACCTATTACATTTCTCTAACACAAAATCTGACATGACATTTTGGATGTATTTTCCGGAATACAAAAACTTAAGATAGGATTCCTGCCTGAGGAATTAGGAGTGATTCTAGTGCATGGCAGTATAAAAGTGCTCCGTTGAGACTTTAGTCTGCCTGTAATGGGTCAGGGTCATCTTGTCACATGATTACTAATAAACTTAGAGAGGTATCAGTTCTCAAGTCTTTCAGTGCATTGTTCTGATTTGAAGTTGTCATGGAAATGGTCGCTAAGCGACAGATATCTATAAAAGTTCACATGGGGTAGTCTTTCTGGTAGAATGGTTCTCTAAGAAAATGTGGTATGTACTCTTTGCTGTATCTTTCCAAATGTTTTTGGTCACAAGAAAAATGTGATGTCCTCTACATAGTGTGTGTTTCTCTGCGTACTTGAAATCTCCATCTCTCTAAGGCTGTGTGTTTGGAGTTGCAGCTTTCTTTAATGCCACAGTGTGGTTATGGTAGGCAAAATGTTACATTGCTGTCTGCAGAAGTATTAAACTGGTAGGAAGTTTATATCTGATTGTTAGATTCTCATTATTTACTACAACTTAAGGAGTGGTAAACTGAAGCTAGTCTCTCCCTGATAGGCTATTGATAAATAATTCAACAAGAACAATAAGTTTCAGCAAATCAATTGACTAAAAGTGTCCAAGACACTACACATCAGCCCAAAGTAAAAAACATGTTCTGCAGTTCATAATGAAATTCTTTCATGAGTAAACTGACATCCCTTGATTGTGTCACCTAGGGAATTGAGGACATCATAAGATTGTGTGACCTTTGAAATGGATATCTAAATCCATTATTTTGTGAGATTATAGATGACAGCATTTAACACTTGACCAAATATTTGTATTAGCTATATTGAAAGTTTGAAAAAGAAAGTTTTACAAAACAGTTTGCATTAATAAAATGAGAGTGTGAGTCATAACTAGCACAAGTAGTTGATTACCCTCAGCAATGACAGTGGACTTCATGGTTGGCTGCACATGTAGCATCATAAACATCAGTCATGTGTTTAAGTACAGTGTAAATCGTGTGAATTTCAATGAAAAAAGGTGCCTTCCCGTAAGCCATAGCATAAGATATAGATTCACTGTTGATGTTGTTCATTAGTAGCAGATAAGAATGACTCATTGTGGTTTTCTTTGGAGGTCATCATTTATCATTGCTAGATTTGAAGTGCTATATGTCTGTGATGCCTGCATAGCTACACACCATCTCTGCTAGCTAACAGCAATGTACATGTTGACATTTGCCTGGCTTATCCGTTTGGACAGGTAGATAGAACTCTGGTTTAGACCAACATAGACAGCAAGCCAGGATGCTAGTATCTTTTAAGTGAGGTGTCTCCCTCTATTTACTTCAGAAAAGACAGGAAGGTGTGCAGGTTACAGCTGTCAGCCAGTATTTCTGAGATTTTCGTTTGCAACTGTTTTAATCAGTTTTCATAGAGAGAAGTAAATGTTGGTTACAGAGATTCTCCCATATATTGACTTGTATTCCATTTTCTGTGTTGAAATTATTTTGAAAAGTAGATCAATAGAGTTACAATATAAAGAAATATCTAGCATATTACTTAACATTAGGAAAATTGTATCTCAAAAAGAATACTGTTTCTCAAAAAATTCAACTAGCTTTAATAATAAGATCTTACTATTTTGCTACAAATTTATCTTTATTCTGACAAAACTGAACTAGGGTAGCAAATAGACTGAAGACATTGTAACAATATGCATATGTCAAGTTGTATTGTGTTTTCAGCTCATCGGCTGGAATTTGAAGTGTTGATGATGACGACTGTCTACAGGTATGTGATGATGAAAGACAATGTACTTGGCAAAATATCACGTTGTGGCTGATAGAATAATCCCTAAACATGGCTGACAAGATTTGCTTGGAAAACACAGCTTAAGGGCTTTGAGACTCCAGGGAATAAGACGCTGACAGAATTTACTCCGGTAGTGTTTTAATTGTCAGTATCTCAATCGCCAAATATGGATGTTGGTATTGCAATGAATAACATCATCCATCTTAGAATTGACATTTAGTTTGATGCCATCGGATAACACAACCTAGAATACAACCTGTATTTTTAATCGAGAGTTGGAAAATTTGAAGTTGATGTTAACCGTAATTGAAAAGAATACGGCTCTGAGTCAATAATTGTGTAAAAGAACCATAATTCAGATATTTACCCCTCTTTACTTTTCATCTTACAAATTGCTTAGGAAAGGTAATTGTAAGTATAAGTTGTAAACTAGCTAAGAGTACTCTGTCCATTAAAAAATACTGCAAAATCTTTTTAGATGGTGCCATGATACAGAGACCAGGATGCATGTAAAAATAATACAATTGCTGAATGTGTGACACTTGTGCCACTTATACATTATCTATTGTTTCTAGCTGACTGTGAATGTACAGTAATAATTGACATGAAACTTCTAGACAGAATGACAAATCAGTATAAGTAGCCAGTAGGTTACAAATGACAATGCAATATGCAGTCACAGGCAATCTGTATATCTTTATCAGTAGTATTTGACATTTCTGTCTCCATGTTTTTATCACATAAGTTGGCTTATATTTCAAAAATCATATGTAAAGTTGTATGGTCACCCTTCCTGTTGTATAATAGCTAAATGGAGTTTTGTTAGCTCCGCTGTCAGCGACGCGGAGCTTATCAAATAGGTTGATTTTCCGTCGTCGTCGTCCGTCGTCCGTCGTCCGTCGTCGTCGTCGTCGTCCGTCAACAATTGCCTTCTCCTCTGAAACTGCAAGTCCAATTGCTTTGAAATTTTATATGCAGTTCACTTGTGGTGACTACACTTAAGTTTGTTCAAGTCGTGGTGAAATTTGCATATTTGTATTTTTGGGGCAATTTTTGGTGTTTTTGGTAAAAAAATCTTCTTCTCTGAAACCGCTTGTCCGATTGCTTTGAAATTTGATATGCAGTTTACTTAGGGTGACTTCAGTCAGATTTGTTCAAATCGTGGTGAAATTTGCATATTTGTATTTTTAAGGCAATTTTTGTCATTTTTGGTAAAAAAATCTTTAAAAATCTTCTTCTTCAAATTACCAGTCAGATAGCTTTGATATTTGGTACATATGTCCCTAGGGATGATCTATTTCAGATTTGTTCAAATTGTGCAGAAATATGCAAATTTGCATTTTTAAGGCCATTTTTGCCACTTTTGGTCAAAAAATGTATTTCTCAAAAAGTACTGGTCTAATAGTTTTGAAATTTGGTATACAGGTTTCTATAGATGAACTGAGTAATATATATTGAATTTCTGATGAAATCTGAAATTTTGTATTTTTGGGGCTATTTTCGCCATTTTGGTCAAAAATGTGTATTTCCAAAACTATTTATCTGATAGCTTTGAAATTTGGTATACAGGTTCCTACAGATAAACTACATGATATTTATTGAAATTGTGATGAAATCTACAATTTTGTATTTTTGGGGCAATTTTTGCCATTTTGGTCAAAAAATGTTTTCTCAAAAATTAGTGGTCTGATAGCTTTGAAATTTGGTATACAGGTTTCTACAGATGAGTTCATAATATATAATGAATTTCTGATGAAATCTGTAATTTTGAATTTTTGGGGCAATTTTTCCCATTTTTGGTCAAAAAATGTGTTTCTCAAAAAAAGTACTGGTCTAACAGCTTTGAAATTTGGTATACAGGTTTCTATAGATGAAGTTATGAACTAAATTTGATCTCTTGAAATTATGATGAAATCTGCAATTTCATTTTTTGGGGCAATTGTTGCCATCTTTGGTCAGAAAATTTTATTCTCAAAAAACTACTCATCAGATAGCTTTGGTTGACATGTTCTTAGGGATGATCCGATGTGATATATTCAAAGTATGATGAAATCTTCAATTGTGTATTTTTGCAGCTATTTTAGCCACTTTTTTCTGGCCTCTGCATTGAGCTATCAAAGATTTCCACCTTCCTAATCAACATGTGTAAAAAATAGTTATTCTCTACATAAACACAGCGGAGCTATATCGGCCGCTAGGTCGCTTGTTTATTGATAAATTAAAACACTCTCAAGGTTTGATATATTAAATATACGATGAACAAAATATTGAGCAGTAAACAGATAGTGCTAACATACCTTCTGATTTACAGCAATGGGAAAGATACCTGTGTATTTTAATCTGATGAGGAAAATACTTTTTTTTTTTATTTTGGACATACAGCTGTCCTCTCAAGTAACCCAAAAGCCAAGTTGTAAATACACATGAAACTACTCCTCATCCAATTACTGCTTTACTGTATATATGAACATATGAATTTTTATGCAGTTCTAATTACATAGAAATTATAGTTTCATGTTTATGTGTATTTCAAGGTGTCAAAGGCTTCAAATATAGAGACTGAATCATAGTTCATGAACATAATGTCATCATATACTTGATATATCTAGTCTGTTTACATTAAGCAGTTTCTAGACAAATGTACATGCAATAATGTCTTTACACTCATACTAATATGCTGATGTGACAGCTTACTGATGATACCAAAGCTACATTTTACAGCACTTCAACCGATTGTGTTTTACAAAACCACTCTGATAAGAAAAGTTTTCTCGTTCGTGCCACAATATGCACATAGTAAAAGCAATCAAAATAATTATTTGATTAAAGGTTGAGAGTTTGTAATGAGAGAGGAATGGCACAGTGAACATACAGTCTGAGTGACTCCACTATGTTATCTGTAGTCTTCAGATATCACAATGAGAAAGGTAATATTATCAGCAACAAAGCATAGCCCAAAGCAAGTCTGGCCAACAACTCTCAATTTTAACCCACTGTGCTTTTGTGATTCTGCTACAGATCATCTAACAGCTGTGAGCTGAAAATTCTTAAACTACTTTTCTATTGCTGTGAAGTAGGCTGAGTTGGACAGATTATAATGCAGGTGCAAGGATCTCTGTGAATTGCCATCTTCCTTTGATTCCCAATCACAAAAATGCCTCTTGCAAAGCTATGAATCACCACACAACCATAAAGATACAAATGTGTAATCTGAACCCAGAGGCAAAACTTTGTGCAAGTGAACTATTACCAATTAGCTGAAGTACCCACAGAGGATATCATGAATATACTGTCAGATTTCTTACTTAAATGAAGCAACAAATGCATGTGACAACTTAGTTTGGCTAATTTGGTTGTCAGGTATTTGACGAAAATTACATTGTATGTAAAAACCACATTTCAATTTAAATTAGGATGACATACTGACTAAGCTGGGTCACAAATATTGATTGTGCCGTGGAAAATATGTCCTTTACCTTCTTACATCAACATAATAGACAAATATTCTCTAGGATGAGATGAACTTCAACCTATATGTGAACGCCTGAAAATGATTAACTGTCACTCCATTGTTTTGGCAGCTTACTAATTTTATCCTTGGAGGTATTGCATACTGTTCAGTATCTCTATGCATGGTCTCATTAAGTTTAGCCTGAACTTTGTCTATTACTTACAAAAAGAAAACAAATTTAAACATAATTCTATTCAGACAGTGTTTAAAGTAAGTTTTCTACAACTTGAATATTCAACTTCTTGTCTGAAATTTTTTGTGCTATATCAAATAATGTTAATTTTGACATCAAAAATTGATGAAGTCAGATAAATAGTTATACAAAGCCTAAGTATTTGTCAATAATGACCACCAGCTATTATTGCTATGTCTTGAAAACAGGTGTTACTGAATATATTGCTTGACAGTTTAGAGTAATGTTTGGTAGTGTTTGTGCTTTCTCTAATGTCAAAATGTTGTATGACAAATGAACTAATGGACAAATATCAAGGAGACCAAATTGATACTTTGAAATGTCAAGTGAAATATCTTAGAAATTTTAGAAATTGTCAAGAATGAAAAAAAACTGCTGTAGTCAACACAAATTAATACGAACAAGGAAAATAATTTGAAAAATTAACAGAAGGTTGAGTAATAGACTAATCCAGAACCTTTGTGTAGTTTTGGTATAATATCTCAAAACTACTGCTCTTTCCAAGCCATAAAACTAGCCTAGAAAAATAATGTAACCTGCGTTCCATGTGACTCATTCAGGTGGAGCTACATAGTGTAAATTTTTTGGTTTGGTTTGGTTCATTTTTTTGGCAAATATTGTTGAGTACAAACACAAAACACAGTAAAGACCTCACTGAAAACAACATTTAAAAATCACTGAAAATACAGATTTAGTGATTAACTTTACAGGAAATATATGTGATGTAATTTTCCTAGGTGTAAGTCCATTCACAGTCACATAAACAATTTTACTGCTATATCAAAAAAATCAGATCATTAAACCTGACATAAATTGCGGGAGACTATACCAAAACAACGGAGACGTCCTAACCAGTAATATTCTCTTCCAAATTATTTTGTAACGTCTCTGTTGTGAGTTTTGTAAATATAAAAGGAAAGGGGTCTAATTGTTTATTTGACACAATGTATACAAGGTAATATTATGAATTTTTATTTCAAAAGCTTACTTTGCCCATAAATCCGAAGAAAAATTTTATCTAATAGTCATTACACCCATCATTTTAACAGTATGTGATATATTGTTTGATAATTATGACTCTCCGTTGAATGGCCATTGAAATTGGCGTTTGCAATATTACTAGCACCTTCAAGATATTATCCATCTGTAGACGTGACTGTATGAACACATAATTTTAGCTTTGAGATAGAACAAATACAACTCAATTATAAACTGTACAATGGTCATGCTGAAATGCTTTCTGATTGTGTTTGGCCATTAATGACAACCCCAGCTGCCTTGTCATTTCAATTTTTAAAACGCTGTTCTATTCCTCTCGACAATCCATGCAGGAAGTCATAAAACTAACGTAGAAATATCTTAATGAACGCAAAATAGTTGAACTAAAAATTGCTTTGAGCAACAGGAACTTCCTGAGAACAAAGTTCCAGCTGAAAGTCTATTTATTATGGGAAAACAGCAGTTGATCATGCTGTACTTTTCCCAGGGTGCAGTGTCTCTGCTTGAATCAAGGAATCGCTTAAAATACAGCGTTGGTTACTCTTGAGTAGCACTTACATACACATTTAAGCTAATTCTATGGAATCTTGAAACTATCTGTGCCAATTAGTATGATGCAGTTTTCTTGAAAATTTCCTATTTATATGATCTTGTTTCAATAATATGATTTAATGAGTGATAGGAAATACATAATTCATGTTTGATAAATTCCAGGCGACTATTTTGGCTTATCAAGGGATTGTCTGAGAAGCTTCAGAAACCAATCTTACTAGGCATTTTAAAACTCTCATTTTTGACTTCTTAGGGTAAGTCACAATGGATTAGCCTTCAAAGTGCTGAAAAGCAAAGCTTGGAAAATTGTAGCTGGGTATTTGTGGATTTTATGAGTGAAACTGTTACTCAAGGTAATAAAGATATAGTGTCAAGCTATCACTAGTGATGAATTTTTATGACCATCCTTTGTACTTAAATGTCAACGTCAGATATTAATTCCAGCCATTTCAACATTTTGAGCATTAAGACTTCTCACCTACTGTAGTACCTAGGCTGTGAAAAATGACAGATATGTAGTTGACAATCTTTGTGACAGACTGCTCACATTTCACTGATTACAGCCATTGAAGCGATTCAGTACCCACAGTAAGTGTTTAAAATTCCACAGGCACTTGTTTTTCTTTTCCATTCCACCTCTCTTTCACAAGTGGAAAGTATCATTTCACAGCCGTACGATATTTCAATGTTATTACAACAAGCATGCTGCCACCATTGTACAAAGTCAGTAGATTTGCTGGTCCACTAGCTGTCGGGCAATTGAAAACCAATATGGCTCATATACAGTATTCATTCAACACTAAATCATCTTTCTTTTATGTGTTGGACCTCATAGAGAGTAGAATTATTTATTTTCTATCTGAAGAAAAGCATTTCTTAGAACCTGTATGCTAAGAAATGGCAAAAAAGCCATATAAAAAGTAAAATAAATAAAATGGGTCTGCATGCTGGTTACAGTGAAACATTCTTCTCTGACATAAACTGCTGTTCACGACCACTTCTTTACATGCATTGAATTGATTTTGCATTGAATTGAAATCAAAAATCATATTAAACTAGTAGTTTATTTCAGATTGTCACAGAATTAAAAGACCAGAACTGTGTTTGAATTCACATACCTTGATGTAAGAAAGAACTATTGATGTGGTCATTTTGAAATGCAGTTTTGAACAGTTGACCCGCATCAAAGGAGAGAGCACCAGCAGCCAGTCAGTGAATGGATACAATGCAGCCATTATCCTAAGGCATGTGTTACTGGTAGACTTTAGGAAAGCTACCAACCGTTGTCTTGATCAAAGATACATGATCATATTATATTTTAGTGGTAGTCATCATTTTAGATTCAAAATGACATAATATCAAAGGTCAAGCAAGAATGGTGTCTGCAAGATGGTAATATTGAGCTGTGTTCACATACCAATGGGTCATCTTTCATCATGTGAAATCTTATCTCTTTCACCCAGACTTTTACAAACTTTGACATTTTAAAACAGTTTAATGGCCAAGAAGGCAAGCCCCAAGCCCTCTTGTCCTTAAACCAAGGTTGAAGAATAGCAGAAGTAATAAACAAGTCCTCCTGTTCATTTCTCAATGTTGTGCAGGGCATTTCTCAAGGAACAATTTCAGAAAAGATAACTGTGTGTGATTTCAAAGATGTTTCAGCCATGCGTATGTAACTGAGAGGTGAACAGCAAGGTCAAACTTCCGGTATTTATTTTAAGAAATGCAACAGGAGCAGTGTGACATTGAGACTGAAGACATTATGTTAGGTGACCTTAATTTAATAGTTTTTTGCCTTCATTATGTAGCCATCTTTGACTACATCTAGTCAGAGAAGAGTGACTAAACTGATTTGGGAACAGTGACTAAACCCAAAGAACAAAAAAGACAAATTCAACCCCAAGAAGAAGTAAGGTCAAGTCTATACTTAGAGACTAGTCAGTTTCTTTGGCCGGGGTGGGGGTGGATTATTTTTTGCCGACGTCAAAAAGTGGCTGACCCCCCTATTCCAACTTTCGAAAGCAGTGTGACCCTCCTTATTCCAACTTTCAAAAACAGGGTGACCCCCCTGCGTGCGACAAAGGTAAAACAAAAGGTTGAATATGAATTCAATAATTCAGTATATATACACTATATAAATAATTTCTGGGGTGTATATTTTAAACATTTAGTCATTCTGTGTTGTAATTAAATTGTTGTCATGTCAGTTGTAAGATGGGAACTTAAAAGTGTCAATTCTAAAGATTGAATACAGTATTTTGAATGAACTGTGAATGTATTCCACTTTTTTTATGCATAACCAGATGTCCAGAACTGTTGTAAGAAAAATGTGATTGTGAAATACTATTAGTGCATGTTGCTTTGTAATACTAAATTCCCATAGAGAAAACAGAAAAGTATCAGGAACTTGTCATGCTTTTCATATGAACTGCAGATTTCATAATGACTGGTGCACTTTGCAAAATAGACTTTCAATTTACAGACATCAAGATATTTCTTACATATATCACCCAAAGGGCTCACCAAAAAATATTAAACATCCAGATATCTCTGATATATATATCTGATATATGGAAGTCATGCGGCTGAAGGGCATGCCGAAAAATACAGGCCTTTGCTGCTAATACCTCCCTGTTTCACAATGTGAGCATACCAGACATCGAAATGGGGAGGTAAGCAGCAAAGGCCTGTATGTTTGATATTTTAAACATACAGATATCTCTGACATATATGTGTCTGATATATTAAAATTTCGCACTTTGAGGGGGCTCTGAAAAATATGTCTTATTATTATTAAAGTTACACACCCAAAGGGCGCGCCAAAAAATGCAACTGAATGATGAAATTTACAGGTGGCACGATGGATTTGAGGCAAGTATGAGCCCGTGTTGAAATTCAGAAACACACTGACCCCCCACCCTATTGGGCATTTCGAAAACATAGTGACCTCCCGTATTACCAAAGTCGAGAACAAGGTGACCCCCCTCCCCCCATGAATCCACCCCCCCCCCCCCCAAGGCCGGAGAAACTGACCAGTCCCTATAAGCACAAAGTTATCTCACTAGTTGGAGCATACTTTATTTGCTTGTAACTACTCCTCTTGTTCTTTTTCTACAGTTTTGTCTCGGCGGTCTTACTTGCATCCCAAAGTCAAACTTTTGTAGTAAAACTCATAGTTGCTCTCTTTCATTTTGTCCAAAAAACAATGACAATAATATTTACAAAAATGACAACATGATTATTAATTAAGGTGATAAACTGTGATTTACATTTTAATAATTTTAGTAAACCAAACTTCATTAAATGTTTCCTTTTAACTTGATACAGATATTTTCAGATTGAGTCATCATATTTGATTTATCACATTCGCAGTCAAGATGAAAATTTATTTGTCAATTGTAAGTTTTACTCATTACAGCCAACTGTAGACATTCAGGTCAAAATATGATCTGATTTCATCTGCAGAAATTTGTCAGATTAGAATTTCTAAAGATAGTTCTAGTCTAAAGGTCACAAAGTTCTCTCAAAGTATCATGTTACAAGAGAAAATTCTTTTTAAAATTATGTGTGTTTCCAGTTTAGTATAGCTGGATAAACAATACTCTGCCATTCTAATTCAGTTGGATTATAATTATTCTGTGTCAGTTACTGTAACAGCTAAAAACACTACCACATACTACATACCACGTTCCAACACGTACTGAGCTCTGCACCAGTATAAGATCGCAGAGTTGTCACTGGATGAAAAACAAAAAATATCATGATGGGTCTCAACAATAGAAAATGTCAGGATAACTGAAAAAATATTCCAGCACATAACTAAATCAATCATCTAACTCACTTTAATAATATAGTACAACAATACGGCCAATGAAAAATGGCTACACACTGCACACGATTTATTCAACACAATAATTGGCAACATAAGGTAAAATGAACATGTAAATTTGAAAGACTTTCTTTGATAAGTGTGTTAATCTGTCGTCGTGGCAGCAGGTTTTTTCTACAGCTTACCATCTTGCATTCATGAGCAGCCCTGGTTCTTACGTTAGACTTGCTGTACACAAAGCAATGGTTTTAACACCTGAAGAGTATTATCAACTGAAAAACGAATTTGGACAGAATTAGAGGAAATTTGTACCATGTATTTTGTCATACATAATCCCTTTGTGGCTGTATATGTTTCATTACTATGACTAATCTACTCACAATAACCTAAACAGAAGTTCAGCAGAGCACAAAAATATTGCATTATTTTTCATTAAATGCAGAGCAGATTTAGGAGAAAGATTGGAAAGGTACTTGTGTGTGCATGATGAAGGAGTGTGTACCGGCAGCGTTAGTAATGAGTGGAAGTGCATGCATTATACATCAAAGCATGTGTAATATATTAATGTTTTACAAACGTTCATGTGATTAGGTTGTTATGATGGTTTATGGCAAGGGCAGAATACTTAGCATGAGCAGAGGTATCTGGCAGAAAGAAATATTGCAATACTCAAGGAATAGCATCTTATGTAGTATTAGTGTAAAGCAACATGATTTGTAGGAAAGCACTCTACAAAGCCGTATCTCTGCCATGATGAATGAAATTACATGGTACAAAAAAACTAAAACACATCCACAATGATAGCTTGTCTGCGTTTCCATGAAAACTCATGTCAGAAATATTGTTATCATCATCAAATGAATGTTTGGATTTTTGTTATTATACTCTTTGTATTGGCTTAATACTGGCAAGAATACAGTGGCTTTGTTAAGATCCATGTGTGTTAATTGTACACTTCAAAATAAAAGAGAATTATTGCAAATCAGTTCTGTTCAAATCACTGACGTTGAAAAGCATTGAGATAATGCTGTAAATATGAAGCAAGAACCTACAGGAATTTCCATTCAGTAAATTTGTATGTCTGTGTTTTGTAAAGTCATCAGAAATACTGAAAGATCTTTATTACCAGGTATTTTTATTTCTACCCAAAACACTCGAAAAATTACTAAGCTTTAGGAAGTAAGATAAGATTTTCTCAAGGAAAACAGTGGCGAATTCTATGATATCTGGATGGTTCCCCATTGGTAGTGGAAATTGTTAGAATATTTCAGTGCAAATAGAGATATTATATGCCTTAGAGGTCAGGGAAACTAAAGACTACGTCATTTGGAAAAGTGTAACACAGATTGTTAGGTGAATAAAGCAATTAAATACATGCATAGATATTTGCCTGCTGGAAATTGAAGACATAGCTAAATCTGAGACCAGTATCTTATCAGTGAGACCAATAACACATCTAGATTTGGTGTGAAGTCTATGCATCTGTAAAATGAAACAGTATCCCTGAACCAATAGAAATTTAAATGGTGTAAACTGTGACATGTGAAATATGTAATGAATATAAGACATTTGCGTTTTTGATCAACACACAGAGGATATGATGTTTACTTCAAAAGACTGACATTTAAACACCCTTCTGATGCTATTTATTATAGAAATAACGGGCGACGCGCTGACCATTAACGTTTATTTGTGGGCAAGGGCGAGAGGAAAGCCAAAAATTAACAGGTGAGGCTTGCCGAACCCGTTAATTTGGCTTTCCTCGAGCCCGCGCCCACAAATAAACGTTAATGGTCAGAGCAGAGTCTGTTATTTCCATTATATTAACAGCGAACCCAAGAAAACCGTCAAAATTTCCGAAAATTTCAGGAGCGAACGACAACTGGGCCCCAGAAACTGAGCAATACGCGACGCACCGTCACGCGCTGTAAAAAATTGGCAAATCCGGAGATGTTTTCAGAAAAAAGTATCTCAACTTGACCTACAAGTTCTTCATTTTATTTTGTGATTGATTATGATTTACGTTTAAGCTGTAAAGTTACGATACTTTGAGTTGTGTATCTTATTATTCATATTCACGGGCATGTAAACAAACCATTACTGTGTATTTGTGGTCAGTCACGCGGTTCAGCTCGACCAATCAAAACGCGACGGGCAGGGCATGGTAATATAATATAGTTTAAAATAGCTAGACCTAAGTAATTTAAATTTGAAGGAAAAGATACTTTAAACTTTTCCATGATAGAAGTTTGTCTGAGTATTCTGAATGCTATTTTAACATTTCGATCTTCATATTCTTGTTGCAAATTATATAAGATTAGCATACTGAGTCAGTTGTGAAATACCATATCGATTTGGTCATAATTATCATCATCATCATAGAGACCTATTTTAGCAACAACTGTTAGAATGCAGTGTATGTTGTAGAAGATGAAAAAAATATAAAGGTGATAGAATTGTGAGTAGCAAGGAGTATATAAAGCCTTGCCATATCAACGGGCATTGGATTTAGAAAAGCATGCAGTTTCACTTAGTCTCTGTCACCTCTAGTAATTGTCGGCAATTTGTCACTATTTTCCTATCATTGTTTGTACTCTGCTACTCATATAGCTCCCAATTGGCCCAGCATTACGGCCGATATTACACTGCCTAAAAATTCAAACTAGATAGCAGATCTATTTTCAGAATCAGTTCACCATCATCACCTTTGTCTTCTATTTCAAGATTGGCTAAATTAGAAATTCTAGTAGAAGTGCGGTTCTGTCTGATAGTGAAGGCAGTTTTCCACACAATTACTCAGAATAATTTCTCCCTTAGGGCACTCATAAGGTATTCTACTCATGCAAGTCTCTTACAACTAGCCTTTCATGCAAACATATTTGAGGATAGTCAAGAATATTCAATAATTTCAATGTTGCCAAAATTACAATTCAGAAAAAATATCAGGTGCTGGATATTTTGAATGGAGCAGTGAGATTTGTTAGTGTGGACATTGCCAAATTTATCATAGTACATTGATTGCTACATTCTCCGATGATCATTTCAATCTCACTGTTACTGAAAGAAGAATATCCGAAATAATGATATGCAAAAATGCAGGGCATGTATGCTTCCAGGAAAACGGATTGCTGTTTGCCGTGGTATAAGGATCATTTATTACATCTCACCATAGAGGGCCTCCTGTGTATTTGTCTGCACAAGTAAAAATCGGTGATGAAATCTGTCTCTTAATTGTAGGGTCATTTGAAACATTTGGGAAATAAAACTAAAAATGTGTATTGCAATCGACATTTTAGCATAGATAATGTTTGCGCTTTTTGTTGCTGCTTAGAAATATGTGATGTGTCCTGGCACAAATAGTGTTTGTGAATTGGGTTTCACTGTCTGTAATACCTACATGTGTAACACCTCCATCTGGTTAGCTCATCAACCCTAATTCTAATTGTCATGAACAAATGCAAATGAGATTTGAAATGAGAAAATGATAATAGATGAATGTTTGTTAATTGTGGTTGGCCATCTGGTATCTTGTGAAAGACATCATGGCAATGAATTGACAGGATGTATAAGAGTGGAGACCCTGAGATTGCCTTTAATTCACTAAGTGTTCAACTCTGTCTACTTCTACCAAATGTGAATGCAGAAACATAAAAAGGCCCCAATTATTGTGTGGCTAATTAAACCGAAAAAGTAGTTTGAAGTATTTTTTCCTACTCTGAGTGTGTATTGTGTGGCCTTGTTAGCCATGTTTCAAGTGAAAAGACTGTCTAATGGTTAGCGCTACTGGCAACCACTACAGGAAGATGCAATTTTTAAAATATGAATTGTGATTTTTCCACTTGAGTGCAATAGAGGAAGAGATGTAAAACTGTTTTTGCATTACTGCTGCAGGCAAATAGGTACATTTGATTCAACCCCTGCTCCTTTGCTCTCTCAATGTAGCTTGAGGAAGAACAAATTGAATGAAAATCAAATCAAAGTGTAGAGCTGAAGGAAATTAGTGGCAAGTCATGCATTTGAACGGTCTTATTGATTGAAAGCATCTTTATCAGTTACCAAATCATAACATATGCTATTAATGGATCACATGTGATGTGACCAATCAAGTTTCAAACTTATCTTATTTTTCAGTCACCATCTAAGGCTGCAAATGCATTGGCTATGTAGTTTTAACCATTTTGCTTATCAGCAAATTTGACAATTGTTGTTCGAAGTGAATAGACCAACTCTGGTTGCATCACCTAGAGATCATTTCTAATGTACTCTTTCAACTTGAAAGAAATTACTAATGAAAGTGTATGTAATACCAATACCTCTTCATTTGTCAATATGTTTATATTTTTGTATATTTCTACACACAAGCTAAAGTTTGGATCTGTGTGTTACCTTAGCATTGATGAGAAACAATGAATTAATTCCGCACAATACAACATTCAACTCCTTCAACTGTTACAAACATGCATTACATTCAACTCCCCCCACTGTTACAAACATGCATTACATTCAACTCCCCCCACTGTTACAAACATGCAACACATTCAACTCCCCCCACTGTTACAAACATGTCATGCATCCCTCCCATGATAACAAGCATAACAATATTTCCTATTCCATGGTACTTGCTGTGTTATAAAATGACAAGAGCAAAGTGGGGTCATAGCTTATCTTATCTGTACTTATGCAGCCTGTGATAATTTTCTCTGTTGTAAGAATGCTCGCATAGAGAAAAATTAATTAAATTTGATTGAAAACCATAGTGTCATTCAATTATTAACAATGCATCAAAGATGACTTGATATTCAGATTTGAATATTCTGAATAGGCTCCTTCAGTGCATAAGTGATGTTTTACAACTACTATCACAGTGATTTGCCATGGGCTTATGCAAAATGAATCATCACCTTTGTTACAATGTGAATTAGCTCTTTTGTCCTTTAATAGTCACATTTGTTACATGACTTTGAAATGTGTTCCTTGACTTGGTAAAATCCATTACTTATTGTACTTCTGTGAAAAATGTTACTTGAATGTGTTCCAGTATAAATCTTATACATCTCGTGTGAAAGGTATTTACACATCACATCTGTAAGTCTCCTACTACTAATAGAATATTGTAAACGATTATGTACATGTTTTATATCACAATGGAGGCCTGAATTTTCTCAGGTTTGATGGAAGGTATACAAATGATGTTACACACCTAGGTGTACACCAGTGTTACAAGACAGCAATAATAGTACATTTACATATGTATTGGTTATTGATTAAGAGTGGAGAGGTTTGGTGTTCAGGCTGCCTGTTTATTTGTTTGTTTTCACTTTTCTCCACAGCACATACGTTTGCCCTCTTCCATGCGGTTCTCTCATAGGAATGATAAAATGTTGCAATATTGTTGTTTCAACACCTCTTACTAGTTTCTTTGGTCGGAAAATTAATTTTACCAATTGTAATGATTCATTACACTTTCCTAACCTATGTGCACCCCTCATAAATATTCTTCCTGCCATAGCTTGCCATGCCCCCCTCCACACATGCACACACAATTGCTACTGCCATTAATGCATCATCTCTGTGACATTGCCTTGAAATACCTCCCAGTAAAAAAGTCTTCCAAACCCAAAGTTTTTCAACTTCCTATACTAGATTGATCCAGCCATACTGCTATTGATTTTTTGAATTCCATATTAGAGCTAGCTAGGGTAGGAGATTATACACAGATGTACGGCACTTAATAGCTCGCATTTGTTATATGTAAATATATACCAAAGAGAGCTTATATACGTACGTATGTGTGTGTGAACGTATGTCCGTCATCATCTAAAACTCCAAAACCACTGCACAGCTACCATCTTAATATTTGGTGTACAAGTGCACCCAGAGATGGAGATATGAATTTGTTCAAATGAACATGTCAGTGTCAAAAATATGGAAATGAGGTTAATAAAGGGAAAATACTGCAAAATACTAAAACTCTGTAACCTCAGGCCACATTTGGTTGAAACTTGGCATGCAGGTTCCTTGTGGTGACTTTAGTTTATAAATTTGTTCAAATTATTGTGATGGAAGTTTCATATTTGTATTTTTGGGGTAATTTTCCCATTTTTGGTCAAAAAATTATTTTCTCTGAAATCGCTCGTACGATTGCTTTGAAAGTTTGAATACATGTTCCAAGGGGTAAACTTATTATAGTTGAGTATACTCACTCCATATGTTCCTAGGGGTAAACTCACTATAGTTGAGTATACTCACTCTGGCCTGCCACATCAAACCAAATGTGAGCCAAGTGTGAGCCAAGTGTCATTGATGCTATGTTTAAATATCCTCATGTAGTGATACAAGAGCAGAGGGGTTATACTTGGACAAGTACGGTGATTGTAAATAACTTTAGTTGACGAATCATGGTTACACTTCAAATGCTCCCTGATATGGTTGCTGTGGTTCATCATGGTTCCTCATAGAGAAACTCCAGTGAGATTGCTTTGCTCCATTCTTGTAACATTTTCTTACTCTGAACAAAATTGATGTTTCTTTATCACCAACATTGCTACAAGCGTGAATTCATGTGCAATTTTAACTCCTAGCATGGTGAGAATATTTTTGCAGAGGTTTGAATTTTTCATGTCAATACCAATACATGGAGTTTCACTTGCGTTTGTACTGATAAATCATTATAACGCATAAAACATCTTAAAGCTTCCTTTACTAATGAGAGTTAGGGAGGTGACGACATATAATCATCTAGGAATTTCATCTGCTGAGGTGATGAGTGTCCTCACCAATTTCTTTTGCCACACACAAACCTGGCAGAGTATAAATTGTTCTCGATTACGCCGTCTGTTCATTATTGGAATATCTAATAGCAGATATGTTGACTGCTATTGTTGGAAAGTTTCATTGAAGTGTGCTCTGTCTTAGCTTTTTACATCATTCCAGAAGTCATTATGCAAATTCAGTGAATCAATTTTCTTTTATGGGTTCAATATTTCCAAGGCAACTAGTAAACTAGTGTTATTTAAGTTTGTTTACATTTCTTGAGAGAAGGCCCAGTAATAAAAGCAGCTAGCATGAGAAGGAATACTTAACTTTTACATGTACATGTCCAAAAGAAAAAATGTTATTCTTTATTACATTACATTCAATGGACCTGTATTGCAGGCTTTTAACTGTTGCATAGCTATTGTTTACTGATATAGTAATAAGTTGAAAGAGAGTATTTTCTATTGACTGATATGCTGGACTTTAATGTATCCACATTGTACAGTTACTACAGCTTGTGAGATGTGTGAACACAATTGAAGCAGATTGTATTTGTTTTGTGCCATGCCACAAAAGCAACTTGAAAAGATTTAGCATTCCTAATCAATGATTGCAAGTTGTTGAGTTCATGCAGACATTAATATATGTATTTATATTTATGGTGAGCCAGCTAGATGTGATGAAGTATTCACACTGTACTACTTATTGACAAGTTTTGTCATACGTCCTTCGTGTCAAATCTTCTATCTTCGGTGGTAGGCCTCAATTCAAAACTTCAAGAGAGTTTTCATTGTTTGAATTTGGATATTTGCAAAGAAACACATTGGCTGCATTTCAGGGATGATTGTTAAAATATTTCAGCAAAACTAATTCTTCATTTGGATTAAATGATAGACTTATTTTAGCTTCAGATTCTGAACTTATTTGAAAGCTAAAATTAAAAACAATGTTTATTAGTAAATCAG